>NC_062550.1:56880000-58263333 GCF_016906955.1 Phacochoerus africanus
ATTTTCTCCCAGAAACAGACCTGAATGTTTGTTAACCCTCTGTCTTGAGTGTTTTCGTTTTCATCTGAAGACCATTTATTAGTGGATAACACAACTTAATCAAGGAACAATACTAAAACCAATCTCATGGGAGTTCCTATTGTGGTACAGCGGAAACTAATTTGATTAAGTAAGTAACCATGAGGTTGCGGGTTCAATCCCTGGCCTCTCTCAGTACGTTAAGGATCTGACATTGCTGTGAGCTGTGGTGTAGGTCACAAGCATGGCTCTGAGTTGCTGTGGCTGTGGATAAGGCCAGTGGCTATGTAGCTCTGATTAGACCCCTAACCTGGGAATCTCCATATGCCATGGGTGTGGGACCCTAAAAATAAAAAAAACAAAAAAACAAAAAAACAAACCAATTCCAGTGGATTGGGGGTGAGTGAGTATTGTGCCCGCTGTCACATAAGCCATTGAACTTAAAGACATTTTTAGGAACTTTCAAGGTAACTCATACTTTTCATCAGTATTTGTTCTTAGAACTTTTTGTTAACTAATCAACCAGTTGGGAAATCTTGGTAGGTATACCATATGCCTGAAATAGGCCTTTTATGGATTGAGAAAAGATATGTAAGAGTAGTCAAGGAATAGTAAATCAAGAAAACAAGGAACAAGCACAGAGCACTAACCAAGAAACTGTGTGGCATAAACAGTTAACTAAAGAACTTAAGCAAATAAATCATTTTAGCCAATCTGAGTTTTAAGTTCTTCACCTGATAAACAGAAGAGTTTTGCATATTTCTAATCCCACAGGGCCAGTAAAGATACCCAATAGTAGAGGACTTCAGGTGCAGCTACTGAGGTCAGTGGTGGATTTACCTCTGAAGTTAAAATAGAGCTGAGCCCAAAGGCTTGTATATGCTTTGGAGAGTTCATATGTAGTAATGAAATGGCAAAGTCAGAGAGATGTCAAAGATTAAGGCATGTTCAGGTTAAAAAAAAAAAAACTACATAGACTAGAATGGGATTACACCTGAGATCCCAGGTAGGTGTGAACATTGTTATAATTATAAGCACTGAAAGGCAACCTGAGGGTGCCATGGAATCCTTCTGGGCAGGGGAATTGCATTCATTTATTAATTCATTCATCATATAATTATGGAGTTCATACTACATATACAGCACTGTCTCAGGGGCTGTGGAATGAAATAAAGCTGGACACTATATGTTCCTTATTTTTACCCATATCACCCGCCCCCCTCCCTCCACATCCTTCACCTCTAGTAACCACCAATCTGTTTTCTACATCTATGAGTTGTTTGTTTTAAATTTCACATATGTGATACCATGCACTATTTGTCTTTCTCTGACTTATTTCATTTAGCATAATGCTGTCGAGGTCCATCAATATTATTGCAAATGGCAATATTTCCTTCTGTTTTACGGCTAAACAATATTCCATTGTGTGTATATGCCACATTTTCTTTATCCACTCATCCTTCAATGGACATTCAGGTTGCTTCCATGTCTTGGCTAGTATCAGTAATGAAATGGAGGTGAACATATTTTTTCAAATTAGTATTTTTGTTTCCCTCAGATAAATACCCAGAAGTGGGATCACTGGATCATATGGTAGTTCTATTTTTTAATTTTTTGAGAAAACTCCATACTGTTTTTCACAGTGGCTCCACCAATTTATATTCCCACCAACATTACACAAGGGTTCCCTTTTCTCCACATCCTCACCAATTCTTGTTATTTCTTATCTTTTTGTAATAGCCATTCTAACAGGTGTGAGGTGATATCTTATGGTTTGATTTGCCAGAGCAGGAATTTGACCCAATAAGCCAAGCCTGGAGCTTGTGGTGTTAACCTTTATGCTGCCTCTCTAAAGATACCAATCTAAGGTTTAGCAGTAAGGTGTATCAATTCACTTATTTAGAAAATGAGGCAAGGAAATGTAAGAGAAAATTTAGTTTTGAAGTTAAGAAGGTGATTTTTTAAAGGCCTCCTCTGGTTTAGAAATTTTAACATGGGTTTAGAGTCTGACAAATTGTTGCATAACCACGGCTTAGCTGACTATTAGCCGAGCTACCTTGGACAAACCTCAAGCTCTTTGTTTGTGAAATGGCACAATAATCCTTCCTTCACAATACAGTTACAAAGCTTAGAGGAGAGAATGTTTGCACATGGGTTAGTATAGGGCCTTGCACAAACTAGTTGAAAGCAACAATACTTGCTCACCTTGTATATGCAGCATCACTCCTGACACATAGAAGGCAATATAAATATTTTCTCAATGTATGTACTGTCTAAATAATTGACTGATGAATAAATGCTTGGCTGATTAATGAAAAGAATTCTTAACCAACAATCTAATTCCAATGATCCATCTCTCTATTTCCTGACTCAGCTCTGGTCTATGCATTCAAATGTGAATAAGTTTTCTATCTAGCATGTACCCTTCAGTATATTAAAAGAGATACTGACATTTTAATATATTTTTTCTTCTTAGGGCTGCACCTGCAGCATATGGAAGTCCCCAGGCTAGGGGTCTGATCAGAGCTGAGCTGCTGGCCTACACCACAGCCACAGCAACACCAGATCTAAGCCACATCTGCAACCTATACCATAGCTTGAGGCAACAGAGGATCCTTAACCCACTGAGCAAGGCCAAGGATCAAACTCACAACTTCATGGATACTAGTTGGGTTCTTAACCCACTGAGCCACAAAAGGAACTCCCGAGATGGTAGCATTTTAGAAAAAGTAAAATCAAGGTAAGTCTAATACATATAAAATTATATAAATTTAATCATAGAATTTTCCTTTTAGTACTGTTGTTTGAGCAGAAAGATTACAGCTCTAGAAAACTCACTCTTTCTTCCTGCCAATTCAGATCTAAAACAATGATTGTGCCAGACTCTTGCTCTATATTGCTCTGTACTTTGTTTTTTGTAATAAAAAGGGGGGGAAAAGAAGTTTAAAAAATGAAAAGGAAAAAATTCTGAATTATTGAATTCCTCCCTTCCATTTTTATTGACTAACAATTTAAACTGAGTTGTTAGCCACCAGGTATATGAAGTATCTGAAAATAAATTTAGAGTCTGGAATTGAGGTGCCATTGAGCATATTTAATACAAATTAAATGAGAAATTTGGAAACTTCTTCAAACTGACCAAAAAACAAGAGTAAATAAAGGACTTTGATCACCAAGGAAAAAGCCAAAAATGTTGCTTTTTTTTTTTTTTTTTTTAACCACGGCAATCATTAAAATTCTCTTTTTATAAAATTCTCTGATTTTTAAGTTTGGGCAAAGTTTTCTAAAGGAGATATAAATGATGCTTTTTAAAAAATAATATGTGTGCGCTCACATTTTGGTAAAGTGTAAAATGCCTTCACATTTCTCCTTCCGCCCTCTCCCATTCACACTGGCACATAAAGTTTTCCTTCCAGTCACCTGAGGTAGAAACACTAATTTTTCAGGTTTATCAATGGCCATATCGCTCTGGGAGGGAAAAGAAATGCACCTCTGAACTATTTGCACGTGCCATTAAAAATAGTGCCGCTATCCAAATACAGGAACCCACATTTGGATAAGGTTATGACTTATTTTCTACATAAAGAAGGAATAGCTTAATCCTTCATGGAAGGCAAAGCATGACAAAGAAATGAGATCTCTTTTTTGGCCATTCATTTTCAGTGAAGTAGCAGGTCATTTTTTTTTTTCTCCTTTTTTCAGAGAAAATTTTTAACAAGAGTCTCTTCCTCTGTGAGGAAAAGACTAAGTTTGTTTGGTTTTTTTTTGTTTTTAAACATGTGGAAGTTCCCAGGCTATGGGTCGAATTGGAGCTGCAGTTGCCAACCTACACCATAGCTCACAGCAACACCAGATCCTTAACCCACTGAGCAAAGCCAGGGATTGAACCCACGTCTTCATGGATACTAGTGGGGTTCCTTACCACTGAGCCACAAGAGGAACTCCAGACATATGAAGTTTTAAGACGGATATTGTTATGTCTCTCATGTTGAGAATCTGAAATGTCTCTCTTCCAGCCCAGTTTAGAGAGAACCGTTTTGAAGGATGTTATGTTGTGCAAATGGAAGTTTAGAGAGCCTCCTTGCCCTGGTCTCAATCTTTGTTATTCTAAAACATGCTTAAAAACCAACCAAGGAGTTCTCTGGTGGATCAGCAGGTTAAGGACCTGGCTTTGTCACTGCCGTGGTGCCGGTTCAGTCCTAGGCATGGAAACTTCCACATGCCATGACCAAAAACCTATCCAATAGGCATTTTTGAGAATAAAAATAATAATAAGCACTCCTATAATATCTCAAGTAGTTTCTGAAATAGAAAGTGGCAGAAAAAAGGGGAAAATGAAAATGGGGGGTGTGTCATGAAGAAATTTATCTCCACTTCCCCACACTCACTCTCTACTATTGTTGCCACTCCTGGGTGTTTCTCAGATGCACACAAGAAGCTTTCTAGTTTATGACCATGCTAATATTTCCTCTCGGGAAGGAAAAAATGGTCCACAAGTGGGGCATTAACCTAAAAGGGAAACATCTGTTTGGAGCATGGAGCAATTTATTGGCTGAGTTCTGAATATAGGCATTGCGGCTGAGATGCTCTGTCTGATTCTGCAGGTTTCTTCTGAGCACAAGGAAAGGAAATTTGGCCTTTATGGGAGCACTCACCTGAGACTTAATTGGATTAGAATAGAGATTATGTTTGTCATTTAGATAAAGGTGGTTTCCTTAATAGTACAGGAAATTCAAGAATAAACACACCACTTAATGGTAAGAAGGATATGGTAAAAACAGAACATTTTATGTATATTTTACCACCAAAAAAAAAAAGTAAGAATTTTTTAGTTTTTGTTTTGTTGTGGGTTTTTTGTTTGGTTGGTTGGTTTTTGGTGTTTTGTTTTTTGTTGCTCCTTTTTTTTTTTTTTTTTTTGGTCACGCCAGCAGCACAAGGAAATTTCTGGGCCAGGGATAGAACCTGCACCACAGCATGCAGTAACCAGAGCCACAGTAGTGACAACACGAGATCCTTAACCCAGAGTCACAAGGGAACTCCAAAAAGGATTAAAAAAAAAAAAAACTTAATCCTTATATTTCAGATTCTAAAACAGGCATCAAATATCACCAAAGTAAATCCAACTTAAAGGATTCTTCTCTTGTGAAATCTTCCCCTTCCCCTTAACTTTTACTGACAAGCCAAGAGACCTTTTGTTTCTCTATGGACTAATATTATTATTAAAGTCTTGGGCTTTTAAATGGATGGGTGTCTCATCCTAGTAAGTCTATATTCTTTGAGAGGGCTTTAAATGTATACAGAGATATGAAGATCTAAAATTATGCATAGCATGTACATGAAATGGAAAAATAGAGATGTTGAGTAGAAAAGCTATTGGAATAGAAACTGATTTAAAAGTAAAGACTGGGAGTTCTTACTATGGCTCAGTGGGTTAAGAACACAACATAGTGTCCATATGGATGCTATGGTTTGTTTGATCCCTGGCCTCACTCAGTGGGTTAAGGATCCAGATCCAGTTAAGGATATGGCTGTGGGGTAGACTGACCTATAGCTCTGATTCTACCCCTAGCCCAGGAACTTCCATACACCAAAGGTGTGGCTATTAAAAAAGAAAAATAAATAAATAAATAGATGTAAAGGCTGGACCCAGTTTCAAAGCACCACATTGGCTCTTACAAAGAGACAGTGAATCAAGTTCCTATGACAAACTTGGTCAATAAACCAGGTGCCCAATTAATCACCATCAAGTTACTGCCACTGTGCAACTAGCAGCCATGAGGTATCAAACCCACCAACACATTCAGAAATAACTGCATTTCAAGCTGGGTATAAATGGTCATACAAATGGAGATAATTCAATTTTTCAAATCGCTTCATAAAGTATAACTGATAAAAGGGAAAATAAACATGCTATGCAGGACTCACATTGAGTCATGCCTAATATTTGTACACCAAGAAGACAAATAAAATCTAATATAACCACTGTCGATAATGAAAACTTCGCTTGAACTTACAGCTGTGATTCTGTCGACCACTGTAAAATATAACGTGAGATTATCAAAGGAAAAAAGAAAAAATTTTATCACTTCAGTCTTTTAAACTCTGTAAGAAACTACAGAGAGTTCTTCATATAGTATGAAATTAGAACTTCTGTTTGTCAAAGTTCACCTTCCTGAAAATGACTACATAATGTTTTGATTTAACTTGGAGCTATCAGTATTTTAAATAACTTATTACTGCCTAATGGTAAATTAGTGGGCACAATGAATTCCTACTTGCCAATAAATACTTATCCAGAGGTCAGGCTTCTGGTTATGAAAACTACTATTTGTATTACACTGCTCCTTTTACAAAGTACTTTTTTATATATACTATAGAATTTCATGTAAACCTCACAGATACCAGATAAAGTATTATCTCCACTGTCCTTTGACAGAGGGGGAAGTAATATTTGACAGTCATAAGACTAATACAGAAAAGAGCCTAAAATAGAACCCCAGTCCTCTGCTTCTAGTTGCCATGATCTTTCTGTGAGAGAGAAAGCTCAAAAGACAACTTGAAATGCAAAAATGAAACAACCACAAAGGTTTTGAGAGTTTTAATAATTTGCCTAATGACTATTTTAATATTCAAGCACTTTTGGTAACAGGTCACAGCTGACACCTTGAAAATCATTGACAAGGCAGAAGACCAAAAGCCAGCATAGGCGTTATAAAAGCATAGTCTTCTGTTGGCAAATTTTGTTTCCCATAGGACACTGTGGTACTGTCATGTATTCATTTGCTAGGGCTATCATCAGATAATATCGAAGACTAGGTGAAGTTTATTTTCTCATAGTTCTGGAGGCTGGAAGTCTGAGATCAAGGTATCAGCATTGTTGGTTTCCTCTGAGGTCACTCTCCTCAGCTTGTAGTAGCCGCCTTCTCCCTTCATCTTCACATCATCTTCCTCTGTTGGTGTCTGTGTTCAATTTCCTTCTTCTAAGGATACTGGTCATAATGGACTAGAGCCACCCTAATGAGCTCATTTTAACTTAGTTATCTCTTTAAGATTTTATTTCCAAATGTATTAGGGTTTATAGGACTTGAACAATTGATATTACTATAATTATATTAGAAAAAAATTTTTAAATGACTAAGAAAAAAGTTAGTACATTAAATACATACTAAGCAAGAAAGAATTTATACATACTAAGCAAAAGAGAATTTATGAGTTTTTGATTAAGAGGGGGATTTAAGGTCATAGTTATCAATGGAATGAATAGTTTTAGATAACAGTAGCTTCCTTCTATGTGTTTCTACAGTTCTTTAAAAAAATAAGTTTTTAAAATATTCTCCTTTTCTACTGCAAACCTGAATTGCCCATCAGCCATTATTTTATATACCATATTGAAAATTGATATCCTCTTAACAAAATTTTAAGAAAATTTTAATGATACATGTTTAATGATATATATTCAAAATAAAAATTAAATATTATACATGTCAAAACAATAAAAAAGTCATTAAAATTTTAGCAATGTCATAGAATACTCAAGTTAGCATTGACCATAGGAAGTTTTCTATATAATTCCCAGATTAGATAAGTAGATAGATAGATATACCATCTTGTTCTGATGCCAAATTATACCTGCCATTGTGTCGGCTTTTTTGACTACTGCAGTAAAATATGGATTAGTGTCTTCGTAAACAGGTTTACAATTATATTTTTCTTTTTTTCAAAGTGGTAGCTCAGAGCACATCATCCTCTAAGATCCACTTGGACTGTTTCTCCCCAAATATCTAATTTTACATTGCTCACATACATATGTAACTCAGGTAACATGAAATGGTGGTAATAAAACATTTTCTATTTGAAATGCATTGCATAATTCTTAACTCCTATTATAAACAGACGTCATCTAAAGAACAATTGCCTCTTTTGATGTTTATTTACCATCCTCTGCCTTCACATGACAAAATGGTTGTTAACATTAATTAGTTTATTTAGCCATAAATTTTTTCAACTACAGGTAATACCATCACAATGAAAGAATGGCATTACATAAAAGCATAAAAAAGGGGGGAAAAAGCAGAAGCATGATATGGTCAACTACTTTTATTGGGCTTGAGTTGATACATTATCAAAGAAAATTGTCACTGGGTTTATGATCCCTGTTAATTTTTAGCCAGCAAGATAAATTTGTTTTTACTCTTTGGCATGACTTTGTGCTTGCTTGTTTGCTTGCTCACTTGCTTTTTCTCTTTTTTCTTTCCTTATTTATTTTTCATTAAAAAAAAAATCAGAGTAAATTCTCTTACCTCTATACTTAATGCCCAACTTTTATAAACCTAAATCTTTTATTTTTCTAACTCACTGTATTTTCCTCTCGTGATCACCAAGAGTAAAGAATTTCTGTTACATTTAAATATACAAGTAGATATAGGAAAACAGAAATAAAATTGAACTCAGTATATCTAATAGCAAATCTAATCAATGTCCTTCAATTATGAAGAGAAAAAGGATTAACTGTAGGGTGAGGTCCACTGTGGCTTTATGGTGGTAATTGATCAGAACAGAACTCTCAGAGAAGCAAGAGCAGAGATAAAGGAATAACCTTAATTACCAACCTACTCAATGACCTTGACCAAATCAACAAGTTATCTTTTTTTCTTTCAACTTGACAATTACTTTTTTTTTGCCTGTTGACTTGGACTACTGAATTGGAATAGGGCCTAAATAATTTACCTCCACTAATTGAAACTTTATATAGTATGAATTTGTGCTTCACTTTATACTCTGTACAATGTTTCACTGCTCCAATTATAGTTTTGAACAACTGCAGTTTAGGGTATTGATTAAACTACTTAAATTGACAAATTGAGATCAGGCACTTGAAGAAGCACTATTTGCATATAAATAAGTATTGTGTTCACCCTGGTTAATCTTTTCCTGGTCTTTACTGAAGCTCTGCCAGGTTTCTAGCTTTCTAGCTTGCAGGTTTGGGGGGGGGCTTGTTACAGGAGTGTGAGTTCTACATTGACAGGATATAACATGACCTTTCATTAAAATTCCTCTATAATCCCAATGTATAATCCTCAAGAGGTTAATTTAGTAATCCGTTTGCAAAGTTAATTAACAGGGCTGGGTTACTGAATACTTTTAAGTAATCCAATGAATGTTATGCGGCCATGGATTTAAAAGCCTCTTTTTGTTTGTTTTTAAACACCAAATTATATTCTCATTGTTGTCTTAAGGAAGTACACAGAGTCCTTTTTCATTTAATTGTCCCATGCTTATTTCTGTCAACATTTTCCCACTTTATGATATTGTTGAATCAGTTATTTTTTTACTTCCCCATGGCATCTGATACATTTATTTATCTTTCAATAATCTCTGTAACGGGAACACTTCCTTTTTTTCTTCAGATTTCCTCCTCTTTGTGAAGGCACAAAAATTGAGTCTTAAAATATAATTTACAGATTTTGACTGGTGTCTCAGAAGTCTGTAAAACTGCATTTTCATGCAGCTAGCTAGAAAAGAATTAGAAAATGTCTACAAGAAAATGAGACTGTTTCATGGAGATAAAGGCAGAGCATACTATAAGCCAAACCACAAGGAGACTACTTGGCTATTTTAGTAGGACAATCCAAGATCTTGCTTCCTGCTTCTATAAATTTGAGTTGTTCTCTTTTACCCAGAAGTAGCTGCATTTAGCGACAGGTTGAGTAACTGCCACATGCACTATTCATAATTCCTTTTGCAAGTGAAAAATAAGTATAAACAGACACAGAATAATCAAATGATCACCCAGCATATGGCCTTTATAGCATATAGTTTTTGTCAAAGACAGTGTAAAATAAAAGCATCATCATACACTATTTATCATACTAGCGAGTAGTTTTCAAGTTGAATTTGAAAAAGTGGGTAGATGTGTTCTATATTCTGGCTATAGTCTTCTTCCATTGTCTAAAATTTTGTTATAAACAGAGGTCTCCTCATTTTATTATTCCTGTAATCAAATGTTTAACCTTAGAAAACTTCCCACAAGGATAGCAATATAAGTTCCATATTGGGATGGAAGGCTCTGTGTTATACTGTGAGATTGGACCAACTGCTTCACTAAGTAGTAAAGAAAAAAACAAAAAGCAAATTCCACAAAATATAATGTAAGCCAGAAGAGAATTGTTGGTTCTAAATTTTCCATTTTCAGGGGATTAAAAAAAAAAGACATTCTTTGTTCTAGTTTTCCAACACAGCAGTTATGTGGCCTTATCATGTCCCTTGTAAAGATTGCCACACAAGACCTATTTAGTACTTTTGTATACAATGATTTCAGCCAAAGTCACTACCACCCTGTTCTCCCCTCCATTCCCTTTCCAGAGCATGTAAAATAGCTAAAAATTGTTTTTAATGGTCTTCCAAATTTCATGTGATTGAGATGCAGAAAACACTAAGAAGATTTTAACTGAGTTAGCTCCCAGAAAAAGTAATCACTGTCATTAGTAAGCAAAAGAGAAAGTATAGCAGTTCTTACTCCTCATGATTCTCTTGTAATGGATCTGGAAATATTCGTGTGTGTGTGTGTCACTGGAAAGACAGTGGCTTACAAAACACATAACCATATTAACCTTGAATCCTTGGAATAAGGCAGACAAAGATCTTAAGGTCTTTAGGGGGAAAGTAATAGAAATCTATTCAAACCAGCTCAAGTGAAAGGGGAATTTAAAAGCAGGATTCAAAGTTATCTAGGAGTAGCTGAATTCAGAAAATATATTTAGGTGAAAACTATAAGACACTGATGAAAGAAATCAAAGATGACACAAATAGATGGAAAGATATACCATGCTCTTGGATTGGAAGAGTCAGTATTATCAAAAGGACTATACTACCCAAGGCAATCTACAGATTCCATGCAATCCCTATCAAATTATAAAGGACATTTTTCACAGAAGTCCAACAAAATATTTCAAAGTTTGTTTGGATGCACGAAAGACCCAGAATAGCCAAAGACATCCTGAAAATGAAAATCAGAGCTGGAGACATCAGACTCCCTGACTTCAGACCATACTACAAAGCAACAGTCATCAAAACCACATGGTACTGGCACAAAGACAGAAATATAGATCAGTGGAAGAGGATAGAAAGACCAGAAGTAAACACATGCACCTACAGCCAACTAATCTATGACAAAGGAGGCAAGAATGTACAATGGAGAAAGGACAGCTTGTTCAATAAGTGGTGCTGGGAAAACTGGACAGCCACATGGCAAAGAAGGAAATTAGAACACTCCCTAACACCATACACAAAAATCACCTCAAAATGGATTCAAGACCTAGATATAAGGCCAGACACTATAAAACTCTTCGAGGAAAACATAGGCCAAACCCTCTCTGACATAAACCACAGCAACATCTTCTCAGATCCACCTCCTAGACTAATGACAGTAAAAACAAAAATAAACAAATGGAACCTAATCAAACTTAAAAGTTTCTACACAGCAAAGCATATCCTAAATAAAATGAAAAGACAACCCACAGAATGGGAGAAAGTCTTTGCAAGTGAAGCAACTGACAAGGGATTAATCTCCAAAATTCATAAACACCTTCTTCAGCTTAATACCAAAAAAACAACCGGCCCCATCCAAAAATGGGCGGAAGATCTAAACAGACAGTTCTCCAAAGAAGACATACAGATGGCCACAAAACACACGAAAAGATGTTCAACATCACTCATTATTAGAGAAATGCAAATCAAAACCACAATGAGGTACCACCTTATACCAACCAGAATGGCCAGCATCAAAATGCCTACAAACAATAAGTGCTGGAGAGGGGGTGGAGAAAAAGGAACCCTAGTACACTGTTGGTAGGATTGTAAGTTGGTGCAACCACTGTGGAAAGCAGTATGGAGATTCCTCAGAAAACTAAAGCTAGAACTACCATTTGATCCAGCAATCCCACTCCTGGGCATCTATCCAGAGAAAACTACAACTCGAAAAGACACATGTACTCTGATGTTCATTGCAGCACTATTTGCAATAGCCAAGACATGGAAACAACCTAAATGTCTATCGACAGAGACGTGGATCCAGAAGATGTGGTACAGATACGCAATGGAATATCACTCAGCCATTAAAAGGAACAAAATACCAGCATTCTTAGCAACATGGATGGACCTCGAAATTATCATGCTAAGTGAAGTCAGCCATACAATGAGACGCCAACATCAAATGCTTTCACTGACATGTGGAATCTGAAAAAAGGACAGACTGAACTTCTTTGCAGAACAGATGCTGAGTCACAGACTGAAAAACTTATGGGCTCCAGAGGAGACAGTTTAGGAGGTGGGGGGATGTACTTGGGTTATGGGATGGAAATTCTGTGAAATTGGATTGTTATGATCATTATACAACTACAGATGTGATAAATTCATTTGAGTAATAACAAATAAGAAATAAAATATTTTTTAAAAAGAAAATATATTTAGGTTTTGATAAACAATGAAAAACTCTTAAGGCAGATTCTCCACTTTTCAGACAACAACTCTATTCCCCTTTTAAACCATCTTCTGCAATGCAGTTATTTTTTGTTTCTCTGTAAGAGGAGCTTTCAAATGAGTTTAGTTTCCTGTCTCTTGCTCTCTTTAACTTATAGGTAGAATGTCCATTGCTGTCTAACACAGTCTCTAGGTCTCCTGGTTTAAATTACCAAGAAAATGAATCTGATTGGCTCAGCTGGGTCACATTCTACCTTGGTCCAATCAAGTGTAGCCAGGAGGTGGGACCTACCCAACCAAGTAATCTCTCAGAGGCAATGGGTATCATTAATAACACTTGTTGAGTTTAGAGAAAATTAATTTCTACCGAGTATATAAATGCCCTGTTTACTGAAGATACTGCATAAATGATCATAATATTGATATGAAAGGACCCTTTCTAATAAGGCAAATAAAATATTTAACTATTATAAAATGTCCAATTAGCCAAATATAGAACACATTTGAAACTCAGGCATGAATTTAGTTATTATATTTTGAAATTCAATATCCCACGATGAAAATAAAAGTTCATATTGGAAAAATTCCTTTATAAACTATCACCAGTGAGTGCCTTTTAAAATAAGATTTCAATTTGTAGTTGTATGCAAATTGCAAAATTGGATATTTTTTTAAAAATTCCTTGTAAAGGCAGCATTAAGAAAATATCAGTTCATTAGCTTAAAACAAATCATCAGCATATTGTAACAGTAATAATAATGATAATAATACCTTCCATTTGCAGCTGCTGTGCTAGGCACATTATGTATAGATTTTCATATACCTATAACAATTCCTACACTTAGGTGTATTTTTTAAACCACTTTACAAATGAGGAATCTGAAGTTCAGGAATATTGCATTTTGTCCAAGTTACCCAAAGAAAGTGTATAGTGGAACACCGTTCTCTAATAAAAATCAGGCAACACTTCAATTAATCCAAAAACATCTTTGCAAAAATTAGAAGAATCTGACCCTTTAAGATAATGAATTAACATCTGCTAAAAAGTTACCACTATAAATTCAGAAACCCATAATAGCTGCAAACATAAATGGCACTCTCTAGAATTGTACAATGCAACACTTGCACAACTATAGATATCAGACTGTTAATCAAAATAGTAAGGATGTTACTAATCAATCCTCCTTTCTACATGAAGTATTCATTCATTAATGCTCTAGCCCTTCATTAATGCTCTAGCCCTTCCCATCTTTCCCATTTACCCCCACCCCATTACCTAGGTAAATGATTAAACTCTAAAAGTGTTTTGGCCCATTTGTTCCATTGATGGTACAGTGATAAAAGACTTTAAAAGGAGTGTTAAACCACAGTTCCAATAAATCCCTATATATAATTCAATCAATAAAACATTATGTGGTCCAAGAAATGCACATGGTTTATGACCTACTGTCCCTCTATGACCTCCTTTATTAAAACAAAAAAAAAGCCTTAGTTCCACAGCAAATAAGGGAAATCTCTCACCAAACATCAAGAGAGCTTCCATTTGTTTTAGTTTGATGAAGTGAAATGTGACATCACTCAAAAGACCTATTTGGAAGACCTAGATACTTGCACTAATTATGTTCATGCCCATTTGACTGGTTCTTCCATGCCTCAAAGTATAGTTTTTCTAAAATGATGGCTTTGCCACCTAATCTTACATTAGACCAGCAGTGCTCAAGGAGAATGAAGGAGAGAAAGACTGACAGATCAAAACTTCCAGGGAAACATGTATAGTTAGGAAACCTGTATTTATTATAAGACAATACTTAGTTGGTGGAAGAGGAAGGGAATTCTTGTTTCTGTAATACAAACTGCAGAAAATAAAACCTTATGAAATCCTGGTTGATGGGGATGGAGGATGAGGGAGGGCTTAAAAACAAGGGAAATATGGTACATATGAAAGAACTTGAATAACACTTGGCAAGATATTTCATCCTGAATTCATGGAGCCATTTCACTGAATACCATCTTATTTGGTGACATTGTTTTCACTCAAGACACAGGAGGAGATGTAGAACCAGTTGGATTACTTGACTTGGGCTTTAAACTTAAAAGAGTCTAAAGTTTTAGATTTGTGCAGCAACAAATTTGCACAGGGGAACAATATAAGACCTAGAATAGTGGCCTTGAAATATATCTTTTGGAGATTTTTTTTCCCAACATCCATATACATATCATATTCCTAAAAGCACATAGCTACCAATGTTAGATATTGTTTCTATATTAGTGAGAAACAGAGAAAGCTTACCGATGGTAAAATACTCTCTTGACACCCATACTACAACTACTTCCATTCTGACAGTAGCTGAAATCCTCAGGAGCACAGTCTCTTGGAATGGTTTTATACATACATGTATATATATGTGCATGTATAGGCATACCTTCCAATAAAAATATTTTAATGATTCTACCTATGTACCACGTGTTAACTGGATGAAGGAGGTGAAGATCCTCAGGGGAACAGCATCTCATTCTGTTATGATAAAGATGTGATCCACAATACAAGCTCAATCTGAGGGTGCTAGGGCATACTCAAAGAAGGGGAACCTTAAACGGGCCTCCCTGAGTCCCTAGAAAGAGGAGCTGTTTGAAGGTGAGCTATAGCAGTGGCTGGCAAAGGCCAAAGAACTTCCATTTTCCTGTTGGCAATTTCAACCTGCCAACTTCTGCCATATTTATGAGGCATAAAATAAAGATACTTGGAGGGGGGATTTAAAAAATAATAAAATTAGAGGCAAACCCACTAGGACAAAATTCCATGAATAAACCTAAGCAGATCGTGAATATTTTTTCCATAGCCTGCTGGTCTTTCATTAGCACTGCTTAACAGTAAGGATAATTCAGGAAGGAAGTAGAAGAGTTATCATACAGAGAAATAATTACTCTATGGATTAAAGAGCTCCGTTAATCTTTGCTATTTCAAAGATCCAGAAGAAAAATCCCATTATATATGCATCTTTCTTGATCACTTTTTAAAATACTAAACAAGGCGATTGAAAATAGTATATGTTAAAAAAGCAGCACTTCAAATAAATATGAAAATTAAAACTGTAGCTCCTTCATAATAGATGTCTCCTTCAACATCTAGTAGACACTAGAAATATTTTAGAAACCAACCAAGTAGATAACTATTTCATCATGAATATATTTTGCCTGATGAGTGAATGATTTGCTAAAACTTCCTACGCTATCTTCTTCAGTTCTTTTGCCAAATTTTGGATTAGGCATGAATATTTCAACTTGGCTATAAAAACAAAGATTGCATTTGACAACAAAATTATATTTCCTTGAATGATAAAATTCACATTTATGCTTAAGGTTCTGATATCTCTATAATTTTTCCTTCATATTGCTTCCTGGCTAGACTTAATATGGTTATTTTACATACATAGATTCTCATTAATTTCATCTCCATAGAGGCACGTTGGCAACCCTTCAAAACTGTATTGGCAGCCTGTCTTGGTAGGGTACCAGGTTCTTTCCCTGTTGTCCACATTTGCATATATTTATTTAGATCAACTGTTTAGAGGAAGTTTAAGATGAGGAGGTAAAGATCTCCTCTTCAAAAATTTCTTTATTTTATATGTGTGTGTGTGTGTGTGTGTATGTGTGTGTGTGTGCTTTTTTAGGGCCACACCTCCCACATATGGAGGGGTTTACAGGCCAGGGGTCCAATTGGAGCTGTAGCTTCTAGCCTACACCACAGCCTCAGCAACATGGGATCCGAGCTGCATCTGTGACATACACCACAGCTCACAGCAACACCAGATCCTTAACCCGCTGAGTGAGGCCAGGTATCAAACCTTCATCCTCATGGATGCAAGTCAGATTCATTTCCGCTGTGCCACAACAGGAACTCCTCTATCATATATTTTCTTTAAAAAAGATTCTCAGTCTGAGAATCTATTACTTTAAAATAGATGCACGTGTGCGCCTACACACACACACACACAGAAAAGTGATTTAAAATTTTCTTATAAAGTTAAATATACACTTACTGTATCATCTACCAATTTCATTTAAGAAAAATGGAAATGTGTCCATGCGAAGACCTGTATATGAGTGTTCACAACAGCTTTATTTGTATTAGCTGCAAACTGAAAACAACCCCGAAGTCCATTAACAGGTAAAGAGCCATACAATAAAATAGTACTCAGCAATAAAAAGAAACAAATTACTGATACATGCAACAACATAGCTAAATCTCTAAAGCATTATGTTGAGTAGGAAAAGACACAAAAGAGTATAGTCAGTATGATTTAAGGCAAATCATAATGCAAAACCATTATGCCAGAAAGCAGCAGATTATTGGAGAGGGAAGAGGAGAATGACTGCCAAGAGGCATAAGGAATTTTCAAAGTGATGGAAAGATTCCATGTCTTACTTTGGTGGTAGTTACATGCCTAAAGACACTGGTCAAAATTATGATATATGAGTTATAGCCCAATAAAGCTGATTAAAAAGAAAAATACAAATATAACAATTTAGATCAGTGATCCTTAAAATATTTAGTATCATGGTATTTAATGAAAGTTATTAACCTGATTTCCACAAAAAATAATACAGAAAAAGAAAGACCTTGAAGAAGTTCTGTAGACTCACTAAAGGCATCCAGTGCCAGGCTAAAATGGTTTTCCTTGGAGGATTAAGGCAGGCGGATGAACTTGAAATACTCAGATTGCTTACCTCAACATTTAATCCAAAATCACTTGAATAGAGGCAAGGTGAGTCTGAGGGATGAGAGATAATAATCCTACTTAGCCTGAGAAGAGGCATTTCAGAAAGGAATCTTGAGAATGTTGAAAATACATATCACCCATTTACAATTTTTCCAAGACTCCTAAGTTTGGCAACCACTACCTTTACACTGAAAATCACCTCATGTGCCATCATTGACACAAATAAGCAAAGGTTGCAAATGTCTTTGACCTCACTAAGTTATGCTGATATAGAATATTCACTGATGAAAGGTAATAGTTTTGCATTCAATTCATATGGAATATATATGGCCAACATTTTCTTTTCTCTTACACCAAAAGTTTAAGACTCTGTACTTAAAATTTCAAAAAGATAACAAATTTTACTATAATCATCTCATTAGGAGTTTTCATTAAAAACTTCAAGAATTCTCATTTACTTATTTTTAATTGGTTACCAATTTTCTAAGTATCATTCTGCATAAAATTGTTTTCATAAAGAAAACGGGCTGATTGTAAATATTCTATCAATTATCTTTCCATTACCATCAAACTTCTGAAGAAATATAGTTCCACATGAATAAATTAGTCGATTTCTTGATCACTACAGGGAAAACTGATTTAACCTTACTTCTATGAACATGTCATTACTATAAATAATTAATTTTAAAACACCAATTGTTTTCCAAATCCATATTGATATTTTGGTAACACCTTAAGCATTTACCTTATATAAGTATGTGCATAATTGTTTTAGTCAGAGGATGCAAACTTTAACAGAACATGTTTTCAACTACTGTATGATAAAATAGAAACTAATGAAAATTTTTGCCTTGCCATCCTGTATGAGATTTTGTAGGTTTAAAAAGGTCTTGCTTTTTTTTTTCCTAGTTAAAAAAAGAAAAACTTTTAAGTTGGCTTTGTAGACTTAGCATTTCCTCTCTCTTCCCCAAGTTGCATCAATTTTATAAACCAAATCAGAATTGTATGATCTAGCTCTTCCTGAAATGCAGTCTTTTTCAACAGACAATGAGACATAATAGAACCCATGTGACATAGAGCTGAAGGATCCTAATGAAGCTGGCTCTTGATGTGGCTTATGTAATAGCTTAAAACTGAGTCATGGAAATGTCATTTTCTAATGAGTTCCTTTGAAGTTTCATTTATTCTTTCATTCACTTCATTTTTATTCATTCATTTTTGCTTATTTAGCAAGCATTTAAAGGAGTTTTATTTTTGTACAATAATGCAAACAATTCTACTAGGCAAAAATCAAAGAAATAAAGAATCAGTGATAAGATCCATGCATGATTACGGTTCCAGAGCTGTAGCTGGAAGAAGGCAGCATGAGCTCAGGGATGACACAGTATTCTCGACATAGTCATCCAATATGGCAGGCAGACTAGACATGAACAGGAGAAAAGAGATAATGCTGGTGGAGAGAAGTTTTTACTTGCTTTTTTACAATTTGGCTAGGATAAAAGGTGAGTAAAATGCAGTCCTGTCCCAAGAAAACCTCAAAGTTTTATTGAAGGTCTAAAGCATTTGTTGTTTCTACACAATTGATTCTTTCCAATGCCCTAAATTATTCCACGTCAATTTTGTATCAATTATTCTTTTTACTATTACATGAAAAATTGCCAAAACTTGGAGACAACCAGGATGCCTTTCAATAGATTCATGGATAAATAAATTGTTACGAAAACCCAGGTCCAGATGGCTTCACAGGGGAAATTATACCAAACATTTAAGAGTTTATACCTATGCTTCTCAAATTATTTCAAAAAATTAAAGAGGAAGGAATGCTCCAAACTCATTTTACAAGGCCAGCATTACTCTGATATCAAAACCAGATAAAGACACACACAAAAGAAGGAAAGATAGAAAGAAATGAAGAAAGAAAAGAAAGGAAAAAAGAAAGGAAAGAAATTACAGGCCAATATCCCTGATCAACATAGATGTAAAAATCTTTAACAAAATATTAGCAAGTCAAATTCACAACACATTGCAAGGATCATACATCATAATCAAACAGGATTTATTCCAGGATAGAAGGATGGTTTAACAGAACAAATAAATCAACATGATATATCACATTAACAAAATGATAGATAAAAACCATATGATCATCTCAACAGATAGGAAAAAATTGACCAAATTCAACTTTTATGATAAAATTCTCAATGAAGTGGGTATAGAAGGAACATACCTCAGTGTAACAAAGGCCATATGTAAAAACCTACAGCTAACATATTCAATGGTGAAAAGCTGAGACCTTTTTCTCTAAGATCAGAAATAAGACAAGAATACTTATTCTCGCCATTTTATTCAACATAGTATTAAAAGGCCTATCTATAGTAATTAGAAAAGAAAGGGAAATAAAAGGAATCCAAATTAGAGAGGAAAAAGTAAAACTCACTATTCGCAGATAACATGATACTACATATAAAAAATCCCAGGAGTTCCCATTACGGCTCAGGGTAGCAGACCCAGCTAGTATCCATGAGGACATGGGTTCAATACCTGGCCTCACTTGGTGGGTTAAACATCTGGCATTGCCATGAGCTGTGATGCAGGTCACTGATGTGGCTTGGATCTGGCACTGCTGAGGCTGTCGTATAGGCCAGCAGCTGTAGCTCTGATTCCACCCCTAGCCTGGGAACTTCCATGTGCCACAGGTGTGACCCTAAAAAGCAATAAAAAATAAGTAAATCCCAAAGGCTTCACCAATAAACTATCACAATAAATAAATTCAGTAAAATAGCAGGATACAAAATTAATGTACAGAAATCTGTTGCATTCATATACATTAATGAACTTTCAGAAAGAGAATGAAGATGACAATTTATAATTGCATTGAAAAGAATAAAATATATAGGAATAAATTTAATCAAAGAGGTGAAGACCTGTGCTCTGAAAACTATAATACACTGACGAAGAAAACTGAAGATGACACAAATAAATGGAAAGTTATATCATGCTCATGGATTGGAAGAATTAATGTTGTTAAAATGTCCATACTACCCAAAGCAATCTGAAGATCCAATGAAATTCCTATCAAAATACCAACAGCATTTTTCATAGAACTAGAACAAATAATTCTAAAAACTTATATGGAGCTACAAAAGAGCCCAAATTGCCAAAGCAATCTTAAGAAAAATGCTCTAAGAATCATGTTCCCCAACTTGCAATTGTACTACAAAGCTTTAGTAATCAAAACGATATGGTATTGGCACAAAAATATACACGTAGTTTAAGGGAACAAAATAGAGGGCCCAGAAACGAACCCAAATGTATAAGGTCAATTAATCTACCACAAAGGAGGTGAGAAACATACAATGAGAAAACATACAGCCTCTTCAAAAAATGACATTGGGAAAACTAGACAGTTTCATTGAAAAGAATGAAACTGGACCACTTTCCTACATCATATACAAAAATAAACTCAAAATGCAGTAGACTTAAATGTAAATGTGAAACCATAAAACTCCTAGAAGAAAACATAGACAGTAATCTCTTTGACATCAGTCTTAGCAATATATTTTTGGATGTCTTAGCAATATATTTTTGGATTTCTCTTCTCAGGCAAGAGAAACAAAAGCAAAAACAAACAAATGCAATGGCATCAAACTAAAATAATCAACAAAAAAGTATCCTACTGAATGGGAGAAGATATCTGAAAATAATATATTCAATAAGTATTGATATCCAAGATATAAATATATAAATCTCAAACAATTCAACATCAAAAGAAATGAACAATTTGATTAAAAAATGGGCAGAAGACCTAAACAGACATTTCTCCAAAGACACACAAAGGCTAACAGGCACATGAAAAGATGTACAAATTCACTAATCACCAGGGAAAAGCAAATCAAAATCACAGTGAGATACCACCTCACCTGTCAGAATGGCTACTATCAAAAAGACAATAAACAACAAGTATTGACAAGGATGTGGAGAAAAGAGAACCCTCAAACACTTTTGTTCTGAATGTAAATTGGCACATCCACTATGGAAAACAGTATGAATGTTTTTCAAAAAGCTAAAAATAGAACTACCAGAGTTCCCATTGTGGCTCACTGGAAACAAACCCAACTAGTATCCATGAGAATGAGGGTTCAATACCTGGCCTCTCTCAGTGGGTGAAGGATTTGGTGTTGCTGTGAGCTATAGTGTAAATCACAGATGTGGCCTGATTTGGCATTGCTGTGGATGTGATGTAGGCTGGCAGCTGCTGCTCTGATTCGAACCCTAGCCAGCAAACTTCCATATGCTGCAGGTGCTCCCCTAAAAAACAAGAACAAAAACAAAAAAAATAGAACTACCATATGATTCAGCAATTCCATTTCTGAGTATCCAAAGAAAATAAAAACACTAATTCAAAAAGATATATTTACCCTTCATTCATTGCAGTACTATTTACAATAGCTAAGATATGAAAGAAACCTAAGTGTCTATAGAGAGATGAATGAATAAAGACAGCATGTGCATGCGTGCACACACACATACACACAGATGAATATTACTCAGCTATTAAAATATAATGAAATCTTGCCATTTGTGGCAACATAGGTGAACTTGGAGGATATTATTCTAAGTGAACTAGGTCAGACAGAGAAAACCAAATACCATGTGATTTCACTGATGTGGAAAACAGAACAAAACAAATGAATGAACAGAACAAAACAGAGACAACTCATAGATACAACATAAAGAACAAACTGGTGGTTGCCAGATGGGAAGGGTTGAGGGGAAGGAACTAAATAGGTAAAGGGGATTAAGAGGTACAACCTTCAGTTATAAAATAAATAAGCCACCGGGATGTAAGGTACAGCATAGGGAAGAGAGTCAATAATATTGTTGCAACTTTGTATGGTGACAGATGGTAACTAGATTTATTGAGGTGATCAGTTCGTAATGTATTAAAATATTAAATCACTATGCTGGACACAAAATTAATATAATAATTCAATTAAAATGTGCATAGATCAATCAGTTAATTCGAGTAGGATCCCCATTTATCTATTAATTTAAAAAATTTTTGGAAAGCAAACAGTCGGAAACTACCACATCATGCAAAAGGATTTGTCTGTAGCCTAGGAAGCCCACAGCACTTGACCCAGGGTCACCTACAAATGCCTGTATCCCCCAGGAACAGCCAATTTCTCAGCTTGGTTCTTGCCTTGGCCTCCCTGACTGGGACCTCAAGGATTGCTGTTAATTCTCTCAGGAACTGTAAGTAATAAACTCCCCTACTTCAATTTCCCTTACGGGCTTTTGTTGTACTAAGCCACTCCATGCATTGCTATGGGCTCATTTTAATAAATGTAAACTTAGCAAATTCACTTAGAGACTTGGCAGAATGCCATTCTGCTTTTTAAAATAAACTTCTTGATATTAAGTTTTGGATAGTTCTATTCCAGGTCAGTAAATTCTATTTAAGAAAAAAACATATTGTATGATCTCACTTATTCATGGAATCTGAAAACAAACCAAGTATGAACTTATAGATACAGGGAATAAATGGGTGGTTACTAGAGGCAGGAGATGAAGGGTGGGTTAAATGGATAAAGGTGATCAAACATTATAAACTTCCAGTTATAAAATAAACAGATTACGGGGAATCAATGTACTATAGGGTAACTGCAGTTAATAATACTGTATTTTCTAAAGTAGATCTTAAAAGTTCCCACCGCAAGAAAAATAATTGTAACTAATATGTGGTGATGGATGTTAACTAGACTTTTTATGGCTCATTTAACCACAAATGAAATGAGCATTTCATAATAAATACAAATATTGAACAATTGTACACCATATTATTATATGTCAATTATACCTAAGTAAAGAAAAAAAAAAAAACTGGTGTTCTAAAAAGCTTGATATTGCCCAATTTAGAAATATTTTTGCTTTATTTTGGGGGTTTTGTTTGCTTGCCTGCTTATTTTTTTTGCATGTGCATATATGTATGTATTTGGCTAAAGTGTCTTTCATAGTTTTAATGTGAGCACTCAAGTATTTGAAAACTACTTTGTATTTCCAATTTTTTTGATTTCCTCATTGATACAGAATTTAGCGTAGAATTTAGTACAGAATTTATAAATTCAGTGATAGTCAAGAAATATTAATGTCTACACTCAGCACAGGAAATACAAGAGTAAGTTCTTTAAGAAATGTAGTATCTGTGTAGGAGAGAAACACGTATTCAAAAATAACTGCTAAAAGCTACAAAATGAAATGAGAATATACCTAAGACTTTCTAAGGGAAAAAATTCATAAAATCTTAACAAGACTTTTAATTACTATTTGATTATATTTCAGTATTTATTTAAAAAAAAAAAAAACATCCATTCATTTAGGAAAAAGAGCCTGCTATGAACCTAGCATAATATTGCCAATACAAAAATAATTTGTGCTGTGGTCGAATGATGTAGGTGTGATTGCTATCTGAAAAATTTCATGGTCTCTTAGGGAAAATAGACATTTAAAGGAATAATTATGGCACAATGCTACAAGTATTAGCATGAAACATGTATATTTAAAGAAAAGGACTAAGATATCTGTTTCTGGTTCATAAACATTTTATGTTCATTTTCCTTAAGGTAAGGCTTAGCACAAGCATTACCTTATGTAGTGAGAAGGGGTCAGGTTTGGGATATATTTTGAAGGAAGAGTTAACATTTGCTAATAGGTCAGATGTTAACAGGAGGAAAGGAGGACAGATAAGGGTAACTCTAAGCACTGGGATGTGCAGAAGTGGAAATATCCAGGTGCTATACTCAAAACCGACATATCATTACACCATTATATCCTATGGTTAGTATGTGCTACGTAATAAACCACTTCAAAACTTGGTTGCCTCAAAGTGATTTCTTAGTTGCAAACCTGTAGGTGGACAGTTTCGTTGAGGTTACCTGGTCTCTCTAGCAGGCCAGCTCATGCTTATTCACACATCTTTCCAAGGCAGCACGAGTTGAAGCTGAAAGGCCTCTGAGGGTCTATGTTCAGAACTTACAGGCAGTCACTTCTATCACATGCTATTGTTCAAAATAAGCAGAATAATGTAACATGCAGATAGATTCCTTCACTTGGTTGTGGGAGCAGGTGGAAGATATCTTTTGAATTTCTCTTCCCATTTTTTTTTTTTTTCATGGCCGCGTCTGCAGCATATGGAAGTTCCTAAGCCAGGGGTCGAATTGGAGCTGCAGCTGCAGGGCTATGCCACAGCCATGGCAACAGTAGATCTGAGCCACATCTGTGACTTACGCCACAACTTGTGGCAACGCTGGATCCTTAACCCACTGAGCAAGACCAGGGATCAAACCCACATTCTCACGGAGACTACATTGGGTCCTTACCCCGCAGAAGACACAATGGGAACTCCTCTTTTCATTTTTTATCTCTATTCCTTAACTCAAAATGTAGTGTATAGTGGCTACTTAGTAAATGTTTCTGGAGTAAATATAACAAAAATATTCCTCTTCTATAAGAAAGAGCACAGTAGTAAAGACCCACCATGTCTAACGTATACTTTGAATATTCAACTTGCTCAACCCATAGCCTTCGTTAACAAATCCTTAAAATGCTTTTAAATTACCCATGTAACAGTTTTTATATTAACTGTTTTCTTTTAGCTTTATTGAAATAGACTTGGCATTCCTCTCTTTGAAGTTTGTACACAGCGTAATTGTTTGACACACCTACATCATGCAATGATTATCACAGTAAGTTTAGTGAACACCCATCATCTCATATAGATAGAAAATTAGAGAAATAGAAAAAAATGTTTTTCCTTGTGATGAGAACTCTTAGGATTTACTCTCTAGACAACTTTCATATATAACCTACAACGGTGTTAATTATCCTTGTTATGTTGTACATTACATCCCTAATACTTCTTTACCTTATAACTGGAAGTGTGTACCTGTTGACTCCTTTCATCTATTTCCCCTTCCCCTACACCCTGCCTCTGGTCTTTTTTTTCTAGAAACCCATGGAAATAATTTTAAAAGCACACTCTCCCGAATTTCCCCCCACCACCCTGCCTGGCAGTCAAAGGTAAAAGAGCCTTGCAGCATTGTCAGTCTATCTGCAACATGACACTTTGACTGACAGAAAACAGACAAATGAATGAGAGGAAGCTAAATAGGGATGTTGTTTACTGGGCTCTGACGACTTATTGTTGGCAAGCAGGTGAACCCTATCTAAGAGATAGGGAATAAAGAAAACATGCTTGATCTTAGATAAGTAGAATATGGTTTAAAAAAAAAAAAATGAGCTGACTCATAGTGAAAGCTCACCAGGCCTCAGAAGTGGAGCTCAGGATACATCCTGAGTCTTTAAATGCATAAAGAGCCAGGCTGGAAAGAGCGCTAATGGACAGTTGAGTGGCAGTCTTACTGTGTGGGAGAAGATAGCTGTGTCTTCATTAGCATAAACAACACATTCCAGGGCTCCAAACTATGTAACTTCCCACATTGAGCATCTGACCCAGCTGACCCCAATGCTGAGTGAGCTAGTCAGCATCTGAGGATAAAGTGAAAAGTTACATGGATGCCAATGGTAGAAAAAGTTCAGAAATTTCATTCCATCTAGTTTAAGTCAATAAATATTAACACCTTACAGTCAAAACACACTGCCACGGAAAGTAAGTACAAGAACAGTAAAATGGATATTCTGGTGCCTCCCTATTTTTTGAGATTAAACTTCTTTCTTAGACTAAATTTCGAACTAAGGACTTGCTTATTATGGCATAACAATAGATCATGGGAAAAAAAAAACATGAATTTACAAAATATTTAAATTGTCTTACTAATAGATACATAGTAGTATATATAAAATAGATAAACAACAAGGACCTACGGTAGAGCACAGGAAACTATATTCGATAGCTTGTAATAATTGAAAAGAACCTAAAAAAGAATATATATAATATGTATAACTGAATCACTTCCCTGTACTCCTGAAACACTGTATATCAACTCTACTTATCTATAGTTTTTACAACAAATTCCAATTGTCTTTAGTAACTGTGACTTACCTTATGACCACTGACATCTCCCACAGTGTGCTCAGGATCACTTTTTGATCCTGGACAGCTAAATCTGAGTCTCAATGTGTTCCTAGTCCCCTCCATTTCTATCAGCTTGCCTTTTCCTTCTTCCAGGCTTACAGTATGTGCTTGCCAGAGATTTACAGATTCCCTCTGCCTTCTGAAAAATGTTTCATTATTATACCTTTAAAGTTAAACTGACAATTTGTATGTCTCCCAATCCTTGTGTGAGAACTAAACCCATTAGTTCCTCTTCTGTGTTCTCTTTCTCCCTATTCTATGTGGCCTCCTTGAGGTTGCAAAATCATTTATCTGACACATTCAACATGTATTTACGGAGCATAGTTGGCTGGCTTTGTGGGTTGTGCTACACTAGTAGATTTTTCTCCAGCTTTTCCCCATTTATTGCTCTAGAGAGCTTTTTCACTCCCCATCTCACTCCTGTAAGGCTTGAGTCTCTGCTCCTCTACTTCAGGAAATTCTGTGGTTTAGTCTGGAAAAGATTGAGCTCATGAAGAGGATGCCTGCAGAAAGATCATGTCCCCCAAACACTCAGCAAGTCTCAAGTCGGTCTTTCTGTCTTCCTCTCTCTCATTCTGCTTCTCTGTTTTTCTTTCTGACCCTGAGGTTCTCAGTATGGGAGAGAATAACAATGTCATTTGAAAAATATCCCCACAAGATCATAGGTCCCCCTCTAATCCATTTTTTTCTTACAACACATGACTCGTAAAACATCACATTCATAGCTAGAACTTGTCGAGGAATTTGTCAAAAAAATTGGGGGGCTTTTGCATTTCTTATTAAAAACTTTATGATGATGCACATCATAGAGATGATGTATGAAGCTGTCAGGCTGAGTTTAATTTTGATTCCTTACATTTCCTTTGCACTCTGTCACTGTCACACTAATGACTGTGAAAATACCCCCAAAGACAGGCAAATACAAAAACACAGACAAGAGCCAGAAGATTGCAAGTTGCCAAATGAGCAAATATTGCCCATATTTGATAAAAATTATATTGGGTTAGTTTATAAATGTTTGAGCATTATGACACTCTCCAGAGGGGGGAAAAAGATAACCTTTGACTGTAAGAATGAGATACTTTGTTCATGATGTCACTAGCCTGTTATTGCAATTTTTAAGGATTAACACCTTCCTCTCTAGGTTAATTTCATTTAGGAATGACCACAAACGTCTTGACCTGTGAATAAACAGATGTCTCAAGCATTATATATTAAAATATCAAGTATAAAATCTAAACAAGTAATACATTTTCAAACCATTTTTAAAGAATTCCAAAAAAATGCTACTCATGTTTCTGCTCATGTTGGAAATTGTCTGCCAATAAAGGAATACATTTCTTAATTTATATGTATTTTGCATGGAAAAACTAGCCAGTATAGAGAATTTATAACTATTAATATCATAGTTAACTACCCATTACTAATACCTTACCTGTCTCTACTCCATCCCATCGAGTTGTTCATATCAGCTTAGTAACTAGATAGCCTGGGTCAGGTGTCAGCATCAGTCACCATTCACTGAATGCTGCTGTGTGATGGGTGCTTTTAAAAGCATATCTCATTTAATTCTCCCAACAACCTTATCAAGCAGGTATTATTATCCCCTGTCCAAAGGAACTGAGCTTAACACTTAACAAGATTAATAAATCTGCCCAAGGTCTTATAATTAAGAAGTGGTAAAGTCAGGATTTGAAACATTTTGGGGCATATCTACTTGCTAATTTTACCATGCTACAGTGCTTCCATGATGGATATGGTGGCAAAACTTCTTAAGTGCTTCCAAATCAACAGCTCACAGGAAATTATTCTAAGTATGTAGGGTGACAAATTGTAACTTTTATCAAAAATGGGAAATTATTGTGTGAGTTCATCTTGATGACCAGAGAAGCATGAAATATGTTTCCCTTAATAAGAAGTTCTGGTAATAAAATATTTTAGAATTTACAGAAAACTTTTCCATTTGAATCTAACTTAAGAGAGCAGACCAGGCCTTGTTATTCTTATTTAACAGAAAAGGAAGCTGAGTGTCAGAGAGGCAGAATCACACAACTAGGACACAGTGAAATGAAGCCTAGTCTTTTGAGTTCTAATTATTTGCTCTTTCCAACACATTTTAAGGAAGCCCGTGTTTACGAATAATGAGAGGAAGCTCCCTGGACTTTGTTCCATGATTGCTTTAAGCAGGGGGAGCAAGAGCCATAAATCGACTTGAAATATCCCGAGACCTTCATTCATTCATTAAATGGTACTAACACACACTATAAGAAAATCTTTCCTGGCACTACTCAGTTCTTCTGGGTCTCTCCTATGTTATTAAACTTTGATTTCTCCTATTAAAAAAAGTAGAAAGAAAGAAAACCATTCCCTGCTATGTGACACACTATGACCTCAAAAAAGCATGAAAGAAGAAGGGGAGAAATTCATAAGTAATGAAAAGACTGTAGACCATTTACAACCAAAAAGCCTTAATCAAACTTTGAACAGGACTCTACCTAGATATTCTCAGAAGTCTCCTTCCATGTGCCAATTTCTTTGTTACAAATTACCTTCCTGAATAGATATATTACAAATATTTTTCTATTATATATCATAAATCATGTTTTCTAAAACTGAAACATGTATTTTTTTATTAAGGTATAGTTGATTCACAATGTTGTCCCAATTTCTGCTGTACAGCAAAGTGACTCAGTCATACATATATATACATTCTTTTTTCATATCATTTTCTATCATGGTCTATCCCAGGAGATTGGGTGTAGTCCCTGTCCTGTACAGTAGGACCCAGTTATCTATCCTAAATGTAATAGTTTGCATCTCTTAACTCTAAACTCCCAGTCCATCCCACTCCTTCTCCCTCCTCCTTGGCAATCACAAGTCTGTTCCTATGTCTGTGAGTCTGTTTTGTAGATAGGTTCATTTATGCCATATTTTAGATTGCACATATAAGTGATATCATACATTTAAAAAATTCTAATTAATTTTTTAATTAGAAAAGTAACAATTTAAGAAAAGATTTAAATAATGTACAATTTAATAGATATTACTTATATATTGAGTCATATATTTCATACTGCACCTTTGGTTAAAACCAATATGTATAACACTGAAACAGAATAAACTTAATGAAAAGTTAATGAGAAGCATAACAATAGTAATAACTTCTTGAGAGGAAAGAAATAGTTTAATTTGTTCTTGACACACAAAAAAAGTATTCTTGACAAAGGAGGATATAACAGTTTCTGGCTGTTAAAAGAAGAAAAAAGACTCTGGGGAAATTCTGTTTGATGAGTATGCTTGGGTGAAATCCTATCTGCTGTACTATAGAAACACTTCCAATGACCCAAAAAATGTTCATTAAGGCTAAAAACATCATCACATGCCTGAAATAATCAGATATTGTGTAGGTGCTGTGTGAAGTTAACCCAAAGCTGAAGCAGAATCAGCCCAGAAAGGTAAGGAACAGCATACCTGTAGATCATGTTAAAAACAATATCTTAGTACCCTGGTGAAATTCTGGGGCCAGTGGACCCCAGTTAACAAACCACTGGTCTATGTATTAGCTCTGTGCAGAAACAAACTCAAGAATAAAAGGTTCAAGCTGTAGTACCAGATGAGATAGGGTGAAATTTGTTAGCCCTTGCCTTTGTATGACTTATAAGATGTCACCCAGACACTGTATCTCCACCAACATTTTTCTAGGATGTTCTAGAAGTCATATAGTCTCTATTATGAGACAATCTGCTCCAAGGTCAGCTGGAGACCCACAGGGAGGGTTCATTAAGAATGTTTTTTCTGTTGCATTTGGGGGCTGAAGAAAGTTCAGGGACTTTACCAAAGAGAAGAGGGGATAACTGAAGAGAATTCATCTCAAAGACAACCAGATGCTTAAATGGTTGCAACTGAGTTGATTAGGTTTAGAGTTTGTTTTTGTTTTTTGTCTTTTGTCTTTTTAAGCCGGCACCCAGGACATATGGAGGTTCCCAGGTTAGGGGTCCAATCGGAGCTGTTGCTGCCGGCCAACTCCAGAGCCACAGCAATGCCAGATCCGAGCTGCATCTGCGACCTACACCACAGCTCACAGCAATGCCAGATCCTTGATCCACTGAGCGAGGCCAGGGATCGAACCCACAACTTCATGGTTCCTAGTCAGATTCGTTTCTGCAGCGCCATGACGGGAACTCCTGTTTTAGAGTTTCTTAAATGACATTTATATTTTCACTGTTATTCAAGAAAAAAATATTTAAATTATTCATCTTGACTTCATATTAAAAGTCAGCCTAGGAGTTCCCGTCGTGGCGCAGTGGTTAACGAATCCGACTAGGAACCATGAGGTTGCAGGTTCGATCCCTGCACTTGCTCAGTGGGTTGATCCGGCGTTGCCGTGAGCTGTGGTGCAGATTGCAGATGCGGCTCGGATCACGCGTTGCTGTGGCTCTGGTGTAGGCTGGTGGCTACGGCTCCGATTAGACCCCTAGCCTGGGAATCTCCATATGCCGCGGGAGCGGCCCAAGAAATAGCAAAAAGACAAAAAAAAAAAAAGTCAGCCTAGGGAATTCCCATGTGGCTCAGTGGGTTAAGGATCTGGTGTTATCACTCCAGTGGCTCAGGTTACTGTTGTGGCACTGATTTGACACTTGGCCCAGGAACTTCCACATGCCATGAGCATAGCCCAAAAAAAAAAAAAAAAAAAAGGGAAATCAGCCTATTAAATAAGACACCGAGAAAATGATAAAAATAACAACACCTCTATAACTGATTTTTAAAAATAGATATGAGATACTTCATATCAGGAATCCACCTGTAGTATTTTTATTTATTTTTTAAAATTTATTTTTGGCCATACCCATGGCACATAGGAGTTCTCAGGCCAGGGACTGAATCCAAGCCACAGCTGTGACCTACCACAGCTGTGGCAACACCAGATCCCTAACCTACTGCAGCAGGCCAGGGATTGAACACATACCTCAGCATTGACAACACCAGATCCTTAAACCGCTGCACCACAGTGGGAACTTCTACCTGTGGTATTTTTGTTTCACCACCAGAATTTTTTTTTTTCCAATTCCGGTTTAGGGATATTTTCTCTCTTTTTGGGGGGGCAGGGGGAGCTGCACCCCTGCCATATGAAAGTTCCTGGGTCAGGGTCAAATCGGAGTTGCAGTTGCTAGCCAATGCCACAGCCACGGCAACACCAGATCTGAGCTGTATTTGTGAACTGCGCTACAGCCTGCAGCAATGCCAGATACTTAACCTACTTAACCCATGAGTCCTCATGAACACCATTTTGGGTTCTTAACCCACTGAGCCACAATGGGAACTCCCTAGGGATAATTTCAAAGTTTATTAGTCCTTTCTACCTCTGGTTAAGCATACTGATGTCTTTTTTTACATCTCTAAATTCTGACATGTTAACTTCTATATTACTTTGTTCAGAAACAGGTATATTTTCGTATTTAGATCTTTTTGAGACGAAAGTGGGAAAAAGTACAATTAGTCCAAGACCTAATATTTGATTGAATTTCTTCATTGATTTCAAAGATAAAGAATCCTGAGAGCAACTATTATCCAGATTGTGAAGGGGAAATGCTACCAGTCATCAGTGAGAACCTCATAGCCACCATACTTATTATCTAAAGCAGAGCTTTTCACATTGTTTATGATACCAAAAGGTGGATGTGGTTAATTTTTTTAAGTTCTTAAATAGCAAAGTATCTTCTTCCTTTTTTTCCAATGCAACTTGAAGTTTATGGAAACTTGTACATTATTCACACATCTGTAAAATGAATCTATCTTGGGAACCTTTAAATATAAAGCCAGTAGATGCAGAGTATATGTTAAAAGCCATCACATGTTGCTAGAGTAGAATAAAGAAAAAATGTGCTTCTGCCTGCAATCTATTTCTCTTGGACATCTTTTTTCCCCCAGTTTTACTAAGATATAACTGACATATAAAACTGTGTAAGTTTAAAGTTTGATATATGTATATTTTGTGAAATTATTACTGCATAAATGTTAGTTAATACATCCATCCCCTCATGTAGTTACCTTTTTGTGAGAAATTTTAAGATCTACCCTTAGTAAGTTTCAAGTGTATATACAATATTGTTAACTAGAGTTACCATGCTATAAATGAAAAAGACCTTTTTTTAACTTTCCTATGAAACCACTTTAGAATTACTTTAGAATATCTCTTCGTTATCTACAAATCCATTTGAAATATCTTATTAACTTTGTTGCATTTAAATAAAGTAAGTTAGATATAAATGCCTGTAAGAACTAAGAGTATATCACTTCCATAGTCTTTAAAGTATCAAAATATTTGCTTATCCTATCATTTTTTAGGATGATACAGGAAATTATAAAATATATGGAATTTAAAATGGCAAGGTAGTAGCTATTATGCAATCTCCCTCTACTGGATAGTATTAAAAAAATTACTCTAATATATGTGCCTAATTTGTGGTTATATAGTCAAGTGACATGGAGACCTAAATTGATTAACCTATTGTCCTATCCCTAACTTTGCCATAGAAGAAAAAGTCACAAGGCTTATCCATTTTGACTAATTTTGCTGCATAACTGCGCTATTCTAGTCCATGTTGAATGTGGCATACAAAGTAACATTAAATATTTTTATCTTGAATACCACATTATACGACTACAATTATTCTGTTAAAGTAATGACTTTTTTTCAGGGATAATCTGGGACATCTACAACTACTATAGCAAAAGAATAGGCATCATTCTTAATTCAGAGTCAGGATTTCTAAATTCTTTCTTTAGTCAAACCTTGGATAAGGCACTTAGGTCTAGGTATTCAAAGAAAGCCCTTCATATCTTAAGACAGAGAGTTTCTATTTGATTAGTCTAAGAAAACTATCAGTAGGTAACTCATAGGATATCTCCAACTAGAATTTATTCTCTTACATGACATCATAGAGAACAAAGATCTGAGTTCAAACCATAGATGGCCCTTAGCAGTTGTGTGATAATTAACAATTTATTTAACCCTTCTCAGGCTCAATCTCCTCATCTCTAAAGGGGAGGTAATCACCCCACCTACTACTTCGTATTAGATAATCCTATGTAAAAAATTAAAAAAGTATTTATCAAAGTGCTTCACTCAACGGAAATGCTTAGTAATTGTATTTTAAGTAATAATACTAAACATGAGTTCAATGAAACTAGTAATGCCAAATTTAAATTATGTGAATGTTCTCACAAAACTGTTAGTCATTCAAACATATGGTTTCAAATAAGTTCTCTTTTCTTTTTTTTTCTTTTTTTTTTTTGTCTTTTGGCCTTTTCTAGGGCCGCTCCCGTGGCATATGGAGGTTCCCAGGCTAGGGGTCTAATTGGAGCTGTAGCTGCTGGCCTATGCCAGAGCCACAGCAACTCGGGATCCGAGCTGCGTCTGCAACCTACACCATAGCTCACAGCAACACCAAATCCTTAGCCCACTGAGCAAGGCCAGGGACTGAACCTGCAACCTCATGGTTCCTAGTCGGATTTGTTAACCACTGTGCTACGACAATAACGCCCTCTTTTCATGTTTTTAAGTAAAATTATACAGATGATAATTATTCAAATTTTAATATGCTCCAAAACTGACATTAAAACTTAGGGAGCTCCTGTTGTGGCTCAGCTGGTTAAGGACACAATATTTTCTCTGTGAGGATGTGGGTTCAATACATGGCCTTAAAAAGATTTACACTATTAAATAATATTATATAAAGAAGGGAAAATTATGTGAGGGTTGGAAAATAGTTTTGTTTTTTTGTTTTTTTCAAAAAAAAGAGAAAGGCTATTAAAGTACAAAAAAGAAAAAAAGAAAAAAAACCTGGCCTTGCTCGGTAGGTTAAGGATCCAGTATTGCCACAAGCTGTGGCATAGGTCTCAGATGCAGCTCAGATCTGTAGTTGTGGCATAGACTGGAAGCTGCAGCTGATTCAGCCCCTGGCCTGGGAAATTCCATATGCCACAAGTGCATCTGTTAAAAAAAAAAAAAAAAAAAACTTTAAAACTTGAAATCTAAAGCAGTAGAAAAGAGTAAGTAGATCCAGAATGGACTTTAGATATTATTTTGTATCATCTCCATGCTTTTCACTTAGGACAAAACTGAAGGCTTAAGAGTTAAAATGACGTCTTAAAAAATCTAGAAGCTAGACACCAAATCTTGTAGAGTATAGAGCAAAAGGCAAGGCCCCAAGGCCAGTTCAGTACACTTCTCAAAACATTAAATTTTTTTCCTGGCATCAGATGCTCTTCATTTCATTGTCATTGGTTCAGTATGTATAAAAAATACAAAAACAATATATGATGCAAACTGTGATGTGACCAAATGTGACTATGAAACCAGTATGTTTAGTCCCCAGAAAAAGTTACCAGAAAAACAAACCTCGGTGGTTTAAATTCTGCAGAATATACTACACTATTCATCTTTAATAATTTATTATTCATCTTCATCTCATTTCATTCTTTCATCTTCTAAAGCAGGAAGGCTATGTCTTGCAAATTGCTTTTTAAAAAAAGGTAAATTAGAAAAGTATTGGAGTTCCCATCATGGCTTAGTGGAAAAGAATCTGACCAGCATCCATGAGGACACAGGTTTGATCCCTGGCCTCACTAAATGGGTCAGGGATCCAACATTGCATTGAGCCATGATGTAGGTTGCAGACGTGGCTTGAATCTGGCATTGCTGTGGCTGTGACAGTGGTGTAGGTCGGCAGTACAGCTCTGATTTGACCCCTAGCCTGGGAACTTCCATATGCTATAGGTGCAGCCCTAAAAAGACAAAAAAAAAGAAAAGTATAATTTTATGGATAGTGATGAGTGAGACGAAAAACCAGGTCTTTGGACCCATGGTCAACAGTTTTCCTCACTCTTTTTTATGTTATGATGGTTTTATTCTACAAAATTGATACCTTCTGTCCATCATTAATAAATACTAAATATGTAAAAATAGGACCATCTAAGTGAATAAATATTTTTGATGTATATGAAATCAGTGTGCATCTTAGGATAAGTATTATCAAGAGTTTGACCTCAGAGAAAAGGTTACACTCATTGTTAGTTCTATATTAATTTAAAATATAAATTGACAAACTTTTAATTCCTAAAATGCACCTTACAAAATAAGCTTAAGATTACAATCAAAAAGGAGTAGAAATATTTAAAAAGTGTCATTAAATAAAGCACTAAATTTAATCAGTTACTTTTAACACTTACATAAAGCCTTTCATATTTGAATGCAACTTGAAGGAGATATCTCAGAGGAAAACCATAAGATTCTAAGTTGAGTTTTCAAAATGACCTTCACTTTGCAGTGTCCCTTTAAAGCTACCCCTAAGTGTTGCTAAGTAGAGTAAAACAAATTCTGTGGACTGTACTTTAACACAATGATAGATTCTATTGATGTAACAGCATTATCAACTATCCACCCTGGCCAGATAATACCTTTCCCAAGGCACTAGAGCAATAAAGATTTGCTTAAACCAGGCTGTCAGGATTGTAAATCCTCCCTGAGAAAAGCAATTTACCCTTTGCCATGTGTACTGCTAGGATTAGGAGAAACAAGGGAGACCTTTAAGGTGTCGTATTCACCTCTATGCCCTGAGCCCCAGGCAGTGGCACAGCGAGTCTAAACCCCTTCCAGGGCGCTGACCAGAGCTGAGCCTGGAATTTGTCAAAAACAAAGAAGACATGATCCCAGTAGGAAAGAGGAAGAGGTAGCTAACATTATGAGACCAGATAGATTAGTGAGAATCCAGTTTAAGATTTTATAGGGGATGACTGGCATAGGAAAAAGAGCATGGTGTTTTTCCATTGGATAGATTTACAGTTGGATAGGTCGGAGTTTGACTCCCAATCCTTTAATTTCTTTACCACCAGCTGGACTGTAGGCAAATAAGTCATCTTCTCCATTTAATAGGCATGGGACCTTAGGAACGTTGCTTAACCATTTTATGCCTCAATTTCCTCATCTGCAAAAAGAGATAATGTCTCTTGGGTTAAACAAATTAATATATGTAAAGTCCTTTAAAAAGCAGCCAGCAGGGAGTTCCTATTGTGGCTCAGTAGGTTAAGAACTTGACATAGTGTCCTTGAGGAGGTGGGCTTGATCCTCAGTGGGTTGACGATCCAGCACTGCTGAAGCTATGGAGGAGGTTGCAGGTGCAACTCAGATCCTGTGTTGCTGTAGTATAGGCCTGAAGCTGCAGCTCCCATTCAACCCCTAGCCTGGGAACTTCCATATGCTGCAGGTGTGGTTGTAAAAAAAGGGGAAAAGAAAAAGTACCTGGCAATATGGTAGGCTCTATGTAAGTATTAGCTATTCTAATTTATTATTTTCTCTATGAGACTCAGTTTCCTCCTATGGGAAATGGAGATAACAGAACATGCCTTGCAGAGGTGTTCTGAGGATTATGGGAAAACACAATTCCATAAATGGTACTGTTACTGGGGTTGCTCTTATTATTTTGTGGTTGTTTTTCTCCATGCAAGTAGCTTTTTGTATTGGACCATGGTACCATGTACTCTCATGCTAACTGAAAATAAAGAGAGCTGGATCTTTCTTAATTATAGGATGACAGTTTATGACATAAGTCTGGAATTTAACCCTAATTCAACATAGGGTTGCCCAAGTTGTAGAATATACTCTTCTCAGACAAAGTAAGACAAGGTAAATCACTAGAATTGAGTTATGTTGAAAAGTTCCTTCATTCAGGTGATAAGTTCCAGCAAAATTCAAGGTCAGAAAATGCGTTCAAATTATTCCATTTTAAGATCTCCAAGAATCACAAACATATTCCATAGAACAGTTCTGTGTATACTCTTACCATGCTACTGCTAATACTCACCATAATTATCAAAGTTAAACCCTCAGATAAGACTGCAAGATATTCTTGTTGAAAAACACACCATCTGGAGTTCCTGTCATGTCTGAGCAGGTTAAAGACCCAACATACTGTCCATGAGGATGTAGCTTCAATCCCTGGCCTCACTCATTGGGTTAAAGACCCAGCATTGCCACAAGCTGCAGCATAGGTTGCAGATGCAACTCAGATCTGGCATTGCCATGGCTATGGCAGAGGCCAGCATCTGTAGCTCCAATTCAACCCCTAGCCCAGGAACCTTCCGTGTGCTGCAGTAAAAAGAAAAATGAAAAAGACATCATCTGCAAATTTGCTGATGACCTTTCTATGAGACCAACATTGACATTACCTGCTCTAAAGCAATGATGTATCCTGGGGGTAAAAATAAGGAGCCAAGAACAGGGAGAGGCAAGTAAGTCCCTTACCTCAGGTACAGAAACCTCAATAAGCAAGATCAATAATAATGATACGCGATTTAAAAAAATTACTGCAAAAAATCCATGACAAGCAAAATATCAAAATCTTAAATAAACTCAATGAATTAGTTGTCTATGGCTTCTGTAACATACTGCCTCAAACTTAGTTGTTTAAGACAATACAAATTTATAACCTTATCTACAGTTCTAAAGAACAGATGTCTAACATGGATGTCACTGAGCTAAAAACAAGATATTCCTCCTGGAGGCTCTAGGGGAGCATCCATGCCCTTGCCTTTTCCTGCTTCTTGAGGCTGCCCTCATTCCTTCAAATGAGGCCCCCTTCATCCATCTTCAAAGCCAGCTGAGTTGAGTCCTTCTCACAATGTATCATTCTGCCTGGCCTCCCTCTTCCATTTTTTAAGGACACTTGTGATTTTTACTTTGGATCCATCCAGTCCAATCCAGTCAGCCCAGGACAATCTCTTCATATTAAGGTCTTTAACTTAATCCCATCTTCAAGGTCCTTTCTGCCACCTCAAGTAATATATTCAAAGTTTCCACTGATTGGGCTTTGAACATCCTTGGAGGCCATTGTTCTGCTTACCATAGAGAAGGCACAACACTGGCAATTGCAAGGCCTGGCCTTACTCTCTACACCCTAATCCCAGCCCTGCCACATTGTTAATTGACAAACTGTGGTTATTTTAGACCTGAGCTTTTTCAGAATTGGCAGCACACTCTTCCTGATACCCTTATAAAATGTGGAAGTGCACTAAACAAAGCTACTCTGACAGTGGCCCAGAAGCATACAAGTAATCAAAAACAAAAAAAAATGCAAAACTAGCATGATAAATAATTCATTTACAGACAGAAGCAAAAGTGTTTCAGTATTTGGAAGCTCTGGAAAGTTGGATATCACCTCCAAAGTACCTCTCTCTTTTTCTTTTCTATGTAGTAAATAACTACTCTGTTATTCTAAAAATTTTACTCTATTTTATTTTTACTTTTGACTGATTTGAGCACTGCAAATGTTTTATTTGAAAGTTATGATTATTTGTTCTCAATTTCTAGCTGGGATAAAGCACCATACCTTCTTCTGCAGGGCGCTGGCTTAGCTGGAATTGCTTCCTGCTCCTAGCAAGGGGAGCCAGATGTTTCTGGCAACTCCAAACAGTTGAGTGCCTTCTCTAGACCGTATGTTGGCTTTTTTCCACCTTGATCTTTCCCCATGTTTGTGTGTTCCAGAGCATTGGGACTATTTTATTTATCATTTGGGACAAAATATATGTAAGACATAAGTGGTATAGCACTGATTTCCCAAAATAACCCCCAAAATTAGCTATTGTCCTCTTCTACTATGTTCCAGACAGGTGGAGTAACTTTCCTAAAGTCACCCAAGGTATGAGCCCAGTTCTATTGTGCTCTAAATCCCCTGTAATCTCCACCTCCCCATGCCCCATTTCATGGCTCCTGGGGCCATTATGGTGGATATCCAAATACAAACTTAAATCAAGAAATATCCCATAGGCTCCAGAAGATTTCTCTTTCCCTGGGAGTATTTAAAGAGAAAGAGAAAGGCACACACACTAAGAGAAACCCATTTTTGGTCTGGAGAAAAGAGAACCCTCCTACACTGCTGGTGGGAATGTAAATTTATACAACCACTATGGAAAACAGTATGGAGATACCTCAGAAAACTAATATAGAACTACTGTATGATCCAGCAATCCCATTCCTGGGCATTTATCCAGATAAAACTTTCACGGAAAAAAATACATGCACCCCTATGTTCATTACAGCACTATTCACAATAGCCAAGACATGGAAACAACCTAAATGTCCATCAACAGATGAATGGATTAAGAAGATGTGGTACATATATACAAAGGAATACTACTCAGCCATAAAAATGAACAAAATAATGCCATTTGCAGCAACATGGATGGAACTAGAGATTCTCATACTAAGCAAAGTAAGTCAGGAAGAAAAAGACAAATGCCATATGATGTCACCTATATCTCTAATTTAATATACACAACAAATGAACCCATCTACAGAAAAGAAACAAACTCAGGGACATGGAGAAGAGACTTGTGGTTGCCAAGGGGGAGGGGGAGTGTGTGCAATGGACTGGGATTTTAGGGTTAGTAGATGCAAAACTATTGTGTTTGGAGTGGATAAGCAATGAGGTCTTGCTGTATAGCACAGGGAACTATATCTAATCACCTGTGAATGAACATGATGGAGGATAATGTGAAAAAAAGAATGTATATAAATGTAAAAAAAAAAAAAGAGAGAGAGAGACCGCTTTTTGTACACACAAAAGGGTCTGCTAACAAAAATAATCATTTAAAGCGTTAGAAAATTGAGCAGTCCAATTCCTGGAGAGGTATTAGCTACCCTATTTTTGAACAAAGGAAAGAAATCTTGCTTGCTATCAACATGTTCAAGGAAGCTGAAAGACAGCTGCTTCATTAGCAGTATCCTTGCCAGTAGGGCCAATTAAGATGGTCTCTTTTCCCCTAACAGATTTGGTTCCAAACTCATTACACCAGTGACACTCAGAAAATTTACTACTTAGGAGACCATTTATACTCATTAATCCTAGAGATTTCTTTTGGAATCTTTTTCTATATAGGAAATTCCCCTGATTGTCCTAAATTATTGGACATTTTAATTTGTACATACAAGACACAAATTCCTCCCTTTATGCCTTTAGCCAAGGCAGCCAAAGCCAGCACTGGGATCAGCAGGTGTGGCTTCCCACATCCCCACGGTGCTGGCTGCAGCATCAAGAGAAAAGCCTGCAGTAATCAGTTCGAGGGCAGGACATCATGGGCTCGCCCTACAGAGCATTTGCCAGTGGCTTAAATTTGCCATGGGGAGGTCAGTGAGAGATCCAGGGCTATGAGTCTCTCAGCCAAATCAGAGTTCACTCAAGGGTACACATTGCTCCACAGGGCAAGTGTGGTCCTAGAGAAACAGTCTTCAGATATTTCCCCCGGTAGCTGATGCTCTTTTCTCCAAGGCCCCAACATTCCTTCTCTAATTTTTGCCTTCCCAGCTTAAACCCTGACAACAAACTGGTCAAATGCCACCATGGCAAAGTGCCATCTCATAAACACCAAGAGAAACAAAATAAAACATAACAATGTTTATCTTAGAGAACTTCATAGTGAAGGTGTTAACCAATTATAACATCCCATTAACCTGTATAGAACTTGCTTAAATAAATTTTCTTCAAACGCACACATTAAGGATCTAGCCTTTCTGAGAAATATTCCTTTTCAAATAGTCAGCAGGAGACATAAATATTAATTTTTATTCAACTGAGCCAGTGTTTCTCAAATTTTATTAATCATCAGAATCATTTCTTTTTTTTTTTTGTCTTTTTGCCTTTTCTAGGGCTGCTCCAGTGGCACATGGAGGTTCCCAGGCTAGGGGTCCAATCGGAGGTAGCCACTGGCCTACTCCAGAGCCACAGCAACACCAGATCCAAGCCGCACCGCATCTGCAACCTACACCACAGCTCACGGTAACACCTGATCCTTAGCCCACTGAGCAAGGCCAGGGATCGAACCCACAACCTCATGGTTCCTAGTTGGAGCTATGATGGGAACTCCCAGAATCATTTGGAAAGCTTCTAAAAGTATAGATTTTGGAGGCCTCCATTTAAATCTAATGAATCAGAATTACTCAAGGAAGTGCCTGAGAATCTGAATTTTTACCAGGATGATGATTATTGGCGAAGTTTGGGCAACACCGAATTAGACAAAACTCTTTTTTTTTTTTAATGTATGCAGAGCTTTGCATCGAACTATGTATTCTAATGTAAGGATAAGAGGACACATAGTTCGTATTCTGAAAGGATTTGAAATTTAGTAGAAGAAATCATACAAGAAAATTACAGGCAGACTTTATTCTATTGTGCTTCACAGATACTGCACTTTTTTACAAAATGAAGGTTTGTGGTGACCCTGGGTCAAGCAAGTGTACTGGCACCATTTTTCCAACAACGTTTGCTCAGTTTGTATCTCTGCATCGCATTTTGATGATTATCACAATATTTTAGACATTTTCTTTGTGATTATATTTGTTATGGCGACCTGTGATCAGGGATTTTTGATGTTCCTACTATGCCAACTTGAAGGCTCAAATGATGGCTAGCATTTTTTATCATTTTTTTTTCTTTTTATAGCCACGCCTGCAGTATATGGAAGTTCCCAGTCTAGGGGTTGAATTGGAGCTGCAGCTGCAGGCCTCTGCCACAGCTGTAGCAACAACAGATCCAAGCTGCATCTGCAAATGGCACCACAGCTTGTTACAATGTCGGATCCTTAACCCACTGACCGAGGCCAGGGATCAAACCCACATCCTCAGAGACAATGTCAGGTCCTTAACCCATTGAGTCACAATGGGAACTCCTAAAGTATTTTTTAATTAAAGTAAATCATTGTTTGTTTTTAAACATAATGCTACTGTATACTTAATAGATTACAGTATAGGTAAACATAGCTTTCATATGCATTGGGTAACAAAAAAGTTAGTGTGACCTACTTAATTGTGGGACTTGTTTTATTGTGTTGATCTGGAACTGAACCCACAATGTCTCTCATGTATATCTGCATACAGTAAAGCAAAAGATAAGAATCATCATAAGAATATTTCATCAAAATAGATCTAGAATTTTAAAGGAAGAAAAAATCACATCAGGTCATGAGGGTGGTAAGAAGGAAAAGCTTTAAAGTATATGTCATTTGATCATGAGCCATCATATGTAAACCAGCTATACTGGAAAAAGTAAAATCAGTTAAAAATATATTTCACTTGAGATAGACTTTATGAAAGTATAATCTTGATGTGAATCAGAAAATGCAAAAACACAGAGGCAAAGAGTGGGTGACAGTGTTTGACTATAGCACAGTGAGTAGCCAGCAGAAAGGCTAGAAACTTACACCAGTGCCCAACTGAGAGACCATCGAGTGTTCGGCAATGTAGTGTATATTTAATTTTATAAAAGATGGGACCACAGAGTCAGCTGGTGTTGATATGCTTCACACAGATTTACAGCCATAGCCCTCAGAGAAAAAGAGGTGGAGGGGGCTTTGATACTTAGTGAAGTTGACTGTGAGGTCTGAACCTGAAATATATGAGATATCAAGTCTTGTAATCCAACCCAAATCCCTCAACATTTCTATTTATCTATTTGTCTGTCTGTCTGTATACCTACCTACCTATCTATCCATCTCTATTATGTAATTTCTGCATGGATGATAGGATTAATGCAATTTTTGAACATTCAGAAACTCAAATACCAAACTCTTTGGGGATTTGGTGTTTTTGAAAACCTAAACTCAGTCTAAATTGAGATATATACAGGCGAGTTCTGCCTACCAATAGATGCACTAAATCCAAAGAAGTCAAATAGATTTTGCAATCCTTCTGCCAATAGTTAACATGTTCCAGTGGAAACAAAGGGATCTTTTCCAGGCATATCTGCAGTAGAGAAAAATGACTGATCCTTTGGCATGATATGTTTATGTAAATATTAATCAACAGCTTTTGATAAAGAAAAATACAGCATATGCTTAAGCAAACATGCACATATGTTTTTGAAAAAATTTTACATACAAGCAGCTTTGTGGAAATTCTCAAAAACTATTCCAAATGTTAGCAATTACATTCTCAAAGGAAAGATTGGTCTCTATAAATGAAATAAATGCAGGGATTTTTTTAAAAATTTTAGTACTTGTGATTGTGCAACACTGATGTCGAGATATGTTTATACTAAAAGTTGGGAAAATAAGCACAAGGCTAGGGACACAGACCTATAAGAAATCAAGAGCTAAGCAGGAAATAAAAGATCAGGAAAAACCTGTACATGATTTTCTCTTCTCCCTTTTATTCTCTTTCAATGTGAGTTTATCTAAGCATTGCTTTCATGAGAGCTTAATGCTTACATAGATCTACACTGAAAAATAGGGAAGGGACAGTGAATAGTACTTATTATTTGCTAAGTATCTATTTTGTGCTAGAACATTTGCTACACTCTACATATGTTATCCTTCAAAGTAGGCACCTCTTATTATCCACAGAAAGATTAAAGAAATTATCCAAGGTTATATAACCAGTAATAATAGCGCCTGATTTATTGGCCTATTGTGAGGATTAAAATGGATTAAAACATGGAAAGAATTTAAAACTGTGCCTGGCATGCAGTAAGTAAATATAAACCATCACTATTTTGTCAGAGAGACCAGAATCCATCTGACTTTCTTTAAAATACAATGTAAGTGTATATAGAGATAAATATGTCTATAAAATACAACTAACTTAAATGTTTTCCATTTCTGTATTTCTGCCACATTTCTAGTGTTATTGGTTCATAGAAACAGCATTTCTCAATAATTTTATACTTATAATCACCATTACAATCTAAAATTCTGTTAAAGGATATTAAAGCAAAAAAAAAATGCAGAAGGAAAGCCTCCCTGTGATTTCTTAGCAAGGTGAAGTAATCATACAATGCCATTTACAAGTTCTGCTTGGTTCATTGCAGCACTGTTCACAACAGCCAAAACATGGGAACAACCTAAATGTCCAAGGGCAGATAGATTGATTAAGATGAAGATGTGGTACGTATACACAATGGAAAACTACTCGGCCATAAAAAAAAAGTTCAAAATAAGGACACTTGCAGCAACGTGGGTGGCACTAGAAACTCATCCTAAGTGAAGTAAGTCAGAAAGAGAAAGGCAAATACCATATGAAGCCACTGATATCTGGAATCTAATACATGCCACAAATGAACCTATCTATAGAAAAGAAACAAATTCAGGGACATGGGGGAGGGGGAGGGAGTGGGATGGACTGGGAGTTTGGGGTTAGTGGATACAAACTATTGTATTTGGAGTAGATAAGCAATGAGGTCCTGCTGTACAGCACAAGGAACTGTATCTAACCATTTGTGATGGAACATGACGGAGGACAATGTAAAAAAAAAAAGAATGTATGTATGTGTATAAGTGGCTCACTTTGCTGTATAGCAGAAATTGACAGAACATTGTAAATCAACTGTAATAATTTTTTTAAATAATTTTTTTTAATTTTAGATAAATTTTTTTTTAAAAGTTCCACTTGGTTTATTTGTATAGCTGTGCAGTGTGTGCCCAACCACACAGGAAGATTTGTAAGAGATATGTCTCCCTATGCATATTTAAATGTGTCATAGTCAAGTCAAGGCCTCCAAGTCTCCTTTCCTAGGAGGACAGAGAATAGATTTCAGAAAACTTTAGCCATATTTTCTCACTAAATTATTTTGTTTCAAGAAATACAGATATTCCTGGAATTACCATCCTGGCTCAGTGGTAACGAATCTGACAAGCATCCATGGGGACACAGGTTCCATCCCTGGCCTTGCTCAGTAGGTTAAGGATCCAGCATTGCTGTGAGCTGTGGTGTAGGTCGCAGACATGGCTCAGACCCCAAGTTGCTGTGGTGTAGGCTGGAGACTGTAACTCTGATTTGACCCCTAGCTTGGGAAATTCCATATGCCATGAGTGTGGCCCCCAAAAGACCAAAAAACAAAAGAAAAGAAAAAAGAAAAGGAAGGGAAAGGAAAGGAAGGGAAGGGAAGGGAAGGGAAGGGAAGGGAAGGGAAGGGAAGGGAAGGGAAGGGAAGGGAAGGAAAAGGAAAGATGTTATTTTTTTAAAAAGCTGTCTAACGTAGAGATGATCATGTTAAGTAAGCCAGACAGGAGAAGACCAATATCACATGATATCACTTACATGTGGAATCTAAAAAAAAAAAAAAATGATACAAATAAACTTATTTATAAAACAGAAACAGACTCACGGACATAGGAAATAAACTTAACGGCTATCCAAAGGGGAAAGTGTGAGGGGTATAATTTAGGAGTTTGGGATTAACAGATACATACTACTATATATAAAATAGATAAACAACAAGGACCTACCATATAGCACAGGGAGCTAGACTCAATATTATGTAATAAGCTATAAGAGAAAAAAAAAACTGAAAAAGAGATGTATGTATGTATAACTGAACTGCTTAACACCTGAAACTAATACATTATAAATTAACTATACTTCAAAGGATAACTATATAAACATGTAAAATATTATTATTTATAAATATAAATACATATTCAAAAAATTTCTCAGTTTTAATTTCTAACATTTAACTTATATTAGTAGATATAACCCACAAAAAAGCAAGGGATCTCTGGGGAATGTCGGTAACTTTTAGGATTGTTAAAGGGTTCTAAGACAAAAAGTTAGAGAACCCCTGCTGTAGATGTTATTGTGTAATTCTCATGGAAAGGCCTAGACGTGACTGGATGCAAACACAGAAGCACAACTGAACAGACTGGAATATGAAAAAATGTGGATGTGTGCATGCACATCCCATGCATGTCTGTTGTGGGCAAGTGTGACGTAAATGAAGTAAATGTGGAAACTAATTACAGTGTCCCAATACACAATATATTCTATTTCATGTCCTTTTCTGATAGCCTTACGAGCTAAGTATTATTATTATCTGCATTTGGCAGATGAGGAAATTAAGATATAAAGAGAAAACGGCCATTCTATAATAAAAAGTATAAACAATGGGGCAGAAATAATAGGCAGAGAGCCTATTTTCATCTAAAAGCCTATTTTCATCTCCATCTGAGATAGGAAAAATTAAGGAAAGGCAGAATGGGTGAAATATAGCAAGTTTCAGAGGAAACAAGCAAACAATCACACCCTTGTTTGATCTTGAGCAACTGTTTCTCTCCATTAGCATAGAGATATTAATACTTAATCTACCTCTTCCCAAGTTTGTAAGGATCAAAACAAATGCAAGTGTTTATAGAAGTGCTCTTCTAGCTGTGAAGTTCAGAAGTAATAAATAAGGCCATATTCTTTACGTTCAGAAAGCATTGTAATTGTGTACTTATTAGTGTCTCAAGATTACTCTGTTTAGAGGGACTTTCTAATTATTAGTTTGATAATGTTTTAATGATAAGCACAGTATTTTTGAATGTTTTCTTGTTTTTTTCTACCTTGGATTCTTAGTCCAATTAGTTGAAAGCCATGATATGCATTAAGATAATTGTTGCCACAAGTCTTTTCTCCAAGTCCATGATTTTCTTTTCTGAGGAGATGTTCATTTGTGCTGGATATTAGATTCCAGTTATAAGTGATATCATATGGTATTTGTCTTTGTCTTTCTGGCTCATTTCACTCAGTATGAGATTCTCTAGTTCCATCCATGTTGCTGCAAATGGCATTATGTCATTCTGATGGGAGGGGGAGGGAGGGGGAGGTATTGGGAGCTTGGGTTTATCAGACACAACTTAGAATAGATTTACAAGGAGATCCTGCTGAGTAGCATTGAGAACTTTGTCTAGATACTCATGTTGCAACAGAACAAAGGGTGGGGAAAAAAATGTAATTGTAATGTATATATGTAAGGATAACTTGATCCCCCTGCTGTACAGTGGGAAAATAAAAAATAAATAAATAAATACATAAAAATAAATAAATAAATAAAAAGATAATTGTTGCCAATGTGTCTGAATCACGTTGCTATTTATTGGCATTTTCATGAATTCTACAACCATATGCTTTGTAAAAGAGTAGAAAAATCCTCAGTCACAGAGTTCTTCAGAAAGCCAGGACCCCTCTTTCAGGCTGTCATGAAAATAAGGCCAGAAGAAAAAAAAATGCTTTCCAAATTTTCCTTGTAGCTTGTTGAGTTGAGGGTTCTTTTACAAAATAAAATTGGTCATAGTTTACTTTTCTTCGTGTGTGTGTGCGTGTGTGTGTGTATTTATCAAGTCAAGCACTAGCAATCAGTTTGCAAAAGGAATGTTACCATGCTACCCTCAAGCTTTGTTCAAGCACATTCATCTCACCATGTCTGGCAGCAATCACAGTAGGGGTATCTATGTTTACCAATCCTGGCAATGAGCTGGCACCAGGTCTGAGATCTGCTCAAGAGAAATCTTGCAACTCTCAAGGCTGATGCTAGTTTAACTTAGAAAGTCAAGAAATTTGAAGCTTCTTGCATTTCTAACACTAGCTATGCAATCAAAGGCAAATAGCTCCAATCCCTATTCCTCTGTAAAACATGGTTAATAATCAAGTTTATTAAAGAAAATGTGATCTTTATTTCTGCCCCAAAAAGGAACATTTTGAAATTCTGAAGGTGAGCACAATGGAAAAATTAGTCATTAAAATAATTATGTAATGTCTCTAACATTTCCACAGATGGATGTGTTCAAGAAAACAGAGGCCTACCATGAAATTAGCCTTGTTCTGTCTTTGACACTCAATAATATCAGGACAAAATTGGAAACAACTAGAAAACAATATAAAGAAATCTATAGAAAGGATGAATATTATGACAGAAACCAAGGACCACAGGAGTTTGAAGGAAAAAAATTAATTAGACTACAGTGACCTGAATTGTAATATGAAACAAAAGAAAAAGAAAGGCCCTAAATCAGGCAAAGCTATAGTGCAGTAATGTAAAATATTTTGCTTAATTCTTTCTTTCCAGGTATCATGTGCTAGTACACATGCATGGAAAAGAAACAGAACTTTGACTTCTATTCCATATTCTCTTCTGAAGTCAAGTTTATTCTCAGTGCCAGAGAGAGAAGTATTGTTGATCCTAACCAACTCAGATTTAACCCAAGTATAAGTCATAGTTGGCCCTCTGTATCCTCAGATTCAACCAACCACAGGTCATATAGTACTACGGTATTCACTATTGAAAAATATCCCTGTATAAGTGAACACACAAAGTTCAAGCCCATGTTTAAGGGTTAGTGTACCATTCTACTCACAGATACTAGAGCAATGAATAAACGAATCATACCAAAACTTTGTTCCTGCAAAAATATGTCAAAGACCTGGTAAGTCACATGCATTGTGTCACCAGAAACCGAAGAATCAAAAGTTCAGAATTGTCTTCCCCTACAACTAATGTTTACAGTTTCCTTCCTCTGAAGGTTTCACAAGCATGGCTCCTGTGGTAAAATCTAAAACTTTGAACTTATTATTATTAGCCTCACCTGAATCTATGCAAGAGATACTCCCCTAAATGAAAGCACAGAAGTAACTCCCTGAACTAAACGCAAAAAAGTGCACACAGAGGTATTTTTAGAAGCAATTATAAAAACAAACATAAAAAAGCAAAAAAACATAGGAGCTTGCCCACCGTCAGGGTAAAGGTAAAAATATTTCAAATCAATATCTGACATGGAAGACTTTATTGAATAATTCTGGGTGCAGTTCCTTAAAAACATAATTCACAGTAACATTTAAAAATGTATATAAATAAAAACTCCCTGATAGAAGCCTAATAAACATTTGACTTTCTCTAGGTGAATGAGTGTATTGTGGAATTTCTATCCAATTTCTGCAGCTTCATTTAAGAAATCATGCAAGAAAAGTAAATACATATGCAGTTCTTGGGTGTATTGACAGGTGAACCTTGGATTTCTGCAGGCATCCTTGATGTCAGCTTTAGACTGCATTCTCCCTGTTCTACATAACCACTGTAAATATCACGTCTAAGATCTTTAAATATGTTCTATAGAAAATATTAAGGAATAGGTCTTATAAGTGTTACATGGTATGTATGCAATATGTTTTCCTTACCAAAAAAGAAGAAAAACATGTGGAGGTTTATTATAAAAACTGCATGGAAATGAACATCTTCGTGAAGTGTTTATGTAAGTTTGTTCTGGTCTTACTATAGAGTGGAAGGTTTTAAACAGTGGCACAGATCCTTGAAACAGTGATGGGTGCTGCTGCTAGGTGATTCAATCACTCATCTAAGGAGATATCAAGGGCTCACCTTAGGCCAGGCACTGCATTCATCATAAGACTTGAATAAACAAAATTTGCTCTCTTTGCAACAGTCAGAGTTACAGACAAGCAACTTTAAAAGAGTGACAGAAGGCATAATAGATTCCTGTGAAACACAACTATGGTGAGAGAGGAAGAAGTAGCCAACTAGGCCCACATGTCAGGGGTGACGATGGTGCAGAGACTCGCCAAAAAAAAAAGTGTTTATTTCACAATAGACACATTGGGGACAGATAATGCAAGCAAGTGAAGCAGCTCATGCAAATACACAGAGATATGAAAGAGTAGGTGGGATTTTCAGTGCAACATGTGGCTTAGGAGGTCTGGTGCACAGAACGTGTACAGGCGAGTGACAGGAAGAGACGCTGCGGAAGCAGAGTCAGATCACGTATGTTATGTTAAAGGCATCCAGATTGCATCTCGAAGGCACTGGAAGTGACCTAATCAGATCTCTGGTTTAGAAAGAGAACTTGTGGAAGCATAAAGAATAGCTTCATTAAGCTAAGAGATCATTGCAATTTGGTATTAAGTATGCCACTTTCCTGATGGGAAAACAAGCAAGAATGTTTTGAAGCTGACTTCAGTTAACAGCAGGAACAGCTGTTGCAAGTTGCCTACATACCATCTCTATGCCCTTTCACCGCTACCTACAGAATGACAATTTCCTTTGGAGTGGCAATGTACCATTTTAAAAAGGCTCATCTCCCTCAAAATCTGATTCAGTGCTAAAGCCATAAGACCATGGTTATGTCCAATTAGATGTAAGAGGAAGTCTACTATGAGGAATTTCTATAAAATCTGTTATTTTCCAATTAAAAAGTGATACACAGTGAACATATGCCTTTCTGCTCAACCTTGCCCTTTCTTCCTTCCTGAAACATGAACATGATTCCTGGTGACAGAGCAGTAATGTCATATACTTCAGGATAAAGCCAAACACAAAGGATGGTAGCATGGAAAGAAAAAAAGAATCTGGGTCCTTGATGGTTCTGAAACCATATACAAACACCTATATCCTTTGAAGTGAAAGCCATTTGCTTTAGTCTCCCAGGCATCCCCTGAGTATAAAAAGGCTGCCTCTAGATTTAATGATTAGGAAATGTGAAGATGGAGAAACAAAGAGTATTTTCTGGGCTGGGAAAATGGTAACAATGTAGACTATAAATCAACCATACGGCATGATCACCAAACTCTCAACTCCCTGAAAGACATAGATAAAGGTCTGACACACATTCCTAAGTTATTTTTCCAGGAAGCAGACAAAAAAACTGCTGATCTCAAGCATGCAGACCTCAGACTGGTTGAAACCATAAGGTCGTTGATGCTCAAAACTGCACCTCGTTGCCAACCAATCTGAGAATTGAACACAAGCTGATGGAGCACCCTGTGACCCCCTCCCTCACACTGACTTTAAAATCTCTTCCCTCAAAATTATCAGGGAGTTCAGATCTTTTGAGCATGAGCTGCCCATTTTCACTGCTTGGCATCCTGCAAAAAACACTGTGCTGACCTTCACCACAAACTGGTGTCAGTAGGTTGGCTTTACTGTCATAGCAGAGCAGATCCACGTTTGAGTCAGTAACAGTTCCTTTGAACCACCGCACCATCCCAAGCTGCCTATCTTCCAGGTTTCTTTTGATGTGTAACAGTAAAATTCTATTTGATAGGGCACAATAATCAGATTTCTATTATGTACAGCCAAAAGTAATACTGACTCAGCAACAAAGGAAAATTTATGGCCAGAAAAAAACAAAATCTAAAAAACTAAGCCATAAACAAGCAGAGACTCTTATTCAAGACAGAGAATGTACTAGAAAAGACTCACTCAGTCTTTTTTTATTGTGGTTTATAGCTCCAAAATCCTCAATCTTTGTCTTTTAAAAGTTTAAACCCATGATGTAATTCCTCCTATTCTACCTCATTTTAAAAAAGATTTCCTTAGATTGAGGTAGTATTAAGCATAAACTAGGCCTCAGAATGAAGGATGGCCTCTGTTATAAGCTGAAAGCACAAGCAGATAAATATCCAGAGTATTTAGAGGGTCCTAATGGCATCCTAAGCAGTTATTTCTTCTCTTATACTGCTAGCTAAAAAAATACATATCAAAGGAAATATCATCAAAATATCTTATTGTGGCAAATTAGTTTTGATGAAAGGGCCATAGAGAGCTATATTTACTAGTTTGGTTTTTTTCTTGAAAGTAGGAACTGAATGATTGTCAGTATTATCCCAGTTTTACCTACCAAGCGAGGTTTTGGAACCCCAGCTCAATGGGTAGGTTACCTTTTTCCTCCAATCAATGCGTGAAGCTCCCTTCAGCATTTCTGGGACTCTAGCCATAAGGGAGGCGCACATGTGGATCTCAGTTGTTCAGTTTCCCTGCACATCACAGGAACTGTTCTGATTATGTGCAGGCTAATGCTGACACATTGTGTTGTTCCAACTAAATAATTCCAAACATTCCCATCTGCAGCCGACCTCCATTACCCCTCTGGCTGCCAGATGTTCTTGTAAGGAACTGTCTCCTCTGTCGCGTCATGAGCCTTGATTAAAGTAGATGAAGGGCATTGTATTTTCCTCAGCACCCTTATGTGGAACAACATCCTGGCTATTGATTACAACTGGCTCCTGGTTGGAAAGAATAACCAATGCTATATGAAAAGTTCTAAAAGCTCAATTGAGAAAGCATATGTAATACAACTTAACTGATGGATTTTAGCTAATGATTGGTCAGCCTGATCTAAACAGACAAATCCTTTGGGACATTATCTGTTTTTTTTATGGCCCAAGAGTCAGTCATCTCACTTCTGAGAAGTTGATTTTCTCTTGGATGAGGATGATAAATAATGAAACAGTCAATTCCATACAAAACTGGAAAAAAAATGTTATGCATAACATATTTTACCTCTACCCAGCTGCATACTGGCTTGATTGATCCCAGATGCTAACAAAAAGCAAGGCAGAAAGCAAAACCACATAGCATGTTTAAACATCTTTTTATTTATACCTGCATAATCAACTCAATGGTCAGGATACACATTTAAAACAAAGATTTACTATGGATACCATTAGTCAAGTCCTATCAAAGTTCAACTTCTGTGATGATTAAATATGAAAAGCCTTACACTGAATCTGAATGGTAGAGTTTTCACAAGTGGTATTGAAGAATAGCATGGGGAAAGATGAAAAAGAATGAAAATTTTTTACACCAAAAACTTGCTATCTATAACCTTACAAACGTGGAACCTTCAGAAATTAGCAAAGGTGACATTAGTACAGACTTAATACAGAAAGAAAGAAATATTCTGTGGTAGATGGGGTTTTCAGTGGTCCTTATTCTAGATCTGACGGGGAAGAAATACAAGTCTGGTAGGGCAGAGACAATGCATAGTTATAAAATTCTATGCCAATCCTTATTGAAACCAAAACGTTTCAACTCAAATATCAATTCTAACTGATTGGTAGTATTCCTCTGAAACATTATATTGAGAAAACTTTGGAGGGAGAATCCGAGATCAGAAAGAAAGAATGTGATAATTGATTAGCAATATCTGCCATGGATAGGAGTGGCTAGAGCATGCATCGAATATACCATGCTACCCATGTATGAGTTTTTACAACTAACGATAGTTTAAATAGTTCCTTTTCTTCTACTAAAGCCAAATAAAATTTTAAGAGAATTTAAGATTCTAGTGGTTTTTTTTTTTGTTTGTTTGTTTTTTACTATCTACTCTGTTAGAGCTTTTTCCCCATGGCACCACTTCCCATACCAGAAGATTAGTTTATTACTCTGACAATTATTCATGGCATCTCCCCCAATGTATGACTCTACTTGAGGTAGAAAACAAATAGAAGTTCATTTATCAATGAACCAAGAAAGAAATATCTAAAATTCATCAGAATAAAATAGAGAATGAATCCTAAGGGTGCAGATAATCCAAACTGGATAATTAGCCATTTTATTAATTGTTGACTTAAATTCTATTTAACGTCACCTAAGTTTTCATAATGAGATAGCTGAAAATTAGCAATACTCTAGAACATATGACTTTAATTTATTTATTTCAATGAGTAGTTATTGGCTATCTAACCATTGTTATGCAGTATTCTAAGTATTGGACAAAAGTAAAACAGTTATTGTGGTACACTTTAAAATGAATAGTTTGGTCTTTGTCTTCAAAAAGCTATCATTTAGTAGAAAAGATCAAATATTCAACTAACTGATTATACAAGCAAATTTAATACAGACAAAACAATGATGTATACAGCTAGTAGCTATAGAAGAAATTGTTAAATTTGAGAAAACTACTGCTTTTTCAATTAAGGATTTATTAGAAACACCCCAACTCCTTCACTGAAATTAAAAAATCAATGAATCAGGAGTGGGATTATCCTAAAGCTGGCTGCTTATGCCTCATTGGAGGAGACCCAAAAGGACTCTGCACATACTTCTCATCAAAGAAAACATGAAAGGACTTTGGAGTTCACAGGAATCATTCATCTCTCCATTCTGCTATAATGATCCTCTCTAATGTTCAGGCATCGAGACCCAAGGAATGCTCATCAATGCAACATTCTAAAGAAAACGGTTGTCAGTACGATTGTCCAGGTGACCATCATGAGAGGAGATAATGCAAATGGCCAAAGCCAGCCAAGAATATGAATTCAGAGGAAAGAGAAATTTACTAATTCATCAGCAGTTTACTGATGCCTACTGCACACAATGCAGTTTTTAAGGGATGGGGATTCAAAGTTGATATCATTCCAATTTCTATCCTCCTTTCAAGAGTCTTGGGTCTGGAAGGGGAGAAAACAACCCGTAAGAAAATGAGCAAAATGAATTTGAGCCTTTCCTTACCATGCTCCCCTACAACAGATCAAATGCACAACATCAGGGAGGGTGGCGGGAAGCACAGCAAGACTTGTGGCAGTGGATCCACAGGCACCTGAGGAATTGAGAGGTGGGGAAAGGGAGAGAACTAAGTGGAAGATGGATCCATCTCAATAAGAAGCAGTGTACCTCTCAGGAGGACACCTGGAGATGGAGATGGTAAGCCTGGATGGTAAACTGTATACTGAACAAAGTAAATTATTGAGAATAATGAAAATTATTTTTCTCACTGACAAATGTACTTTCATACATAGAAAGAACCTTGAAGTGCTGCCTGGAAATTAGAGGTATCCATATAAATTCATATGCAGAATCTCTGCTGAGGGAAACATAGGAGGTCTTTGTAATATGCTTTTCAATTTTTCTCTAAATCTGAAATTATTTCAAAATTATTACTTACATTTTTAAAAGTTTTATTGAAGCATAGTTGATTTACAAGGTTCTACTGTACAACAAAGTGACTCAGTTATACATATACACACATCCATTCTTTTTCAGATTCTTTTCCCATATAGATCATCACAGCATATTAGGTAGTTCCCTGTGCTATACAGTAGGTCCCCCTTGGCCATTCATTTCACATACCTCAGTGTGCATATTGCCAGTCCCAAACTTCCAGGCTGGCCCTCCCTGCCCCCGCCCCAACTGTCCACTTTGGTAACTGTGAACTTATTTTCAAAGTCTGTGAGTTTGTTTCTCTTCAGCAAATAAGTTCATTTGTATACTTTTTCTTTTTTAGATGACACATAGAAGTGATATCATGTTTGTCTTGCACTGTCTAACTTCACTTAGTATGATAATCTCTAGATCCATTCATGTTGCTGCAAATGGCATTATTTAATTCTTTTTTATGGATGAGTGGGATTCTATTATATATGTACCACATCTTCTTTATCCATTCCTTTGTTGATGGACATTTAGGTTGTTTCTATCTCTTGGCTATTGTAAACAGTGCTGCAACAAACATTGGGGTACACGAATCTTTTCAAATTATGGTTTTCTCTGGATAGATGATGCCCAGGATCAAAATTATTGAGCTGATTTTTTTAAAGGTTTTAAACATTAATGTGATAAAGACTACTACAGAGAAGTATAGCAGGAAGAGGATTATATGGACAGAGGAGAAGAGTCAGAAGGAGGAGATAGGCCATTGGTAGAACGCAGAAAGGCAGGCCCTGGTCCCTTTTCCTGAGCTAATCCAGAGAGGGAGCAAACATCAGTTATGCCTATGGTTTCAAAATCAGATAGAATTTACATCTTTCAGGAGAGTCTTGAGGAGGTGGCAAAACCCAAAAATGTGGTGGCTGTCTCGAATGTCTAGGCCAGTGGTTTTCATCCCTGACCAAAGGCGGCATCACCTGGGAGCTGTACCAGTGCTCAAACTCTTTTCCAGGGCATAATTCTCAAACTTTAGTAGGTATTAAAATCACCTCCAGAGTTTACTTTTAAAAAAACAACACATATATCTATATATATAGATATACACACACATATATATGTATATACATATATATTTTTCTCTCTCTTGATACCATCTACAAAGTTTCTGATTCAATAGGTCTGGGATGTATCAAGAATTTCAGTTTCTGGGAGTTCTCGTCGTGGCTCAGTGGAAACGAATCTGACTAGCATCCATAAGGATGCAGGTTCGATCTCTGGTCTTGTTCAGTGTGTTAAAGATCCAGCAATACCAGGAGCTGTGGTGTAGGTCTCAGATGCGGCTCAGATCCTGCATTGCTGTGGCTGTGGTGTAGGCTGGCAGCTACAGTTCTGATTCGACCCTTAGCCTGGGAACCTCCATATGCCATGGGTACAGCCCTAAAACAAGACCAAAAAAAAAAAAAAAAGAATTTCAATTTTCGGAGTTCCCACTATGGCACAGTGGGTTAAGAATCCGACTGCAGCAGCTTGGGTCACGGAGACATGGATTCAATTCCCAGCCCAGCATGTGGGTTAAAGGATCTGGAGTTGCTGCAGGTGCAGCTGGGATTCATTCCCTGGCCCAGAAACTTCCATTTGCTGTGGGTTTGGCCATTAAAATAATAATAATAATTTCAGTTTCTAATCAGTCTCCAGGTGAGGCTGAATACTTCTCCTTCTGGACTACACACCGAGAACCCCTGCCCCAGGGATTGGTAGCTTTAAAGCTCCCCCCACCCAAGACATTCCTGCTTATTGCATGGGAGAAACAGAAAGCATTCCCAGTGTGGGCCTAAAAGTTGTACAGCAGCAGTGGAACCATTCCCTAATTCCAAAGAAATAGACATTCTCATGAAAGTGTATGTCTATGATTTCTTTTTTCTTTTTTTTAAAGAATTTTTAAATTATAGTTGATGTACAATGTTCTGTCAATTTCTGCTGTACAGAAAAGTGACCCCGTTTTATTCATATATATATATATATATATGTGTGTGTGTGTGTGTGTGTGTGTGTGTGTGCGTTTGTGTGTATAAAACGTTATATATACCCCGTTGTGTGTGTGTGTGTGTGTGTGTGTGTGTATACACACACATTATTTTTCTTATATTATCTTCCATCACATTCCATCACATTCCATCACAAGTGATTGGGTATAGTTCCCTGTGCTATACAGCAGGACCTCACTGCTTATCCACTCCAAATGCAATAGTTTACATCTACTAACACCAAACTCCTAGTTCATGTCAATGACTGATCTAGAACTTGGTAGAGGAGAGACACTCAGAAGATGCCTCTGCAGCTGGATGACATCAAGGAACAGAAAGCCCTGTATTACTTTCATCATCATACCTCCCACACATACACACATACACAGCACGGTCACAAGCCAGGGAGAAAGCAGTGGGACTTGCTGTTTGGCCAATTTAAATGTTTAGGTGACTCAAAACAGAAATTATATTGAAATACAGAAAAAAAATTAAAGCTGAAAGTTTATGCACAGATTTTTTTTTTTAAGGTAGTAGGCAAGGAAGGGTCATTTTTCATGGCCGAAGGGACCAGAAAAGGCGTGAGAAGAATGGTTAAAGTTTGGAATGCTGGCTAAGGTAATGGACATGGGAACCGACCAGAGATTGTTAGAAGGATTATTGACCTGAGTTTCAGGGCCAGCCGAGATTGGAAACCATAAATTTGAGGTGGCTTTAGTTCACACAGTGTGTGACTTTTCTCCACTGGTGCTGCCAGCCACAATGCAGAAGCAGAAGGAATTGCTCATATTGATCTAAAGTTGGGAGGGAAGGGGTTGTGGAACAGGATAGCTAAAGGGAGAATCAATGAAAGAAACTAAAAGGTCTTGAATATTAGCTGAGAAGTTTAACTATTAACTCTCATTGAAAAAGATAAACATCCAATTAGATTTGAAGAAGATAGGAACTTGGTAGCACCAGAGCATAATACAATGTATTACTAACATGGAAAATATATTCAAACCCAGTATTGCTATAGGGCAAGCATGGAAATAGGTGATGGATATAGCAAGTTGGGAGTATCAGAAAAACCACAGTTCGAGAACCTAATCAGTCAACTGGAAAGCAAATTATTTAATCACAATCAACTTAAAAATAATGATTTGAAGGAAAATAATGAACTAAGTTTCTTTGAAAAAGATATTCCTTTTTGAGACAAGAGAATAGCAACTTTTGACACATACATAAAAGTTATTTTTGCCAAGTTTGCAAGGGACTAAAAAAGTAATGATTCTTGTGTTATAAAAAAGAAAAATCCAAAAATCAACTAAAAGAGGTTTTTTGAATTATAATTTGAAGATTCAAACACTATCAAATTATTTAAAATCTCTGACTTAATTCCAAATGTTACATTCTCAGAACTGTCACCTGGTCAATTTTTTACATGCTTTGCAATGAAAAACAATTTAGCGTGCAAAACGGAAGAGTAATTGCTTGCATGTTTATCAGCAAGCTTCATTTTCCTTTTCTTACCATGAAAAATCCACTGAATTGGCATTAAACCAAAAGTTATTTGTGGTGAGTCTGAGAATGCAGCATGCATGTTTGCCAAAATAGTTACATGATAATGCTAAATTCAATGGGGCATTTATCTTATGAGTTTTATTGTTGTTGTTTTTTTTATGAAATGGCACAATAGTTTCTCCTTGTCTGCTCTGAAAACAAACTCCTTGAAAAGAGTCTGCTGATAATATTCTACAATGTATTTTAAATTGGAATTGCATAAATAAGTAAGTAACCCACCAAAATGCCTGCAAGCACTCAATGGAATTCCAGGGAGTGATTGAAAGTGTTGATCCAGATGGTGGTCAGACAGTGTTTGGGAGCTCTGCTGTCAGCCTAATTGTGAATAATGACTGGACCCTGAGAAGTTTGCACATTTGCATCAGATAAGCATCAACAATGATGAATTCTTTCCAACTCTGTTTTGAATGTGCCTTGGGTCATTATTTATCTTGTTTTTTCACTTGTTTTCATTTCAAGAAGATATTCAAATATATATATACATTATTATGTATATAATTATTGTACATAGTGCCTTTTCAAGCTAGTTTTAAATCTGTGACTTATTCTACTTTCAAACTTTGCAAATGAAGCACATTGTACATATTACAAAAAATGTAGCCAACTGTTTATTCAACATGTATTTTGTGTGAATTCCTTTTCACTGCTGGATCCTCCTCCACTACTTTCTTCTCCCTTTCCTCCTTCTCTTTTTTCACAATATCTGCCATCAAAGCTGCACAAGGCTTTCGAAGATCATATGGTTTAGTGGAAGGGAAAAAAATATACACAAATATAATTATTATAAAATTGTAATAAGAGCTCATAAAGTCTTACCAGGTAGCATGAAAAAGAATAATGGCAGAGGGAGAATGGAGAAGATGAGGAGGCAAGAGTTTGCTTTGGAAATGGTTGTCATGGAAAGCCAGTGGTGGTCTTTTTTGGAAAAGACCAGCTGACTTTGGGAAAAATAATTCAGGTAAAGGAACCAAAATATGCATGAGACCCTACGGAGAAAAGGGATGTTCCCCAAAATGGAAGAATAGTGTAGCTGGAACTTTGTGAGAGGAGATGGACCAGATTTGAAACTGGAGAAGCTGTTAGGGGCTAGACCACGAGGGAGCTTGAGGGATGGGAAGGGGTTTAGATTTTTATTAAGTGTCCTAAGTCATCATCGAAGGGGTAAGAGGTAGAGAATAACACAGATATTTGCAGTTTTTTAAAAAATGACTGGCTTTTGGTAGAGAGTAGATGGGAGGAAGAGAGAAGTAGAAGCAAGGAGAACAATTAGGAATCAATGAATATAGTTTAGGCAAGAGATAAGGGTGGTCCAAGGAAAGGGAGATGACAATGGAGACATCCTGCCCCATTTTTTTTGTCGGGGGCAGGGGGGCATCTTTTTAGGGCCACACCCATGCCATAGGGAGGTTCCCAGGACAGGGGTCAAATTGGAGCTGCAACCACTGGCCTACACCACAGCTAGAGCAATGCAGGATCCAAGCCACATTTGCAAACGACACTACAGCTCACGGCAATGCCAGATCCTTAACCCACTGAGCAAGGCCAGGGATCAAACCCACAACTTCATCGTTCCTACTTGGATTTGTTAACCACTGAGCAAGGACAGGAACTCCTCCAATTCTATTTTTTTTTTTTTTTTTTTTTTTTTGCTTTATAGGGCCACACTAGCGGCATATGGACGTTCCCAGGCTAGGGGTCCAATTGGAGCTATAGCCACCGGCCTATGCCAGAGCCACAGCAACGTGGGATCCGAGCCACGTCTGCAACCTACACCACAGCTCACAGCAATGCTGGATCCTTAACCCACTGAGCAAGGCCAGGGATCGAACCCACAACCCCATGGTTCCTAGTTGGATTCGTTAACCACTGAGCCACAACGGGAACTCCTCCAATTCTATTTTCATATCAGCAAAAGAGCCTTATGATTTTTCCCTCTTTTTTGTCACAATTCTTTATCTCCATGAAAAGACATAAAGACATGCTGTAATTGCACACTGTTTTTATTTGTTTCCAATGAACGTTTTTTCTGCCTCTCCTGAAACAGTCATCCTCATGAGTTGTATATGAGGGATTTAAAGATATGATAAAAGGATAGCCAATATTTATCTTCCCTGCATTGAAAATATTCAACCTGCTTTGTATAGTGAGAGAATAACTGTCATTTTAGCTCATTGGAAAATGTATTATCTTTATATACTCTTGTCCTGTGAACTAAATATCATTTATAAATATCATAAACTTGATACAAATTTAAAAGTTAAAGACTTGAAATTGCTTCCCAAATAAGCATTATTAGTACTAATACAAATTTAAAACAAATGTTCAAATACACTAAGTAAATTTAAAGTGTGCTAAGCATTATTCCTCTTCTCTATCAATGAAGATATCAGTGCTGATATGTCCAAGAAGTTTTTAGCATTATGACAGTGTACCTATATTTCCCAAGCAATTAAAGAAAGAAAATTAATATACCTAGGCATTTATCATCCTTCATTGAATTGATGATTCTTTGGTGACTTTAATTATAAGTGAAATTAATGCATACAGAGTATGACAGTAAAGTCCTTTGTTTATTTATTTGCTGGTTTGCAAAGGGCTTCATCTCATAGCTAGAATATTTTTCTCATTAGAAAATGAGTAAAATAGATTCTTTATCCTAAATTATCTCCTCAGACAGGCCCAAATTATTCAATAATTCTTTAGTACTCACAGCTGGGCATTTTCTATCTGCTCTGATTCTTATCACTGGCCAAACCTTCTTGGATAGTTAGCAATTTACCATGTGAATGAGTGGACATCTCTGTAAGAAAAAATATATATAGGTCAAGTGACAATAATTAGCTAAATTTTTATAAAGGGATGAAATTGTTATTTTTTTAAGATGAAATAAAATAATTTTATTTTGCTTTATTGAGTAGCAGGAGGGAGGAGCTGAAATCAATTTGGGCTAAAGGCCAATCGATAGCACTCCAGCACTTTACACATGGCCCAAATCCATTTTATTAATCCCCTCTGGGAGTAAATCCCTAATTCCAAATTAGGTCTCCAAATTCTTTTTAATTCTTCAGTTTCTCCTAGCTCACCTGGGTAGATATTTACCCCAGACTCCTCTTTCCGTTTTTGTTTTCTTTTGCTTTTCATGTGCCATTCTTGTGATGAATATTTGAACATCCGTGCAATGCTTACATAACCTTAAGTGCCAAGCTTCTCAGAGAGAGCTGAGGCAGCCAAGCAGAACATATCACGGACAAGGAGGGGGAAGTGCTACTATGATGATTTACCCAGAGGACTCGCCCTACATGAATGTTGCATAAATTAAATTCCATTCATCATCCTGGTTGTCTTTGTCAAAGCTATCTCTGCCTTTTGTAAACAGCAGCAGCCCTGGAATAGTAGGGAAAGCAGAAGAGAAAGGACAATATATGCACTTCCACAGGGCATGCCGAAAATCATTTCTTGGTGACATTAGTGAAAAAAGATCATTGCACCAGAGAGACTTGTTCCAGCATGAGAAAACATTTTGCAGGAGAGTGGATGAAAGATGTGATGAACGAAGATGGCATTATTAAAGAGGGGCTCCTGAAATCAACCTATTCATTACAGAGAGTGCTAACTTAAACAGACTCATGTGACAAATTTATCCTTGTCACCATTGTCTTACCCAGCACTTCATCAATCTTACTTCATTCTTAAAATCTTTTCTGTAGAGTGAGCGTATCCTGAATAAAACATTCATGCCATAGCACCAGGTAGCTACCCATAAAAGGAGTCACGTGACTAATTGTTGGCAACAAATATTAGAATGTTCTTGCTGTTTGCCAACCAGGAGCTACCTCTGGGCAATTGATTTCCTTGGGTTCAGTTCAGGTTTATTTGTGTATCTTCAAACTGCGTCATCAGAAACTGTGGGCTCTGGATCTGTAAAAGATTAGCATTCCTGACAGAGAGGCAATCAATAACAGCAGGAAAATTCTGCTGCATGCTTTAGAGGCACAATATCTTGTTGTTTATTCACCATTATTTATGCTTCTCACTTACTGAATTTGTGTTATGAGGAAGAGATTCAACTTGATGAAATAAATACAGCTCTAGATTAAATGCCTAATTCGTGAAGCCCAACTTCTAAAAGCTTCTCTTTTCCTTACTAATTAAGCTTCATTTAATCACAATCTTGGATTACTCCTAATTATAACAGGCTCTTGTAATTAATTTTCTTATTTTTACCACTCAAAAAAAATATAAAATAAGGGCTAAGTCAAAGGAAAAATTCCCTTCAAGCACCAGTATTTTTATAATGAAAATATTTTAAATTTTAGAAGAGATATTTAAGTCCCAAAGGAGAGTAGCCATAATTGCACACCAGTACTAAAAAGTGTCCTCTCAATGCAAAAAAAAATAGCACTGACAGGGGAACTCTTGTATTATAAGCACCTGCCATAAGCTGATCTCTGAGCACCAAGCACTACTATCAATCAGTTTGACACCTACAAAATTCTGAAAACACCTCGAAACAACATGCCCAATACAAAATTCAAGGTCTTCTCCAAATGATTCCTTCCTCTATTTGCTTCATCATCTATCCAGCTCCACCAGCCATATACAGCATCTTTCTTTTCTCTCATGTGTACACATGCATAGTAAAAATAGCCTCCTAACTGGTTTTCCTGAATTTTCCCTTTCCAGCCTACTATTTAATCTCCACAATACAGCAATACTGATCTTTTCAAAATACAAACCTCAAATCATCCTTTAAATATTTACCCACTGACATCTTAGGCTCCAAGCCAAGAGGACAGGGACAAGGACTCAGAAGTCAGGATCCAGGACCAAAGGGGCAACAAGTCAAATAAGAATATATATTCAACATGGAAAACAAACTTATGGTTACTAAAATGGACAGTAGTGGGCAGGCAAATGGCAGGGTCAAGGAGGAGATAAACTAGGACCACACTACTTGATATAAAATAGATAAACAACAAAGACTTACTGTATAGCACAAGGAACTCCACTCAACTTCTTGTAATAACCTATAATGGAAAATAACCTGAAAAAGAATATATGTGTAACTGAATCACTTTGCCATACACTTGAAACTAACACAATATTGTAAATTAACCATGCTTCAATTTAAAACAAAAGAAAATCAGAATTTATAAGTTGAAAGGGAAAACAAAGAAGAATACATCTTCATCAAATCCTCATACACATTCGTGCTATGTTCCAGCCATGCCAAGGTATTAACATTTTCCAGAACATGGAATGGTATTTATGATTCTTTGCTTCTTAAAAAACTCTTTACACTTTACCTGAGAAGCTCATACCTTTTCTTTCAAGCTCTGTTCAATCACTCTTTCCCCTTTTGCCTTCTCTGGCTCTACCAAGGCTGGGTTACTTGGTCCTTAGTGCTATGATTTTTAGGTCCATAAGTTAGGACTTTTATATTTGTGCCGTTATTAGCCGTTTTTACCCCACACATTGTCTAAATATATGGCTATAGTCTCCACTGGACTATTAGCTGTTTTTAAGTAAAAATTATTAATTATTTTCTCTCCATTTCAATGGAAAGTTTTGAATGCCTACAACTACTTGTCAATACATGTAGCTCTAGCACATGAAAGGCATACAGTAAACACTCCATAGTTGTCCTGAGGTATAGAAAAACTTTGTCGATGTTCTTTATCTTTTTTAGAAAAAAATTAGGAACTAATGATGCCTTTCATCATCATTAGGTTGTTTTCGTTGTTTTTGGAGCTCTTTTGTCTTCATTGGCCAGCACCATCCTGGCACATACAAGGTGTCATGTAAGTGTTTTTGAATATGTAAATGAGTCCCTAGAAAACTCTTCCCTTACTTCTGTTAGGTAAACTCCAACTCATGCTTGCTTCTTTGAGGAAGCCCTTCTCAGCTCCTCTGGATAATTTTGGCAAATATGCATACTTTTGCTAGAGTATGAGCTCTTGAAATCATGTGTCTGGTTGACCCAGCATAACAAATAAATGAATGCATGAAGAAAGACAATGAAATACAATATCTGAAAGTATACAACAAAGGCCCATTCATTGTGAGTCGAAGGATAGAAGGTTAGGGTTTTGGAGAAAATGGTATTGTGGGTTAAAAGATAAATAAATTTTAGGATCATATAAGGGATAGAGACAAGTAAAAACAGTCTGGGTAGAGGACAGAATAACAGAGTAGGTATCCTTGTTCATATGCAGGAGAATGGAGGACTTGAAGATGTATAGTTCAAGACAGTTCATGAAAAGAGCATGAAGGCAGGTTGTGAAAGGCTAATGCCTCGCTGAGAACTGCCATGGGTGGGATCTGAATGTGATTTAGGAACGTTGCATATTGCAGAACATCAGATATGATAAGGTCAGAAAGCTATGACTGAGATTTGAGACATAGAATGTGGGAGCTTCCAGGAGACTCTCTCTCTTAGATATTGAAAGAGAGAATCAAGAATGCAGGAGTTTCCCAATGAGTGGAAATAAAACAGGGGCAAAAAAAATAAAATAAAAGATCATTCTGAGAACTTTAAGAATGAAAGGAGGTAAAAAGACGTATGAGAATTCAAAGTTGATGAAAGTGAACATGTGAGGAGGTCTAAGAATGGGGCAGTATCAGTATCAAGAAATAGAGAAAGCACAGGACAGACGGAAGGGCAAAACTTTAAAAGGAAGGATAAAATTTATCACCTTAAAGGAGCCAACATGTTATTCTTCCTTAGTATCTCTTTAGCAGAAGGCATGTGGTAAGGGTAATTTTTGGCATTAAAAAGTAGTTATATTTTATTTATCAATTAAATGATAAAGACTATATTCTTTTAGAAGGTCAAAGAGTTATGTATTGGCTGAGAGATGGTCTCTTGATTTACATGTAATTACACATTGCTTTTTCTGTAAGTCTGTTCCAAATCAGTACTTTTGAACATTGTCAGTGTCAGAGGTGATGGGACAGTTGCCCTTTCTCATATGCTCCAATGAACAATGCTGGTAGATATGTGTACTGGGTTTTAGAACTCTAAAAGTTTCTTCTGTAGCATGAAAAATGTCCCAGTTAAATAATAATAATAAACTAATATTGATTCCTTGCTACTATGTATTTTTCATTCTCCAAATTTCAATGGTTGGACATATTTTGTCGGAAAACTATTAAATGGGCTTGCCATATTTTAATTTACTTTAATCAAAACTTGGTTTCAAGCCAATGTCTATTTTTCTTATTCCTTTATGAAATGAGCACAATGATGGCTCCTATACATAGATCATTCCATACACTTAAAGTACTGTCACATGCAAAAACATGAATGAAACCCTCATAAAATGTACCATAAAACATTAACTTGACTGAATTTCTCTTAACCTAGTATCAAAATTGAAAATTAAAAAATTCTTAGAAAACTGAATCAGGTGAATTTGAATGAATTTGCTGAATATACTAATACCTTAACTAAAAGAAAATGTAAGTCCTTATACTGTACCATGATGGTCATATAATAATTTCTCTCCTTTTACTTTCCAAAATAAAATAAACTTTTCATGGTTATATATTATAAACCTTGTCTAAAAGGATATGTAGTAAATTTTATAAACATACTAAGCTTAATTTGAATTATCTCTAGTGGTGGCTTTTCCTCATCTTAAATCATCCAACCTCCAGTCACTAAATTGTCTTTTGCTTATGGCTGTAGATGCAGATCCATTGCATTAATGATCCATCCCATATGTTTGTTAAGGTATGTTAAATCATTCTTTGGCAGGAGTACTCTTTTTTTTTAACCTACATCATGCAAGAAAAATCAAGTTGACCTAATTGTTTTTTGGAGCATGATATCTTCATAGTCATATTTGCATGAATCATTTTAAATGCTGATGTTCTCCCTATTTTTACTTTTTAATTTTTTAAGATGCATCCTTAAAAAAGGGGGAGAGAAGTCTGGTGTTATATAGGGTGTTGGTCTTGCTAGGTTTTAATACTACTGTGCCAAGCTTATCTTCCCCATCTTGATTGATTAGAATTTAATGGCATAGTGTAAGCATGCAGCAATGTTGAAGTATTACTGTTACATCTCTTAAAATCATCCCCAAAAGTTTCCAGTGACAATCTGCTTACCTTCCACTCCACCAACTTCTGTTGTTATTTTCAGAAGACATTACCAGGGCTTGGCTCTCAAGAAGTCCTGGAAGTCAGATAACCCTCTTAATGAACACATATATCAGAAGGAAAGGGCTGATATCTCAATAAATGTGTCATCCCTAACATTTTTATAGGCAGCTACTTAATCAATTTCCAACTAGCTTTTAAAATTATTATTATTATTATTATTATGTCTTTTTAGGGCTGCACCCACAGCATATGGAGGCTCCCAGGCTAGGGATCGAATTGGAGTTACAGCTGCTGGCCTATGCCACAGCCACAGCAATGTGGGATCCGAGCAATGTTTGCTACCTACACCAAAGCTCACGGCATTCTTAACACACTGAGCGAGGCCAGGGATTGAACCTGGGTCCTCATAGATACTAATCGGGTTGGTTAACCACTGAGCAATGACAGGAGCTCCAAAATGAATTATTTAAGTAAAATAAAAGAGAAATGACTTTTCCTTTTGTAAACTGTGAAATATAATTACTAGTACAAAATTATTTTTTATTTTCAACTGATTTACAGTGTATCTGAAAGATAATACACACTAAGTCTCCAACTGACTGGAAAAATATTTTGAGTATCCCAAGAGTTACTTTGTGATATAACAAAGAATCCATTTTAGGATATAAAATTAACCTTAAGAGCCATCAGGTTTTGTCTCTCATGGTTATCCCAGTATGCACTATACAAAATAGAATGAAGCTTTACTGCCACCTAATATCCTAAGAAGGTAATAGTTTTAACTTATTTTTATAGAAATAAAGGTGATAATAAATTCTTATCTATAGGAGATACAGTGTAAAAATGCATCAGGGATACAAAACATCTAATCCAAGAGAGAGAGGTCAGAATATATTCAACTGTGAATTAAGACCTTAATACATCCATGTTCACCCTATGTGTTAGCCATTCAATGATTTATCAGAAACAGATAAGTCCTATTTATATTCATCTCTGTTTATGGGTTACAGACTTCTTCCTTCATGTAAGACTTGATGCAAATATCTTAGTCATTTTGTTCTTTTCACAAAGAGAATGAGATGACCTATACGTGTTTTTCCTTCTTTGGTTATTCTATTAGTTTGAGAGGACTTTTTTTTAAGTCAATTAGATATGCAGTTTCAAAACAGAGGGCAAAAGCAGTTTCACTTTTTCTTCTCTCAAAGAATCACCCCCAAATTTTGAGAACATGAAATAAAACTGATTCTATTGTCAATGCAAATGAGACATGTGAAAAACAAACTATTTATATAAATATGGAAATAGATGAAATCAATGGCTTACCAAGTCAGAAAAGCATCAAATCTAAGTGACTATAAAAGGTGGAAACCAATAAAAATGTCAAATGATTGTCCCTGCAGAACCCCTCAATGACAATGCAGGTGACAATGCAGAATGGCTCAACAATAAAATACCACAGGAAGGAAGAATAAGCAAATGGTATAAAGCAAGGGCTATTTTCAAAAAAGAAAGTCTATAGAAGCCAAAAAATGTAAAATTTCTGGAAGATTAGCAAGAGACCAAAGATTTGAGCTGTGGGCAACCCAGCAAGAGTAGCCCCAAGCTCCAGACATTAAGAAGGGCCAGGGTGAGAGGCCATTCCAAAAATAGTGATTATGTCTGCAAACCAAACCAAAAGATCAATCCCCCAGCCCTTCCCACTTTTTTCTGGGATGGAAGCAGCTAGGTTGATGTCTTCAGGTAGGAGACTGCAAGATCCTTTTCTAGAGAAAATAAAGAGATAAAAACCTCTAAATGCTAACATTTGGGAGCTCCTAATGACAAAGCTAACTAGCCATCTAACTATCCTGGAATAAAGACCACTAGCGTACAAGCATTCCCCTACCCCAAGATCTTCCAAACAGTTTTTAGCTTCTCTTGCAAACAAACGGGCATCCAAAGAATACTGAACAGTTAAGAATTCAACATAAAATAGAATGAGGAAAACGAACAAACAAAAAATAAAGCAGCTAGTAGGAAATAGACAATTCAAGTAACAACAATCATGACATGGTTGTAGAAATAAAAGAGGCTATTGCATCAATGAAAGAGGGAACAAGCAGATTTTTTCAAAAGTGAAATTTTGAAAGAGTTCTTGAAAATTTTTTCTTCCTATATGTATAATTGACATACAGGACTGTGTCAATTTAAGGTGTATGGCAAAATGATTTGATCTATATATATCAGGAAATGATTACTGCAATAAGTTTAGTGAACATCCATTCTCTCATGTAGATACTAAATTAAAGAAATAGAAAAATTTGTTTTTCTTGTGATGAGAATGTATGGTTTACTCACCTAACAATTTCATATTATCAAATGTTGTTAATATGTTTCATGTTGTATATTACATCATTAGTACTTATTTATCTTGTAGCTAGAAGCTTGTACCTTTTGAATACCTTCATCCAAATCCTCCTCCCTCCACCTTCTGCCTCTGATCTCTTTTTCTACAATTTTGTTCATTTGTTTGCTTTCGAAAAATAGTTGACTAACCACACTATGTTGGTTCCTGGTGCATAATATAGTGAATCCATATCTCTATACATTTCAAAATGATCACCACAATAAGTCTAGGTATAGTGTTACCATACAAAGACAGTATATAGTTATTGACTATATTCCCCACACTCTACATTCCATACCCAAACCAACTCAATGGGAAAAGGAAAGTCACCTATGCAGATATTATTTCAAGACAGCTCACAAATGCAAAGTAAAAGCTCAAAACACTTCTAGAAGAAATTTAAGAAAATGTCTTTTGACCTTGAGAAAAGCAAACACATCTTAGGTAAGAGAGGAAAAGCACTAGTGACAAAATAAAAACGATAAATCTTGCTTATCAAAGTTAAAAACCTGTTTAATCAAAAAAAAAACCACCTCTATACAGACATTTCTCCAAAGAAGACATACAAAGAATCAATAAGCACATGTAAAGACCCTCAACATCACTAATTATTAGATAAATGCAAATCAAAACTACAATGAGATACCACCTCTCACCAGTCAAAATGGCTATCATTAAAAAGTCTACAAATAACAATTCCTGGAGAGGTTGTGGAGAAAAGGGAACACTCCTACATTGTTAGTGGGAATGTAAATTGTACAACCACTATGGAAAACAGTATGGAGGTACCTCAGAAAAATAAATACAAAACTACCATATGATGCAGCAATCCCATCCTTGGTATACATAAGACAAAATTATAATTCAAAAAAGATACATGCACCCCTATGTTCACTTCAGCACTGTTCGCAATAGCCAAGACATGGAAACAACTTAAATGTCCATTAAGAGTTGAATGAATACAATGGAATACTACTCAGCCATAAAAAAGAACGAAATAATGACATTCACAGCAACATGGAGGCAACTAGAAATTATCTTACTAAGTGAAGTTAGTCAAAAAGAGAAAGACAAATACCATTTGGTATCACTTGTATGTGTAATCTAAAATACTGCACAAATGAACCTATCTACAAAACAGAAACAGAGTCACAGACATAGAGAACAGACCCTGTGGTTGCCAAGGGGGAGGGAGGAGGGATGGGACAGACAGAGAGTCTGGGGTTAATAGATGCAAACTATTACATTTAGAATGGATTAGCAATGAGGTCCTCCTATACAGGACAGGGAACTATATCCAATCTCTTGGGATAGAACACAATGGAAGACAGTATGAGAAAAAGAATGTATATATATATATATGCATGACTGGGTCACTACACTATACAGCAGAAATTAGCACAATACTTAAATCAACTAAGCTTTAAAAAAGAAAGAGGGGAGTCCCCATTGTGGCTCAGCAGAAACGAATCTGACTAGGAATAATGAGGTTGCGGGTTCAATCCCTGACCTTGCTCAGTGGACTAAGGATCCGGCATTGCCATGAGCTGTGGTGTAGGTCACAGACATGGCTTGGATCTGCTGTGGCTCTGGCATAGGCTGGCAACTATAGCTCTGATTAGATCCCTAGCCTGGGAACCTCCATATGCCGCAGGTATAGCCCTAAAAAGACAAAAAACAAAAAACAAAAAAAAAGAGAAATGGGCAAGACAGACTAGGAGACAATATTCACAGTTCATATAAATGACAAAATACTTGAGTTCGGAATATATAAACCACTTCTACAACTCAAAGACAAAACAGTATGCAATCCAAAGTGGGCAAAAGGTATTTGAAAAATAAAAAGATTTTTAAAAAGTCTAGTAAGCACCTTAAAAAGTGTTCAACATTGTTAGTCATCAAGGAAATGCAAATTAAAACCACAATGACAAACACAAACTGTTACACATCCACTGGAATAGCTAAAATGAAAAAGACTGACTGCAAATATCACTGAGGATAAGGAGCTACTAGCATTCTCCTACATTGTTAGTAGAAATTTAAATGGTCCAATCATACATGCACCCTATAATGCAACAACTCCACTCATAGATTCTTATCCAAGATAAATGAAAACATGTCTTCAAGAAGGCTTGTATACGAATGTTTATTACCATTTTGGACAAAATCACTCCAAACTGGACAGAGATCAGTGTCCAGCAGGAGGAAAACAGATAAACTGTGATATTTATTCTACGATATAATTTTCAGCAATAAAAAGGAATATGGATACATTTCGGAAACATTATGTAGGAGTTCCCATCATGGCGCAGCAGAGGCAAATCCAACTGGGAACCATGGGGTTGCAGGTTTGATCCCTGGCCTTGCTCAGTAGGTTAAGGATCCAGTGTTGCCGTGAGCTGTGGTGTGGGTCACAGACATGGCTTGGATCTGGCATTGCTGTGACTCTGGCATAGGCCGGCAGCTGTGGCTCCTAGCCTGGGAACCTCCATGTGCCACAGGGGCGGCCCTAAAAAGACAAAAGACAAAAAAAAAAAAAAGAGGAAGAAGAACATTATGTTAAAGAAAAGGAGCCAGAGGAGTTCCTGTTGTGGCTCAGCAGTATCGAGCCTGACTAGTATCCATGAGGATGATCTCTGGTCTCGCTCAGTGGGTTAAGGATCTGGCATTGCTGTGAGCTGTGGTGTAAGTTGCTGGCACAGCCTGGATCCTGTGTTGCTATGGGGTAGGCCAGCAGCTGCAGCTTCGATCCAACCCGCAGCCTGGGAACTTCCATGTGTGCAGCCCTAAAAAGACAAAAAAGAAAAAAAAAGGAGCAAGATACAAAGAGTGCTTGCTGTAGGATTCCTAGATTAGGTAAAACTAATTAATGAGTGATTGCTTGGGGGGTGTGTGTGTGTGTGTGTGTGTGTGTATTTGTGTGTGTAATGGGGGTCATTTTCATGGGAAGGGGCACAAGTCCACTTTCTAGGGTGATGGAAATAGACCATCTCCTGATAAAAATGGGATTACACCAATGTATTGATTTCCTGATGGAACTGTACGTTTAAGAGTTGTGCATTTCCTGTCTTGGCTCAGTGGTTAATGAACCCAACTGGCATCCATGAGGACGCAGGTTTGATCCCTGGCCTCACTCAGTGTGTTGGGGATCTGGCATTACCTGAGCTGTGGTGTAGGTCGCAGACACGGCTTAGATCTCACGTTGCTGTGGCTGCGGTGTAGGCCAGTGGCTACAGCTCTGATTGGACCCCTTGCCTGGGAAACTCCATATGCTGCTTGTTCAGCCCTAAAAAGACAAAAAGAAAAAAAAAGAGTTGTGATTTCACTCTATGTAGATAATATTTCAATATATTTACAGAAGGCTAGGATTCCGTATTAGATTTATAGTATATTCTATCCAGTAATTATCAGACCTTGTGTAACATAAATATACAGTCCAAATGACATATTATAAATACTCAGCCAAAGTAGATTTTACTATTTTTATATGAAAAATTCCAGCTTTATAATGTACCCATCACAGCTTATGAGGGATTCTATTGTAGATGGAAGTTAATCTGAAAACCACTCCCTCCAAAAAAATGTATACATATGGCAAACTGCCCTAAATGAATTTGTTTGTTTACAACCATTAGGGGTTTATTTCTTTGATACTTATCAGAAATCTCAATAGTTAGAGATAAATGAGGGTTATGGGTATCCTTCCCCAGTCATCACACCTCTGGGAGGTATATTACAATGAAAGCAAGTTTTATATTAAATTTGCTAACACATACCAACATTTATTAGCTAGCAGGCATGAACACAACCTTAAAAACTGTTCTGTACATCCAACAAAGTCCCAGCTCTCTCCTTTTTGGCACTTTGACAACAATACCTTGCATAGAAGTTTAATTAGAATCATACGCTCTAGTGGAAGGAGTCAGCTAATATTCTAGTTGGATCAAGTAAGAGAACCCTCCAAAGACCTTTGGACATGAGGTTGATGGAGTTTAGAATCAGAGCATGTAACCAAGAAGGACCCTATGGGACCTTCCTGGGACTGACCTTCCCCCATGTCCTCTGCCTGCCTCTTGTTTATAGAAAATCTGTAGTCCCCCCAGGATCCCTCTGAGTTACAAAAGCCTGGTTCAAGAATTAACAATTGAAAGGCTCTGACCATGTAGTGACAAAAATAGCAGCTGGGCCAGGAGAACTGGTAACAATCTAAACAGTACATCAGCCATATAGCAATCACAGAATCTTTAGTTCCTCCCTGAAGTACATACAAAGCAGGATCTGGTAAACATTGCTGAGTTATTTTACAACTAAATGCTAGATCCTAAAGCCTCCACCAAATGGAAGAAGTTAACTTCAGGATGACCATTGGCACACAGCCCTCAGACCTGCTTGAGCCTGAAGATTCATAATATTAAGCCCTGTGATACCACCCCACCTTATCATCAACCAATCAGAGAATTGTGCATGAGGTGATAGCATAGCTTGCAATTTCCCTTCCTTACCTTGCCTTTAAAAATGCTTTGCTGAAAGCCATCAGAAGCCTTTTGAGCATGAACCACCCCATTCTCTTGCTTGGCCCTTGCAACAAACCTTTCTCCACTCCAAGCTCTGATTTTTTAGTTTGTTTGTCCTTATTATGCTTCAGGCTTAGGAACTTGGGTTCAACAACAGATAGAGGTGGTTCAGGTCACTAGATTCTTGGGTCCTGTTTGGGCAAGGCTAAGGTAGCTAAATCATATTTCTAGCCAATCAATATGTCTTGAACATCACTGATTTTATCAAGGAGAAATAAATTATAATTCCACTAATGCTAATTTATAAATATCTAAAGCTGACCTCAGATAAAAATAGTTATAGCTTAGCAACCTGGTGAGTTTTAGGGTCTGGTTATAGCAGTAGTTCTCAACCATGGCTATATCTTACAATAATCTTTGGAGAGTTTTTAAATCCCAATGCCCAGGCCATACACCAGACCAATAAAATCAGAGTTTCTAGGGATGGGATCCATTCAACATTATTTTTCAAACCTCCATAAGTGATTCCCATTTATAGACAAAGTTGAGAACCACTGGATTAGAACCTTCCAATCTAGTCTAACTGTAGTAGATATTCTTGAATGGCTGTTTTAAATGCTATTTAACTATGTTTAAAGGATAAATAATACACATTATACCCCATGCTGCCAATGTTTAACCAACTTTAGGTAAATGCAATAGCATGAAACTCATCCCACTTCCTCATTGATAGGACAGAAACAACAGAACTAGAGATATCAACTAGAACAGAGCAGTGACAACTCCCAACCCCCAGTCCTGCCCCAGAAGGGAATTTGGTCATTTTTGAGTAATGGATGCATTTACATATAGATGATTAAGACTCTACATTGAGAATTTGATGTTTAAGCAATGACACCTTGAGATTGTTTGTAAATAGTAATATGTGCCCTGATTCAAGGAGGTGACCATGTTGAAAGCCAAAGCAGCAAGGTACATAGAATAAGAAAAAACTGGGTGAGAAAAGAAAACCTGAAACAGACTAGAGCATTGATAGTTCCCTTACCCCAACTAGCCAAATATTTTAACTAGTTCCTGATGATGAGAAATTGGAAGATATTTTCAGAACATTATTACAAGTTACCTTTATTTCTGGTATGTAAATATATTTATGTAATCTGCTGAGTAAAGTGTACATTTTCTTATGACTTGGTGAGAGTTTGTACATTCTCTTGTAATCTCTTCTATTTTTTATCAGGACTATTATATCACAAACTTGGCCCAATCCCACCAGTTTCCTGTCTTAAAAGATTCTGTCTTAAAAACTGTGAGCCCAGGCATTCTCCGGTGGTGCAGTGGGTTAAGAATCTGACAGCAGCAGCTCAGGTTATTGCAGAGACATGGGTTCAATCCCCAGCCTGGTGCAGTGGGTTAAAAGGTCCAGTGTTGCCACAGCTGCAGTGTAGGCCACAGCTGTGGCTCAAATTCAATCCCTGGCCCAGAAATATGTGATGGGTAGTCATTAAAAAAAAAAAAAGTGAACCCAGATGCCAACACCCCATAAATATTCCTCTTCTGACTCCCACTTCAGAGTCACTGCTAAGGTTTGTCAAAGTGATATTCAATCTAACTGCAGTGATTTCTAATAAATTTATCTTTAAGAGCTTTTCTAAAAATATTTTGGTGACTTCAATAGCAACATCATAAAGAATATCTAATCAAGACTAATTCCTGTTTTGGAACACCATTTATTACACAAACTCAGTAAGTGTGCATTGATAATGCTTAAATAGAAACAAATTTAGCAATATAAAATTCCAATCAAACATTGCAAAATATTTTGGACTATCCCATTTGCTAGTCAAAAACAGTCTGAGGGGCCTCGAGGAGAAGCAAAAACCCAATCTTCCCCCAAAAGAGCTCCTTCACAAGAATCAAGTCACTGAAGTTATGAGAGATTTACATCCAAACGCTATATTCGATTTTAGTGCTTTTGTCCATTATTTCTCTACATCTGGAATTCTTGTCTTGAAATTATCTTTCAAAATGTGGTTTAAATGAGACTTTTGTAAAATCTTTGATCAACCCTTTCAACCTTCCCTAATTAATTACTACCTCTTCTCAGCTATGTCTTTTACGTTTACCATAGAGTGTTTGTTTTTATTTTTCTCTACCCACAACTCTTTGACCTACATAGTGCAGGATCCATGGTTTACATGTCTCTGTTTCCCAGAGGCTTATCATATCAGAGCCTAATTTTTTTTTAATGTACTAAGTGTTTACTGGATTTTTTAACCATATTTTTGGTTCAGATCTAAATATTTTACTTAATTGCAAACTCTACTTATAAACTCTTTATTAATTAATGACACCTGAGTGGTATATTACTTTTCCATGAGAAAAAGATTCACAAAAATTTAGACACACAGTTATCAGTTGCTTGGGACACAAATTCCAGCTAGAACAAGGTCAACTAAAATAGAAATTAGAAAGGTGCCAAAGGCAAGAGTCAACTATTTGGAGCCATTTTGGGGAATGAGAATTTTGTAGAGGTTTTGTAGCTTTTAGATGCTTTCTAAGGAAAATTCAGAATAATTTATTTTTCTTTGCTCAAGCATTTAAGTTGTAAAAAATATATATATATAAGATTCTATCAGATTCAAAGAGCAAGATGTGTATGTGCATGTGTATTTTCTTGCAGAAAAGAAAAATCTTTATTACCTTAAGTCACTTTGCATATTGTTATTGTTCCTGAATTTTTTTCAGAGATATATTCTAGTCATTATATTCCTTATTTACAAATAGATAAATTTCTAATGTTGCCCTCTTCAGTGAAAGGAGCAGCTTGTTTTCTCTCTTTTAATCAATTCGAAAAGTTAAATGACATATTCAGGTCACTGAGAAAGTGAATGTCAGGGTTGACATGGGTTGAGATTTATCTAACAGGCCCTCCTTCACCTGCAGTTAGTGACTGGTTACATGATGCGGAAAAAAGGCATTAGCTCTAGTGTCCAAATCCTGAGATCAAATTAGAAATTCACAATTTCCCTGGGCAGCAATGCGTCATTATTTCATGTCTCTGGGGCTCAGTTTGTTTCTTCTTTCATTAAATGGATATACTATACCCTGTCTTTTATAGTATTTTCCTGAGAATCACATGAGTTAAGTGAAAAAGTATATGGAAAGCAATAAAAATGTTTTTGTTAAATTGGAAATATACTCATAGTAACTCTGTGAATCAGGCAAATAAGAATTTCACTCATCTGGTCTATCACTCTCTATAGGGGATCACGGTTCTGGATTCAGAACTGTGAATTCAAAAGAAAAACTCTTTGTGAGCATCATTTAGGCAATGTTAGATTTTCCAGGACACTGCAGACAATATACCACCCCTAACATGAGACCACAGAGGTGTTTCAATATTCATAAGTGGTCCATATCTCTGCTTTATGTCTCTTCTGAAAGAAGGCAAAGTGTTTTTCTCTATCTAGTTCTCACAAAAGAAGTGGGCAGAAAGGTTAGCCGTGTGACTTTAATGAGTATCACATGAACAAGTTGCCTACACGCTGCTTTGGAAATGTCACCAAATGGAACGTTGCACCTAGAAAGGGCATAAAACTGAGCAAGATAATGATGCAGTCGTTGCCTGGTACACAAGTGAGGGCATCACCTTTGCTGCTGGAAAGTGTAACAGGGATGCAGTCATTTGGGTTACTACATGCACAGCAATTGCTCAGAACATGTTGATGCACCTGCTTTTAACTTGGAAATTGGTTCTTCTCTCAAACAAAACCAAGGAAACCTAAACAAAGCATGCAGAGAGAATGCCTGGCACATCCTCCAGGTACTTGTTTTCCCGTTGTTAGGCAGTTAGAAGTTCAGCCAACGCTTAAAATGCACACTTAGTCATCCACACTTCACACATTTTCTGTTTCCATAAGTGTGGTTGATAAACAGTTAGTTAAAAACTCTCACAGATAATACTTCCAGAACTCCCTTCTGTTTCAAGCCTGTTACCCATGGAACTCTTCCAAGCAAAACAAACAGTAAGAACTTCGGGACAACCTCTGTGGGGCTCGTACCTCCCATTCACATGATTAAACTTTCATCTCATTGCCATTTGGCTGCCCAAGGATTTTCTAAAACTTAGCTTGGATTCTCTGCATGGCATTATAGCAAAGGTGGACTGCTTTGATGAGGAGCCTGGTTGGACAATAATTAACTGTATGCCTTTCCACCCTCACCCTGGCTCCTGGAAGGTGGGTACAGTAAAATACCAGAATCATTTTTATATCACTCATGCTTAAAACAGGACTTGGCATCTAATAGGGCCTCAGTAAATATTTGTTGACTCTCTTATCACATATTTCCTATCAACCCATACCTTTGTTTGTAATAAAATTTCTGCCTCCATGTCTTCATTCTAACTAATAATACCTAGCTTCTTGAGTATCTTGCAGCAAATTTCAACCCTCTCAATTAACCAAAAATCTTTGAGCTACTCATCACGCATTCACTCATTTACTATCACCAAGCTCTTCACCTCCTTCCTCAATTTCTACAAATATTTATCATCAACTGAAAAGCTTCATTCAACATTTTATGCAAGTTTTAAAACTGCATAATCACCGCCATGTGTCATAGCACTCAGGAGAAATATGTGAGCCATGAGTGAATGCAAAGGTGTACTTTTAATTCTTCTAGTAGCTATATTTTAAAAAGTAAAAAGTAAAAGGTAAATTTAAGTAATATAGTTTTAACTGCAACTATAAAAATTATCATTTCAACATGTGTTCAATATAGAAATTATTAATGACCATATGATATTCTTTTTTTCTTCAAAATCTGGAGTATATTTTAGGCTCACAGCCTGTTGTGTTTGGACTAGCCGTATTCCAAGTGTCAATGGCCACATGTGACTAGTGGTTACCATATTGGACAGCACAGACCTATAAAATCACCTTTGCATTAAAGAAAGAAAGGTGTAAATAGAACTTCAATACAAAATAGATTACGGTGAATGTGATGTTAAAACAATAAAACATGGAGGCCAAGAGAGGACTCGATTCTAAGAGAAGGGATAGACATGGGTTCCTTTAGACCTACTCTAACTTTCCCATTTACAAACCACTGCATCCTCTCATCATACTGGCTGCTTCCTCCTTCATTCAATCACGGTGTGTTATCTATGTATCTGTGCAAGTAGTTATGCGTTTCCTAGAACTATTCATAAATGGATGACACGTTTGTGTGAGGGTAAGTCCACGTGTAAATGAATGTGACCCTGCAGCCTAGATAAACACTGTGATTATAATACATGGAAGGGGCAAATGTAGGATAAAAAGGAAGAGGCTGAAACAAAAAAGACAGAGCTGTGATTGGCTGAGTTTATGATGATGTTTTCTTTTCCTAGGGGATTACCAAAATATCATTGTAGGCAATGAATAAGACAAAGGCATACCTAGTTAAAGGGAAAACTAATTTTGTTTTTCTCCATCATAGGAAAAAAGAATTAGCAGAAATTAATGGTATTGTTTTCATGGACACCTGTTATATAAGGATCTCCTAGTTCTTGACTATCAGGACTGGGTATGAATTTTGAATGTAAAATTCAGAATGCTTGTATTCCCCAACCTTGGCAGAGGTATTCCTAATGTTACTATTTTCGACACAGCACAGATTAGCCTGAGGAGACACAAAGAAATGAAACAGAGAATCACTTTAAGATCCATTGTAAATTAAATGATAAAAGACTGGGGAAAACTGCATCAAAACAACACTGAACATATTTGTATGTTCAGTAAAGCATTTGCCCAGGAAGAATTTATTCACAAAGCAGTTAAGAGGAGAGCTGTGTTTTGGAGGTCAGGCATTTGATTTGATTGAGAAGAAGGGAAAGTCACTGAGAAGCAGAAACACAAGAATGAAACATAACACATCCTAAACCTACTCAAGAAAGTGGAATAGGAAAACAAAATAAGTAGCTGTACACAAAACTGACACAAAGGTAATAAACGGCAGTGAGGGAGGAAGGAAATAAGAGGAGCCTGGACTCAGATTTCACAGACTCATCCTCGATTCACTGGCCACTAGTGAGTTATTTGGTCTCTCTCCACCTCAGTATCCTCATCTGAAACGTGGGACTCATAATAACACCTGCTCAGTGGGGATTAGACAAGTCATCTCTACAATGCATTTAGGACAAAGCCTACCCAAAATAAACATGTGACTCATTTTAACCAAAATTGTCAAAAGCTTTGGGTCACAAAGTTTACAACTTGCTGACAAGAGGGATTGCATGCTATTGGGAAGTATCTGATAAGTTATCTTTAATGGGGAAAAAAAGATCTTATTTTTATTGCCATTTGATAAAAGAAACTCTATGTAAATAAGGAGTTCAATTTAAGATGAAGTGATCATCTAAGTGAAAGCCAAAGCCATGCCTAAATAAACAGAAAGTGGTGGAGGTGAGGCACATTTTTCATGAATAAACTTATAATGAACAAAGCCTGAGAAGAACAAAGGGAAAACTGTACCTCTAGTTTCCAACAAAACACTCACTGGCATCACTTTGGGAAGATTCCATACTACCTCCAAGTTTCATTTCCCTCCTCTTTACAATGGTGATAATATTAATACAACCTTCATAGGGACATTATGAAGATTAAGTGAGTTATTTGTCAATGGCACATAGTCAATGCTATGTAAGTATATATTAGGTGAAATTGATGATCAGAAACACAATGTTTTGAAAAGCTCTTTAAGCATTAACTTTTAACTCTTCCACACATTATATTTTCCATTCCAAAAAGTAACACTGTGAAGCACTGCTACTCTTGTTTTAGGGATAAGGAGAGACTTTTGGGGGCATATCAAGGTCACATAGGAAGTGCTAGAGCCAGGAGCCAAACCCAAGCCTTCCAACTCATGCCTGGGCTCTTTTCCCTACCACCAGAACCTCCAATGCCACGATCCAGAAAGCCTGAGAACAGTGATGTAATAACAGTACTAAGAATTTGGAAAGGGTTAGTGGTGCACTGATTTGTCATTAGGATTCTCGCTACTTAGATTTTTTTTAGAATCTAAGTATCACAGAACCATTAGGAATGTGGAAATAAAAGAAGACTGCCTAAATGAGAACAAGCAAAGTCTCATAAGCAAAGAATAAATATATTCTGAGCTTACTGTAGCAAGGGAGTCAGCCACCATCACTTCTGCTCCTTGCAGAGACATAAAGAGAGGCAGAGGAGTGGGAAAGTTTTATAATGGAAAAAGAGAAGGCTTCCAGAAATGCCCTGATTGGAGGCTTCTGGCAGGGGTAAGTTGTAGGTGGGCTAACTCAAAGCAGAGCATCCTGCATGATCGGTGTGGGGTACTTAGTTGGCTTTATATGGTTGGTCCTAGGTTGGAAGAAGGGACAAAAATTAGGGAAGCTGTCAGTTATTAATCAAGTCCTGACTGTTTGGGGTTGACTGTTTCAAGTTATTACTGCTAGAGACAGTGGTTTGACTTCCTATAAGTCTGACTTATAGACAGCAATGGTGCCTTCTTGGGATGGTCACAGTAGATAATGGATTGGCTTCTTGGCTTGGTTGCTGCAGACTATAGGCCAGAGTTCAATTTTTATCTATGGTCTGGACATTGTCTTTTTGCATATTCATCTTTTCAGAAGTTATCCACTTCAAACCCCAATGCAAATATTTACTGCCTGACCCATGTGGAACATGAGGAAAAACTCCAAAATACAAGGTGGCTGATTCCATCTGAGATGGCTGTCAATGTTTCAGGTTACCATTAATATTTACAAAAGTGGACCTACTATGAATTCCCACTACTTGGTTGTAGTTCTGTGATCTAAAGGATAATAAAACCCTGAGGGAGTACAAACAAGTCACTGATGGTCTATCCTCAGCAGATGGCAGCATGTAGTAAAAGAAAGAAACATAACTAACTTTTGAATTTACGCAGAAGTATGCTGGTGTCACAGTCTAATCTTGCTATTTCTACATCTCAGGGGTAATTATCTATTCTGCTCGCCCATATATTTCATACCAAATCACAACCTCCATGAGACTGGGCTAAATGTGAAAGAAGATCCCAGTGGTTAGACAGGATCCTTTCACCTGTTTCTTATTTGAGGAAAACATTTCAAATACATCATTGTATTCCTGGCACTGGTGAGGGAAGAGGCAGTTTTCTCAAAGTTTTTATCTGCTTAATTGGATGTAGTGGAGAAAGGGAACAATGAAAGTCAGATGATAAGTGAACAGGCTCTCCACGACCAAAAGTGTGTTACTCCTCTAATTATCCCTGTAGGAACATTGCACTCACTTTCTCGGGTCTGCTCTGCATTGAAAGACAGTTCTTACTTAGAAGAATTGATCATGTTCCTTCAACCTTACACATTTTAGTTGCCACTCTTTCTGCTCAGCTTAAGTGGATTACATAAACTTATTTTAATCCATTTATAAAGAAAATGAGTCTATATACTCAACAGCACTACTTTCCACTATAATATTCAGAGACACAAACCCATATGTGTAAACAGTATTTCCACCAAGCTCCTGAATTATATGTGTGATAATTAGAAAATGTTCTGAGGTCATTGGACTTGGGTCAAAGTGGGAGGACAAGGCAGATCTCAAGCAAATGGGAATTTCACCAATTTCCTACCACCCTATCATTACCACAATGAGAAAAATGGAAGGCTCAACCATCCAGCAGATGAAAACCATATGGAGCAAACTTTGTCATAAAGGGAAATCCTACCAGCTTCTCTCCTCTGGGTAGAGAGAATTCAATGGTTTTTAGATACATTCAACAAATACATCAATAATTAAATTCAGTAACAGTTACTGAAGGAAAAAACAATAATACAAGATAATGGCTAGAAATCAACACATGAAACATGATTTTTCATTCCCTGCCTAAGATAGATGGCCAGCCCTCTACCAAAGATGCACAGGCTCCTTCCACAGTGTAGCATTGTTTCTGGAAACCATTTATCCAACCAGGGCCCTTTGTCTTTACATGGAGCCAAGTGACCGGCCCTCACCAATGACATGTGAGCCAAAGTGAGTCACTTCCAGGCAGAAATAGTTAAACAGCCTTCCCTACAACTGATCCCTGAAACCAGGCCTTACTGAAAAAAAAGCCAGATCCTGACAGAATCCTATGTTTCTTAGATGCAACTGTGTTATTGGTCTCCTTTCTTCCTAATTTAAACCCCAGATAGATTCTCTCATAATCTCTCTCACTCATATTTCCACCTCTGACCAAAACTCTCCATGTTTTCTAGCTGAGTTTCTACCTATGCTGTTCCTTTAGTAGTCATCCTACCCATGTGAGGAGGCAGAGAATGAAAAAGAGGGCAGTAATGAAGTGGAAGGAATCAAGAAAGGCCAGGCCACATCGAGTCTTGAAGGCCATGGAGAAGACTTAATCTCTGCCCTCAAAAGAAATGGAAGCAGGGAGTTCCCACTGTGGCGCAGCGGAAATGAATCCGACTAGGAATCATGAGGTTTCGGGTTCAATCCCTGGTCTCACTCAGTGGGTTAAGGATCCGGCGTTGCCGTGAGCTGTGGCGTAGGCTGGCAGCTACAGCTCCAATTAGACCCCCAGCCTGAAAACTTCCATATGCCGTGGGTGCAGTCCTAAAAAAAAGGACAAAAGACAAAAAAAAAAGAAAGAAAGAAAATGGAAGCCACTGAAGCACATTTAAGAATGAGGATGATATGATGTGTTTTGCTTTTTTAAAACATCACTTTGGCTGTAGGGTAGAGAAGAAGTAAAAGAGGGTCAGTTAGAAGATATGACAATGATCCTGGCAAGAGATGACATGGCCTAAATCAGAGAGTGGCAGAAGGGATTGAGAAACAGGCCTGTGGTATGGACTGGATACAGAGAATGAAGAGACACTGATAGAGGTTCCCAGATGCTAACAAAGGCAGGGACAATTCCTGAAGGACAGACTGGAGAACACTTGCCTTTCGTAAATGTTTGTTTTTATAATGTGTGGTGGAATTTTTTTTTTTTTTGCTTTTTTTTAAACAGGTACTCCTTAAGCAATTGTTCTAAAAGGCTCCACACAGACACATATACACAGTGCTACCTGCAAGCTGTTAGTGGACCAATTGTAGGACTCTCTTATTACTTCTTTTCTCCTTAGATTTAATCTGCTTCCCAGCAGATCCTCAAGAAGCTCAAGACTTACAAGTTTTCCAGTATGGAGATTCCTTAAAAAACTAAAAATACAGTTCCATATGATCCAGCAAGCCCACTCCTGGGTATACATCCAGAAAAGACAAAAACTCAAAACGATATATTCACCCTAATGTTCACAGCAGCACTTTTTTTTTTTTTTTTGGTCTTTTTAGGGCCACGCTCGCAGCATATGAAGATTCCCAGGCTAGGGGTCGAATCAGAGCTGTGGCTGCTGGCCTACCCCACAGCTCACAGCAACACCAGATCCTTAACCCACTGATCTAGGCCAGGGATCGAACCTGCAACCTCACGGTTCGTAGTTGGATTCATTTCCTCTGAGCCATGACAGGAACTCTACAGCAGCACCATTTACAATAGTCAAGACATGGAAGCAACCTAAGTGTCTGTCAACAGATGGAGGAGTAAAGATGTGGTACACACACACACACACACACACACACACACACACAGATTGGAATATTACTCAGCCATAAAAAAGAATGAATTAATGCCATTTGCAGCAACATGAGTGGACCTAGAGATTATCATACTAAATGACACCCTAAGTCAGACAAAGATAAATTATCATATGATATAACTTATACATGGAATCTTTAAAATAATACAAATGAATTTATTTACAAAACAGAAATGGACTCACAGACAATAGAAACAAACATGGTTACCAAATGGGAAAGGGTGGAAGGATAAATCAGGAGCATAAAATTAACATATATACACTACCGTATATAAAACAGACAAACAACAAGGACCTACTATATAGCATAGGGAACTATATTCAATATCTTATAAAAACCTATAATGGAAAAGAATTGGAAATATATAATTAAATGTATGTAACTGAATCAGTTTGCCATATACCTAAAACTAACACAATATTGTAAACCAAATATACTTCAATAAAAAAAAAAGACTTACTTATACTTTGGTTTCTCTTCAGAAAGAGATTGTATAAATGTTTCACCTTTCACTAGGAGTTCTCTTTTGGCTCAGCAAGTTAAGGATCTGGCGTTGTCACTGCAGAGGCTCAGGTCACTCCTGTAGTGCAGGTTCAAGCCATGGCTTGGGAATTTCTACATGCTACAGATGCGCACACCCCACCCCCCCACCCCAAAAAAAGCCTTACATGTTTTTTTAATTCTGATGTCAGTAGTTAGAAGCACACTACATACAGCTTAAGCCTGAAGTTCCCTACCTCCTAATACCTCCACTCATACATTTTTCCCACAGCCAGTCCTGCCAAGCAAGCTTTATACACGGCCCCTTCCTCAGCTGCCTACATCTGCACCACCAAGGCCTTGACCCTTCCCCCTTCAGATGATCTTTCTCTGACTTTCTCTTGGTTGTAGGAGTTTTCGTTGCTTCTTTTCTTCCTCATGTTTTTAGGCTCCAAAGGGGATTCTTCCCAGTTTCAAGACCCAACTACTACCACTAACTGGCAGGAACCACATACACTCATTTTACTTTCTTTTTCTCAAAAGGATCAAAATCCAGGAGTTCCCATCATGGAGCAGTGGAAATGAATCCAACTAGGAACCATGAGGTTGCGGGTTCGATCCCTGGCCTAGCTCAGTGGGTTAAGGATCCAGCGTTGCTGTGGCTGTGGTGTAGGCCAGTAGCAACAGCTCTGATTTGACCCTAGCTTGGAAACCTCCATAATGCTACGAGTGTGGCCCTAAAAAGACAAAAAAAAAAAAAAAAATCTTTGAAATTAAAAAAAAAAAAAAGGATCAAAATCCATTCATGATCCCCATGTGTGAGAGCCATCCCTTCATTTCCTGTTCTTGGTTCCCAGGTCGCTTATTTCCTCCATGTGAACAATGCAGACTCAGTCCCTATCGCATTTTTTCTGGATTCTCCACTGCATAAAAAACATTAACTGAAGGAGAAAGAAAAAGTAACATACTCCTCCCTTGGAAGCTGGCCTCAAATCAATTAATTTGCCATAGTTAACATTCAACCTTTGGACATATGCTAATAAATCATTAAAATTCACCTGAAGCCTAACATTTCGGGGTTTTCTTCCTTTTCCTAAGTTTCATAATTTCTACCCATACTATAAATTATATATTTGCAATGAGATCCTGCTGTATAGCACTAGGAACTATGTCTAGTCACTTATGATGGAGCATGATAATGTGAGAAAAAAGATTGTATACTTGTATGTGTAACTGGGTCATCATGCTCTACAGTAGAAAACTGACAGAACACTGTAAACCAGCTACAATGAAAAAAATAAAAATCAGAAAAAAAGCTATACATTTGCAAGTGAGAGCAATCACCAGCAGAAATCTACGTCATACATAGGACCAAATGTGAGTTTGCTCTCTGGCCTTGCTCAGTGGGTTAAGGATCCGGCATTGCCATGAGCTGTAGTGTAGGTCGCAGATGTAGCTCAGATCCCAAGATGCTATTGCTGTGGTGTAGCCCTGCAGCTGCAGCTCCGATTAGACCACTAGCCTGGTAAGTTTCATATTGCATGGGTGTGGCCCCAAAAAGCAAAAAAAAAAAAAAAAAAAAAAAAGAGGTTTAGTTCCTCCTTTGTATCCTTCAGAGGTCAAGGGACTCAGTGTGAGGCAGGCAGTCCCAATATTGGTCGGTCCCTCTTCGGGGAAAGTTTCTTTTACTGAAATAATATGAATGTTCCTACTCCTTTCACCGCTAGTCTCTCCAGAACACTGACAAATAAATTCATTTTCCACTTCTAAAGCAGAGCCTTCAACTCTCTGCACACAGTTAAGTCTCTGTTAAGCAACTCTTCTTCAGACTGAGCATGTGCAGTGATCCCACTCTCCCTCAGAGACCAATCCCTCCGTCATCTGTGAAGGCTCACTTCGACCAACCTGAAGCCCTTCTACCTGCTCTCTCCTTCTCTCACCCTGATGGACCTTGGATCAGGAATGCCCTGTGGCACCCAGGTCCTAACATAGGCCAGGAGACATGATCCAAACTGCAGAAAGCAGAGAGCTGAGGGTCTTATACAACCATCTTTGACCTCTTAGTTTTAACTTTTTCTTAGCACCATTTCGCTATCCTGAAACTTGTGATCCACTAAAACCCAAAGACATTTTTTGACATTTTGACATTTTGCTAAGATTTCTCCATTGTACCCCTATTAATTTTAGACTAACTGCTGCACTTTATTCTTCTTACATTACAAAGCACTGATTCTTGCCTAGTAGAATTATTTGATCCTTATGTTGCCACCTGAAGGCAGGAATCAGCTCTCAACCATCTTTTCTATTATCCAAGTCAAATGATATCCAAATCCTTAACAGGATAGTGTAAAGGGCAGACTGCTGTCACAAAACTTAAGCACTTAAACATATGAAATAAAAATGTTAAATTACATTTAAATTATGTATCAAAAATTAAAGTTACAGAAGTTCCCGTCGTGGCTCAGTGGTTAATGAATCCGACTAGGAACCATGAGGTTGCAGGTTTGATCCCTGGCCTTGCCAGGGTTAAGGATCTGGTGTTGCCTTGAGCTGTGGTGTAGGTCACAGACACAGCTCAGATCCCATGTTGCTGTGGCTCTGGCGGAGGCCAGCGGCTACAGCTTTGATTTGACCCCTAGCCTGGGAACATCCATATGCCGCAGGAGCAGCCCAAGAAATGGCAAAAAGACAAAAAAAAAAAAATTAAAGTTACAAATGTCCTTCATGATGTGAACTTTGAAGTGAATTTGTTCCTTGCATAGAGAGGATAAAAGTATAATAGACTAGATTATAGATATTATTATAGGATTAGAGAGGTATCCATAGTCACCAACCTGAGCAGATTAATTTTTTTAAAAAAACTTTCTATTATTGACTACAAAAAAGCTGAAGGACAAGGGGTATGCTGACCTCCATATGGAAAACACTTATGTGCTGTGCAAGGAAATTTAAGACGCACTATTCTATAACTCTTTCTGTCTATAGGCTTAGACTTTCACTTACATGCATGCACAGACTAATGGAAAATGTGTAACTGAGTTTTATATTAGTCTACTAACAATTTCATTCTTTTTTGGTCTTTTTGTATTTTTAAGGGTCGCACCCACAGCATATGGAGGTTCCCAGGCTAGGGGTTCAATCAGAGCTATAGCCACCAGCCTATGCCAGAGACACAGCATCTCAGGATCTGAGCCACATCTATAACCTACACCACAGCTCACAGCAACGCCGGATCCTTAACCCAATGAGCGAGGCCAAGGATCAAACTTGCATCTTCATGAATGCTAGTTGGATTCGCTAACCGGTGAGCCATGACAAGAACTCTCCTCTGCTAACAATTTCGACGTCTTGCAATTTAGAAAACTTCTAGCCATAGCTCTCAAATTAGTCCTTGCAAAACATCTTCAAAACAATGATATAAAAATCATGTAGCAAAAGAAACCAATTTGCTTCAGCATTTTAATGTGTCTTTGGTTATATATTTTGCAGATAAATATGTTGTATGCATTCAGTCTTGAGCGAGATATATATAGAATTGCTTAACTGTAACGCTTTTAGCAGTAAATCCATGACCTAATTATTGCTGTAAATTCATTACCGAAGCTTCTCCCTTTCCTACACCAAGCTAAAATATAAACCTTGCACCATTACAAATTCTAACTGCCGCCAAATACATCCAATTATAATCAGTTGCAGTAAACTCTCACTTTGCATTAGGTATAATTAACCATGTGATAAATAATCAGTATAATAACATTTAAAGTGCTGTGACAGCATTTCTAAACTATTCATGAGAATTCTATAAAACAGTACATACTTTGATTCTACCACCAATGTTTTTAACTATCTCATGTTTGAAACTTCAGTCTTTGCCTTGTTAGAGAAATTTTAGTATATCCACCCCGAAATCAAAAATTGGATATGCTTAAGGACATCGTCATATATATATAAATAACAAAAAATTCTCTAGTTTCATCTAAATATGGTCTACTTTAATATTTAATTGATGTATTTGCATTTCAAGAAAGCTCTCATCTAGTTCATTTCAATCCTCCTTCTCATCATCATCAAAGGAGAAAGAGGAGGAAGATCTCTGTTCTATCCTTATAATGAATGAAACAGAATGTCTATTCCATGGAAATATCTTCATTCTAGCACATAACATTTTTATTATCATCACTAACATTGTCCTTTTTATTTCTATGACAGCAAGGTCAATTAGAAATAATACTAAATAGCATTTCTGAAGTTCATGTTCTTTGTTTAGTTTTAGGCTAATTTCACTCCTGAAATGACAAAATGATAATAGTACCTATTTTAAGCCCATGTTTTTATTTTGCTAGAAACTCTTATGACAATAAACCCTATGGAATTGTCAAAGTTAATTTGTTGCACTGTAATTTTGTTTGGCATTTTAATTGTGCTTAAAAAAATGGATCCTAAGCTAGGACTTAGATTTTTTTTCCCTCTGGGCAGAAACTATCACAATATTTCTGTGAGCCGTGAACTATCTATTCATTTTAAACATGGTTATAGGTTACATTTAATCATTTATCTCTTTGGTCTATGAAACTTTTGGCTGGTAATCACGTTGGCTCAGTTTACTATTTCCATCTTTAAAGGCTACTATTAATTCTTTTTTTTTTTTTTCCTTTTAGGGCTGCACCTATAGCATATGGAAGTTCACAGGCTAGTTCAATCGGAGATGCAACTGGGGCCTAAGTCAGGGCCATGCCAGATCTGAGCCACATCTGTGACCTACACTGCATCTTGTGACAACTCCGGATCCTTAACCCATTGAGCAAGGCCAGGGATTGAACCCTCATCCTCATGGACACTATGTTGGATTCTTAACCCACTGAGCCACAATGAGAACCCCCTTAACTAACTCTTAATTAATCAGAGTTGCTAAGTGAATGTACTGTTGTTACCAATGTGACTACTTTGTGTTCAATAACTTAACATTGATTTTAAAAAGATAGTCTCAGGCTTGTTTCTACTATATATTTGCAATGTTTCAAAAAGAAATTTTCAGGATAATTTAGAGACCTTCTTTAAAAGGATTTTTAACTGTTAACCAACTAATGCAAATTGCTGTTCTTCACAAGAGAAATCCAAGTTACCAAAGTTTGGCCAATGAGGGATTCTTCTAGAAAAGCTGGCAGAGTTAGAGTAATATATTCACAGTTCCTCACCATTATGAGCAAATGGGGATGGAATTTTGGATGGATAACTGTGAAATAACAGAGTTATTAACAAGCTTCCATTAAGTTTCTTTTGCAGCCTTGTCTTATCACACATGCCCTAATTGACTCACCTACCTGTCCCCAAAGAATAAATCAGGTGTCATTGAGAAGTTCCCTTCTGTCTGTATACCACAAAGATGATTAAGGATCTTGCTAAAGGATCCTACACTTGTTCCTACTTTGTTACTATTTATAAATGTTAATACCTACATAAAAATAATTCAGAAACTTTTTGTCTTATAAACTGGAAGTTTGTGTCCTTTGAACAACATCTCCCTATTCCGCGCCCCCCACCCCGCCCCAGGCCCTGGTAACCACCATTCTATTCTCTGTTACTATGAATCTGATATCTCTCAAAACATCATGTTATACAGCTTAAATACATACAATTTTTATTTGTCAATCATACCTCAAGAGAGCTGGGGGGAAAAAAACCTTTAGAGGAAGAGTAAAAGAGAGAGATCATATTCTAGGAATACAGACTCTAAAACGTTCCAGAAAATATATAGGTGGAAAATATTGTATTTTACATTTACATTATATACACAGAACTACCATATGACCCAGCAACCCTACTCTTGGGCATATATCCGGACAAAACTTTCCTTGAAAAAGACACATGTACCCACATGTTCATTGCAGCACTATTCACAATAGCCAAGACATGGAAACAAACAAAATGTCCATCGATGGATGATTGGATTAGGAAGCTGTGGTATATATGCACAATACAATACTACTCAGCCATAAAAAAGAACAAAATAATGCCATTTGCAGCAACATGGATGGAAGTAGAGACTCTTATACTGAGTGAAGTAAATCAGAAAGAGAAAGACAAATACAGTATGATATCACTTATATCAGGAATCTAATATAAGGCGCAAATGAACCTTTCCACAGAAAAGAAAATCATGGACTTGGAGAATAGGCTTGTGGTTGCCTGGGGGAGGGGGGAATGGGATGGATCGGGAGCTTGGGATTAATGGACGCAAACTATTGCTTTGGGAATGGATTAGCAAAGAGATCCTGCTGTGTAGCTCTGAGAACTATGTCTAGTCACTTATGATGGAACATGATAATGTGAGAAAAAAGAATGTATACATGTATGTGTAACTGGGTCACCATTCTATACAGTAGAAAAAAAAATTGTATTGGGGAAATAACAATAAAAAATACATTATAAAATTCTGAAAAGTAAATTTTAAATCACAGGAAATGAATGTTAACACTTCCATGCATCTTCTAGGTGAGACCTGCTTGGGTGGGTACCATCAACAAAGCACAGTACCAACTTTAATAGAGTTGTTGGAACCCAGTATTCGCAGGGACTGCGGGGGATGATGCAGGTTCTTATAACTAGTGATGTAAACAGCATTAGACAAATGATATGAGGGAATGGTAGGCAAAGGCAAGAAGATACAGTTTGTTTCAATACAAAGCAGTATCCTAAGAGGAATTTGAGTAACAACAGCTTTGCTACATTTTTCTCATGGTAGGTGTAGTAGGTTGAATAGTGAACCTCAAAAACACGTCTACCTGGAACCTCAGAAAGCAGTCTTATTTGGAAATAGAGTTTAACAATACAATTAATTAAGTCAAGATAAGGCCACACTAGACTAGGGTGGGCCCAATATTCAATGATTGGTATTCTTTTAAGAATAGGAAAGAACGCACTGAAATTCGCACAGAGAAAAAAGGCTGTATAAACATGGAGGCAGAAACTGAAGTGATGCATCTACAAGCCCAGTAATATCAAGGATTTCCAGCAGCCACCAGTGGCTAAGAAGAGGCAAGAAAAAAGTCTTCCCCCTTAGTTGACATTTCTCCAAAGACGACATATGGAGAAGACATATGGCCAGTAGGCACATGAAAAGATACTCAACATTGTTAATTATTAGAGAAATGCAAATCAAAACCACAATGAGGTACCACCTCACACCAACCAGAATGGCCATCATTAAAAAGTCTACAAATAACAAATACTGGAGAGGGTGTGGAGAAAAGGGAACCCTCCTACACTGTGGGTGGGAATGTAAATTGGTACAACCACTGCGGAAAACAATATGGAAGTTTCTCAGAATATTAGAAATATAATTACCATATGATCCAACAATCCCACTCATGAGTATATATCTGACAAAACTATAATTCAAAAAGATACATGCACCCCTATGTTCATGGCAGCACAATTCACAATAGCCAAGATATAAAAATGACCTAAATGTCTGTTAACAGATGAATGGAATAAGAAGACATGGTACACATATACGATGGAATACTACTTAGCCATAAAAAGAATGTGATAATGCCATTTTAGCAACATGGATGCAACTAGAGATTCTCATACTAAGAGAAGTGAGTCAGAAAGAGAAAGATAAATACCATATGATATCACTTATGTGTGGAATCTAAAATATGGCACAAAAGAACCTATCTACAAAATAGAAACAGTCTCACAGATATAGAGAACAGACTTGTGCTTTCCAAGGGGGAGGGGGAGCAAGTGGGATGGACTGGGAGTTTGGGGTTAGTAGATGCAAACTATTATATTTAGAATGGATAGGAGTTCCTGTTGCGGTTCAACAGGTTAAGAACCTGACATAATGTCCATGAAGATGCCGGTTTGATCCCTAGTCTCACTCAGTGGATTAAGTATCCAGGTTCTACAAGCTTCAGCAAAGGTTGCAGATGCAACTTGGATCTGACATTGCTGTGGCTGTGGTGCAAGCTGGCAGCTGCAGCTCGGATTTGATCCCTAGCCCAGGCTATTTCTATTTGAATGTGCATCTATAAAAAGAAAAAAGAATATATAAACAAGAAGGTTAGTATAGGGAACTATAGCCAATCTCCTGGGAAAGACCATGATGGAAAATAATCTTTTTTAAAAATGTAAATATATAGGTATGATTAATTCACTTTGCTGTAAAGCAGAAATTGGCACAACACTGTAAATCAACTATTATAAAAAAGAAAAAAGAAAGAAAAGAAAAAAGCCTTTCCTAGAGTCTTCAGAGGGAACATGGCCCCGCCAACACCTTGATTTCAGACTTCTAGTCTCCAAAACTATGAGAGAGTAAGTCAGCTGCACTAAACCACCCAGTTTGTTGTAATCTGTTATAGCAAACTCAGGAAATTAATACAGTAGGGAACATAAAACATTTGACAATAAGGAACACAAGGAGATGATTCCTGAATAGGAATAGGAAGAGAGGGTACTTTAATTCTGTAGAAGAATCTACACACACTCTTATTGCACAATTAACAATCTCTTCCCTACTCATTCTTCTAAATATTCATCAATAAATCATTATACATCTTATGGATCCATACATTTTACTAATACATTCTTCACTAAATTGTTCTATGGGTAGGAACCCCACAAAAATATTTGTTCCCTACATGCCCTAGATATGGTCCTTCACCTATACGTCATTCTCTCTTCCTCTCCATTTGTTCCTTTATACCACACGTGCTACTTTTCCTGAGACAGTCCCAGGATGTACCTGTCCTGGTATAATCACTAAAAGTGGCCCTTCTCATTCTCAAAGGGATCCTACTTTGGAGAAGGATGAGTCCAAGATGGAGAAGCAGAAGGACATGGAACTCATTTCCCCCCACAAATACATCAAAAATGCATCTACATCTGGAAGTACTCTCACAGAATACCCACTAAAAGCTGGCAGAAGATCTCATACAACCAAAGCTACAAAAAGGTTGTAACCAGGTAGGACCAAAAGCAAAAACGTGGGGGAGGACTGAGATGGGATTTGCTCCCCTGGGAGAAGCCATGAAAAAAGAAAGCTTCCCTCACCCTGGGAACTTCTCTTGGATTGGAAGAATTAATATTGTTAAAATAGCCATACTACCCAATCTACAAATTTAAAGCAGATCTACACATTTAATGCAACCCTATCAAATTACCCATGACATTTTTCACAGAGCTAGAACAAATAATTCTAAAATTTATATGGAATCACAAAAGACTCACAACTTTCAAAGCAATTCAGAGGAAAAAGAATAAAGCTGAAGGAATAATTCTCCCAAACTTTAGACAATACTACAAAAATACAGTAATCAAACAGTGTGGTATTGGCACAAAAAGAGATATATAGATCAATGTAACAGAATAGAGAGCCCAGAAATAAACCCAGATACATACAGTCAATTAATCTTTGACAAAGGATAAAAAAAATATACAATGAAGAAAAAAAAGTCTCTTCAGCAAGTAGCACTAAGAAAGTTGAACAGCCACATGGAAATCAATGAAGTTAGAACACTCCTTCACACCATATACAAAAATAAACTCAAAGTGGCTTAAATATAAGACATGACACACCATAAAACTTCTAGAAGAGAACATAGGCAAAACATTCTTTGACAAAAATCATAGCAATATTTTCTTAGATCAGTCTCCCAAGGCAAAAGAAATAAGAGCAAAAATAAACAAATAGGACCTAATCCAAGTTATAATATTTTTCACAGCAATGGAAATTATAAAATGAAAAGACACCCTAGGGATTGGGAGAAAATACTTGCCAATGATGCAACTGAGAAGGGATTAATTTCCAAACTGTACAGATAGCTTATGCAAATCAGTATTTAAAAAAAACCCACAATCCAATCTAAAAATGGGCAGGGAGTTCCTGTTGTGGCTCAGTGGGTTATGAACCTGACTAGTACCCATGAAGATGTGGGTTCAATCCCTGGCCGTGTTCAGTGGGTTAAAGACACAGCATTGCCATGAGCTGCAATATAGGTTGGCAGCTGGAGTTCCAATTCGACTCATAGCCTAGGAATTCACATATGCCACAGGTGCAGCCTTAAAAAATAAAAATGAGATGGATAAAACATATGCAAATATGATCAACATTGCTCATTATCAAAGAAATGCCAATCAAACTACAATAAGTTATCACCTCACATAGATCAGAAAGGCCATCATCAAAAAGTCTACAAATAATAAATGCTGGAGAGGGTGTGGAGAAAAGGGAACAGTCCTATACTGTTGCTAGGAATATAAATTGGTGCAGCCGCTATGGAAAATAATCTGGAGGTGCCTTAAAATACTAAAAGTAGGAGTTCCTGCTGTGGCAGAGTGGGTTATGAATCTGACTGCAGTAGCTCAGGTCACTGAAGAGGCACAGGTAAAATTCCCAGCCAGGTACAGCATGTTAAAGGATCTGGTGTTGCTGCAGCTGCCATGTAGGTTGCAGCTGCAGATTGGATTCAATCCCTTACCTAGGGACTCCCATATGCCACAGGTGCAGCCATAAAATAAAAAATAAAAATAGAGTTATCATATGATCCAGTAAGCCCACTTCTGCGCATATTTCTGGAAAAGATGAAAACTCTAATCCAATAAGATACATTCACACCAAGGTTCATAGTGGCACTATTCATAATAGCCAAGATATAGAAGCAACCTAAATGACCTGCAACAGGCGAATAAAGAAGATGGTACACACACACACACACACTGGAATATTACTCAGCCATAAAAAGGAATAAAATTGCCATTTGCAGCAACACTGATGAACCCACAGATTATCGTACTAACTGAAGCATCAGGCAAAGACAAATATATGATATCACTTATACGTGGAATCTAAAAAAATGATACAAATGAATTTATATATAAAACAGAAGTAGAACCAGAGACATAGAAAACAAACTTATGGTTACCAAAGGGGAAAAGGGAGGGGCAGGGATAAATTAAGAGTTTGGAATTAACAGATACATACCACTATATATAAAATAAACAACAAGGATTTAATATATAGCACAGGTAAAAACATTATCTTGTAATAACCTATAATGGAAAAGAATACGAAGCTATATACCAGAAACTAACACAATATTGTAAATCGACTACAGTTTAAAGAAAAAAAAAGATCCCTCTTTGGAAGATAAAATCACAGGTCTTTCCAATTACACCATCGGCAAATCTTATTGGCCCTATCTTTTAAACGTTCCTTATTTTGATCACTGCCCACCATCTTTCAATGGTCGTCTGTAACACCATCCAAACTATTTTCCCTGCTTCAATTCTTACCCCCTCAACCCCAATAAACACAATCTCTTCTCAAAAAAAAAAAAAAGAAAACTGTCAGATTGATCTTAAAGTGTAAACAGTTTATGTTACCCTGCTAAATAAATTAACGAACATGCTGTACAGCAGAAATTGACAGAACACTGTAAATTGTAATAAAAAAATGAACAAAACAAAGCCCTACAATTGCTTCCTATCACACACAGAGGAAAATCAAAAGTCTGGAACACGATCTGTAATTTTTTCCATGATTTCCCTCATCTCCCCACTCAGGTATGTACTAAGATGCTGCATTCTCAGAGATCCTTTCCCTGACTACCCCTGTCTAAATGTCTCTTTCCAACCCCGTCACTCTCCAGTTCCCATTCTTCGGTTTTCTTTAAAACACTTTTCACTACCAAAGTCTCTACCTGATCCCATAGAGTGATTTTACTTTATCCAGTCTGTTTCTCCCATTAGAATGTGAACTTAAGGGGGCGGGGTCTTTATTTTTCTCACCACTGTCTAAGTGCAGTACCAAGAAGAACACCTGGGGCATAGTAAGCACTCAATTAATATTTACTATATACAATAAAGTAACTTTTACAGTGTACTTTGAAAGATATATAGTTACAGAGCTATGCAAACAGAAGTGAAAAGCAACTAACTCCAACGGCTAAAATCAAATGCAATCTGACAAGGTCTCCAGATTAACATTCCTGAAACACCAGTATACTCATATGACTCTACTAGTCAGAAATCTTTAGAAATCTTTAAACTTTCTGCTCAAGCAAGTGTAGCTTAGTTGGTAAAGGCAAATACTTATAGCCTCTGTGTCAGTCACACAATTGAGGCTATAGTAAATACCCGATAAATTAATTGACTGATAAATGGATACTTACACTATACTAGATACAAAATGGTGCTTTACCTGACACATACCAGGGAGTAAGCTCATCTACTGAGGGCTATTTTTGAGTTAAGCTGACTTATATTGGTTTAGGAAAATGCGACTAAATTGGAAACTTAACATTTTTCTGGAAGAGATTAAAAATCAAAATTTTTTTCTCAAATAAAATGTATAAGTATGGAATATTTAGAGAAAATGAAGATGAGGAGTTCTTCTTAGATCTCTTTTCCCAAAAGACAGGAATAAAACTATAAACTTTTCTAGGAAATTATTCACCAGCCTTCAAAAACTCACTAATTAATTCCTTTTCTTCCTGTCTTTAATATTTAAAATAAACTTAAAACATCAAGATGTTGGTCCTCAGCCAATAAAAAAATCATTCCTGAATGCAGCCTGCTAACTGAGCTCTGATGAAGGAGAGGAGCACTGCTTTGAATTTTCAGGTTATGGTTCTACACCAAGGGCTCCTGCAGTGGCTCGAGTCCTGCAAGAAGCTTCCCCAAAAGGAGAGCAGATGTGACCATCATGTGTTTCGCTGATGTCCATTTTCTTAAACTTGATTTCATTTACTATTTTAACTCTTTTTTTTTAAAATGCAAAAGAGAAAAAATACATCAAGCAGATGTCAGAAGGAGGATTTTTCTGTTACTCTTTTGTAGCAGTTACTGAAAGGAATAATTATTTGCCTAGAGGGAGGGAATCTGTTAACTAGGTAATAACGGAAATGATATTATTTATTATTTTTTTTTAAGTTTCCAGGCTGGTGGTCAAATCGGAGCCACAGCTGCTAGCCTATGCCACAGCCACAGCAGCACCAGATCCAAGCTCTTATCTGTGACCTATGCTGCAGCTTGCAGCAACACCAGATCCTTAATGCACTGAGCGAGGCCAGGGATCAAATGTGCATCCTCACAGAGACAGTGTTGGGTCCTTAACTCTCTGGGCCACAACAGGAACTCTGAAAAGGATAACAATTTAAAAATCTGCTTTGGGAGTTCTTGTCGTGGCTCAGTGGTTAACAAATCTGACTAGGAACCATGAGGTTGAGAGTTCAATCCCTGGCCTCGCTCAGTGGGTTAAGGATCCAGCACTGCCGTGAGCTGTGGTGTAGGTCACAGAGGCGGCTCGGATCCCGCGTTGCTGTGGCTCTGGCATAGGCCAGCAGCTACAGCTCTGATTAGACCCTTAGCCTGGGAACCTCCATATGCTACAGGAGTGACCCTAGAAAAGGCAAACACACACACACACACACAAAAATCTGCTTTTCATTTGCTATTCACTGGCAACTGTGTATCACAAATCAGGACCTACATGTTCTATGTAATCCTCCCACATTCCCATCTGGAAATGTAACATATTTGCACCACATGAGTCCCTCAATCTTTAAGAGGCCTACCATTAGGAGATGACTGAAAATACACAAAGAGGAAAATTCTATTATGTCATGTATTTTAAATTTAGAAATTAATAAGGTACTAGAGATAACATTTTTTTTTTTTTGTCTTTTTTGCTATTTCTTTGGGCCGTTCCCACGGCATATGGAGGTTCCCAGGCTAGGGGTCGAATCAGAGCTGTAGCCACTGGCCTACGCCAGAGCCACAGCAACGCGGGATCCGAGCCGCGTGTGCGACCTACACCACAGCTCATGGCAACGCCGGATCGTTAACCCACTGAGCAAGGGCAGGGACCGAACCCGCAACCTCATGGTTCCTAGTCAGATTCGTTAACCACTGCGCCACGACCGGGAACTCCTAAAGATCACATTTTAACCAATTATATGCATTCAATATATTAAGGGGCAGGCTTTGGCTACTCTCTTTACTCATGAAGAAATTCTCAAATCCAGTTGTCCTTGTTGCTGGTTTTTTCCATAGCCTTTCTATATAGACTTTTTTAAAAACTGAAGTATAGTTAATCTACACTATGATATTAGTTTCAGGTGTATAACAGCGAATCAATATTATATCCCATTGAAAGTTATTACAAAATAATGGTTATATTTCCTGGTGCTGTACAATATATCCTTGTTGTTTATTGAGTTTATACATAGTAGTTTGTATTTCTTAATCCCTATCTTGCCTTCCCACTTCCTTCTTCCCTCTAAGAACACCTACTCTGCTTTCTTTTTTTTTTTTTTTGGTCTTTTTTTGCTATTTCTTGGGCCGCTCCCGCGGCATATGGAGGTTCCCAGGCTAGGGGTCCAATCGGAGCTGTAGCCACCGGCCTACACCAGAACCACAGCAACGCGGGATCCGAGCCCCGTCTGCGACCTACACCACAGCTCAGGGCAACGCCAGATCATTAACCCACTGAGCAAGGGCAGGGACCGAACCCGCAACCTCATGGTTCCTAGTCGGATTCGTTAACTACTGCGCCACGACGGGAACTCCTACTCTGCTTTCTTATACAGATTTTCTTTCCAGTGCTGGAATGGTCTATGAAAGCTGGTTAGAAAAGCTCATATCAAGTAAATAATTTTCACATGGACAGATGTTCTGCTGGTTTTCTGCTTGCTTTGCTGTCAGTCATTAAAGAATCTAGAATTGCTAGAAGGCTAATCAGCAATTTTTTGACAAATGTCAAATAATTAAATGATTACAGCTCTAGCTAACTTTTTTTTTTTTTGTCTTTTTGCCTTTTCTTGAGCCGCTCCCGCAGCATATGGAGGTTCCCGGGCTAGGGGTCCAACCAGAGCCACAGCAATGCCAGATCCGAACCATGTCTGTGAAGCACACCACAGCTCACGGCAATACCGGATCCTTAAACCATTGAGCGAGGCCAGGGAACGAACCCGCAACCTCATGGTTCCTAGTCGGATTCGTTAACCACTGCGCCACGAAGGGAACCCCCAGCTCTAGTTAACTTTTCAAAAAAAATTAATAAAGCCCCTGTCAAGGGGATAAACTCAGGCAGTCTTCTTTCTTAACTGCCCTGAAGTGTTTTCTAACATGAAATCTTCTACTGAGAGAAAAGCACTTACTAATGAAATGTAAAATGCTTTAACAAGTACTCTCTAAATTAGAAAATAAAAAACATCTAGTACATTAAAAGAAGTATACAACTCAAAGACTTGAGGCCAGAGAGAAATCAGCAGGCTATTCAATCAACTTTTTCTTAGGGAAAAAAAAAAAAAAAAAAAAGCCCTTTGTATTCAGCAATAAGGACAACTGGATTTCAGAAACAGTACACATGTTTGTCTCTTTGCGATCTTTGAGTTGGTTTTCCAGTAATTATGATCAGTTCCCACTAATTTATCCACACCCTCTCACTTGTTTCCCATCATTGTCAATACTGGGTTTTATGTACCATCGCCAAGGTAATGCAAGTTAGTTTGAGCCTAAAGCAATGACTGGTTGCATTCCCTAACATCATCATTGAATACAGAAAGTGGCAACAGTATCAAAAATATTATTGAAAAATATAGTTTCTGGTTACTAAACAACAACAATAATAGCCATTTTTGAGTGCCATAAAATAATTCTAAGACTTTAAATACTGAGAGTCATTTAATCCCCATTACAACTTCATGAGTATTCAGTCATATCATTAACTCCACTTTAAAGAAGAAAAGTGAAGCATGAAGTTACATATTTTGCCCTAATTCATAGAGTTGGTAAGTATTAGAGCCATGATTCAAAACAGATAGACTAGCTTCAGAGCCCACACTCTTTAACATTGTGTTATGATACTATTAAATAAAATAAATTGGTCTATGTACATATGGACTCAAGACTTCATTATCAAAGCTCTAAACAACTGAGCTGACCAGTCACAGGTAAGTTCTACATAATTTAGGTGCATACTCTAAGGTCCTCATAAAATTAAAATGGAATCATTTTATCTAATATAAAATGTGCCCAGGAGACTTAAATAAGTATAATTCATAAGGCTAAGAGAATACCAAATGAGTATTCTCTTAGAATTAGTGAATTACAGAGTTCCCTTCGTGGCGCAGTGGTTAACGAATCCGACTAGGAACCATGAGGTTGCGGGTTCAGTCCCCGCCCTTGGTCAGTGGGTTAACGATCCGGCGTTGCCATGAGCTGTGGTGTAGATTGCAGACGCGGCTCGGATCCCGCGTTGCTGTGGCTCTGGTGTAGGCCGGTGGCTACAGCTCCGATTGGACCCCTAGCCTGGAAACCTCCATATGCCGCGGGAGCGGCCCAAGAAATAGCAACAACAACAGCAACAACAACAAAAAAAGACAAAAAAAAAGAATTAGTGAATTAGAATAAGCACTAATACAGTAATAGATTTTGAGATCCAGGGATTGACCTTAGAGATGTAAGCCTTTTTTAGATCCACAATACATTGTAACTATCCCACCACTTTTTCAAAAGTACTGAGGCTATAATTTGAGCATATATATTTGTGTAAATAGAATTTTTAAGGTAGGAAAAATATATGTAGGGTTTTTTTGTTTTTTATTATAGTGTAGTTGATTCACAATGTTCCTTCAATTTCTGCTGTACAGTTAAGTGACCCAGTCATACATATATATACATTTTTTTTCATACTATCTTTCATCATGTTCTAACCCAAGATTGGACATAGTTCCCTATGCTGTATTTTTTTTATTAAAGTATAGCTGATTCACAATGTTCCTTCAATTTCTGCTGCATAGCTAAGTGACCTAGTCATATACATATATATTCTTTTTTTTCATACCATCTTCCATCATGTTCTTACCCAAGAGATTGAACTTAATTACCTATGCTGTAGAGCAGGACCCCATTACTTACCCATTCCAAATGCAATGGTTTGCATCTACCAACTCCAAACTCCCCATCCATCCCATTCCCTTCCCCCTTCCCCCGGCAAACACAAGTCTGCTCTCCATGTCCATGATCTGTTTCTGTTTTGTAGACAGGATCATTTGTGCCATATTTAAGATTCCACATATAAGTGATATCATATGGTATTTGTATTTATCTTTCTGACATACTTCACTTAGTGTGAGAATGTCTGCTTCCATCATGTTGCTGCAAATGGAATTATTTTGTCCTTTTTTATCACTGAATAGTATTCCATTGTATATATGTACCATGTCTTCTTAACCCATTTATCTGTCAATGGACATTTAGGTTGTTTCCATGTCTTGACTATTATAAATAGTACTGCAGTGAACATAGAGGTTCATGTATCTATGTATCTTTCTGAACGAAAGATAAATTTAAATTAGAAAAAGATGTTAAAAGTTTTTTATCTTTTATTTATATGTATATTTTTTCTACTGTACAGCATGGTGACTCAGTTACACTTACATGTAAACATTCTTTTTTCTCATATTACATGTTCCATCATAAGTGACTAGACAGAGTTCCCAGTGCTACACAGCAGTATTCCATTACTATTTTTAAAGTTTTATACACACACTTAAATTAGTCTCTATTATATTGCTCAAGATGATGACAGAAAAGTTTAACTAAAAATGTTAAATATATGTTGGAGGGTAAAATACAGTTCAGAGGGGAAAAAGTAAACTATGAATTATACTAAGTAAACATTATTGTTCAAACAGGGATACCAGAGTAGAGAAGGTGGTGGTGAAGGATCTCCATGAATAAAGGAGGAAGACAGGACTGCCGTCTGGGTGCAGAGCTCTAGAATTGGGATCAACAATCCAGTCTTCTGGTTAATGACATGTTTCACCACTACATCCCAATTTAACACATAAAACATTGAACAAGTCTTTCCAAACTGAAAGGGCTTCACAGATAGTGTCTACTGTAAAAATCCTTGGGCATATTCCTACTTTTAAAGCATCTATTCAGTCTACTATTGGGCTTTATAGCCTAAATAGTTAGAAGCACAGACTAATGTTAGAATGTCTGGTTCTAAATCCCAGTTCCCTGTTCGCTTGCAGTGTCAATGATTAAGTCATTAAACTCTGAGTGCCACTTTCCTCATCTGTAAAAGGGAAAGCATATCATTGCCTGTCTTACAGGATGGTGGTGAGAAGGATAATCCTTACACAGTCCAAAGACATAGTATGTGATACATGGTAAGATTTCAAAAAATATTCTCTCTTAGCTATAGTTCTGAGCTCAAAGAGATGAGATTTTACTACCATTTGTGGAATGTCCTTTCTTTAATCTGCAGAAGTAAGCCAAGAAGTAAAGGAGGGAGTTATAAACACCCTTTTCCTTTGCTATCTCCTTTGTATTCTCTGAATACAGAAATATAAGGAGAAGAGAAAAGTAATTAATTCCAATTTTAAAAGATATCTGATAGAAGATAATATAATAAAAAGAATATGCATACATATGTATGACTGGGTCACTTTGTTACATAGCAGAAATTGACAGAACATTGTAAATTAACTATACCTTAATTTTTTAATAAAAAATTATAAAAAAGATTCCATTGCTTTTGTTCTCAGTCTACATAGAACTTTGTGTCAAAACAGTCTACTATAAGGAAACTTTAGACACTTTAGTGTTTTGAAATTCCCTTTATAAAAATGTCATTATAATTCAGTTAACGTGTTGGCAAATATTTATTAAATGCCTAAAAGCCTCTAGGCACTACTGGGACACAAACACAGAAAAAACAGAAGTCCTTCTCCTTAAAATACTCAAAAACGAATGAAGAGACAGACCTGGGAACAATTATAATGCCCCAGAATAACTGTTTTGTTGGAGGATTTAAAAAGTATGATGGGATCCCAGACCAAAAAAAAAATGACCCATATCTGTCTGGGAAAATTTAAGAAGGCTCACAGTAGTAAGGGTTTTTTAGACCTCAGAATTTCAAGGGAGAAGAATGAGAATACTCAAGGCACAGAGGCTGAAGCTACAAAATACTCTAAGAAGTATTAGCCCTACTGGAGTAAAAGAGTATGTTGGAAGAGAGATGGAATATGGGCTTAAAGAGACAAGTAAGAATCCAATGACAAAGGGTGTTTAATATCCTATAAAAGGAGTAGAGGGAGGATGGACATCAGATGTACATGTTAGAAAGCCAATATTAATGACATTGTGATTGAAGATACAGGAATATCAAGAAGGATCCATGTGAAAGCACAAGTTATAGATGATATGGACCAAGGCAATAGATAAAGAGAGGAGAAGAGGCATAAGAAATCTATTTAAGAGCATGAACAACTGGATTGTTGACTGACAGGTATTAGGAATAAGAAGGAATGCTGGTTGTAATAGTCTCTGTGATGAGGCAGGCAAGAAGGAATTCTGCATTTGGGTCCAATGAAGAGACAGAAATCATGCTGCTATCTGAACAGACAAAGCTTAACTAAAATAGAGGGTAAGCTACTAAAAGGAAAAGAGAACTTCAGAGACTACTGAAATGGCAGATATATGAGAGCAGTCGCTACCTCTAGGTAAAATACCCCAGGTACAGTAAGTCTGGAGGAGGGCCCTATCTCCCATCAAGGTTGGATTCCAGAACTTGATGGAGTACAGCAGCCACAGCCCAATGAAGACCAAGTACTCTACAGAGCTGTCATGTTAGCAAAACACACTAGGACCTTAATTTCTGGGTTGTTGGAGAAAGCCATTCATGGGAGAAGCCATGCTACAGGATTCACCAGAAAGATACCCTTGGTGTGTTAAGGAAGCTGCCTGTGGGAAGGGCTACTGGCTGCTCGACATGGTGAGCCTGTGAAGGGGAAGGAGCTTGGAAGAGATACGCCTTCAACACTTTCATCTGATATCCAGCCTGGTGGTAAAGGAGAAATGTTTACAGGGTTCAGTTCTGTCATCACAGAGGAGACAATGAGTCGATCTTGGGCTGAGAAGCAATCAAATAAAAACTGGCACAGTATGTACAGGGAAAGGGTGGACTGTGTTATGGAAATACTGAGTTTGAGGTGCCTTTTGGATCACCTATTGGGTCATAGGTCTTGAGATCTGGGAAGAGGTTAGAGCTAGAGGTACAGATTTTTAGAATTGTCAACAGATATGTGACAAAGCCTTAGGCATGGATGTAACTGTCCAGAAAAAATGATTTGAAAATTAAAAAAATGCCAAGGACCAAGGAAAATAGCACATATGAAAAGGAACCAGAGGCAAGAGAGCCTGCAAGAGAAACTAGCAAATAAATCATAAGACAGTATATTTATGATTAAAGAAGGTGAGGAGAGTGTGTTAAATAACCCAAAGTGCTAAGTAAAAGAAAACTGGGAATTTTTCACCAGATTTGACAATGAAAAGGTAAACTTAGTGAAAGAACTTTCAAAGTAAGAATGATAACAAAAGCCAAATTACATGGATCAAGATATGATTAAGCGAGGAAATAAAGCAAGAAAACAGGGATTTTTTTTTTTTTTTCCCCCTCTAGGGTGTATCTAAAAGAATGAAGTGTCAGTGGAGAGGGAATGTTTTTAATCTGCTTGCTTTGGGTGAAGTGTGTGTGTCTGAGAGGAGGCAGGGTAGGAAACGGTGTGAAAGAAATTTAAGTGTATGAAAGAAACCAATGAAAACCCAGAGATACAGGATAGAGAGGAGATAACTGATGAAGTAATTTCTAGAGGAGGCGGCACCTAGATTAAGGAATCAGCCTCAGAAGTAGAGATACCTATTAGTCAATAATGTTTAGTTGTCAATTAGTGAACAGAAACAGTAAAATTTCCATCAACCCTAAAGTAAACTTGTAACATTATCCAACTAAGAAACAAAAGATTGATTTATTGAGTCTTGGAGCATGAAGGGACCTCAGAGCAATAGTTCTCAAATGGAGGTTCATGAACCAGTAACATCAGACTAGGATGGGGAAAATTCTCTTTTTAAGGAGGCTTAGGGACTAACTCAAAAACACAGGAAAGTCTAGCAGACAATACTGGGCTTCTTCAACCACAGCTGATTCCCCTTTTTCTTGTTTGCCATGTTCAGTTTCCTTGCATATTTCCTTCAAAGCAAAGTCCTGCTGTAACATCATTTGAAAACTCTGCTTTAGTCCAACCCACTCATTTTACAGATGAGGAATCTGGGGAATAGAAATGACAAGTGATTTGTCCAAAATGCCAGGGTTCTTCTATCACTAGAACATGGGTCTCTGTTCATTACTAATAACAAACCAATTAATTTGTCAATTCACCTTAAAGCACACATTTATACTATTTTTAATTTCGATCCAAATAATTTTGACCTCAGACTTCACACTTTTCTTGGAATGGTGACATCCTATATCAAGAGGCCATATGCCTGTGGCCTCCTATGTACGTGTTTGCTTAGCAGAAATGCATTGGAAGGAACTTTTCTAATGACTTTTTGACTCATAAACAAGGAAAAAAAAAAAAAAACCTCAAGGAACTGACTGAAAGCACTGTGTTCTGCCACATCAATGTCTAACTATTCAAGCCAGATGATTTTCTATTCCTCTTGCAATGAAAAGAAAGTTCACAATCACCCTTGGGAAATAATCCTCTGAATCTTTCCACTTTTGTCATAAGCAAGCATATGAAACAAAATAAAAACTTTCATGCTCTAATGTCAGGATTTAGAGAGAGAACTATCAGGTTCACCTTAGGAGAATTTTGCAAAATATATTTTCCCTTGCTTTAGTCAAGATAGCCTAATAAATTATTATCAACCCCCAAAGAGACACATTTTATATATAAAGAGAAAAATGAGTTGAAATTAAATGGATGTTAAAAATATATACCAAGACAAATGTCAGAATAATAAAGTTAGAGTATCTACATTAAACCAAATGTTAGTCTTCAAAGAAATAATAAAAATAATAATAAAGGAAGATATAAAAAGCCTAAATATATATTAACCTAAAATTGCAGAGTTAAAGAGAGAAGCATAATTCCACAATCAAATTTGGAAATGTTAATATCCATTCCCTTCTTAGCAATTGATAAAACAACTAGACAAAAACTCAGTAAAGACATAGGTAATCTGAAAAATACCTTTAACCACTATGACATAATTTACCTTAACAGAATCAGCAAATGCAGAATACATATTATTTTCAAGTGTACATGTACATGACCTATTCATCAAGACAGGGCATAGGGCCATAAAACAGTTCTCAATAAATTTTAAAAGGCTGAAATCTGACCAGAGTGTGTTCTCTGACCACAACATAGAACTTTGGGATAGGCAAAATTTCTTAGAACACAAAGAGCACAAACCATTAACAACTGATAGATAAGGCTTTGTCAAAACTTAAAACTTTTGCTCTTTAAAAGATATCATTAACAGAAAGAAAGGCAAAACACTGGGAGAAAAAATATTTCTAACACATACATAAGACAAAAAGGCATGGATTCAGAATATCTAAAGAGCTCTTCAATAATAAGAAGACAAACTCAATTTAGAAAGTGGACTAAAAATGTGAACAGATACTTCCCCCAAAAAGGCATATGAATAAAGCATATGAAAAGATGCTCAATATCACCAATCACCAGGGAAATGCAAAGTAAAACTATAGTAAGATACAAAGTAAGACTATAGTAAGATACAAAGTACATATCTTCCCAAGCCTTGTGAGCAACTGGAATTCCCATACACTAGGGATGAGTGGGTAGACAGTACATCCACTTTGGAAAAACAACTGGCAGTTTTTAAAAAAATTAAATAGTCACTTGCCATACAATTTAGCCATTCTACTGCTAGGAATTTACATAAGGGAATGCAAGACATAAAAACCTATACTAAATGTTCATAACAGCTCTTACTTTAACAGTCAAAAACTGGAAATAGCCCAAAGGCCCATCAAGAGATGAACAGATACAAATTGTCATATAGCCATACAATGGAACACTGTTGATATACACAATTACATGGATGGACATCAAAAGTATTATGCTTATTAAAAGAAGCCAAGGAAAGAAAAAAGTATGTACTGTATGACTGAATTTATATAAATTTCTGGAAAATGCAAATTGATCTATAACAAAGTAGATTAGCAGTTGCAGGGGGAGAGATGAAAGAGAGATTACAAAGGGGAAAATGCTGAAAATGTTCTGTATCTAGATTTTAGTGATAATTATATCTCGATGAAAATACAAGAAATTTTAAAAATAATCCAGTATTGGGAGGGAGTAGTTTGACTACAAAAAAAAAAAAAGAAAGAAAAATATTAAGACTAGCTTTGGGTTAATAATTACCAAATTTAGGGAATAAGTACAGTGGAATTCATTATACTAATATTGTTATTTATACATGTGCTTGAAATTTTGCTTAAAAATCTCTGGATAGAGCCTATTAAAAATACACTCTTAATTTCTTATGAAACCTATACAGAAAAGTTAATTTTCTGACTTAGTAGTTGCCTAGTACCATAGTCTCTGTATACGCTAACCATAGTACAAGGTGGCTTATATAAGTTAATAGATACTTTGCGGTGCCTTTGGAAATGAATCAGACCAAAACAAAATGACATAAGAAGAGGTTTTAAAATCAATTAATATTGGAGGTAGAGTTCTCTTGTGGCAAGGTGGGTTAAGAATCTGGCATCGATGCAAGGGGTTAGCTCGCTACTATGGTGTGGTTTCAGTCTCCGGCTCCAGGAATTTACACATGCTGTGGGCATGGCCAAAAAAAGAATTACTACTGGCAATTGTGATTACTGTGATTAAAAATTGGGGCTACTAAAGAAAAAATATCTAAAACTTGGAAACAGACAAATAGATGACTATGTTTTCTTTCAGTGCCTTGCTAGAGCTTGTTTAACAAATATATCTAAGGTTTATTTAATTCTCTAGGGTATACTTTTGACTTACCGTTTACTATTGATTAAAACATTTTAAAACTCTATGGATAGATGTGAACCCACAGAGAACTTATAATGATGCAAATGATTCTTGTCCAATAAAAATAAAAGTAAATTTTGTCTAGTAGAGATTTTATCAAATAAAAACCCAAATAACTTCTGTCTGGTGGGAGAAAAAGATGATCCCATATATTATACTTTAATTGCTCTTTAAAAAAAAAAAAATTTGGCCATGCCCATGGCATGTGGAAGTTCCCAGGCCGGGGCTTGAACCCATACCACAGCAGCAACATGAGCCCTTGTAGTTACAATGCTGGATCCTTAACCTGCTGTACCACAAGGGAACTCTGATACTTTAATTGCTCTTTAGGCATTAACTGGAATTGTGCCTAATTTAACAATCATTCATTCCATATGCATTGTTTCAGTGACTAAAAATATCTCCCTCTACTATACTCCTTTGAACCAGGTTTACCTACTTCAGGCTGTCTCATTAAAAAGTTAGAAATAACAGCCAAGATACAGAAACAACTTAAGTGCCCATCCATGGAGGAATGAATAAAGAAAATTCAGAACACGCACACACACACGTGCATGAGCTGGAATATTATTGAGCCCTTTAAAATAAAAAAGAATGAGATCTTGCCATCTCTGATTAAATGGATGGATCCTGAGGGCATTATGCTAAGTGAAACAAGTCAAAGAAAGACAAATACTCTATGATCTCAATTATATGTGCCATCAATCCAAAACAAAAAACCCTAACCAAGCTCACAGATACAGAGTATAAATTGGTAATTGCCAGAGACATTTTGGGGAAGGGGAAGAGGATGGGTGAAGAGGGTGGGATCAAAAGATACAAACTTCCAGTTACAAAATAAATAGGTCATAGGTATATTAATATATACACACACATATATATAAATCTTTATATGCTCACTTAAAAAGTCTTAGTGCCCAAATCCTGCCTTAACATTAGATATACTATCTCTCCATAGAAATCTCAAGACTTTTTTTCCCTCCAAAAATCTCACAGAAACAAAGGCTCAAAGGCAAAATCAAAGGACACTGTATTATTTGTCTCAGCTCAAACCTGAAACCTCAGGGCAGACACTCTGGTAAATAGGGTTTAAGGCCTAAGGGGAAATTTCTCCTTCCACCTAACTCCAAATCTAAATTTCATTGTCAGACAGATTCTCCAGCTGTAGTAAAAGAAGAGAGTCAAGGAGCCCACCTGTCTTCTGGGTCAGTTCACCACCTGAAAGAAAGAGAGAAGGGCAGGCCACATTCACAGGTGACATTTTAGCAGTATTAACTCATAGGCAAATGTGGTTTAATCAGCATCCTGAAATCTGATAAATCGAAATAACCATAATGTGGTAATTTCATATCACAATGAGGTTAGGAAGAAGAGTTAGGGAAAAGGGCAGGGACTTGAGTTAGCATATTTCCTAGATAAATACCTATACTGAGGAGCAAGAAGATGTGATTAAGTCCTGGGACAGGTCACACACAATCTAGTTAGCAAGGCCAGACTTTGAATGCGAAATAGTGACAGGGAGCTCTCAGTTGATAGAGATGTTCTAGGTTACAGGACTAACAGGATGACAAGATGACCAGGACTGGGGTTTTCTGAATTAACTTTGATAAGTGAAATGCATGATTTTTTCTTTCTTTTTTTTTTTTTTTTTAGGAAAGAAGCAACTGCAGGAGTCTACAAATTGGCTCTGGAGAGAGGAAGAGTTCAGGGTCTATCCTTGGATACCAACTCTAAATCTTAAGAATGGGGATACAGGAACAAGAATGTTAATGCAAATTACATGTATATTTAACTAAAATATGAAAAGAAGATGGGAGGGGGAGGGAACAGCTGGGCAGCAGGATCAGGGGCAGGAAGCTGGGTTCTAACACACTCTGACAGCATGATTGCAATACCCCAGGGAAGCCCAGGCCCCCAGCAGTCAGGTCTTTTCTCTGCAAGCATCGCCCCAAAGCAACTATGATGCACAGCTCTCTAGATACCCAGAGAGCTTAAAGTTTTAGCAAATCTGAACAGACCCCTAGAAATCAGCATTAACTCCCCGGATACTCACAATAATCTTCTAAAACAAGTTGTACTGAAAGAAAGAAAATAAAGGGAGATGTAGTGGATGATGTGAGGTTTTGCTTGGGGAGGAGCAAAGAGACTGTATTCTAGGGGCTTGAATCCCAGACTAAGCAAACACTTAAGCTTGGTCTCATGTGCAGGGAGAGAACCCACATTGAAAAGCCTGGCAGGCAACCCTGGTTAAGCCACTAGCTGTCCTAGGCAAGGCATTCAAACACTCTGGTCTTATTTCTGCATTTGCAAAATGAGAGAATTAAATCAAGAGAATGATCTCCTAGTTCTTTCCAGCTCTAAGGTGTGAAACTCTTAAATGTTATGAGTACCAGAAATTAAATTTCACAATGGATCAAAAGACTAGGAAGAGGTGGATTTAGTCTTACATATACAAGCACCAATCAATTCCTAGAGCCACCTTTTTACAAAACCTGTAAGTTCTTTATTTCTGAATAGAAAACAAGCTGTATGGAGAATGGGACAATTAAAATCAGTAGTCACCATGCTGGGGGAAAAAAAAAATGATGGGGAGGTGTAGGGGGAGGAATTGCATATTCACTGTTTTATTAATGTGATGGTGCCTCCTGCAGTACAAGATGGACATGGCGCTTGAACTTAAAATGTTTCCTAATGGCAGAGCCAATCTATTTTAATAGTCTTGCTTTTTGAAGTTGTTTTTCTTTCTTAAATTAGAGTGGTGGGAAGAAAAGAGGATATACACTTCAAATGTTTTAAAGTTTGCAAGCCTTTGAATGAAAATGTTTCCCGACTAAATGCAAGCCTTGCCTGAGCTTGCTTTTGTCCATTTCCTTCACAAGTTCTCTGGAACCTGGCTTTCTTCTCTGTGCTTTGTGCCACCTGGTTTGCAGCTGAACAAAGAACAATCCTCTCCATTTTGCATTAGTCTTGCTTGAAGAGTCCATAAGAAAACAGTGATACCAAATGTGGCAGGCTCTTGAGAAAGTGTAATTACACAGAAACAAATAGGGTATGTGTAAGCCTAAATACGTCTGGAGTGATTTATAATTTTTGTTACAGTTCAATAAGTTTTTGTCTTTGATGTGGAGATTTTCATTGAGGAAAATTCTAACAGTAAAACAAGCATTCTAACAGCATGACTCTGGAGCCAGACAGCCGGGGTTTGAAATCCAGCCCTGGTCCTAACTGATTATCTAACTTCGGTTAAGTTGTTTCACCTCTTCGTGCCTCGGTTTCCTCAGCTCTCAAAAGGGGTAACAGTTGTACTTATCTCCTAAATATCGAATGAGTTCACCTTTTTAAAGCCCTTAGAGCAATAGCTCACACATAGTAATGCCATGTAAGTATTTATTACTACTAATAAATATTTGTTAAATAAAGAAGCCGTGAGGGGCGATAGGAATCTTTACTTTTGCATGTATTTTCCCTTTCATAATCACCATTCAGGTCTCTCTCTGTTATCTTCCTTTTCTGCCACAACTAATCATCTTTTTCCCATCCTTTTTTTCCCCAGATACATTCTTTCCTGTGCTCCCACCAGTACAGAGAAAATAAGAATCAAAGAATCATAAACAAGAAAAGTATAGCTAATGGGTTTTAGTCCTTTCATTTACAAGGAAAAGAAACGGAGACCCAGAGAGATTGACATGTCCAGGGTCAAACAGTTAGTAAACGGTGACTTCTTCACAGACATTCAAAAGCTCCTCCTCCAAAGCATATTGTTTCTGATACTGAACTTCCCAATGCCTCCTTCTCTTTTGCCTTCCCTTCCTCCCTCCCTCCTCACTCCCTTTCTGCTCCCCACACCCCCCACACGCTCCAGTGAAGGGCTGGCAACTGTGTATCTTGCTCATCTGTCCTTAATGACCTTTCACTGCTGGTGGCTTAATTCCCTGTTGCTGGTATACATAACATGGCTCAGGGTTCTGAAACAAAAATGGCAACACATAGTAGGATAAGAGTTTCTACCTTTTAAAAAAGGGATGTGAGTTGTTTGACAGTGAATGAGTCAAGAAAACATGAAAGGTAAATCAGAGGTGATTTTACATTTACAGAATTAACTCTTTTTAAAAAATTTTATTTATTTTTTTGGCTGTGCTCATGGCATGTAGAATTTCTCTGGCCACAGATCAAGCCCACAGCACAGCTGTTATCAGAGCCACAGCACAACAATGCTAGATCTTTAACCATCTGAGCCACAAGGGAACTCCTAGAGAATTAACTCAGAATGAACTTAAATGAAATCAGTAATGTTCTAAAATTGAAAGGTATGCCACCCCTTACGTATGGGTATATACCACACACAAATTAACATAACATTCATATTCAAGTCTCTAGAATCTTATTGGTTTCTATGTTGTGCTCTTTCAATCATCTGGCCACCAACACTCAGCCACCAAAGTATATACATCAGCATAATTTCATTACATGTCATCTTTTATTAACTACTGTCTGCAAAGAATTTGGTGATAATATTAAGCAAAAATAAGAGAAAGCCCAGTAATACAGCTGACAGTTGAGTGGGGTGAACAGAAAAATAAAAATAGACAATGAAATTTAAGTGCTAAAATGGAGAAAAACAAAAGTATCCCTCCGTCAAGAGTGAAATGTAGTAGTCTCCATTGTGGTGCAGCGGAAATGAATCCGACTAGTAACCATGAGGTTAAGGGATCAATCCCTGGCCTCACTCAGTGGATTAAGGACCTGGCATTGCCATGAGCTGTAGTGTAGGTCGGAGATATGACTCGGATCCTGTGTTGCTGTGGCTGTGAGGTAGGCTGGCAGCTGTAGCTCCAATTGGACTGCTAGCCTAGGGAACCTCCATATGCCATAGGTGGGGCCCTAAAAAAGAAAAAAGAACCTGAGCCAAATGTAGAACAAAAGACCATCTCATCCAGTCTGATTGGGAGACGTGTACATAATAAATCAACAAATACACATGATTGGCAGTGTAATTTCTGTTGAGAAGGGAAGGATCAGGGTGCTGTCACAGATGAGAAAAGTAAGAGGGGGTGGAGCTAATTTATTTGGAATATCTGAAGGAATGGCCTGAGGCTACTGAAATCTGCAGAAGGAGCTGAGTAAAAAGGGATCCAGGCAGAAGAACAGCATCATTAAAAGCCCTGATTCGGTAAAGAATTTGGTGCTACCCTACTGTGCTGGGAGCTGAAAGGAAGTTAGCTGTACCCGCTGATCATGAACAACAAGATATCAGGCAGGATAAGGCCAGTGGGAGAGGCACGGGCTGGAACCTGCAGCACCTCAAAGGCAATGTTAAGTGTCTGTATTTTACCCTGAGTGCAAAGGAGGACCTTGAAAGATGATAAGCAAGGAGATGACGTGACCCTATCTGCGTTTAAGGAAGTGGACCATAGGAGGATAAGAGTGGGAGGGAGACCAATTAGGAAGTTCTTCCAGTGGTACAGTGGGGAGAAGGTGATGGATTAAACATAAGTCAGAAGGTGGTAAGGACATGGGGGAAAATCAATTCAAGATATCTGGGGGTTGACTATACACAGTTCATTGTGATAGGTTAGATGAGGGGGATAGTAGTGTGAAGGACAATTTTTGGCTTTGGGTCCAAGCTTTCTCTCTTGATCTCATGTTTATTTTCTTCTTTCTTCCTTCTCTGATCATCTTTCCTGTGTTCCTGCTGCTATATAGAAAGGGCAATAACAGAATCTTAAAATCTTCAAGCTTTAGGACTTCATAATGGGTAAAAATGTGAGCCATCTCTATAAATACATTTTTGTTATAACTTGATATTTCCAGGAAGGTCCTCTTGTGCCAAGATCTCTTTTGTGTCTGTGCCATAAAATTTTACCAATAGAATATTTATTTGGCCTTGGACAGCATTCCATCTCTCAGAATTTTCCAATCGAAATGGAAATATCCTAGGCAAGGTTAACATCATATATTCATTCATAATGAAAGAAATATTTCAGTAGAGAGCTAGGAGGAAGTCCTTACCTGGGTTATTTCACAAGTTAAGAAAAAGCTAAAGAAAAAAGAGGAAGGATGCTGAAAGGGGAAGCAGAGAATGCTAACTTCTGGCTTTTTCAGAATTCAGCAGATGACCAGCTTTAGATGTCACTTACTGATTACAATGTTATTTCTTGGTATTTGCATATATGCATATTCAAGTAAATAATTAGTTGACCCAAATATGAAAGGTACATATAGAATAGATTAGAATAGAGTTACGAGAGGAAACCATGCTGTGCTTGGAAACATGAGAAAAACTACTGTGGAATATTCCTTTCTCCATGGATTGAAAGAAAGATCAAGATTGAAACTAATTATGCTGGAAAAGCACATCCAGCCAGAAATGTGGAAAAAGAAGGTGTTTGGTGCAATTAAAAGCAAAGCCTTCAGAATAAAAAAAATAATAATAATTGTGAGTTCCCGTTGTGGCTCAGTGGTTAATGAATCCGACTAGGAACCATGAGGTTGCGTGTTCGATCCTGGCTTCGCTCAGTGGGTTAAGGATCTGGTGTTACCGTGAGCTGTGGTGTAGGTCATAGATGTGGCTCAGATCCCACGTTGTTGTGGCTGTGGCATAGGCTGGCAGCTACAGCTCCAATTCGACCCCTAGCCTGGGAACTTCCATATGTCAAGGGTGTGGCCCTAAAAAGCAAATAATAATAATAATAATAATAATTGGAAGTTGAGTGAAAGAAGATTGCCAAGGACAGAGCCCTAAGAAAAACCAATACAAGATTAACTGTAAAGTTAGATTTTGGGGGGTTTTCTTTGGTTTTTAGGACCCCACAGGCAGCATATGGAAGGTCCCAGACTAGGGTTGGAATTGGAGCTGCAGCTGCCAGTCTGTCACAGCCACAATAATGCCAGATCCTAGCTGCATTTTCCACCTACACTGCAGCTTGTGGCAACATTGGATCCTTAATCCACTGAGCGAGAGGCCAGGGATCGAATTCACGTCCTCTTGGATACTAATTGTGTTGGTTACCACTGAGCCAAAATGGGAACTCCCTAAAGATTAGATTTTGACTCTTAATTTTATGCAAAAAGAAAGATTATACACTATAATTAGGAAAATACAGTAACAAAGTTGAAAACATGAGCAATTCTATTTTGATGTTGAATAAATGTCTATTTCATTTATCCATAATTCAAAAAACATTTATTGAAATTGCTACATAGATATGAGATATTTTTATTCATTTGCTAATTCATTGCATCTTTTCAGCATCTGTTTATTAAGAATCTACTACTTCAAGGAATTGTGGATTCAGAATGAAGAAGACCAATAAAGTCAAAATTTACATTCTAGTGGAGGATATAGACAGTGAACATGTGATCGAATGAATATGTAAGAATTTTGAATAGTGCTAGTTTTATAAAGCGGTAATGGGATGGAATGTTCACTATGAAAAAGAACAGTAGACAGGAAGAGTATTGTAGCAAGAGTCAGTGAAGATCATGGACAGGTTTGTGAACTGGAGACTGGCACTTGCCATCTGCGTCGGGAGCCACAGCAGCTGCAGACCCTCAGGGTGCTCAGCGTGGAGATCAGGACTGAGGCACTCTGTGCTCTGGGAAAACTGGCAGAACAGGTCACGGATAGTTAGATATTTTCAGGAGATTTTATGAGGCCAACTTTTGCATCTTCTTGTATCTAGAAAAGCATTAAAATCCTTCACGGGGACTGACATCTGCTCCTTGAGACTAGCAGTAACTTTCAGCAGACCAACAGCAAACTTCTGTAAAGTGTGTATTTGGTTGCTTTACTCCTCCTTCATCAAAATCAAATATATACTGACATCCCCCATACCTCTTTGTTTTGGTTTGTTTTTTGTTTTTTGTTTTTTTCCCCATACCTCTTTGGAGCAGTTTCAGAGCTATCTGAAATGCTACCTCCCAGGCTATAGTCCTCATTTTGCACCAAATAAAACTTAACTCTCAACTTCTAGGTTGTGCATATTTTTTAAGTCCACGGGTTTTAACACTTAAAGGGAAAAACAGAAGAAAGCAGCCATGTGGCTATATGAGGAATGAAGATCCAAGCAGAGGAAACAGCAATGCCAAAAACTCTTAGGTGGGAAAAGCTCCATATATTTAAAGGACAAAAGGAGGTAGGTGTGGCAACATGATAATGACTGGCTCAGAGTAAGTGGGGTTTATGCTGGTAAAGAATCATAGGTAATGGATTCAGAGGCAAAGACTTGGGGCCTTTGAGAACTATGATATTACATTTAGATTATATTTTATTCACAAAGAGAAGCTATAGGAGGGTTTTAAGCAAGAGAAAGAGATGATCTGATTTGTTGTGAAACAAAATTTTTTTAGAAGATTTTTTTCCTCTCCTGGAGAGACAGAGGAGCTCAAAGATAGAGTCTTAGCCCCACCTACGCGGGGGGAGATCATGGGCATGTCTAGGGGAGGAACCATACCACCTGGTGGGATTTCCAAGCTGATCTGGCCAAAGAGAATATGAAAAAAGAGGAACTACAGAACATCCCATGAGCACAAGGGCAGCATAAACAAAGGCACCATAGCAGACAGGGTATACATTGGCAAGGGAATCTTAGCAGGTCAAAATCAGTAGAGAAAGTTAACACATGTGTGTTGAGGTCTGAGATAGGGTAACCCAAGACAATTCATGGAAAACTATGTCTATGCTCAGATAAGAAATACAGACTTGAGCTTTTGGAAAAAATATCAATGGATTTCAAGTAGCATGGCCAAAAGTGTCCAATTTTTTATTTAGACAGAATAACCTGAATGCATTGTCAAAGTCAAATTTGACAACAAGAATAATTGCAGAAGAAAGCTTAGGAGGCTGTTGAAATAATCCAGAGAGCAGCTGATCAGAATATGTTGGTAGTAATGATAATAATAGCTTTAACATACTGTGACACTTGCTCTGTTCTAGACACTCTTTTAAGTAGTTAACAGCTTTTAATTCAATAAATGCTCATAAAAATCCTGTAAGGTAAGATTTATTCCTATCCCCATCTATGGATGAGGTAGAAGATAGTTATGTAACTTGCCTAAAAGTAGTAGAGAAACACAGTAATAAAGGAAGTAAGCTGTAAAGCTGGGAGTGAGGATGAAGGGAAGGAACTCAAGAAATACTTAGGGGAAAAGTATTTCAAGGAATATTTGAGGCAAATTGGTAATATTTTGTCAGTAGGAAACGATAAGGAAAAAACCCACATCCCTAGTGGTGCCTTGGGTGTTTAACTATGGCATGAAATGAGATAGAAAAACAGTGGTAAGAAACCAGCAGGTCTTTGGGGAAGTGGATCAGTCCAGTTTGAGATATTTGAAGCATATGTGTACGATCCAAGTAGGTAGAGTGAGCAGGAATATGGAAAAGTAGCTTCAATCTCAAGAGAAAAGTCAGGGACAAAGGCATTGACATGTAAATGAAAATAAAAACGAAGAACTGTAACAGGAAAGCTACCTTAATTAATAACATAAACAGAAAAGGACATTATTGGGATTCAGCAGGCGTCTGTTTCTTCCCTAAGAAACCAGCAGTCCTCACAGTTCCAGATATTCTCTTAGGTCAGATGAAAAATAAAAACTGAGAGGGTTTTATGGTCAGTTTAGAAGAAGAATGTGTGCCCTATTTTATCTGCTTACAGTTTTTAAAGAAAACTTTATCTTAATCCCAATATATAGAGTTCAATCAACTAAAATAGTGCAAGCTGTAGAGCTTGCTGAAACTGGTGATGGAATTCTTATTATAGATTTATTCAAGAATGAAACATTGGTAGGTAGAATTTTATTTTGTTTGAAATAATAACAAAACATATCCTATTTCTACCTACCATGCCACTGAAAATCTAATATATTTTTTCACTGAGGGATTTTTTTCCTACATGACATGATTTTGCATTCTGAGTGCAGAAATTCTCTTAACTGTAATGTTTGGAAAACTAGGAGACAGACCTGTCCAGGTTAAACAAGGGAAGGAGACTAAATTCCAAGGAAAAGAATGCTCTTCTTGGTTTGTCAGAGGACCAATGTGACCTTTTTAAGCATGAATCCTAATCCAGGGTCTTTGTATCTCAGGCAGAGAAAAGGTGCTCCAGAAAAAGCAAAATGGTTGTTTAGGATACAATGATACGTAAATCTACCAGCCTCTTCAATTTACCAATACATTTTACAATGTACTATGGCTGCAAGATGCCTACATCATGATGTACCATTGCCATCCACCAATTAGATGGATGGGTGGATGGACGGGTAGGCAGAAAGAAAACAAAGAAAAGAAAGAGAGGTTTAGATAGAAAGCATTTTTATGTAGAAATATATAGATAAACTTGCTAACTTATTTCTGTCCTTTTATTCAGGTCTGTTATCTGCTATCCTTTCATTACCTGTCCTTCCTTTACCCCAAATCTGTTTCTCAAATTCAGGCATTGGAAGTTAATTGAAGGGAAGGAAGCATCACTGGCTTCTTATTATCACAGAAAACAATAAAAATTTGAGAGAGTTTAAATTAATATTCTTTTTTATTAAATTTAAGAAATTCCTATGTGAATGGGGATAAGATATGTATACAATATATTTCTTATCACATCCTAGCTTATCTCTAGATACATGTTTGTTGCTTGTTTGTTCCCCTAAAGGTACTCATAGCCTGGTGGAGGGAAAAAAATTAGATCTCAGCAATCTCTCTTCTGATGACTATCAATGTCTCCTTTCACTTTTTCTGCCTCTAACAGAAAAGGCAATTCTTGAACAACCGAAAATGTGCCCAGATCATACTGTCTTAAAGTTCTAGTGTTTTATGTAATACTAAGAATCCAGTGACATTTATTTCAAATTAACAGCATTTGTTGTTTAAATAATGTATTTGCCTTTTCTTTTTTATTTTTGCATTTTAGGGCCACACTCACAGCATATGGAGCTTCCCAGGATAGGGGTTGAATCCGAAGGAGCTGCTGCCACCAGCCTGCACCACATTGGCTATTAATTGTTAATGGTCCTGTAATGTCCCTTGTATTACCATTTTTAATATATCACTTACAGAATTTATCTTTTGTATATGTTATGCCCCAAACTGTTACAAATTGAAGGCAGAAATCTTGTTTTATTCTTGTTGTACTTCTCTTTATGCTGAAAAGAATTCCCTGTAACCAGAAAGTCTCAAAAATTATTTCTTGATCAAACCATTTGTGATTGATCAACATACTTATTTGAAGAAAAGATAAATTCATTCATTCATTCATTGAATCAAAAATTATGGAGTTCCCATGATGGTACAGCAGAAATGAATCCGACTAGGAATCATGAGGTTGTGGGTTCAATCCCTGCCCTCACCCAGTAGGTTAGGACCCAGCGTTTCTGCGAGCTGTGGTGTAGGTCACAGACATGGCTCGGATCTGGCATTGCTATGGTCTAGGCCGGCAGCTACAGCTCCGATTCGACTCCTAGCCTGGGAATCTCCATATGCCTGGGGAGCGGCCCTAAAAAAGACAAAAGACAAAAAAAAATTATTTAACACTTATTCTGTGTCAGCCATTATGCTGAAAATAGAGCCATGAACTCAGTACAAACCTTAGTATCTTGGAACTTATATACTCTAAAGGAGAGAGATGATAATTAAATTCCCCAATAGAAAATATAATGTCAAATAGTGTTAAATGCTCTGAAGAGTAAAACAGGCTAAAGGAATAGGGAATGATCAGAATGTCATGGATGGAAGGTCTCTCTAAAGACCTGACATATAAACAGAGGTCTACCTGACCAGGTAAAATGAACACTAAGTACAAAGTACAAAGACCTGAGAGTAAAGTGGTGAGTTAAGGGCATAGCAAGAAAGCCAGAAAGCCTGGATCGGGATGAGCAGGGGAAGCAGGGTAGAACAGGCCTAAGTCTGTTCATTTTCTTAGATTTAACCCAGTCATTTAGTCTATGATTTGGGGCAATATTCTTGCCCTAATATTATCAGGTTTAGTTAATAATATTTGTTTTAATTCACAAATTTGATAATTATGAAAGAAGAGAGTATATGTGAAAGCATTTTGAGCAAATATAAAGGGTTATGATTATCATCTCAAATCCTCAACATCTACTTTAAGGTTTGCCAGTGGGTTGTGCTAGACAGCATTGTTTCGTTTCTTCTTTAGTTTTCCTATAATAATATGGCCTTCAAATATTTAAAGCAAAAATTAACTGAAAAAATAATATAGATAGATACATCTATGATTATATTGAAAAATTTTACTATGCTTTTCTCAATAATTGAGAGAAAAAGCAGACAAAAATTAATGATACATAACAACAGAAGAGATATATACACTTGACCTAATGGACATATATAACACTGCATCATATATTCTTTAAAAATTGACATGAAATATTTATTGACCATACATTGAATCATAAACAATCAACAAATTTCTTTTTTTTTTTTTGTCTTTTTGCCATTTCTCGGGCCACACCATTTCTGTGGCATATGGAAGTTCCCAGGCTAGGGGTCTAATCAGAGCTGTAGCCACTGGCCTATGCCAGAGCCACAGCAACACAGGATCAGAGCCGCCTCTGCAACCTACACCACAGCTCATGGCAATGCCGGATCCTTAACCCACTGAGCAAGGCCAGGGGTCGAACCCGCAACCTCATGTTCCTAGTTGGATTCGTTAACCACTGAGTCACAGCAGGAACTCCCACAATCAAAAATTTCTAAGAAAATCATATGAGGAAGGTGTTATAAGAACAATACAATCTATAAATCAGTTTTTCTTAAATATCAGAAACTGCCCATGGGTTAGAAGCAAGTTAGAAATCAGAAAAAGCATAAAAGAAAGAAAATTAAAATAGAAGACAGCAAAACTAGGAACATCTGTTTATTTTGAAGAAATTACATTCTTTAAAAGCATGTATTTAAAAAGACATAAAAAATTGAGCTAAACATTCATTTCACTCAATTAAAGAAAATCACATTTAAGTCCAAAAAATGTAGAAAGGCTAAATATTCAAAGAGAAATTAATGAACTAGAAAGCGTAAACACAATAGAGAGGATCGATGTCCGAAAAGACAAATAAAACTGATAAAATACTAATGAACAAATAAGAGAAGACATACCCATATTAGAAACAACAAAAGGAACATCTTGCAGACATTAAAGAGATTAAGAGGATATTATGAACAGCTTACGACAATAAATATAAATTTAGGACAAACGGATGAATTCCCAGAAAAATGTAACTATGACTCAAGGAGAAAGAGGAAACATGAATAATCTTACAGTCATGAAAGAAACTGTATCAATAATGAAAAGTCTTCTCACAACTAAACTCCAGGCACAAATGATTCCATTGGCCAATTAACCAAATATAACTCATGCTTACTATAGAAGCTAGCACAATTTTGATACCAAAACCCAAAGCAATTATAAGGTACAGGAGAGTTAAGGTCAACCTAACTACAAACAAAGATACAAAATGCCCAACCAAATAAAGGCAAACTAAATTCAGAAATATATAAAAATAACAGTACATTTTAACAAAGGAAGATTTATTCCAAGAATATGTTTAGTTCAACATGAGGAAGACAATTTAATTCACATCATTGTCCCACTATCTCAGTACAAGAAATGCAGGAAAATTATTTAATAATATCCAATAATTATTCTTGGTAACAAAATATTTAGCAAAATAGGAATAAGGGAATAAAGAGAAAAACTTAATTTTGTATCTTAGAGGCTGACAAACCTTTTCTTGTTAAAGGGCCAGATAATAAATACTTTCAGCTTTGCAGGCCATATGATCCCTGTCACATTACTCAACTTTGCCATTTCAGTGCAAAAATGGCTGTAGAAAATAGTGTTTACATGAATGGCATAGTTATATTTCAATAAAATTTTACTTACAAAACCAGGTGGGAGGCCAGATTGGGCCTCTGGGCCATAGACTGCTGACTCCTAAGTTAAGGGGTATCTATAAAACATAACCTATTGGTATTTATCACAATTAATGACAAAAGAATTTCTCAGTGTTACAATTATGCTTCATATTCCATTTGATGATCTGATCAGTGCAATAAGGTAAGAAAAATAAATAAAAGTACAAGAATGGTTAGGAAGAAACAGAAGTTATTATTTGCAGAAGAAGTAATTGTGTATATATAAAATCCAAAGAACCTATAGATAAATTTTTAAATTTTAGGGATAATTTAGTATGGTTTCTGGATATAAAAATCAATATAAACATGTATTCCTAACAATAAATACAATTTGAAGTGTGATATATTTACAGTTGTGATTGATAATATAAGGTACCTAAGAATATTTATGAAACTAATTGAAAAATATTTAAAAAGAAATTTATGAAATTTATGAAAGTAAATTTATGAAATTGAAAAACATTTAAGATGACCAAATAAATGGAAATAGAAAATATTTTCATACTTTGAAATCCCTCTATTTTAGAAATGGCAGTTCTTCCCTACTATACAGATTCAATACAATTGCAAACAAAATCTCAACAGTTTTTTTGTAAAGTTTGACAAGCTGATTCTAAAATATATGCAAAATTTCAAGAGGTAAGAAATGCAAAAATATTTTTGAAGAACAAGGTAGAAGAACTTGCTCTAACAGACAGCAAGACATTTTAAAATTCAAGTCAATAATATAGCATGGTATTAGTTCAATGACAAACAGCTAGGACAAAAGCCACATTGGTGTGAACATTCATATATGACAGAAGTAGCACCATCAGTAAAGACATAGAAGCTTTTTAAGTAAGTGGTGCTGAGAAAGATGGATATCCCTGGAAATAAACTAAAATCAGACTCTTATTCATGCAAATTACTAAAATCAATCAGAAAATACCAACATGAAAACATAAAACTATAAACATTTGGAAATAATAGAGAAACATACCCATCTGACCTTAGAGTGGGGAGATTTCTTCAAACACACATAACAAGCCAAAAAACACAAATACAAACAAAATTATCCGTGAAGAAACTATTGGTAAATTCTTTCACATAACATTAAGAACATCTGCTTATCTAAAGGACTAAAGAAAAGAAAACTATAAATCATAGAGGAAGATATCTGCAATGTATAAACACAAAAAGAAATTGGTATCTAGAATTTATAATAACTCCTACAGATTTTTTTAAAGACAAGACAGTAGAAAAGCAGACAAACATTTTAACTAGAAAAGTGGCTAAAAACAAAATAGTCCAAATGGAAAATAAACATAAAAAATGATTAACAATTTCATCAGTAATTAGGGTCATACAGATTTCCACAATCATTACATAGCTGTCAGACTAACAGAAATTTTAAAAGTTTAATTACACTAGAATGGGTAAGGATGTAGCAATGGGAAAACTTAGGTACTGCTTGACATTATATATTTAAATGTTTATATCCCCTTAGATTCAACAATTCTACATCTACAGAAACTGGTACGTATGTGATCTAGAAAACAAGAACAAGTATGTTCATAGTGGGAAATATACCAAATGTATCACAATGAGAGAATACATATATATTGTGTTATATCCACATAAGGAAATGGTATACATTTAAAAATTCACGAATTATATACAATCACAGTGAATATAACTATGTGGATAGATCTCACAAATACAATATTGAGATACAGAAGCTAAGCAAAAAGAAGTATATGATTCCATTCAAATAGTTTTTTAAAAACCAGCTAAACTAAAATGTAGTTATTTTAGAGATGCATATGATAGTGTTAACACCCCCATTCTTTATAGATTTATGACAAAAGACCACAGAATGGATACATTCAGTTCAGAGATGGGGTTTGACTAGAGAGGGATAGTGGGAATTGGGAGTTCTGGGGAGCTGGCTTGCTTCTATTTCTTCACTTCAGGTGACACACAGTGTTCACTCCAGAACTATTTCTTCATGTAACAACTATTTGTTTTATAACCTTTTCTATATACCTACTATATAAAAACAAAACAAAATCACAACAAAACGTTTTGGTAATATCTTATGTTCTTGTTCACTGAAATCTTTAGTTTTCATTCTGTTATACCAAACAACTATCCTATAATTTCTTATATTTTATAAATTATATTTCTCCCACTTCAATGTATTCCCTTCTGTTATTGAACTTCATAGCCTGGAAGATAGGAGACTTCCCATCATGTTTATTTACACTGTAACAATGAATTTATACATGCCAAAAAATATATGATATACAGAATGGCAGTTTCCCCACCCCTACCTTTCAAAGCTACTTAAGACAAAAATCTGACCTGACATAGACCACAATAATAATACAAATATGCAGAAGTTCCCATGTGGATCCAGTGTTGACACTGCTGTGGTGTGGGTTTGATCCCTGGCCTACGAACTTCCACATGCTGCACACATGACCAAAAAAAAAAGGAATATGCAAAAGAGATCAGGTTTTTTCTATTTACCAACTGATGAAAATATGTAAATGACAATGTCACACATGATTTGTACGGACATTAGACAGACTGCTAATATATGCAAGAGGCATAGAGCAACCTAACCAGGACCTATCTTCTCAATTCCATTTTGAGACTTTTGGTCATTTCTCTGATAGCAATGCCAATAAAGCCACCAGTTGCCATTAATCTCAGTTCTGTGAAAGAATAAATCATTCCCACAAGCAATTAAACAATAAATGCATTAAAATAAGACCAATTAGAGCTAAGTCTAGACATGCACCACATAGTTATGAGACAGGCTTGTCATAATCATTTCAATTTTAACTAGAAATTGAACAGGAGTGAGACTGAAGATTTTGTTGTGGAAGTATTCAGATTTGGTAGAATTTATATTGAAATAATCCATCAAGATTTCAGTTGTATGTCTGAAAAACTTCCTGTACCATTAACTCTATGTCCAGGATTGGTTCCAGGCTTTTGTTTGCCAGTAATCCACCACACACAACACACTCCGAGGTTTGTGACTACATCAGGGCTCTTTCACATTTCCAAGCTTAATCCATTGCCTTACAGAGATAATGGCTATATGTGATTTTTCTCCTTTTGGTAGTTAACATTATACAGAGGACTGACTTCAAGGTGCCTTAATAATTTGGGCCATTGTGGGAATAAAAAGATATGAGATCTTCTTGAGTTCCATAGGTGATCTTCACAAATGTATCAGTTAGTGTTTCAGGTGTTATGTCCTAATTCTATAAATGTATGGATGAATTTAGGTCATTTTCAGAGGAACTATAAATTTTAATTTCTAAAGTTTTTGCTATTGTTTTTGTTGCTGTTGTCCAGTTTCATATGCCACAGTTAATTCACCAAAAAAAAAAAAAAAAAAAAAAAACCACTCACTTCCACTCCAAAGAAACAGAGAAATAACACACTTCCACTCTAAAGAAATAGAGAAATAACATAGTCCTTTATCTCAAGACTTGTAGGCAACAGCAAGTTCCAATTTCTTCCATTCACTGATATAGCAATAGTCTTTCTAATGAAGTAATAAAGGGACAGAAAAAGTATAAATAGAGATAGGCACTTGCAATTTTGTTGGTAGGGGAGAGACATTAGGGCTGGGGAGAGGGAGCTTTATGGAGCAGAAAGAATCCTCCCTAAAGACCCAAGCAAAGATAGAAATGCTCTGAAATATAGCACAGGAATCAGGGGTTCATGAAATGACTTTATTTTTATTACTGAAATATAGTTGATTTACAATGTTGTATTAATTTCTGCTGTACAGCAAAATGATTCAGTTATACATACATATTCTTTTTTATGTTCTTTCCCATTATGATTTATTCTAGGAGACTGCATATAGTTCCCTGTGCTATACAGTAGGACCTCATTGCTTATCCATTTTAAATGTGACAATTTGCATCTACTAACCCCAAAACCCCAGTCCATCCCATTCCTTCCCCCGCCCTCGGCAACCACAAATCTCTTCTCTATGAGTCTCTTTCTGTTTTGTAGACAAATTCATTTACACTATAGTTTAGATTCTACATATAAGTGATATCAATCATACGGTATTTTTCTTTCTCTGTTTTACTTCACAATATGCTAATGTCTAGATCCATCTATGTTGCTGCAAATGGCATTTTTTTCATCCTTTTTATGGCTGAGTGATATTCCATTGTATATATGTGCCATGTCTTTTTTATCCATTCATCTGTCGATGGACATTTAGGTTGTTTCCATGTCTTGGATATTGTGAATAGTGCTGCAATGAACACTGGGGAGCATGTATCTTTTCGTATGGTAGTTGAAATGCCAGGTTTTGATTGGCTGTTATTACAAGATATTTCTTAAAGACAATTGCAATGGGAGTAATTTTGAAAATGTGTCCTCTGTTTAGTGCTAATGAAGCAGTAGAGAGAGCATGCGGGGTTGTTACAGGTACAGAACAGACATAGGTATTTCTCCACTCCAATTAGGGTGGAGACAAAACCCAAAAGATCTTCAACCTTAGGTGTTAACCCAGTGACTTAAAAGCACACTACTCAAAAATTACGTAGGAAATACATAAATTATAAATGGAACACGAGTGTCTAATCTGGATCCCCGAATGAGCATCAGAAGGTTCACAAATAGCTTAAATTATAAGCAAAATACCATGTGTATATACATATATATCACACAACATTCTATGAAGAGAATCCACAGCATTTGTAAACACTTTTTTTAAATATGTTAAGACTTCACAGAATGTTTACTACATCTGAGGTTTATATTTTATTTGGTTCTGGATCCAATCAGAATAACCTGTACACATGCAGACAGAAGAAACTATTTCACTAAGGTTATGTAACTAAACATGTCAAGGCTTTTTATTTTAGTTTAAAAAAAGTTTGAGAGAATTTTTTTTCATCTAACTATATCAAGCACTATAAACAGTATACTTTAAAAATAACTAAGGAAACTATGTCTTCTTGAATTGTGATTTTGCCAACACAAAGAAATAGCTCATATTTTCATCTATCGTTGCTGACTGGTTACAGGAATTAGAAACAGGAATGCAATGATAGAGACATGACTTTTAACAATGGTTGAACCATGATCTAGCCTTCTTCCAAGTCTGCTATTATCCACCCTATCTTGTGATGACAGCTTAAAATGTCTTTTCTGATAGCAGCACTTGAGGGATTAATTTAAGATGAAATCTATGTTTGCATGTATACGTAATAGGGAAAGTGTGAAGGTTAATAAATGTATATTTCTCATTGAATTAGAAGACAACAAATTGTTTCTACAAGAGAAAAACAAAGGAGTTCCCATCGTGGCGAAGTGGTTAACGAATCCGACTAGGAACCATGAGGTTGAGGGTTCGATCCCTGGCCTTGCTCAGTGGGTTAAGGATCCGGCATTCCTGTGAGCTGTGGTGTAGGTCGCAGACGCGTTGCTATAGCTCTGGGGTAGGCTGGCAGCTACAGCTCTGATTCGACCCCTAGTCTGGGAATCTCCATATGCCGTGGGAGTGGCCCTGGAAAGGCAAAAAGACAAAAAAAAAAGAAAAAGAAAAACAGATAAGAGAAAATGTATATATGACATGGCTATAAAAAATAACACAATCTACTCTTGAAAATTGGTGTAGGCCTAGCAAAATAAGCCCTAAAATATTTCAACATGCAATCAAGGAGAAAAACCTACAACTAAGGAGAGAAGCCACTACAAAATTGAAAATACAAACAGGCATCATAATACATCATTCTTCTATGCCCCTGGAAATGAGAGAAGCTGGGGGGGGGGGGGCAGGGATGTGTGCAAAAAAATTCTAAGCTCTAACATTTTACAGCAATATCAAGTTACAGATATATTAAAGTCTAATCAATCTATATTTTTTGAAAAAGCAGTTCACCTTCATATATCACCATCAGATTAAGGTCAGTAATCTTTACCTATAAAGGAAATAAATTATACTCAATCTAAATAATTGAGAAAAATCACAGTTTTAAACATACAGCATGTTTATTACATTAGGCAAATATTATAGACCAAGGATCACTTCAAATCCCAGTCTATATACTTAAGATTATTTTCTTTTATTCATTCAAAATCATTCTTTCTTGAACACCAGCATGTGATAATAGAAAGAACTTTCTCTTTGCAGCAAGAAAGACCTGAGTTCTAATCTCAGACCACCATTTACTAATTGACCTTAAACAAATCACTTAAGGGCTCAACTTTTCCTCCAGTAAAATAAAAGTGACAATAGTCCCTTAACAAAGATTTAAGAAAGCTGGCTTATCAACAGATACATATGGTTTCCTTTAGCCCATGTCTGCTACTATTCTTCAATCTTCTTATTCTGACTCGGACTTCAGACTGAAATCAGAAATTTTTCAGTATTGAAAAATACTTAGACTACTGACTGATACATACTGTCCCTCAATAATCAGGGAAAACTTACATTTGATATAACAATGGTCATAAGAACTTACAGATAACATCTTAGTTTTGTGTTTCATCTTAAAAGATATAAATATTCCAAAACTTATACCTGAAGTCTCAAGAATTGAGTTGTTTCTGTTTAATATTTAATAGTCAACAACAATGTAAATCAAAGTTAAGCCACATCCCTGTTAAACTCTGGATTTTTTCACTCTAATGTGCTATGATTCCAATGGAAGATCTGACTCATCCCTTATTTGCAAATTACCTCAGCAACATGGAAGTAATTTACAACCAATCATGCTACATAGTAAAATTTCACAATGCCCTGTCATCTGTCGTTGTCATCAAGACGACCACTTCCTTCATACGAACTTCTGTTTTATATTTTAAAGCTGACTACACAGTCATCCAACACACTGAGATCCTCTTGAAACAATTTGCTCTGAGAGGAATAATACAGTGAGAGATTCAATGTGCGAAAGATTATTTCCTCTTAATTGATGCCCTAAACATTTTAATTGGTTTGACTAAACATTAATTATCAAAGCTTCAATCTTGTCTTTGCCAAAATTCTTTCATTGTTAATGTACTCATTACAGTCACATCCTGCAGGTCCCTACAAACAAACTTTTGGAAAACTCTTAATCAAGAGCACACCCCTAATGGTAATAAAGACCTTTGTCCAAAAGACAAATAAAAAGAGGGCCTAAGAAGGAGGATTTTCCCACTCAGATGTTATCTTTTCAGACTTGATTGGATTCTTCAATTCCTAGAGAATTGGAGGTCATATGGATATTAACCTTGACTCTAGGATTACAAGTGACAGATATCCAAGCTGACACGTTTAAGCAAAAGAGTAAACAAAGGATGGCATCTTATCACTATGTTTGGAATCATGTACCACGGATTCTTACTTTGGCTCCACCGAATTTTAGTTGTGCAATCTTTGGCGAGTGAATTAAGCTTTCCCTTGCTTGGCTCCTATAAAATGGGGACAGAAATAAAAACCATCTCAGGGCACTGCTAGGAGAATTGCATGACAATGCATGGAAAGCCATAGAAAATTGCTTGGTACATAATAAATGTTCAATAAATTTTTTAAAAGAGAAGAAATCTACCTAATTTTAGAGAGGACTAGAACCAGAGGATTAATGCCATCAGGATTCACATATTCTCTTTCTATCTACATTGAAATATCTACATTTCAATATGTGTCAAAGAACTTAGTAACCAGTCAGAAAGAGCCTTCTTTCCTCAGATCAATGTAAAATATTTCAAAGGAGGATTCTGATTAACCCAGTTTAGGCGAGGCACCAGTATCTGGACTAACCATTTTGACCACAGGGGGGTTCTATGATTAATGTGACCAACTAGCCCAGGTTATACCTGTTGTCTCAGCATGATGACCAGCAGTGCACATTCCACTCTCTGAAGTATCCCAAAGTCCATAACATGATCTATATAGTTTTCTTGCCAGAGTATTTTATCTGAAGCCAATCATAAGGAAGCATTAGAAATATCTAGACCGTGGGACATTCTATAACAATCATAATGGACGTTTCAAAAACATCAATGTCATAAAAGAAGATTAAATGAGACTAGAAAACCCAATGAAATGCATGGTCGTAGGAAGTGGGGGAACATTTATAAAGAACATTTTGGGAAAAACTGAGTGTTAGAGTGGTACTGGCAGTACTGTGTTTATATAGAAGAATGTCCTTTGCACTGTAATACACACACCAAAGAATTTAAGGGGAAATATCATAATTTCTGTGCTTTGCTGGCAAATGATTCAGGAGAAGAAGGCTCATCAAAAGAGAGAGATACAGAGCAAATGTCACAAAATATTAAAAATTGTTTAATCTGGATAATTCAACAGATTATATCTACTGTACTTTCTTTTGATGCTTCTCTGGATTTAAAATTTTTCAAAACAAAAAGTTGGGAGAAAAATGACCCCATTTTGAGTAATAAATTATATAGTCACCCTATCCACGATTGGACCACTTGGGTTGGTTGTCTACCCTCACACAGTTACCAACTTTTGCTTCACAGGGAAGAAAACGAATTTTTTAAGTGGCTAATTTGGAGTTCCCATCGTGATTCAGTGGTTAACTAACCCAACTAGTGTCAATGAGGATGCTGATTTGATCCCTGGCCTCACTCAGTGGGTTAAGGATCCAGCACTGAGGTGAGCTGTGGTGTAAGTCACTGACGCAGCTCAGATCCCACATTGCTGTGGCTGTGGGATCATAGGCTGGCAGCTGCAGCTCTGATTTGACCCTAGCCTGAGAACCTCCATATGCCGCCAGTGCAGCCCTAAAAACACACACATACACACACACACACACACACACACACTCACACACAAAGGCTAGTCCCATTTAGAACAAGTGTCTAAAACATGAGGAAGAAGAACAAATTCCCAAAGAATTTGAAACCAAGGAAGAATCACTCTGCAACAGGCAGCCACCCAGTTTATGTACTGTACCATGCAAATTACTTCTAGCCCAAATGCTGTGATTCTCAAATTCCACTTATGAGAAGGAAAAAGCCAAACCACTGTCCTTTTAGCAAAGGAAATGCCTCTTTCTTAACTGCTTCCCTGAAATTGCCATGGCCCTCTACATGTACCTAATGGTCAGGAAAATTTCAATGAGCGAGGCTCAGCAAATCTTTCAATTATGGTCCCCAAAGTGAGGGCCCATCCAATCTGAAAACTCTTGTCACTTATGATTATTGCTACTATTTCTCTAGAACCCCCCCTTCCTCTAATCAAAGCCTATGAGAACACACAAATTTTACCACCACAAAGCATTTTTTCCATTCAACAAACTTTTAAAGAATACTTACCTTTTTTTATTTCATAATTATGTAAGGTATCTAAGATCATGGCTATGTAAGGCCATAGAGATCTGAGTTTGAATCCCAAATCTATCATTATTAAGATGTCACTTTGGGCAAGTTACGTTACATCTCTGAGACTCAATTTCATCATTGGTGAAATGAAAATAATCACACTTGCCAGGCAGGGTTATTTTAAGTTCTGGAAACAAATAACATAAAATATGTATTTGTTGCTTTCTGTAAACAGGAACAGTGACCATGATGAAAGCACATCTTCTGTCCTCAGAGACTCCACTCTCTAGGAATCTCTGTCTCCTCTCACCCATTCACTGGTTGTATCAACCATTGAGAGCTTTTGTCCTAAACAAGTGAATGCTCCTCTATAAAGGCAGGCACATCATAGAAATACAGGCTTTTTGACATCTGAGGCAAACTTCACATAGCATCTTATTTTCATCTCCCTCTTGTTTTGTTTTTAAAGCATTACTATGATCCAAAAATTATAGTACACCAAGTTCTAAAAGACATTTCTTCCCTTTCAGAACTTTCTATGTGAAATATTACTTTTTCTTTGCGCAAAAATAATTGATGTGCTCTTAAATTAATTCAGATTTTTCCCAGCACTAGATATGTCTAAATGTTTTTGTGAATAAGTAAGACCTTGTTACAGAGTAATGCGTCATCAATAAAACAGAAGACACAGCTGGTGTATTATCTGATGAAAATCCATTTTTTCCAGATTATAGGGTCTTTGTTAGCAGTAAGTGTGTAATAGATGGAAGGAATGTAGTTAAGTCATTCGGTATGAGCTTTGGATTCACAAAATTAGAAGAAAATTATTTTGGTTAAGAAAGCAAGACCTCAATATCAGTGTATGAAACTATTTTGAATAATAAAAGTCACTGATATTTTTTCTAAATTGAATACAGGAACTTCAAATATAGAATGGGAACTAGGCATGGTTGAAGAACACAACTTTCTTCATCTTTATACCAAAAATATCGACAAAATTTGAGAAAATTGATTACCAATAAATTTGGAATGATTTATGAAAAAAATTAACATAAAATTAGAACCAGGAGTTCCTGCTATGGTACAGTGGATACAAATCCAACTAATATCATTAAGGATGTGGGTTCAATCCCTGGCCTCACTCAATGGGTTAAGGATCTGGCATTACCACGGCTATGATGAAGGTCACAGACATGGCTCGGATCCCACGTTGCTGTGGCTGTGGTGTAGGCTGGCAAATGTAGCTCCAATTAGACACTTAGGCTGAGAACCTACATATGCTCTAAGTGTGGCCTCAAAAAAAAAAAAAGCAAAAAACAACAAATGAAAAATGTAGAACCAAGAACCAATTTTTATAAACATGGTCATAATATTTCAAAGAAATTAGTAGAATCTGAATTGTGTTAGAAACTGTCTGGAGTTTAACCACTTGAGAAGCACACTTTTCACATATATTTAAGAGTGACCTTGTATACAGGCAGTCACCTTTATAAACACGGTTCTAAAACCCCTCAAAGCATACTGTATTTTTGAATTCAATTGCAAATAACTAAATTTCCTTGTAAGTTACCATTGTTGTGAGTTGTTATAGCTCAGACCACTAAAAGCAGAATATAAAGTTTGCAAAGAGACTAAGACTCCTGATGCAGCTAAATATCAACTCCTTTCTTGCCCTCCTAACCCCTTAACCTCAAAAAAATAAAAGGTAGGAAAGAAGGGTGCTACATGCAGCCATCAAGTGCTGCTAAGAGAAGACTTTTAAGACAGACAGCCAAATATATCTGTGCAGTTTTCCATAGGAGCCTCAAAAGAGAATATAGTTTGCTATAGAGTTGCCCAAACCTAGAGGAACCTACTGAAAGTATTTTCCCACTCAGTTCAGTGTACCACTAACATGAGATGCTGATTACCCACATGTTAAGGTAACTGGTCTCAGTTTTCGAACCCTCTCCAAAGATGAGAGCCTCAATTTGCCCATTTATCCAGAGAGCCAGTCTCTCAACCAGTACTTTCTGAACTCCGAGCCCTTTTCAGTGTTTGATTATTTTTCCTTAGATGCAGAAATTTTTCCTCTGGGTGCTATCTCAACATCAAGTTTGATTTATATTTCAGTTATGTCCACAGATATTCAGATATCTATTCAGCTATCTAGCTACTCAGTTATAACAAACTGCCTCAACTGTTAGTAGCTTACAGCAATAACAACTATGTACTTGCCCACAGTTCTGTAAAGCGGGCATCAGCAAGAACAGCCTCATCTCTGCTTCACGTGATGTCAATTGGAGCTCCACTAGGACTCAAGTATCCAAGATGGCTTTCCTCACATGACTGGGACCATGGCTGAGATGCTGAGAGAGTCAGAGGCTGACTACACTGCACTCTCTCCAGCAGGCTAGCTACACTTCTTTATCTAGTAGCTCAGGGCTTCAGAACAGCAGAGGAATCTCTGCTGTGGCTCTGCGGTAACAAACTTAATATCCATGAGGACCCAGGTTCAATCCCTGGCCTAGCTCAGTGGATAGGATCCAGCATTGCTGTGGCTGTGGTGTAGGCCAGCAGCTCTAGCTCCAATTCAACCCCTAGCCTGGGAACTTCCATATGTCGTCAGTGCAGCCCTAAAAGCAAACAAACAAACAAACAAACAAAAACAAAAAAAACCACTACACCCAACTCAACGAAAAGTCTTTTCTCATGCCATCATGGCTCCAAAGAGCCTCAACATTTCAACACTTTTTTATAATGAGACATTGAAACAGGAACAAAAATGAGCACATGTTACTGCTTCACCTCTGATACCAGTTGTGTGGGTTTTCCTATGACACTAGCTGGGTATCCTACAGTTCAACTCAATTCTGACACTACTGACCTGGAGAGGGCATCAGGTCCCACAGGTTAAGGGCTCAGCCTACAAAACTGCCCCACCCCTCACTTCAGATGACAATGGGCAATCAAAAGTCCAGATTGTCACTTGTGCTTCTGACCAAAGCACATAAGGACAGTGTTCCTATGACCCCTCCTCAGTTTTGATTAATTTGCTAGAGCAGCTCACAGAAGAAAAAAAAAAAGTGTGTGTTTGTTTAGAGAGTATTTATTTACCTAGGCACTCAGGAGGCTGGCCCCTAACCTTAAATGTATCTAGCACGGAGCCTTAGTCTTCCTGGCTGTGGGTTGTTGCAAGAAAGAGTCCTGGAGCCCTTGTCTGGGACAGTGGAACTCAGGGGCCAGAGGTGGGATGCCCCTGAGCCAGCAGCTGCCAAGAAAAGCAAAAGGTGAAGAGATACAAGTCAGGATGTCACAGGAACACAGTCTGTATCATTAATAATTACAATTATAAAGATGAGCTTAAAAATCACCTGCACATGATCTTTGTAGAAAGACACATGAGAGAGGCAGATTTGAGAAGGATTAAGGAGAAATGGGCAAGATAAAGAGAAAAAAATAAACCAAACTAATTGAGGCACATGCCAACTCTTAAGAAAATCTCTTGGAGCAATAGGTATGAGCAAGTGAATATTTGTAAGACATAGAGTTGGCCCTCTGCATTCACAGATGCAAAACCCACTCCATATGCCTGATGGGGCATCCAAAAAAAGAAACCCTTCGCCACCCCCTTTTTTTTTTTTGCCATATCCACAATTTCTTTCATGATCTCCTTAATTGGCTCTGTTGTAATACTGGGAAGTCATGTAAATTCTGGACACAGTTTTCTGGCGCAGCAATTTACTGTTTCTGTCTTGAAGGCTCTCGTGGCTTTTTCTATAAGAGCACGATGGCATCATCAATGGTATCATCTTTCCAGAATTTCATGATATTCTATCAATATTTTCTTCCATAGTATTGACAATCTTTCCCATATAGTACCACATATAATGACTTTTAAAAGTCCTTATGGTAGTTTCTGCCGTGGCACAGCAGAAACAAATCCAACTAGGAACTACGAGGTTGCCAGTTCGATCCCTGGCCTCGCTCAGTGGGTTAAGGATCCGGTGTTGCCGTGAGCTGTGGTGTAGGTCACAGACGCGGCTCAGATCATGCATTGCTGTGGCTGTGGTGTAAGCCAGCAGCTGTAGCTCCGATTTGACCCCTAGCCTCGGAACTTCCATAAACATTAAAAAAAAAAAAAAAGTCTTTATGACTCCCTGGATCTAGAGGCTAAATTGGAGATGTTGTGTTGGGGGCAAGTAAACCACTTGGATGCCTTCAGTGTTGAACTTGTGGGGTCTGCTTGGCCAGAGGCATATTTATTTCTCAATAAATAAGTCCATCAAAAAAAATAGCTCTCTTCCTGGTTCACACTCCCCTTCTAGCCTAAATTTCCCTTACAAAAGGATAACTTCTACTCTGTTTCAGAGCTTCTCCTGTGTCTGCATTTCTCAAAATAATCCTTATGCCCAAGAGTCATACATATTTGGGGGTAGTGTATTCTGCTAGACTTCAATATGAACACTCCATTATTAACAAATAATTTAAGAAAATGGTATAACTTCACTGCACCTTTGTCTTCCATAAATATATTATATGTATACATATATATTTAATAATCTAAAGTTTCCATCCTATAAAAAAACAGAATTTTTAAATACGATTAGCCTATTACTACTAGAATTACCGATTCCCAACTCTCATTGATCCTGCCCAGAATTCAAAATCTTATATTATTCTATAAGAAAGCCTATTGCTTTAAGAAAGTCAGCTCAATTTTATAATCTAAACAGCCTGAAGAAAAATCATTTCATTATTTACACAATCCATTCATTTAACACTCTCAGAAGCTAATGAGTATATTATGAGACTACACAGTATTTCCCTCTCTGTGGGGGAAGTTCAAATGAAGAAGACAGATACAAAGATTATCACCAAAATAGAAAACAAAGCAATGTCTTAAGTCCAGATAAATGTTTATACCTTGATGTGCTATTTTGTAATATTCCAAGAAGAAATGTTCAACAGAAAACAAAACTTCATTTCCTTCTTTTAAAGTTCTTCCTGGAGTTCCCATCATGGCTTAGTGGTAACAAAACCAACTAGCATCCATGAGGACAAGAGTTTGATCCCTGGCCTAGTTCAGTGGATTAAGGATCCAAACATTGCCATGAGTGGTGGTGTAGTTCACAAACATGGCTCAGATCCTGCATTGCTATGGCCATGGTGTAGGCTCACAGCTGCAGCTCCAATTAGACCCCCAACCTGGGAATTTCCGAATGCCATAGGTGTGGCCCTAAAAAGACAAAAAAATAAAATAAAAATTAAAAAAATTAATTTCTTCCTTACTAGGAATCTATTATAACAGAAGTTATATTTGCTAAATTCCTAGAAGAGATGAGTCATTATCTAGAGCAGAAGTAGTGAGGTGTCAAAAGTTCTTGCACAGATGTTAAATGTAGTCAAATGCTAAACCATGTTTCTCTAATTGCTTAAAGAAATGGTCAAGATTTTAAAAGTCAAGGGAAGATTCTCTGGCAGAAAGCTTGGGAGAACCAAGTCAAGTCTGGAAGAATGAGCCTCCGGTTTCTCACATTTTAAATATTTACATTTTTCAAAAAGATCAAATTCTCATATGGTGTAGGCTATCTCTTCTTCAAGATCTTAAATAAGTTCCTTGGTTGCCCACGACTAAATTCTCTCCATTCAAGTCTTATTGACATCGAAAAAAACAGTGAGAATAAATATGATACAGAGTTTTTTAGTTTCTTGGAGGCAAGTACAATTTGAAATCAAGGTATTACTATTGTCCCTCTACCTGATATATATTCTAAACAATTGTTGTAGAGAAATTTGTGAATAGAATGGCTATGGTTTAAATGTTCAGGCCCAACCCCCCAAAATTCAAATGTTCAATCTGAATGGCCAATGTGATGGCAGTAGGAGGTAGAACATTTGGGAGGTGATTAGGTCTTACGCACAGAGCCCTCATGAATGTCACTGATGCCCTTACAAAAGAGGCTCTGGAGAGATCCTGAGCCCCCTTCCAGCATGTGTGGCTACAATGAGAGGTCTGTGACCTGGAAGAGAGCCTTTATCTGACTTTACTGGAACCCTGAACTCACATTTCCAGCCTCCAATCTGTAAGAGATAAATTTGTTTTTTATAAGCTACCCATTTATGGCATTTTGTTATAACAACCTGAAAGAATTAAGACAAGAGATTTATGAGAAACATATTGAAGTAAATTTTTCTACAATGAATAAAACAGTATTTAGAGAATTAGACCCAATTCTTACTGCCCACCAAGTTTAATGAGTGATGAAATTTCAGACCTAGTGTTTCCTTTGCTGATTAGATGGCATATCTGCTGTCCTAATAATTATTGATAATGAATACACATTCTTATATTCAAAAGGTGAAACTGAACAGGAGACATAGGGCCACCAAGATAATCAACACCAATGGCTAAATAAACCTTTAGAGGTATCACAAAAAACTATGAGAAAATTATAGCAACTATCTTCATGAACAAGCCTACTGGGCACTGAAAATATTTTATAGTTAGATCGGGGAAGTGGTTGCATGGATGTGTACATGTGAAATTTATCAGGCTACACAATTATATTTGGTGCATTTCACTCTTTGTAAGTTAAACTCAATAAGTAAGGCGGGGTGGGGGGGGTGCATCTGTAGGTTGATCTTGTCTCAGTGGCTCTAAAATCTACTTTTCTTTGGGAGTTAAGCCTTCAGGGATTACAATGGTTAAGAGTTCTCCATGAGTTCTCCATGGATTTTATGTACCAAAGAAACACGTTAAAACTCTGTAATGCTCTTGAGCAGACATGTCACACCCCTGTTTAACCAAAGCTGGGAAAAACCAGAGCTAATATTTGATTTACAAGTAAGTAGAAAAGTCACTTTTGTTGTAGTTTATGTATATCAAAAGATTTCTAACATATCTGACAAAATCCTAGGAATGTCCACTCAATCCAAACTTTTGGGTAAATGGATTGAAGTATTAAACTCAAATGCAATTTTCTCAGGTTTTCTAACATTACCTAAAAGAGTTTGATGGACTGGAACACAGAGTAAGTGTTTATCAGTGTGTTTAAAAAAAAAAAAGTGTATGGATACTACCCATGAAAGTAAATGTCATGTCAGGATGTTGTTTGATGGAAGAAATGGAGAAAGTGGTGGCATTAGAGGGAGGAATTTCCCACCTGGAGAGATTGATCAAGTATTAACAATGCCACTATCCCAGCCATTCACAATTAGAAATATATCCTGGAAATCTGAGTGTGGGAAGCACGGAGAAATGCAGGGGAAAGAGAACAGAACTACTTTCCAAAAATTAATCAGCCCTAATGCAGAAGAAACTGCACTGGAATAATGACCTGGGAAACTTGGTTTCAGTCCCAAATCTGTCACTATGTAGCTGTGTAGTTATCACTTAATTTCTTCCATTCACTGTCTCATCTATAAAAGGAAGAGGTAAAACAAGATGATGTATAAACCTAGTGATTCCAAGTGCTCCTGGTCTTGCTGGATTATAATATCTCCTACTGTATCCTGTTGGGTTCTATAATTTTTCAGTTAGAAAGGAGAAATATTTCCACTTGGATGGAGAAAGGAAAAATGTTTCCACTTAAAGTAGGAGGTTGTCACTGTTTATTTTCATGTCTACCGTGGCAACATTCAAACATGCCAGGATCACAGAAATGTCTGGCTCTCTCCCCAGTGTCCTCTTGCTGGCATGCTTTCCAAAGAAGTACACTTGACACAATAAAGTACAAAATCATGGGGAATTCCTACATCTAGCCTAAGATAATGCATCACTATCACCATTTGAGTTTGGCCTATGTTAGTATTTTTGCTGACAGTACCAATTTTCCCCCAGGTTTTTGTGTTGGAATACATAGGTAATTGTCCCCAGGTAACAGTCACTGGGTTTTATTGAAGGTGCATACTCTTGAAAGTTAAAATTATGAACATTATTCTATTTCAGGGGGCAAATCTGCTGACAGAGCTAAAACTGCTCAGCTAGCAAAAGCCCAAAGAACTTAAATTTGGGTGCTTTTCAGCACATTTCCAAGCAAGAACTCAACAAAGCAACCTTTAATGAGTTAAACTACAGTTTGCAACATTAGAATGACATGAAGGAATCTTTCAATGATAATAATCCAATGATTTATAAGAGGAAAAGTACTACAGACACATGAATGTAAAAGTCCTGACACATTACCTAGGATCTTGCACTATCAAGATAACTCAGTGAAAGAGAAAAAGAGAATTTTGAAAGCAACAAGAGGAAAACAACTATTTATGTACAAGGGCAATCTCATAAGATTATTAATTGATTTTTCAGCAGAAACTCTACAGGCATAGTATAGTCAAAGTACTGAAAGGAAAAAACTTACACCATGAATACTGTACCTATCATAGTTATCATTCATAATTAAAGGAGAGAGAGATTTCCCAAAAAGGCAGAAGGTAAAGGACTTCATCATTGCTAAATAAGCCTTAAAAGAAATAGTATAGGGACCATATGTAAACAGGAAAGAAAATCCTTCACCCTAAAAACAAGAATACTCAGAAAAATTTTCACTGGTAAAGACAAACATATAATAGAGGTAATGGAACAACCACCTATAAATCTAGTATGAAGGTTAAAAGACGAAAGTAGTAAAATTATCTGTATCTAAAATAAGTAATACGCAGAATAAAAAGATATAAAATATGATATCAAAAAACATGAAATGTAGGTGGGGAGAATAAAAATGTAGTGTTTTTAGAATGTGCTCAAACATAAACAACTATCAACTTAAAAGAAGGGAATTAGATAATGATAAAAGGATCAACCCAACAAGAGAATATAACAATTCATATGTACCCAAAATAGAAGCACCTAGACACAAAAAATAAATATTAACAGATATAAAGGGAGATACTGACAGTAATACGATATTAGTATAGGACTTTAACACTCCTCTTATATCAATGGACAGATCATCCCAACAGAAAATCAATAAGGAAACATTGGCCTTAAATGACACATTAGACCAAATTCACTAAATAGATATATATAGCACTTTTTGCCCCAAAATAGCAGACTACACACTCTCTTCAAATAGATATGAAACATTCTCTAGCACAGGTCACACATAAGGCCCACAAAACAAGCCTCAAAAAATTTAAAATTGAAATCATATCAAGCATCTTCCAACTACAATGGCATGAAATTAGAAATCAATTACAATAAGAAAACTGAAAAAAATACAAACGTGTAGGCTAAACAACCTGCTACTACAAATAACCAATGTGTAAGTGAATAAATCACAGACAAAAATTTTTAGAGACAAATGAAAATGTAAACACAAATGATCCAAAATCTACAGGAAATGGCAAAAGCAGTTCTAAGAGGGAAGCTCACTGCAAAACAGGCCTACCTCAAAAAATAGGAAAAATCTCAAACAATCTAACCTTACATCCAAAGGAAAGAGAACAAAAGAGATGGTCCAGATAAATAAAATCAGAAATGAAAAGGAAGTTATAATCCATATCATAGATATACGAAGGATCATAAGAGATTACTACAAACCACTGCATGCCAAAAAAAGGGAAACTTAGAAGAAATGGATATTTTTTAAAAATATACAGTCTTCTAAGACTGAATCAGAAAAAAAGAAAATCTGAACAGACCAATTACTAGTAATAAAGTTGAACCAGTAATCAAAAACATTCAACGGACAAAAGTCCAGGACAAGATAGCTTCACAGGTTAATTCTCAAAACATTTAAAGAAGAGTTTATACCTATCCTCTCAAACTATCCCAAAAAAAGTGAAGAAGAAGGAAAGCTTCTAAACTCATTCTACAAGACCATCATTACCCCAATACCAAAACCAGATAAAGACATTACAAATAAAAGGAAATTATAGGCCAATATCCCTGATAATCATAGATGAAAAAATCTCCAAAACAAAATTTAGCAAACTGAGTTCAACAGTATATAAAATGGTCATACACCATGAGCAAGTAGGATTTATTCCAGAGAAGCAAGAATGTTTCAATACTCACAAATTAATCAATGTGCTATACCACATTAACAAAGGATAAAAATCATATGATCATCTTAACAGATACAAAAAAACATTGCAAAATTCAACATCCATTTATGATAAAAACTCAAAGTGGGTATAGAAGTAATATGCCTTAATATAATAAAGGCCATATATGACAAAAATCAGAGTTTAATACTCAACAGTGAAGACCTGAAAGTTTTTCCTCTAAGGTCTAGAACAATCTTAAAAGGCTGCCAACTATAGCCACTTTTATTCAACGTAGTATTAGAAGTCCTTGGAGTTCCCATCATGGCTAGTATCCATGAGGATGAGGGTTCGATCCCTGGCCTTGCTCAGTGGGTTAAGGATCTAGCATTGCCATGAGCTGTATTGTAGGTCACAGATGCATCTTGGATCCCACAGAGCCGTAGCTGTGGTGCTTGCAGGCATGCCACTGTAGCTCTGATTCGACTCCTAGCCAGGGAACATCCATATGCCATAGGTGCAGTCCTAAAAAGAAAAAAAGAAGGAAGTCCTAGCCGGGGTAATAAGAAAAGAAAATAAGATTAAAGAAATTCCAATTGGAAAGGAAGAAGTAAAACTGTTACTGTTTGCAGGTGACATTATATTATCATAGAAATCCTAAAGACTCCACCAAAAAAACACAAACTATTAGGACTAATACATGAATTGAGTAAAAGTTATAGGATAAAAAATCAATATACAGAAATTTGTTTAATTTCTATACACTAATAACAAGATTATCAGAGAAATTGACAAAACAATCTCATTTACAATTGCATAAAAAATACCTAGTATTAAATTTAATAAAAGAGGTTAAAGCCCTATACTCCAAAAACCATAAAACATTGATGAAGGAAACTGAAGACAAATTAAATAAATAGAAATATAGGAGTTCCCATCGTGGCGCAGTGGTTAACGAATCCGACTACGAACCATGAGGTTGCGGGTTCCGTCCCTGCCCTTGCTCAGTGGGTTAACGATCCAGCACTGCCGTGAGCTGTGGTGTAGGTTGCAGACGCGGCTCGGATCCTGCATTGCTGTGGCTCTGGCGTAGGTCGGTGACTACAGCTCCGATTCAACCCCTAGCCTGGGAACCTCCATATGCCGCGAGAGCGGCCCAAGAAATAGCAACAACAACAACAACAATAACAACAACAACAACAACAAAAAGACAAAAAAAAAAGAAATATATACATGCATACCTCAGAGATGTTGAGTGTTTTGTTCCAGACCTCCACAATAAAATGAATAATGCAATAAAGCAAACCACAAGAATTTTTTGATTTCCCAATGCATGTAAAAGTTGTGTTTACACTGTACTGTAGTCTATCAAGTCTGCAACAGCATTATGCCAAAAAAAAAATCCCAACAATGTATATACCTTAATTTAAACATACTTGATTGCTGAAAAACACTAGTCATCATCCAAGCCTTCAGTGAGTTGTAATTTTTTTTTTGCTAGTGAAAGGCTTGAAATATTGTGAGAATTACCAAACGGTGACAGAGACAAAAAGTGAGCAAATGCTGTTGGAGAAATGGTGCTGAAAGATCTGCTCTGTGCCTGGCTGCCACAATCTTCAATTTGTGAGGGACACAATAACTCTGAGTGTATTAAAGTGAAATGTGATAAAACAAGGTATACATGTACCATGCTCATGTACTGGAAGAATGGATATTGTTAAAATGTCCATGCTACCAAAGCAATCTACAAATTCATGCAATCCCTAATAAAATACTAATAGCATCTTTCACAGAACTGTAACAAATGATTCTAAATTTTGTATGGAACCACAAAAGACCCTATTTGAATAGCCAAAGAAATACTAAGAAAGAAGAACAAAGCTGGAGGCATCATGCCCTCTGATTTCAAACTATACTACAAAGCTATAATAATCACTGTGTGGTACTAGCAAAAAATCAGGACACAAATCAATGGAACAGAATAGAGAGCCCAAAAATCAACCCACACATATATATTCAACTAATTTACAACGAAGGGACCAAATATATACACTGGGGAAAAGACATTCTCTTCAATAAGTGGCATTGAGAAAACTGGACAGCTACATCAAGAGTATAAAACTGGATCACTTTCTTACAACATATACAAAAATTAACCCAAATGGATTCGAGACTTAAACGTAAGACCTGAAACCATAAAACTCTTAGAAGAAAACACAGACAATAGTCACTTTAATGTTGGTCTTAGCAATATTTTTTTTTAAATCTGTCTCCTCCAACAGGAAAAACAAAAGCAAAAATGAGCAAATGAGACTACATCAAACTAAAAAGGATTTACATAGCAAAGGAAACCATCAACAAAATGAAAAGGCAGTCTACTGAATGGGAAAAAAAATATTCACAAAGGATATATTCAATAAGGGGTTAATACACAAAATGTGTAAAGATCTTACGCAATTCCATATCCCAAAATTAAACCATCTGATTAAAAAATCGGCAGAGGACCTGAACAGGTCCTTCCTTTTCCAAGGAAGGCCTACAGATACCCAACAGACAGAGAAAAGATGTTCAATATCACTAATGCAATTCAAAACCACAATGAGTTATCTCCTCACTCCTGTCAAGACAGCAAATAAGTATTACAGAGGATGTGGAGAAAATGAAACTCTCATGCACTGTTGGTAGGGAATGTAAATTGGTACAGCTACTAAGGAAGACGGTATGGAGTTTCCTCAAAAAAATTTAAAATGCAGTTTATTCTTGAATAGCACAAGTTTGAACTGTGCAGGTCCATTTATATAGTTTTTTTCAATTAACTATGTACTATAGTACGATGCAAATCAAAATAGATTGAGTTCTCAGATAAAGAACTGTGAATACAGAAGACCATCTGTAAAGTTATATGTGGATTTTCAACTGCACAGAGGGTCAGTTCCCCAAACCCCCACTTTGTTCAAGGGTTATTTGCAGAACTACCATACACTAGAGCAACTCCCCTTTTGAGTATCCAAAGAAAATGAAAACATTAATTTGAAAAGATAAATTCACCCCTACAGTCATTCCAGTATTATTCACAATAGCCAAGATATGGAAGCAACCTAAATGTCCATCAACAGATGAACAAATAAAGATGTGGTACACACACACACACACACACACAGGAATAGTACTCAACCATAAAAAAGAATGAAATCTTGCCTTTTGTAATAAGATGGATGGACCTAGAGGGCATTGTGCTAAGTGATAAAGTCAGACAGAGAAAGACAAATACTATATGATTTCTCATATATGTGAAATGTGAAAAACAAAACACAGAGACTCAAAAGACACAGAGAAGAAATTGCTGGTCCCTAGAGGGAAGGGGGAGGGGAGGTTTTGCAAAAAAAAAAAAAGGTAAAAGTACAAAATAAATATGTCATGAGGATGAGTAATGTACAGCATAGGGAATATAGTCAATAATATTGCAGTATCTCTGTATGATGACAGATGGTTACTTGGCCGTGGTGATCAATTCATAATATGTATAAATGTCAAACCACTATGTTGTACACATGAAACAAATATAATATTGTATGTTAACTGCTTTTCAAATAAAAAAAGAAAAGAAAATATAAAGATATATTTCAGTTGGTAGCGAGTTTTTTAATATCCTGTTTACCCTTTTCATTTGTGTTTTCAAAAACTAAATTTTACTACCCGGCACACAGCTAAAAATAAAAGCATGGTTTAGTAATAAGCATATCATTCTGATTCCTATAAATTCAGTCCTAAACAACCCTGATTTTAAATTAAAAGTTCTCTCCTTTTATGTAATTTCTAAAAATAGTTTGCTTAGCTAAATATGTAGGTCCTGCAGAATTGGCTAGCTTTATGAAACATTCTTTAATAAAGCAAACAATGTCTATATAAAAAGCAGATGCAATACCTTTGTAATTCAATTTTATAGTTTAAAAATATTCTACATGGAAGTGCCAAATTCTGCCCTGCAGAGACACAGGGCTCCCAATGACGTCAATAAGAGCCATGTACCCACAAAGGAGGACAAAACTATGCCCTGAGCACTTAAATTTAGTAATCCATTAGGCACAGCAAGGAAGAAAAAGATCAGTTCAAAGACCATCTCATCAGCATTTAAATCCACCAATGCTAGATGCTGTTTGAGGTATATTTAAACCCACAGAGCTTATAACTGTAAGAAGAAATACAGGAGCAGAAGAACGGTCATTTTTCATGCAATGGCTGAGCAGTGCTTTAACTGGAATTTTATGTACATATCTATTCCCAAAGATAACTATGCCTTCATTTTTTCTGAAACTGTCTTTCACCATTTTAAGGTAGTTGAAGAGTCTGATTTCCTGAAAGAAAATATAGAAACTGTGGTTGCATAAACAAAGAAAAACCTCTTCCTTGTATTCACCTCAATAGCATAAGCAAAGGGAAGACAATGGGAAGATACAAAGGCAGAGAGCTACAAAATCTGAATAATGATTCCAAGGAAGCCATTAATTTTCTGTGTACTTTGGTACCTTGTCTAGGCTCAACTGACTCATGAAGAGCTATTATTATCATAACTTTATGTTGTTAAAATAAAGCAAGGTGGAGTTCCCATCGTGGCTCAGTGGTTAATGAATCTGACTAGGAACCATGAGGTTGTGGGTTTGCTCCCTGGCCTTGCTCAGTGTGTTAAGGATCGGGCGTTGCCCTGAGCTGTGGTGTAGGTTGCAGACGCGGCTCGGATCCCGCATCGCTGTGGCTCTGATGTAGGCCAGTGGCTACAACTCCAATTAGACCGCTAGCCTGGGAACCTCCATATGCCACGGGAGCAGCCCTAGAAAAGGGGGGAAAAAAAGACAATAAATAAATAAAGCAAGAATGCAGCACCATAGTAAGGGTAAACATATTTTAAAGATTTACATGCACCATAGAAAAATTAAGTAGGAGTAGCAGAAATGTGAATATGGCTTTCAGATTCAAATACTTCATCATTAATAATGTTTCCTTGTCTGATTCTGTCATTAACGGAATTTTCCACAGGAGAGTTAATGCCTTGAGTGCTCCATGAATTTTAAACATCTTGGAGACATACCGGGTGAGTTTAATTTTGAAGCAAGACTAAAGTTGGCCAATCTTTACCCCTAATAAGTCTTGGGTCTTTCATGCACCCCTGTGTTCATTGCAGCGCTATTCATAATAGCCAAGACATGGAAACATTCTAGCATCTTCCTCTTTCGGTGAGTTTTGCTTCCTGCTACCAGAATAATCTTTCTCAAGAATGTCTTCCCAATATAAACACTTTCACTGCCTCCTCATTAACCAAAGGGCAAATCTAAATGCCCTAATCTAACAATCAAGATTCTCTTTCATCTAACCCCACTCTCTAGTAAGCAATCTGAACTGTTCACCACCCTCCTATAAAGGCCTCTGTACTTTTTTGCGCCTTTGCAATTTTGCTCCGTCAACAAGCTGATCTCTGCAGGTCCCTGTCTCAATGGCTGTCAAGGTTGGCTCTGCAAATATCTTGCTCCACAATGCCACCCATAATCCCTTGGTGCAAGTTAGAAGTAAAACCCTACCCCTCCCCAAACTCTCCACAGCAATGAGCTTGTACTCCCCTGACTACAATCAATGACCTCTTCCATTCAGTTTTAATTACTAATGTGTGATTCATGTCTCTTACTAACCTATCAACACCTTATGAACATGTTGCACATTTAATTAATACTTTTTATTGTAAAATACCTAGACAATATTTCACTAGCATTGCCAGAGCCACAGATAACTAAATACAATGTTATCACTATTAGTGAGGAAACAGTCATTACAAGTCAATGTCAAAATAGAGGAAAATGCTGGCTCCATCTCAAGAGTGCTCAGAGCCAAGGAGAACTAGAAAATGCCCTGGCATACGTGGCTTCTAGTCTGGCAACAGCTACCAGTGAGAATTTCCTTCCTAGGATTATATCTTGAAACATGAAGATATCATTTGTTGCATTCTTGCTGAAGAAAGAAGAAGAAAGAGGTAGCAGAGGGGCCTTTTTGCCATCGCCATCTAATACTCATGGTTCATCTGAATGCTGCTTGCACTGACTTGAGAAGCACAGTAGGCTTTATTAAAGACAGGCTCACAATAGTACCATGTGTTTTAAGGACCACAGGTGTCTCTGGGTAGCAACGGAGGAACCAGGTTGAAAGGACAAGAAAGAGGAAGCCTTGGCAGGATGGCTGCAAATTAAGCTGAAGGAAACACTTTTCAGAGAATACAATCAAGACACCACTGGGGAGCACATAATCATTTCCAGATGCTTAGAACCTAGGCTGGGAGTTCCTGTCATGGCTGAGCAGGTTAAGAACCCAACATAGTGTCCGTGAGGATGCAGGTTTGATCCCTGGCCTTGATCAGTGGGCCAAGGATCCGGATGGAGCTCAGATCTGGTGTTGCCGTGGAGGTGGTGTCAGCCTCGGTTGCAGCTCCAATTTGACCCCTAGCCCAGGAACTTCCCTATGCCCCACAGGGTGTGGCCTTAAAAACAAAAGAACCTAGGTTGACTCACCTGAGACACTTAGCACACACAGGGACTGAGTCGACCCCTAGAATTTCTGATTCAGTGAAACCAGCATGGAGACTGGGTATTTGTATTTTTAACAAGCACCCAGCACACTAGTAATATAAAGCAGAGATGAAGATTCAAGTTCAGCTTAAAAGCTATTTGGCTTTTAAAATTTCATCACCTTCATGCAGTAAAACAGATTATGTCAACAACTTAAAATGACAAATCACTGCCATTAGGTTCATCAATGTAAGGCAATCAGAATCAATATTAGCTACATACAGGATGAGAATCTCTTACTAAGTGTCTTATTCATTAATCAATTATAATTTCAGACAAAGCTGCAGGGGAGGGGGGTGCATATACAAATGAATTTGCCAATTAAAGCAAAAACACTTTCTTTTGCATCTTGTAAAGGAATCACTTCTTGGGCCATAATACCACAGAACTTCATTAACGTAATCAATAATTTTGTTTCAAAAAGACACTTCAAGTGGTAAAGTAAGACACACATATTCATCAGACCCCCCCACACCCACCCCATGATATTTGATGCAGTACATAGTCACGTAACCCCTTCCCCTTCCGTCATTTGCCAGCAATGTCTTAGTAAAAAACTCACACCTCTGAAAATCCTTGTTTTTTTCCTTCCTCCTCCTCTCCAGTTTTTTCTCACTTTTCCTTTATTATTAGAAGCAACTTAGTCTCATCATTTGGAGGATGTCGTTAGAGTAAGAATCCACCCTGAATGAGACATGAAAATCTGATCCAATCTATCTGAAATTCCTGAGTCTCAAAAAACTGGGAAATAGCATTCTCTTAGGAGGTTTTTCATCTTTCCTGCTGCCTGTTCAGGTTCTATATGTTCCATTACCTAAAAATGAAGGAACGGAAGATAAGATGCTGAAAATTCTTCATTATTTAAAAACTTGTAAGAGTGTATGTTTCAGGTTTATTATAAGATTCTGTATGGCTTATTTCCCCTTTTTAAACTATTTTTCCCTTTTTTTAAAAAAACCAGATCAGAATTTTGTCACAGATCCAGCTAGATTTCCCAAAGATAAAATCTTTCCGTTTCCCCAACCATCACCAATTTTGCTTTATTTCATAATACAATATGTTTTAAAATTTACTAAAAAGGGACATTTTTCTCCATGTAGCTATATTATGCAGCAACCAGAGTGAGCCTCCAGGAAAAATAAGCACAAAGGAATAATTATGGGGAAAAAGACAGAAGTTAACCATGTCCTTGCTTCAGCAAAAGTAATGAAATTTCTCCTCACTCAGTCTAAATAAAGGCCACCATACTATTATAGATACAGTGGATAATATCATAAATACAAGAGAAATAAGAGACAAAAGGCTAAAGAAAAAATATCACCCAGCAGATACCAATTCAGAAAGAAACTTCAAGATTCTGAATCTTTCAAATAGCAGGTTGTCTTTCAACAACTTCTAGCCCATGTGACAGCTTTTTGAATAAGCTGCCTATGGCTCAGTATGAAGTCAACGGCTACTTTAGATTGGAGTTTATCAAATCAACTCCAAAAGTACTGACGCAGAAAAAAAATCTTTCTTCTACTTATTTTCTTATTATTAACTCATCCTAAATCAAGATCCAAAATGACAAGGCAGAAAAAGGCCACATTAGGTTGAGAAAGCAAGACACTCTCAGTATGTAAATCAAAAAGAGGCTGGAAAATGGGTCTTAAATGAGATCCTGAACCTCACTGCAAGGTATCCCTTAAGGGGGAATGTTATCAAGTCTATGTAAAGGAGCATTTGACAATATAGCACCTGCTTTGTGCTCCCAATGGCAGGGGAAGGTTGGTTCTCTGCAGTAGTAACTCTTCCTTATGTAAACCTTGCCGCAGTTCAGCTGTTTGAATGCTGTAGCTTAATTATAGCCATAATAAAGATATAAAACCCATAATATTAACAAATCATAGACATGAATGCTAAAGTTGGAAGAGAACTAAAAAGCTATTCACTCCAATTTTTCACAAAATGCAAAATCCCCAAGCTCTCTATAACAGGAAAAGATTGACAATTTATAAATCTGAAATGTTTCCTCTGTATGCAGAAGAATAGCACTAGTATATTATAAAAACCCAAAGTATTTCATACCAAGTTCACTCCATTTAATTTAAGAATGACAGAGATAGAAGAAAGAGAATGAAGGTATAGTATACATGTAAAACAATTTTGGGCTGCTTGGTCTCTAGGCCTGAAAACCCCTTCCTTTTGCCCACATATTTGATTTCCATTTCTTTTCTCACAAGAACACTGTAAATCATGTGACACAGACTTGACCTGCCTTGCTTATGTTTCTCTTTCCACCTAGCTGATGAGTTCCTGGGGGCAGAGGGCAGGAATCATAGAGTGTTTATCTTTGAATTCCTGTTGTTTAGCACAGTATTATGCTGGGTATCTAATGTGTGTGTGATCATAATAGTAGTAAAAGTAATACTATTTATGAAATAAACAATAAACACAAGGCACTGCACACACAACTTTCTAAATAGTATCTCTGATAATGACAATAATCCTGTTATAATCTATAAGTAGATTTTACTGCAATACATTTCACTGATGAGGGAACAAGCCAAAAGAGGACATGTAATTTGGCTAGCAACACACAGCCTTTAAGTGGGGGATTTTGAATTTTAATCCAGATAGAAAATAATCGACCTGCATACACGTTCCAATATACCATTTAGCAGATGCACAAAAAAATATCAAGTTGACTAGCCATGGCAATCAGAGAAGTAAAAGAAAAAGAAAGAATCCAAATTGGAAAGGAAGAAGTAAAACTATCACCATTTGTAGATTAAATGATACTATAACTAGAGAATCCTAAAGACTCTACCAGAAAACTGTTAGACCTCATCCATGAATTCGGCAAAGTCACAGGATACAAAATTAATACACAGAAATAGACAGCATTTCTATATACTAAAAATGAAAGATCAGAAAGAGAAATTAGGGAAACAATCCCATTTACCATCACATCAAAAAGAATAAGATACTTAGGAAGAAACCTACCTAAAGAGACAAAAGACCGGTACTCTGAAAACTATAAGACACTGACGAAAGAAATCAAAGATGACACAAACGGATCAAAAGACAGACCATGCTCTTGGGTGGGAAGAATCAATATTATCAAAAGGACTATACTACCCAAGGCAATCTACAGATTCAATGTAATCCCTATCAGATTACCAAGGACATTTTTCACAGAACTAGAACAAAATGTTTTAAATTTTGTTTGGAAGCACAAAAGACCCAGAATAGCCAAAGACATCCCGAAAAAGAAAAATGGAGCGGGAGGCATCAGGCTCCCGGACTTCAGACTATACTACAAAGCTACAGTCATCAGAACCACATGGTACTGGCACAAAAACAGAAACACAGATCTGTGGAACAGGATAGAAAGACCAGAAGTAAACCCACACATCTACAGTCAACTAATCCAGGACAAAGGAGGCAAGACTATACAAGGCAGAAAGGACAGCCCCTTCAATAAATGGTGCTGGGAAAACTGGACAACCACATGGAGAAGAAGGAAATTAGAACACTTTCTAACACCATATACAAAAACAAACTCAGGATGGATTAAAAACCTAGATATAAGACCAGACACTATAAAACTCTTAGAGGAAAACACTATAAAACTCTTAGAGGAAAACATAGGCCAAACACTCGCCAACATAAACCACAGCAACGTCTTCTCAGATCCACCTCTTAGAGTAATGACAGTAAAAACAAAAATAAACAAATGGGACTTAATTAGACTTAAAAGTTTCTGCACAGCAGAGGAAACCCTAAACAAAATGAAAAGACAACCCACAGAACGGGAGAAAATATTTGCAAATGAAGCCACTGACAAGGGATTGATCTCCAAAATTTTATAAACACCTCCTACAGCTCAATACCAAAGCAATGAACAACCCCATCAAAAATGGGCAGAAGATCTAAACAGACAATGCTCCAAAGAAGACATACAGATGGCCAAAAAACACATGGAAAGATGTTCAACGTCACTCATTATTAGAGAAATGCCAATCAAAACCACTATGACCTACCACCTTGCACAGGCCAGAATGGCCATCATCAAAAGGTCTACAAACAAAAGTGCTGGAGAGGGTTGGGGGAGATAGGAACCCTAGTACACTGTTGGTGGGAATGTAAATTGGTGCAACCACTGTGGAAAACAGCATGGAGAGTCCTCAGAAAACTAAAACTAGAACTACCATTTGATCCAGCAATCCCACTCCTGGGCATCTATCCTGAGAAAACCATCACTCAAAAACATACATGTACTCCAGTGTTCACTGCAGCACTATATACCATAGCTGAGACATGGAAACAACCTAAATGTCCATTGACAGAGGAGTGGATCAAGAAGGTGTGGTACACATACACAACAGAATATTACTCAGCCATTAAAAGGAGAGAAATAATGGCATTTGCAACAACATGGATGGGCCTAGAAATTATCATGCTAAGCCAAATCGGTCAGATGTTGAGACACCAACATCAAATGCTATCACTTACATGTGGAATCTAAAAAAAAGGACACAATGAACTTCTTTGCAGAACAGATACTGACTCACAGACTTTGAAAAACTTATGGTTTTCAAATGAGACAGGTTGGGGGGTGGAGGGATACACTGAGGGTTTGGGATGGAAATGCTATAAAATTTGGTTGTGAGGATCATTACACAACTATAAATGTAATAACATTCATTGAGTAATAAAAAAAGAAGTTAAAGAAAGCCTAAATCCTACTATCCAGACATTAACATTTTGGTAAACATTAATTCACTCATTTTTCTACATATATGTACATATAAACACACTATTCATAGATGAAATCACATAGTCCTAGCTGTGAGTAACATTTTTATTCAGTATGTGGCTTAGAGGTGTTTCTCTATCACTGAATCTATACCATAATTGTTAATGACCATATAGGATACCAATCAAATTTATTTAGCCTATTTTCCATTAATAGATATTAGGATACTATATATAGAAAACCCTAAGGATTCAACTAAAAAACTACTTGAACTGATCAACAAATTCAGCAAAGTAGCAGGATATAAGATTAACATTCATAAGTCAGTCGCATTTCTGTATACTAACAATTAAATACTAGAAAAGTAGTAACATTACTCTGCATAGTGTGAACATTTTAATAATATTGCTTCTTCCAATTCATGAGCATGGAATATTTTTCCATTTATTTGCGTCTCAATTTCTTTCATCAGTGTTTTATGGTTTTCAGTGTATAGATCTTTTACCTCCATGGTTAAATTTATTCCTGAGTAGTTTATTATTTTGAGGCTATAGTGAATTAAAGTTGTTTCATTTCTTTTTATAAGGTTTTGTTAGTGTATAGCAATGTAACTTACTTTCTCCCAAATATTTATTGAATTTTTCTAGGCTAAAGGCACTCTGATGATTACGCATGTAAACATAAGCAAACATATTTTTTAGATCATTTTAGGTGGAACAATTGAGGGAAAGGCAAATGCAAAATATTAAACATTTTTGGAGTTGACTTTTGTATTATTACTCTTCAAGTCTATGTAAGCAGATAAAAACCAGATATCGATCAGGCTCAACTAAATGAGGAAGATAAGATTTTTTTGTGTGTGTGTTAAAATATCTGGTCTAGGAGTTCTGACTCAGGCGTAGTGGGTTAAGAAACTGACTGAAGGGTTTTGGGTCACTGTGGAGGTTAGGGTTCAGTCTCCAGCTAGGTACAGTGGGTTAAAGATCCGGCATTTCTGTAGCTGTGGTGTAGGTCACAGCTGTGGCTCATATTTCAATCCCTGGCCCAGCAGTTTCCATATGCTCCAGGTTTGGCCATAAAATGGAAAAAAAAAAATCTGGCCTAAAGGCATGTTACTTTGGCCATCTTCAGGTGCTGGTTTTCTCCTTATTTTATATGAATAATACTTTGCTAAAGAAAATATTTAGCTATGAAGTGGTAAAAAGCCAAGGTTTATTCATAGAATTTTTATAAAAAGAAAAACAAGGAATGTTCACACAGTAATGACTATACTTCTTCAGTGAATACTTTATTCACTGTAGTCATGCTTTCTACATCTTATAATGTTCATTTTTCAGAATTAAAAAATAAAATTTCTGGAAACTGGTAATAAAAAGATGAGAAGAGATTAAATTCTATTAATAGAAAATAGGCTAAATAATTTTGATTGGTATCCTATATGGTCATTAACAATTATGGTGTAGATTCAATGATAGAGAAACACCTCTAAGCCACATTACTGAATAAAAATATAGGTTACCCACAGCTAGGACTATGTGATTTCATCTATAAAGAGTGTGTTTATATGTACATGTATGTAGAAATACAAAAATACAACACCTTTTAAAATTGCACTCCCCCCCAAAAAAAAACAAATACTTGGGAAAACGCCTGGCCAAGGAGGTGAAAGACTTATATGCTGAGAACTATAAAACATTAATTAAGGAAATTAAAGATGTAAAAAAATGGAATGATATCCCATGCTCCTGGGTTGGAAAAATTAATACTGTAAAAATGGGCATACTACCCAAAGCAATATACAGATTCAATGCAATCCCTATCAAATTACCCATGACATTTTTCACAGAACTAAAACAAACAATCCAAAAATTTATATAGAACCACAGAAGACCCATATTGCCAAAGCCATTCTGAAGAACAAAAACCAAGCAGGAGCCATAACTCTCCCAGACTTCAGGCAATACAACAAAGCCACAGTCATCAAGACAGTGTGGTACTGGTACCAAAACAGACAGACAGACCAATGGAACAGAACAGAGAACCCAGAAATAAACCTAGACACTTATGGTCAATTAATCTTTGACAAAGGAGGCAAGAACATAAAATGGGGAGGTGGGGGAACAGTCCATTCAGCAGGAATTGCTGGGAAACCTGGACAGCTGCAGGCAAATCAATGAAACTAGAACACACCCGCACACCATGCATGAAAATGAACTCAAAATGGCTTAAAGACAAATATAAGACGAGACACCATTAAACTCCTGGAAGAGAACATGGGCAAAACATTCTCTGACATCAACCTTACAAATGTTTTCTAAGGTCAGTCTCTCAAAGCAACAGAAATGAAAACAAAAATAAAGCAGTGGGACCTAATCAAACTGACAAGCTTTTGTACAGCAAAGGAAACCATGAAAAAAACAAAAAGACAACTTACAGAATGGTAGAAAATAGTTTCAAATGATGCAACTGGCAAGGGCTTAATCTCTAGAATATATAAGCAATTTATACAACTCAACAGCAAAAAAGCTAACAACCCAATTGAAAAATGAGCAAAAGACTTGAACAGACATTTTTCCAAGAAATACATACAGATGGCCAGCAAGCACATGAAACACTGTTCAACATCACTGATTATTAGAGAAATGCACATCAAAACTACCATGAAGCACCACCTCACACCAGTCAGAATGGCCATCATTAATAATTCCACAAATAACAAATGCTGGAGAGAGTGTGGAGAAAAGGGAAGCCTCCTGCACTGTTGATTGGAATGTATGCTGGTACAACCACTATGGAGAACAGTATGGAGGTATCTTATAAATCTATACACAGAACTACCATATGAGCCAGCAACCCTACTCTTGGGCATATATCCAGACAAAACTTTCCTTTAAAAAGACACATTCACCCACATGTTCATTGCTGCTCTATTCACAATAGCCAAGACATGGAAACAACCCAAATGTCCATCAACGGATGACTGGATTCGGAAGATGTGGTATATATACACAATGGAATACTACTCAGCCATAAAAAAGAACAAAATAATGCCATTTGCAGCAACATGGATGGAACTAGAAACTCTCATCCTGAGTGAAGTAAACCAGAAAGAGAAAGACAAATACCATATGATATCACTCATATCTGGTATCTAATATACGGCACAAATGAACCTTTCTACAGAAAAGAAAATCATGGACTTGGGGAATAGACTTGTGGTTGCCTGGGGGGAGGGGGGAGGAGTGAGATGGATTGGGAGCTTTGGGTTAACGGATGCAAACTATTGCTTTGGAAATGGATTAACAATGATATTCTGCTGAATATCACTGAGAACTATGTCTAGATACTTACAAGGGAGCACAACAATGGGATAAAAAAGTTATGTATACATGTATGTGTAACTGGGTCCCCATGCAGTACAGTGGGGAAAAAAAGTGTGTTGGCATAAATAACAATAAAAAATTTTTTGAAATAAAAATAAAAAAATAAAAACAGAACTACCAAATGACCCAACAATCCCCCTTCTAGGTATATATTCAAAGGAAATGAAATCATTATCTCAGATGACATCTGTATGCCCACATTCACTGCATCATTAATTACAATAGCCAATACATGGAAAAAAACTAAAAGTCCTCTGAATGGATAAATGGATACAGAAATTTTACATACAGTTGAGCCTTGAACAACACCAGAGTTAATCTATATAATTTATTGTGGCTCCTCCACATCTTTAGTTCCAATATATCCATAGATTCAACCAACCACAGGCCATGTAGTACTGTAGTATTTACTATTGAAAAATACCCACATATAAGTGGAACTATACAGTTCACACTCACATTATTCAAAGGTTAACAACATAAATGAGGTATCATTCTTTCATTTTAAAAAAAGGAAATTAGCACAGCACAAATGAAACTGAAGTGCATTATGCTAAGTGAAATAAACCAGGCAGAGAAAGACAAATACTGCACAGCATCACTTATATATGGAATCTGAAAAAAAAATTCAAAATCATAGAAACAGAGTAGAATAGTGTTGCCAAGAGCTGAGGGTGGGAGAAATAGGGAGAGGTGGGTAACGGGCTACAAATTTCAGTTATAAGATGAATAAGGTCTGAGGATTTAATATATTACTGTAGTTTTAATGCTACATTATGTAATTGAAATTTGCCTAGAGTAGAAGTTACATAGTCTCAATAATGACAACAAAAACAGTAACACTCTACTTCTGTGAAAAATATCATTGGTAACTTGATAGGGATTGCAATGAATTGTAGATTGCCTTGGGTAGTATAATCATTTTGACAGTATTGATTCTTCCAACACAAAAACATGGTATATCTTTCCATTTGTTTTGGTCATCTTTGATTTCTTTCCTTTGCATCTTATAGTTTTCAGAGCACTGGTCTTTTTCTCTTTAGGGAGGCTTATTCCTAGGTATTTTATTATTTTGGTGAGATGGTAAGTGGGATTGTTTCCCTAATTTCCCTAATATTCATTGTTAGTATACTGAAATGAAGTTGATTTCTGTGTATTAATTTTGTATCCTGCAACTTTACTAAATTCACTGATGAGCTCTAAGAGTTTTCTAGCAGTGTCTTTAGGATTTTCTAGGTACAGTATCATTTCATCTGTAAACAGCGATAGTTTTACTTCTTCCTTTCTGATTTGGATTCCTTTTATTTCTTTTTCTTCTCTGACTGCTGTGGCTAGAACTTCCAAAACTATGTTGAGTAGAAGTGGTGAGAGTGGATATCCTTGTCTTGTTCCTGATCTTAGCAATAATTCTTTTAGCTGTTTACCATTGAGAATGATGTTAGCTGTGGTTTTGCTATATATGGCCTTTATTATGTTGAGGTAGGTTCCCTCTATGCCCAATTTCTGGATAATTTTTATCAGAAATGGGTGTTGGATTTTGTCAAAAGCTTTTTATGTATCTATTGAGAGGATCATATGGTATTTATTCTTCAGGTTGTTAATGTGGTATATTACACTGATGGATTTACAGATATTGGAAAAATCCTTGCATCCTTGAGATAAATCCCACTGGATCAAGGTGTAAGAGCCTTTTAATGTATTGCTAGATTCAGTTTGCTAGTATTTTGTTAAGAATTATTGCATCTATGTTCATCAGTAATATTGGCCTGTATTTTCTTTTTTCAGGAAATCATTGTCTGATTTCAGTATAACGGTAATGGTGACACCATAGAATGAGTTTGGGACTGTTCCTCCATCTGCAATTTTTTGGAATAGTTTCAGAAGGATAGGTGTTAACACTTCTCTAAATTTTTTATAGAATTTGCTTGTAAAGCCATCTAGTCCTAGAGTTTTGTTTGTGGGAAGTTTTTAAATCACAGGTTCAATGTCAGTACTTGTGACTGGCTCATTAATCTTTTCTATTTCTTCCTGGTTTAGTCTTGGAAGATTGTACCTTTCTAAGAATTTGTCCATTTCTTTGAGGCTATTTTATTAAAGGCTTGTAGTAGCCTCTTGTGATCCTTTGTATTTCTGTGATGTCCACTGTAACTTTTCCTTTTTTATTTCTAATTTTATTGATTTAAGTCCTCTCTCTTTTTTTCTTGATGAATCTGACTAAGGGTTTGTCAGTTTTGTTAATCTTTTCCAAGAATCATCATTTAGTTTCATTGATCTTTTATATTGTTTTCTTCATTTCTATTTCATGCATTTCTCCTCTTTTTATGATTTCTTTCCTTCTGCTAACTCTAGGTTTTGTTCTTTCTCTAGTTGCTTTAGGAGCAAATTACATTGTTTATTTGAGATTTTTCTTTTTATTTTAAAATTTGTTTGGAAACACAAAAGACCCAGAATAGACAAAGCAATCCTGAGAAAGAAAAATTAAGCCGGAGGAAAGAGGTCTCCTAACTTTAGATTATACTACAAAGCTACAGTCATCAAAACAGTATGGTGCTGGTACAAAAACAGAAACATAGATCAATCAAACAGGATAGAAAGCCCAGAAATAAACCCAAGCACCTATGGTCAATTAATCTATAATGAAGGAGGCAAGGCTATACAATGGAGAAAAGACACCACTCTTCAAAGAGTGGTGATTGGAAAAATGGACAGCTACATGCAGAATAATAAAATTAGAACATTCTCTAATGCCATACACAAAAATAAATTCAAAATGTATTAAAAACCTAAATGTAAGATTTAATACCATATAAATCTTAGAGGAAAACATAGGCCAAACATTCTCTGACTTAAAGTACAGTAGTATCTTCTCAGATCCACCTCCTAAAGTAATGACAATAAAAAAACAAAAATAAATAAATGGGACCTAATTAAGCTTAGAAGTTTGGGCACAGCAAAGAAAACCATAAACAAAACAAAAGACAACTCATGGAATGGGAGAAAATATTTGCAAATGAAGCAAATAACAAGGGATTAATCTCCAAAACATACAAACACCTCCTGAAGCTCAATATCAAAAAAACAGGAGTTCCCATGTGGCTTAGCTGTGACAAATCCAACTAGTATCCATGAGGATGCAGGTTCAATCCCTGGCCTTGCTCAGTGGGTTAAGGATTTGGCATTACTGTGAGCTGTGGCATAGGTTGCAGATGTGGCTCGGATCTAGTGTTGCTATGGCTATGGCATATTAGGGTGGCAGTTGCAGCTCCAATTTGATCCCTAGCCTAGGTACTTCCATATGCCACAAGTGTGGCCCTAAAAAGGAAATTTTAAAAAATGGGCAGAAGATCTAAATAAACATTTCTTGGGTGTTCCCATTGTGGCTCAATGGTAACGAACCTGACTAGTATCCATGAGGATGTGGGTTTGATCCCTGGCCTTGCTAAGTGGATTAAAAATCCAGCATTGCCATGAGCTGTGGTGTAGGTTGCAGACGCAGCTCAGATTGGCATTGCTGTGGCTGTGGTATAGGCTGGCGGCTACAGCTCTGATTCAACCCCTAGCTTGGGAACTTCCATATGCTGCAGGTGTGGCACTAAAAAACCTAGGTAAATAAATAAACAAGCAAACGAACAGACATTTCTCCAAAGAAGACATGTAGATAGCCAAAAACATATGAAAAGATGCTCACTATCACTAATTATTAGAGAAATGCAAATCAAAACTACTCTGAGCTACCACATTACACCAGTCAGAATGGCCATCATCAAAAAGTCTACAAATAATAAATACTGGAGAGGGTATAGAAAAAGGGAGGCCTCTTACACTGTTGGTAAGAATGTACATTGTTGCAACCACAATGAAAAGCATATGGAGGTCCCTCAAAAAACTGAATACAGAACTATTATATGATCCAGCAATCCTATTCCTGGGTATCTATCCAGAGAAAAACATAGATCAAAAGATATATGCACCCCTGTGTTCACTGCAGCACTATTTACAATAGCCAAGACATGGAAGCATCTTAAATGTCCATCAGCAGAGGAATGGATAAAGATGTGGCACATATATACAATGGACTATTGCTCAGTCATAAAAAATTGAAATATTGCCATTTGCAGCAACATGGATGGACCTAGAAACTATCATACTAAGCTTGTCAGACAGTGAAAGACAAGCATCACATGATATCATCAAAATGTGGAATATAAAAAAAAGGGGGATACAAATTAACTTATTTGCAAAACAGAAACAGACTCACAGACTTTGAAAAACTCATGGTTACCAAAGGGGACATGTGGTGGGGGGTGGGAGAGATGGACTGGGCATTTGGGATTGGCATGTGCACACTTACATATATAGAATGATTGGCCAAAGGGGACCTGCTGCATAGCATACAGAACTCTACTCAGTATTCTGTGATAATCTATGTGGGAAAAGAATCTGAGAAAGTAGATATGTGTATATGTATGACTGGATCACTTTGTTTTACAGCAGAAATTATTACAGCCTTTTCAATTAACTATACTTCAACAAAACTTGGAGAGAGAGAGAGAAGAGAGAAAAACAAAGGAAGGGAGGGACAGAGGGAAGAAAGAGGGAGAAAGAAGTAACTATGTGAGGCAATGGAAGTTAATTCCATGTGGGAATCATTTCACAATATACACAACATCAAAATACCACATTGTACCTTTTTTTTTTTTTTTTTTTTGCTTTTTAGGGCTGCTCCCATGCATATGAAGGTTCTCAGGCTAGGGGTCTAATTGGAGCTACAGCTGTCAGCCTACACCACAGCTACAGCAATGCAGGATCCAAGCTGCACCTGCAACCTACAACCACAGCTCATGGCAACACCAGATACTTAATCCACTAAGCGAGGCCAGGGATCAAACCCTCAACCTCATGGTTCCTTAGTCGGATTTGTTTCTGCTGAGCCACAAGGGAAACTCCACATTTTATACTTTAAGTACATTACAGTTCTATATGTCAATTATACATCAATAAAACTGGAAAGTAAGATATAAAGATATTGATAAGATATTGAAAAAAATCACATTTAAGAATGTACTACCTGACTTAAAGACTTGGTTTAAAACTGCAATTAAAGACAGTGGGATATTGATGTAAAGACAGCCCAGCAGTTCCAAAAAAAATTTTGATCTTGGACTCCTCTATGCTTTTGCAAATTATTGAGGATCCTAGTGAGATTTTGTTTATATAGGTTACCTTTATCAATATTTACCATATTGCCAGCAAGACTGGGAAATTTTCAAACTTTTTAATTAATTTAAAAATAGTAATTAGAAGCAAATTACATGTTAAAAATTAGATAGTTTTATGAAAAATAAGTATTCTCCAAAACAAAGAAAAATCAGTGAGAAAATGAGCACTGTTTTACATTTTTAAAAATCTCTATGATAATTGAGTTAATAGAAGACATCTAGATTTTTCACATCTGATTCTGCATTTAATCCTTTGCTATGTTGCTTCGGTTGAAGAAGATGAAGAAAATCAGACAACACACTAATATGTACTGGAATAGTAAGGAGTATTTTCACAGACTTTTTTGATTATTAATATTATTTATTCTTTTTTGAAACTACATTAAAATTCAAGTGTTTAAAGGCTAGTTGCAGTGTGGAACCTGAAAACACATCACTGAAGTTTTCATGCTTCATTGGTCTATCTTTCACTTTGACTAGATCTTCTACCCATGCATGCATTTATAATGTCATGCTTATTTAGGTCTTTTGGAAAATACTTATCATATTCAGCATATCTTCCTAATGATGGCACATTTTATTAAAACAGTCAAAAAATCACACTTCTTAATATCACCAATCTTATCAATAAATTCTTAAAGTATTGGGAAGTGATCAAGTCTATGATGTCAGATACTTATTTTGCAAATTTATAATGTTATCACTGGCAGCAAAAATGATCAGTTTATCGCCTTGGAATAACAAGCTTGCATTTGTTCACTTTTGAGAAAATATTTGCCAAATATTCAAATCTGAATAATCATAGTTTGTTGGTCACTCTTTCAAGTAACGATGGTGTTTCATGGAAGAAAAAAAATTTAGTTCAGCTTGCAAATCAAACAATTGCACATGTGTTTTTCTCCTAGACCAGAAGTCCCCAAATTATGACCAGGAGAGGCCAAATCCAGCTTTAAGGTCATTGTATAAATAAAGACTAACTGGAACACAGCCACAAGCATTCATCTCTGTATTACCTGTGACTGCTTTCACACTATGGTGGCAGAGGTGAGTAGTTGCATGATTTGGTGTGCAAAGCTGAAACTATTAGTCCCTGGCCCTTTACAGAAAAAGTTTGCCAATCCTTGCTCTAGATAACCATCAGATTACAATTACATTTGGTATGCATCTGAAGTGCTTTAGGCATACCTTCGATTTCATCAAATAGAAAATTTTAAAGATGCATACTCGGGAGTCCGCTTTCATGATATTATTAGTTTTCTTCATTTGGAGTCAAGTGTGTGGCAGTGAAGCATACAATGATGATGAGTACACAGTCCAGATTCGACTAAGGTACCAGCAATTTTACCCACAATTGCTTTTATACTTTCAGTGTAAATAGCAGATAATAGCTTAGTATTATCATGCAATATTGTGAAAATAGTTTGGCTGCAAAGACCCTCTGAAATACTCTCCGGGAACCCTGTGGGTCTACAGACCATACTTTGAAAACCACTTTGATGGGCAAAGAGATCACAGGAATAGAAATTTTAAAAATATACCCACACATACATATTAAGTTGATTTTCAACAGGCAGGCAGGAAGCAAATGGAGAAAATTAAAAAAAAAAGTTTTTCAATAAATGAAACCAGAATAACTAGATAAGCATGTGGGGAAAAAATGACCCTTGACCCTACCTCATCCCACATACAAGTAATTAATTTGAGATAGACTATAAATCTAAATACCTACCAAAGATAAAACACAAACTTCTAGGTGAAAAGAAAATCTTTATGACCTTGGGTTAGACAAAGATATTTTAAAGAAACACATATTTCCCACTGTGGCACAGTGAGTTAATGATCTGGCTTATTTCTGTGGAGGCGCTGGTTTGATTCTCAGCCCAGTGCAGAGGGTTAAGGATCTGGCATTGCTATTGCTGTGGTGTAGGTTGCAGCTCCAGCTCGGATTTGATCCCTGGCCCAGGAGACTTCCATATATACCACAGGGACAGCAAAAAAAAAAAAAAGAAAAATAAATAAATAAAACTGAAGGGGGAAAAAAAAGAAATAAAGCAGAAGAATATGTTTAATAAAAGAATTATCTAGTTTGCCTTTTCTATAAAAATGTGCATCCAGAGGCTTCCTTTCCCTCAAACATCATGTGACACCACCATGAAAAAAAACACAAATCTAATCAGGTGACCTCAATGTGCCAGGGACTTTTACTAAATTGCCAGTCAGAGAAAAGCACCATTCTTTTCCACTGTCGCCCCCTCACCACAGGCTGGCAGGTCACAGCTGAGTCAGATCGGAAGTTCCCACCCCCTGACATTTAAAGAGAAGTCATTGAAATTTACTTCTAGGTTCAGGCAGATTGTTTTCAAGACTAGATGAACTGCTTAGCCTCTTACATAACAATAGTGATGCATTTGAATAAGTAATTTGAGAGAGGAGATATGAGGTCACTAAAGAGGAAGCAATAAATAAAATTACCACCAGAAGTATCTCACTATGCAGTAACAGCTACAGATACAAAGCAATCACGTTTATCTCCATCTCCTTCATTGACGCCGGTGGCACTGCTGCATGCCACATGAGCAGGTGCAAGGATGATTTCATGTGCTGTATGATGGCGGTTTGAAGACAGTAGTGGGCCCATCCCACCCTGGAACTGTACATCAGTTATATATCTAGCATTGCATATGGAAAATCTTTACATTCATTTAACCCCTTTGGTGGTGCACTCATTTAGCTGGGCTAAGTATTTCATGAATATTCATTAGTAGGCCTTATTTACATATTACTAAGCTATTAGATTCTGCAGCTAATATTCTAAACCAGAACTCTACATTAACCATCATTCATGTACAGCCACAGTTCTATGACAATTGATGTTCATAATGACCTTAAAGTACTACATGATTTTCAAAGGCTGTGCTATTTCAGAGGAAGTAAATTCATCTCCAAATTAAATCTCAACTGAAAATTAAAATGGTAATGAGATACCATGCCTGATCTATTAAACTGGCAAAGATTAAGAGAAACAATGAAAGTATGGGGAAACGGGCCCCCAAATACCACTTAAGGGAAGGTAAACTAGTGCAAACTTTTTAGAGGACTTTTTAGTTTGTCAAGATATGTTAAAAGTCTTATACTCATTCCTAGGCATCTATCCAGAGAAAACCATGACTCAAAAAGATACATATGCCCCAGTGTTCATTGTGGCACTATATAATAGCCAATACATGGAAGCAACCTAAATGTCCATCAACAGAAGAGTGGATAAAGAAGATGTGGTACATATAGACAATGAAATATTAGCCATAAAAAAGAATGAAATAATGCCATTTGCAGCAACACAGATTGACCTAGAAATTATAACACTAAGCAAAGTTAGTCAGATAGTGACAGGCAAACATCATATACTATCACTTACATGTGGAATATAAAATAAGGATACAGATGAACTTATTTGCAGAATAGAAACAGACTCACAGACTTTGAAAAACTTATGGTTACCAAAGCAGACAGATTGAGGGGGGGGTGGGGGGACATGGACTAGGGGTTTGGGATGGAAATTCTAAAATTAAGTTGTGATGATGGTTGTACAACTATTTTTAAAAGCCTTATAAATAATAATGGATAATACTTACATTATGCTTATTAGAGTCATATAATATTCCAAGTGTTCTCCATTTATTAAGTAGTTAATCCTAAGAAATATCCCTACAAAATAGGGATTATTGGCCCATTTTAAAGATGAAACACTGAATCTCAGAATAATTTACCTAAGGTCACACAGCTGGTAAATGGCAGAGCAGGAATCTGCACACAGGAAATCAGTCTTCAAGAGGCCATGAGCTACACTGGATTGCATTATACTGCATCTCAAAATGTGCAGCCCTTCAAGCTCAAATGTTTCTTCTAGGAATTTATTCTAGTGAAAAAAAAAAAGATATATACATAAATGAACCCCTGGGCATTATAGTGCTTTTAAAACTAAAAAATTCACAAATGAACTAAATGTCCCATTGTAAAGATTATGACCCATGGGGCAAATTGCTCCCAAGCCATTTTTAAATGTTAACCTCAATAAAATGGAAAATGATTATGCACAGGAAGACCTGTTCTGGCTTTTCCTGTTTGCGCAGTGTCACATTTCCCAACCCCTAATCTGTGCCTCCAGAGACCTATCCTATGGACCACGTTACCTGAGCTCTCCTCAAAGCTATATTCCAGATGGATTCTGCCAACAAGATGTACTAACAGAATACTAGGTGGAAGGAAAGAAAGAAGACATGCAGGTGAGGTTACTTCTTTTTCCATTAGTGCCTTACATTGGCAGCAATGGTACATCCCTTCTGGACTACAGCTGCTGGTGAGAAGCCTGTCCTCCAGGATACTAGCTTTCATTGGACTCCAATAACATTCTTTTTCCCCCAGAGCCTCTCAGGATGGAGGAAACAGGTCACCAGCGTTAGTTTCCAAGTGGCTCAACCTCCCTTGTACCCACACTCATATAAATCATCTTTCCTGTGGTCTCTTCCATAGAACCATCTGAGGTAGAATTTTGTAGCCAACACAGACCCTAACTGTGAGGGATGGGGAGTGGGGTGGTATATGTATTTTTGCTTAGAAAACATCTGATAGACTATACAAGAAAATGCTGCCAGTGTTTACCATTGGGTGGTGAGATTATGAGTTATTTATTTTAATCTTTATTTATAGGCATCGAGGAAAGAGAGGACTTTATTCACATCCTGATTAAAAAACTTACTGTATTGAAAACATTGAACAAATCACCATATGTCATGTAGTCATTTATAAAGTAAAAATAATAACATCCATCTCTTTGGGTTTTTATGGCTATTAAATAAGATGGTCCATGTGAAGGTCTAGATATACAGTAGGTGTTTATAGATGCCTTGTTTTTAATAACTTCCTAATACTTAAATGATTTGTATGGTAAAATTGCATAACACATGACAAAAGTACATATCAGAAAATGCTGACAATTATCACAGGCTGTGAAGTACATTCTGAAGTTGTATAATGAAAAAAAAAAAATTCCACACATGGGAAATAGAAATTTGAAATTTTTTGGTAATTTTTTTGAAATGATCATCTACTCATTAAATTCTCATATAGAATACAAGTATGGAAGGAAAGGAACCAAAAGCAATTCTTGGTTTGCAAAGAAAGCTCCATAGACAAGTAAACAGAATTTCGCAGCAACGCGTTTGTTCTTGATGGGTATTAACTTGTGAGACTGTCACCATGAAGGTAAAAAGCACATTCCAAAGCATCAACAAGGCACAATCCCTTTTGACAATAAATACGTTTTAACTTTGGAGCTATTCACAGTAAGACTTGCAAGCCATTCATCTTATAGCTCATGTATGACTCAGAGTATTTATTACATTTTCCCTCCCACCCTAATCAATGCTGGGTGACAAAGAGTGGCATCATTCAATCCAAAAAGGCCAAATGTTGGAGTTCCCTTGTGGTGCAGCAGGTTAAGCATCTTCATTATAACTATAGCAGCCTGGGTTGTTGCTGTGACATGGGCTCAATCCCTGGCCCAGGAACTTCCACATGCCACAGGTGCAGCCAAAAAAGCCAACAAACACAAAGGCCAACTGTTTAAATGGTAACATTTTTCACTGCTCTCCCCCCAAATGAGCAACTGGATAATCAAAATTTTCACAAAAGAAACAAATAAAATTAATGAGAATTCCTCCAACTGAAGGTTTGAAAGGAGCCAACACTATTGAAATGTCTGAAGCCAGACAGGGCCTAAGGAGTTCACAGGGTCATTAATTATGGGAAACTGAAGGAAATGTGGTCAGACCTGCTGTCAGTTTAAAGAATATCACTGAAGCTTTACAAAAATGATGTACGTTCCCATTCAAACATACCAAAAGCTATTGAACTTAATTTCCTTTTTAAACATCTACTTTGCTATCCTCAATTGCTGATGGGTGAGGAAATGCTTTAACTCACAGGGCATTTTTGGTTCACTGACAAACGTATTCACAAGCAGCAGACTGTTCCCACAAACATGTTTTTTATGCGTAAGATTTCAAGTAGATTTCAAATGCCTTTTCAAAGGCCTTGCCTCTCTTCATTCCTTTTCCCTTGGAAGAATCCAGCCATCTTTCCATCCTACCACCTACTTCCTCATCATGTGTCAATTTTGTGCTGCTCTCCTAATATCCTCTATGATTATTATCCTGATCATCACACTTGAGTCACATCATTGGTCTCCTTGAATCTTTGTCATGTTTGTCTTGGTTTCTGCAGCCCTTTTTAGTCTAACATTGTGCAACTGATTTCTTATATTGACTTGACTTCCCTCTGAAATATCAACCAAACCCAGCCCCACATAAAGACACCCAGCTTCAGTACACAAGACTTGGGCACTTCTCTTTAATTCATTGTCATGGGAATTTCTTGTCCAAAAAAAACAGAAGTCCTTAAGTTGCTTCTGAGCTGATTCTGAATAAAGCTGTGAGGGAAAAGTAAAAATCAGCCTCTACTCTTGTATCTGGCAATTGGTAAAGATTAAATACTTCAAAATTCCCAGCAAAAGGTGGGGAGACTGATTTGCATTCTTATTTCGTGCATTTTTTTCCTTTCTTAGTATAAGTAGAAATAAAATAGAAATATAAAATATAATTAAAAAATGATCAGTAAGTTAATGTGGAAAATCCCTACGCACACTGAACTAGGTAGTACAAACCTCTACGTACATTTAAAGACACATACACAATGTTTGTGTGCATTATAACATCTTCATTACAAATTACCAGAGTAGATAACATATTTCAGCATGTAGCAGCTCAGTGGCTTAGAAGTAACTAAACATCACTTGGATTGAACCATTCTTTTCTAATGCTTTGGAGGCTATGGGGCTAAAGAAGTTAGAGGACAGAATATGAATTTGATACATTCAAATTATTGCTGTCATAACTGATTGCACTTCCTGCAGTCATGTAAGCCAATTCAGAGCTAGTTTCTGTTACCTCTAAATTGCATCTAGTAACATGGCACATATTCCAACAATTGGCCAAGGACATGTCAACCAACTGTAAGCACAAAGAACTCTAGCCCCAGAAGAAAAAAAAGAAAGACGTGGTTGCTCGTGCTCAAGGAGAATTTTTCTTTCTAAAAATTGTGAGCTATAAAATATAAATTTAGCTTTCTTCAATTCCTGATGGAAAAGTAAATACTTACACTCCAAGGCACACTGATAAAAGGCTTACTTTCTACCATCATTCTTCCCTCCCCTTAACAGGAGGTTGCATTAAGCCAAAAAGAAATATTGACTATCTGATGCCAATTCACTTCTTCCCTTTTGTGATATTTGCTTAGACCACGCTCACATCCTGCCACCATTACCTCTCTCTCTCAGCTGTTTAATCAGATTTTAAATGACTCAGGATAGCGTAATATCACCCATAGAAAGGGCTCACATATGTACTCAGTGAATGAATGCATGACGTGAGTGCAAATTATTAAATACAGGAAAATTAGGATGGATACTATTTTAATACTTCACAGAAGCAATCCAAGCAACTCAATTCCCATTTAAACACTGCGACCTATTCTTTCACACTTGATTCTCAGTTATTAAAACACATTTGCTCTCTCTTGATCCTCTTTTTAACCACAGTGGTTTAAAAACATTTAGAGAAAGTTCAGGAATATTTGGCATACTTTATTTTCTGTTTTATCTGATATATCTAAATTTGTTGCTACTGCTTTTGCAGAACCATTGCCCTGAAAACAGGAAAAAAAAGAAAAAGACACAAGGTTTTAGCTGACTTTAATATCTCTACTTCCAAATTATCCTATATATTCATTATTCCCTGGAAGCTACAACACAGGCTGTAGACTCTCAGAGTTGCCAAGTAAGCAAGTACATTAGAGAGTCAGAAATTCTTACTCTGCAAGTATTCACTGAGAAAAGCTTTCTCCTGTGCCAAGTATTACTAAGGTTCTGTTTGTAACTTTGGATTGCATTAAAAATATCACCTATCAGGAGTTCCCATTGTGGCTCAGTGCATTAAGAACCCGACTAGAATCCATGAGGATGCAGGTTCGATCCCTGGCCTCACTCAGTGGGTTAAGGATCCGGCATTGCCCTGAGCTGCAGTATAGGTCACAGATGCAGTTTGGATCCCATGCTGCTGTGACTGTGGCATAGGCTGGCAGCCGCAGCGCCAATTCAACCCCTAGCCTGGAAACCTTCATATGTCATAGGTGTGGACCTAAAAGAAGAAAAAAAAATCACCTATCACAGGGAGAGCCAGCTGCTATGTGAAGACAGAACTATAGAAAATGGGAACAATCTTCAAAAATCTGGTAGTAAATCTATGTACTTCTTCAAGCATGAAAAGTGATGTCCTCCTGTTTCTGGCTTTGCTACTAGAGTGCTACACAGACCAGACCACCTCACTTTCATTCAAACCCTGACATTCTCCCTCACTGGCTAAGGCTCTCTGTGTAGCCCCAGGCCAGCAGCCTAGACCAGCCACACTCCGAGCATGTGGTCAACAGCTTTCAGTTATTATGCCTTTGATTCCTATGGAGATGCAGGTGTGTCCTTTTCTCCATTAGGATGGAAATTCCATTAGGAATTCCAAAAATTCAATTTTGAAAGTAAAGAGGCAAAAGAGGCTACTGGCTGGCTTTGGTACAATATTTCTTTTTTGGTTAGAAAACAGAACCCTGCAGTCTAGCCTGGCAGAATCTTACAATGCTGTCCAACAACCAAGTTCATAATAGTTATTTTGCCTTGCCTTTTGGGGGAAGAAATTTTCCTCAGGAACACATACAAAAATAATAAGCTAGGGAAAGTTCCCCTGGCTGGTCATAATCATAAAATGGATTAATATTATTTCTCAAGACAATCTCAGTGATCATAGCCAACAATAATACAGATATATTATTGCCTCTAGTTAAATTAGCATTACCCCATCAGTTTCTAATCTATCACTGATAGATAATAATATTATTCAAGATAATGGAAAATAGACCATTGAATAGTATGTTAACAAAGTGATCTTCTGATCCCATAACTTGTTCTGTAAGTGTTATCACTAGTATGAGGAAGCTAAAACACAAAGCTTAGAAGAAACTATTGTTCGTATTTTTCGATACAAATATACCCTTATGCACATCTTACATAAATTGCTTCTTGTCCCTTAATGCTAACAAATGTGAACATTGCTATAGGGTCATTTGACAATTTCTAGAACTTTGAAAATTTTTACACAAGTCACATTTCAACAGAGTATAACAGCAGAGTATAATTCAACACCACACTTTTCCCAAATTGCCTAAATAATGTTTATTGATAGCACAGGGAATAATACATAATACCTTGTAACAATCTATAACGGAAATGATTCTGAAAAAGAATATATATGTATAACTGAATCATTATGCTATGTATTTGAAAATAACACCTTATAAATTAACTACAATTTTTAAAAGTTTACTGAAAAGTTCCTATGTGTCAAATACTGTTCTAATGTTCTAAGAATTTTTTATATATTATTTATCCCTCACAGCAAACAAATGGCATTTTAAATATGAGTAAAATAAGGCAAAGAGCGTTTCAATAAGCTTTAATAAGTTGCCTAAGATTTCAAGCAGTAAAAGATATAAGTAAAATTCAAATCCAGGGAGTCTGGCTCTGGAGGCCATACTCATAACCACTGTGATCTACATAAAAAAATGAATCAAAACAAAGTTTAATTTGTCAAATATGAGTGCTAGATAACATTATAATTATGCTGTCAATAAACTTACAGTTTAGTTGGGGAAAAATATAAGTCATAAGTGATTAAAAATGAGGCTCAGCATAACTGAAATGACCTTGAAAAGAAAATTATTCATTTGATTCATATTCTTTATTGTTATGTAGAGTTATATATACTGTATACCATTTTGTAATGTTTTATAAAGTATTTTTAAAAGCTTACAGGAACATATACATAAATTAATAAAATTACAGAAAATACCAAAATAAAAGCTTAAGAAAAACACAAATAATACTATACAAAAACACATGATATTACGTATTATTTTTCTTTTTACAGCCACAACTGTGGCATAGGGATGCTCCTGTGCTGGGGTCAAATTGGAGCTGCAGTGTGATGCCTACACCACAGCCATGGCAACACCAGATCTGAACCACATCTGTGACTTAGGCTGTAGCTTGTGGCAATGCCAGATCCTTAACCCACTGAGTGAGGCCAGGGATTGAACCTGCAGCCTCACAGAGACTATGTCAGGATCTTAACTTGTTGAGCCACAACAGGAACTCCCAATATTATGTATTTTTTTTAATTTATTAAAGTGGTAATCAAAGAAAGAAAAATTATCATTTACATGACTCTTACGAGTCCATAAAGAGAAAACATGTCACCTTCACAAAAGGTCAAGGTTTCCATAGGCTCTTACATCCCAAAGAATTTTATGGTATTTGATGTTTTTATTCAGCTTCAGAGAATTACAGAATTCTTTTTTTTTTTTTTAATTTTATGGCCACATCTGGGGCATATGGAAGTTCCCAGGCCAGGTTCTTTAACCCGTTGCACCAGGCCAGGAATCAAACTCAATCTCTACAGCAACTCAAGCCACTGCAGTTGGATTTTTAACCAACTGTGCCATGGCGGTAACTTCCAAGAATTCTTAATGAAAGAAATAGTTTCATAGGATTTCAGAAGGCAAAGTATGGGCAAGACCATTCTAGGCAGAAGGAAAAAAAATGCAATGGCATGAAAGCATGAAATACTTTTTTGTGTTTGAGAAATGACATGTTTGGACTAGTATTTCCTAAAGGGTCTTCTGTGAAATGGTCACCAATGGCCAAAAAAAAAAAAAAAAAAAAAAAAGTAAAACTAAGTTGAAGAAATTCTGGGTTAAAATACTAATAACTGGAAGTTGCTTTTTTGAACTATGAGGAAACAGCTGTACCACACTTACCTACTTCAAAATAAAAGCAAAAAAAAAAATCAAACAAACAAATCATAATGCATATAAAGCTCCCTGAAGACAGTGGAAAGCAGCCTAGGCAGCCAATACCTAAAGGGCAAACCTCCAAAGAGAAAAAAAGTAAATAGCAGTGAGCCGTACACTAACCCACTGCTTTGTCCTTCTGGAGCGCTTGCCAATACTCAGTTCGAGCATAGAATCCAAGGAGAAAGCCGTGGCTTAGAACCTGTGGCTGTGCCACTAGACTGGAGAAACAAAAACAGAAGTTAAGGAATACCAAGGTTGCCAGGACTGGAGGGGCCGAGATCTTGAAGAATAGGGAAGCAGGTGACCCTCAAATTCTGGGTGTAATTTCCACCTCAAGGGAGTTGCTAACTCCTTAGTGTACAGGGTAAGTAGCTGAAGAAACAATGAGAAATAAGCTACTGAGATGTTAAAAAGGAAGGTAGAGGAGTTCCCGTCGTGGCGCAGTGGTTAACGAATCCAACTAGGAACCATGAGGTTGCAGGTTCGGTCCCTGCCCTTGCTCAGTGGGTTAACGATCCAGCGTTGCCCTGAGCTGTGGTGTAGATTGCAGACGCAGCTCGGATCCCGCGTGGCTCTGGTGTAGGCCGGGGGCTACAGCTCCGATTCAACCCCTAGCCTGGGAACCTCCATATGCTGTGGGAGTGGCCCAAAGAAATAGCAAAAGGACAAAAAAAAAAAAAAAAAAGGAAGGTAGAAATATTGATCATCTGAAGAAAAATAGATTTCAGTTACAGGGTCTGTCTTATAATGAATGTTTGAGTAGATCTGAGTTACAGAGTCTGTCTGTAAAGAAGGTCCGGATAAATATACTAGGTTTTCTGCTGAAACCTCTGGAGGACTATACTCTTGGATAAGAGAAAAACTGAAATTGGGACTCAACTGAATCAAGGTGATCTTCCTATATTTCAACTGTCCTATGGATGAAAATTAAATTTTCTCCAGCAGAAGATAACATAATTCAAAACTTCTAAAATTACTCATGTGAATGTCTGGCATTCATTCAAACATTAATTAATAAGAAGCCAAGAAACAGAACCTTGTGACTAAAAATTGAAAGGAAAAAATAGGGAACCATGGATAAACAATATAGGGGAGTAATGGGCAAAAGATTTAGAAATATACATGATTAATATGTTCAAGAAAATGGAAAAACATGGAGAATTTGACCATGTCTTATGAATTCATATGAAGAGATAAAACTTTAATTTTAGAAGTGAAATACAACCAAAACTAAGAATTTGGCAGATCAGACAGAGCAGAAAATAGAAAGGGGAACAGAGTAAAAAATTTAAGATTAAAATACATAGAAAAAAGAGAGTGGAAAGTACAGAGGAGAACATAACAACATGAAACTAGGTGACAAGACCTAAAATGGGTGTAAATGGATTATCAGAAGGAGAATATGAGAACAGGCAAGAGCTATATCTAAAGAGGTCTCAAATGACAATTTTCTGAAACTGATGAAAATCACCAGTCTGTGAAGTCAAAATGTATTATTATGAACTCCAAGCAGTTCAAATGCAAAGAAAAGCATACCTAGGCATATCCAACAAAGAAAACTCTTTAAAAACAGCCAGGGGAAAAAGCATATTACTTTTAAAGAAACCACCTGAAGACTGACAAATGTATTTTCCATGAAAATGATGATCAGAAGGGAACAGAATGATGTTTGCAAAGTGCTGAAAAAAAGTTACCATCAAACAATTATCCTACAGCCAGGAAAAAAAAAATTTATCAAAATACACAACATTTATAGCAAAAAAAAAAAAAAAAAAAGCAATAAATGGAATAAAGTGGTGGTAGTAGAATAAAGTATGCAATAATTCCAGGATTGTTTTGGAAGTGAGAAATAGGAGTTCCCACCGTGGCACAGTGGGATCCATGAGGATGCATGCTCAATCCCCGGCCTCATTCAGTGGGTCGGGGATACAGCATTGCCATGAGTTGTGGTGTAGGTTGCAGATATGGCTCCGATTCCTAGTTGCTGTGGCGTAGGCCAGCGACTACAACCCCAATCTGACCCCTGGCCTGGGAACATCCATATGCCACGGGTGCAGCCCTAGGAAAAAAAAAAAGTGAGAAATATACTAACTTCGACCCTCTAAAAATTAAAAATACACATGACAAACTAGGATTTGAAAGTAATCAATATAATTTTAATAAAATATGGGTCAAAGAAACAGTAAAAAGTAAAGTATTTTAACTAAATTATAATACAAAATTTGTGGCATGCTGCTAAAGCAGTTCCCAGAAAATATCCTTGTAAGAAAGTTTGAGAGGAGTTGCCGTCGTGGTGCAGTGGTTAACGAATCCGACTAGGAACCATGGGGTTGCAGGTTCGGTCCCTGCCCTTGCTCAGTGGGTTAAGGATCTGGTGTTGCCGTGAGCTGTGGTGTAGGTCGCACACGCAGCTCGGATCCCGCGTTGCTGTGGCTCTGGCGTAGGCCGGTGGCTATGGCTCCAATTCGACCCCTAGCCTGGGAACCTCCATATGCCACAGGGGTGGCCCAAGAAATAGCAAAAAGACAAAAAAAAAAAAAGAAAGTTTGAGAAAAAAGAAAAGCACTAATTATCAATGTGAGGAATGAAGGATACATCACTACAGATCTGACATATACTATAATGATAAATTATAAAGGAACATTATGCATTACATAATAAACTTTAAATTTTATGGAATGAATTTCTTAAAAAACAAAACTTACCAAAAATAACATCAAAATAGAAATTTTGAATATTCTTAAATGTATTAAATAAATTGAATCTATAATATATATAGTCCAACAAAGAAAAATCCAGTTTCACCAAGAAATTCTTCCAACATTTAAGCACGATAACAGAAAGCTTAAACAAACTTGCCTAGAGAAAGGAAATTTATTTTATCAAAGGCAGCATAACCGTGACACCAAAAACATAATGGCATAACAAAAAAGGAAATTACAGAACAATCTCCCTCATAAACATTGATATAAAAACCCTAAGGAACAATAAAAATTCAGAAACAGAGTCATGCTCAGTAGATTTATGTTAAAGTACCCTGCAGTGCCTTTCCACAAATGAAGGTAGATATTGATTTTTTTTTTCCTTAAACAACCTGCATAGCAGAAGGTAAGGCAAGTTCTCTAGCCATCAAACTTTACTTGTTGACATGCCAAGCTGTCCTTAAGCAAATATATTTAAATCAGAATTTCTAAGACTCTCTCCTGAAGTTGGGCCTAGCCCAGGTCTCACTTGCATTAATTTAACCTTGTTTCCCAAACCACAAGCTTTGGGAAGAGGACTAGAGTGCAATCTGTTGTTCTAAGGAAGTCAGACCATGCTGATAGTGTCTGTCCACTAGGAACAGTCTCCTAAGGCTCTAAACCCTGTGATAGAGATTTGGCTTCAAAAGATGGTTGCTAGGATCCAGTTTCTGTACTAACCAGGGTTCTGCAGCCTCAGGGTTACCAAGAATAGCAGCTGGATATTCATATGAAAAAAAATAAACATTTAGTTCTATTTCACAATACACACACAAATAATTTTTTTTTTTGTCTTTTCAGGGCTGCACTTGCAGCATATGGAGGTTCCCAGGCTAGGGGTCTAATCGAAGCTGTAGCTGCCAGCCTACATCACAGCCACAGCAATGTGGGATCCAAGCTGCATCTGCAACTACCTGCAACCTACAACATAGCTTACGGCAACACCTGATCCTTAACCCACTGAGCAAGGCCAGGGATCGAACCCACAACCTCATGGTTCCTAGTTAGATTCATTTCTGCTGTGCCAGGATGGGAACTCCATAATTTTATAATTTTGAAATAGATGTAAATTAAGTGCAATCATTAAACAATAGGGATTCTAAAAGATAACATAGAAGAATAGTTTTCTGTTTTGAGGGGCAAGCAAAGACATTTCTAAACAGGAGACAATGAACATTAATCATAAAGTAGATTTGAAAAACTGGACTACATTAAAAGAACTTCTATCCACCACAAGACACAATAAAAATGCAAATCAAAGAGCGGATATTTATAATATATACATATGACAAAGGATTTGTATGTATTATAAAGGAGTTATACAAATCAGAGAAAAAAACTAATTACCTAAATTACTCAATGAATGTTATTACATTTATAGTTGTGTAATGATCCTCACAACCAAATTTTATAGCATTTCCATCCCAAACCCTCAGTGTATCCCTCCACCCCCCAACCTGTCTCATTTGAAAACCATAAGTTTTTCAAAGTCTGTGAGTCAGTATCTGTTCTGCAAAGAAGTTCATTGTGTCCTTTTTTTTAGATTCCACATGTAAGTGATAGCATTTGATGTTGGTGTCTCAACATCTGACCGATTTGGCTTAGCATGATAATTTCTAGGCCCATCCATGTTGTTGCAAATGCCATTATTTCTCTCCTTTTAATGGCTGAGTAGTATTCTGTTGTGTATGTGTACCACACCTTCTTGATCCACTCCTCTGTCAATGGACATTTAGGTTGTTTCCATGTCTCAGCTATGGTATATAGTGCTGCAGTGAACACTGGAGTACATGTATGTTTTTGAGTGATGGTTTTCTCAGGATAGATGCCCAGGAGTGGGATTGCTGGATCAAATGGTAGTTCTAGTTTTAGTTTTCTGAGGACTCTCCATGCTGTTTTCCACAGTGGTTGCACCAATTTACATTCCCACCAACAGTGTACTAGGGTTCCTATCTCCCCCAACCCTCTCCAGCACTTTTGTTTGTAGACCTTTTGATGATGGCCATTCTGGCCTGTGCAAGGTGGTAGGTCATAGTGGTTTTGATTGGCATTTCTCTAATAATGAGTGACGTTGAACATCTTTCCATGTGTTTTTTGGCCATCTGTATGTCTTCTTTGGAGCATTGTCTGTTTAGATCTTCTGCCCATTTTTGATGGGGTTGTTCATTGCTTTGGTATTGAGCTGTAGGAGGTGTTTATAAAATTTTGGAGATCAATCCCTTGTCAGTGGCTTCATTTGCAAATATTTTCTCCCGTTCTGTGGGTTGTCTTTTCATTTTGTTTAGGGGTTTCCTCTGCTGTGCAGAAACTTTTAAGTCTAATTAAGTCCCATTTGTTTATTTTTGTTTTTACTGTCATTACTCTAAGAGGTGGATCTGAGAAGACGTTGCTGTGGTTTATGTTGGCGAGTGTTTGGCCTATGTTTTCCTCTAAGAGTTTTATAGTGTTTTCCTCTAAGAGTTTTATAGTGTCTGGTCTTATATCTAGGTTTTTAATCCATCCTGAGTTTGTTTTTGTATATGGTGTTAGAAAGTGTTCTAATTTCCTTCTTCTCCATGTGGTTGTCCAGTTTTCCCAGCACCATTTATTGAAGGGGCTGTCCTTTCTGCCTTGTATAGTCTTGCCTCCTTTGTCCTGGATTAGTTGACTGTAGATGTGTGGGTTTACTTCTGGTCTTTCTATCCTGTTCCACAGATCTGTGTTTCTGTTTTGTGCCAGTACCATGTGGTTCTGATGACTGTAGCTTTGTAGTATAGTCTGAAGTCCGGGAGCCTGATGCCTCCCGCTCCATTTTTCTTTCTCGGGATGTCTTTGGCTATTCTGGGTCTTTTGTGCTTCCAAACAAACTTTAAAACATTTTGTTCTAGTTCTGTGAAAAATGTCCTTGGTAATCTGATAGGGATTACATTGAATCTGTAGATTGCCTTGGGTAGTATAGTCCTTTTGATAATATTGATTCTTCCCACCCAAGAGCATGGTCTGTCTTTTGATCCGTTTGTGTCATCTTTGATTTCTTTCGTCAGTGTCTTATAGTTTTCAGAGTACCGGTCTTTTGTCTCTTTAGGTAGGTTTCTTCCTAAGTATCTTATTCTTTTTGATGTGATGGTAAATGGGATTGTTTCCCTAATTTCTCTTTCTGATCTTTCATTTTTAGTATATAGAAATGCTGTCTATTTCTGTGTATTAATTTTGTATCCTGTGACTTTGCCGAATTCATGGATGAGGTCTAACAGTTTTCTGGTAGAGTCTTTAGGATTCTCTAGGTATAGTATCATTTAATCTACAAATGGTGATAGTTTTACTTCTTCCTTTCCAATTTGGATTCCTTTTATTTCCTTTTCTTCTCTGATTGCTCTGGTTAGGACTTCTAAATCTATGTTGAAGTGTAGTGGCAAGAGCATACATCCTTGTCTTGTTCCTAATCTCGGCAGGAATGCTTTCAGTTTTTCGCCATTGAGAATGATGTTAGATCTGGGTTTGACATATATGGCCTTTATTATGTTGAGGTAGGTTCCCTCTATGCCCACTTTCTGAAGGGTTTTTATCAGAAATGGGTGTTGATTTTGTCAAAGGCTTTTTCTGCGTCTATTGAGAAGATCATATGGTTTTTATTCTTCAGTTTGTTAATGTGGTGTATCACACTGATGGATTTGTGGATATTGAAGAACCCTTGTATCCCTGGGATAAATCCCACTTGATCATGATTGTACAATCCTTTTAATGTATTGTTGGATGCGGTTTGCTAGGATTTCATTGAGGACTTTTGCATCTATGTTCATCCATGAAATTGGCCTGTAATTTTCTTTTTCATGGTATCTTTGTCTCATTTGGATCAAGGTGATGATGGCCTCATAGATGAGTTTTGGAGTATTCCTTCCTCTGCAATTCTTTGGAATAATTTCAGAAGGATAGGTGTTAGCTTTTCTCTAAATGTTTGGTAGAGTTCACCTGTGACTCCATCTGGTCCTGGACTTCAGTTTGTTGGAAATTTTTCAATCAGTGTTGCAATTTCAGTTGTGATTGTTCCATTCATCTTTTCTATTTCATCTTGGTTTAGTCTTGGAAGATTTTACCTTTTTAAGAATTTGTTCATTTCTTCTATGTTTTCCATTTTATTGGCATATAGCTACATATAGTAGCCTCTTATGATCCTTTGTATGTCTGTGATGTCCACTGTAACTCCTTTTTATTTCTAATTTTATTGATTTGAGTCCTCCCTCTTTTTTACTTGGTAAGTCTGGCTAAGGGTTTATCAATTTTGTTGATCTTTTCAAAGAACCAGCTTTTAGTTTCATTGATCTTTTCTATGGTTTTGTTTCTATTTCATTGATTTCTGCTCTGATCTTTATGATTTCTTTCCTTCTACTAACTTTAGGACTTGTCTGTTCTCCTCTCTCTAGCTGCTTTAGATGTAAAGTTAGGTTATACGAGCTTTTTCTTATTTCCTGAGGTGGGCTTGTATTGCTATAACCTTCCCTCTTAGAACAGCTTTTGCTCCATCCCTTAGGTCTGGACTGTCGTATCTTTGTTGTCATTTGCTTCTAGGTATTTTTAAATTTCCTCTTTGATTTCTTCAGTGATCCATTGGTTGTTTAGTAGCATGTTTTTTAGTGTCCACGTTTTTTTCTAGTTGATATCCAATCACATAGTATTGTGGTTGGAAAAGGTACTTGATATGACTTCAATTTTCTTAATGTTACTGGGGTTTGATTTGTGGCTCGGAATGTGATCCTAGAAAATGTTCCATGTGCACTTGAGAATAATGTGTTTTCTGCTGTATTTGGATGGAATGTCCTGTAAATATCTATTAAGTCCATCTGGTCTAATGCTTCATTTAGGTCCTTTGTTTCCTTGTTGATTTTCTGTCTGGATGATCTGCCCATTGCTGTAAGTGGGGTTTTAAAGTTCCCTGCTATTATTGTGTTATTGTCAATTTCTCTTTTTAAGGTTGTTAGCAGTTACCTTATATATTGTGGTGATACTATGTTGGGTGCATATATATTTAAAAATTTTATATCTTCTTCTTGATCTTTTGATCATTATGTAATGTCCTTCCTGGTCTCTTAAATTTTTAAGGTCTATTTTATCTAATATGAGTATTGCTACTCCAGCTTTCTTTTGATTCCCATTTGCGTAGAATATTTTCTTCCATCCTCTCACCTTCAATTTGTATGTGTCCCCAGAAGTGAAGTGGGTCTCTTGAAGACAGAATATATATGGATCTTGTTTTTGTATCCATTCATTCATTCTATGTCTTTTGGTTGGGTCATTTAGTCCATTTACATTTAAGGAAATTATTGACATATATATTCTTATTTCCATTTTAATAAGTGTTTTGGATTGGTTTTTGTTGCTCTTTTTTCTTCTCGTTCTCTTGTCGTTTCATGACCATTTTTAGTGTTGTATTTGAGTTGATTTTTCTTTTTGTTTGTATATCAATTGTATATTTTTTGTTTGCATTTACCCTGAATTTTTGATATAGGAGAGAGAGAGAGAGAGTGTGTGTGTGTGTGTGTGTGGAGAGAGAGAGAGATTGTTTTAAGCTGTTAGTCTTTTAATTGCAAGGGCATCTCCAGTGTCCTGCATTTGTACCCTCCTCTTCTCACGACTTCTGATTTTGGTAGCATATTTGTGCATGGATGATTTCCTTCCTTTACTGTATATATGCTTTCATTGGTGAATTTGTCATTTGTGGTATTTTTGTTTCTGGTTGTGGCCTTTTCTTTTCTGCCTAGAGAAGTTCCTTTAGTATTTATTGTAAAGCTGGTTTAGTGTTGCTGAATTCTCTTAGCTTTTGCTTATCTGTAAAGCTTTAGATTTCTCCTTCAGATCTGAATGAGAGCTTTGTTGGGTAAAGTTATCTTGGTTGGAGGTTTTTTCCTTTCATCACGTTAAGTATATCATGCCACTCCCTTCTGGCCTGCAGCATTTCTGTTAAAAAAAATCTGCAGATAACCTTATAGGGGTTCCCTTGTATGTTATTTCTTTTCCCCAGCTGCTTTTGATATTTCCTCTGTCTTTAATTTTGGTCAGTTTGATTAATATGTGTCTCAGAGTGTTCGTCCTTGGGTTTATTTTATATGGTACTCATTGTGCTTCCTGGATTTGAGTGAGTGATTCCTTGCCCATGTTAGGGAAGTTTTTGGCTATTATCTCTTAGAATATTTTTTCTGTCCCTTTCTCTGGCTCTTCTCCTTCTGGCACCCCTATAACACAGATGTTGGTTTGTTTAACTTTGTCCCAGAATTCTCTGAGACTGTCATTTCTTTTTAATCATTTATCTTTTTTCTGTTCCACATCAGTGATTTCCACTAGTCTGTCCTCCACCTTGCTTATTCATTCTTCTGCCTGCTATATTCTGCTGTTGATTGCTTCTAATGAATTTTTTATTTCGGTTATTGTATTTTGCATCTCTGCTTGTTTTTGTTTTAAATCTTGTATTTCTTTGCTCAACGTTTGCTGTAAATTATCAGTCTTTGCCTCCAGCTTATTTCCAATATCTTGCATCATCTTTAGCATCATCAGTCTAAAGTATTTTTCCTGGAGGCTGATAATCTCCAGATCACTTAGCTGTTTTTCTGGGGGGTTTTCTTTCTCCTTATCTGGGTTATAGTCCTCTGCCTTTTCACTTTTAGAAGTTTTTGGTGTGGTGTGCTTTTTGTAGAAAATGGAGTTGTAGCCTCTCTTACTTCTGATGTAAGCCCCTTTTGTATCTTAAGTTGGTAATGGGGCCTGCTGTTGCTTCCTGATGGAAAGGACTGGTGCCTGCCCACTGGTGGGTGGGGCATTGTCTCTGGGTGAGATTAGAAGCAACCATGTGCTTGAGGGTGTCTTTAGGCAGCTGGTTTACTGATGGGTGGGGCTGGGATCCCACCTGGATTATTGTTTCACCTTTGGCTTCTTCGTACTAATGGGTGGGGCCAGATTTTCCCAAAAAGGCCACCTCTAGAGGAACATATGCTGATTAATCTTCACGAGAGTTTTGTCTCCCATGTCATTCCCTCACAACAAGCCACAGCCACCCTGTTTTCCCAGGAGATCCTCCAAGAACTGCAGTCCTGACCCAGATTCCTATGGAGCCTCTGCTTTACCCTGGGACCCAGTGCACGTGAAATCTTGTGTGCACCTTTAAAGAATGGGGTCTCCCTTTCCCCCGGTCCCATGGAGCTCCTGCACACAAGCCCCACCAGCCTTCAATGCAAGAGGCTCTCGGGGCTTTCTCCCAATGCCAAGTCCCCCCAGGCATGGGGACTTGACATGGGGCTCAGAACTTGTAAGTGAGTCTCTGTGATACAGTTACTTTCCAGTCTGTGGGCTTCCTACCCAGCAGGTATGGGGTTGTTTATAGCACATAACTGCCCCTTCTACCTCTTGATGTTGCCTCCTCTTTTTCTTCTGGAGTAGGATTTTGTTTTGAAATTTTCCAGTCCATTTGGTTGAAGGCTGCTCAGCATTTGGTTGTAATTTTGTTGTTTTTATGAGAGAGGTTGAGCTCCAGTTTTTATATTTCACCATATTTTTTATACAATTTTTTTTCCAATTATAGCTGGTTTACAGTGTATTCTGCCATCTTTTTTCCTTTTTTTCCCACTGTACAGCAAGGGGATCAAGTTATCCTTACATGTATACATTACATTTTTTCCCCACCCTTTGTTCTGTTGCAACATGAGTATCTGGACATAGTTCTCAATGCTACTCAGCAGGATCTCCTTGTAAATCTATTCTAAGTTGTGTCTGATAACCCCAAGCTCCCAATCCCTCCCACTCCCTCCCTCTCCCATCAGGCAGCCACAAGTCTGTTTTCCAAGTCCATGATTTTCTTTTCTGTGGAGATGTTCATTTGTGCCATCTTAATCCCATTTCTCCAAAACCAATTTTTTTAAATGAATAATAGATTCTTCACACATAAAAAGGCTATCCAAGTGCTCAATTAGCACATGAAAGGTATTCTATCTCAAAAGGGAAAACAAAATTTACAGTGAGACAGCTTGCAACAATATGGATGGACCTAGAGGCTCTCGTACTCAGTGAAATAAGTCAGAAAGCAATAACTACTATGTGATATCACTTATATCTGGAATCTAATATATAGCACAAGTGGACCTTTCCACAGAAAAAAACTCATGGACTTGGAGAACAGACTTGTGGTTGTCAAGGGAGAGGGGGAGGGAGTGGGATTGACTGGGAGTCTGGGGTTAATAGTGCAAACTATTGCATTTGGTGTGGATAAGCAATGAGATCCTGCTGTATAGCACAGGGAACTATATCTAGTCACTTGTGATGGAACATGATGGAGGTTAATGTGAGAAAAAGAATGTGTGTGTGTGTATGTGTGAGAAAGAGAGCCTGGGTCACTTTGCTGTAGAGCAGAAAATTGGCAGAACACATAAACCAACTAACCAACTATAATGGAAAAAATAAAAATTATTTTAAAAATTAAAAAAGACAATGAGACATCACTACACATACAGTAAAAGAACTAAAATTTTAAAAGTCCACCAACATCAGATGTTAAGAATGTGGAGCAACTGGAATTTTCATATAGTCATGAGGAAATTTTAACTGATTATGAAAAACTTTTTAGTAGTATCACAAAAAAAAAGTAATAGTCCAGCAATCCCACACCTAACAACAACAAAAAAATGGATACATGCATTCACCAAAAGACACATATAAGAATGTTCATAGCAACACAATTTGTCATGACCCAAAACAGGAAATAATGCAAATGCCCATTAATAGAAAGGATAAGTAAATTATATATCCATACAATTCCATAGAGCAGGAATTGGCACACTTTTTTCCTGTAAAGTTCCAGAAAATAAATGTTTTTGTTTTTACTGAGCATTTTCTCCATTGCATATTCATATATATGTATGAATAAATATAAAATAAATTTATAATCCTTAAAAAAATACCAAAATCATTCTTAGCTCAGAGGCTATACAAAAAGGGTGGTAGGCTTGATTAGTCCTGCAGATAGTACTTGGCCAACCCCTGGCCTAGAGCAATACAACAAATGATGTGATGAAATGAAAGAAGATCATAACTACAATACTGAGCAAAGATAAGAGACACAAAAGAAAACATACTCTATAAAGCTTGAAAACAAGAAAACTCATCTATGTGATAGAAGCCTGAATATTGTGGTGGACAAGATAGGGACTCTGAAATGTAAAAAATTGTCTCTATTTTAATTTGGTTAGTGTTTATACTACACAAATTGTGTTTATTTTGTAAAAATTCATAGACCTGTATACCTAAGGTCTTTACACTTTATTTTTTGTCTTTTTAGGGCCACACCAATGGCATATGGAGGTTCCCAGGCAAGGGGTCAAATCGGAGCTGTAGCCACTGGCCTACGCCACAGCCACAGTAACATGAAATCCAAGCTGCATTTGCAATCTACACCACAGCTCACAGCAATGCCAGATCCTTAACACACTGAATGAGGCCAGGGATTGAACCTGCATCCTCATAGATGCTAGTCAGATTCATTTCCACTGAGCCATGTTGGGGAATCCAGGTCTGTACACTTTAGATACTTATGCTTACTTCAATAAAATTCTACAGAAAACCCTAACTATTGTCTTTACTATAGGACTTCTAAGACCACTTAAAACACTAATGTGCCCTTTGAAGTTCCCAGTAGAACATGAAAAACATAGCATTTTCCAAATGTATTTAATCACAGAATGTTTTGCCCCAAAGCATCTCTCAAAATAATATAACTCCTGGAGAAAAAAAAAAATTGGACCAGAAAACAAGGTGCATCAAAGTTCAAAGGAGAGAATAGAAAGGAAATACTGGGAAAGAGCATAGCATGCTTCAATGCCATATCTCCAAATGGCCTATCTAGTTTTAACTTTTTCCTTATAGGCAACTCTTAAAGGATTCTGAGTAGGAGAGGGAGACAATTGGATCTATGGGTTTACATAACAACACTGCAAGTAGACCGGGGAGTAACTGGATGGAAGAAGAGAGGAACAAAGGAAAAGAACAGAGAAAACTGTGGGTTGGGGATCAGTTAGTGATGCAGTCATCCTGAAATGCAGTGGGAAGGGCTTAATCAGAACAGCAACAATAAGCATGAAACAATTAAGGCATCTATCTGGAGAAAACTCTAATTCAAAAAGATACATGCACCCTAATGTTCACATCAGCACTATTCACAATAGTCAAGACATGGAAGCAACCTAAACGTCCATCAACAGATAAATGGATAAAGAAGATGTAGTAAAAAATATGCAATGGAATATTATTCAGCCATAAAAAGAATGAAATAATGCTATCTGTAGCAAAATAGATGGACCTAGAGATTATCATACTAAGTGAAGTAAATCAGACAAATATGACATGATATCATTTATATGTGGAATCTAAAAAAATGTTACAAATGAACTTCTTTACAAAACAGAAACAGACTCAAAGACATAGGAAAAAAATTTATGGTTACCAAAAAGCAAAGGGGAGAGGGAGAGATAATTAGGAGTTTGGAATTAACAGATACAAATTTCCATATATAAAATAAAAAAGGTCCTACTATATATCACAGAGAACTATGTTCAATAACTTGTAACAAACTATAATGGAATATATATATATATATTTAATTGAATATATATAAATACACATATATTTATCACAGTGTACACCAGAAACTAACACAACATTGTAAATCAACTATACTTCAATTTAAAAAAAAAAAAAAGAGTGAGGAGTTCCTGTTGTTGTGCAGTGGAAACAAATCAGACTAGGAACCATGAGATTGCAGGTTCAATTCCTGGCCTCGCTCAGTGGGTTAAGGATCCGGTATTGCCATGAGCTGTGGTGTAGTTTGCAGATGCAGCTCAGATCCCATGTTGCTGTGGCTGTGTTGTGAGCCAGAAGTTGTATCTCCAATTCAACCCCTAGCCTGGGAATCTCCATATGCCTCAGGTATAGCCCTGAAAAGCAAAAAAATAAAAACTTAAAAAATAATTTAAAAAAGAATGAGACAATTAAGCAGATTAAAAAAAATCTGTGTTGATTGGTCAACAAATCACTGGTCTCAGATAAACAGGCTTGTTATATTTTAAGAATATATTCTTGTTGTATAACATCCATCACCACTTCAAATCTGGAATTCTATATTATCAGTAAATACCCGGTACAAAAGATGTAGCTCCCGAGTTCTACAGAGGAAGGCTTAGAGAGGTATACACTGGTGGGCTTGCCTTTTAGTTACACTTGCATATCAATGCCCAGTGTTTATTTATACCGATTTTTATTGAGAATGGCTTAAACTTACATTTGCAGAGCAAAAATCATGGTCTTCCTTATAAAGTATGTTGTTTATTTGGGGGTGGTTGTGAAAGGGGAGGGTGAAGATTTAAGGGAAGTCAAACTCCCCTCCTTTAACCACCTCGTTGCCAGGGCATTTAAGCAATTTGTAACATTTTAATGATATCATTCTTTTGTGAAATCAGCAGCTTTGAATTCTCTGTTATCTGCCACCCAAGTGTCAAAGAATTTAATAGTGGCTATATATAAATGTTTTGACTCCAAATGCCTTTTTTGGAAAAATAAGCACAAAAAAAGGCAAATGAATACATAATAAATTAAGCATGACAATCTCTTGTTCAAACTCCTTTATATCCATAGTTTCTACAGATGTCATCATGGGGTCTGTGTTAAAATGAATAATGACCCCTTCAATACATCTATATCCTATAATCCCAGGTACCCATGAATGTTATTTAATATGGCAAATGGGACTTTGCAGATTTAATCAACCTAAGGATCTTAAAATGAAGATTATCCTGGGTTATCTGGGCGGGCCCAATGCAATCCAAGTGGTCCCTATAAGAGGGATGCAAAGTGTTGGAGGTATTGTGATAACAGAAGCAGAGATTAGAGAGATGCCTCTGAAGAGGAAGAATACAGCCAGCCATCAGAAGCTGAAAAAGGCAAGGAAACATGTTCCCTTCCTAGAGCATCCAGAAGGAAACTGTCCTGCTGAAACCTTGACTTTAACCCAATGAAACTGACCTCAAGGATCACAAGAGAATAAATGTGCAATGTTTTAAGCCATAAAATTTGTGTTATGTTTTTACAGCTACAATATAAAACTAATACAACATTGTAATTAAATGCTTATCAAGCCTGGTTCACATTGGAATCATTGGGGCAATTTGCTTTTGGGTTTTTTTAATTTCTTAATTTCTGCTGTAAAAAAAAAGTGACCCAGTTATACATATACTCACATTCTTCTCATATTATTTTCCATCATGTTCATCACAAGTGACTAGATATAGTTCCCTATGCTATACAGCAGGACCTCATTGCTTATCCACTCCAAATGCAAGATTGCACCTATTAACCTGAAACTCCCAGTCCATCTCACTCCCTCCCTCCTCCCCCATGACAACCACAAGATTGTTCACCATGTCCAAGAGTTTGTTTCTTGTCTATAGATAGGTTCATTTGTGTCATCTATTAGATACCAGATATAAGTGATATCATATGGTATTTGTTTTTCTCTGACTTACTTCACTTGGTGTGAGAAACTCTAGTTCCGTCCATGTTGCTGCAAATAGCATTGTTGTGCTCTATTTTTACAGCCAAGTAGTATTCCACTGTGTATAGGTACCACATCTTCTTATTCATCTGTCAATGGGCATTTAGGTTGTTTCCATGTCTAGGCTATTGTGAATAGTGCTGCAATGAACATAGGGGTGCATGTATCTTTTATACGAAAGTTTTGTCCAGATATATGCCCAGGAGTGATATTGCTAGGTCATATGGTAGTACTATATTTACTTTTCTGAGGTATCTCTATACTATTTTCCATAGAGGTTGTAACAATTTACATTCCTATCAATAGTGTAGGAGGGTTCCCTTTTTCCCACACCCTCTCCAGCATTTGCTATTTGTAGTAGTATTAATGATGGCCATTCTGACCAGTGTGTGGTGGTACCTCATCATAGTTTTGATTAGCATTTCTCTAATAATTAGAGATGTTGAGCATTTTTTCATATGCCTGTTGACTGTCCATATGTCTTCCTCATAGAACTGTCTATTTAGATCTTCTGTCCATTTTTCAATTGGATGGTTTGGTTGTTTTTTGTTTTTTGTTTTTGTTTTTTTTTTTGCTGTTGAGCTGTATGAGTTGTTTGCATATTTTGGAGATTAAGCCCTTGTTTGTTGCATCACTTGGAACTATTTTCTCCCATTCCATTGGTTGTCTTTTTGCTCTTTTTCATGGTTTCCTTTGCTGTGAAAAAGCTTATACATTTGATTAGGTCCCATTTGTTTATTTTTGTTTTTATTTCTATTGCTCAGGAGACGGACCTAAGAAAACATTTTTACAATTGATGTCAGAAAATGTTTTGCCTATATTCTCTTCCAGGAGCTTAATTGTGTCTTACCTTATGTCTTAAGTCTTTAAGGCATTTTGAGTTTATTTTTGTACATGGTGTGAAGGTGTATTCTAGTTTCGTTGATTTATATCAGCTGTTCAGTTTTCCCAGAACCACTTGATGAAAAGACTTTCTTTTTCCCATTTTATATTCTTGCCTCCTTTGTCAAAGACCATAGATGTCTGGGTTTATTTCTGGGTTCTCTATTCTGTTCTATTTGTCCATATGCCTGTTTTGTACCAGTACCACTTTATTTTGATTACTGTAGCTTTGTTATATTGTATGAAGCCTGGGAGAGTTATGCCTCCTGATTTTTCCTCAGGATTGCTGTGGCAATTCTGGGTCTTTTATGGTTCCATATAATTTTTGGACTGTTTATTCCATTTCTGTGAAAAATGTGATGGGTAATTTGATAGGGATCAATCACATTTTATCTATGGATTGTTGTGGGTAGTATGACCATTTTAACAATATTAAATCTTCCAGTCCAGGAGCATGGGATATCTTTACATTTCTCTGAATCCTCTTTAATTTCCTTGATTAATGTTTTATAGTTCTCAGCATATAAGTTTTTCACCTCCCTAGTCAGGTTTATTCCTAGATATTTAATTTTGGGGGTTTGATTTTAAAAGATATTGAACTTTTATATTCCTTTTCTAATATTTCATTGTTAGTTTACAGAAATGCAACCAATTTTTGAATGTTAATCTTATATCCTTCTACTTTGCTGAGTAGTTTTTGTGTGGAGTCCTTAGGGTTTTCTATATATAGTATGATGTCATCTGTATAGAATGACAATTTTACCTCTTTTCTTACAATTTTTATACCTTTTATTTCTTTTGTTTTACTGATTACTATGGCTAGGACTCCTGATACTATGTTGGATAAAAGCTGTGAGTATGGGCATCCTTGTCTTATGCAAGATTTTAGAGGCAATGCTTTCAACTTTTTCCATTGAGTATTATATTGGCTGTGGGTTTGTCACAAATGGATTTTATTAAGATATGTTCTCTCCATATATCCACTTTGGTAAGAGTTTTTATCATGAATGGATTTTGGATTTTTGTCAAATGCTTTTTCTGCATCTATTGAGATTATCACGCAGTTTTTGATTTTTTGTTATGTGGTATATGACATTGATTTGCATATACTGAACTTATGAACTTATGATGAATCCCACTTCTTCATGGTGTATGATTTTTTTATGTATTGTTGGATTCAGTTGGCTAAAATTTTCTTAAGAACTTTTGCGTCTATATTCATCCAAGATATTGGTCTATAATTTTCTCTTTTGGTAGTATCTTTAGTCTTGGTATTAGTATGATGGTGGCTTCAAAGAATGTCATTGGAATGGTTCCTTCTTCTTCAACTTTTTGGAAAAGTTTAAGAAGGATGCATAGAAGTTCTTCGAATGTTTGGTACAATTCATCTGTGAAGCCATGTGGTCTTTGACTTTTGTTTGTGGGGAGTGTTTTTATTACATGTTCAGTTTCATTTCTAGTGATCAGTCTGTTCAATTGATCTATTTCTTCTTAATTCAGTTTCAGCAGGCTATATGTCTCTGAAAAGTTGTCCATTTCTTCTATGTTGTTTGCATATAATTGTTCACAGAATTCCCTTATGGTTTTTTGTATTTCTGCAGAATCCATTGAGATTTCTCCTTTTTCATTTCTTATTTTCTTTGAGTTCTTTCTCTCTTGGTGAATCTGGCCAGAGGTTTGTCAATTTTGTTTACCCTTTCAAAGAACCAGCTCTTATTTGAGGTTTTTTCTATTGTTTTTTGAATCTCTATTTTATTGATTTCTTCTCTGATCTTTATGATTTCCTTCCTTCTACTGACATTAGGTTTTGTTTGTTCTTCTTTTCTCTAATTTTTTAGGTTGTAGATTAAGATGTCAATTTGAGATTTTTCCTCTTTTTAGAGGAGGGCCTGTATTGCTATGAACTTTGTTCTAAGAACTGCTTTTGCAGTATCCCATGATTTTGAATAGTTGCATTTTTATCATCTGCCCCAAGGGTTTTTTTTTTCTTTTTTTGGTCTTTTTAGGGATGCACCCATGGCATATGGAGGTTCCCAGACTGGAGATCAAATCAGAGCTGTCGCCACCAGCCTACACCAGGGCCACAGCAACATGGGATCCAAGCCATCTCTGCAACCTACACCACAGCTTACAGCAATGCTGGATCCTTAACCCACATCCTCATGGATGCTATTCGGGTTCTTTAACTGCTAAGCCATGACAGGAACTCCAAGGTATTTTTTTAATTTCCCTTTTGATTTCCTCATTGACCCACTGGGTTTTTTTGGTAGCATGTTGTTTAATCTTCATGTAGTCTGTTTGTTCTCATTTCTTTTCTTGATGTTCATTTCTAGTTTCATGCCATTGTGGTCAGAGAAGATGCGTGAAATAATTTCTACACTCTTAAATTTGTTGAGGTTAGTTTTGTGCTCCAGTATGTGGTCAATCCCTGAGAATGTTCCATGCACACTTGAAAAGAATGCATATTCTTATTTTTTGGAGTTAATGTCCTGAAAATATCAATTAAATCTAACATTTCTTTTGTGTGATTTAGGATCTCTGTTGCCTTATTGATTTTTAGTCAAGAGGATCTGTCCACTGATGTAGGTGCAGTGTTGAAGTCTCCTACTATTATTGTATTCCCATTAATTTTTCCTTTTATGTCTATTAGTATTTGTTGTATGTATCTGGGTGCTCCTATATTAGGGGCATATATATTGATGAGTATAATATTCTCTTCTTGAATGGATACTATTATTAAAGTATGTCCTTGTCTTTATGACCTTTTTTTAAAATCCATTTTGTCTGATATGACTATAGCAACTCCCACTTTCCTGTCTTTTCCATTCACATGAAATATTTTTCCAATCCCCTCACTTTCAACTTAGGTGTGTCCTTTGCCCTAAGGTGAGTCTCTTGTGATCAGCATATTGTAGGCTCTTGTCTTTTTATTGAGTTTCTGCCACTCTATGTCTTTTAATTGGAGCATTCAGGCTATTGACATTTAAGGTAATTTTGATAAATATGTATTTGTTGCCATTTTAAACCTTGTTCCTTTTCTTTTTTTGGATGGATAATTTCATTTTATGTTCGTGTCCTCTTTTTAGTTTTTTGTGAATGTATTGTTTGGTTTTGATTTGTGACTGCCCTGTTTTTCAAGTATGTTAACCCCTTCCTATATTTTCTTGCTTTAGCCTGACAGTCACATAGGCTCAAACACATTTGAAAAAAAGTCTAAATTTTCTTACTTTTCTTCACATTTTATGATTTTGATGTCCCTCTTTTACATCCTCATGTTTATCCTTTCACTGTTCCTTGTGTTTATCATTGCTTTTACAAATAGGTTTTTGGTTTTTTGGTTTTTTTTTTTTTTTAGTTCTGTATACTGGCTCATTTAATTACTTTCCAATTGTGATTTCCTCCATTCTGTATCTTCTTACTTCTTTCCTAGTTAGAGAAGAATTTTTGCTATTTCTTTTGGAATGAGTTTAGTATTGCTGTATTCTTTTTATCTGTTTGGGGCAATTCTTTCTTTCTCCTTCTATTTTAAATGATATTCTTGCCAAATAGAGTATTCCAGGCTGCAATTTTTCCCTTTTGGAACTTTGAATATATCTTGTCACTCTCTTCTGGCCTGTAGTGTTTCTGTAGAGAAATCATCTGATAGCCTTATGTGAGTTCCCGTATAATTAGATGTTTGTTTTTCTCTTGCTGCCTTTAGAATCCTCTCCTTATCTTTAACTTTTGCCATTTTTACTATGTCTTGGTGTGGGTCTATTTGGGTTCAACTTGTTTGGGGCCTTCTGTGCTTCCTGAATCTTGCTGTTTCCTTTAGATTTGGAATGTTTTCAGCCATAATTTCTTCAAATATATTTTTTCAACCCCCTTTTTTTCTTCTTTTAGAATCACTATTATGTGTAGATTGGCCTACTTTATCTTATCCCATAGATGTCTTATATTGCTTTCATGTTTTGCCAGTTAGTTTTCCATCTGCTGTCCTGATTGAGTGATTTCCATTATTCTATCTTCCAACTAACTCACTCATTTGTTCCTCTGCATTACTCATTCTGCTCTTCAGTGCCTTTAATCAGCTTGTGTCTCTGTAAATGCATTTTCTAATTTTTCTTGGCTCCTCCTCGTATTTTCTAGTTTCTTTCTAAAGTAACTGATCATATCTGCTCTTAATTCCCTTCATTATTTTCACTATCTCCTTTTTGAACTCAGTGTCTGTTAAGACTACAGCTGCAGAGGTCTGCTTCATTGTTTGCCTCTTTGGGGTATTTGTCTTGTTCTTTTAACTGGGAATGGTTCCTGAGCTTCTTCATTTTTCTTATATTTTTCTTATTTCGTGAATTTAGGGAAAACAACTCCTATAGTCTTGGAGCACTATTTATATGCAAGAGAACCCCTGGGTAACTTATGAGTGCTAATTATTATTTTTTGGCATGAGGGCTCTTTTGGATGTTTGCTGTCTCCTTCCTCAGTGTGTACAGGCTGTTATCCCCTTAATATGGGTTGTGCTGGTATACAAGCTGTGGTTGCTTCCAGGGAGATGGAGGCAATGGACAAAGCTAGTAGCCAGTGTCTGGTTGCTGGGCCCTTAAGAGTGGCAAGGACCTGCAGGGAGGTGGCTCAGGCTGCTCCTGTTTGCAAGCCCCTTGGAAGTGGCAGTGACCCTCAGGCAGGTGTAGGAGGCAGCTGGATCATTTGGCAGTGGCAGCAGCAGGACTGTGCATTCCCAAGCGAGTGAGAGCCACAACGGGTAGCCCTCAGTTGCAGTACCCTCCTCTTTGCTGACCCCAGAGGTGACTGGGGCCATGGGTGGTGCCTGTTCATAGACCCCAGTGGTGGTAGGCCATGCCCACCTCTGCAGTCTGAGATGGCCATGGTGATTTGTCTCCACCACCCATACCTCATGCAAGAGGTGCCCTGCCACCCAGGAGCCCATGCGTGCCCAGGGAAAGATATTCCTATGGTAATCCCAACCCTCCTCCTCTCCCCCTCCCCAATAATGGCACCTTGCTTCTCCTGCAGGCCCAGGCCTCCTCCTGGTTTCCCTGGGGGGGGGGGGGCACTCCGCACCCCAGCCCATGGTGCCCTGGCTCCCTAGCCCCTCAGGCTGTCTCCACACAGCCAACCCTAGTCTTCTCCCCAGAACTGACCTCTGGAGCCTGAGTCCCAGTGCTCAACCCCTGCCTGAGCACCTCAGGTTGTGGTGTCTGGGTGTGGTAGTGATGGTTTGTGTGGCTCTCTCTGCTTCGCCCTCCTCAGTCAGGCTGCTGTGCCTTTCTCCAAGGCTTTGAGGTTCCCTCTCCATCTCAGCTTATCTCCCCATCATTTAGGTGGTCTCACAGGGTAAGGAGACCCTTTATAGAAAACTTCATGAAGCTTCCTTTGCTGGCCATACTTTTACATTCAGAAGCACCCTTGTGAGAAGTCAGGGTTTGAAAGGGGAATATAACCTCATAGTAAAAATACTACTGAATCCTGGGCACCTACTGCTTCCAATAATTTTCCAACCCCTACTTATCAAAGGAAAGATTCCTTTCCTCTTTCACAGCTCCCTCTCAGGAGTGTGGATTCAACCCTGATTCCTTTTTTTTCCTGCTTTTTTCCTACCTTTTGTTCTATGCAGTTATGTGAAGGGTTTCTTGTCCTTTTTGGAGGTTTAAGGTCTTCTTCCAGCCTTCAGTAGATGTTCTGTACAAGTCATTCAACATGTAAATGGTTTATTTGATGTGTTTATGGGAGAATACAATTATGCTATTCAAAAATTCATCAGCCTTACTGAAGTATTCTGACTATTAATGAGGCTTTGATAAGTAGGGGTTGGAAAATTATTGGAAGCAGTAGGTGCCCAGGATTCAGTAGTATTTTTACTATGAGGTTATATTCCCCTTTCAAACACTGACTTCTCACAAGGGTGCTTCTTAATGTAAAAGTATGGCCAGCAAAGGAAGCTTCATGAAGTTTCTATCACAGAGGAACATACAAGTGACCAGACAAACATACTACAAGACATGTTGGTTGGGGGAGTTAATTTTTATACAAAATCATATTTCAAATTTAAATAAATCCAAGATTCCTTTGCCTGCATTTTTTTTTTTGTCTATGAAATCAAGAAATTTAGATTCCATGTCTTGCTAAGAGCAATCTTAACCTGTTTGGCTTTGTAAGGTACTTCCAGTAAATAATCCACAAGAGAAATTATCCTGAAGTTACAAGGAGCCCACAGCAGAATTCAAACAATGGCCTAGGAAATGTGTATGGTACAGTGATGTTCCACAGTGGTGATAATACAGATTTTTTTTAAAGTCCTCTTTCTTTGAGAAATGGCTAGTACTCACCATATTTTTCTAACATTCCTGTTCAATGAGGCTTAAGGAAAAATGTTACCCTTTTCTCAAATGTACATTTTTATATCCAGCCCCCCCCCAAATATTTATAGCTCCATTCCCCTTTACTATTACCTACTCAAATCTAAATAACCAGCCCCTTAAAATAATCCATGGCTTGGCTTTCAACAACATAATTTTCACTTTAGCAGGTCATGATTCCACCCTGAATAGCTTTTAAGGAAAATTTTTTTTTCTAATTCATCTCACTGGAGGATGACCACAACTCTTGCCTAGAAGGTATTATTCACTTATTTGCATCCCTTCAGTGGTATTGGTTCCAAATGGTATTATCAATGCTCTAGAGCTCTGAGCAAGTCTACCAGCCTAGATCCCTTAAAATTCCCAGAAAAACAGTGTTGGCTAACAACCAACTAGTTATATAATATATAATAACTAATAGTGTTGGGTAATAGCTAATAATAGCTTGGTCTAAGAACCACCTAAGCAGCTTGCAAAAATGCATATTCCAGGGCCCCACCTCAGACCTACAAAATACAGTTTCTAGAACAACAATTTGAAATTTGCATTTTTAACAAACAAAACATAGCTGCTACTAAATTGGAATATAATAATTTTAAAGGCCTGACACTTGGAAATACCCAAATCATGCATTCTCCTCCCCAGCAACATCCAGGTTAAAATGGTGTGATGGCACTGTTTCATGGAAGTGAAGTGGTCTTAGTTTGCACCGCCAAGTTAAGCACCATCTACACACCACTCAGTAACTGTAACACATCCTGGCAGCATTCTTAAATGCTGGCTCCATTTTTGTTTTTAAGTCCCGATGCAATTTTATCCTTCCCCTTTTCCTGTCACTCTATCATCTCCTGGAGGAATCCACCCTCTCTTACTCTTCATTATCTCACGGCCCAGTTTCATGTTCTAGAGACTTCATTCTAGTACCATTATCCCAATCCAGAAACCCTTCCATTAAGGCCAGAGGGTGGGTAAGCAATGAAAACCAAATAGCTAGAGGATATATCATTTGCAAAAGTGTTTTTTGACAAATGGAATAAGAGAAATAACTGTGAGCATAATCTGGACCACAAAATTTACCAGCAGGACCTCATTTCCCCTCAGTTAGCATCATAGAAAAAAGGATTCTTCTTGGGGAAGAAAAATCTAGTTCTCGGTTGTGTGACGCAGGGAAACTCACTCTTCCTGTCTGTAGAGATTTTTCATCAGTGTAACAACCTAAGGATAATTTAATCTTGTTCAGTTTTTCCTGCAAATAAGCATGTTTTCCAAAAAGAGTTTAATTTCTCTGCCACAGACATAACTCTCCACCAAATGCCACTGACAGGAGCAACTGCCATCCTAGTTTTTTACACTAATTCAGTGGAACTTCTTGGGCAAGACACAGAGAAAGAAAACTGGTTGTGGAGCTCCTGTTGTGGTTCAGCAGAAATGAACCTGACTAGTAACCATGAGGATGCAGGTTTGATCCCTGGCCTTGCTCAGTGGGTTAAGGATCCACCATTGCCATGAGCTGTGGTGTAGATCAGAGATGCAGTTCAGACCTGGCGTTGCTGTGTGGTGTAGGCTGGCAGCTATAGCTCCTAGCCTAGGAACCTCCATATGCCACAAGTGTGGCCCTAAAAAAGAAAAAAAAAGAAAACCGGTTGTAACTGGGACAGAGAGCACATTCTTCCTCCCCACAAAGTGAAACTCCTACATCCCAACTGTCTCAATGAAGTGCTTCACGGCAGAATGTTGTTGGCCAATTTACATGGTATTTGGATTTGAAGTTATATGCCATTTGGGGAAGATTACTATAATTAGAAAAATGGCCTAATTACTTTTCTGGCAACAGTGAAGAAAGAGAACAGACTTTCGGCTTATAGAGACAAGTCCTTGAGAAACCTCAAAAGGTTTAGGATTCTGTTTGACAGGAAAGAACATCTCATCTGAACCTCTTGGATCTGTTGAAAACCAAGTTTTGTTTTTTTTTTTGAAAAGCCAAAACCACAAGAGAGGGAAAAAGAAAAAGAAAAAAAAAATGAAGAACAAGAAAAACACTCCTTCCTATTGGATTCTTAAACGGATGACAGGAATGGTCCTTTCTCTTCCATGGTAAGCTTCATCCACTTGTCCTTAGACATGCAAACAAGGAAACAATGGGGTCAGGAGGGAAAAGTGTGGATTTTCTGTGACAGGGCTTGGAAGATAGTTTTGTACAAATGTTTTTTGATGACTTTGTTTTAATTGCAAATAATATAATTATATAACCTCAGAGATTAAAAGAGTATCTTCTATTATTTTAGGTCTCCACTTAGCCCTTGTGATATAAAAGGCAAAATCATACTAAGTTCCTCTTCTGTGTTGAGGGAGGGAGATGCCACTACATTGAATCGATACCCATTCCCCAGTCCTCTATCTTCCAGGGTGTTGCCTTTCAACCAGAAGCAAAGTGGGAACCGTGAGAGCTGTCTCTCTCTTGGAGAAAAATGACCCAAGGCTTTCGCTCTTTAGGTCCTATTTCCTGAATTTTGCAATGGGAAAACTTGTGCTACATCAAACATGTCTTCACGAAAATACAATTTAAAGCTGCCAATTTTTTTAAATATAAGGATAAAGTTGGGATAGTGAAACAATATCCAAATGTGCATTTTGTGGGGTAGCTGGGGAGAAGCACAAAGAGTTAAGAGACAGTTGGTACTTTCAAGTCATGAGTTGTCTGATGAAAATGTTCCCTTGGTCAGTGTAGCTCTTGTTATAATGTTTCCTATCATAAGTGACTTCTGTTTTGACCCCTCCTCTTCCAAGGCCCTTTATCAAACCCAAAAAAGAGAAGTTGGATTTCGAGCTGTGCTGAAAGTAAAACAGGAGTTCCTGCCTTCACCAGCCTTAGAAGGAGTCATCACATATAAAGGCTTCTTTGATCCAGAATCTCAAGGTTTGTTTTATGGAAAATGAAAACACATATAAAAATACTGCCCCCCTCACAGTGACTTTGGATCTTTTCCAATTTTCCTTTAAAAACCATTTATCGCATTATTTTTTACTTCCTATCAGGTGACTCATGTGAACATTTTAAGGCATAAATATTGTTCCAAGCAGATTCTCGTTAATTTTGTTTTCTGAAAAAAAAAGGATTTGCTGCACTGTATCACAGCATTAAGTAAATCTGGTTGTTCTTTTTGACAATAATCAATTCCTTTGGAAGAAAGAACATCTTCTATAATTATACATCCTAGGTTAATCTTTGGTGTGTGTTATCAGTGTCAACTAATCGAAATATAATCTTTTAATGCAATTGGAAGGTAACTAACAGAGTGCATGGACCCTTTATAAAGACACAGGTTAAAAATTATTTTCAGGGAGTTCTCATGGTGGCACAGCTGTGGCTGTGGTGTAGGCCAGAGGCTACAGCTCTGATTTAGTCCCTAGCCTGAGAACTTCAGTCCCTAAACACACACACAAACACATACACACACACAAAGGATGGTTTTGGCTCTAATGAAGGCAGGATTTGAGACATCACAATGGTTTCAATAAGGAACGCCAATGACAGAATTACCCCAGGAAAGAAAGAGAAAGATTAAGCCAGGAAGCTGAATGACATACAAGTCTGGCTAAACTGAGAAATACATAAATTTGACTGAGTTTACTTCAAACTTGCTAGACTTTCTCTCAGCATTAGGAAGGATTGCACTTTAATTTAGTTACAGAACTCTAAGAGTTCCCGTCATGGCTCAGTGGTTAACGAATCCAACTAGGAACCATGAGGTTGCGGGTTTGACTCCTGACCTCCTCAGTGGGTTAAGGATCCAGCATTGCCATGAGCTGTGATGTAGGTGGCAGACGCAGCTCGGATCCCGCATTGCTGTGGCTGTGGTGTAGGCCGGCAGCTACAGCTCTGATTAGACCCCTAGCCTGGGAACCTCCATATGCCACAGGTGCGGCCCTTGGAAAGACAAAAAAAAAAAAAAAAAGTTACAGAACTCTACCTTTTCTCACTTGAGTTTGTGAAATTTGTTTCATCTACACAATACCTAAAACCTCTGCTCAGAAGTGTATTTAGGTATATAATGCTAATTATTTTAGGTTTTACCTTTTTTCATTCAACCTTTTCTATATTGCTCACTCCCAGGCCCATTATTCTATTCTATATATGTGAGCTATTTTTTGAAAAGTCAACCTCACTATTTCTACAAGAATAACAAGTGGAAGTTTGGGCTTTTGTTATTATTGAGCAGTTTTATCCACTCCCCCCACCCCATAGTTTAGTAATTTTGGTAACATGGACTAAATGCCTTTTGCAAAATCACTAACAAATTCTGATTTTCACTAAAAGTAGTATTTATCTCTTTTTAATTTACTCTCTAACCAACTACACAGGCAGAACAAACTATAGAATATAAGAGAGCACAGGCAGACACAGCTCACCTCATTTTTAATATTTAAGGAAACAAATATACCCCATTCATCACAGAATTGGGTCCAGATTTCCTAGCCTGAAACTCAATACCCTTCATAATATGAAACAATGTTGTTTGTCTAAATGACCATTCACTTATTCAGTAATGGCCGATGAGGTTTGCTATGTGTCAAATGGTTTTAATTATTCCCTGTAAGACTCCAGCCAGGCTGATCAAATCCATTGGCTAGAAGACACCACAGAGATTCCCCTTCTCCACATTCTCTTCATACCCTCAACTGTCTAGAATGTCCTCGTCCTGCCCTCAATTTTATTTAATATCTATTACTCTTCCAAGGCACAGATCAAAACTTTTCTCTTCTGTGAACCCACCGAGAACTTGCCCCATCAGAAGTTACTCATTGTCACAGTATTGAATAGATCTCCCTGTGCTATGAAGTAGGTCCTTGTTACCCATCTATTTTACATATAGTTGTTGTTGACAACTATATGTCCCAAGCCCCTAATTTATCCCTGCCCCTGCCCATGTTTCCCTTTGGTAAACATAAGCTTGGCTTTTAAATATTTTGAGTCTGTTTCTGTTTTGTAAGTTATATCATATTGTTGTTATTAGATCCCACATATTAATGATCTCATGTATTTGCCATTCTCTTTCTGACTTAATACATGGGAAAAGAATCTGAAAAGGAATGGCTATATGTGTATGTATATGTATAACTGATTTACTTTGTTGTACACCTGAAATTAACACAACTCTGTAAGTCAACAATATTTCAATAAAATTTTTTTAAAAAAAGAAGTTACTTGTCAGAGCTATCATTGGAGGCTGCCATGTAGGTAAGAAATGAATGTTTCCTGTTTTCTTTGCAACACAGTATGCTTGGTCAAATAATGTTTACTTCTTGGAAATAATGAAAAATCACATCAAGTGATCAATTTTTGACGGGGAGGTTTTTTCTGCCTAGGCAAAGTATCGTGGTTAGGAGTAATGACAGTCCAAAGACCTCAATATATGAGAGGGAAGTCCCAAAGATTATAAAAGACTGCACAGCCTCCTAGGACGTCCTCTCGGGATGACAGGGATGGGAGTGCAGGCTTTGAAGGGGAAGAACAATGGAAAAGGAAGAAAATGGGAAATGGAGAGATTCTTCAGAGACTCGTTCACAGGTCTTGATTCTGCTGAAGACATTCACATAAGTTTATGTCCACACAAAGACATCCTTAATTTACTTCCCTATGACACATCCAATCAGCCTAGGGAGTTACCATATCCAGTGTATGCCCTGGGGCCAGGATCAAACTTTCAAATACATGACAAGTACAGGCAAGTGCTGAGAAAGTTTAAGGAAGGAATAGACTAATTCTAAATGGGGATGAAGGAGAGACTTCCCTGAGGAGATCGTACCCAAATTTGAGAATTCTACTTGATAGGGCAACACTCAATTCCCCAGAAGAGACCTATTTTTACATTCGCAGTTTGAGATTCCTTGACAAGGCAGAAAAACCATCAGTTGCAAGGATAAAACATGAGTGTCATGTTAACTCATCTTGATGCCTAATTCTCCCAAAATTAAAAACTTAGAAAAGCATACACCTCCAGGTCTATTTAAAATAATACAGCCTCAGTGACTAATAGTTTCATTCCCCTTATTTTTGAAAGTCAATTTTAACAGAAATAATACAAGATAAATATTAAACGATTGCTTCAGGGCAACACGCCTCAGAAAACTGAACCTGCCACTCTCGATATGTCAGGCATTACCCACGGTTATTTCCCAGCAGCCATAGACCTTTCCTGTACCAGTGCTGTACTGTACTGTCATGGTTCGCAGAGTGCCACAGGACATTGTGTACATGTCCATGTGCATGAGTGTGTGTGTGTGTGTGTGTGCTGTTACAAAATCTGAATCAAAATGGAAAACAATGAACTTCAAAGAAGAGTCCTCAGAAAAGGCAACAAGCCTACAAAGAATAGCCCTATTCTTCTTGCCCTTAGAAATCTCTCACTGTCCAATTACATTGGGATCCAGATGAACAAGCTCCTGAAACTAAATACACGTATTTGGAATTGTTTTGAGCAGTCTCCTTGACGACTCCTGGGATTGCCTGGTCTTCTCAGAAACCTGTTTGCACACACACGAAGGAGCACTACCACACCACACACAGACTCTAAAATTTATACTGGCTCCTCATTCACTGAAGGATCTTTTCTCAAGCTGATTTCCTAGTTCTTTTGAATTTTCACCATGGACTTTCTCCATCTCCCCAAGTTGCCTTCACCTCTGTCAGTTCCTTCCCACCCTGCACCTTCACATCAACACTCAAGACTCAGAGAGGACCAGTTTCCTCTTTCAGCAATAAACCCCTGGCTGCCTCCTGAGAACTCTCCTTGCTGCCATTTTTTTCCAGCCCAGTTCCTCCTGAAAAACGCAGCCCAACACTCTTCTCCCAAAGAGGCTTTACTAACTTCTCTGCTCCAAATGCATGAATAAAAGTCCAAATTCATCAGCTGGACATACTGACCCACCTACAATCTGGCATCCCCAATTTATCTGCTGCCATTGCTCTTCAGTCTTGATGCCGATTAGAATCGTCTAGTCTCTAAATCAGCTATACTTCAATGAAACTTTTTAAATTAATTTTTTAAAAAAGAGTGGTCTCTGTTCTCTGTATAACCACCTATTTCCCCAGCTCTGTTCTCCTGTCCATGCTATTCTCCTTGCCTTCAACATCCTCCCACCCTCTCTTGACTCTATCAAAGCACAGTTGGTTTTCATTTATGAGCTCCAAAATCCCCATGAACACAGAATTAGCAAATCTTGAATCATGCACTTATGAGAAATATAGGCATAGGTTCCTATGAGCCTCTGGCCACAACATTTTTGTCAACTAACCAATACTTGTGCGATATGTGTTTCTGCTGAAAGACACTTATTTTTTTATTTTATTGGCATATAGTTAATTTACAATGTTGTGTTAGTTCAGGTGTACAGCAAAGTGAATCAGTCATACGTGCAAAGAGATCCATTCTTTTTTCCCATATAATTACAAACTTGAGTAGATTTTCCTGTCCTATATAGTAGGTTCTTATTAATCATCTATTTTATACAGTAGTGTGTGTATGTTATTCCCACCCTCCCAATTCTCTGCCCAACAATTTCACCTAGCAAGCATGGGTAGAGGAGAGGACAAATGCTGAACACTGAAAGATACCTTATTACATATATATTGTTGATTCATCAGCATGCAGCTCATGGCAAGCAACACTAGATAATTCCTGCCTCAGTGAAGCTAGATCACACGTGCTTTCTCCATAAGACATACCCAAGCCTTCTTGTATTCAGGAATACCAGACAGCCCTTCAACACTGGGCTTGAGGGCCATTTTCAATAGCAAAATCACCCATAGAAATGTGAAGAACATGGCCCTAAATAGACCTCGAAAAGGATGCTTTTTACAGTCTGAGAGCTGAATCAAGAAGGCAGAATTTTGCCTTGTTTGACCTCAGCTGGGAACGTGCCTGAGGTGGGCAAGTCAGATCTTTCAGCACTCAGCCTGTGCCCAGGGGTGACTGCAAAACTGCCACAAGTACCAATTTGGGGATTACAGATAAATTTGAGCAAGTAGGCAAATTCTCAAATACAGCATCTGAGAAAAATGAGGATTGACTGGATTATTTATTCATCAAGGAAGCCAAAGAGTAGCAGATGGTCCTAGACTTTAGGTGGAAAACCTGGATGTGAGGACTCCTCTCCACCTGTGTAGAAGTTAACCAATATTCCACTTATCTTGGCCTTAGTTTCCTCAGTTTTAACATAGCCATTATAACAGGACACTGAAGAAATGACGTGTGTGAAATCCACCTGTTGCAATAAAGCACGACATAAATGAGAAGTGGGTGAGCCCATCTTTCACAAAAACTTTCCTGATTATTCTAGTCTGTCCTGATCTCCAAAAGCCCTGAATTAAGATCACTCCTTTATTTAAAAGGCATATTTGTCATTTGACAGATCATTTTTTATTTTGTACTTCCTTGATTCATTAGATCATTTCCTTCTTGACTTCTCAAAGGAAAGATAGGCTTCTTCTATAGTCTTCTGAGGAACCTCCATACTATTTTCCATAGTAGTGGTACCAATTTACATTCCCACCAACAGTGAAGGAGGGATCCCTTTTCTCCACACCCTCTCCAGCATTTGTTATTTGTAGACTTGTTAGTGATGGCCATTCTGACTGGTGCGAGGTGGTACATCATTTTAGTTTTGATGATAATAAGTGATGTTGAGCATCTTTACATGTGCCTATTGGCTATCTGTATGTATTCTTTGGAAAAACGTCCATTTAGGTCTACTGCCCATTTTTTGATTGGGTTGTTTGGTTTTTTTATTGTTGAATTTTATGATTTGTTCCAGCAATCCCACCTCTAGGCCTGTATCTGAACAAAACCATAATTCAAAAAGATAGAGGCACCCCTATGTTCATAGCAGCACTATTCACAATAGCCAAGAAAAGTAAACAACCTAAATGTCCATCAACAGATGAATGGATTAACACGATGTAGTACATATATACAATGGAATACTACTCAGCCATAAAAAATAACAAAATAGTGCCATTCGCAGCAACATGGATGCAATGAGAGATTCTCATACTAAGTGAAGTAAGTCAGAAAAAGAAAAACAAGTACCATATGATATCACTTACATGTGGAAACTAAAATATGGCACAAACAAAACTCTACAAAACAGACAAGGGGGAGGTGGGAGGGAATGGGATAAACAGGGAGTTTGGGGTTAGTAGATGCAAACTATTACATTTACAATGGATAAGGAATGAGGTCCTACTGTACAGCACAGGGAACTATGTCCAATTTCTTGGGATAGAACTTGATGGAAGACCATATGAGAAAAAGAATGTATATATATATATATATATACACGACTGGGTCACTACGCTGTAACAGCAGAAATTGGCACAACACTGTAAATCAATCACACTGTAAATTTTTAATTTTTTTTTAATTAAATCCTCAAATCTTAAAAAAAGAAAAAGAAGAAATGCTTCTTGAGGGCAAGGAACTCTCAGCTGCTTCTTTGTCTCACTTACCCACACCTGTAGCAATTCTATTCACAAATGGATGCGTGAGTTCACTGCCCACATAAATCATTCCACAGACTTCTCACAGAAAGCAGAGAGAGCAGAGTACATAGTTTCCATATCACCAGGCATCCCTCACGATGCCAGGCTAGGGCTCTCAGCATCTGGCTGGCAGCAGTCAGCCCAGCAAACTTTGAGACCTGTTTGCAAAAGTGCTTATCTTTCTCTGTAGATAAACTACCTGGCGTGAAACCAAAGCCACTTGCATACAAGTTAAGAAAGTTCAGTTAACCTCATGATAGCTTCTACACTTCCAGCTTCAATGGCATGAAACCAAAGCCACTTGCATACAAGTTAAGAAAGTTCAGTTGACTTCATGATAGCTGCTACACTTCCAGCTTCTACACTTCCAGCCCCAAGTGTACTAACCTTGGAAGAGCAAATCTTTGCCTAGGGCACGTGATGCAGAAAAACAAGAGCTGAAATTGCTCTACAGTTTTTTTGGTTGTTTTTTTTTTTCCTAGATATTCGAAGTTTATAAAACTGTCTCTGATTGACTTATGTTTGGGTGTTGATTAGGACCCAGTCTCTAAACATTCTGACATTTTCCTCTTTCCTAATAACCAAAGCTATTGCCATCCACTTCCAGTCCCCATTCACAGCAGCCCACAGATTCTGGTGATTCCATGATGCGATTAACTGGAGAGAGGAGAAAGGGCAATGTTCAAAGGAAAGTGGTCTGTCTGGGTAATAGGGGAGACTCAGATCACACGGATAGCTCAGATAGCTCGTGATGTGTGCTTGGCTGCTGGTCTCTCCTTATACTTCCTCAGTGATTTATTCAAGGGGCTCTGCTTTGTTTCACTTACAAACTATTTTAACATTCCTATGGGTAAACAGAGTGTCACCAGCTTTCCCGTCTTTCCTGGGTCATTTTTCCTGGTTATATAAATGTTTGTCTTAATCCTACTTCTTCCTCTGCACTTTTCCAAATGTTTTCCTACGCTTCGAGTCTGCACAGGGTCAGTGTGTTAATTACCCAATGAGATGAAGATGAAAGAGGCCAAAGATCTAGGCTACAAGTCTGAAGGCAACATCACAGATTTTTTTTTTAAGTAACATTTGGAGTTATCTATCCAGACACCCTTTACCCTCACATGTTTTTTCAAATTATTAACTGTCAGCTCCAAATGGGCTCAGAGCAGAAAACTCCATGTCAAGGGTCCAATAATATCTGCTTCTGCTTCTGTGGTTTTCAGAAGTGGGAAAGGCTAATGTCAGGTATGCTGATTTAGCAGCATGTTTTCTGCAGCTCCAAACTTTAGATTAGGGGGAGAAGTCTAGGTTAAATGTGAATGCTCCACAGTTTTCCCACCATCCGAACTGTGTTGTATTTGGCAAATGGTTTTCTGGAAGAGTTACAGCATGTTAAGCTCTGGCCATGACACAGTTTGTGATAAGCTTAACTGAATTCAAAAAGGAACACATCGATGCCAACTGTTCTTATGCTCTTATAATTTCTCAGGCACGCGGGAAGGAGAAAGCTCAGACAAAGCTTGAATATTTCAAAAGAAATTTGATATATAAACCATATTAATTAATCCTGATGCTAGTCTGAAGTGGCGCTAAAATTATAAACAATCCCCTGATCACATCCAGAGAGAAATATTTAGACTAAAAAATTAATGACTGAAACAGGATAAAAATATGCCACTAGGTTTTTTTATACTTCCTATTTAACTCCAAAGCAAACAAAAAAACAGAGCTTTTTTTTTGCTTTAAACTAACATAGCTGAAACAATCAGACATTAATTTTTCCCTTTATGAGAACTGCTTATATTTTTTGTAAGACTCACCATCAAAACAGTATTTCTGTTGAAAAGTACTTAATGATGGAGATGAAAAACTCCATTACCTAAAATCCAGTGGCTCCCAAATTTTATTCAACTAAACCCAGGATACCTCTTGTTTAGCGGAATAATTCTACCTATAAGGAGATGACTTATTCATGAGCAATCAGCCTACACATTTATCTGCAGTGAGACTGACCACAGAGCTAAAGTTTAGCACACAGTTAAAAGAGAAAATGACTGGAAAAACTTTTTAGGGCCATATTAATGACATTTCATATAATATTGGAGTATCATAGAGGCAAAGCCAACTACCAATAGAATGGCACAGGCAAGCCTACATAAATCAAATTACTGTATTCCTTCCAACGTCAGACTCTAGTCACAGTATTCATTACTGAACAAAGAAACGCTCTTAAATGTGCATAAGCAGACAGATACCAACTCAAGTAGGACTTAAGAGCCATAAGAAAGGCCTTTGCTTATCCTTGGTTTGCCTCTAATGCCCAAATAGCATCCTTAGAATGATATTAAAAGACAGGCAGGTAAAGTTAGTATGCGGGCAGAATAGGATAATAATTGTGAACTTGTTTCCTGCCAAAGGATTATATGCACAATTTGGCAAATATGCAGGAAGTTTGAGCTTTGTAAAAACCCAACTACAAAATTGTAACGATTTATGAACCTATTAAGACTTCCAGAATTGGAATTCCAGCTGTGGCACAGTGGGTTAAGGATCCAACATGCCACAGCTGTGGTGTAGGTCACAGGTGTGGCTCGAATTTGATCCCTGGCCCAGGAACTTCCATATGCAGTGGGTACAACCAAAAAAGAAGAAAAAAGAACCCCAGAATGAAGGTATTTTTCCCCCAGTAAAAAGCAAATTTTTTTTGTCTTTTTCAGGGTTGCACCTGCAACATATGGAGGTTCCCAGGCTAGGGGTCAAACTGGAGCAGTAGCCACTGGCCTATGCCACAACCATAGCAATGCTAGGTCTGAGCTGCATCTGTGACCTACAACACAGCTCATGGCAACGCCAGATCCTTAACCCACTGAGCGAGGCCAGGGATGGAACCTGCGTCCTCATGGATGCTAATCACATTCCTTTCTGCTGAGCCATGTCAGGAACTCCCTAAAGCAAATGTTATTGAATGAGGTGACTTCGCACTATCTGAATCACTGGCACTCAGTGATTTACTCTCTTTTAACAATTCTTATTCAGTACATATCCTCACACAAAGCACTGTGCAAAGGCTGTATACTCTAGGTGACCTCACCATTCAAGAGTAGGTTTGGATCAAGGTCAGCCTTTCTCTTTATAGTAATAGTATTATTGCAACAAATTAGTGTTGTCCTTTATTGTGGTTCCGCTTAAGTTTAACTTCTTTTATTTACTTTTCAAAGAAAGATTTATGCAAGCCCAGAAAACATATTAACTTTCATTTATGCACTTTGGAGTAAATGTCTACAAAAACCTTCCAGAGAACACATTATTGTTGGTTACTATTCCATGGCATAAGCTCTAACCCTAAATGATATTGCCCCCAGCTATGCAACAGGACCCAAAGACACAGTCAGGAAGAGGCCTCCTGAGTTCCGTGCACACCAGCCTTCCACTGCTGCAATGCCGGCAGCTTCAGAGAGCTGTGCCCCTAAATGGGGACTGAAACAGTGGCTGGACCCCAGCAGAATATAAGTTGTCTTATCACAACCCTAAAACTTAACACTAAGGACCCCCAAAACTCCAACTATTTCTAAAAACTTGTCTTTGGACCCTGAATTCCCAGATAAAAAGACATTTTCAGGGCGTTCCCTGGTGGTGTAGTGGGTTAAGGAACTGACATTGTTACTGCTCTGGCTTAGGTCACTGCTATGGCACAGTTTCCATTCCTGAACTGGGAAATTCCACATGCCGCAGGTGAAGGGGAAAAAAAAAGGAGACAGAAAAAGGCATTTTCAGGTGTGTAGGTTTGAAGCCTGCCTTCATCTGCTACTTTCTAGTTTTAGAACTACAGGTGAGTCTGTAACATTTTTACGTCTAATAGGGTCTCTACCACGGAAGTTTGCTTGAGGACTACATGAGATCATCTTCTAATGGATCAAGTGTGGTGCTGCCCAAAGAACTCTATAAAAGGTTCACTCTTTTTATTGTCAGGCCCATTAGTTGCCCTGATCCTTGTGACCTCTGAAAGTTAGTAGGAACTGGCTCCGAAAAAGCAAAACTTGTTCAAAATCACAGAACACACTGGGAAGCCTGAACTGGAAAGGAGGCCTCTGAATCTCTTGTCAGCATTACTCTAATAAATACAGCCTGGATGCGTATAAACATGGATCCAGGCAAAGTGGGCTAAATATTGCTGATGTGGTCTTAAATAAGAGAGGGTCTTTGTTTTTGAGATGGTAACAGAGTCCATTGAGAGAAGCATTCAACATGTACATGCTTATATATACGATGTGATTTTTCAGCAGTGAAAACAAATTTGGCATGGTCTCCAAGGGAAAGCATTAAATTCACAATCATTTTCTACAAAAAATGACATGGTCTGGGTATCAAGGCACAATGAAAACATTTGAAGTCAGAACACCAGGACAGAATAAGTCTGCCACTGTGAGATTTTAAATGAATTCCTTAACATTCTCAATGTTAGTTCTTCTCATGTGAAAAATGGGATGATTATCTCCACATCATAGAATTGCTGTGAGAATTAAATTGAGTACAATTTGTAAAACCTTTATCATTGGATAATTCATCATCTAAACCAGGACACTTCTGAAAGTATGAGAAGGCACTATTAAAAACTATACCAAGGCAAGAGGCAAAAACAGAGACATCTGGTCACCCTATTTTTCACCATAGCTGACACACAGATGGCACTAAAAATATATCAGTTTTCTCATTTTTTTCCTAAGACTTGAAGGATGCATAGTAATTTCCCAGGCAGAGGAAAGGGTGGGAGGGGAGATATGTGAGAAACAGGGAATTCCACGAACAAATAGGTCAACATAAAAGACATGTAAATAGGTTCACCTCTTTCATATAATCATAGAATTATAAAATATCATAGCTAGAAGGAATTGTAATATTTTAATCCAAACTTTTTTTTTTTTTGGCCTCCTCACAGCATATGGAGTTCCTGGGGTAGGGATCTGATCCAAGCCACAGTTGCAACCTAAGCCACAGCTTCATCATCCCTGGATCCTTAGCCCACTGTACCAGGCCAGGGATATAACCTGTTCCCAGAAGTCCCAAGAGACTGCTGATTCCATTATGCCACAGCAGTAACTCCCCAAAAATTCATTTTTAGATGAAGAAAATGAATCTCTGCATGTTTAAATGACAGGGGTATCTAGTTCCACAGCCAGAACCAATACCTAGGTATACAGACTGCTCACCCAAGGACCTTCTCACTATATCATTCCTCACCTCAAAGAAAGATTTCTCCTAAACCAGAAATGTCACAAAAATGATAGAAAATCCATAACTTCCCTCAACAACTCGTCTCAGTTCTTAAATTCTTACTGACTGACTGGATCCAACCAATTGCAGAGCCAACGAGTACTGTCCTCAGGGAAGATAACAACTAGCAGTTCCCTTGCCAAGGAGGAGGAAGCACGTTTACTCAACTTAGCAATATTTATGGCTAAGTTAAGAAAGAACAAATAGCTCCTTCCTCATATAACCTCTTTTCTTTGGATTTGCATTTTCTTTGGATTGGCCATTCATAATAGATAAGTTCGACAGAGCAAATAATTTAGGAATAGGATTTCATAAATAATATACTTCATATAAAGCTCATTCTTCCAATTGACAGAACAGCTCCCTAGTGCAGAAGCTATCAGTATTCCCCTACACAGCATGGATGAACTAACTGGCACATGTTCCCATCGTTAAGGACGGTTCACAAAAGGCAGTGTAAGGAACAGCAGAATCTCAGGGACGCATGTGTAATTTTTTTTCTCAAGCTATTTTTTTTTCTCAAATTATTCTGATACTCTCCTGACTTCCTCCCCAAATTTCCCCCATCCACTAAGCCATTTTTCATAGCTCTGGGAGTAAGTTGAACACAGAGAATGTCTCCACCTGGAAAAATAAGTTGGGTGGAGAGATTTTCATGCTTGTTTTGTTGAACTGTTGAAACCTTGCTCAAAAGCTTTTTCTCTAAAAGCTGTAGAGTTTTTTTCTCCTAACGGAGTTCATTACTCTGTCCTCTGAGATACCATGGCATTTGCATTCACCTCTATTATAGCTTTTAGCCACATGCACTGTTGTAATAATTGCTCAGATCTCTTTGCTCTGAAGACTGTTACCCAGAGATAAATATGAGGCTTTATACTGCTCTGTAAACCCAGTAACAGCCTGGTACATAGTAGGAGCTCAAATATTCACTCGTTGAATAAATTATTTGGGGTGCCTATGGAACAATGTGTTAATACAGAAAACTATCCAGGAACTGTTTTTAGGACAGAGGAAATGGTCTATGTAAAAGCATTATAAGTTCTTTGGAAGAAAGGAACTGTAAAACTACAAGGCATTATTCTCCTTTATTGTATGGCAAATCACTACAGTGCATTTCTTAAATGGTACTTAGTGGCCTGGAAAGCTAATGTCTCTCATTAAATGCCTGATTCCCTGAGAGTCACTTATGTAACTGGAAGCACTTGAGCGACTTTGTTGCAAGAAGTGGTTTTGTCTTAAAAAGTGCTGCACACAGGAATTTCTTATCTTATCGGAAATGAATAAAAAAAATGAAAAAAATTTAACTCTCATTGGCTAGGAAAATGGAGGAGGAAAAAAAACTAATACCTGTGAAAGAAAATGCTTAAAAGGTAGGGTAGGAGAGGGGTGCTACTCAAATCAAGCTTATTGAATTAATCACAGGAAGTATTTAGATTCTTATGTCCTGTTAGATGCATGGTATTCAAGAAAAGTTTCCTTAAATACACACACACATACGTATTTTTTGCCTTTTCTAAATTTGCTTTCTGGCTTAAAGAAGGAACAAGTAATTGCAAAGTGATATGCTCAAAGAAAGCAGTATGATGTAGGCACATGAGTTTAAATTTCACCTCATGATTTTTCACAAAGCGTAAAAGGCTGTCAGATTCAGTGAAACAACTGCTGGATTTTATGTCCTACAGCTATTTTATTTTCTTTAGGGCCAAATCAAATGGAAATGATCATTCATCTGTTGGCCTCCTGATACTTGATTGTGTTTTTTTTTAACCCTTTACAAGCATGTTGTACAAAAATAACTAACAAGCACACTTTCCTGCACCATTAGTGGAAGTTCAAATCCAAAGATCTGGATTTGGGACTGCCGAATGCAGTCAGTGACTTCACAAGTTAATAAGAAGATTTCAGGGTCCATCGGCAACACTACCACCCCGCCTCCAGAAATAAAAATGAAATGACATTTCAATCTGTTGATCAATTCACACATAAATATCCTCATTTATCATTAAATGCATTTGTTCCAAAATGTCTGAGTTTTATGAATTCCAAATGCACTTTTTGAGATGTCCAGACTGAATTACAAACATTTAAGCCCTATCCTCATATATCATCAATTCCTTACTCAATAAATACCTCAGCACTACCGCCACGTCTCCTAATTTCCAAACATAGGTTATTTTCAGAAAGCACTGATTGAGTCCCTATCATATGTAATGGGGCAATGAGTTCCTGTCAGCAGCTATAAAATCAAGGAGTTTTTATCACCGTACCCCTTAAAGAAAGAAATGTGGGCAGAGGGAATCAAAAAACTTGAACATATTTGTCCTAAGAACACATCTTTCATTTTATATTTTTGTATTTAAGATATATTCATTGTCCCACCGATGACCCTGTGACTTTACTTTTTTTCCCTCTTTTTCCAATGGTTTGGTGGCTCTCATATGAATGCAATTCCAGTGAACTTTGGCATACAAACTTCCACACACTAGAGACACTACAAGGCACTGAGGTCTGATACAAATATGATCAGGCTGAGTATAGGTGTCATACATTCTATTGGCTGCAGAGAGCAATTTTTGCCTTTCAAGCTGTCAGTTTATACTTAATTGAATAAACATCAGGGCACACCCACCATATGCCCAATAAATCACATTAAGTAATGCAGATACAAAAATGAGTAAGATATGTTTCCTGCCCTCAAGAGAGCAGTCTTCAGAGGGCTTATAAATAATAGGAAATCTTGCAAAGGCCTAATTTCATGCACTTTTATACTACTTCTTTTAATGTGTTTTTCAGAGAGTGGCCTCATCATCTCCAGCATCATTATAGACTCCTTCCTCTCCTTTAATCCTAATACTTCAAGAGAATGCAAGCCTCACTGATTCTACCTTCTGACTTCCTCCTTCACTGCCATAGCTTGGATCGGCTTCTCTTTCCACCTCAAGTGCCTCACTAATTTCTGCTATTTCAGGGAGGGATGGAAATCTAACTCAATCTAGACTAAGAAGGAAAAAAAAAAAGGAGGGGGGTATAATTTTCTGAAAGAAAGTTGGGTAGCCCATTAAATCAAAGGAATAACTGGGAGAGCCAGTACAATTACAAGCACTTAGAGACCAAAGAACAGGACTACTTGCCTGCCAGTATTCTCTCCACCTGTCATCTCTGTTTCACTGTGTGCTGTAGACCTTCTCCATCCTACTGCAGTGGATCTGCCCAAACCTCAGGGAAGACAGCTGCACTGAGTCCAACCATGTCCCAGGCCTCCCCGTAGCCACCACCCAAAATTCATATCTACCTGAATCCTGTGAATGAGACCTTAGGAAATAGGATCACTGCCTACTGATGACATAGTCAAGTTAAGGTGAGGTCATACTGGATTAAGGTGGGCCTTAAATCCATGACCAATGTCTTTGTAAGAATAGGGAAATTTGAACACAGAGATGCACAGTGAGAAGACTGCCATGGAACAACGGGGGCAGGAATGGAATGCTGCATCTATATGATGAGGAAAGCCAAGGATTGCCCTGTAACCACTGGTAACCAGAAAATACAAATCGGACTGGGACCTGGAAAAATTTGCAGCAATAGCTGCAATGCTTGTACCTAGACAAACATCTCCTGGAGCAACAAAATACAAAGAAACTATAAAAGACTAAAAAAATAACTGTGTGCATGTGTTGTTGGGGGCAAATTATGGACAACAACATACAAAAAGACTAAAAAAAAAAACCAACTACTGCTTCTGAAGAGACAAGAGAAAAAGGAGGGTACTACCCAGGATACTATGCCTCTCCCCTGCATACTACCATGCAAACCACCTAAGCCACCCCTCTGGCTCAACCCCTGGACCTGTGCCTACCCTCATCTCATATAAGGAACCAGCTCCCCGCCACCACACTCCCAGGGGCAGCAAGCAAGCAAAGGAAACCATTGCTCATTTTCACTCCTCCCTGCTGCAATAGGGACCCCAACAGAGCCTTGCCTGAATTTCTTGTCTGCCCTCTGATCAATTTCTATTGATTAAGGAAGCCAAGAACCAGGGACAGTAGCACACTTCAGCACAAACAGTCACCTGTAGACCTGAATCGTAAGCTTTAGACTCAAACAGCTCTGGTTCAAATGTATGCTCTGCCACTACACACATGACCTCAGAGAACTCACTCAAATTCCTAATGTTTCTAACCTATAAAATCGGGACAATAATAGTACCTCTCTCATAGGGGCCATATAAGGATTTAATGGCCTGAGATATAGAAACCACTTAAAACAGTAATTTACATATAGTAAGCGTTCAGTAAGTGTTTTGATTATATTATCTCCAGTCTTTAAGTAGGACCATAAGGGGAGAAAGTTCAGGGTGGGGAGACAAAGAGCCTGGGACAGACCTCATGTATGAGAAGGGCTGGCAAGACAGCTAAATGGGGGGAAAGGGGAGAGATGCTAAAGCTGGGCCCTGCAGGCATCCTTGCTTTCCAGGGGGCCGATGTTCACTGGGAGAAGCTGAATGACAGAGGACTTAGTTACTGATTCAGGACCAGTCATGCCATGGCCTTTCTTACTGGAAGCTCCTGTGTATGAGACTGCAAGTAAAATTCTCATCTTCATTATTTTTCCCTACTTCTCCATGCCAGCTTCTGGTAGAGAGGGGAGACTTTGAGTGATGCAGCTCAAAGTTCCTCTATAACCCAGTAGGGAAAAGTTTTTCCTGTAAGTATGGTGATCACCTTGTTCCTTTAGCTCAAAATGACATAAGGACCTGCTGAACATGACAGAGGTTTTAAAATAATAATTATGAAAAGAAAACCACACAGATATAGTAAAAAGAACAGATTAGACAAAGTCGCTGTCAATAAATAAGTAAAATTATATGAGAATATTTTCATTCAGTTAGAGAAAAAAATGATTTATGATAAAATTAAGTCATAGTTGAAATAATATTAATAAATAAGGTGAGAATTGCACTAGATTGACCCTTATATTACCTACAGAGTCCTGGTTGCCACCAATAGAATTCTAACAATCATCTTTATACATATTCTAACTGAGAACATACTCTAAAATCTTCCACATTCTCAGAATATTTGATGTCTACATCACCATAATTGTTCAAGCCTCTATTCTCCGGGGTGCCAGTTACTTCTCACTTTTGCTGTATATGTGCCCTTTTCATAAGAGATTCTAATCATTTCAGGAAGCCAAGGAAGTAACTGTGGTTCATTGCTCCCTGAAGTACATAAACTGTACATTTACCCATCCATTCACTCCGCAGTATTTATTCATGTCTGCACACCCTGAGAGGGCTTGAGATATATAATGAATCACACACATGTTCTAACCTCTTGGAGCCTCTAGTGTGCAGGGAAGAGAAAGGCCCTCTGGAGTTTACAGACTAACATGGAAAAAAAAAAGAAAGAAAGAAACATTACAATTCAGGGTGCTTTTCAAGAGATCCACAAGGAAGTACTTTTCCTGAAATATACATGTTATTATGAGACTAAGCAAAAGAACAAACCTAGAGAGTAGAGTGGAGGATCAGGCACAAGCTGAGATTTTAGGCTTGAGTAGACTTTAGGCAAGATAATGATAAAAGAAAGAGCATTCTTGGGAGGAGGAATATAGCAGTGCAAAGTCCTTTAGGCAGGAAGCAGCAGGACAAGTACAAGGGAGAGGGGGGTTGCTTGGAGTATACAGCATGAGCAGGGGCAGACAGGGTTTTATCATACAGAGCCTCCTTGGACCTTTGTTACTTCAAAATATAGCCCAAGCCCCAAAGAGCAATGTAAGCTGGAACATCTAAAAATGATTTTTCTTTCTTTTCGTTTATGAGATTCAGGTCATTTGGGAAAAGGATGTATCTTGAATTATCAATAAATTACATGCAAACTTCTCTCCCTTTATACTGAAATCTCAGATCTTTGGCAGATAATGTCTGTTTTTAAATTATTGAGAGCACATTTATAAAACATTATTTTTTAAACTAAGTATTCTCTCTATATTATGCTTATAAATTCCAGCAAACCTTGAGAAAGTAGGTCACAGAGGTCATTTATTGTTTCAAATGCAACAAAATTCATTTCAACAAAATATTTAAGATTGACTAAAATACAAGGCGGAAAAAAATTAAGTGATATCAACGGACTCAACAATGGATTTTCTCCCCCTGGTATCTCAAAGTACATTGTAGTTCAATTTAAAATAAGGAACATGGAGTTCCCGTTGTGGCACAGTGGGAAAAAATCTGACTAGTTTCCATGAGGATGTGGGTTCAATCCTGGCCTCGCTCAGTATCTGGCGTTGCTGTGATCTATAGTGTAGGTTGCAGAGGCAGCTCAGATCCCATGTTGCTATGGTTGTGGTGTAGGCTGGCAGCTGTAGCTCCGATCCAACCCCTAGCCTGGGAACTTCCATATGCCTTGGATGCAGCCCTAAAAAATACACTTTAATATTAAAGTTTAATAAGTATAAAGAATGAAACTGCAGAGATAAGCATAAATTGAAATAATGGAGGTGTCACAGACTAGAGAGTCATTGTGAAAACCTAAGTGATGTTGGGACACTGCAACTTGGATGCCTCTCTGTATGAGTTATGGGAAAAGGGCTCAACCCCGATGCAGTCAGAGGAAACTTAGTGCACTGGTTATGAGCTCAAATGTCATGAATTCAGTGATAGATTTTTAGAAGAGATAGGATGCCAGATTCCTAAGACTTCTCCCTAATTGTGATTTGTGCTTTCTGTTTTTTATTTCCCTCTGTCTTTGGAAAAGTTTAGGAGCCAGAGCACTGTCTTTGAATATAAGTAATTAGTTGTTTTATATTCCTCTCTGTTAACTTGGATGTGAATGTCTCCATTTTTCTATTTTGACACAGCAAATAAGAACTGCACCACATGAGTCAACATTTACAAGAATGCATTGAAATTCTGAATCTGGGAGTATGGAGTGAGGATTACAATTTCTCACTAGAAAATGACCTCCAAGGTCTCTTTGTGTCCTGAGATGCCATGATAGGCTCCATTTGTTGTCCATCCATCATAAACCAAGGTCAAGGCTGCAATAGCAGGAAGTGCTGGTCTAGCTCAAACACTAAAATGGTGGGAAAAGAATGTACTCTTAGCATCTTACATTAACAGCCAATAAAATTCAACATATCTTAAGAGTGGATAATAAAAATGAAAGGAAATTAATTTTAAAACTCAAAACAGAATTAAGACAGGGTAGGGAAAGATCTGTTTGGGAAAGAGTCAGCTTTAATGTTCAAGGAATCGTAAATTAGCAAAGGGGAGGGGAACAAGTTGGTTTTCTTGTTTGTTTTTACTATGAAAGGAGGTTTAATAGCCACATTTCTTCAAATCAGGAACAGATATGAGCAGCCACAATTTGCCAGGATGATTGGGCTACCTAAATTATTTAACTGGATGAGGGTCATTTGATCCTAGTAACAACGCTTTAACTCCATTAAATTCTTCAACCAAAACAAATCAATCCACAGAATCTTTCAGTGGTCTTAACTGATGATCATATCATTTGTCTTTAATATATTATTTCCTTAAGCTCTTGAAAGTATTTCTAAAGAGTTTCTCCATTTTTAAGTCTTCTCTTTTTGGATATACAAAGCTCTAAGCCAGACAACACAAGCAGTAAAATAATTAAAGGTAAATTTTTATGTTTATGCAGCATTTTTAAAATGCAAAAGATAGTTTTTTAAGGTCTTGGATATCTAAATTAAATCAGTAGCAACAGATTTAGGAAGGAAAAAAAAATAAAAACTCTGGAGCAGCAGCCCACAAGAATCTACAAAAAAAAAAAAAACCTGCTAGAACTAATAAATAAATTCATCATGTCTTCAGGGTATAAGATCAACAAACAAAAATCAGCTGTGTTTCTATATACCAGCAGCCAACAATTTGAAGAAGAAATTAAGAAAACAATTCCATTTATAAGTAACTGTAATGATTAGTTTTGCAGACAGTTTGAGTTCAAGGCCCAACTCCCACTACTCACCAGGGGGGTGATCTCATGCAAATCACCTAATCACTCTGTGCCTCAGTTGCCTCATCTGCAAAAATGGAAATAAACCACCACCTACTTCATTGGGTTGTCAGAACAAATCTGTTCATTCATGTAAATTTCTGAAAACTGTCACCTGACGAATCGTGAGCACTGAATAAATTCAAGAGATATAAATGAAATTTAACAATAAATAAGCACAAGGAAAGATAAAGTCTACACAATTCATGAATGGTTTTAGAGTTGGATTTGTGCATATGGAGGAACTTGTTCTGCTTTTGTTATTGGGCTGTGCTGCTTCAGACTCTCAGGCAGGTGGGAACTAACAGTGGAGACTGGCAAAAGATCCTCAACAGAGGAGTTCCCGTCGTGGCGCAGTGGTTAACAAATCCAACTAGGAACCATGAGGTTGCGGGTTCGATCCCTGCCCTTGCTCAGTGGGTTAACGATCCGGCGTTGCCGTGAGCTGTGGTGTAGGTCACAGACATGGCTCGGATCCCGCGTTGCTGTGGCTCTGGTGTAGGCCGGTGCCTACAGCTCCGATTGGACCCCTAGCCTGGGAATCTCCATATGCCGCGGGAGCGGCCCAAGAAATAGCAAAAAGACAAAAAAAAAAAAAAAAGATCCTCAACAGAGATGATCAAGCAAAAAACACTCAAACTCTCTACAGGATGCTCTAATGAACAACTAGTCTTTTATGAAATTTGCCCTTGTCTCAGTCATTTCCACATCTAACCATTCATCAAGGTCTGTGACTCTACCTTTATGGTGGTTCTCCAGCCTCCCATTTCTACTCTCTTTCTCTGCTCTCACTACTCTGGTTCAAGTTCTCACAGTCTTTTGCCTGGAGTATTGCCACAGCTTCCAAACTTGTCCCTCTACCTCCAGCCTTATCATCTTCAAATCTCCCTTCTACATATCCTCCAGGAATGATCTTTCTAACTGAATTATTTCCCTGCTGAAACATGTCAAAGACTCTTCATCAGGGCATTCCAGGTTTTCTATGCTAGATGTCTGTGTTCCACTCCATCCTCGTCCAATACATCATTAACTGGCTTTCAATTTTTTGTCAACAAAAAGTCAACCAATTTCCTTTCAGAAAGGCAGCCTGCTCTTCTTGCTGGTTCTCCCTCCATCACTTTTCTTCATGCTATCTTCTCTTCTAAGATGTGCCCATGCTCCCCCAAAATGATTCACAAGTGATTTTATGACACTCTGAATAGTTCCACCATTTCACTTGCTATCACGATTTTTAGGGTTTATTTTTATGTGTTGTCTCCCCACTATACTGTGATTTCCTTGGAAACAAAACTTATTTATATTTGTATTCTCCATGCACTGCATGGCACCTTGTACACAGTGAAAACAAGAATTCAATCATTCTGGATCACCATGGTATCGCTAGCACCTGGTTTAGGGCCTGACCCATTTGGACACTTAATAAATATTTAAAAAGGAAGGAAGGAAGGCTGGTAGAGAGAGAAGATGGGAGGCGAGGAGGAACATTGGTTGACAGGGTAGTGTTAAGAGTCATAGATTTCTTTGGTACTGCATGTACAATAAGTAGAAGTGTCCTCGAAAGAACCAATGTCTCACACTGGCTATAATACAAAAGTATAGGAGTTCCCATCATGGTGAAGGGGAAATGAACCCGACTAGGAACCAGTGGGTTAAGAACCAGCATTGCCATGAGCTGTGGTGTAGGTCACAGACAAGGCTTGGATCCCACATTGCTATGGCTGTGTGCCCCCTAGCCTGGAAACCTCCATATGCCTCAAGTGCGGCCCTAAAAAGCAAAAAAAAAAAAAGTACAACTGTCCAAAATCTTTCCAGTGATACCACTCCAAATCTGTCACTTTCCATATGACATTGGGCTTGTACTCCTTAGTAGTCTTACCCATAAAAATTGAGATAGTACTACCTGCGCCATTATTTTTTAACATTGAGACAACTAAAGTAACTGGGACAGAATCTGGTACATATTTCTCAATAAATTATAGTTATTAATTTGGAGAATAATTATAACATCTGTTGAGATTAATGTAATCACATAGCTAGATAGATGATAGCTGGATAGTAAGAGGGATAGATTGATGATAGATAGATAGGTAGGCAGACAGACACACACACACACATACAGACCTCCAGAAACTCAGGAGACACCTAATACAATCTCCTACATAATAAGTTGATCTTTACCAGTTTTTCTCCATGCAATCCAACATTTAAATTCTATGTCCCTTCCAGGATTTAACTAAGCAGATATATGATGAAGGCCTACCTATGTAGTACACTGTGCTGTATTCTCTTTTATTCATTTTGATCAATAGTCTCATAATGCAACTCTGGTTTCCTTGTCATTTATTTAAAATATGCTGACCCAAAGTAGATGCAATATTTTAATTGTTTTTTTCACATAATTTCTAAATAATATTAAAATAGTGATAATTTAGTTCCTGAATCTTATAAATAATACCCATTTTATTACATTATGGAATCAAGTTTCCTTTTACTGTATTATTATTATAGGATTTATTAAGCATAGGTTGAAACATTCTTTAGATCTATTTCTTTTACATCTAAATACTACCTTGGTGCTTAATGTTTGATTTTGGTTTTTGTTCCACTGAGCATCTTGTTCTAATGTTAAAGAATCACTCTCCTTAATTTCACAATCATTATGAATTGCAAATATGAATCATATTAAAACAACTTTTTGGTGAAAATTTGATTTTAAAAAATCACCTTGACCCCTTTTGTTTAGGCACCTTATTCAAATATTTAAAAGAATATGTCCTAAAACAAACTCTGTGGCCCACTTCTTGAAATATCCTAGGCTGTTCATGAATAAACCTCTACAGAAAATGCTTTGAATATGTACAGTATCTAAGGCACTAAGTCACCCATTTGTAAGTGCAATGTTATAAAAAGATCTGAGATGCATCCCACACCTGACACTTACAAGCTTTAGGACCTTCAAAAAGTTACTTGGAGGGAACCGTATTTTTCCTAACTTCCCCATTTAAAAAAAAAAAAAACAAAAAGCTAGATAACATGGGAAAGTTAGAGAAAATAGTTATCTCCATACTTTTCTGATGTTGAGGGTAAGAAATACACATCATAATGAATATAAAATTTGCACACTCTTTTGATCATTCCTGTTACCCAGTAACCATGCACAGTAACTCCCACTTCCCTCCAGCTATTGCTTCACTTCTACTTAACAAAACTCCTCAAAAGAGTTGATTATACATATTACCAGAATTTAAGTGAGATGATCCATCCCTGGCGTCCCTGTCCTCAAATATTTCACAGTCTAGAGGAAAGGATAGAGAAGCAAACAGCTGCAAGAGCATGAATGAATGACAGAAGTACTGTGTTCACAGAGTATCAGGGGCATACAAAGAGAAGACTCCCAAACCCAGGCACAGCAGAGGGTAGAGAGTATGAGAAGTTTCTCAGAAGAGATGCTGCTTCAACTTGGTCATGAAGGACTCAGAGAAATGCATCCAGGCATCCTAAGAAAATGTGTAAATGCAAAGCATTGAGATGAGCAACAGTGATTAATTCAGGGAACAAACACAGTTAGTTCAGGAAACTACTCAGGGAATTAACAGTGGTTAATAGAGTATTTACATTGTCAGATTTGGAGAGTGGGGCATTTAGACCTGGCAGGTCTAGACAGGTAGCTTAATAGAGCCCATATGACACTTCTCTGTCATTGCTTGCTACCAGTCTTTCCCATCAGGCCATAGGTTCCATGGAGTCAGGGGAAATGTTGTTTTTGTCCTTTCCCCTATGTTTCACTTTTGTACAAAGGACAGTTGGTCCTCAAAAATAATTTTCTGCATTACTTCAAAAACATACATGTACCCCAATGTTCACAGCAGCACTATTTACAATTTCCAAGGTATGGAACCAACCTAAGTGTCTATCAACTGATGAATGGATAAAGAAGATGTAGTACATATGTGTATACAATGGAATACAACTCAGCCATAAAAAAGAATGAAATTCTACCATTTGTGGCAACATGGATGGACTTGAAGGGCATTATGCTAGGTGAAGTAAATCAGATAGAGAAATACTATATGATATCGCCTATATGTAGAGTCTAAAAAATACAGCAAACTAGTAAATAAAGCAAAAAAGCAGCAGACTCACAGATACAGAGAACAAACGAGTGGTTCCCAGTGGAGAGGGGAGCAATACAGGAGTAGTGGGTTTTAAAAAAGGATTATTATGGGATTATGTAAAGTCATGTGTGTGAAACTTTTGAAAATTGTAAAGCACTATCCAGGTGTTTTTAATTTTTAATTAAAAATTTAAAATAAATTATTTTTTGAGTTTATGTGACTTTGCTATCAGTCATAATAGCTTAATTCTATCACGTGACCAAGGGAGAGTCACTGAACCACTCATATAGGAGAGGTGCATGATAATATGAGAAAGATCATGCTGGCAGAAGTGCCAAAAATGAAGAGAAGGATAAACTAGAAGTGATAATAGACAATAAATTGTATCCATACAACTGTTGGGAGTGTTTTTGTTAGAATATTTAATTCACCCACAGAATGGGAGGAAATCTTTGCAAATGATGCAACTGACAGGGCCTAATTTCCAAAATATACAAACAACTCATTCAACTCAACAACAAAAAACAAACAACCCAACTGAAAAATGGACAGAAGACCTAAATAGACATGTCTCTAAAGAAAACACTTGGAAGGCCAAGAGACACATGAAAAGATGCTCAACATCACTAATTACTAGAGAAATGCAAATCAAAATTACAGTGAAGTACCACCTCATACCAGTCAGAATGGCCATCATTAAAAAGTTTACAAATAGCAAATGTTGGAGAGGGTGTGGAGAAAAAGGAACCCCCCTTCACTGTTGGTGGGAATGTAAATTGGTATAACCATTATGGAAAAGAGTATGGAGGTTACATAGAAAACTAAATATAAAACTACTATATGATCCAGCAACCCCACCCTTGGGCATATATCCAGACAAAAGTTTCATTCAAAAAGGTACATGTACCCTATGTTAGCAATTATTCACAATAGCCAAGACCTGGAAACAGCCTAAATGTCCATAGACAGATGAATGGATTAAGAAGATGTGGTACATAAACACAACGGAATACTACTCAGCCATAAAAAAGAATAAAATAATGCCATTTACAGCAACATAGATGCAACTAGACATTCTCATATTAAGTGAAGTCAGTCAGAAAGACAAATACCATATGACATCAGTTTATGTGGAATCTAAAATATGGAACATATGAACCTATCTACAAAACAGAAACAGACTCAAAGACATAAAGAGACTTGTGGTTGCCAAGATGGAGGTGGGAGGGAGTGGGATGGATGAGGTTTGGGATTAGTAGATGCAAACTATTGCATTTAGAATGGATGAGCAATGACGTCCTACTGTACAACACAGGGAACCACATACAATCTTTTGGGATAGAACATAATGGAAGATAGTATGAGACTGTGTATATACATGTGACTGGGTCACCATACTATACAGCAGAAATTTAGATAACATTGTAAATCAACGATACTTATCAAAAAAATTAATTCACCAAATACTGTAGATGTATAAACAATGTCAAATAATTGGAATTTTTATTTTGAAGACATTTTAATTCTAATCTTTATTTTATTTTCATAATTGTGTGGAGAATTTAAGAGATGCAGAAGAAATCAAAATCCTGATGAAAGATTTCTTCGCTTTAATTTATATTTTCCCATAGATTTCTACTGATTTTTAATTAATTTTATAATTTTTGAGTCAAGTTCTTATTTCATTTTGTTGTTTCCTTTGTGTATCAAAGTTCAGAAACATTTTGTGTAGAGATATAGAACTCTGTGGTTGGGAGTTCCCGTCGTGGCGCAGTGGTTAACGAATCCGACTAGGAACATGAGGTTGCGGGTTCGATCCCTGCCCTTGCTCAGTGGGTTAAGGATCCGGCGTTGCCGTGAGCTGTGGTGTAGGTCACAGACGCGGCTCGGATCCTGCGTTGCTGTGGCTCTGTCGTAGGCCGGTGCCTACAGCTCCGATTGGACCCCTAGCCTGGGAACCTCCATATGCCACGGGAGTGGCCCAAGAAATGGCAAAAAAAAAAAAAAAAAAGACAAAAAAAAAGAAAAAGCTATTAAAAAAAGAACTCTGCGGTTGATAAGCCCATACAGCTTTTAAAATTATTTAGAACATCATGGGGGGGAAAGCGTTACATTAAAGCTAAACAGATGTACCATCCACTGGAATAGACTAGAAAGTCTAAAAGTAGGCTCAAATAAACACACCCTCTCCAATCAGTAAGGAAAAGATAACTTTATTTTATTTGGCTTTTTTAAAGCTGCATCAGCAGCCTGTAGAAACCCCCAGGCTAGGGGTGGAATCAGAGCTGCAGCTGCCGGCCACAGCCGCAGCCATAAAAGATCTGAGCTACATCTGCAACCCACACCACAGCTCACAGCAATGCTAGATCCTTAACCCACTGAGCAAGACTAGGGATCAAATCTGCATTCTCATGGATATTAGCCGGGTTCTTAACCCACTGAACTACAACAGGAACTGAATCATAAATTTAAATATTTTTTTAAAAAGACCATAAAATTCCTAGAAGAAAACATGAACAAATTCCTCTTATAACTTTGAATGGGGGAAGGGCTTTCTAACCAGTAATCAAAATCCAAAGCTACGAAAGAAAACACTGATGATTATAGAAAAAATTTTAAATACCTCATTGTTACCTGAGAAAATGCCATACTATTTTCCGGTTGTGTATATTTAAATTTTAAATATATATATATTTAAATATATATAAATTTAAGTATATGCATATGCATGTATATATGTGTGTGTATATATATGCATATATTCATAATTCATGTAAAAGCCTAATTTCCCTATATGTGAAGAAGTCCTAGGGATTGAGGGGAGAGAGACCATCACCCTATGCAAAGATACTTAAATCATTCATTCCTAAATTCTAAATTTCTAAACTAAATTCAAATTAAAATTATATGAACAGGAGTTCCCATCGTGGCTCAGTGATTAACGAACCTGACTATATCCATGAGGACGTGAGTTCGATCCCTGGCCTTGTTAAGTGGGTTAGGATCCGGCATTGCCATGAGCTGTGGTGTAGGTTGCAGACACGGTTCAGATCCCAGATTGCTGGGACTGTGCAAAAGCCTGAAGCTACAGCTCCAATTTGCCCCCTAGCCTGATAACCTCCATATGCTGCAGGTACAGCCCTAAAAAGACAAAAGACAGAAAAAAAATTATATGAATATACTATTTCTCACCTAAGAGAAGGTCTAAAGCCTAGTATTTGATAGCATACACTCACAGCAAAGCTGAGGGGAAAGAAGCAGTTCCTACTTTGCTGACTGATGTGCCCAGTGCTGTGGGGTGGGGGAGGGGGCAGGTCACTGGGCAAAACTAAAACTTCCAAATGCACTTTCCCTCTATCCAGACATCTTAATTTCATAAACTTCTTCTACAGATGAAGTTCCCATATGCTAGATGACACACATGATATTATTCACTACACCATTGTTGGTAGCAGCAATAAAGTGGGAAAAAATTCAATGTATATCTATACAAGACCACTTACATAAGCAACGACATACTCATTTATCTCTGGATAATGACATAGAAAGATGTCGACATATTGTTAAGTAAAAAGAAAGTTATATAAAAAAAGAGTAAAATCAAAAATATGTACTCATCTTGCTTATATGTATATTTCAAGGATATAAATAAGAAAGAATAAAAGAAAATGGGACAAGTACATAAAAATGGTCAAAAACAGATAAAAGTAAAACTTCTCAGTGTTAACCTTTTTAATTTTGCTCTTTCGGGGGGGTAACCATATGAAAATATTACCTGTGCAAAAAAGTTTAAAATCTAAAATGTCAGTGGATGAATAAAATAATTACCATATTTTAAACACTAAAAATGGTAAGAATTGGCATGGAAATAGAGAATGGAGAACTCCTAAACATAATGGCAGAGATAAATATCCAATGCAGATTTTGTGTTTCATACTATGATTCTTTATCATTTCTTCCTGTGAAGTGAATGTCTTTACATAGGCAGCTTCCTTGCAAGTGTCACACCTACCATGTGTTAGCAAGGCGGTTGCCCCAGAATCATACCCTTGCCCCTCCAAGCCTCATTACGTGCTCCCTGTAACTCATTAGCATGCTCCATGGCACACCCACCAGTGCCATGACAGTTGGCGGTTGCCATGACCATAATCAGAAAAGCCCATACTAGGGCTGAAAAGGAGAGGTGCTTCAGTTCCAGGTCCAAACCATAGCCCTGTTCTCAGATAACTCATGAATATTTCCCCCCACTCTTTCCAATTTCCTCTCTTCTACTTCAACCTTCCTAGACATTTGGTGACTGCCCAAATTGGGTTGAGACGCTGATCTGTGAACTAAGCTTCCATTATCCATTTTTTGACCATTGAATAAAGCTTGGGCTGTTCTAGTCTCAGTGCTGGTTTCATTGCTGACTGTGTGACTCCAATAGGATAAAGAACCTCCATGGCCAGGAAGGGGGTGTCAGCCCAGGCCAGGACACTGGCACAAATGGCAAAAAATGCAACCAGCCAGCAAAGAGATTGATTTATAGTTAGGAGCTTTTAATATAGGTCAAGACAAAGCTTAAAAGCCAATATCAGTTTTCACATCTAAAAATTTGCCCAAGCACCACAGCGTGGTATTTTTCCTTTAAAGATATACATCCTTATTATTGACATCCCATATCTATAGAGCAACAATATGCTTCATGCAAGTACAAAAAGGAGCCAGAGGAAATGGGCTTTGCTCAACATCAGTCAGGAAAATAGAGTGGAACTGAAATGATTTCAAGAACAGATGCATACAATCAAGTTCGACAATATTAATGTGTCAAAACGGGTAACTGGAGCCAGGCTGCTTCCCCACACAAGAAACAGAGAATGCTTTCTCTCTTGGGGAAACCCTTCCTGCCAAAACACCCCAACTGATGGCAACAGATACACCAAATCTGCCAGCACTAAGAAATGAAAGACAAACAACAAGCAACATTCAAAAGCAATTAAGCATTTGAGGAAAATAAGGAACGAATGAGTTGGTTCTGATCAAATTTAAAATGCTAAAGTAAGCAGACAAAAGTGGAAATAACATAATAGAAAAATATCACATACTGGAAAGGCTATACTGAGGGCACGTTAAGAGGGAGACTTTCTTCTCAAAATTCTTACTCAGATCACAAAAAGCCAGTATCATTTTCAAATTCATGGAGCGGTTTCATTAAGAATATAGATTCCCATTTGACAGCAAGAAAACTGTGGCTAAGAGAAATAAAGTAGAATGCCTACAATCAGCCAAACCAGTCAACGGTGGGACACAGAATTTCTAGAGCCCTCACCCTTGACCACTAAAAACATCAACAAGTGACAGTAGACAACCGATGAGGGAGAAAAAAAATAAATGCAGATTCGAAAACAAATCAAAACAGCATTAACAAACTTGAGGACCATCTGTCAAGTGTGCAACTATTTCCTCATGTCACAAGAGCACATGTAGATTTCCATCACTATGTGTAACAGGAGAAATAAAAAGAGCACCAACAACAACGAAAGTTAATGTTTCTTGGAGACTTCTGAAGTGTCAAGCTCTTTGCTGGTACTGTTTCATTCGCTCCTCACAACTTGTGATGTTAGTGCCATTATCAACCTCATTTTAAGATAAGGAAATTGGAACATGGAAAAGTTAATCAACTCATCTCCTCTCTCAAAGCCAAATTTTGAACTTGAGCCTGCTCCCACGCTTATCTTAAGGGGTCATAAAGCCTGAGGCTGAGGGGTTAAGCTCTGGACTGACGGCCTGCATGTGAATCCTGACACCACCACCTCCGAATTGGGCCACCTTAGGCCAGTCACTAAACCTTTCTGAGCTATGTCTCAGTTAACTCATCTGCAGCATGAGAATGGTACTAGCACTAACTCACAGTGTCCTTGTAAGAATGAAATGAGTTGATACAAATAAAGCACTAAGAGCTTTGCTACACACAACATTCCATATGATCGCAAATGTTAGCTATTATGAAGGCAATGATGATTCTTACTGTTATCTTTCTCCTGCTCTAGACTGTCTTTCAGCCCTGCAGAATAATGAGTGCTCATGAGATTTCCCTGCACCACTAAAAACTTTCATTTATCTCCAAGAAGCTGAACACAAAGTTTGCAATGTATTTTAGAAATTTTTCTACTAAAAAGATTTATGTGTTTAATGGACTCTGCCTTAGTAACCCCAAAAAGTCATTATAAGGAACAATGAGGTTAGATAAATAAGCTCCTTTGTTTGTAAGAACATTATTCCATTCACAATAGCGAGGGCCATATACCAACATTTGGTTATATTTCCTTTCCCTTCATAGTTTTGATGACAAAAGGATTTGCCATTAATATTCATTCTTTTTAAAAAAGAGCATGAAAACATTACAGCAACCAGAGAACAGAACATTCCTTTAAAGCTTATCTTTGCTCTTTAAATATATATATATTTAAATCTAAAAAGTAAAATCTAAAAAGTAAAATACCACAGTAATCTAAGATTTCATCCATACTGAGTTTAGATGCAGAAAAAAATAGTTGTCCTTCTAGTGTTCCAGATTATATGTATTATTTCCAAAGCACAGGGTATTGCCTTTTGGAAATTCTAAACAAAAGAATAAATACTTACCTTGAGGATAATGATAATGTTTTTAGAAAAATATCCCTTTTATGCAAACATTCAATCAAAAACTTTTTCTCTAAATTTAGAGACACACTGGAAATAAGCAGATTTTACAGAATCCTAAATTGGTCCAATTTCCCAGCTGGACCATTTCTTTATGTTTGAACAGACTGATATTTTGTAATTAACTGTTGGGCCTGACTGTCGACTCCACTTCACATCCCTCCATGCACAAAAACATTGCTTCCTGTTCACTATGTGTTAGAAACACTTGTCCTTTCAGTGCACTGCAAACGAGTTAGAATACACATTTTTAGAGACATGGAGAGACCATAAAGAGCGAGGGAGGAGAGAAATCACTCCTGCTGCTACTGAAAGGGGAAGAAATAAGGATTTGCTAGAGACAGACACACTCCCCCAGAAGAAAACAAGAAGAAGCCTATTACTTTCCCATTTTCAGTTAAATTTACAGGAGAGAGGAAACATTGTTTTTTAAATGACTCAATAGGAGAAAGGCGGAGGAAACTATCTGAAGTCAGGAATACCTTATTAATCTCTTGTGACAATATGTTTTTACCCTTTAAAACATGGAAATGGTGTACGTGAGGCAATGCTTACACTATGAGTTAAATGAGGAAGCTTTTCCCATGGGCCATGTATCCCCTGGTCTTCCACTTTTGGTTTTCTACCCAGTCAGTGCCTTCTGCTAGTACCCTTCCTTGCAACAAAGGACAAGCACAGGTTATTGACAGAAGGGGCCACAGAAGGAGTAAGATGCCCAAAACAGAACACCAGGAGACACACACACACCACATTGAAAGTCTTCCTCATTCAACTAGAGAACTGCATCATTGCAAGAAAGGATGCTGGCACAAGACTGGGGTGGGGGGGACTGGAAAAGACAAACTAAAAAATTTACAGCACTTTAAAGGGCTGAAAATCTGCACAAAATAACATGAGAGGGGGTTTGTTTGAGGCAATTTAGCAAATACTGTAGGCAAACTACATGCCTTGCTCTGTGCTAGCTGATAAGGCTGTATAAAAGCCTTTAGTATATTCACAAGTACATATCTTGTCTTCCTAAAGAAATTAAGAGTCAGGACAGCAAAACTTATTCAAGGAATAATGAGAAGATCTGCCCAAGTATCAGCCGGTGACACGATATAACCCACCTCCAGTACATAGCATATTGTAAACATTTTTCTTTTTTTTTTTTTTTTGGTCTTTTTAGAGCTGCGTCCAAGGCATATGGAAGTTCTCAGGCCAGCGAGTCAAATAGACATACAGTTGCCAGCCCACATCACAGCCACAGAAACGGCAGATCCTTAACCCCCTGAGCCAGGCCAGGGATTGAACCCACATCCTCATGGACACTAGTCAGTTTCATTACCACTGAGCCATGTTGGGAACTCCCATATTGTAAACATTTCATATATGTTAGTTATGATTATTATTTATGTATAAAATCCTGTGTAATGATCTGTCAGTATTTTAAATAGAAAAAAGTCAAAATGAATCAGAAAAGTGTTATTGTTTATTTCTTATCAGCCTTTTTCTCATTTTTTCCATTGGTTTTACTTATCTTTATTTACAAAATATGATTGGGGTATTCTTTTTAACTTCTATTACTTTTAAGTCTAAACATTTTGTTTTTAAATTCAATGAATTCTATTAAAATTGTCCTCATTTGCTTTAGCTCTTTGTTTAGGTTTATAAAATCTTTTATCTCATTTCTTACATAATCCTTATTTGTCTTTTGGGGAGAACAAGTTTTTTTCTCTTTTCTCAAATTTTCATTTGATTTTATGTTATGATTTTCCTTTATGATGGCTGGTAGACAAGACAGGCAAGGTGATGGTAATAATAGACACATAGGCTAAGAGGAGAAAATGGAGCCCTCCTCCAATTCAAAATTTGATTTTTTTAGGGCCACACCCATGGTATATGGAGGTTCTCAGGCTAGGGGTCAAATCGGAGCTACAGCTACTGGCCTATACCAGAGCCGCAGCAACGCAAGATCCAAGCCGTGTCTGCGACCTACACCACAGCTCATGGCAACACCAGATCCTTAACCCACTGGGCAAAGCCAGAGATCAAACCAGCAACCTTGTGGTTCCTAGTTGGATTTGTTTCCGCTGTGCCACGACAGCAACTCCAAAGACCTCTTTTTTAATGTATTTTTTTCCTAAATATCTTAGAGTCATTGTGACAGGGTCTGAACTGTCCCATCTCTCTTTGAGGAGATCTCTACTTTAAACCTCATGAACTATCATCTAAGTTCAAGTTAAGCAAGAGATTATAGTAAGAGAAGGTTGCTTCATCAATATGCCTGGTTGACTTTGGCTTCTTTGATAGAAATCTGTGGGTGATTTGTGTCTGTAATCAGATTTCTGTATTTTTTTAACCCTCTCCTAACTTTATATATTTCAGATCTAGAAAGCATTTTTTGGTATTCTTTTTAGGGCCACACCCATGGCATATGGACGTTCCCCGGCTAGGGATCGTAACAGAGCTGCAGCCGCCAGCCTATGCCACAACAGAGCAACACCAGATCCAAGCCATGTCTGCAGACCTGCACCACAGCCGATGGCAATGCTGGATCCTTAACCCACTGAGCAAGGCCACAGATTGAACCTGCATCTTCATGGATACTAGTGGGGTTCGTTACCACTGAGCCACAACAGGAACCCCTGGAAAGGACTTTTTATTGGAGTATAGTGGACTTAAAATGTTTTGTTAATTTCAGGTGTACAGCAACATGAGTCTGCATAATCAGATTTCTGACATCACTTCTATGTCAGCCTGATCCTGAATCACTGATTTCTAGCCTAGTCTCCTCCTCTCTAACAGACCTACAGAGAAGGACCCTCCCATGCCTCAGTTTCCTCAGCTATCTTATGCAACACTAGGGGAAGCTCTAGAGAGCTGAGCTGATCATCCATGGATGCAGGGAGAGGAGGGTTATTCACTATATTTTGCCTTGAGTCAGCTCTGCCTTAACTGGGTGACATGAGGAACTTAGTTTATTTAGCCCATCAAAATCAAAGGGAAAGATGCTGCTCCTTCAACTGAAGAGGTTTATATGATTCACAGAAAGTCTCAGATCTAGTCAAACAGCTCAGTTTGGGTTCCTCCTTCCCTAAGCCACTCTCCCAAAAATAAATATTAAGCTATACTGAGAAAAGCACCCAGTTTTCTGGAATTGAGCCATGATGTTAATTCTTCTTATTTCCTGTAGTTTTCCCCTATTATGACTCCTATTTATTCATTTTGGATCCTCTCCCCATGGACCCAGCCTGCTGTTGCACAATCCCCATTATTTTATCCCCCCTTCCAGTCCTAGAAAATGACATTAGCCAAGTATCTTGAGTAAAGAACCAATGCATCAGGCCATGCTTAACCACTAACCACACCCATCCAGGACAAACCTCTGCACTCAGCTCACTCAATCACCAAGCCCCCACCCCTAAGCCAGCTCAGGTATTTTCTAAGATCTGCCCACCTGAGTTCTCACCTCGCCCATTTTATTTGGTCTGCATCAACAGCAACTGTAATTGGAGCTGATATGAAGTTGCCTAATTATGTCATTGCCTACATTTCCTTGTCATCAGGAATGCACCATCGAATGAACGTGAATCTCCAAGAGATGACTACAAAGGAATTCAACAGTAAGGATGCTCATGGGTCGTTCTTTCCTAATTGTTAATGGTAGATGTCTGCTGTAAGAAATATCTATTTTAGAAATTTTTTTGCTCATTTTGTGTGTCTAGGATACACCCCTCTTTTCTCCAGCTATGAAGGGAGAGGTGGACAGTAAAAGCTACTCTGATAGCTATCTGTTTCAAAGGTGGACTGCTTTGCAGTTCATGCTCTAGAAACACATTCATTCTGCTCAGTGCTCTGATAAGCTGCCTGGCCCACCCAAGCTGTGACCAGGAACAGAAAGCTTTGCCACTATTTTTTCTAATATTTTATTTCTGATTGACAGAAAAGTATTTATAAATTAAAGGCCTGGGAATATTCCATAAAATGATACAAGTTTAACTATTAGAAGAACTCTTTAAAAGAAAGCAGCCTAATCAGGGTCTTCCAACAGGCTTTCCAGAAAAGGCACTCATGAATTTTCCCCCAACTTTACCAGGTTGTTTGGATTCAGGGAAGTGATCATTGTCTTGGATGGCAGAGAGTGTAAAACAGTTGGTGAGCTTCTGAGATTTACAGAAAGCTTCTGCCAAAACCCCAGAGCAGAAATAAATATATCTCTTGCTGCCAAACCATGAAAATAAAATATTAAATAATGAAAATATTCCATTGAAAATACTCTTAGAGACAGAAACCGGTTATAATAAAAGAAAGAATTTGAAGACCTCTTCCAGAGGCAGAGGTGATATCATTTAGAAAGTATAATTAACACCTACATTTGATATAAAATGTTTTACAAGTTTCTGAGAGATTTAAGTTCAGTAACTCCTGCTGTCATTCATGAAGCAGGCATTACTGCTCAGACAAATGGAATAATCCAGTACAGAAGGTGAGAAAACATGTCTGTCCAGAGGTGTTCTTCTCAGCACTACTCATAATTTTTTAACTTTAGCCGTCTAAATGAGCTAAAATTGTGAAATGATTAAGTAATAATTAGTAAATGAAATAATGTCAATATAGAATACATTTCTATATAGAAAATTATTTTTAAAAATACTTTAAAATGACATGAGAAAATATATTACAACCATATGAATTGAGAGAAGGCAGGAAAAAGTGAACAAGCAGTAAATATTAAATAAGGACTAAAAAAAAAAATGACAGAAATATCCATAGTTAGGTATAGAAACAGGTGACACACAACATGTATAAGAATGCAACTTCTATTATACTTTCTCCTAGCTGCCCAATAAACTTTGTGCAATAGTACAAACCTACAAAAAGGGAAGAGGAGGTGGTGACCCATAGGCAAACCACATCCTCTCCACGCTGCCACCTTTACTCCACACTGGGAAGAGAGGGGGAAAAAGGAGTCCTAGCTGTGGCTAATACTTCCAATCCAGTATTAAATAGAAGTGGTGGGTGGGCATCCTTGCCTTGTTCCAGATTTTTGTAGGAACGCTTTCAGCTTTTCACCATTGAGTATTATGTTGGCTGTGAGTTAGTCATAAGTAGCTTTTACTATGTTGAAACGTGGTGCACAGCCAAGAAAACCATAAACAAAACGAAAAGACAACCTACAGAATGGGAGAAAATATTTGCAAATGATGCAACTGACAGGGCCCAAGCCCCAAAATATACAAACAACTTATACAACTCAACAACAAAAAAAAACAAACCAATTGAAAAAATGGGCAGAAGACCTAGATAGATATTTCTCCAAATGGGACATAAGAATGGCCAAGATTGGAGTTCCAGTCATTGCTCAGTGGTTAACGAATCCGACTAAGAACAATGAGGTTTTGGGTTCGATCCCTGGCCTTGCTCAGTGGGTTAAGGATCTGGCATTGCCATGAGCTGTGGTGTAGGTTGCAGACGTGGCTCAGATCCCGCCCCACGTTGCTGTGGCGTAGGCTGGTGGCTACAGCTCCGATTGGACCCCTAGACTGGGAACCTCCATATGCCATGAGAGCAGCCCAAGAAATAGCAAAAAGACACATACACACACACACACACACACACACACACACACAAAATGGCCAACAGGCACATGAAAAGATGCTCAACATCACTAATTATTAGAGAAATGCAAATCAAAACTATAGTGAGTTACCACCTCACGCCAGTCAGAATGGCCATCACTAATAAGTCTACAAATAACAAATACTGTAGAGGATGTGGAGAAAAGGGCATTCTCTTACGCTCTTGGTGGGAATGTAAATTGATACAACCACTATGGAAAACAGTATGGAAGTACCTCAGAAAAATATAGAACTATCATATGATCCAGCAATCCTACTCCTGGGCAATGAAAGACAAAACTTTCATTCAAAAAGATACACGCACCCTTATGTTCATTGCAGCACTATTCACAATAGCCTAGTCATGGAAACAACCCAAGTGTCCCTCGACAGGTGAATGGAATAAGAAGATACAGCACATATACACAATGGAATACTACTCAGCCATAAAAAAAATGAAGTCACGCCATTTGCACAACATGGATGCAACTAGAGATTATCATACTGAGACAAGTCAGAAAAGACAAATATCACTAATATGTGGAATCTAAAATTTGGTGCAAATGAACCTATCCACAAAACATATACAGACTCATAGACAGAGAACAGATTTGTGGTTTCCAAGGGGGAGGGGAGAGGGAGTGGGATGGATGGGAAGTTTGGGGTTGGTAGATACCAACTATTACATTTAGAATAGATAGAAAACAAGGTCTGAGTGTATAGCACAGGGAACTATATCCAATCTCCTAGAATAGACCATGATGGAAAATAATATTAAAAAATCAAAGAATGTCTTTTTTTTTGTTATGTTCCTTTATACCCATTTTGTTAAGTTTTTATCACGAATGGATGTTGAATTTTGTCAAATGCTTTTTCTGCATCTAGTGAAATGATCATGTGGTTTTGATCTTTTCTTTTGTTGATGTAGTGTATCACATGGATTGATTTGCATTATGTTAAACCATCTTTGTGATCCTGGGATGAATCAATCCAACTTGGTTGTGGTATGTGAACTTTTTATTGTGTTGTTGAATTCCATTTGCAAATATTTTGTTGAAAATTTGTCCAAACTTATTTTATATTGTGAAAAATCTTAGAGCTCAAGGTAATTATCTCTATTACCAACTTTTCAAAAATATAATTCTTCTAATACTGAGACTTGAAAATGTTACTCGTCCTTAACTTATTCTATGATTCGTGATTCATATGAGAAAATATTCTATATTATAAATCAGTCTTATTAATGTCTCAAAATTAAATATAAACTTAAGGAAATTAAGATTAGATTCTTAATCTCATAGGTGGTAAATCATATTTACACAAGTTGACCAATCACAGTTGGCAAAAAGTTGTGTGCATAAATACAGGCTAAAAATCATTTGAAGGTTGTCTTATGTAACATTTGATTAAAATTTCTGGATGCAAATTCTACGGAACATAAGAAGTGATGCCAAAATGTTATTTTAAATGCAAAGTTTAAAAAAACTATTCCATAACTCTATATTTTAACAATAGAAAAACTATTCAAAGTCTAGAATCAGATAAAAGCTTTCCCCAGACTAAAAATTTACCAGGAAAATTAATATATGAAGCATTAGTTATTTCTCACAATTGTTTGCTCCAGATTACACTCTCAATATTTATGTTTTTACAAGTTCTCACCCAAAAACATACATGAAAATTACACTATATGGCTGCAAGTATTGTTATATGTATAAAGAGACAAACTTGACAAAGGAGCATAAATCATGGTAGATGCTTTTGTCATCATTTCATTAGTGTAAATATCAATAGTCTAAGATCCAAGTTAGGATCTCAATTCATAATTCTAATAGAATGTCACTATATGAATTAAGTGTAAAATTCAATTATTTCATCCCCATTTCTCTTCAAAACCATTTGATCACTAAAAGAAACAATGAATACAATTTATTAAGGATTAAAAAGTTTAGAGGAGAAAATAACGTGAAAATAGTCATCTTTTTCCACATATGTTATTTTTCACATATATGTAGATATATGATGTCAGCAGCCTTAAACTAAAAATTAAGTCATCCTGAGTAGTTAAGAGTTCTGATTATAACCTAAGGCAAAATAAAAGTCTTTTACACTAAAAAAGAAAAAAAATGGCAAGGAAAGGCATGGTCAGTGCAGCTGCTGTGATTAACACCCAGCTCTAAGCTCCATGGCAGCTAAAAAGAGGAAAATGTAGTAATCTGTTAACCTCACGGATGGAATTACAACAGCACTTTCTTTAAATATGCATCATGGGACCATCATAAGAAAATGCAGAAGTGTTTGGCACAATGCCTGGCACTTAGGAGATGTCTAAGGATGTTACACAGTATTACTATCCAAAAGGAAAAGACAAATGAAGTTTCTCAGGAAAGACACAGTTAATGTTACTACTCAATCCTAAGAGAATTTTCCTATGTGGATCATTGTACTAGGGATTTAAATGAGAGCCATTTCACTAAGTTTGACTAAGGTAGAGTTTAAATTACAAAGATAATTCCTTTTTTTCCAGGGAGTGCTCATTGTATTAGTGCCAGGCACAGTGCCTTGCACATAACAAATAGTCATGTTTAATTGATTGTATTATTAAATAAGGCTCTAAAATAAATATTTCTAGCTATCAAAACCTTTCTTTTTTTTCCCCACCAGAGTCTTTAAACCACCTGAGCTTTGGCCAAGGCTATACTCTTCAACTCTTGCAACTATATTGCAAGGGAGGGATCAAAAGGCCTAAATTCCCAGTCAATGTCACCTGCCATGATGGAGCACATCCATTGATCTAGAGCTAAGAGATATAACAGAGTAGAAATGGATGACATATTCCCTAGTGTCCTGCAGGTTGAAATCCTAAAAAAAAAAAAGAATTTGAGTGCATCTCAATTTCAGTGGTGATTGTCCTTATTCCTTCCTTCCTTCTAACCAGGTTCGATCTTGCTCTATTTCTCCCCCATATGTTTAGATCCTCCTCAGGTGGGTTTCATGCCCATCAACTCACCACTGAAACTTCTCTTGCTTTACAAGGTCTCAAATGACTTCCAACTACCAAATCTTATGGATACACTTTAATTTGCATATTGGGGCCATTCTGAAACATGTATTTTGGGATGCATCCTCTTGATTTTCTCTCCATTTGACTTATATGATATCACACCTTCATGATTCTCCTATTTCTATTTGTTCTTTCTCTTCTTTGTCAGGTCTTCATTCTCCATCTAACTCTTCCCAGGAGTAATATCATAGGCTCTTTTCTCTCGCCCTTTACAGCTTTTTTCTAGGAAAATTCACCCTGTGCATCTTTCCCACTACTACTCCTAGGGAATTCATCTTGGACAGCAAAGTTAACAGTTATGAGAGAGACGAATCAAGAAGATTTTCTAATGCTGGAGAAGAGTGTCTTCATACTTCCTGTCAGGCAGAATTTGATCACTGCCACTCAGAGTGATTTCTATGCCTTTCTCATTTCCCTCTGTTCTGAATGGGAAACTTTATAGTACTCATTCTACTTCTCTATCATTATATTTTGAGTGCTAATGGGGCAAATAGAATTTATTTTCCCTTTTTTCTTTTTTTTGGCCTTGTCCATGGACATGCAGAATTTCCTGGGCCAGGGATCAAACCCAAGTTACAGCAGTGACAACAAGCTACTACAGTAACAACAATGAATCCTTAACTGCTAGGCCACCAGGGAACTCCTGGAATGCCTTTTAGATTATAGGTTACCAAACCACAGGAAGTTGCATTTGGCCATGATGAAGAATACCAGGCATACATTCCCAGAAATAAAGAACTTTGAGCTGGATGAGTAACTTGATGGAATTTGGGGATTGTCTTCTTTAATATCCATGAACACACTTCTATTTGGAATGATATTAAAGAAGGTATTAAAGGTCCAAAACGTGGCCCCCCAACATTCATTTTCCTCATTTTCAAAGGTGATAGAATCTCTAGTTTTGACTTGACACATGGGTTCCCGGAATGGAGCCTGCAGCTTCCACTTTCCCTTTGCAGACAGGTAGACTCATATGATTAGGTCAATGAGATGTTAGGCAAAAGTCTTCATGAGATGGCCTCTGGAAATCTTTCTGATGAGATGAAACATGTATGTTGTTTTTTCTGTTCTTTCTCCTTTCCTCTAACCTACTACCTGAAACTTAGATGCCACCATCTATGTCAAGGCAATAAGATATAAGGAAACCTTGTCCCTCAAGTTGAGAGCGCCAGATTGGTCTTCAAGTGCCAACTCAGATTATGTTCAGTTGGAATCAATTTCTGTGTTGTTTAAGCCACTGTTAATAGGAACTATCTTTAACTTAAGAGTAAACCTAATCCTAATTGACACAGGCGTACAAAATGGAAAAAGATCTCTTGCTTGAAAATAGGTAGACGGTGATACCATCAACTAAGATAGGAAAGGGCAGGATTGAGTGGAGGATCAGATTTTGGATGTGTTAAGTATGGGGTGCTCACAAAAATCCAAGTAGAAACACTGCCAGGAGAGGAGTTTAGGCAAAAACAAAAACTCTGGCAATCTATAATACGCAAATAGTATATAAAACCTCAAGAACGGGTAAATTAAGTTTACACAAGGAATACTTACAAAGTAGTTGAGTAACCATGCTATGAATCTGAAAACTATTTTCAGCTTACAAATTTCTGTCATTTCTCATATTCTGGCCTTCATGATCCTGTTTACTCAGTATGCACCGTATTCATGCTGAGCCAATCTCATGTCAGATCTGACCTTGCCCCTCAGGAATAACCAGTGGAAAACACTGGTCTAATAAAGTCAATGGAAAGTTCACAGACTTGTCCAAATCTTATCTCCTCTATTTATAGTCCAAGAAACAGAGCTAGAACATTTAAGGTAAAATGGGCTTTTCTGAATAACCGCCATCATTCATAGTCATAACTAAAAAATTCATAAAATCCCATGATAGAGAGTACCCTCAGATCCTTCTAAGCCAATATACCATCAAAAATGTTACTATACAGAAGATTATATATCTTAAATATAACTTACTTAACAAGAATCCTCAAAGAACAAACTTAAAAGCTATTCCAACATGTTTGAAAGAGTAAGAGAGTAACAACCTTCTTTCAAAAAATAATATAGTTAATGTAAATGTATTGTTTTAAGTCCTTCCCATGTAGTCTCAAGACAGATCTCTTCCATCTCTAATATTCACAAAAGCAAACTCAATGATGATATTCTGACATTAACAATAAAACTCAGCTTAAATACTGGGAACTTCCTGTTAACTGCAAGGTCATTCAAACAATGCTTGAATTTACCAAAGGAGTTATAGAATCTCCCTCAGGGGTCTTAAAGAATAAGTTAGACATTCATTTGAAGGAATTAGTTTTAGATAACTAGAACATACTGCTTTTGCAGCAGGGAGTTGAACCACAAGATTGTTTTTATATGACACTATTTCCTGGCTGGGAATTGAAGGTGGCAGAAGAAAATAACAGTGAGCTTGAAGTTTTGGAGTTTATTATTTAAATTATTTCCTCATATTTAATGAACGGCAAATTTCACCATTTATGGAATTTAAATATATTCAAGCTCTAGGACATTTTTCATGCCCTTGCCAAATGGGATTTATTTAATTTCTGGCTAATTTATACTTAGAATTTCTCTAAAGGAGGTTCTGGCTCCAAGCTTTGTAACTTCCAGTCAAGGCAGAGAACCACAAGACTGAGCTACCACAGTGGACTGACCTCTATTGTTCAAGGACATCTTGGCTTGCCTGGACACATTTTGATACTTGAAACTAGTATTGAAGTCATACAGAGAAGTCATCTTTATGGTTTGGAAGCAGTTAACTTTTCCAACCAACAAATCTATGCAGTCAACTTTTGATTAATGGAGGTAGAGAAAGGTAATAACTTCAAAATCATAGATAAACTATAAATATCATGGTTACTCCACCCCAAGTCATCACCTTAACATTCTAAATGAATAATGAAAGAACGTGTATAAAACAGGAAGACCAAAAGACTTAAGCAGAGTGCAACTGTGGAACTCAGAACTGTCAAGTATAGAGTTTATAGGAGAGTGATGTGATATGCTCTAAACCCTTTTCTTTTTTACTAGAAAGGAGTCTGGATGGAGAATTTTCTCTTAAGGGGTGTAGGAAAACAAAATCATGTTAAACTCATGTCCCAACAAGATCATAATTAGCAACAAAATAATTGATGAGCAAATTATTAAATGGGTGGGACACAACATTACTTACTAGGGAGTACTGGAGATGATGCCATTGTAAGATTCATAAAATGCCTAGTAAGTAAAGGATCTATATTAGAATTCCTCTTCTAGAAACAGAGGCTACCTTCACTGCAACTCTCCATGAGTCCAGCCCAAAACTTAAAGTTCAGTGCTCCTGTGGGTAGGTTATTAAACCTGCTCATTCTGCAACATTCACAGGCTACTGATTCAACCATAGGGCATTATGTTCAGTGTATCCTCAGCCTCCAACCTCTGTGCTTTTCATCTGGACAATGTTCCAAAGGTGAAAGAAAAGTAACTGCTGAAGGTGGACAGAAACTAAAATTAGACAGTCTTCCTTCATGAAGAAGGAATATAGGAAATGTCCATAGATAGAAAGAGCAGTGGATAAACTGACCTTGGTCTACAAAATCTGTGCCCAAGTTCTTCTCTCTCCTATCTGCGCACTTAGAGAAAGTCTTTTTTTGTCCCTTAAAAAGAAGAAAAAGGAAAAGGAGAAATATGAGGGGGAGAAGGAGAAGTCAATATAATATTCACCTTAATGGACTGCTGTAAAAAAAAATCTTAACTTTTGATCCAAAATCAAAATTATATAGAAGTTCTTTGCAAAGTACAGAATTCTATAGAAAATAAGAAATTTCTATGTTTATTATTTGATCATTCCTTAAGGTCATTCAATTTGGAGTCCTCTTAAGTACCACCTAATTCTGTTCCAAAATACACACAGAAGTTTCACTTCCTAATAGAATAAAGATGTAATACTTAGTGGCAGGAATGTAAATTGGTACAAACACTATGGAAAATAATATAGAGGTTCCTCAAAAACTAAAAATAGAGCTAGCATATGATCCAGCAATCCCACATCTGGGTATGTATCTGGAAAAAAAAAAACAAAAACTCTAAGACAGAAAGATACATTCATACAAATGTCCAGAGCACCACTATTTACAATAGCCAAGACATGGAAATAACCCAAGGGCCCATCAAGAGGTGACTGGCTTAATATGATGTGTTATATATGTACAATGAAAAGAATGAAATATTGCCAATTGCAGCAACATGGATGAACCTAGAGAATATTGTGCTTAGTAAAGTAAGCCGGAGAAACAAATACTCTATGACATCACTTGTAAGTAGAATATAAAAAAAATGAATCTATAAACAAAATAGAAATGGACTCTCCAATATAGAAAACAAACTTATGGTTACCAACAGTGGGGCAGGAGGGAAAAATTAGAAGTATGAGATTAACAGATATAAACTAATATCCATAAAATGGATAAGAAACAAGGATTTACTGTATAGCACAGGAAATTATATTCAATATCTAAAAATAACCTATGATGGAATATAAGCTGCAAAAAAAAAAAAAGTGAGTCACCATGCTACATACCTGAAATGATACTGTATCATTTCATGATACTGTGAGTCAACTATACTTCAGTTAAAAAATAGCATACCATACTTCAGAGTTTCTGTTGTGGATCTGTGGGTTAAGGACCCAATGTTGTATCTGTGTGGATGCAGGTTGGATTCCTGGCCTTGCTCAGTGAGTTAATAATCTGGTGTTGGAGACGGAATTAAGACAGCAGAGTAGAAGGACTGGAGCTCACTTTCTCTCATGAAAACAACAAAATTACAACCAACTGCTGAACAGCCATCAACAAAATAGACTGTTAACTACCAAAAAAGATATTCTACACCAGAAGACAAAGAGGAGGCCACATCAAGACAGTAGGAGGGGAGATTATGCAATATAAGCAACACTATACCTGCCGGGTGGGCAACCCACAGAAAGTAACAATATCACAGAGGCTCACCCGCAGAAGTGAGAGTTCCAAGCCCCACATCAGGTTCCCATGCCCAGGAATCTGGCATTTGGGAGGAGGAACCTCCCTGAAGCATTTGGTATTTAGGGCCAGCAGTGTTTGTGCACAGGAGCTCTACAGGACTGGGAGAAATGGAGATTCCACTCTTGAAAGTTACACATGGGTTTTTGTGTGTACTGGGTCCCAAAGCAAAGGAGACACTCCATAGGAATCTGGGTCAGAACTCTCTGTGGTTCTTGGAGTATCTCCTGGGAAAACAAAGGGTGATGGTGGCTCATTGTGAGGGAAGGGCATTGGAGGTAAATGTCTCAAGAATAATCATCAGAGTGAACTCCCCTTGAAATCGCCATTTTGGAAAATCTGGCCCCACCCATTAGCTGAGCAGGCCCAAGCTGCACAAAACCAGGTGGTAACACAGCTCTACCTATCAGCAAAAAGTCTGCCTCGCAATATCAGAGGCACACAGGACCCCTAATCACACCCAGAGAAAAAGCCCCACCCACCAGAGAGATAAGAATCATCTTCACCTACCAGTAGATAGGTACCAGTCCTGCCCATCAGGAAGCCTGCAGCAAGCTGCTGTACCAATTTCAACCAGAAGATGGGCAGATATAAGAAGCAAGAGAGGCTATAACCCTATTGTCTCCAAAAAGAAGACCATGCAAAAAATCAACACCAAATGAAAAGATAGAGAATTATGACTCAGATAAAGGAATAAAAAAAAAAAGCCAGAAAAAAACAGGTGATCTGGAGATTACCAACCTTCATGAAAAATACTTTAGACTAATAATAGTAAAGATGATTCAAGATCTTGGAAATAAACTGGAGGCAAGATTTATAAAGTATAAGAAATATTGGACAAAGAAATAGAAGTTATAAAGAGTAAGCAAGCAAAGATGCAAAATACAATAACTGAAATAAAAAATTCACTAGAAGGAACAAAAAGAATGCAGGAGGCAGAAGAACAAATAAGTGAGGTGGAAGACAGACTGGTGGAAATCACTGACATGGAACAGAAAAGAGAAAAAAGATTGAAAAGAAATAAAGACAGTCTAAGAGAACTCTGGGGTGTTAACTACACCAACATCTGTATTATAGGGGTGCCAGAAGGAGGACAGAGAGAAAGGGCCAGAAAAAATATTTGAGGAGAAAAGAGCCAAAAAATTCCCTAACATGGGGAAGGAATAACTCAAATCCAGGAATTATAAGTACCATACAGAAAAAAACAAGAAGCAATGCCCTGAGACACATATTAATCAAACTGACCAAAATTAAAGACAAAAAGAAAATATTAAAAGTAGCTAGGTAAAAGAAACAAATAACAAACAAGGGAACTCCAATAAAGTTATCAGCTGATTTTTCAGTGTAAAATCTGCAGGCCAGAAGAGAGTGGCATGATATACATAAAGCAATGAAAGGAAAAAAGCTCCAACCAAGACTACTCTACCCAGTAAAGCTCTGATTCAGATTTGAAGGAGAAAATCAAAAGCTTTACAGATAAACAAAAGCTACAAGAATTCAGCAACTCTAAACCAGCTTAACAGCAAATACTTCTCTAGGTGGAAAAGAAAAGGCCACAACTAAAACAAAACTATACAAGGCTCAACATCAAAGGGATATATATAGTAAAGATAGGAAATCATCCGCACACAAATATCCTACCAAAATCAGAAATCATGAGAAGAGGAGGGTACAAATGCAAGACACTGAAGATACACTTTCAATTAAAAGACCATTAACTTTAAACAATCTTGTATACATATGGACTCCTATACCAAAACTTCAGGCAAACCAAAAATATACAACAGAAACACACAAAAATAAGAAAAAGCTATCCAAACACACTAATGATATTCATCAAACCACAAGATAAAGAACAAGAAGGGAAGAAAAAAGACCAACATAAACCAATACAAAACAGTTAATAAAATGGCAATAAGAACATGCATATCAATAATTACCTTAAATATAAATGGACTAAATGCCCCCAAACAAAAGACATAGTCTGGATGGATGGATACAAAAACAAGACCCATATACATGCTATCTTCAAGACAGCCACTTCACTTCTAGGGACACATACAAATTGAAAGTGAGAGGATGGAAGAAAATATTTCATGCAAATGGGAATCAAAAGAAAGCTGGAGTAGCAATACTCATATCAGACAAAATAGACCTTAAAATAAAAGATATTATAAGAGACAAAGAAGGACATTTCATAATGATCAAAGGATCAATCCAAGAAGAAGGTATAACAATTGTAAATATATATGCACCCAACATAGGATCACCTCAGTATATAAGGCAAGTGCTAACAACCTTAAAATGAGAAATTTACAATAACACAATAAAAGCAGGATTGTCTATGACATATCAACATTCTGGGCTACGAATCAAGCCTTGGTAAATTTAAGAAAACTGAAATCACATCAAGAATCTTTTCCAACCACAGTGCTATAAGAATAAAAATCAAGAAAAAAATCTGCAAAAAAACCCACACACACACACAAACACAAGGAAACTAAACAACATGTTACCAAACAACAAATGGATCACTGAAGAAATCAAAAAATACCTAGAAGCAAGAGACAACAAAGACGCCAACAATCCCAAACCTATGGGATGCAGCAAAAGCAGTTCTAAGAGGGGAGTTTATAGCAATACAAGCCCACCTCAAGAAACAAGAAAAATCACAAAGAAATATTCTAACTTTATACTTAAAGCAACTAGAGAAAGAAAAACAGACAAAACCCAAAGTTAGCAGAAGGAAAGAAATCATAAAGATCAAAGCAGAAATAAATGAAACAGAAATGAAAACAATAGAAGAGATCAATGAAACTAAAAGCTGGTTATCTAAAAAGATAAACAAGATTGAAAAACGCTTAATGAGACTCATCAAGAAAAGAGAGAGAGGACTCAAATCAATAAAATTAGAAATGAAAAAAGTTACAACAGACATCAAAGAAATACAAAGGATCATAAGAGACTACTACAAGAAACTGTATGCCAGTAAAATGGACAACCTAGAATAAAATTATTAGAAAAGTACAATCTTCCAAGACTAAACCAGGACAAAATAGAAAAGAGGAACAGACAAATCACAAGTACTGAAATTGAAACAGTGATTTAAAAACTTCCAATAAACAAAATTCCAGGACCGAATGGCTTCACAGGCAAATTCTATCAAACATTTAGGCAAGAGTTAATACCCATCATTTTGAAACTATTCCAAAAAATTGCAGAGAAGGGGACACTCCCAAAGTCGTTCTACATGGCCACCATCACCCTGATACCAAAACCAAAAAGTTATGGTTGAAAAAGTTATGGTTCCCAAAGGAGACAGCCTGGTAGGAGAAGGACTAGGGGTTTAGGATGGATATGTTCTAAAGTTAGGTTCTGATGATAGTTGTACCATATAATAAAATATATTAAAATATGTAAATATAATAAAATCGAGACTAAAAATTTTTTTAATTTTTAAAAATAAAAGAGTCCAGCATTAGTAATGCAAGCTGTGGTATAGGTCACAGATACGGCTCAGATCTGGTATTTCTCTGACTGTGATGTAGGCCTGTAGCTACAGCTCCTTTCAACCCCTGGCCCAGGAACTTACATATGCCACAGGTGTGGCCATAAAAAGGAAGGAAGGAAGGAGAAAGAAAAGAGAGAGAGAGAGAGATTTGCAATCCATAAGCCACATATATACAATGACTATCAAGTACCAGGTCTAGATCATAGGATACCATTTATCATAATACACATAATCCAAAATTTGTTCAGGAACTTCTATGAAACTATGAACTCTTTTCATAAAAACTGTGTACCCCATGATTATGCCAAACTCTATGTCTTATTACTGCCCAAAATATTTTCTCTTGGGATGAGAGACTTGGCTTTTTTTCCCCATCCTGTTCTGGAATGACCCAAAGAATGTCTCATCTAATAACTTCTACTAACAAAATTCAGGGGAAAAAAAAGAAATTGTTCTTTATTGTAAAACTACTACAGAATAAGTACTTTATGTTCAATGTTTTTGAGACAACTGGGGAAGCCTAATGCTTGCTGAGAAACTATCACACTCCAGGCACAATAATAGGCAATTCCATATGTTATTTAATTCTGACAGCAATAATGAAAAATGCCCGATTTTCAGAGAAAAGTGAGCCTGAGATTAGATTTACTTAAATTCATGTAACGGGCTACTAATTTAGAATTCCAGTAGGGTAGTTTTCTCATTCCAAGTATTTTTAAAAATTAACCAATTGATTCACATGGAGGATATAAGGTTCACTAAATTATTCCCAAAACAGAATTATCTATAGAACAACCATGACAATGGGCAGCAAACCAAATAACAATGAGTAGAATAAAAGCATGGCAGCAGTCCAGAAAGAAAGTTAGGGAGTTCCCGTCGTAGCTCAGTGGAAACAAACCCAACTTGTATCCATGAGGATGCAGGTTTGATCTCTGGCCTCACTCAGTGGGTTAAGGATCCAGCGTTGCCGTGAGCTGTGGTGTAGGTCTCAGATGCGGCTTGGATCTGGCAGTGCTGTGGCTGCAGTGTAGTCTGGCCAACTGTAGCTCCAATTCCACCCTAGCCTGGGGACTTACATATACTTCAGGTGCAGCCCTAAAAAAGACCCAAAAAAAAGTTAGCACATTTGATTCCATCTTTTTTATTTCTTCTAGTTATAGTTCCCTTGGATTGGAATTTATGGAGTATTTCATAGGTTTTTGTTAGAGGCAGATGCCTATTCATTCTTAGGCTAGTTACCTGAGAGTTATGAAAAAATACAGAATTTGACAAGTAAAAACTTTATGAATTAAAAAAGGACCTACTGTATACTCAATACCTTGCAATAACCTAAGTTGGAAAATAATCGCAAAATAATCCCACACATACACATATATATACACATGTATAGCTGAATCATTTTGCTATAAACCTGAAACTAACACAACATTGTAAATCAATTATACTTCAATACAAGAATTTTTAAACTTTATGAATTAAAGAATTTTTGAAAAACCTGAGGCCTCCAATAATATTACTGGCATCCAATCAATCAAAAAGTATTTATAGGGAATTCCCTGGTGGCCTATCTGGTTAAAGATCTGGCATTGTCATTGCCATGGCGTGGGTTTGATTCCTGGCCTGGGAACTTCTGCATGCTACAGGCATAGCCAAGGGGAGGAAAAAAGTATTTAACTACTATGTTCTCAGCCTCAGCAAAATGTCATCAGCAGAGTAAGCCTGATGCCCTCTTTTATCATTTTATTGTACCCTGTATGTTTTCTTTGAAGGTTCTAACATCTTTTCTACTCCATGAGATCATACACTAAGCTATATAAGGACTAGGACTGCATATCTGTCTTGTTGTCTACTCCATTCACACACACACACACACAGCATTTACAAAACATCTGCCACCTGACTGAATGAACTAAAGGGGTTAGCATCATTTCATGTTCAACTTCCTTTTCCTAAGCTGAGATTAAGCTCCTTGACACAAAGTCAATATTTTTAATAAAATATTTCAAAATACATTTTTATTTAATTCAATGAATTGTATTACATTCATAGTTGTGCAACCATCATCACAACATAATTTCAGAATATTTCCATCCCAAACCTCTATCCACTCCTCCCTCCACACCATCTGTCAAAAAAACAGACTACCCTTGTCCTGAAGTTTTTCCTTTTGCCTTCTCTAGGGAGACCTGCTGCCTGCCTCGTGTCTGTGGTGCTGATTTTGAAAACATGGGACAGGATTGAGTAACGAGAGCGGGCACTTGTAAAGGCTGTGGGTGGTGACAGGGAAATTCTGTGTCTTGGATCTAAAATATTTTCTTCCAGGGGGTCCTGAAAAGATGTGGAGGGAAAAAACACTGTAACTGTCTAATAAACAACTTTAGTTTTAAAATTTAAAAAAAAATGAAAATAAAGGGGTTAGCAGCTGGCTAACCTCCCAGTCCATAGTAGAGCATTTGATCAGAGTTCCCTAAGGGGACCCTAACTCTAAGCAAAATTTAACTTTAAACAAAAGACCACCTGGCTTCAATGTTTTAAATATAACATTGTTGCACATTTTTTGCCTTATCAGAATATCTCCTGTGTCTTTTCTACCTATAAAATTATTAAAGCCCAACTCTCTCAACAGATCTCATCCAAAAACACAAGAGCCTGCCATCACACCTGCAATCATGCCATTTCTGCTCATTCCCAGAGTCATATTTACTTTCAAAATCAAGTTCTTCACATTTTCATGATTTTTTTCCAAATTTATTTCTCAACAAGCAGCTACACCTGCATGGTTTTAGCTCCTGCCCGTTGTTAGCTATTAATGTTCCAAATTCAACTCACCTGCAAACTGGTGTTTAAAAAGGTAACTATGGAGTTCCTGACATGACTCAGCAGTAAGAAACCCAACCAGTATCCATGAGGACGCAGGTTTGATCCCTAGCCTCACTCAGTGGGTTAAGGATCCAGCGTTGCTGTGAGCTGTGATGCAGGTCGCTGATTCAGTTCGGATCTGGTGTTGCTGTGGCAACTCAGGCTAGCAACTACAGCTCTGATTCAACCCCTAGCCTGAAAACTTCCACACACCTCAGATGCAGCCTTAAAAAGAAGAAAAAAAGACCAAAAAAAGTAACACTCCTGAGGCAAGCAATATGAAAACTACACAACATTAAAAGCAACAGAATTAATAAGCATAAACATTTGTCAGGTTAAAATTTTCAGAGAAACTTCTACACTTGATCTTAGCCAAAAGGCTGAGAAGCAATCAGAGAAACTTCTAAAAAAATCTAATAAATCTCCCCCTTGAGGTTTAGCGCTGTTTTAATTATTAAAAAATTTAACTTTATAAAAATGATTTACTCAGGCTGGAGTTTTAAATATAGAATCACTGCAGATGGGCTGGTGAGTATAGACAAATCAACATTTTGATTTCAAATACTCATCTTCTACAATATCACTTTTGCCCCCCTTTACATAATACTGTTTTCTTTCAAATTTCTTTCATCATAGATGGCAGAATACCCTCTCTACAGTATCCTTTGCAAATTAAGCCTCTCTCTCCCGAAACACTCATGTCCTTTTTCCTGAACTTTCTTCCATAAAAGAATCTCCACAATAATAACTCATTCAGAAGTTTTCACCCAATGAGATTTACTGCCTCTGTTTAAAATGGCAACACATTAATACTTTTACTTGCATGGACGGACTAATGATCTGCGAAGCATATTTTTATATCAACTGAGGATAAAAAATGAATTTCCCTTCTGTGTAATCTTTGGCCTAGGGCTCTGAAAAGTTTTCATGTGTTTTGGTTAGATGTGCACAACTTGTATTCTTTCTTGTGAATTTTCTTCTGCTGCTGGACTTCTTTTCATTGTGCAATGGCTTCTCTTTGATGGCTACTGGAAAATCTTAGGGTGAAAGTGAAATTTTCCCCCTGAAAATTTCAAAGATTTGTCAAGATCCCAATTTCCAAGTTTCTTATGTTTTGCTTGTTTAGGGCCACACCCACAGCATAGGGAAGTTCCCAGACTAAGGGTCCAATTGGAGCTGCCATTGCCAGCCTCCACCACAGCCACAGCAATCCAGGATCCAAGCTTTGTCAATGACCAACACTATAGCTCATGGCAACACCAGATGCCCAACACACTGAGTGAGAACAGGGATCAAACCATCATCTTTGTGGATACTAGTCGAATTGGTTTTCACTGCACCACAACAGGAACTTCTCAAATTTCTTTATCATTGTAGTGAAATAATATTAGGATTGTTGTATCTGTTGTTCTTTAATAATGATAGTAGTACAAACTTTATTTTCCTATCTCTTGTGGCATTTTTGCTATGAAATATATCACATATATAAAAGGGTATATTAATTGTTTATTTACATTTCAGAGAGAAATAATAAAATGATCAACTGTATACTAGCCACTCAGCTTAAGGAACAGAGCTTTGCTGCTAACTATAGTCTCCCTGAAAGAGGTTTTCCTTTATTAAGTTCTTTGAATACTTGGGAAGACCTCATCCTTCTTTCCACTTCTAATTAAAGATGCCAACCTTACATCTTTAACAGTTCCTACAATTCTTAGGTTCCCACTCTGGACCACATGACCACTCGCTTTGATAACTCCTTCCCTGATCTCCAAACTTCTCTGCATCTTTGGCTTTCTGATAAATCAAGGTGCAAGTCATATTCCCAATAGCTTATATTGATCGCTTATCTGTGAGATAAGACAGCATTGGGCTCAGTCCATCACATTTAATCCTAACAAACCAATGAAGCTGTTATTAGTTTTATTATCTTTGTGGATTTTTACAAGACTGTGCCTTTTCCTCAATAGTAATAAAAAAAAGAGAGGGAGTTCCACAGCCTTAAAAAAAAAAAAAAAGAAAAAAGAAAAAACTTTTTAAAACAAACGATTGTTGGAGTTACTACGTGGCTCAGTAGTAAGGAACCCAAATAGTATCCATGAGGATGCAGGTTCAATTCCTGGCCTCACTCAGTGGGTTGAGGATCCAGCATTGCCATGAGCTGTGGTGCAGGTCATAGACATGACTCAGAACCTGCGTTGTTGTGGCTGTGGTGTCGGCTGGCATCTACAGTTCTAATTTGACCCTAGCCTGGGAACTTCCATCTGCCACAGGTGCAGCGCCCCCCTGCCCCCCCCCCAAAAAAATGTTTGCTCAATGAAGATTTGGAAAAATCTATACATATTTTAAAAAAATGCATATGCATGTGCTCCCACACATACACATTTATCCATTTAGAATTACAGGAAAAAAAGTAGAAGGAGAAAAAAACAAGCATTAAGTTTGATATTATTGATGAATGACATCCACTTTTTAAATGTTCAAATGTATCAAAGGAGGAAAAATGACATGTACCAATCTGTTCTTTGCATGAATTCTTTAGGACATTTTACAGGAATTTTAACTTCGTGCTCTTTTCATCATTTTTCTCCTTTGCTGAAATTCTATTAAGGAAAATAGGTATTTATGGCATCTATAACTTTTCCCTTTGATATATAAATAGTTTTCTGATAGAAGTTATATTAAGATCACAAATTTACAGCAGGTGAGATTTTTTTGAAAAAGATAAAGGCTCTTTGTGGCTCTGTCATATCCTAGCTGAGTAAATTTGAATAAGGCACTAGCTCCATTTTTTCCATTATTACATAATCATCTTGCCACCTACCTCAAAGAATTGTGTGAATGTGATAAAATAATATGAGTCCTTTCAAAATAAGCACTCTAAAAATAAAGTTGTTTCACACTGTTCCATTAATTTAGTCTCCTTATTTTAAAAAGAAAATGTAAGTGAACAATGGCAGTAGTTTATATTTTAACCACTTGCTCTTAAGAAAATTATTACTGATGCATGTCTATCACTATTTTTGCTATTTCTTGAGAAACAGCATTTAAAAATTAAAAACATATTTGCCCTTCAACCCAGGAATTCTTCTCTTGTGAATCCTGCCCAAGTAACACGGCAAAATATTCCCTCCCAAAAAAAAAAATTTATACACAAATGTATTTATTGTAGCTTTAAGAGCACAGAAAAAAAAAAAACTAATGATCCAGTAATGATATTATGTTTAATTGTTATCTAGCCACATAATGCAACATCATATAAATATTTAAACATGTTTTTTAAAGGAATTTTATAACAAGGAGGATGGCTTATCCTATGAAGCGAAACAAAAAATGCAATTGTTTATACACTCTGAGCTCAGCTGTATCCAAAAAACTCTAAAATGAAAAAGATTAGGAATGCATGCCTTACAATGGTCAACTTAAATGTATTGATGTTACCCTCTCGTAGTTTTCTGATTATCTACAGTGAATTTTTTTTCTATTTAAGGAAAATTAGGAAAATTGGAAATTATATTGAAAAAAAAAAAAAGTGCTTTCAGGATACATTTTAAATTCATTGGGTGGAGTTTACTGAGAAACTAAGCAAAGCAGTGCTTGATGCTCTGGTTCCCACAGATGGACACTGCTAAGACTCAACGGCACCTCACACATTTTATTCAACAAGTAGTAGAATTAATCCACACATAGGTGTCAGTACTGAGATGTTCTGATGCCCTAGCACCGCCCCCACCCACACAAAAATTCTGCAAACCACCACCCAGTCACTTCATACATCCCAACTCCACCCTTAACTCCTCACTATCCCTAAACCAGAGAGCTGGTTCTTCTGGAGCTCAAGTTCTGTTTCCCTAAACTGGCCTAGTGGACAATTACTGCCTGACTCTCTGACAGAGCATTAAACGATATCCCTTTCCCAAGTTCACAAATAGATCGTCTCAGTTCTGAGAACACTAACAATTTGTTTTGCAGGATAACATGGTGGCAACTAACCGCAGTGCCAAGTAAGTTTCCGAGAACCATCCCTTTTCCTTTCTCACTCTTTCACTTTGTTTGGATTAGGACAGGCCTAGCTCTGTCCCTGAAGAGAACCGTAAACTCCCAGAGAACTTCCTCTGGTTTCAAGCAGACTTTGTTCACCAGACTTGAGTCCTTATTCTGAGACTAAAAACGGTCTTATAGGAAAAAGCATGGGCTTTGGGATCAGAGAATTTTGGGCCCAAATCTTGGCACAGCCATTTATTTGCCCTGAAACTTTGGACCAGTTACTTGATTCCTACAGCCTTAGTGTCCTCACTTGGAAAGTGAAGGTAACAATTCTTAACCTTTCTGAGTTTGTAGGAAGATTTCTTGAGATGATGTAAGAAAGAGCTTGGTATTTGGTATGAATATTCATTATTAATATTCATACATTAAAATGAATGTACAGATATGGAATGACTGACCAACAGGGACCTGCTACATATGACACAGGGAACCCTATCCAATATTCTGTGATAATCTATGTGGGAAAAGAATCTGAATAAGAACAGATGTGTGTATATGTGTAAGTGATCACTTTGTTATACAGCAGAAATCATTACTACATTGTAAATCAACTATACTTCAATAAAACTTTAAAAATGAAAAAATATTTTATAAAAAAAGGAATGAACAGGTGTTAAAATAACAGTTTCAATTAAGACAGTTTTTTGGTTTTTGTTTTGTTTTGTTTTGTTTGCCTTTTAGGGCCACACCTGCAACACATGGACATTCCCAGGCTAGGAGTCAAATCTGAGCTACAGCTGCCAGCCTACACCACAGCCACAGGAACACCAGATAGTAGCTGTGTCTTCGACCTACACCACAGCTCATGGCAATGCCAGATCCTTAACCCACTGAATGAGGCCAGGGATTCAACCTGTATCATCACAGATACTAGTCAGTCTCGTTACCGCTGAGCCACAATGGGAACTTCCTAAAACAGTTTTTTAGTTTGCAGGTACCCTGAAGTCTTAATATAGGAGTGTTTCAACCTCTCTCCCCCCCCACCCTATATATATACACACACACACACACGCATATATACATATACACACACATATATATAAGTTGTTGGTATCTTAATTGCAAGGGCATCTCCACTGTCCTGCATTTGTACCTTCCTCTTCTCAAGATTTCTTATTTTTGTAGCATATTTGTACATGGATGATTTCCTACCTTTACTGTATATATGCTTTCATTGGTAAACCTTGTCATTTGTGGTATTTTTGTTTCTAGTTGTGGCCTGTTCTTTTCTTCCTACAGAAGTTGCTTTAGTATTTGTTGTAAAGCTGGTTTAGTGGCACTGAATTCGCTTAACTTTTGCTTATCTGTAAAGTTTTTGATTTCTCCTTCAAATCTGAATGAGAGCCTTGCTGGGTAAAGTTATCTTGGTGGAGGTTTTTTTCCTTTCATCATATTAAGTATATAGTGCCATCCTTTCTGGCCTGCAGAGTTGCTGCTGAAAAATCTGCCAATAACCTTACCAGGATTCCCTTGTATGTTATTTATTTTCCCTATCTGCTTTCAATATTCTCTTTTTAATTTTGGTCAGTTTAATTAATGTGTATCTAAGGGTTTATTTTATATGGTACTCATTGTGCTTCCTGGATTTCACCTAGCGGTTCCTTTCCCATGTTAGGGAAATTTTCACCTATTATTTTTTCAAATATTTTTTCTGTCCCTTTCTCTTCTCCTTATGGCACCCTATAATAATACAGATGTTGGTACATTTAACATTGTCCCAGAATTATGAGACTGTCTTCATTTCTTTTCAATCTTTTTTCTCTTTTCTGTTCCATATCAGTGACTTTCACTCATCTGCCCTCTACCTCGCTTATTTGTTCTTCTGCCTCCTATATTCTGCTGTTGATTGCTTCTAAGGAAATTTTATTTCAGTTATTGCATTTTGCATCTCTGCTTGCTTAAATTTTAACTTTTGTATTTCTTTGCTCAATGCTTGCAGTAAATTATCAGTCTTTGCCTCCAAGTTATTTCCACTGTTTTGCATTATCTTCAGAATCATCAAAAGTCTTTTTCCTAGAGGCTGATAATCTCCAGATCACTTAGCTGTTTTTTCTGGGGGGTTTTCTTGCTCCCTTATCTGAGTTGTAGTTCTCTGCCTTTTCATTTTTATAGGTTTTTGGTGTGGTCTCCTTTTTGTAGACAATAGAGTTTTATCCTCTCTTACTTCTGATATCTACCATGTCTGTGGATGAAGTTGGTAATGGGGCTTGCTGTAGGCTTCCTGATGGGAGGGACTGGTGCCTGACCACTGGTGTGTGAGGCTTTGTCTCTGGGTGAGATTAGAGGCTGTGTGCCTGTGGGGTCTTTAGGCAGCCTGTTACTGATGGGTGGGGCTGGGATCCCACCTGGATTATTGTTTCACCTGGGGCTTCTCAGTGCTGATGAGTAGAGCCAGGTTTTCCCAAAATGGCCACCTCTAGAGGAATACACACTGTTGAATATTCCCGAGAGCTTTGTCTCCAATGTCCTGCCCCCACAATGAGCCACACTCACCCTCTGTTTTCCCAGGAGATCCTTCCAAGAACTCCAGTCACGTCTGACCCAGATTCCTATGGAGACTCTGCTTTACCCTGGGACCCAGTGCACATGCAAGCCTGTGTGCACCTTTCAAGAATGGGGTCTCCCTTTTCTCCCAGTCCCATGGAGCTCCTGCATGCAAGCCCCAGTGGTCTTCAATGCCAGATGCTCTGGGGGCTCTTTCTCCCAATGCCGGATCCCCAGGCATGGGGACCTGACATGGGGCTTAGAACTCTCACTCCTGTAGCTGAGTCTCTGTGATACAGTTCCTTTCCTATCTGTGGGCTTCCCACCTGATGGGTATGGGGTTGCCTATAATGCATAACTGCCCCTCCTAGAGTCTTGATGTGGTGTCCTCTTTGTCTTCTGGAATAGGATATCTTTTGGAAAGTTTCCAGTCCATTCAGTTGAAGGTTGTTCAGCATTTGGTTATAATTTCGTTGTTTTTATGAGACAAGAAGAGCTCAAGTCTTTCTATTCCACTGTCTTAATCCTGTCCCTCCTATCTCTTCTTTTGACCACAGATTCCTTATCAGTAAATTGAAGAGATGGTTCAGCAGGAGTTCAGAAGGCAGGAGGAGCTCGCTTTTGTTCTGGCCAGGGTTGTGTCTCTTCTGAGACAGATTTGTAAATGAGTAACTAGGATGAGATGCAAAATTGTTTAGCATCTAAGAGTCAGAGAGAAGACCCTATATCAAAGGGAAATAAAACTTGGGAGCTGGAAGTTAAAAAGGTATTTGTTGCACTGATTTTAGTTTGACCATTTTTTTTCTAATTAAAATCATTGGATTCTAACACAGAGTAAAGTTAGAAAACATAAAAGAACAATGAATTGCCACTAAGTAAACCATTATAAACATCCATATGACCCACCATAGGTCAAGATATAGAACATTGCTGGTACTGCAGACACCTGAAGGGCATTTTTAAAGAAAGTTCATGTTTTTGAAGAGTATTTCAGTGTGGTAACTCGAGAGAACATCCTCATATCTCTGTCACTCAAATGAGCACTAGGACACTGCACAAAATGTTTATAGCAATAACAAGGAAGAATTCCTGTTGTCCAGGTAGATCTCCAGCTCAGACCCACAGCATACACATCTGCACTTGGAGGGAGAGCCAGAACATTTCCCTATGCAACTTCAGTGAAGCACATAGCAGAAAAACTGGTCCAGAATAGTGTCTTTTCTGGGCTCTAACATTGCTTGCACTTATCTTGATTCTTAGAGCACTGCATCATACCCAAAAAGCAGAGTTGTTAGCATAAATAAAAAGTCATTCAAAAATAATCAAAAACATTCCTTTCCTCCTGTTTATAGTCTGTGATATAAAATTTAAATCTTCGTGTAAATGGTTAAAATATCAAACACATGAAATATGCTGTCAATTACCACAGATAGAAACAGATTATATAGGATTCTTAAATATCAAAGCTGGTAATGGCTTATATTTAATGGAGTCATGCAGTTCTAAAGCCTGAAAACTGGATAAACTAAAAAAGCATCTTCTAGATCTTTGTAGATTGATCAATGAATTAAAATCAGGAGTTCCCACCACGATGCAGTAGATAAAGAATCTGACTGCAGTGGCTCTGTTCACTGTGGAGGTGTGGGTTGATACCTGGCCCAGCACTATGGGTTAAAGAGAATCAGCCATTGCTGCAGCTGTGGTGTTGATTAGAGCTGTAGCTCAGATTCAACCCCTGGCCCAGGAAACTCCATATTCCGTGGGTGCAGCCATTAAAAAAAAAAAGGCTCAAAATTAAATTTTGTGGTATATCTTTAGCCAAGTTCTAGCCTCAACCTAGTATTTTGTGTATGTGTCTTCATTAAGGTGCCTAGGTCCAGAATCTAAACATATCCACACTGGAAATGACCTTAAAACTAATTTTATCCCACAGTCTCCATTTTCCACACAGGGAAAACAAAGAACCAGAGAGGTAAACTAGCTTATCTATCACTGCCTAGCTAATTGTGAAGATGTGTCTAGAACTCCAAATAATAGCCTTTGCATTATATGAGAGATTTTCCAACTCGGTTCTCCACAACCTTTGGATCTCCAGATGCTTTGCATCAAAGGCTACCTCAGGTATTAAGGAAGATTTTTAGCTATTTGCTTCAAAAAACCAGACACCATTATCCTTTCTCCAACTAAGCAGCTCTATTTGTTTTACATTTGGCTTCCATGTTAGGTTTCATTTGAGGGACACATTTGGCTAAAATAATTTGAAAGCCATTGTTTTCTATGAGTCTCAGTGAAATTTGTTATATTCAAAAAAAAGCATTGTGAACTAAAAGAATCAACGGAAGCCTATTTTATCATTTAGCTAGGTTCTACAAGATAAACCTGAATTGCTGTTAAGCCTTAACAAAAACAACAGAAATCAAACAGCCTTTGGATCAACACTCCCCTCCCAAAATACTAACTTGCAAATAAATGACAAATTGGCTATTAGTTGGACCTTGATTGATTAATTAGCTACATCGTATATTGTAGCTTTGATTCATTTCACAGAAGAAAGCCAGACAAGGAAAATACCTATAGAACATAATTTCATATTAAGAGGGTAAGAAGACCAGGACGTATATATCAGTCACAAAAAGCAAGCCAGCTATATTGGGAATGTCAGCTGTGGTCATTTCAAAATCCTGTCACTCTTTGGAAACTTCATACCTCAGGACATCTTTGGTCAGATATATTGACCTCCAGTCATTCTAGCTGTTCAAAAAGAGCTCTCTCTCATATTATGCCTAAAATGTCTTGACTTTGTTAACTCCTTATCACTGATAATCATTCTCCTCACAACTGATTTTCCAGCTACCTGAAAGAAGATGATGGGCAGAGGTAATGGATTTAAAAAAAAAAAGGAACAGTCACAATAAAAATGTCTTTTTGGTATACATAGAACAGATTCTTCCAAAGATAAGATGGAAATAGCTTAATTCAAGATAAATAGAATCCAAATAGATAATAAGTGAGTATAAGGATTTCAGTATATACCTGAGGGCAAAGAGAAAAAGACCTTTCCACCTTCTACCTGAGAATTTGCCCTTTAGTTAATTTTTGAGCTCTGTCCCCTCTGTAACCCAACAAAATTGAGAGGTTGCAAATTTAACTAGGCAACTTTGCTTATGGTAGAAATGACTTCTGATTGGTAGACTGCATCTGAGAAAACAATAAATACTTTTGGGATCCCATGATGGACAGGCTGCTTTCACTCAGCCTATATGTTTTAAAGATTTATCCATGTTGTAGCAGGTATCAGAATTTGACTTTTTTTTTTTGGTCTTTAGTCTTTTTAGGGCTGCACCCATAGCACATGGAGGTTCCCTGGCTAAGGGTCCAATCGGAGCTGTAGCTACCAGCCTTCACCACAGCCACACTGGATCCAACCCTTGCCTACAGCATACACCACAACTCAGAGCAACACTGGATCCTTAACCCACTGAGTAAGGCAAGGGATCTAATCCGCACATCCTCATGGATCCTAGTTGAGTTCACTAACCACAGAGCCATGACAGGAATTCCAACTCATTCTTTTTAACTTGATATATAATTCATATAACATACAATTCATTCATTTAAAGTGCACAATTGGTTAGTTTTTAGTATATTCACAGAGTTGAGCAAACATCACCATAGTCAGTTTAGAACATTTTCATCTCCTGAAAAGAAATCCTGTCCCCTAAACTATCACCCTACTCTCTGCCCATCTCTTCCAGTCCTAAACCACCACTAACATACTCTGTATGGATTTGCCTATTCCGGATTTTCATGTGAATGGAATCATCTATTATGTGGTCTTTGGCAACTGGCTTCTTTCACTTAATGTTTCAAGGTTCATCCACATTGTACCATGTATTAGGACTTCATTCCTTTTTATGGCTGAAAAATATTTCACCATATTTTATCCATTTGTCAATTGATGGACATTGGGTTATGAGCACCTTTGGGCTATAAGGAATAATGCTGCTATAAACACCTGGGTATGAGTTTTTGTGTGGACATGTTTTTATTTATCTTAGACCTATAACCATCTGGTGAGTCAATGGCAACTCCATGCTTAATCATTTGAGTAATTGCCAGATTGTTTTCCAAATTGGCTGCACTATTTTATATTCCTACAAGCAGTGGATGAGGATTTGTATTTCTCCACATTCTCCTCAACTTTTTTTTATCTCCCTTTCTGATGCAACATGGTTTTTGTTGTTGTTGTTAGTTTTTGCCTTTTAGGGCCGCACCTGCAGCACATGGAAGTTCCCAGGCGAGGGGTAGAATTGGAGCTATAGCTGCCTGCCACAGCCATGGCAACACAGGATCCAAGCTGCATCTGTGACCTACACCTCAGCTCATGGCAATGCCAGATCCTTGACCCACTCACTGAGCAAGACCAGGGACCTAACACGTATCCTCATGGATACTAGTAAGGTTCATTTCTGCTGCGCCACAGCAGGTACTCTGGCCACATGGTTATCTTTAATGATCATTACTTCCCTCTCTAAAGGGCTTGTGAACTCCATTCAGTGATATTTTCAAGAATTTTGCCCATGATTACCAAATTATCCAGCTTTCAGGTTGTGAAAATTTTCTTCATTTTTTAAGAGATGGTATAATTGCCCTTGCCAGTTTCCTGCACTCATTCTCATTCTTCAAGCTTGCCCAAATATCACCATTTCTCAAAGGTCACTTTGCACTGAGAGAAACAGAAGACTGATTATGTACTTGTCTTTTTCTTCAACACCAAGAAAAAAATTTTGAGTAAAAACAACCCCCCATCACAGACGTGTTTCTTAAAAAGGAAAAAAGTTGTGATTTTTAGTTATTTGGCACTTATTCTTTTATTTCCCTATATTATTTCTTGAGTTATATTATGTAACATGCCATGAAATATAAATGAACATTGTAAGAGATGAGATTATTTAACCACACAAAATTGGGTAAAATATGTTCAATAGATAAATGAATACCTGCAGTATTTTATATGTAGGATCTAATCCTTTTGAAATGATCTGTTGGTTCAAACTGATAATTATTTCCCCAGAATTTTTTAAAATCAAATTCAGGTTTTGATAGAAGATTGTAAAGAGTGTAATTTACTACCAAAAATTTATTGAATGATTATGATGATTTCTAAATAGGGAGTATAAGAAGGAATTTCATTATTATTTCAACTCAGTCTTATGACTCCATACAATCCAGGCAAAAAAGGCCTAATTTTATTAAGGAATAATTAACATATAACATTATATTAGTTTCTGTTGTAAAGCATAACGATTTGCTATCTACTCCTATCAAGAAAAGATCACAATGAGTTTACTTTGCATCATTATTATATATAGTTACACAAACTTTTTTCTTGTATGAGGACTTTCAAGATCTACTTCTAGCAACTTTCAAATATGCAATACAGTGCATTAACTACAGTTATCATGCTATATATCATATCCCAAATTTACTTATTTTTTAACTGGAAGTTTGCACACTAGACCCACCCTCCTTCACCCATTTTGCCCCCCACTTACCTCCCCCCTCTGGCAAGCACCAATCTGTTCTCTGAATTTATAAGCTGTTTTTTTTTAATTCCACATGTAAGTGAGATCATACAGTATTTGTCTTTCTCTTACATCACTTAGTGCAATGCCCTCAAGGTCAATACATGTTATTGCAAAAGGCATGCAGATATAGATATTCACCAATATATAAAGCACATGTGCATATATATGTGTGTATATGTATATATATAACATCTTTATAAATTCATCCCCAAATGGACACTTAAGTTGTTTCCATATATTACCTATTGTAAATAATGCTGCAAAGAATATAGGGGTACATATGTCTTCTCAAAGTAGTATTTTTATTTTATTTAGATAAATGCTAGAAGTGGCATTGCTAGATTGGATCTATTTTTTAATTTTTTGAGGGATCTCCATATTATTTTCCATAGTGACTGTGCCAATTTACACTCCCACTAATGCTGCATAGGGTTTTTTCCTTTTCTTCACATCCTTGCCAACACTTGTTATTTCTTGTCTTTTTGACGATAGCCATTCTGACAGGTGTGAGGTAATATCTCATTGTGGTTTTGATTTGCATTTCCCTGATGATCAGTGATGTTGAGTATCTTTTCATGTTGGCCATCTGGATGTCTTCTTTGGAAAAATGTCTATTCAGATTCTCTGCCCATTTTTTAATCAGATTCAGTTTTGTTACATTTTGTTTTTGCTATTGAATTGTTTGCCTACTTTATTTTGGATATTAACCCCTTTCAAATATATGATCTCCAAATATTTTCTCTCATTCAGTACATTGCCTTTTCCTTTTGATTTCCTTTGCTGTGCGGAAGTTTTTGTTTGATATCCTCCTACTTATTTATTTTTTGCTTTTTTTTTTTTTTGCCTTTGGTCTTGAGTTCAGATCCAAAAAAGTCATCACCAAGATCAATGTCCAGGAGCTCACTGCCTGTGTGCTCTTCTAGGAGTTTTATGGGTTTTGGTCTTACATTCATCTTTAATATATTTTGAGTTAAGTTTTGTATATGGTGTAAGATAGTCTAGTTTCATTATTTTGCATGTGGCTGTCCAACTTTCCCAATACCATCTCTTGAAGAGACTGTCTTTTCCCATGGTATATCTTGACTCTTTTGCTGTAATTTAACTTACTGTATATGACTGGTTTATTTCTGGGCTCTCTATTCTATTCCACTGGTCTATGTGTCCATTTTTATGCTAACACCACACTGTTAAATTTATTGTAACTTTATGATAGGGTTTTAAATCAAGAAGTGTGATGCTTCAATCTTTATTCTTCTTTGTCAAGATTGCTTTAGATATTCAAAAAGCTAATGATTCCATACAAATTTTAGGATTTTTTATTCTACTTCTCTGAATTTTATAAATCAAACATTCAGTTACCCCCTCCTTTGCAGATAAACTGAGAAATAACACTCAAACTTATGAAGAACTGAGTTCAGGTTTAGCTGTTGTATCACATGGTTCTGGTAGCTGACATGGTTTATCATTGTCAAGTATGGAAAACAGATGAGTTACACAAAACTGCTTAAGAAATCTCCAAGACTCCAATCCTTGTGGATTTTGATTTTTCTGTATGTCCATTATTGAAATTTCATTGATTCCCAGAACACAATATTCAAAACCTAAATATAAACATTTTATTACCAAATATAATTTTAAATTATCTGCCACTTTGATGATATAATTCAAACGCATGCCCCTGCTCATTTTGTCATATTTATTTGCAAGTTGTCTGTAAATCTAAATTACAGCTGTAAGGAATCTCACATTTTCTAGGATGACTAGTTAATAGATGTACATATTTGGACCAATGCCTAAGCCTAATTTTAGTCACTTTTCTTTTAGTTCAATTCCTGTCCAGTCCTCTGAAATTAATCCTCCAGAAAGTGCTAAATTGAGGAAGGGAAAATTGCCTTAGGAGTAGCAAACATCTTCCGATTTTGTTGGTGTCTTTTTAAGAAAGCCTCTCAGGTAGAAGCAGCATCTATATAGGGACATCTAGTGGCAAAGAAGAATCACTGCAGTCACTGGCCTCTACATCACTTGAATTTTACCTTTGCTCCATCTTTGTATATCATGGTTGGAAAAATCCTGAATTGTAGATAACAGCCATTTCCAATATTTATAACAGCATTTGAACAAGGAAAAAAACTTGAAAAAACAAAGAATTTGAGCCAAATGTTCTTTTCATAACAAAATTAAGTTTACAGCCAAAATGGATTTATTCCTAGCAGGTTTCTCTATTTTTTTCCAACACACGGTACCATTAAGGGGAGAAGAGTTTTACCAAAATCAATCTTTCCAGAAACATCAAAATCCAGAATATATCAATTCACCTTTTTGTTGTAGAACACTGGTTTAACAGCATTACTTTTTAAAGCAGTATGACCATCATTTAAAAAGAAAATAGAAAACTAATGATCTAGATAACAATTGAAATCATTAAAATGAAGTAATGGTGAATCTTAATGAAACCGTTCAGTAACCGTAAGATAGTTTATATGTGTCTCTTTATAGAAATCTTTTTTGCTTTTTCTTTGAAATGAGATTGAAAATTAAGCAAAAACTTCAGTGCAAATACTCTTTTCCCACTAGCTTTCTTTCCTGCTAGAACAGGAAAGGCAAATGCTTTTCATATATTCCTGGAGAGTTATGGAGCGAAAAAGACAAGAAAAAGGTAAACATTTAGATCTGGATCTCAAAAGATTATATTCTTAAGGACCTGGGGTACAATATTTTTATTTTAATTACTGGCCTTAATCGTTTCAGCAAACCAACCTGAAATCTAACTCAAGATTAAATTTCAAAATGGGTTTTTCAGAAAGGTGTTTTGTTTTCACCTCGCCTTCAAGATAGGAATTTTCCTCCACCACCAGGGGGCCCAGCCTAGCACTTCCAGCTCTCTCCCTGGACCAGATTTACTAGTCCCAATGTTGGTGGGGTTTTTTGTTTTTTGGGGTTTTTTTCCTATTTTTTTCATAATTACCATAGTTTCCCACTTTTACTGATATAAAAGTGGGCTTAACATTTCATGGCCAATTTGCACTCACATTGGCTTAGGAAAACACAAGGTTATATTTGGAATTGTTACCCAGTCATCAGGCAGAGTTGATATTCTCACTTTTTTGAGACCTCTTTTCTGAGTGACCAATTACCCACTGTTCTCCCTCTCAGGTGGTCAGTATATATACCAGGTATGAGGTGACTTAACATTTATTTTTATTGAGGAAGCCTGAAACTGTTAAACATCTCATTCTACCTATTCCCACATCATAAATTGATCCTATTTTTATGCAACTACCACATATCATATAAAATGGATCATATAAAAATATATAGATATAAAATAAGCAAACAAATTTGTCCAAACTTGAAAAAGCATCAAGAAACTTATCTTAGGGGGTTCCCTTCATGGCTTAGCAGTTAATGAACCCAACTAGGATCCATGAGAATGTGGGTTCGATCCCTGGCCTTGCTCAGTGAGTTAAGGATCCGGCATTGGCAGGAGCTGTGGTGTGGGTCACAGATGCGGCTCAGATCCCACATTGATCGGGCTGTAGCATAGGCCAGCAGCTGTAGCTCTGATTTGACCCCTAGCCTGGGAACTTCCATATGCCACAGGGGTGGCCCTAAAAGCTTAAAAAAAAAAAAAAAACTTGTCTTAGCTAAAAAAGGCAACAAAAGCCTAAGCAATGATTCCCTGAATCCAGATGGGGAAAATAAAGAAAAAGTGTTTACTTCCTTATCAGATTTTAACAAATAGAGTATGATGGTTGTGAAAACCTGCTACTACACTTTCATTTCATATTTCATACACTTTCATATTTCATACACTTTCATTTCATTTCATATTTTTCAATCTTTTGCCTTATGTCTTGGCCCCAAATGTCTCATCCACCCACAGCTTTTCTTGGACAAGGGATGTAATACTTACCATGGATTACATTTTTTTTTAATTTGCAATCAAAGGCTAGACTAGACTTGGGGTACAACTAAGCTGATAAAGTAAGTCATCATGTGTGTAAACTCACCCAATGGGGCAGATTTGAATATGATTAGGGAAAAGTGCATTGAACAAATTGTGTGAATTTATCAATTCTGATAGACATACATATAAAGATGTGCATACATTTATACACACATACATACACACAGAATATAGATATAAATGTATTTATTATATATATAGTGTTTTTTTTTCTTTTTTGGCCACCTGGCAGAATATGGAGTTCTTGCGCCAGGGAGCAGATGCAAGCCGTAGTTGTGACCTATGCTGTATCTGTGACAATACAGGATTGAACCTATGCTGTGCTGGGGATTGAACCTGTGTCTTGGTGCTGCAGAGACACTGCCAATCCTGTTGCACCAGAGCAGGAACTCCATATGTATAGTGTTATTCCCTAGATTTGCCCATTGAGAGGGGCTGAAAGAAATAATACCTCAATAACAGTGAACATACCTCATGTCCAGATCTTGGCTTTTAATTGCCATTCTCCACTAAAAGAAATTAAGGCTCCAAGTGAATCAACTGACAAGGGATTAATCTCCAATTTATAAACAATTTCTGCAGCTCCATACCAAAAAAACAAACAACCCCATCCAAAAATGGGCAGAAGATCTAAACAGACAGTTCTCCAAACAAGACACACAGATGGCCACAAAACACATGAAAAGATGTTCAACATCACTCATTAGAGAGATGCAAATCAAAACCACGATGAGGTACCACCTTATACCAGCCAGAATGGCCAGCATCCAAAAGTCTACAAACAGTAAGTGCTGGAGAGGGGGTGGAGAAAAAGGAACCCTAGTACACTGTTGGTGGGATTGTCAATTGGTGCAACCACTGTGGAAAACAGTATGGAGATTCCTCAGAAAACTCAAACTAGAACTATCATATGATCCAGCAATCCCACTCCTGGGCATCTACCCAGAGAAAACCATGACTTGCAAAGACACATGCACTCAGATGTTCATTGCAGCATTATTTACAATAGCTGAGACATGGAAACAACCTAAATGTCCATTGACAGAGGAGTGGATCAAGAAGAGGTGGTACATTTACACAAAGGAATATTACTCAGCCATTGAAAAGAATGACATACTGGCATTCTTAGCAACATGGATGGACCTAGAAATTATCATGCTAAGTGAAGTCAGCCATACAATGAGATACCAGCATCAAATGCTTTCCCTTACATGTGGAATCTGAAAAAAGGACAGATGGAACTTCTTTGCAGAACAGATGCTGACTCACAGACATTGAAAAACTTATGGTCTCTGGAGGAGACATTTTGGGGGATGGGGGGATGTGCTTGGGCTGTGGAATGGAAATCCTGTGAAATCAGACTGTTGTGATCATTATACAACTACAGATGTGATAAATTAAAAAAATAGTAATAGTTGAATTATTTAAAAAAAAAGAAAGAAAGAAATTAAGGCTTGGCGTTCCCTCGCAGTGCAGTGGTTAAGGATCTGGCATTGTCACTGCCACAGTTCAGGTCACTGCTATGGCATAGGTTCAGTTCCTGGCCTGGGAACTTCAACATACTGTAAGCATGGCAGAAAAAAATGAAAGAAGGGTAGAAAGAAATTAAGGCTCCTTGGAGAAGTGGCTGACTATAGAACTGAAGCAGGTGAAGTACAAGATAAGCCTGGAACATCTTGTTATTCCAGAAAGCACGCCTGTGTACAAAGAATGATGGAGATATGTCCAAAGGACACAGAAACTAGCTCCAACAAACTTCTACTTGTTAAACTGGGATGCTGTCACTTAAAGACAGTAGTGGAGTATAATCCATTCAATCAAGTAGGAAACAATCATATGTAAATCATACTTAAATAAATTGATCATTTGGTGAAGAAAGAAATAGTTTATATAGTCTTGAATTACCTCCCTTATAAAACACTTATTGCAATAAGAAAACAGAGTAACCTTACAGTGGGAAAAGTCTGGCAGATACCACCTTAATCAAAAAAAATCAATCATTAGCAATGCAACAAATCAAAATTAAATGCCACTTAATAGGATACAATGAAAAGAACTTAGCATCCCTTCTTGCATGTTACCTGACAGACTCAGATTTGAGTCTAATCTTGAGGCAATATCACACGAACGGGCATTCTTCAAAATAATTGGCCTTTTATTATCCAAAGTGTCCAGCTTGTGAGAGTCAAGACTAAAGAACTGTTCCAAAGTGAAGAAGCTAGAGGGACATGACAGCTAAATGCAGCAAGTGATTCTACTGGGTCCTTTTGCTATAAGTGGCATTATTGGTACAATGGATGAAGGCGACAAAAATAAAAACAAAAATAAGCCAATGGGACCTAATCAAACTGACAAGATTTTGCACAGCAAAAGAAACCATTAAAAAAAAAGACAACCTACCAAATGCGAGAAAACAGTTGCAAATGATGCAACCAACAAGGGCTTACTCTCCAAAATATACAAAAAACTCTTACAACTCAACACACAAAAAAAACAAACAGCCCAACTTAAAAAATGGGTAGAAGATCTGAATAGACATTTCTACAAAGAAGACATACAGATGGTCAACAGGCACGTGAAAAAATGCTCAGCATTGCTAATTATTAGAGAAATGCAAATCAAAACTATGAGGTACCTCCTCACAGCAGTCAGAATGGCTATCACTAATAAGTCTACAAATAACTAATGCTAGAGAGGTTGTGGAGAATGCAGTGTTGGTGAGAATGTAAATTAGTACAACCATCATGGAAAACAATATGGAGTTACCTCAGAAAACTAAATATAGAACTACCATATGATTCAGCAATCCACTCCTGGACATATTTCTGGACAAAACTTCCATACATGATAAGATATATGCACCCCTATGTTCATTGCAACACTATTCACAATAGTCAAGACATGGAAACAACCTTAATATCCATCAACAAATGAATGGATTAAGAATATGTGGTACAGATACGAAATGGAATACTACTCAGCCATAAAAAAGAACAACATAATGCCATTTGCAGCAACATAATGGAACTAGAGATTCTCACACTAAGTGAAGTAAGAGAGAAGCAAATACCATATGATATCACTTATACATGGAATCTAATATATGGCACAAGAAAAAAAAAAAAACACAGACACGGATAACAGACTTGTGGTTGCCAAGAGGGAGGAGGAGGGAGTGGGATGGACTGGGAGTTTAGGGTTGGGAGATGCAAAGTATTGCATTTGGAGAGGATAGGCAATGAGATCCTGCTATGTAGCCCAGGGAACTGCATCCAGTCACTTGTCATACAATATGATGGAGGATAATGTGAAAAAAGAATGTATGTATATATGTAACTGGGTCACTTAGCTGTACTACAGAAATTGACAGAATGTTGTGAATCAACTATAATAAAAAATTTTAATATGAAAGTCCATTTGAGTAAAATTATTTTTAATATATCTTTATAAAACTAATTCAAAGCCAATTTTCCACATTTGCTCCATTAATTGGCTATTTGATTGGAAACCTTATCCCTCTATAACTATTAAGAAAGCTGTACTTATTTTTCTATTTTACAAGATTCATTCAACAAATACCATCAACAAGTACATATTAGAGAAGGTAATAAAGTCCCAGCAGAGACTGTTTTAGGGTTTTTTTAATTTTTTATTTTATTGAAGTATAGTTAACTTACAATGTTGTATTAGCATCATATTTATAGCCAATGTCTTAGTCTTAGTTGAGTTTACATTCTGTTGAGGAGATAGACAATAAATAAGTAAATAATTTCAGATAGTGATTGTGCCATGAAGAAATTAAAACAAGGTAATAGAAGGAAAGGTGGGTGGGGGTGCTGACTTTAGAGAAAGTGGTCAGAGTTTCCCTGGGGCAGTTGTACTCAAATGACAAGATCTAGCAAGGAGAATATCTGGAGGAAGATGGTCCAAGCAAGGGAACCCCCTGTACAAAGGCCCAAGGCAAGAATTGCAAGAAAGGAAGGGCAGCCAGTGAGGCTGGAAAGTAACAAGCAAAGGGAGATAAGAAAAGAGGTCTGAGATAAGAGGCAGGGCCAAAGTCATACAGGGTTTTGTGGGCGGTAGGGAGAAGTCAGGGTTTACTCTAAGGGCAATGGATCACTATGAAAGGGTTTTGACTTTTCATGACCTCTCTTAACTTTAAAAGATCACACTGTCTACACTGCTAGGATCTAAGAACAATAGCAAAGTGATAAATTAGGAAGTTATTTTGGTACAAATTGTCATTGATTTGGTAAAAAAAAAAAAACAGGGTAATAGTTGGGACATAAAGTAGATGGACTGGTTATGTACTTTGGACTTGATTGTACTCACTACACAGTCTTATATCGTATTTTTTTAAAGATACTATATATTTTTGATTGAGCAAACTATGTAGTTGAATTAACTTCTATTTCAGTACTTAACTCTCTAATCTTGGCAGGAATAAAGTAATTAGGAGATGTGAGCCTCATTAAATTAAAACAAAACCAATTTAGGGCAAAATAAAAGTGCAAAAAGGACTTCCTTTTGATATGTACGTCCATTTTTTTTCTTTTTGTTGCTGCACATGTGGCATATGGAACTTTCCAGGCTAGGAGTCGAATCGGAGCTGCAGCAGCAGACCTACACCACAGCTGCAGTAGTGCAGGATCCAAGGCACATCTATGACCTACACCACAGCTCACAGCAACCTGGATCCTTAGCCTGCTAAGTTGAGGCCAGGGATCAAATCCACATTCTAAGGGATACTAGCTGGGTTCGTTACCACCAAGCCACAATAGAAACTCCAATATGTACGTCTTTCAATAAAAATGGATAGTCTACCCTAATGTGTGAGTGCTAAGTAGTATTAGCTTTTAGTCAAAGAAGTGTTAAAACAAAATGAGTGTTAAGTTTGTCATTTGAAATAAAAAGGGAGAATATATTTATAATTGAAGAAACAGAAGACAAGGTGTCAGAAACTACCATAATCCTAAAAGTCTGTGGGGTGAGTTTGGGCAGAGAAAGAGAGTTTAAAGAAATCAGAGTGTTAACCCTGCACTTGGAAATCTAATCAGAGGATACAGTACCATTTGGACGTCTTACCAGAGGATACAATACCACATTCAGCCTGTATAAAGGGTGCGGTCAAGTCAGATTTTACTAAAACCTAGAGAATTACCTCCCTGGAGCCCAATCTAACCCACAACCTTTGCAATGTGAAATGGTCTACCCAAATGTTCCTCCCTTTCTGAGAGCAGTGTTCTTTCAAAGAAGTGAAGAGATTCAAAATATGTCACTGTGAAAAGTTTTTTCGTTTTTTGTTTTTTTCTGAACTTCTCTTACCTGCCTAGCAGAGCCTCTTAAAATAATTCACCTGTTATGGAAGTACTCATTGTGGCTCAGCAGTAATGAACCCAACTAGTATCCATGAGGATGCAGGTTCAATTCCTGGTCTCGCTCAGTAGGTTAAGGATCAGGTGCTGCCATGAGCTGTGGTATAGGTCACAGATGTGGCTCAGATCCCATGTTGCTGTTGCTATGGCTGTTACTATAGGCTGGCAGCTGTAGCTCAGACTCAACCACTAGCTTGGGAACTTCCACATGCCAGAAGTGTGGCCCTAAAATGCCAAAAAAAAAAAAAAAAGTTCATCTGTCATAAATGCCCCTCCTGGGAGAAATTATCAGGGAAGACTGACTCCTATAACAGAAGACAAGAAGTTGGCACCAGTATAAGAAACTGCCTAAACATACGTCACAAAACTATCCTATCTCACATCTAATCTTGTAAGCACCTGTATTGCTCTTTCCTAAAAGTCATTTGTTTTCTCAGCAGTGGGCTTCTCTTCCTCTTTTCCTCTATTACGGATGGTACATATGCCCCAAATTCCATCCACCTCTTTGGGGTCGCATCTTTCTGTCAACACTCCTGTATGTACATGTAAAAATCTACCTTTTGGAGTTCCCTGATAGCCTAATGGGTTAAGTCGTCACTGCTGTGACTCAGGTTGCTGAGGTGACATGAGTTTGATCCTTGGCCTGGGAACTGTCACGTTACAATCACAGCCAAAAAAAAAAAAAAAGGGCTTTTCCCCTTTTCCCTTGCTAATCTGCCTTTATCAGTTTAACCTGCACTTCCACAATTATCAAACTTAAGCAGGTAGAGCAAAAGGTTTTCCTGACAGAAGGAAGAATTTCTTTTATAAGAATAACTACATTTGGAATTTCCATTGCGGCTCAGTGGTTAATGAATCCAACTAGGAACTATGAGGTTGTGGGTTCAATCCCTGGCCTTGTTCAGTGGGTTAAGGATCCGGCATTGCCATGAGCTGTGGTATAGGTCACAGACAGGGCTCAGATCCTGTGTTGCTGTGGCTCTGGCATAGGTCGGCAGCTACAGCTCCAATTGGACCCCTAGCCTGGGAACCTCCATATGCGGCGGGTGCAGCCCTAGAAAAGACAAAAAGACAAAGTAAATAAAAATAATAATAAGTACATAAAGGTCAAAACCCATTCTTCACCCAAATACTGTTCTCTCAAAAAATTCAATTTGTAGATATTTTGTACCTCAACTAAATCTTGCAAAGAATTTTAAGCAACATGCAACAGAGGCATAAAGAGTAAGATAGTAAACTATTGCAGACTTAAAGTGCACAAATGAGAGTTGTGAGTTTAAGTTTTATTCAGGGATTTACTGAGGACTATAGCCCAGGAATCATCCCCTGAGGGAACTGCTCCAGAGGCAGGGAAGAAGCTAGTATATATATGAATTTGGTTTTTCTGGCTTAGATATACATGCAGTCCAGTATACATCTTGGTGAAAGATTACTGCTCATCACAGAGAAGAGATCTCAAGTTAATGATTTTAGTATTTTTCTATACATGAGATGATACAAGAATCTGGGGTCATTGCAATTCATCCTGAAATATACATATAACTACCTAAGGACATGTTTACCCACAGAACAGAGTACTTTAGCCTATTTTTCATCCTGAACGCCTTTCAAGGTGCACTGTGGGTGGGTAACTGCAGTGGGTTATGACTGAACACTTGTAGAAGTGGGTGTTGCACAATGCTCTTTATCATTCTTTGTTCATACCATCAACAATAATAAATGACTCCTGGGAAAATTGGAGGGAGTACAGCAAATATTAAGATCCTAAGTGTCTATATAATTTATTGTTCTAAAGTAGTCAAAGGGAAAAGGTAATTTCTGTTATTAAGAGGGGAGAAATAAGATAGGATTAAGATGGTGGAATAGAAGGACTTGAGCTCATCTTGTCTCATAAAAACAACGAAATTATAACCAAATGCTGAACAACCTTCAACTGAATGGACTGGAAACTTTCCAAAAGATATCCTATTCCAGAAGACAAAGAGGACACCACATCAAGACTCTAGGAGGGGCAGTTATGCATTATAGGCAACCCCATACCCATCAGGTGGGAAGCCCACAGATAGGAAAGGAACTGTATCACAGAGACTCAGCTACAGGAGTGAGAGTTCTAAGCCCCATGTCAGGTCCCCATGCCTGGGGATCCGGCATTGGGAGAAAGAGCCCCCAGAGCATCTGGCATTGAAGACCACTGGGGCTTGCATGCAGGAGCTCCATGGGACTGGGAGAAAAGGGAGACCCCATTCTTGAAAGGTGCACACAGGCTTGCATGTGCACTGGGTCCCAGGGTAAAGCAGAGTCTCCATAGGAATCTGGGTCAGACGTGACTGGAGTTCTTGGAAGGATCTCCTGGGAAAACAGAGGGTGAGTGTGGCTCATTGTGGGGGCAGGACATTGGAGACAAAGCTCTCGGGAATATTCAACAGTGTGTATTCCTCTAGAGGTGGCCATTTTGGGAAAACCTGGCTCTACTCATCAGCACTGAGAAGCCCCAGGTGAAACAATAATCCAGGTGGGATCCCAGCCCCACCCATCAGTAACAGGCTGCCTAAAGACCCCACAGGCACACAGCCTCTAATCTCACCCAGAGACAAAGCCTCACACACCAGTGGTCAGGCACCAGTCCCTCCCATCAGGAAGCCTACAGCAAGCCCCATTACCAACTTCATCCACAGACATGGTAGATATCAGAAGTAAGAGAAGATAAAACTCTACTGTCTACAAAAAGGAGACCACACCAAAAACCTATAAAAATGAAAAGGCAGAGAACTACAACTCAGATAAGCAAGCAAGCAAGAAAAAAAAAAAAAAACAGAAAAAACAGCTAAGTAATCTGGAGATTGTCAGCCTCCAGAAAAAAGACTTTCAACTGATGATTCTGAAGATGATGAAAGATAGTGGAAATAAACTGGAGGCAAAGATTGATAATTTAAAGCAGGCATTGAGCAATGAAATACTAGATTTAAAACATAAATAAGCAGAGATACAAAATACAATAACTGAAAGAAAAATTCCTTAGAAGCAATCAACAGCAGAATACAGGAGGCAGAAGAATGAATATGAGGTGGAGGGCAGACTAGTGGAAATCACTGATGTGGAAGAGAAAATAGAAAAAATTTGAAAAAAAATGAAGACAGAGAATTCTGAGACAACGTTAAGCACACCAACGTCCATATTATAGGGGTGCCAGAAGGAGAAGAGAAAGAGAGAAAGGAACAGAAAAAATACTCTAAGAGGTAATAGCTGAAAATTTATCTAAGAGGGGAAAGGAACCACTCACTTAAATCCAGGAAGTGCAATAAGTACCATATAAAATAAACCCAAGATACATATTAATTAAACTGATCAAAATTAAAGACAGAGAAAATATTGAAAGCAGCTAGGGAAAAGAAACAAATAACATACAAGGGAGCCCTGATAAGGTCATCAGCAGATTTTTCAGCAGAAACTGTGCAGCCCAGAAGGACATAGCACAATGTACTTAAGTGATGAAAGGAAAAAACCTCTAACCAAGAATACTTTACCCAGCAAGGCTTTCTTTCAGATTTGAAGGAGGAATCAAAAGCTTTACAGATAAGCAAAAGCTAAGCGAATTCAGTGCCATTAAATCAGCTTTACAACAAATACTAAAGGAACTTCTTTAGGCAGAAAAGAAAAGGCCATAACTAGCAACAAAAATATGACAAATAGAGGCAGAGCAAGATGGCAGAGGAGTAAGTGGTCACGCTCACCTTCTCCCACAAACACATCAAAATAACACATCTACATGTAAAACAACTCACACAGAACATCAACTGAATGCTGGCAGAAGAACTTAAACCTCCAAAAAGGGCAAGAAACTCTTGATGTAACTGGGTGGAAGAAAAGAAAAAAGAGAAGAGGAATCAGCATGGGACTAGAATTTCTGAGAGGGAGCTGTGAAGGAGAAAAGGAACCCACATCCTGAGAAGCCATCTAACTGACAGAAAGGTCAGCTGAGTCAGAGGGACCTCAGAGTCATCAAGAAAAGCACAGCAACTGAACTGAGCATGGCAAAGCAGAGTGAGAGCCACACAGATCATCTGAACCACTGGCCCAGACGCCACAGCCTGAGATGCTCAGGTGGGGGTTGGGCGCTGAGACTTAGGCTCTGGAGGTCAGTTCCCAGGAGATAGCTGAGGTTGGCAGTGTGGAGACAGCTTAAGGGGCTAAGGTGAAGTGTGCCACAGGCAGGGGAGTGGTACACCACAGCAGAGGGAATCTGGGAGAAGGTCCGGACCCACAGGAGAGGCAAGGTGCCACTGTTGGGAAGGTTGAGAGAAGAGGGGCAGGCTGCCATAAGAAACTCCCTGCATGCAAGCATGTATATGCACCTGCAGGGTCCCAGAGAGTGGGGCAACTCTGGCGCAGGCTGCACACAGCAAGAAGCCACTCACTAGTCTACAGGGAACCGGGCAGCTCTGGTGCAGGTTGCACATGCTGAGAAGCCTCTTGCTTGTTTACAGGAGATTGGGCACTTCTTGTGCAGGCTACCAGCGTCCAGGAACCTCTTGTGTAGGCTAAGAGCATCAGGGGGCTTAGTGCGATGCAGTACCTACCAAGCACCATACACTGTTGCTCTCACTCCCCTGGCAACACACCCACCCTGAAGGTGCCCCTACCAAAGGTTCTGGGTAGCGCCCAGACACTTTGACACTGTCCCTTCCCAAGACCCTACAACTAAGAGCAGCTGGTGCAGAACCTCCTGTGTGGGCTAGGTGGGATAGGGTGCTTCTTGCATGGTATGCAGGTGGCAAGGGCAAACTACCACAATTATCCCTGACTTCAGAGGTGGGCATGGCCCACTGCCACTAGGGATACCTGAAAAAAACCACTTGAAGCCCCAATCACCTCAGAAGGCACCACAGAGAAGGACATTGCAATGCAACATCACCTGTTGTTGCTCTCACTCCCCTGGGAGCACACCCACCCTGTTGATGCCACTGCCCAATGCTCTGGGCAGTGCCCAGATGATTGATCACTGTCCCTTCCCAGGGAATTGCAACTAGGAGCAGCTTGTGCAGCATATCCTGAGGGGGCTAAATAGGACAAGGTGCTTCTTGCATGGTCTACAGGAGGCAGGGGCAAACCACCATAGTTATCTCTGGCTCTAGAGGTGGAAGTGGACCTCCAACACTAGGGGTACATGAACAGGCACCACTTACAGCCCCAATCACCTCAAGGGCACCACAGAGGAGGGCATTGTGGCCAAACACCACCTGTTGATGCTCTTGCACCCCTCAGAACACACCAGCCCTACTGCTGCCAATGCTGAATGCTCTGGGCATTACCCACACACAGTGATGTCTGTCACTTCCCAGGATCCTACAACTAGGAACAGCCTGTACAGCACCTCCTATGTGGACTAAGTGAGACAGGTTGCTTCATGCATGGTGTACAGGTAGCAGGGGCAATCCACCACAGTTATCACTGACTCCAGAGATGGGCAAGGCACATTACCACCAGGGGTCCCTGAACAGGCACCACTTGCAGTTCCAATCACCTCAGAGGAGGGCACTGCAAATGAAAACTAGCTGTTATTACTCCCACTCCCTTGGGAACTCACGCACCCTGCTGCTGCTACTGCCAAATGCTTTGGTCACCTTGTAGATCTGCCTAGAGCTCATTACCACTTCCCAGGGCCCTGCAACTAGGAGTAGCTGGGGCCACCTTCCTGCAGGTCCTTGCCGCTGTTGAGAGCCCAGTGACCAGGCACTGTCTGCTGGCCTTACCCATTGCCTCCTTCTCCTTGAAAACACACCGAGGATCCTGGGGATAACAATCTACTCACACCAAAGAAAGAGACGGCAAATATTCAAACTCCCACACCAAAAATAAATAGTAATCCCCCCAAAGAAATACAAAGCAGTGCTCTATCACAGAAGTAGCCTTACAAGACTACAGTTTGGCTTCCCCAAAATCACAGGAAAGCTTAAGATGAAGAAGCTCAGAAACCATTCCCAGTTAAAGGAACAGGAGAATTCACCTAAAGCAGTCAACAATGAAACAGACCTCTGCAATCTGGCTAACACTAAGTTCAAAAGGGAGATAGTGAAAATACTGAACAAATTAAGGCTGAATATCAAGGCATTAAGAGAAGATATGAACAGTAATGCAGATTCTCTTAGAAAGGAACTAGAAAACTAGAAAATTCATCTGCAGAGATACAAACTGAGTTAAAGGCAACAAAGACCAGAATGAATGATGCAAAGGAATGAATTAGTGATGTGGAAGATAGAATAATGGAAATCATCCAATCAGGACAGCAGACAAAAAAAAATGAAAAACATGAAAACAATATAAGAAATCTATGGGATAATATAAAGTGGGCCAATCTATGCATAATAGGAATTCCAGAAGAAGAAAAAGGGGATTGAAAACATATTTGAAGAAATTATGTCTGAAAACTTTCCAAATCTAAAGGATACCGATATCAAGATACAGGAAGCACAGAGAGACCTAAACAAGTTGAAATGAAACAGGCCCACACCACGTAATACTGTAATAAAAATGGCAGAAGTAAAGATAAACAGAGGATCCTAAAGGCAGCAAGAGAAAAACAAAGCATTAATTATAAGGCTATCAGTCGATTTCTCTACAGAAAAACTACAGGCCAGAAGGGAGTGACAAGATATATTTAAAGTGATGAAAGGAAAAAATTTTCAACGTAGAATATTCTATCCAGCAAGAATATCATTTAGAATAGAAGGGGAAATAAAGAATTTCTCCAACAAACAAAAATTAAAAGAGTACAGCAATACTAAACCCATTCTAAAATAAATAGTGAAAGGGTTCTCTAAATTTAAAAAAAAAAAAAGCAGTAAGAAGAAAGAGAATGGAGGAAACCACAATTGGAAAGCCATCACTTAAATAAGCGAGCATACAGATCTAAAAATGAGTAAATAAATAAATAAAAGTCATCAAAATCATGCAATGTGGAGAAGGAAAGTATGAAAATATAGCTTTTTTATTTTAATGATGTGTTTGAGCCTATACATCTATAAGGCTAAAGCAAGCACATATAAGAAGGTGTTAACATACTTAAAAATCAGGGCAACCACAAATAAAAAACAAACATTACATTCACAAAAACTGAAAAGAAAAGTACTCAAGCATAAAATAAATGGAAACCATCCAACCAAAAGAAGAAAGGAAGAAAAGAGAAATATAGAATCTAATGGAAAATAAGGTTTAAAATGGCAATATATATGTATCTATCAATAATTACCTTAAATGTCAATGGACTGAATGCTTCAATCAAAAAACAAAGTGGCAGATTTCCTTAAATGTCAATGGACTGAATGCTTCAATCAAAAAACAAAGTGGCAGATTGGATGAAAAATCAAGAAACTTCAATCTGTTGTCTACAAGAGACTCGTCTTAGGGCAAAGGACACAGATAGATTGAAAGTGAGGGGATGAGAAAAGATATTTCATGCCAATGGACAAGACAGGAAAGCAGGAGTTGCAATACTCATATCAGACAAAATAGACTTTAAAATGAAGGCCACTAAGAAAGACAAAGAAGGACACTAATGGTTAAAGGATCCAGTCAAGAAGAGGATATTACAACCATCAATATATATGCCCCTAATATAGGAGCACCCAAATACATACAACAAATACTAACAGACATAAAAGGATACATTGATGGGAATACAGTCATAGTAGGAGACTTTAACATCCCACTCACATCAATGGACAGATCCTCTAGACAGAAAATCAATAAGCCAACAGAGATCCTAAATGACACAATAGAAAAGTTAGAATTAATCAACATTTTCAGGACATTACATCCAAAAATTCAGAATATACATTCTTCTCAAGTGCACACAGAACATTCTCAAGGATTAATCACATATTGGGACACAAAGCTAACCCTGACAAATTTAAGAGTATAGAAATTATTTCCAGTATCTTCTCTGACCATAATGGAGTGAAACTGGAAATCAACCACAGGAAAAGAAATGAGAAAAAATTTGCTACATGAAGAATAAACAACATGCTACTAAAAAACCAATGGGTCAATAAGGAAATCAAGAAGGAAATTTAAAAATACCTCTAGACAAATGATAATGAAGACAAAACCACTCAAAATCTATGGGATGCTGCAAAAGCAGTGCACAGAGGGAAATTCATACTAATACAGTCCTTCCTCAAAAAAGAAGAAAAATCTCAAATCGACAATTTAACCCACCACCTAAATGAATTAGAAAAAGAACAAATGAAACCTAAAGTCAGCAGAAGGGAGGAAATCATAAAGATCAGAGAGGAAATCAATAACATAGAGATTCAAAAAACAATAGATGAAATTAATCACACCAAGAGCTGATTCTTCCAAAAAGTAAAAAACATTGACAAACCTCTGGCCAGACTCACCAAGAAGAGGAAAAAATAAATAAATAAATAAACAAAATAAGAAATGAAAAAGGAGAAGTCACAACAGATACTATAGAAATACAAAAAACCATGAGAGAATACTATGAACAAATGTAGGCCAACAAATTTGACAACCTAGAAGAAATGGACATCTTTCTAGAGACCTACAGCCTGCCAAAACTGAATCAAGAAGAAATAGATCAACTTAACAGACTGATCACTAGAAATGAAATAGAATCTGTCATAAAAACACTCCCTACAAATAAAAGTTCAGGACCAGATAGCTTCACAGGCAAATTCTACCAAATAATGAGGAATTTATACCCATCCTCCTTAAACTTTTCCAAAAGGTTGAAGAAGAAGAAACACTCCCAAAGACACTCTATGATGCCACCATCACCCCAATTTCAAAACCAAAGATACCACCAAAAAAATAAAACTATACACCAATATCGCTGATGAATATAGACACAAAAATCCTCAACAAAAATTTAGCCAACTGAATCCAACAACATATCAAAAAGATCATACACCACTACCAGGTGAGATTTATCCCAGGTGCACAAGGATAGTTCAACATATTCAAATCAATCAATGCCATACACCACAATAAAAAAAAGCCAAAAACCACATGATCATCTCAATAGATGCAGAACAAGCATTGGACAAAGTCCAACATCCATTCCTGATCAAAACTCTTACCAAAGGGGATATAGTGGGAACATACCTTAACATAATCAAAGCCATTTATGACTAACCCACAGCAAATACAATACTCAATGCAGAAAAGCTGAAAGCCTTCCCACGAAAATCTGGATCAAGACAAGGATGTCCACTTTCACCACTGTTATTCAACATAGTACTGGAAGTCCTAGGCACAGCAATCAGACAAAAAAAGAAATAAAAGGCATCCAAATAGGAAGAGAAGAGGTAAAACTGTCACTGTATGCACATGACATGATACTGCACATAGAAAACCCCAAGGACTCAACCCAAAGATTACTTGAACTGATCAAAAAATTCAGCAAAGTAGCAGGATATAAGATTGACATTCATAAGTCAGTTGCATTTCTGTATACTAACCATGAAATATTAGAAAAGGAATACTAAAATACGATACCTTTTAAAATTGCATCCCAAACAAAATCAAATACCTGAGTACACACCTGACCAAGGAGGTGAAACACATATATTCTGAGAACTATAAAACATTAATCAAGGAAATTAAAGAAGATGCAAAAAATGGAAAGATATTCCATGTTCATGGACTGGAAAAATTAATATTGGAAAAATGGCCTTACTACCCAGAGCAACCTACAGATACAACACAATCCCTATCAAATTGCCCATGACAATTTTCACAGAACTAGAACAAACAATCCAAAAATTTATATGGAACCACAAAAGACCCAGATAGCCAAAGCAATTCTGAAGAACAAAAATCAAGCAGGAGGTATAACTCTCCCAGACTTCAGGCAATATTACAAAGCCACAGTCATCAAAACAGTGTGGTACTGACACCAAAACAGACATACAGACCAATGGAACAGAATAGAGAACCCAGAAATAAACCCAGACACTTACGGTCAATTAATCTTTGACAAAGGAGGCAAGAACATAAAATGGGAGAAAAAAAACAGTCTATTCAGCAAGAATTGCTGGTAAACCTGGACAGCTACATACAAATCAATGAAACTAGAACACACCCTCACACCATGCACAAAATATAAACTCAAAATGGCTTAAAGACTTAAATGTAAGACAAGACACCATCAAACTCCTGGAAGCGAACATAGGCAAAACATTCTCTGACATCAACCTTATGAATATTTTCTCAGGACAGTCTCCGAAGGCAACAGAAATAAAAGCAAAAATAAACCAATGGGGAGTTCCCATCGTGGTGCAGTGGTTAACGAATCGGACTAGGAACCATGAGGTTGCAGGTTCGGTCCCTGGCTTTGCTCAGTGGGTTAAGGATCTGGCATTGCCATGAGCTGTGGTGTAGGTTGCAGATGCGGCTCGGAACCCACGTTGCTGTGGCTCTGGCGTAGGCTGGTGGCTACAGCTCCGATTTGACCCCTAGCTTGGGAACCTCCATATGCCGCGGGAGCGGCCCAAGAAATGGCAAAAAGACAAAAAATAAATAAATAAATAAATAAATAAATAAATAAATAAACAAACCAATGGGACCTAATCAAACTGACAAGCTTTTGCACAGCAAAAGAAACCAAAAAGAAAACAAAAAGACAATTTACAGAATGGGAGAAAATAGTTTCAAACGATGCAACTGACAAGGGCTTAATCTCTAGAATATACAAGCAACCTACACAACTCAACATCAAAAAAGCCAACAACCCAATGGAAAAATGGGCAAAATACCTGAACAGACATTTCTCCAAAGAAGATGTACAGATGGCCAACAAGCACATGAAAAAATGCTCAACATTCCTGATTATTAGAGAAATGCACATCAAAACCACCACTTTACACCAGTCACAATGTCCATCACTAATAAGTCCACAAATAACAAATGCTGGAGGGGGTGTAGAGAAAAGGGAACCCTCCCGCACTGTTGGTGGTAATATAAGTTGGTACAACTATGGAAAACCGTATGGAGATACCTTAGAAAAACCATACATAGAACTACCATATGACCCAGCAATCCCACTCTTGGGCACATATCAGACAAAATTTTCCTTGAAAAAGACACATGTTCATTGCAGCTCTATTCACAATAGCCATATATGGTAACAGCCCAAATATCCATTGACAGATGATTGGATTAGGAAGATATGGTATATATACATAATGGAATACTACTCAGCCATAAAAAGAACAAAATAATGCCATTTGCTGCAACATGGATGGAAAAAGAGACTCTCATACTGAGTGAAGTAAGTCACAAAGAGAAAGACCCAAACACCATATGATTTCACTTATATATGGAATCTAATATAGGCACATATGAACCTTTCTGCAGAATAGCAAATCATGGACTTGGAGAATAGACATGTGATTGCCAAGGGAGATGGAGCGGGAATGGGATGGATTGAGAACTTGGGGTTAATAGATGTAGACTATTGCCTTTGGCAATGATGGGCAATGAGATCCTGCGGTATAGCACTTGGAACTATGTCTAGTCACTTAGGAGGAGCATGATAACATGAGAAAAAACAACCTACACTTGTATGTGTAATTGGGTGACCATGCTGTACAGGAGAAAATTGACAGAACACTGTAAACCAGCTATAATGAAAAAAAAAATCATTACGAATTCTAAAATAAAAATAAAAATACTGGTGAAACAGACGTAAGTTACCATGGAAGAAGATATTATGCTCCATGTAGCTCAAAGGTATTAATATTTAATTCATCAGTATCTGTAGTAAACATTTTATATATAAAGTTATTAAATAAAATTTGAAGAATCAAAAAAGAAATGGACAGTTATTTCTTTTTGCAAGACATTTATTACTTTTTAGGAATTATAATCAATATGTAAATATTACCATAATAATAATAAACCCTTAAAATCTTTACAAGAAAAAAAAAAATACCACAAATGGTAAAGCTTGCGAATAAACACATATATATAGTAATGATAAGAAAATATCCACAAACAAATTATGCTACCAAAATCAGAAATCGTGAGGAGGATACAAATGCATGACAGTGGAGATGCACTTGCAATTAAGAGACCAACAAATCAAAACAAGCCCATATATATACAGACTCCTATATCAAAACTTCAGGGTAACTGCCAACCAAAAATTCTGCAATTGATACACAAGCAAATAAGAAAAATCAACTCAAATACAATGCTAAAAATAGTCATCAAACCACAGGAGAAAACAAGAAAGGGAGAAGAAAGAGCATCAAAAACAAATACAAAACAGTTATTAAGATGGCAATAAGAACATACATATCAATAATTACCTTAAATATAAATGGACTAAATGACTCAACCAAAAGACATAGACTGGCTTAATGGATACAAGAACAAGATCCTTATATATTCTTGAAGAGACCTACTTCACTTCTAAGGACAGATACAAATTGAAAGTTAGAGGTCCGAAGAAAATATTTCATGCAAACAGGGATCCAAAGAAAGCTGAAGTAGCAATACTCATATCAGACAAAATAGACCTTAAAATAAAGAATATTGTAAGAGACAAAGAAGGACATTAGATCAAAGGATCAATCCATGAAGAAGATATACAATTGTAAATATATATGCACCAAAACAGGATCACCTCAATATATGAGACTATTGCTAACAACCTTAAAAGGAGAAATTGATAATAACAATAATAACGGGTGATTTTAACACCCCACTTATAGCAATGGACAGTTCATTCAGACAGAAAATCAACAAGGAAACACAGACCCTGAATGAAGCATTAGACCAAATGGACTTAACAGATATTTATAGGACATTCCATTCAAAAGCAGCATAAAACACATTCTTCTCAAGTGCACACAGAATATTCTCTAAGATAGATCACATCCTGGGCCACAAATCAATCCTCAGTAACTTTAAGAAAACTGAAATCATATCAAGCATCTTTTCCAACCACAACACTATACAAATGAAAATCAGCAAGAAAAAAAACTGCAAAAAAACACAAACACATGGAGACTAAAAAACATGCTACTAAACAACCAATGGATCACTGAAGAAATCAAAGAAGAAATTTAAAAATACCTAGAAGTAAATAAAAACAAAGAGACAACACTCCAAAACCTTTGGGATGTGACAAAAGCAGTTCTAAGAGGAAAGTTTATAGCAATACAAGCCCACCTCAAGAAACAAGAACAATCTCAAATAAACAAGCTAACTTTATATCTAAAGCAGCTCAAGAGAGAAGAACAGACAAGACCTAAAATTAACAGAAGGAAAGAAATATAAAGAGCAGAGCAGAAATCAATGAAATAGAAACGAAGAAAACCACAGAAAAGATCAATGAAACTAAAAGCTGGTTCTTTGAAAAGATCAACATTGACAAACCCTTAGCCAGACTTACCAAGCAAAAAAAAGAAAGGACTCAAATCAATAAAATTAGAAATGAAAAAGGAGAAGTTACAATGGACATCACAGAAATACAAAGGATCATAAGAGACAAATACATGCAAATATATGTCAATGAAACAGACCACCTAGAAGTGGACAAATTATTGGAAAAGTACTAAACGTCCAAGCCTAAACCAAGATGAAATAGAGAAGATGAAGAGACCAAGATGAAATAGAAAAGATGAAGAGACAACTACTGAAATTGACACCATGTTTAAAAAACTTCCAACAAACAAAAGTCCAGGACCAGATGGCTTCACAGACGAATTCTACCAAACATTTAGAGAAGACCTTACACCTATCCTTCTGAAACTATTTCAAAAAAATTGCAGAGGAAGGGATACTTCCAAACTCATTCTATGAGGCCACCATCACCCTGGTACAAAAACCAGACAAAGATACCACAAAAAAAGAAAACTACAGGCCAATTTCACTGATGAACATTGATGAAAAATCCTCAACAAAATCCTAGCAAACTGCATCCAACAATACATTAAAAGGATTATACATCATGATCAAGTGGGATTTATCCCAGGGATGCAAGAGTTCTTCAATATCCACATATCCATCAGTGTGATACACCACATTAACAAACTGAAGAATAAAAACCGTATGATCCTCTCAATAGACGCAGAAAAAGCCTTTGGCAAAATCCAACAGCCATTTCTGATAAAAACCCTTTAGAAAGTGGGCATAGAAGGAACCTACCTCATCATAATAAAGGCCATATATGACAAATCCACAGTTAACATCATTCTCAATGGTGAAAAGCTGAAAGAATTCCCACTGAGATCAGGCACAAGACAAGGAAGTCCACTCTTGCCACTGCTATTCAACATAGTTTTGGAAGTCCTAGCCAAGAATTTAGAAGAAAAAGAAAAGAAAAGAACCCAAATTGGAAAGGAAGAAGTAAAACTATCACTATTTGCAGATAAAATGATACTCTACCTAGAGAATCCTAAAGACTCTACCAGAAAACTGTTAGAGCTCATCCATGAATTTGGCAAAGTTGCAGGATACAAAATTAATACATAGAAATAGACAGCATTTCTATACACTAACAGTGAAAGAGCAGAAAGAAAAAACTAGGGAAGCAATCCTGTTTACCATCTCATCCAAAAGAATAAAATACCTAGGAGTAAACTACCTAAAAAGACAAAAGACCTGTACTCTGAAAACTGTAAGCCACTGATGAAAGAAATCAAAGATGACACAAACAGATCAAAAAACAGACCATGCTCTTGAACTGGAAGAATCAATATTATCAAAATGACTATACTACCCAAGGCAATCTACAGATTCAATGCAATCCCTATCAAATTACCAAGGACATTTTTCACAGAACTCAAACAAAATATTTTAAAGTCTATTTGGAAGCACAAAGGACCCAGAATAGCCAAAATATCCTGAAAAAGAAAAATGGAGCTGGAGGAATCAGACTCTCTGACTTCAAACTATACTACAAAGCTACAGTCATCAGAACCATATGGTACTGGCACAAAGAAATATAGATCAGTGGAACAGGATAGAAAGCCCAAAATTAAACCCACGCACCTACAGCCAACTAATCTCCAACAAAGGAGGCAAAAATATACAGTGGAGAAAAGACAGTCCCTTCAATAAATGGTGCTTGGAAAACTGGACAGCCATATGGAAAAGAATGAAATTAGAACACTCCCTAACACCATACACAAAAATAAACTCCAAATGGATTAAAGTGCTAGATCTAAGACTGGATACTACAAAAATCTTTGAGGCAAACCTAGGCCAAATACTCTCTGACATCAACCACAGCAATATCTTCTCAGATCCACCTCCTAGAGTAATGACAATAAAAACAAAAATAAACAAATAGGACTTAATCAAACTTAAAAGTTTCTACATAGCAAAGGAAATTCTAAACAAAACGAAGAGACAACCCACAGAATGGGAGAAAATACATACAAATGAATCTACTGACAAGGGATTAATCTCCAAAATTCATAAACACCTTCTACAGCTCAATACCAAAAAAACCAAACAACCTCATCAAAAAATGGGCAGAAGTTCTAAACAGACAATTCTCTAAAGACATACAGATAGCCAAAAAAAAAAAAAAAAAACCAGGAAAAAACGTTCAACATCACTCATTATTAGAGAAATGCAAATCAAAACCACTATGAAGTACCACCTTACACCAGCCAGAATGGCCATTAATCAAAAAAGTCTGGAGTTCCTGTCGTGGCGCAGTGGTTAACAAATCCAACTAGGAACCATGAGGTTGCGGGATCAGTCCTTGCCCTTGCTCAGTGGGTTAACGACCGGCGTTGCCGTGAGCTGTGGTGTAGGTTGCAGACGCGGCTCGGATCCCGCGTTGCTGTGGCTCTGGTGTAGGCCAGTGGCTACAGCTCCTATTCGACCCCTAGCCTGGGAACCTCCATATGCCGTAGGAGCGGCCCAAAGAAATAGCAAAAAGACAAAAAAAAAAAAAAAAGTCTACCAACAATAAATGCTGAATAGGGCCTGGAGAAAAGGGAATCCTATTACACTGATGGTGGGAATGTAAATTGGTGCAACCACTGTGGAAAACAGTATGGAGATTCCTCAGAAAACTACACATAGAACTACCATTTGATCCAGCAATCCCACTCTTGGGCATCTACCCAGAGAAAACCATGACTCGAAAGGACACATGCACTCTAATATTCATTGCAGCACTATTTTCAATAGCCAAGACATGGAAACAACCTAAATGCCCATCGACAAGGGAGTGGATAAAGAAGATATGGTATATATACACAATACGGTATTACTCAGCCATTAAAAAGAAAGAAATAACGGCATTTGCAGCAATATGGATGGATCAAGAAATTATCGTGCTAAGTGAATTCAGTCAGACAATGAGATACCAACATCAAATGCTATCACTTACTTGTGGAATCTAAAAAAAGGACACAATGAACTTCTTTGCAGAACAGATATTGACTCACAGACTTTGAAAAACTAATGGTTTCCAAATGAGACACACTGGGGGGTAGGGGAAAGAGCTGAGGGTTTTGGATGGAAATGCTATTAAATTTGGTTGTGATGATTGTTGTACAACTATAAATGTAATAAAATTCATTGAGTAATTTAAAAAATAAAAATAAATGAAAAACTTACGGCTTCCAAATGAGACATGTTGGGTCGTGGGGGGATGCACTGGGGGTTTGGGATGGAAATGCTATAAAATTGGGTCATGATGATCATTGTACAACTATAAATGTAATCAAATTCATTGAGTAATTTTAAAAAATTAAAAATTTAAATATTTTTTAAACGTTTAAAATATTAAATTAATAAAACTCGGAGTTCCCATTGTGACTCAGTGGTTAACGAATCCAACTAGGAATCATGAGGTTGCGGGATCCAGCCCTGGCCTTGTTCAGTGGGTTAAGGATCCACGCTGCCATGAGCTATGGTGTAGGCTGTAGAAGCAGCTCAGATCCCGCATTGCTGTGGCTCTGGTGTAAGCTGGCGGCTGCAGCTCTGATTCGACCCCTAGCCTGGGAACCTCCATATGCCACGGGAGTAGCCCAAGAAATGGTAAAAATAAATAAATAAAAATTAAAAAAATAAAAATAAAAAAACTCCAAAAAGAATACTACTACATCACTATTTGCTAGTTGCTTTTACTATTTGACAATACATACATAAAGGTTATTTCTATCTATAATACTATTATTACTAGAGAAGCATTTTTTCTCATCACCACTGCTGACATCCATATCTTGAAAGAGACTTCCAGGACAAAGAAGTTCCTTCCCTTGAAATTAAGTGAAGACCAAGGGTTCTAGCCACCTCCTTCTTCTTGGATTACTACTCGTACAATAAATAAGACCCTGACTCAAAAAAGAGAGAAGTAAAGATGCGATGGTTCCTCAGAGAAAGCAGAATTTTGCATTGCTCTTAGAGCTAAATGGGATTTGCTAATGGGGCACTGAGCCATGATGTAGGCAGTAGCCTTGCTAACTTTCCCACTGCAAATGTCCTATCAGAGTTCATAAAAATGTTTCCGGCAGCATTCTTCAAGAAACATACGACTAACAGCTCAACAAAGCAATGCTTAGCAAAGAGGCAAATGAGCTGATTAGCATTCCTGTTGCTTTTCTCTCCTGCTTATGTGATTCAGCTTCTAAAAGCTTTACCGCGCCTGGTTATACTCAACAGAGTTTGACAGAAGCCAGAACGGGGGTTCCTCAGAACACAGGAGGTCTTATGTTTGGCACATTTCCAGAAATATATATAAATGACAAACCCTCAAAGAAGCAGAACACTTCAAAGCACACTTTCTTGCTTGACTTGTATGTACAATGATCAAAGTGCAATTAATACAAGAAAGGGAGAGAAATTTAGCTGAAACTGTTCTAGGTTAATATAGTGACTCCAGCTCAGGCTCTCTAAATGCATGACCTTTGAAAAGTCATTTATCTTCTAGGGTCTCCATCCCTAAAGGATGTAAAATATGCTTTGGGGAAAGTTAGATTTATACAAAGAAACTAGAAATGAACTCCTTTCAATTATTAGCTATCACTAGCCCACTATGTGTCTTCTGAGGAGAAGCAAATTTACATTCCCAACACAGCAGAGTATATGAAAAATGAAGCAACCAACTAGAGCAATTCATTTGCAAATCTGTCACTTCCTAGAGATTTACAAGTGTGACCTGGGAAAGCAAGGAATTAGTCCTTGAGACTCAACGAACCATCTTCTAGGAGGATGCAGGAAAGTCAAAAGCATGGAATATGGAATGTTCAACAGATGGTTCTAGTTTTGATTACATGCAAAGTGAAAGTGTCTCAACACTCAAGAAGTAAAAGAAAAAAAACGTAACAGGAAATTTTGTCCACATGTTTAAAACAGAGCAGCAAAATTTACTTCTCTTTCTTTAACTGCCTCCAGGATTTCTCTTGGTTAGCCTTTTGGTAGTGAGATACCAAAAAACTGTGCCTGTCACTTGACGCCTGTTTAACCAGTTGGTGGGTCAACTAGTTAGGAGCTCTAAAAGAAAGAGGTCAGTTAGAGGAAAACCAATTAAATCGGTTGCTTCCTTTTGAAGGAAAGTAAGAGAGCACTGTGGTTAAAAAATTTAAAGTCAAAATGCCTGGGTTTAAACACTGGCTTGCTGGATGACCAAGAGCAATTTATTCACCTCTCTCTACCTTTGCTACCTTATTTGCAAAATAGGATGGTAACTACCAGCACATCATCAGGTCATTTTGAAGATTAAATAGCCTAATTCATGTAAAGTGCTTTGAAACAGGCTGTGCTTTATATAGCAAGTGCTCACACAAGTTCAATGCAATGATTATACCTTTAGTGATTCAGGTTCCTCAGCTAGGCACCTATCTCAAGAAGTAGTCCCTCTAAGTAACTGCTAAAAACAGAAAGGGGCTTTCATGCTGACATAGTCTAAGCGAGATTCAGAACTCCAGCTGTTTCCATTCCCATAAACTTTATTTTATTCTTAAAAAAAAAATTTCCCAAAAATTCAGTTCAACGCTTCAAATGTAACTAAACGTACTTGAACTAAAGAACATCCCATCTTACATAAACACATTTTAAAAATACAATTAAAAGAAACAATGAGATTCCAAATGGGGAAAGAAGACAATGAAAATGTGTTCACATTCTGAACGTCATAGATTATAGCTGGAATGTTTGTACAGCTGCACTACTTAATTGGTTTACTATCTTCCCAGAATGACGAGCAATACAAGGGGAAGATTGCTAGACTATTCTCTTCAAACTGCGGGAAGTTGGGGGAAAATTGTTCACAGAAGTGGTTTAGTTTATAGGTGGAGGCAACTGGTTTGCCTAGAGTTTGGCAGACTGGAAAAAGAGTGGAAAGTCCAGAACACAGACAAGGGGAACGCCTATGTATATCAAGAATGTAGCTATCATACCCAGAAAAGATGCAACAAAAACATACAAGATCAGACAATAATCTATGAATAAAATAGGATTGTGCCTCCTGCTCCCACAATTGAACCCAATGCCCAGTGATGGGTAAATCTGAGTCAGTTAACCCAGATTAAATCCTCCCCCAGAAACCCTCGACTCTCATCTCCCAAGCAAAACTTTCCTCCCCTGAATTCAACAGTTTCCATGAACTTCATCCACCTTCCAGATCTAAGAACAAGTCCACCAAGTCATGCTGCTCTGAGGACAGTATAGCTTTACTCTCTCCTGAGTCCTTGTGTCTCTATATTCAGGTGAGGAGGAGATGATGGAATTCCAAAACATAAAAATCATTCACAGCCAGAGGTACAGCAAAAAAGACACTGGATTTTGAGTCTGAAGATCTGGATTCAGCTCCTAGCTGAGGTAACAACTGGATCATCTTGGGCAAATAGTAAAGCCTCTCTCAGCCTCATTCTTCTCAGTAGCAAAGTAGATATAATTACCTCCTAAGAGTTTCTTGAGGGGATTACAAGGGATAATTGATGTCAAAATCCTCTGTAAACTCTAACATGCTGTCAGTTTGTTACAGAGATTGTTTGATAAGGTTTCCTACAACTGTGTTTTATCTCCCTCAAAGAGTTTGCCACTACCTTGGGAGAAGGCACTTTTTTCTCATCTCTTTTTATAGTCCTAACTTCCTGAGCAGTATCATCATAGAGTACACAGAAAGAACACTAAACTTTTAAGATTTGGGCTTTAGTTTCTTCCATGAGTCGTTTAATCTCTTGATTCCAGTTTCCTCCACTTAGAAGTTTATTTTCTTGCATCATAAGAAGTGAAAAGGTAGGACAAGTTTCAGGGTTAATTGGTTCAATGTCCTGAAGATGTCATCAAAGATAACTTTCTCTGCTTTACTGTCAACTTCATTCTAAGGCTGGTCTTGAGATGACAGCCAGCAGCAACTGGGGCCACATATTTCCTCCTTCACTTTGCCCTTAAGTGTAAATATGAATCTTTGCCTTAAAAAGTAAACATCATCCACGGGGGAGAATGTCATAGCACATTGATTGGCTGAGATTATGGTTCTCCATGACAACTGCACTTTAGAATCACCAAGGAAGTACTTAACACCCAGTTCCCAAATCCCAGACTCGGTTTAAGTATGTCTAGAAGGTGGTTGGAGCATCTTTTTTCTTTTTACAGCCATCCCTATGGCATATGTAAGTTCCCGGGCTAGAGATTCAATCAGAGCTTAAGCTCCTGGCCTACCCCACAGCCATAACCACAGCAGATCCAAGCCACTGCAACCTACACCGAAACTTGCAGCAGCACTGTATATTCCCACTGAGTGAGGCCAGGGATTGAACCTTCATCCTCACAGAGACAACATTGGGTCCTTAATCCGCTAAGCCACACCAGAAACTTCTGGGGCATCTTTTTTTTTTTTTTTTTAAGTAGTCAGGTGATGTAAATATGCCACCAGGAATAAGATACCCCACTATAGAGTAATTGGAATGCACCCAGAAAGCTGGTGATGGGGAGGTTTAGAAGGTAATCAAGAAGTGGATACTGCAGTGCTACTCTAACTACATAATATATACCCTCTGAATGTTCAAATGTACACCTGCAAATTAAACATTTAACAACAAGGAAAGCTAGTTAATGTTTTGTTTGTTTTCTAGCTACTTAACAAAGATGGGTCCTGGCAAACAAAAGAGCTAACAGTGGAGTGAAGAACTAAGGCTAAAATCCTCTTTAGCTAGTCTCATACTAATATTCTTTTAGGAATTTCTGAGATAAATTTGCTATAAATGAAATATATCAGCATAAAGCAGGAAGTTCAGTAAGATCAAAGGTAAGGAGTATATAGCTCAGAGGTCAAAATAAAATTGTCATTCAGAGATCTAAACAAAGTCAGTATCAGGATCAGGGGACCACAGCATAACAGTCATCTGAGGCAGAAGAAATACCTCTTAAGAAAGTAACCAATTCCAGCGAATAGGCAACTTGGAACCCATAGAAGAGAACAACCATGGTAGTGAAATTAGCTGGAAATTGTACAACAAAGAGCAGCACTTGCAGATACCCTTCAAGGTGAACTTTCTTCATTTTATAGAGGCACAGAGAAGAAAAGGAACACAAAGTAGCAATGAGGCAGGGAGATGAACCACATGAGACCTCTGAATAAGCAATACTCCTCATTATTGTGCTTTTAGCAGAAATTTTTCCTGCCAAGGTGCAAGGCTCATGACCTGATGATCCAAATATTTTGAGTTCTAGCCAAAAGGGAATTAAAAGTACAGAACACTAACAACTCAAAAAACTCATCAAACAAATTTGTGGTAAATGAAGGATGTGGGGAATGTAGCACAGACCTTCTGATATGCGTCAAGAACGAGATATAAGAGAAGCAGTGATGTAAACGTTTTATCAAAATGGCATTAATGAGGTCATTAGTGATGTCTGAATGTTGGCAACTCAAGGAGTCTCGGGTATGCAAGCAGAATCACACGGCACGCAGTTCTGGCAAAGTTACAAATAGGAAGCACTTGTGCAAACAGTATGTGACAATGTCTTTGGGAAAGGCATGAGTGCAATCCAAAAAGAAGTGTACTTGTCCAGTCTAAAGCAGCAGTTAGCTAATTCCTGACCATTTCTACAGGCACTCCTTTGAATACTTTCAGAGTCAAATCATCAACAGATTCTGGCTGGCAGCCGTTGATAGAACAACCTTCCAGCACACACCACTTCAACACAAATGAGGATCAAGAAACCCTTCTGTCTAAATTGAACTTTTTATCTTTCAAGGGGCTTCCGCCTCCTGTCTGAGAATTGCATTCACCACGAGTCTCAGAAAAGTCGTCCTAATGCCTCCTACCCTTCTCATCCACTTAAGAGTATGTATTTTTCCTATTTGCAAGGGAGAGGTGGAGCAAGTTTGGAATGAGAAAGTTTAATAAAAACAGTGTGAATTTAAAAACAAGAAAGAGAACCAAAGACAACATGAATTCTAACATCTTTCGTTAGAATTCATTCAACCAAGATCTCTCTATAAGCACCTCTGATAAGCCAGACACTATGATAAGGGCTAAGATTATCAAAGCGTTCTGTTAAACCACTGCAGAAGAAGTGACTAATGGGAATTTGTGAGCCAAAGCTTGGAATGGTGATATGATAGCAGGAGGGTATTTGCGCTGAAATGATAGTTCATGAAAGTTCTGGCAGTGGTGTTTTGATGGACTAGTGAGAAGAAGAAATGGGAAATGGTGATCAATTACTTGTCCCTGTAAATCTGTTAGAGACACGTGGCATTTACTCCTTCCAAAATTTTAAGTGATTTTCAAATGTGTAAATCTACATACTTTAGTTTATACATCCAGTGGCATTAAGCCACAGGAACATATGCCAAAAATTGGCTCCAATATGAGAGAAAAGAATGTATACATGTATGTGTGACTGGGCAACCTTGCTGTGCAGTAGAAAATTGACAGAACACTGTAAATCAGCTATAATGGAAAAAATAAAAATTACCCAAAAAATTGGCTCCAATTTTATGTCTTTCAAGAAATCTTCCCTTCTTGATCCCTCTGCAGCTGACTCCTCAGTACCCAGGTACACAGCTGCATACAGTGTGATAGGTGTACAGCAGAGGGCTAAGCCCACCCAGAACAGTTGTGTTCATATCCTGGCTCTAAGACATTTAAGTTGTGTGATATGAGCTTTTTCTCAAAAACAAATAATCCCATGAAAGTCCTCATCACAGTTTCTGGAACAGGAAAAATGGATAGTAAATGTTAGGTGTTATTATTTACAGTTTATTAATTTAAATTCTTGATTTGTTTCATATACAGATATTTGGTCTCAAAAAATAACTGCCTTCATAAATAAACTCCAATACATGGAAATATAAAGATCAAACCTGAGTATCTTAAGGGATAGATGGCCCTATGTCATAAATTCAGAGCATTGTTCTTATGGGGTATCAGAAATTCTGAGCACTTTTCTTATATTGGTTGCATTAGATAAGAAGGTTGCATTGGCTTTGGAAGTGTGCACTCAAATCACAGATTTTGAAATCCAAGGGGAAACCGTTCAGGAGATAAACTGGGAGAATGGGATTAACACACACAATTATATATAAAATAGATAACAAGGACCTACTGTATAGCACAGGGAGGTCTACTCAATGTTCTGTAATAAACTAAATGGAAAAAAAAGAATGGATATACATATGGGTGTGTGTGACACTGATTCACTTTACTGTACACTTGAAACTAATACAAAGTGGTAAATCAGCTATACTTCGATACAATTTTTTTTTTCTTTTTTGGGCCACACCCTCAGCCCAAGCTAGGGGTCAAATAGGAGCTGCAGCTGCCAGCCTACACCACAGCCACAGCAATGCCAGATTTTCGAGCCACATCTGCAACCTACATCACAGCTCACACTAACAACAGACACAACTCACTGAGCAAGACCAAAGATCAAACCCACATTCTCATGGATACCAGTTGGGTTCATTACTGCTGAGCCACAACAGGAACTCCCTCCAATACAATTTTAGAAAGTGTGTGCTCAAGTTAATGAACTTTAACTTCTGCCATGCTTAGGCTCATAGGAAACCCAGGCACTTATGTGCCCCTCAAACATCCACTATTTCAACTCCTAATGAGATAAAAGAAATGGGGCTGGGAAGTAACTTCTGGATAGCCATTTCAGGGCTAGAAAACATTAGACTATGAAGTAAAAACATTCTAAGTTTTAGGTACCCTAACCAGACCCCATGCCAGGCCATCTCTTCCATAGAGGGATGGAGGGAAGGATCCAGCCACATAGGTAGAGGGGCACATCTGGGGAGCTCACATATGGCTCACCTCCCCTCTGAACTGAGGCTCAGGGCTCCAGCGCATCTGTGGGTCACACCAGATCCTAAGATATTTTAATAAATCCAGCAGGAGATGTTGCTATAATTTAGATGCCTATATGGATGACTTTGTGAAGGTCTTGGAGGCATTACTTACTGAGTCCATGGCTGTGTAGACAATAGTCCCTGAACTGTGAACAGCAACTGCAGATACAGTGGTGTCAGCAGTGACGCAGTTCCACACCTTAGGAAAGGCCTCCCACCACTTAATTTCCCATGGGGGTCTTTTTTGTCCTCTCTTTTTCCAACAGTAACAGTTGACACCCAAGCTTCCTGAAGACTTAACAGAATCCTCAACTGTTTAACAATCTTGCTTTGAAATATGATAACAATATACAGAAAACCATTTCTTTGCCCTTCCCTGTGGTTCTCATGAAAATAAAGACACACATGATGGTGATACAACATTACTGAGTCAAGCACAGAACTGTATTTATGGAAGCGGAAGTGTGCGGGGGGTGGGGGGGGGAAGAGGGGGAATTTTTCTTTCAAACAGCACAATACTTTGCAGCCATTAATTCATTATTCCACTTAATCCACTTGCATCCCCTGAGGCTTAGCAGAATATTCCTGAAATCTGTGCTAATTGTTAAAGTAATTTAGGTTTAACAGGACATATCTCTGACAGAGCTCAGGAAAAAGCAGCTGGGGAGGGAGGTGGAAAGAAACCAATGAAAATGATGGTACAAATAACTCTTTCTAAAAATAGAGGTTACCTGCAGTAGAACTGAATGGTACTCCTTCATTATCTCTCAAAATCCTTTTTTAAAACATTGACTCAAAGATTCTCTTGTTTTATTTTTTTCTTCTTAGAAAACCTAAGACCTGTTATATTGGCACACAGGCAATTAACTTTTATTAAACAAACATATGTCTATACTTTCAGAGATCACTCCTATAGTTCATTTTGTTAAACAAACGTGGTTTTTGCATTTTAAAATTACTATTAGCATTTGATTCTGAAAGGGAGGCAATGAATAATCCTCCCATTATGAATCACCCAAAGTCTCTCCATAGACACATCTCAAGTGAAGTTGAAGAAAAAGCTTAAGGTCTTTCTGGTCACCTTTTCTTTCCTCTAACAGCCACACTCACAGTATATGGAAGTTCCCAGGCTGGGGTCAAATCAGAGCTGCAGCTGCTGATGGCTGGCCTACACCACAGCTACAGCAACACCAGACCCAAGTGGCAGCTGCAACACACACTGCCACTTGTGGCAATACTGGATCCTTAATGCAATGAGCAAGGCCATATATCAAACTCAAATCCTTATGGTTACTAGTCAGAGTCTTAACCCTCTGAGCCACAGTGAGAACTCCCTCTGGTGACTTTTTAAACATGTTATTTTTTTTTTACTTGCTTTTTTATTATTTATGAATTTATCACATCTGTAGTTATATAATGATCATAACAGTCTGATTTCACAGGATTTCCATCCCACAGCCCAAGCACATCCCCCAAAATGTCTCCTCCAGGGATCATAAGTTTTTCAATGTCTGTGAGTCAGCATCTGTTCTGCCAAGAAGTTCAGTCTGTCCTTTTTTCAGATTCCACATGTAAGGGAAAGCATTTGATGTTGGTATCTCATTGTATGGCTGACTTCACTTAGCATGATAGTTTCTAGGTCCATCCATGTTGCAAAAAATGCCAGTATATCGTTCTTTTCAATGGCTGAGTAATATTCCTTTGTGTAAATGTACCACCTCTTCTTGATCCACTCCTCTGTCGATGGACATTGAGGTTGTTTCCATCTTTTGGCTACCATAAATAATGCTGCAATAAACATTGGAGTACGTGCGACTTTGCGAGTCATGGTTTTCTCTGGATAGATGCCCAGGAGTGGGATTGCTGGATCAAATGGTAGTTCCAGTTTGAGTTTTCTGAGGAATCTCCATACTGTTTTCCACAGTGGTTGCACCAATTTACATTCCCACCAACAGTATACTAGTGTTCCTTTTTCTCCACTCCCTCTCCAGCACTTATTGTTTGTAGACTTTTGGATGCTGGCCATTCTGGCTGGCGTAAGGTGGTACCTCATCGTGGTTTTGATTTGCATTTCCCTAATAATGAGTGATGTTGAACATCTTTTCATGTGTTTCTCGGCCATCTGTATGCCTTCTTTGGAGAATTGTCTGTTTAGATCTTCTGCCCATTTTTTGATGGAGTTGTTTATTTTTTGGTATGGAGCTACAGAAGTTGTTTATAAATTTTGGATATCAATCCCTTGTCATTTGATTCACTTGCAAAGATTTTCTCCACTTCTGTGGGTTGTCTTTTCGTTTTGTTTAGGGTTTCCTTTGATGTGCAGAAACTTTTCAGTTTGATTAGGTCCCATTTGTTTATTTTTGTTTTTGTTGTCATTCCTCTAAGAGGTGGATCTGAGAAGATGTTGCTGTCATTTATGTCAGAGAGGGTTTGGCCTATATTTTCCTCGCAGAGTTTTATAGTGTCTGGTCTTATATCTAGGTCTTGAATCCATTTGGAGTTGATTTTTGTGTATGGTGTTAGGGAGTGTTCTAATTTCATTCTTTTCCAGCACCACTTATTGAACAAGCTGTCCTTTCTCCATTGTCTATCCTTGCCTCCTTTGTCATAGATTAGTTGGCTGTAGGTGTGTGGGTTTAATTCTATCCTGTTCCACTGATCTATATTTCTGTCTTTGTGCCAGTACCACATGGTTTTGATGATTGTTGCTTTGTAGTATAGTCTGAAGTCGGGGAGCCTGATTCCTCCAGCTCCATTTTTCTTTTTTAGTATGTCTTTGGCTATTCTGTGTCTTTTGTGCTTCCAAACAAACTCCAAAATATTTTGTGTGAGTTCTGTGAAAAATGTCCTTGGTAATTTGATAGGGATTGCATCAAATCTGTATATTGCCTTAGGTAGTATAGTCATTTTGATAATATTACTCTTCCAATCCCCGAGCATGGTATATCTTTCCATCTATTTGTGTCATCTTGGATTTTTTTCATCAGTGTCTTGTAGTTTTCAGAGTACAGGTCTTTTTTCTTTTTAGGTAGGTTTACTCCTAGGTATTTTATTCTTTTGGAGGCGATGGTAAACAGGATTGCTTCCCTAATTTCTTTTTCTGTTTTCTCATTGTTAGTGTATAGAAATGCCTTCGATTTCCAGGTATTAATTTTGTATCCAAGAACTTTGCCAAATTCGCAGATGAGCTCTAACAGTTTTCTGGTAGAGTCTTTAGGTTTCTCTAGGTATAGTATCATGTCATCAGCAAATAGTGATAGTTTTACTTCTTCCTTTCCAATTTGGATTCCTTTCTTTTACTTCTTGATTGCTGTGGCTAGGATTTCCAGAACTATGTTGAAGAGTAGTGGCAAGAGCAGACATCCGTGTCTTGTTCCTGATCTCAGTGGGAATTCTTTCAGCTTTTCACCATTGAGAATGATGTTCACTGTGGGCTTGTCATATATGGCCTTTATTATGTTGAGGTTGGTTCCTTCTATGCCCACTTTCTGAAGGGTTTTTATCAGAAATGGCTGTTGGATTTTGTCAAAGGCTTTTTCTGCATCTTTTAAGAGGATCGATCATGTGGTTTTTATTCTTCAGTTTGCTAATGTGGTATATCACACTGATGGATTTGTGGATACTGAAGAACCCTTGCATCCCTGGGATAAATCCCACTTGATCATGATGTATAATCCTTTTAATGTATTGTTGGATGCAGTTTGCTTGGATTTTGTTGAGGATTTTTCATCAATGTTCATCAGTGAAATTGGCCTGTAGTTTTCTTTTTTTGTGGTATCTTTGTCTGGTTTTTGTACCAGGGTGATGGTGGCCTCATAGAATGAGTTTGGAAGTATCCCTTCCTCTGCAATTTTTTTGAAATAGTTTCAGAAGGATAGGTGTAAGGTCTTCTCTAAATGTTTGGTAGAATTCGTCTGTGAAGCCATCTGGTCCTGGACTTTTGTTTGTTGGAAGTTTTTTAATCACAGTTTCAATTTCAGTTCTTGTGATGGGTCCATTCATCTTTTCTAGTCCATCTTGGTTTAGTCTTGGAAGATTGTACTTTTCTAAGAATTTGTTCATTTCTTCTAGGTTTTCCATTTTATTGGCATATAGTTGCATATAGTAGTCTCTTATGATCCTTTGTATTTCTGCCATGTCTGTTGTTACTTCTTTTTCATTTCTAATTTTATTGATTTGAGTCCTCTCTTTTTTGCTTGATAAGTCTGGCTAGGGGTTTATCAATTTTGTTGATCTTTTCAAAGAACCAGCTTTTCGTTTCATTGATCTTTTCTATGGTTTTCTTTGTTTCTATTTCATTGATTTCTGCTCTGATCTTTATAAACATAAGTTATTTATTAAGCCAACTGGAATGTGATTTGTAGGCAGTAATGTGCTGATAAGTATTTAAGAATCAGCTATCACTTACAAATTCTCCCACTGTGGCTGACTTGTGGCTTCCACCATGATGTGGCCAGCACTGGGAAAAGACACACCCAACTGGTTCTCACAAACTGTCATGAACCCACTCTAACACACCCAAACTGAAGCATACCCCCAAAACGCAGCTGTTATACCAACAGGTGGGGAGGTAGGGGAGCATATCAGAAATTATTTTTTTCCTCTGCCTCAACTGGAAAGTTATCTCATAGTTTATCCCAGATTCTAGCTAGGAAACACATTAAGAACAATTTTTTAAAAAGTGGGGAGGGGGGAGCAATCAATCCCACTTGTCTAGATGATGCCTTAATAGCCCTCATTAGTAGTTTCATTGACTAGGATAAAGCCCTTACAATGAATTAACCTAGGGAATTCTCAAGGATCCCTGAGGAGTAAGTAGGCAGTAACTGTGAATTCATCTAACAGGCAATGAAGAGTTTCTGAGCAGATAAGAAATCAAGTTGGGCAATAGAACATTAAGGAGCAATAATCCTTTTCAGCTGCAAGAAGAACCAGTTTTCATCCCCCCACCCCCTCACCCCAATCTTAATACTCTTAACAGTTGTTCCAGTTAAACTCAACCTATTTTTCACCAAGCAGGTGCTCAAGGACTTGATTGGAAAACAACTAGATACAGCAGCCCCTGTGAATTTGGATTTTCCCTTTACCTCCTCAGAAAACATCACCCATTCTAAAAAATGTATGTCTAGAATAGAAAACAGCCTTATGTAATGGGCCGTATTATGGAGAAACTAAAATTGGTCTTCTCTTTCTTGTTAATAAACCATTAGCCTGAAAAAAATTTTTTTTTAACATTTGTTTTCTGTTCTCCTAACCACGCCTTTGTAACCTGAATTCCCCAAGTGAAAACTAACCAGTTGTGGTTTTAGATCCATTGGGGTAGATTAAAGGAGATGGGCTCAGAGACAGAGGGCAAAGGATTTTGCCAAGGCAGATCCTGCTGAGAACTGGAGCTGCAGCAACTATGGGTGATGGCCTCTCAAGGTGAGAGGCTGGAACAGAGACGTGGTCCCTCACAGTACCCAAGAAGCTTCTGTGTGGCTGTCCAGATGCTGAACACTGCACAGCTTGGGGGCCCAAGCCCCTGCCCCACAGAGGAAGTGAGTGGTAATGGGAACCACCTTTCAATAAGCCACAGAAGCTTAAACAGCAAACACCTCAGCAGCTATCAGCCAGGACAGAGAACAGAGGCCCCTTGTCCAGTTTTTCTGGTTCCTTTCAGCCCTCTTGGCTACTTTGCTGTTGGGAGCGGTGAGGGGGCCGGTAAGGGATGTTCTACTAAAAAAACAACTTGAATATGGATGTCCTGATAGCCAGGCGGAGCCATCCACATTTGCATTGATTCAGAACAATCAAGTGAGATGGGTTTTCATCTCAGCATCATACTGAAAATCCTGGAGTTTTTTGACTCCAGCAGGAAAGTTTTTTACGGTCCTCCCTTGCCTTAGGCTAACTGGGAACCACACCATGTTAATCTCATAGTCTTTCTATGAATGTTCCCTGGCTCCACATTCTCTCTACTGCAAAGAAACTCAATGAAGTTAAGCTCACTTGTCAGGCTCATGGTTTTGACATTTTATACCTGCAGTATGTAGGTTACTCTGGGTCCTGGGATGCCCCTCTCTGGTTAAATTAAATTTGCTTAGGGATATATGCAACCCTCTTTAAATTCGTAATTACCATGGAAAACACGTTGTTCCTGACATAGCTTTTTGCCCCATATGGACACTTGACTATATCTGAGATGCATTTCCAGAATCTTAGCTGCTCTGTGGCAGAAGTTTCATGAAGCAAAGCACAGACAGACAAAGCATGGTGATCAAATTAATCTCTACCAATAAATGCCAAAATCTCCCTGCCTTCAATGTCATCAGAGAATAACAAGAGGTATACGAAATTATAGTGTTAGATTATTGTGCCAGCTCTGCTCTAAAGAGGGCTGTTTTGCACTTTTAATTGAAAACCACAATTGTGGTTCCCATTACCACTCACTTCCTCTGTGGGGCAGGGGCTTGGGCCCCGGAGCTGTGCAACATTCAGCATCTGGACAGTCACACAGAAGCTCTGCTGCTTCTTGGGTGCTATAAGGGACCAGCATCTTCTATTTCTACCTTCTGATTGGACAAATTATTTAACCTCTTTGGGCCATGTTTTCCTCACCGAAAGTCCATATGTTCAACTAGATGAACTTTACAAGGTTGCTGGAAGTGCTAAAATTCTATGATTTCAAGATGATATGAAATTCCAAAAACAAAGGAAAAGAGGGGCATTGTTCTCATCCTATTGTCCATCCAGCTGGATTTATCAGATTACGATTCTGAGTTATAAATAAAGGAAGAAAAGACTCTGCTACAATATAGAACTTGCCTTTGTAGGAAGTGTGTTTTTCATCCATATGGATCGCAATGATTTCACGTGCTAACAAATAATTGAACGCCTATCTATAGAAATGGTTTTGTCCATTCATCTAATTTTCTCTATAACAGTAAAAATAGCTTTATTGCTTTGTTATAAAAACTGCGTTCAAATAAAAATAGGGAAATGCCATCCTCAACAGTTTCTGAGATCTGGCTGAGAAAAGCCACTAGGAGCCCAAACATCTCTTTATAAAAGCACCAAGGTAAGAGTGCCATCTGCTGGCCCAAGTTGTTTAAGAATATCTTTCCAACTTTATTCAATTGTGAACTCCACAAATAGCTTCTGAAACTTGAGTCTACATCCTGACTTCAGAAAACTCTGAACTCTTCAAAAATTGATGTGCAGAGCCTAAAGAGGAAAACCATGTCTCCTTAATGTCCGAAATACAAACCATATGAATAGACTGCAATATTAGTCTCTGAACTTAAAGTACTTATTTTAATTATATCCTACAGTATTTTTCATATCAAAAAGCTAAAACGTTTCTTTTTTTGAAAGCTTCTAAGAAAACCTAGAAAAGTCAGAGTGTTTATAACAGTGGGATATAGTGTCAAAATTATCCAAAGTCTCCTTAGTCTGACAGCAGCAAAGGAAGATATAGTAGCTCTGGTAAAAAAAAATTCAATAAAGAACCCAATAAAGTCAAAAAGTCCTACAGCGGATAGAGCAGTCACTTCACGCCTCCACACTGATGTCAGTGGGCAGATGAAGGCCAGGCCGAAACGCTTACTGGCTCTGTCCTTTTTGAGGTGCTGTGATGTGAACATCTGGGCCAAGTATATCCTTCTCAGTTCCTCCCCCAAATCTCCTTCAGTAAAGATTGCTTCTAAGCAGGCTCCCTAAAGTAATGGGGCTGCTCAGAGACTATGTCACATAAACATCATCATCATCATTATCCAACCAATTACTTGGCACTGATCCTGAAATGACGCCAGAAAATTTATTCTATCGCCCAAAATATTGGATAACTCATTATCATAATCCTAAAATCACCCAAGGAGGTTGTATAAAGCAATTGCAATACTTTTTATTCAAAAAAGTACATGATGGAGTTCCCATCATGGCTCAATGGTAACGAACCTAACTAATATCAATGAGGATAAGCGTTTGATCCCTGGCCTTGTTCAGTGGGCTAAGGATCCGGTATTGCCACCAGCTGCAGTGTAGGTCACGGCTGCAGCTCAGATCTGGCATTGCTGTGGCTGTGGCATAGACCTGCAGCCGCAGCTCCAATTCAACCCCTAGCCTGGGAACTTCCATATGCTGCAGGTTCGGCCACAAAAAGGAAAAAAAAAAAAGTACATGAAACTTCTTATGCAGAAAGCATTTAACTAGAAGCAAATGATCATTCTAAATAGATGATATTCAATATCACCAGAAGCCACGTGATGGACTAGCACAGCTCTGAAGGGTCTTGGCTTCCTATTAATTTTACTTGTATTGCAAATACAGTCCCATAACAATTCACCAATTCTTGGCATTAAAGGTCTTTTGTTTTCTCACAATGCCACACCGTGAGGTTGTTTGGAAAAGCCAGTTATTAAAATAGTAAGCCAAGTAACTAGTATAGTTCAAATGAATTTAGGCAAAGACAGATGAAATCTACATAGAAAGCAAAATACATTTACTGTTCTTTTATTGAAAGATGCTATCAATTGTATTGTTTCCTCTGTGTATGAATGTGATTGAGTGTACATAAGCCACACTACACATCACTCACAATCTGCATTTTGAATTCAAACTTTCTCATAATCCAAGTATCATGTTGGTTAGGATTGGTGACATATTTTCACTCCTTTTTCATCACTGGCATCAGGAGGTAAAGATGCAATTATCTGCAAGCTCACACACTGCTTTTAGTTCTCTAAGAATGTCTTTAGGTCCATTTGTGTGCCTCCCCCAACCTTGCCAAAGTACTAACAACAGAGCTCTAAAACCACATGCAGAAGCATGCAGGAAACCGGTCATGGGTTTACGCCAAGTTAATGATAACAGACAACGTGGAGGGAATTAGTTCATGTAGAACATACCACTCAACATTGAAAACCACCACAGATCACCTACAAAGACAACATTCAGACCAAGAGTAACTTGTATTTGTACTACACCCCATAATAAAATATCTTCCCATATATTATTTCATGTGTTTTTCAAGTCACCCTCTGAGAGAGGCAGACCATTTTACAAATCACTTGAGACCACTCAATTTTTCATAGTTGAAAAATACCTACTGGCTTTTTCCTCCTGAGTAATGTTTACCATAAGGCTAAAAACCCAGGAGAGCTTGTCAATAATACACTAATAAACATTTAAACCAAAAACTATAGCCTGGCATAACCCAAAAAAGCACAATAATGGTATTTATTAAGACTACCACATACTCAACTGATAGAATTCATCTGTCAGCCAAAGAGTTGGCATTGCCCCGTATAGCAAGAAATGATGTCTTCCTCTAGAATGAAGGTTGCCACTAGCAAGTGAAAGCAATGGAGTCACACAATCAAATCTGTTTTTTGGATATATCCAACTGATATTGATACTAAAAACATATTTGAGATTCTCTAAATAAAAAACAGAGGCCCCAAAATGTTGTGTTTTATTGAGTTCCCATAGTTAGTAGCAGAGTCAAGGCTCCAACTCAATTGCAACCCTGAGTCCAGAAATTAGCATTTCAGAAACAATGTGAAAGAATAATTCATCAAAATGGTAGAAATGAAAATATCTGTGGCCAATAAATTAAAAGTCAAAGAATTTCTGTATTTCACCAGTCTATCTAAGAAGTTAATTATTTAGAGTGTGAGGAAACCATACTAGTCACTTAAGCAGCTGGTGGGAAAATGAAGGGATCCAACATTTAGATATATCCTTTAAAATATACAAATATCTTTTCATTCATTCAATCCAATTTCTCGGATGAACACTCAATTTTTTATATTTATCTCAAAGTTAATTACAACAAATAGAAATAATATAAATGTCTACCTATACTAAATTGATAAAATGAATTTCTATCATTACAATGGAATCCTATGGATCCAAGAAAAAAATCAAGCATATTTAGCAAATATACAGACACTAACACACAAAAAAAGGTACCACATCATTTATTAAAACACAGCAAAGTGGGTAGAAAGACGTAACTCAACCTAATGAAGGTCACATATGACAAACTTCCATCCAACATCGTACTCAACTTTGAGAATATCTCCTCTAAGATCAAGAACAAGGCAAGAATGTCCACTCTCACCACTTTTACATAGTATTGGAAGTCTTGCCACAGCAATCATACAAGGAAAAATTAAATCGAAATTAGGAAGTACAACTGTCACTTGTAGAGCAGGTATTCATATTAAAGTATTTTATTAATACAAAACATCATTAAATGATTCATTTTGATTAAATGATTGGTATAGATTAATTAAATGATCAGTATACAAAGTTGGTAATCCCACAACATCTAACCAACACTTTTGGGGTGTGGTGAATACTTGTCATGTCTGTGGCAAACCAGCATCTTTTGAACACTATTATTTTGTCTGAACATTTTCACACATTCCGTGTCCTGTCCCTTCAACATAGAAGCCAGAACTCCAACCTTGTTTGCTGCTGGGTAAAAGCATGCTCTGCACCCAAAAAGGACTTCTAGTCTGGGAAGTTGATGATGTGAGAAAAACAGATCTTTCAGTAAGGTTACTATCAGAAGTAACTGTCTCTTCAGGGACACAAAAGCAAGAACTTCAGGGGCCCAGTCCAGTGAAGGTCTAGTTTGAATAATGACTATGGTCATGCAGTGGCTGAGCCAGGCACCCTAAGTCTGATGGATAATCTTAGATGAGCTGAATTTTTTTTTAATAATCTTCTAACATATTTAAGTTGAATTTTATTGTTTGAAGCACTGACACACTTCCAATAGCTGCTGACTATAGAAGGAGCCTCTCATTAAGGACATTTGACTCCAAGACTCCCTAATAATCACAGAGCAATACCCTTGGAGTGGCCACCTCACATCCCTCAGGAATACAGACAAATGCCTGGATAGTTGCTGCCTCTCCCAGCAGCTTCGTGTCCTGCTTCCCCAACAGTGCAACATGGCTCGAGAGTTACTTAGTCAATCAGCTTTTGGAAGTAACATTTTTTGCTCCTGGAAGCAGTAATTTTTGCTTCTTACTCCCTTCCTTCAGATATTAGCACACAACTCTATTCATTTTCTTCACCTCAAGAAATGTCTCTATCTTCCTACTATTTATCTTGTGCCTCTAAACCAGTTCCCTCCACATTGTAAAACATTTTTCCAAGTCTACAGTGACTATTTTGATAGCTGTATCCTACAATATTTTCAAAGAGTTTTTGAAAGTCTTAGTGAGGGATTTAAATGTCCCCTTTTACTTCTTAAAAGATCTGGTCATTTCATTCAGAAAAAACAATTCTCATAGGAAAGTCGTGTTACATATACCTAAAGTGTTTGTTCAGTGAGTCTGTCTATTATTATAGATCCTATTGGCCAATCTGACATTGACTGTTTCCTTCTGAAATACTAGGTTTAGTGGCTTATTTTTGTATAGTATAATAAAAAAAAATAGCAACTTAGTGTCTTCATCTACAAAGAGAAAAGCCTCCACAAGTTGTCACTTTTTAACAAGTATAGCTGTGTATATGCAGAAATATGTATATGTATACATATATATACACACATACATACAGGTGTATATATACACACATACCTTAATTTGTACTCTATCATAACTCACCAAGACAGGGTTGAAATTTGCTTTCATATGACATATGACAGGCAATATTAGTAAGCAAATAAGCAAAGTGTACTGTAAATAAAATGGATATGGGGTTATACAATTAGCAAATTATTCTCCAGTCTTTGAACAGCCATCATATATGAAATACTCTATCAGCTCAACTCCATGACACTTCATACCATTTCAGGAGTATGTATGGGATTGTAGAAACCTATTCTGCTATTTTTTTCTTTTTACAGCTACACTTGCAGCATATGAAAATTTCTGGGTTAGGGGTCAAATTAGAGCTGCAGTTGCAGCCTATGCTACAGCAACACCAGATCTGAGCCACATCCATGACCTCTGCCTCAGCTTGTGGCAATACCAGATCTTTAACCCACTGAGCGAAGCCAGGGATCAAATCCACATCTTCACAGACACTATGTCAGGTTCTCAAACCTGTGAGCCAAAATGGAAATTCTCCATCCTGCTATTTTGTATTAGATTTTATAATACAGCTAATAACTCACAGATATTTGATCAAAAACTCTTGTGGGCTGACAAACCTAGTAACTTCTACTTTTCTGTTTGAGATGTCTCTGAGTTCAATTTTAGAGAATGCACCCTAAAAAAACAAAAAAACACATAATATAGGAATATAGCAAGATACCAATTCAAGAGCACACTCCTTCATTGAACATAGACCCTTCCTTTCTTCAAGGAGAACTAAAAGTTGGATCCTAGGATAAAGGTAGAGATTACAAATACTAAAAATCATTAATCAAAGCACACATGGGGATTTTGGCACTAGTTCTTTATGTTCCTGGTGTAAACGTAAGTCAGTATGATATATGCTGTTCAATGGGGAAAAACAAAAATTTAGCATCATGCCTGGAAAAAGGATTGAAACTGATATATGACCTCAAAACTGCATGGGAATAATGGCAATAAATGACTGCTTATGACATTCTCAGCATTTTCCTAAGAGATTTTTAAGTATTATCTCATTTAATCCCACAACACTAAGATATATCTTAATAACCCTGTTTTACAAATGAAGTACATAAAGATTAAGTAGTTTCTCCAAGATCACACCCTTAGTACCACTGAGGATGGGACTCAAACTTAGGCAACCTAAACCCAGAGCCTGTGATTTATACAATTTACTATATTGTATCTTTATTTTCCCTCCTGGGTCCTTGAAATTAAATATCATAGCAGATTTCTAAATATATGATTGAAGTTGTAGGGAGGAAGAAGAGAGGAAAGGGGAAATGCTTAGAGAAATATCTAGCATAAAGACATTTTTTCTCCTCTAGGGATTTGAATGATGTTATTACCCTAAGTAAAAAATTATGAACGGTACTGTATTAGTAAATATATATCCTGGAAAAATATGTTTCCAGCTGTTGAAGCTAATTTATTGGACCACCTTTTTCAGAGCATTCCTGCTATTTTTAGCTGTGTTTTTCATTTGCATAACACAGACTGAACGAGACTATTGCTTTACTCATCAACCAAGTCTCAATAATTAGTCACTTGCTTCAACATAAAATGTACTTTAGCTGCAGCATACAGAATTGAGAATTTCTACATTGTGTTTGCAAGACTTATCAAGCTGCCCTGTATCACAGTCAATAACACGCACTTGACCCACAGTAACCTTATGTCCCCCGAGTACATGTATTCTCTGCAGATGGTTTCCTGATCACTTGAGTCCATAGAGTGGTTGCAGCTGTTAAAAGAGCATCCCTTGAAAGACAGACTTCCTAAAGGAAGGACGATAGAACACTTTCATGAGTAGGGTTCCTTGTCATCATTAATTCAACAAGTGGGTGTTGAGTGCTCCGTTGTAGTACAGGATACAGCAGTAAGAAACAGAGACCCTGTCCTCAAAGAACCCTGTCCTCTTCTTTACAGAGTAGGCAAGAAAATCAAATATTATGATACACTACTAATTCTCATAATTAAGAAGGCAAAGACATTATAAGAGCCCAGCAGAGGCATTTAGATGGAGGATGAAGAAAGTACATGAGTCTCACCCTACGGTTTGATGCTAGAAAAATGGGCACTTGAACCAAATTTAAAGGAGACAGGAATTTTCTCCGGGTTTACCCTAGCTAAAGGGACTTCCAAACCCAGAGTACATAATCAGTAATAGTCCTTAGAAAATTGTATCAAAACAGCAAACTACAAGTAGCTTGGTGTGATTGGATGACAGTGTATATATGGAGGTGTGGTGAGTGATGAAGCTGGAAGGACCAGCCAAAGCCTGGATTTCAAAAGCTACATCTCATAAAACATAAATGCTGCGAATTATTCAGCATTATCCTCTGAGGTTCACATATCCCCTCAACTAAACAAGTATATACCAAAGAGCATGATTAGAAAACCACTGTACAGCTATCATTAAATGCAGTAGCATGAACAAACAGCAGACTGAATAGATGAAACTCTGCTATTATAAATAGACTAAAAGAGTATTTAATAAATTAAAAGTGAGTGATACACAGGAAAACATGAATAGAATGACAACAACAGCAAATGAGAGATGTTAAGAAAATTCTGGAACATGGAAAACAAATGGATGGGTGGCAACCCATTTAATAGATCTCAGAAAGCTGAGTGCATTCAGAACATCTCTGACCCATGAGCAGTTGTTCTGCAGAATCCCAGAAAAGCACAGGAATTAGAGGCAAAGAGTGTTTATGAATGTGGGTATGAGAGCTGGGAGCAAGTACCACTTCTGCACCTTGGAAAAAGATGGAAAGTCTGCCATGCAGAATGCAAACCAAAAAGCTCTGAAAAAGCATAGTGGAGGGAGGACATGAAATGCCATGTCACAAACAAAGGAAAGACATGAAAGTCTACATGTAAAGAGTGGTGGCTCTAGGCTTCTGGAATGCTGCAACCAGACTTACACCCCTCAACAAGTTGTGAAAAGACTCATCTCTAGAGAAATCAACTGGACCAAGAAGAGGGATGTTTAAATTGATCTTAAAAGATTGGTACCACTTTGGGTAGCATGAGTAGGACATCCCAGGCAGAAGATACTGCTTGTGCAGATACATAGTCATGAAGCAGTATGGCAAGTCTAAGGAGTGGCAAGAGCTTTGGTATGTTTGACAATGCAGTGCATGGATTGGAGATGAAAGAAATGATGGGGACAATGTACCAGGTCTACCCAGTAAAGGCTTCTAATTACGTGTTACATACAAGAAGGGAGTTTCCACCGAAGAATGATCTGAGCAGATTTACAAAGGCAATTCTGATTGAAATAAAAGCTAATCAGGGTTGAGGTAGAATGTAATAATGAGAAACCAGCTAGGAGACTGTGACTTTCTTATCTCCAAGAGCAAAACTAGACACTAAACTAGAGCAATGGTAATGGAACAGAGAAGAGAGTCAGGATTCCAGAGACATTCATAAAGTAGGATTGATGGACAGTTTTTACCAACTGGATGTAAGGGAGAAAGGTAAGGCCAAGAGGCAGGGATGAATCTTTTGTTTCTAGCTTAGGAAACAGGAATGATGAAGATGCCATTAACTAAGATAGGGAATTCTACAGAAATAATGACTTTGATAAGGGAAAATAATAGTCAATTTTGAGACACAATGTTTGAGCTACTACAAGACATCCAAGATGTGCTATAGAAAGCTGAGAAATTGTCTATAATTCAGGGAAGAGAACTCACCTAGAGGTACAGATCCGAGAGTAAAATTTAAAAAAAATACAGTTCTCCTAATATCCAACCAACCAGAGATGGCACTTGAATAAAAAACCCATTTGGTCTTCCTGATGCAAAGCAAGAGAAGACAACTAAAGACACGACTTGGAGGAAAATGTTCTTAAACATCTTCCAGACCACCATCTTCTTCTTGTATGTGTGCTGCTGTTTGGTACAGATGGGAATTTGGTGTAAAGGATTGTGCATTCATCTAATATAAAACAAACCTTGGGAGTTCCCACTGCGGCTCAGTGGGTTACAAACCAGACTAGTATCCACGAGGATGCGGGTTCAATTCCTGGCCCCACTCAGTGGGTTAAGGACTCAGCATTGCTGTAAGATGTGATGTAGGTCCCAGACAAGGCTCAGATCCAGTGTTGCTGTGGCTGATGTGTAGGCTGGCAGCTGTAGTTCCAAATCAACCCCTAGACCAGGAATTTCCATATGCCACAGTTGTGGCCCTAGGGGGGAAAGAAAGATAAAGCAAACCTTAAAGCATGTCCACATTCACAGTCTTAACTTCTTTTTCATCTGAACCTTTAGGAAATCCATTGCTGAGGCTATCTGAACTCTTATTGCTCTACAATCTAGCCTCTACACTATAGCCACACTTCCATGTCCAAAGCAGAGATTTGACTGTCTCACTCCTGCTGTTAAAACAACTTTATATCATCTACTTGCTCTTAAAATAGAGATGGATATTTTTCACATGTTTATAAACCTCATTAGATTTAATCCTCCATTTTCCAGCCTATATTGTACCATAAGCCCCTGCCATCCACGTTCAAACTGTATTCTCTACTGCTTCCCTCCACCACAGGCATTTGAAGATGCTATCTGCCATCCTGAGGACTTTTGCCAGGAGCCTTTACCTAGATAACTCCTCTTCATCCCTTAGGTCTCGGCTTTAATTCCTCTTCCACAGAAGCCTTCCATCGATGCCCAGACGTCATCACAGCACCATGAGACTTTCTTCCAGAACATTTACCAAAGTTGTAATTTCACCTGTGTCCATGTGCCCTGGTTTGTTTTTGATGGCTGCTCCTATGGCATATGGAAGTTCCCAGTCTAGGGGTCAAATCGGAGCTGCTGGCCTATGCCACAGTTTGCAGCAATGCTGGATCCTTAACCCATTGAATGAGGTCAGGGATTGAACCCACATTCTCACAGAGACAACGTCCAATCCTTATCCCACTAATCCACAACAGGAATTCCATGCCCTGTTGTTTTAATTCCTATCTCCCTTACCAGACACTATGCTTCCTGAGTTCAAAAATAATTTTCTTTTTGGAGTTCCCATCATGGCTCAGTGGTTAACAAATCTGACTAGGAAACATGAGGTTGCAGGTTTGATCCCTGGCCTTGCTCAGTGGGTTAAGGATCTGGCCTTGTCAGGAGCTGTGGAGTAGGTCACAGACACGGCTCGGATCCAGCGTGGCTGTGGCTGTGGTGTAGGCCAGAGGCTACAGCTCCGATTGGACCCCTGGCCTGGGAACCTCCATATGCTATGGGTGCAGCCCTAGAAAAGTCAAAAATACCAAAAAAAAAAAAAAATGTTCTTTTTGCTTTCCCAATACTTCATATCCTGCCTGGCCCACAATAGGTGCTCAATAAATGTTTTACTGGCTTTGGGGACCTGGATTTTTGTACTGTATGTTCACTCCTGAAAAAAGACCTATATAAAGTCTTTACTAAGATTTTACTTTTAGTTTGAAATAAATATAATTTACACAGAAATGAAACGACACTTGGCAAATAGTATGGCATACATTTCCATAGCCATTTTAATTCCATCAGAATGATTTCATCATTTCTCAGGAAATTTGCAAAGTATTATTGAATAAGTAGTCACATCACTTCCTGAAATTGCATGCAGCTGGAAATCCTTCTGGCTCCAAAAATAGAATGAAAAATCTTTTCTCTCCTTTTATTGGATTTACAGACTGCTTTTTAAACATATTACAATCTTCACCATCCTCAGCCTTGTTTTAAAAGTCATTAAGAAATACATTCTCCTATAGTTTAGTGAGCTATGTGGAACACCTCTTATTTCCTGCCTCAGGACTAGCCCTGCTCTTTTACAAGTTTTAAATTAAGACCACAAAGCAACTCCAGCAGCTCCTACACAGCAACAACACCCATAAAACACCATTTGTTCCATGTCTTCCCTTAATTCCTCTTTAAGAGCAAGATAGGCATACGGAGTAGAAGCTATTTTTATGGTAATACATAACTGGGAGCACAGGGTTTTTTGTTTGTTTTTCTTTTTACAGCCACACCCATGGCATATGGAGGTTCCCAGGCTAGGGGTCTAATTGAAACTACAGCTGCCGGCCTACACCACAGCCTCAGCAATGCCAGATCGAGCTGAGTCTGCAAACTACACCACAGCTCACGGCAACACCGGATCCTTAACCCAGTGAGCGAGGCCAGGGATCAAACCTGTAACCCCATGGTTCCTAGTCAGATTTGTTTCAGCTGGGGAGCAACTTTCAGATGAATAATGTGCAGTAATGGCCTTCTAATGCATTGCTGATCCAACCTAACACCAGAACCAGAATGACATCCCATTAAATGAAAGCATTACTTAAACTGTATAGCCTTTTAGCAACTAAATCCAAAAAGAAACTCAAGTTTCACTTGAGTACCGTTTTCTAAGTAGTTACAAATGTCAGTTCCTAGATATGAATTATGCTTTAGGCAAAGCTGTGAAACACACACACACTTCCCACATTATCACTCAAAACTCCTTAGCAATTTGTCTATACACGTTCACCATCACTGCCCAGGCCTTGTGATTTACCCTAGCTACTGAGACCATATCCAGCTTCCCTTTAAGAAAAACAAAAACAGCCTCAGTCAAAACAACCTACCTGAACTTCTACTTTCTTAGCATATGCTTCCGACCTGGGCCCCTCTAGCTTATCTAGGTTGTTTACCTGATAAACTCATTTTGTATTGAGATATAAGTTACTAGATGATGCATTTCCCCTGCCATATTATACATATGAAGCTTATTAGGGGAAGCCAGAAATTATAGTGCCTTTAGTTAGCTGACTACTGGTGGGAACTTGGGGGAGAGAAATCATTGAAGAAAAAATTACCTTGGGAGTTGGTGATCCACTTATTCTACCTACACATATGTATTCACCTTGTCAAACATCCACTAAGGAGAAAGCAAGGGAGAGAAAGCAAGAATAAATCCTCATTGACCAAAGTCCATTCAATTAACTGAATTCATACAGTCCCTGCATATGGCCCCTATTTTCAATAATCTTATAGTCTAGGGTACTCAGCCTTGTGTCAGTCTTAAAAGTCAAACGCTCGAGGCAGAGTCTACAAGGAATTAGCCTGCTATGACCCCCTTTCCCAGTCAAAGCAATAAAGTTATCTTAAAAAAAAGTCCAAGGTTCTATAACTTACATCCACTAGAGCATTGGCTCCATGAGGGCAAAGACCTCCTTTTGGCAACTACAAACTCAGGGTCTTGCGCTGAGCTCAATATATAATTGATGAATGAATGAATATTAGTAGCATTGTCTTACAAATGTTTCTTAGCCCATTTTCCCTTCTACAAAATAGGAAGGACAACATTCACTTCCTAAGACTTTTATGTAGATTAGACAACACAGAGAAGGGTTCCTTTGGCACAGAAATATTGAAACATAGATAATCTAGATCCATATACATATACATAGACTAGATAGGCAAACTGACAGTGGAACAGCAGATTTAAACAATCTATGTTAAGAGACCTAAGAATTAACTATATTCTCACCATACAGCTAGCTAGAGAGGTTGTAAGAAAGTAAAGGACAGAGTCTTAATTCCAGACAGCCCACAATAATCAAAATATGGTGATGAGGCATCATGTGTAATGTGGGATCCTTAAAATGAGCAAGATAACACAATACTACTGAGAATCCAGAACATTCTGTCTTGTCCCCAGTTCTCACACCACTAACAAGACATGAATCAATTCTGTGTACTGGTTACCAGTAAAGAGGTTCTAACTAACTAAAGGGTTCTTTAAGACTATTAAATATGAACCATGGAAAACAGGAATGAAAAATTTCTCCAGGGCTTTGCCTAACTTTGAAACATGTCTCTGTTTTCATCACATAGCCTAAATATCTCTAATAAAGGTCCAAGTAAGTAAGAATTCACTTTCAGGACATTTTAATAGATATCGAATATATTATTGCATTAAGTACTGTGTCAGACACTAAATCATGGGCGTTTCTTTCGTTTTGTTTTGTTTTTTGTCTTTTTTGGGCCACACTGCAGCATATGGAAATTCCCAGGCTAGGGGCCAAATCAGAGCTGTAGCCGCTGGCCTACACCCACAGCCATAGCCACACAGGATCCAAGCCCCATCTGCAACCTACACCATATCTGCTACACCACAGCTCATGCAATGCTGGATTCTTAACACACCGAGCAAGGCCAGGGGCTGAACCCACGTCTTCACAGATAATAGCCAGGTTTGTTACCACTGAGCCACAACAGGAAATCCTAAATCATGTTATTTTGTTTGACTCACTACCTTGCATAATCTAGTCCTTGACACAAAGCCCTACCATCCAATACATGAATGTTCTAAATTGTTGCTCCAATAGGAGTTTAAAAAAGACACTTATACTGAGTTATTACTTTCTTTCCACTGGTCCTCCTTGGGAATGCACAAAATAACAAGCCAGAGTTTGTGGCACAGTTAGTACCTTCAGAACAAAGTTTTTCTCAAATGATAGAGGATGTTTCATGGGAAAAAACAAACTTCTTTAGCACTGGGGTTTAAACTTGTGATTAGCACTGAATCCGTAAGATTGGTGACAGTGAAATATGTTGCTAGTTCTCATCTTGGAACCTGAGGACAGAAGCAGTATTTTAGCACTGTACCTACTTATTTGACCTGTCTGTCTTCCATTCTAGTTCCTTAATTATAGCCCATGGAGAGAATGTGGTACCCAAATCATAAAGCTATCCCAGTCATAATAAAATACATCCATTTGCTCATTCGCCACATATTAATTAAGCACCTATTATGTCCAAGAACTTTAAGAGTTGATAAGAAAGATAAGATGAGCAAGATAAGATCTTGTGAGGGACATGGAAACAATTGCTCTTCAATCAAGCATGACAACTGTACAACAAAGTCAAATGGAAGCACAGAGAGACTGTGAAGTTCAGGAAAGTCAAAGAAGTGGTGACAACTGAGCTGAATATTAAAGAATTGATATAATGTTTTTCAGACACACAGGAAAAAAGGGAAATTATTCCACTCAGCAAGAAAATCATTTCAAAGTTTTGAATTGAAATAAGCAAACTGATTTGGGGAACAGACAGTCACCAGTCCCAGATAGAGTTAGGGAAGACAGGAAAGATAACTGGACAGGTAGATTAAAGCCAGATTATGAATGGCTTTTATTAATTCATAAACATATATTTCTTAGGCATTTAACTACATGCTAGAAGCTATTCTAGGTAATATAGGCACAACAGTCAACATGGCAAACAAAAATCGCTGCCCTGGATTCTAGCATACGCTATGCTAAAAAATATAGATCTTAGCTTGAAAGCAATAGAGTTAAGCAGGAAAAGTAGCTCAAGCAGATTTAGAGAGGTAATTCTTTTGACAGTGTGAAGAACGGGAACAGAGGAAACTAGCCACAGGAAGATGAGTCAGAAAGTTACTTCAACAGAGCAGCTGAGTGCTGTTTCTGCAGTCTTCCATGACATGGTCTTCTCATACGCATCTTCAGCAGGAATCTGTCACATATCATTATTACCTAACTGAGTGACTTCTCATAAGAGATGCAAATTTTTTCCTCAAACCTTTGATTTCTACACAAAGTATATTTTTGTTGGATCCACATCATCTTGTACCACTAGCTACTCTCAGTCATCCTGACTCATTTCCTGAACTTTCAATTGCTCCAAGAGAACCACATTTTATCCAAGAGGTTTGATATGGGGCCAAAAAGCCTCAAGCCGCCTCTAAGGGCCCAGTGAATTCTCCATTTGCAGACAACTTCCAGAAGAATAGGTGAGCCAAGACTCCTGGAAGCTAGAGAAAATGAACTAGATTAAACTGGTTTCCTTCCCCTAAACCACGCTTCCTGAGATAACTGGGACCTCACAAAGCAATCATCTTCCCAACTCCACTATCTGTATCATTATGTATCCCAGAGACTTGAGATTCATGTGAGAGGGCTCTAGAAATTGATTCTTTTGTCTATAGAACTTCACACATTTACCTCTATCATTTCACTCGTTCCTTGTAACAAGCAAAGGAATAAGGCACATCATATGCACTCAGACCATTGTAAAGATGAAGAATCTAAAGTCAAGCAAGAGTAAGACTTTGACCCAAAGGTCTGTGCTAGTAAGTGGTAGAAGCAGAACTAGAATCCAGAGACTATGACCCCAACCACATTTTTGGCTTTCTGTCCATACTAAGTCATCAATTATTGCCCCTCTCTCCTACTATAACTACACATCTGCAAGACAATTCTTTATACTCTTGAGGTTGATAACCTCCTTTATATTAACCTAGATTTCATGAAGCAGTCACTCTTATTTTCTAAAGCTCAGACAAAGCCATCGATATTAACCACTAAATAAAATCTCTTTTCTTTAATGATCCCCTTTGTCTTTCCTCTCCAGCCTCCTCAGAGCTGCTGAGAAGTTGAGCCCTAGTCAACCCCTATTGAACCCGGTAGGCTCCAGGCTATTTTTAGATCAAGACTAACATATTCAGGCAGCAAAAAGAGCCCATGAGACGCCAAACTCAGCATCTACTCTGGAAATGAACAAAAATGGGAAGCAAGCTGGCTGGTTCAGTGTTTCATATTTATAATAAATTGTCTAAGGGAAATTGGTGAATTAGCAATGACTCCATGCCAGGAATGCTTTGCCTCAGCCAATCCTGGAGCTGAGTGTACTAAACCCTAGGCTACCTGAGGTCTTTCAAAAATATTACTTCCACATGAAGTCCACACAGCTCAACCACTGCTGTCAAGAACCAGGTCTACAGAGCATGCTGGCAAGCTTGGTGGTGGTCCCAATAGAGTTACAGGAGGTGAGAGGTGGCATCTGAAAAAGGAAAAATCTCCTAAGTAGGAGTCAGAAAACCTAGATTCCTGACTACTGATGAGCAATATGACATTGGGAAAGTCACTAGAAAGTTCTTAAGGCCCCAGCTATGGAATGTGTGGCTTGCCTGTCAGCCCCTTCAGAACTGCCTCTGGAGTTCCCGTCGTGGCGCAGTGGTTAACGAATCCGACTAGGAACCATGAGGTTGCGGGTTCGGTCCCTGCCCTTGCTCAGTGGGTTAACGATCCGGCGTTGCCGTGAGCTGTGGTGTAGGTTGCAGACGCGGCTCAGATCCCGCGTTGCTGTGGCTCTGGCGTAGGCCGGTGGCTACAGCTCCGATTCAACCCCTGGCCTGGGAACCTCCATATGCCGTGGGAGCGGCCCAAGAAATAGCAACAACAACAACAACAACAAAAAAGACAAAAAAGACAAAAAAAAAAAAAAAAAAGAACTGCCTCTGCCTCACAGCATAAACCAGGCCACCACGGGAACACCATCATTTATATTCAACATATAAGTAATATCATATGATATTTGTCTTTTTCTGCCTGGCTTACTTAGTATGATAATCTCTAGGTCCACCCATGTGGCTGCAAATGACATTATTTCATTATTTTTTACGGCTGGGTAGTAACTCATAGGCTTAGAAAACAAATTTATGGTTACCAAAGGAGAAGAAGAAGGAAGGATAAATGAGGAGTTTGGGATTAACATATATACACTACTATATATAAAAAATAGATAACCAATAAGGACCCACTATAGAACACAGGGAACTATACCCGATATCTTATAATAATCTATGGAAAAGAATCTGAAAAAGAATAAACAGTCTGGCAGTTCCTCAAAAAAGTTAAACAGAATTATCATATGATTCAGCAATTTCACTCCTATGTATCTACCCAGGAGAATTAAATATATGTCAAAAAACCTTGTACATGAATGTTCATAGCAGCATTATTTGTAACATCTAGAAGGTGGAAATAACTCAAATGTCCATCATCTGATTAATTGATAAACAATATATGGTATATCCATACAGTGGAATATTATTTAATTGAAAAAAGGAATTGAAGTACTGATACATGCTACAACATGGATGAACCTTGAAAGAAATTACAAGTAAAAAAAACCAGACACAAAGAAAAAATCACACATTTTATGAAAACACTTATATGAAATGTCTAGAATAGACAAATCCATAGAGACACAAGGTAGATTAGTGCTTTCCAGAAGCTAGAAGAAGCGAATGAGGATTTTTATGGGTTCAGAGTTTCTGGGGTGATAGAAATGTTTTGGCATTATAAGTGGTGATAGTCATTCAACTTTGTGAATATACTAAAACCACAGAATATTATACTTTAAAAGGATGAATTTTCATGATATGTGACTTACATCTCAATTTTTTTTAATCTTGCAAATTTAGGGGAAAAAATAAACAGCTAAGTGTGAAAGCCAAGAGGTCTCCTTGGCAGCACATAAAGATAATCTTATCTCTTGTGGCTGGAGGACAGAGAAAGCTGAGGAACAGGCCCAGTACTTAGCAGAGTTCCAAAGAAAACTAATTTCTCAATCCACTCTGCCAAGATCATTGGCTGTCATTGGCAAAGAATGAGATTCAGATGTGGGATAGGAGTCTTTTAGATTGATGCATTATAAATCCAGAATCCATATATTCCTCTGAGTCCTCCAAGTATGAAGGAGTGGCCCACTCTTCCCTGTCAAGGACAAATGCTTCCTCCTTGTCAGACTAAATGTGGAAACCTCCCTGCTGCTCTCAAAAGAGACCCAGCAATGTTTAATCTCTAATTGGAACCCAAGAATTTTAGCATCCTTTTGCCAAAGAAGCAGAATGCAGGAAGCGCATCATCATCCTGTTGAGAGTAATTAACCCTGATCATCAGAAGACAAGGCAGGGTGGAGTATATCTGGCACCCACGTAATTCATTTGGGCATCTCTAGGTATTCTTTTGTGCAAATGAAAAGCAAAGTGCAACAGCCAGAGCCTGAAAATGGCATGGTAATCAGGAGCTCAACCAGCTCAGAAGATAAGCCACCTAGACCAGAAGAGACGCAAGCTATGGATGTAGGAAACCTGCAATAGATAAAGAAGAGGGAGGTGATGACTGCCAAATGCCACTCAAGCTCAGCTCAGTAATAGGGACCATGGTTTACCTGACCAGCCTCTGGTGTACTTCCCCCATAGAAAGTGCTCCAACAGAATCATGAAGGACCTCTTCCCAGAAGTGATCCTTAACAAGTGACTGAAGTAGCATAAGGGGTAGGCTGAAATGGATGCTATAGTGGAAAGCCCAATCCCTTTAGGACTGCAGACTTACATCTGCTTACACAAGTGTTGTCAGCTAACAGCCCTTTGCCATGAGGCCTTTCTAGAAATGTCCTCAGTTAAAGCAAGCATTCTTGTCCAGTCACATCCTCTTACTAGGGACTGCCTACATTAATGATAGAACAACATGGAGCTACAGGAGCCTGGCCCCTTCACCTCAATGCAGGATGGCTCTGCAAGGTACCATCCTCTAGGGTCAGTGGTAGCTTTTGCTGAGATTGCATTACAGCTCTCTTTGCCCAATCCTGCTTCCTTCTCTTTCACCACTGGTATTGATCCCAAGAGCATACCTCCCAATAAACATCCTGTTTGCAAATTTCTTTCTCAGTTTGCTCTCTGGGCAACTTGACCTGCAACATTCATAATTACACCATAATAGCAAACACTACATTTTAATCTTCTTATCTATAAATTAATGTTATTTCAGTGCCTCTTTATTTCTGATAATTTATCTTTTAATCATTCATGATTAGCTTATCAAACATCACCAACTGAGAACTTTTCCTACATTTTTCAAGTCTCCAAAAGCCCTACTCATGCTAAGTTTAGTCTCAATAAATGACTTCACTTCACTGAAATCAAGGCTAAACCTTAATTCTCTTAATCTTCTTCCTCCCACTCCTAAATTTCTTTGTGCACTCAACACATATTTTTATCTTTTCTCCCATTCTCAGATAATAAAGTGTCTCTTTCCAAACTAAGGTTAATTCTTACTATTTACTTCTTTTTCCTATGGTTTCTGACTTCTCCAAAACAATATTTCATCAAAGTCTTTAATCTCTCCATTTGAAAGTTTCCTTCAAGTATATTAATATCTAAAACATATTCCATCAAAGTCTTTAAACTCTCCATACAAGTTTCTTTCCTTTTAGTCTATAAATACCATTGCCTGTTTAAAAAACATAAACAAAACCCTGAGGACTATTCTTCTCTCTTATCCTTTACCAACCAACAAGGGGGAAAAATGTCTATCTCCTCTATTTTGAGTCCACACCTCTATGGAAAAGTTGCCAATGACTTCCTAATTGTCAAAATCCAGTGATTTTTTTTCTTTAGTCCTTTTCTTTATCAATCATTGTACGGTATTTTACATCATGTAGTCTTGTCTTATTCTTAAAATTCTTTCCTCATTACATTTTCCAAGAAACTGTACTGCCAGGTTCTCCAACCACATTTGCTAATGATGGGAACTCCCCTCACAAGATCTGTTCTTGGTTCTTTTCTCTTTCAATTCTAACCTTCCTCTCTCTTAGGTGACCCCTTTTCTTCTCATCCTGAACTCTAAAAAAAAAATGATTCTCAAAAGTAAAATCGCCAACTTGACCCTTTCTTTTTGGGCTCTAACTCAAGTTTTAATCATGAAACAATATAGTAATTATTAAAGTAACTATACTTCATGTCATGCATGTTTCTATTCTCAGTTTACTAAGCACTGATGCTAAATGCATGTTCGATATAACCAATATCTTTTCAGGATTTTTTGAGATGATAATGTATATGTTATCCTTTGACATACAATAATATTAGGTTCCCTGAGAGTCAACTGCATGTCCTGAAATAAATCCTGCTTTAAAATGTCATGTTTTTGTTCAAGACTCCTTATGCGTCTTGATACACATAAATGAGACTGACCCACAAATTTTACTGAAACTACCTTCATTAGGTTTGAAGGATATTCTTTTCCTATGATCTAAAATTATTTATCAATATGAGAAGTAACAGTTTCATAACAGTTCCAAAAACTCACCCATAAAATCTTCTAAGTCTAGAAAACTCATTTAAACTCTTTAAAACATTACATTTCAGAGTTCCCTTGTGGTGCAATGGGTTAAGGATCCAGCATTATCACTGCAGCAGCTTTGGTTGCTGCTCTGGTGAGGGTTCTAAACCTTACCCAGGAACTTGCGCGTGCCACAGGCATGGCAAAAAGAAAAAAAAAAAAAAACATTTCTTCCTTGGTTTCTTATTATTCAGATTTTTTTATTTCTTACATATTTATTTATTTTTAATTATTTTACTTATTTTTTTATTTCTTACATATTAATTCAGCTAGATAAAATGCAAAATCATCTTTTAAAATACATGACTGTGCTGGCAAGACCCAAAAAAGAAATCTTTAGAAGCCAAAATTCCCATGAAAGCTGGAATCCACCTGGACAGTTCCCTGGTGGCCTAAAATTGGGTTTTAATGGGACTCCCAGAAGGAAAAGAATACAAAGCCTAGATTCTTTACAAAGAAAAAAGCAAATCAAAGAATTCTGCATAAAGGCCTAAGTCATTGAAGGGAAGGAAAGTATTGCAGGAAGACACCATATGTATACTGCTATAGCCTTGGCTCAGAGTGAAGGGGGGAAAAAACTCTCCCTGGAAAACTCACGATCATAGGCCTTTGCTTGGCGGGATCAGAAGTGAAATTTATATTGCCTCTATTATTGGAAAAACTCCAAAACTGAAATGAAGTTTAAAGTGGTCTGAGGTCAGTAATGCCCATAAGCACCTGGCAAAAAAAATATTATCGCTGGAAAAATACATTTAAACCCACTTCTCAAATAATTTCCCAATCTAAAATTCCAAGACCCCAATAACTTAGAAAAGGAGAAACATGAAGCTGTAAGTAAAAACTATCAGAATCAAGAAGACAAAAAAACCCTACCCAGGAAACAATTACATATATCAGCTTATGTAATTAATTAACAAAAAAATTCAGAATAGAATATAACTTGTAAGAGCACTGACAGAAAACATGAATGATCCTATAATCACTAAAGGCATTCAATAAATTCAATCTTTTTTTGTCTTTTTGCCTTTTCTAGGGCCGCTTCCACGGCATATGGAGATTCCCAGGCTAGGGGGCAACGTGGGAGGTGCGTCTGCGACCTACACCACAGCTCATGGCAACGCCGGATCGTCAACCCACTTAGCAAGGCCAGGAATCCAACCCGCAATCTCATGTTTCCTAGTCAGATTCGTTAACCACTGTGCCACGATGGGAACTCCTCAATCCTTTCTTATAAAAGGAATCAAGCAGTTACCTCTCCTTTGTTGCACAATTATAACTCAGGATAAACAAATAATTGAGGAAGAGTCATTCCTTTTTATACAAGTATTCTAGCCAATAAAAAAGAATTTATAGAATTAAAATACCACTTGAAACTATTCATGAAATAATGATCTAAGCCGTAATGATCGATGACTATAAAGTTGCAGTGTAGTCAGCATGGACTTCATTTTTGAAAGGCATTAAGACTTAGAAGAGTTACGAGGAGTTCCCCTGGAGGCGCAGTGGTTAACGAATCCAACTAGGAACCATGAGGTTGCGGCTCCGTCCCTGCCCTTGCTCAGTGGGGGTTAACGATCCTGCATTGCCGTGAGCTGTGGTGTAGGTTGCAGATGCGGCTTGGATCCCTCGTTGCTGTGGCTCTGGTGTAGGCCAGGAGCTACAGATCTGATTAGACCCCTAGTCTGGGAACCTCCATATGCCCTGGAAGCGGCCCAAGAAATGGCAAAAACGCCAAAAAAAAAAAAAAAAAAAGTTACGATCGTGGTTAAGGACCCAATATGGTCTCCATTAAGATGCGGGTTTAAACCCTGGCCTCACTCAGTGGGTTAAGGATCCAGCACTGACACAAGCCACAGCATTTTCATAAACGTGGCTTGGATTGGTGTTGCCATGGCTGTGGCATAGGCCAGCAGCTGCAGCTCCCATTCAACCCCTAGCATACGAACTTCCATATACTGCAAGTATGGCCATAAAACGGAAAAAAAAAAAGACTTAGAAAGATGAGTTAACCATGTGGGTTGCTAGGGGAACTACATTTCAGGCAGAGAACACAATCACTGCCAAGGCCCTTGATTCCGTGGGAGTCTGACACTGTTTAAAAGTACTAAAAGGAGCCCCAAGAGGCTAGAAAAATAAGGACAGGAGATGGAACCAGTCTGTAGCAGGAACCAAATTATAAGCAACTGGAATTGGTACCAGTCGAATGGGGCAAGACTAGCTAGAGGAGGTTTGGTTGATGAAATTAGGAGCTTAGTTTTGCATGTAGGTTTAAGTTGTTTACAGGGCATCTATATATAGGCAATTGAATATACGACCTAGAATTCTGGGCCAGAAATGAAAATCTAAGAACCATCAGCATATAGTTGGTATTTACAGCTATAGTGAAGATTGCCAAAGAAAGGAGAATAATAGAAAAACAGACAACTAGAACTGTGTTTTGGAGAACAATGCAGGAGAAAATAACACTTTCCACCTTCCTATATACTGTACACAGTCAACCTTCTGCATCCAGTTCCCCATGGATACCAAAACCTGTGGATGCTCAAGTCCCTTACATCAAATGACATATTATATAGAGCTGGTCCTCCTCATCTGCTGATGTGGAACCCACAGGGGGGGAAAAAAAGGGATAGCTAACTTATTATGTATTGTGTTAATTTTTTATAAACAATAAGGATGTAAAACCCCATAAAGGAAGGGATTTTTGTCTTTTCTGTTCTATCCACTTACACATCACAAAGACATAGAGCAGTGCCTGGCTTAATAGGCATTCCAGTAAGCATTTGTTGATAAGAAGCTATGGATTTTGCTTTCTATGTTTGTTTTAGAAATTCTTCCACGTGTCGAGGCCATATAGAGAGTCTTCTTTCTTTTTTCTAAGTGTATTACGTATTTGCCTTTCATATCTTCTCCATAATACACATGGAACTAAATGATGTAAAGTAAGGATCTCATTTCATTTTTCACACACCTCTTTTCTACAGAATAAAGTTCAAAATTGTTAGCATAACATTTAAGGGTACTTCATGATCTAGATCAATTTCCTATCTCCTGTGTCATCTTTCACTGCCACCACGTGGATTTTTAGTTCAAACACTATTATCAAACTCTTTTCAATACTTGAGCTTTAGATAATGCAATATGATATGCCACAAGAAAATATATGAAATTATTAGGAGATAAAATCATTATTTGTGGATCATATACCTAAAAAAAAATTTATTTGAAAAAAGAGTTTTGCTGAGGAGAACAAGAGTTAAATAATTTGCATCCATTAAAATGATGTTTGGGAGTTCCCACTGTGGGGCAGTGGGTTTAGAATCTGACAGCAACGGCTTGGGTTGCTGTGGAGGTAAAGGTTCAATCCCGGGCCTGGTGCAGTGGGTTAAAGGATCCAGCATTGCTGCAGCTGTGGCTCAAATTCAATCCCTGGCCTAGGAACTTCCATATGCCATGGGTCTGGCCATAAAAAATAAAATGATCTTTGTAAAAATACAAAATCACATGAGACATGATAAATGATAAAAACAGAATTCCAAATTCTACCCAACCTACCATATTAAGTTTTTAAAAATTAAATACAGAATAAATGATTTAAGAGGCATTAGAAAATAGTAAGTGTTTTGATGGTTGAGTTTTTCCCTGTATGCTGTTTTATAAGTTGATTTTCTAACAAAATAATTTAAATAAAAACATTTTATATTTGTACATAAATGCTAATTCATCTCACCCCTGATCAGAGACACTCCACCAAATTTCAAATAAAGCCTTGAAAGTGGGAACCTCAGCTGTAATTTTTCATCAGTCATAACTACAAAAAAATTGAAACATCCACTTAGGAATTTGAATTAGTCCCTAGAAAACAAACAGGCTCATTTTCACTAAGATCAACAAGTCTAAATAATAAAGCTATTTCGGGGGGGGGGGGGAGGAATTTATCAAGGCAGTGTAAATCGTAAGACAATAAAGAAATAACCTTTACTGTATATTTTCTGTGCTATATAAGCAGTGTACCCATTAGTTCAAATATATTATCTCACTTTAAAATCATGGACATGGAGAACAGACCTGTGGTTGCCAAGGGGGAGGGGGAGGGAGTGGGAAGGATTGGGAATTTGGGGTTAATAGATACAAACTATTGCCTTTGGAATGGATAAGCACTGAGATGCTTCTGTATAGCACTGGGAACTACATCTAGTCACTTATGATGGAGCATGATAATGTGAGAAAAAAGAATGTATGCAAGTATGAATAACTGGGTCACCTTGCTGTACAGTAGAAAATTGACAGAACATTGTACACCAGCTATAATGGAAAAAATAAAAATCATTATAAAATATAAGTAAATATATTATCTTGTTTTAATCTTCAGTGTAACTCTACAATACAGACATCCTTATCTGCAACAGTGGTGAAGAACAAGGATCCATAGATTTTCACCCGCATATAGTACAACCCCTAAAATAGGTTTACTGATAAATTCTTAACAAAGTACTCAGATTACATGAGCTTCCATTTTACAGCTGACAGAGACCTGGAGACCACCTACCCCAACATTTTAGAAATGAAGAAATGATACACTCAGAGAAAAAAGATTTGTTGATGATCACACATCCAGATAAGAATGATTATCAATACCAGAATTATGGTTCTATCATTCTTTCCACTGCACCACACTTCAATTCCATCACTGAGTTCAAATCAACATGACTAAATATTTGCCTTCAAAAATTGTCCTTGGATGGAGTTCCCGTCATGGTGCAATGGAAATGAATCCGACTAGGAACCACAGGGTTGTGGGTTCAATCCCTGGCCTTGCTCAATGGGTTAAGGATCCAACATTGCCGTGAGCTGTGGTGTAGGCCAGCAGCTGTAGCTCCAATTTTACCCCTAGCCTGGGAACCTCCACTTGCCAAGGGTGCAGCCCCATTTAAAAAAAAAAAAAAGTATTACCCTTGGAGTTCCCTGGTAGTCTACCAGGTTAAGGATCTGGAATTTTCACTCCTATGGCAAGGGTTTGATCCCTGGCCTTGGAACTTCCACATGCAGCTGATATGGCCAAAAAATTAAAAAATAAATTACCCTGGGAGTTCTCACTGTTGCTCAGTGGGTTACAAACCTGACTAGTATCCTTGAGGGTGCAGGTTTGATCTCCGGCCTCACTCAGTGCTTTAAGGATCCAGCGTTACCATGAGCTATAGTGTAGGTCACAGATATGGCTCAGGTCCTGTGTTGTTGTGGCTGTGGTATAGGCTGGCAGCTACAGCTCTGATTCTGCCCCTCGCCTAGGAACTTCCAAATGCCAAGGGAGTGGCCCTAAAAAAAAAAGAAAAATTTATCCTGACAATATACTCCTCCCCAAATACTTCCTTTTCTGAGAAGATTATTTATACATATATACACACATGTATATGTGTATGTGTATATATATATATACACATTATATAAATATATATACACATACATATATATACATGGCTCACACGTCCATTCACATAATTCTGAATATCGAAGCCCTTTAAACACAATACCTGAGGCCACACACTGATAAGCCATCTGCTTTTTGGGAACATCTACGGAACAATCACTAGAATAGGCAACACAGCTTTCAATATATAAATTCTCTATTAAGATGTTTACAAAATAATACTCTTGTTGCTAATAAATGAAAACACTATCTTCTACTAAAAAATTCATTAAGGAACGCCATTCATTAAAAGATTTAACTACATGAAACATGCCACTGTGACCTATATTGAGTTGTTCCATAAGACAATACGATCTTTTTTTTTGTTATGAGCTCACGTCTATAGCAAAAAGACTTACTTTCCTTAAGAAAAACAGCTCTGCTCTCCCAATTAGAGTCCCAGAGGAATCTGACTGAACTCTCCAGGGCATACAGTGGGACAAAGACCACTGATACTGCATCTCACATACACACACACACACACCCTAGCCCTTCCCCTCGAGATTGATCAGAGCTAACTTTTCTTTTTTTTTTTTTTTTTTACAGAGAGGAAAATATCAGAGCATTCATTCATTTTTGACTAGAGACCCCAGCAAAAGTCATGCCCTAATCTAAAACTGATCCGCTGAAAATCAAAAGTCTCAGGACTTCCTCACCTAATCCCACTGAAACTGTCCTTTCTCTGAAAATACAGATTCCTCATCTGCCTCTTGCATCACAGACTGTTATCAAGCTATCTGTGTGCAGAAGTCCACACTGCAGGAACAAAAGCCCATACTTTGTTTGAAAAGCCTTAAATGATGGAAAACTCACTATTGTTTCCTGCAGCCATCTGTGTTTTACGGGGCAGCTCTGGTAGGAATTTCTCCCAGTGTTGATCACAGAGAATCTGGTAATGCTTGCTTAACTGTCCTGTGGGTTATTAGACACATCCACTTCCAATGAGTAGTCATCATTAGCCCCTGGTTAATGGCAGGTTTGCTGTCATTTGTTCCATTTATCCAGCCCTTTCTACACACCCTCAAATCCCATAGACCCTCCATCTTTAGCCATTAAAAATACATGGTTGAAGCAAGCAAATATTAGGGCATAGGCATTTGAGATAATTTTTTGTCATATACAAAAACATTTTTTGTTTGTCAGTCATAGGCTGGCCTCATCAGACTTACTAAGGAACGACTTTGTTTAGCCCTGGGTCTCAACCCTAAAGATTATGATTCAGAAAATCTGGAAAGTCAAACTTTGAAAAAAAAAATAATAAGATTTTGCTACACATAACTAGTTTAGAAACCAGTGGTCTAAATTAAAAAAAATTTTTTTCTTTTTAGCTGCCCTGCAGCATATTGACGTCCCAAGCCAAGGATCAGATCCAAACAGCAGTTACAATCTATGCTGCAGCTATAGCCACGCCAGATCCTTAACCCACTGTACCAGGCTAAGGACCAAACCTGTGTCCCAGCATTCCAGAGATGCCATGGATTCCATTGTGCCACAGAGGGAACTCCAGTCTAAATAATTTCACAAGTTTCTGGAGTCTCTAGTATTCTTCAATTCAAATTTACTACCATGCTTACTGCATATAGTAATTGTAAGTACTACAACTGTTAGAAAAAGCCTTCCTGGTCCCCCACCATTGCAGGTGGGGTTCATGGGCAATAGGTTTTAAGTTTAACATTAGTATTCAGGGGATTTCCCCTTTGTGGCTCAGCAGAAACCGAGCCTGAATAGTATCCATGAGGATGCTGGTTCAATCCCTGGCCCCTCTCAGTGGGTTAAGGGTCCCGTGTTGCTGTGAGCTGAGGTGTAGGTGGCAGCTGCAGCTCGGATTTTGTATTGCTGTGGCAAAGGCTGGCAGCTATAGCTCCAATTCAACCCCTAGCCTGGGAACTTCCACATGCTATACCAGTGGCCCTAAAAAGCAAAAAGATTAGCATTCAGGAAGTTTACTGGGAGGTGTTACAGAAATGAAGCAGGCTTGCGCAGAATTAGAAATTGGGCTTCAGTACCATCCTGAGAAGACTGTAGCTGACTCACAGGGCCCTCTAAGGCTGCAATAGCTCTTCAGAGTTGTTTTGGATTGGGACAAGGAGGCTGAATCTTCACACCTGGTAGAAAACTATCACTGGATGCTTTCCTACCCCCAGAAAAGGACCATGAACTTGATGAGGTCACTTTCTTCAGCTCAGGGCAGCTGATGGCTAAATAAATTCCCCAGTCCTGAAGGGTGATCCGGGTACATGTCACAACATCCAGTTCACCAACCTTCACAAGAAACAAGATAAGAGCTAAGCCGAGCAATTCTCAGCAGAGAACAGGCAGTTTTTAAGTGGCCAAAAAGAGGACATTATCATCTTTCACTTCACTTCCTCCCATTTCTAAGACTGGATATTTACAGAATGATTAAATGAAACAAGAATGTCTGTGATATTATTTCTAATCCCTCAAATGGCACTTTTTAGGGCTTCTTCGGGTTTATAGTTCAATCAATCAAACAAAATGTTTCCAAATATGTCATTTTGTTCAATTAAAAGATTTGTATTTACTACATGTATTTCTCCCTTAATGGTTTTTTAAAAGAATTCCTGATTCTTATGACATCACATACTATAGCCCTTTCACAGGGCATGGCAATGATCAATCATTACAGTTTCTCAGGAGCCAGGAAATGGCCCTTTTCCCTAACTTGCCTGATTCAATAGCTATATTAAACAAATGGAATAGATGAGATCCTATCAAGGCCCCTTCAAATCAGAAGGGGTCTTTCAGTAGTTTAAGGAGAACGAAACCAGCTTTAAGAAGTAGATGGAGTTTCAGATGGGATGCTGAATACTATACTTAAGAGTCAAATATCCTTGGTCTGAGTTCTGCTGCTTTTAGCTTCTGGTCCAAACATCTCACTAAGTTTGAGTCCAATTTCCCTGACTAGTAAATTACGGGTAACTCCAACTCCACCAAAGGCATCCTAAGGATGACACAGGAAGATAAAACGCAGGACTTGGTCCACATATACAAAGGCATCACTCCCTATCCTGCCGTCCTCCATCACTGGGTTTCTCTGCACTGTCCTCGTAACCAGCACACAAGCAAATTGGGCAGGCATTTTCTTCCATCGCTGATTTAGACATATCATAAATCTTGCCTATGATGATAAAAACTACAACATTCGATGTGCCACATCCTTCAGAAAGTATTCTACATGCATTATCAAATTTAATTCTTCTAGCAAATCTACAAAGTGAAATTTTTTTTTTTTTTTTTTTGCCTTTTTAGGGCCACACCTGTGGCATATGGAAGTTTCCTGGCTGGGCAGGGGTCTAAGAAGAGCAGCTGCTGGCCTAGATCACAGCAACACCAGATCCAAACCACGTCTTTAACCTACACCACAGTTCATGGCAACTCCGGACCCTTTAACCCTCTGAGCAAGGCCAGGGATAGAACCTGCATCTTCAAGGATACAAGTCAGGTTCTTAACTGAGCCACAACAGGAACACCATACAAAATGAATTTTTTATCACATATTCCCATTTCACAGTGAAGAAAGTGAAGCCTACAGGGGTCTAAAACAGTCTAACCAACATCCAATGAGTAAAACCAAAGCCTTACAGACCCTCACCCCGCTTCCCTTCCTCTGGCTCCACCTGCAGCATGCAGAAAGTTCCTGGGCCAGGGATTGAACCTGAGCCAGAGCAATGACAATATCAGATCCTTAACTGTTAGGCCACTAGGGAACTCCTTCCCTTCTTTTTGAAGTACTCCAAAGAGTAGAGACAGGAGGTAAAGAACATTTCTGAAATTCTCTGACATCATTTGATCTTGAAAGTCATTAATAAAAATGTAAATCTTTCACTTATGATGGAGCATGATAATGTGAGGAAAAAAGAATGTATATATGTATGTGTTACTGGGTCACCTTGCTGTACAGTAGAAAATTGACAAAACACTGTAAACTAGCTATAATGGCAAAAAATTAAAATTAAAATTTTTAATGTAAATTTTTATTAGATGTCAATTGTTATTTTTAATACCTTTCAGTTTAGTCTGTAAATAGATTTTGTTTTGGCTTGGGGGGGTTTAGTTCAAGTAACAGGAATTTTTTTTCATAGAAGATTAAGAAATAAATTGTTGCTCCACTGTCATAGACTAAGCAAGCAAAGGTAGACTGAAGGATACAGAGGGACCAGAACCAGCACCACCTATTTCCATCCTTAGCCAGACAAAAGGGACACATCCTCCTGATAAGAGGTTAATAACGTCCCATTCACAGATGAAAGATAAACTATTAAAATCCACTCAGAGGAGTTCCCATCGTGGCGCAGCAGAAACATATCTGACTAGCATCCATGAGGACACAGGTTCGACCCCTGGCCCTGCTCAGTGGGTTAAGGATCCGGTGTTGCCATGAGCTGTGGTGTAGGTCGCAGACACGGCTTGGATCTGTCATTGCTATGGCTGTGGCATAGGCCAGCAGTTGCAGTTCCAATTTGACTCCTAGCCTGGGAACCTCCATATGCCGTGAGAGCAGCCCTGAATATACAAAAATAAATTAAATATAAAATAAAATCATCTCAGGGCTGAACTTTTAACTAAAGCTTCATTTTCTGTAACATTTTTCATCTTCTTTCAAAAAAATACATTTTGAAATGCAACTTAGAAAAAATGTAGAATACTTTTGGAATACACAAGAAACTTACAAAAGTGACTTAGTATTAAAATTTAGTGGTCACTTGAATTAACTGGTATGATGTTTTTAAAATACAACCTCTGAACCTCACTTCCAGAATTGCCGGTTCATAGATCCAGAGTAGAAAATCTGAATTTTTAACATGCTTTATGACTGATTCTGATGCATGTAGTTTGCAACCTTATTTTGAGGGGAAAAAATGCATTAAAAGAAAATCCTAAACCAGACAGTGGTTTATATCCATATATGCTAAAGGGAAATAAGTACTGTATATACAAGTTTGCATTTTCAAGACCTCGGTAAGGAAGAAAGAGGGTATGAGTAGAAAAGAAATCTCCCGGCATGGATATGGAAATAGAACTCTTAATCCTTCCCCTCTGAGGGAGGAAATTGTAGACTTTGTAGAACAGAAAAATAACTTGGACCTCAGGCAAAAAGGAAAAGATACACAAAGGGTCTAGTAAGTTACCAAGAGTTGGACAGTGGTCATCAGTGTGTTGCCAAAACTGTCAATATGTAACCAGTTGTAGCAATTTTTAAGAGATCTGGAAAATCATGCACAGGCCTAATGATCTTCCACTGCTAAAGACCTTCCAGAAGATAAATTGTTATCTGTTTCTGCTCAAAGCAGAAGAACCACAATCAGACTATGCAAAGGCTGGAAAGAGCTGAAGATTTTAGAGGTTGCTCCAATTGTTACCTTTTAAATATATCATGTCATTAATAATTAGTCAATGTTTGATGTTAGAGGTAAATAATTAATGTTTGGTCTTTATTAAAAGTTCTATCATTTGTTAGGTAGCCATTGACTAAAACCACCCACCTCAGCCAGGCACAATAATAACTGCTTACATGAGCTGTCTAACAACAGGCCCCAATAAGGAACACGGTGTTGCCCAGAAGACTAACCAGAAGAATTTGGGAGAGGTCGATCAGAGGAGGAGAAGACCAATTTCCCAGAATCCTTGGAGCTTGAATCCATCTTGGCTGAGAGATACACAGCCCCACCAAGAAGCACCTTGAGCCACACCAAATATAGGCCAAGCAAGACTCACCAGAGACAACCCAGAAACTAACCCCATTCCCATAAAACCAGAGACTGCCAGTGACATGACAGAGCAGTGCTGGTTTCCCTTACCCTGCTGTTCTCTGCCCAGGTGCCCATGTGTGTCATAATGTCTCTTCAGACAATTTACTTCTGAGTATAGACAAGAGCCCACTCTTGGGCCCTGCAAGGGGTCCCCCTTCCTGCAGCAATTCTAGAAATGGCACGACCAGATAATAAACCATCACCCTTGCTTCTTAAACATACACAATGTTAAAGCCTAGTCAACCACCTTTAACATGATGTGAGCTTCCAGAATTTCAGACCTCGTGAAGAATAAAAACAGCTCTGAAGACAACTTTGCACATATTGTCTGGGATCTTAGGAAAAAAAAATTTTTTTTTGGTCTTTTTGTCTTTTTTTAGGGCCATACCCATGGCATATGGAGGTTCCCAGGATAGGGCTCCAATCAGAGATGTAGCCGCCAGCCTACATCAGAGCCACAGCAATGTGGGATCTGAGCCCTGTCTACAACCTACATCACAACCCACGGCAACTCCAGATCCTTAACCCACTGAGCAAAGGCAGGAATCGAACCCATGTCCTCATGGATGCCAGTTGAGTTTTCTAACTGCTAAGTCATGATGGGAACTCCAGGAAAAAAAAAAAAATTATATATGTGGGGATAGAAATGGCCAATGCTTCCTAGCTATCAAATAGAAGATATAAAATTTTCTGGAGTTCCTGTCGTGGCTCAGTGGTTAACAATCAGACTAGGAACCATGAGGTTGCAGGTTCGGTCCCTGGCCTTGCTCAGTGGGTTAAGGATCCGGCATTGCCGTGAGCTGTGGTGTAGGTTTCAGATGCAGCTCAGATCCCGCATTGCTGTGGCTCTAGCGGAGGCCAGTGGCTACAGCTCTGACTCAATCCCTAGCCTAGGAACCTCCATATGCCACAGGAGCAGCCCTAGAAAAGGCAAAAAGACCAAAAAAAAAAAAAAAAGACATAAGATTTTCAGATAACATAGAAATTTAAAACATTAATAAAGTCAATATTTTATGTAAAACCTTTATAGACTTACAGAAAACATTTAATAATAAAATATTGAAATATTGACAGAAAGGAAACCAACTAGTATCCATGAGAATGCAGGTTCGATCCCTGGCCTCACTCAGTAGATCAGGGATCTGGAGTTGCCATGAGCTGTGGTATAGGTCACAGATGCAGCTCAGATCCCACATTGCTGTGGCTGTGGTATAGGCCAGCAGCTGCAGTTCCACTTTAACTGCTAGCCTGGGACCTTCCATATGCCACAGGTGCAGCCCTAAAAAGAAAAGGAAAAAAAAATGATACTAAAGAATTTATAAAACAGAAAAAAACTCAGATTTCAAAATCGAATTTCGGATTACCCAAGGGAAAACCATGGGGCTGGGGGGAGGGGTAAACTGGGAGGATGGGATTAACACATACACACTACTATATATAAAATAGACAACTAACAAGGACCTACTCTATAGCACAAGGAGGTCTACTCAATATTCTGTAATAACATATATAGGAGAAAAGAATGGATATATGTATATGTATAGCTGATTCATTTTATGTTTTTTTTTGGGGGGGGGGGTTGTCTTTTTGCTATTTCTTTGGGGCCGCTCCCACGACATATGGAGGTTCCCAGGCTAGGGGTTGAATCGGAGGTGCAGCCGCCGGCCGACACCAGAGCCACAGCAACGCGGGATCCGAGCCGCGTCTGCAACCTACACCACAGCTCAGGGCAACGCCGGATCCTTAACCCACTGAGCAAGGGCAGGGACTGAACCCGCAACCTCATGGTTCCCAGTTGGATTCGTCAGCCACTGCGCCACGAAGGGAACTCCTGATTCATTTTATGTAAACCTAAAGCTAATACAAAGTTGTAAATCAACTGTACCCCCCCAAATTTTTTTAATAAATAAAATATTTAAAGGAGTTGCCATTGTGGCTCAGTGGTAACCAACCTGAGTAGTATCCACGAGAATGCAGGCTCAATCTCTAGACTCACTCAGTGGGTTAAGGACCCAGTGTTGCCATGAGCTGTGGTGTACATGGCAGATGCTGTTTGGATCCCACATTGCTATGGCTGTGGCATAGGCAGGAGGCTACAGCTCTGATTTGATTCCCAACCTGGGAACTTCCATGTGCCACAGGTGCAGCCCTAAAAAAAAAAAAAGGACATTATAATATACATATGTGTGTGTGTGTATATATATATATACACACACACATATATATATATACATGTTACATATGTATATAGAAAGCTTTCTCCTTCAGATAGACAAGTGATCTGTTATCACCACTTCTAATCAACATGGTAATGGGGTCTTGAACTTAATACAAAAGAGGCCCCCCCCCCAAAAAAAAGAGGTACAAAATAAAAGATCTAGGTAATTGACAGGAAGAAATAAAGCTGCAAATCTTTTGTTTCAGCCGATAACATGATTGTTTATATAAGAAATCCAAAAGATTTCAAACCACTGGAATTCAAACCAAATTTTTATGAATTCCTACTGTAAACTAGAATAATTGATAGGTATTTACCCCTTTACTCTTCATATTCTATTTTCAAGGTCAAAAACATCATTAACTCAACTTCACATTTTATTAAATGTTATGTTGACCTTCTAAGTCCCCTGTGGTCCCAATTCTAATTCTTTTCCTACTTTTGATTAGTCTGTCCCATCAGAACCATTCAACTAAAATTGCCTCAGAAGTAGAGAGAATTAGAATTTAGTTATTGACTTTTCCAAAGGGCAGGGTAATGAATATATAAAACAATCAAGGGATAAACAATCATGGGTGCCAAATGAGCAATGCAAATGGCTTCCTGTTGAGGTTTTTAAACTTTATTATTAAGCTGTAGTAAAGAGCAGTGCCTAGCAATCATAATTTCTAATAAAGAAGCTGGCCTAATCAAATTTTTTTATCACTTGCATTGAGCTATCCAGACCTAAGTCTCTATTTTTGACAGTTAATACAATAACCCATACATGCACATTTAATTCATCTTTTTATTTATTTTTTGTCTTTTTGCCTTTTCTAGGGCCACTTCCCGTGGCACATGGAGGTTCCCAGGTAGGGGTCCAATCAGAGCCGTAGACACTGGCCCATGCCAGAGCCACAGCAATGTGGGATCCGAGCCGTGTCTGCGACCCACACCACAGCTCATGGCAACACCGGATCCTTAACCCACTGAGTAAGGCCAGGGATCAAACCTGCAACCCCATGGTTCCTAGTCGGATTCGTTAACCACTGTGCCACGACGAGAACTCCTAATTCATCTTTTTAAAATACTATCCAATTCTAGGGGAGAAAAATCTTTGCAAGTGAATTGACTGACAAGGGATTAATCTCCAAAATTTATAAACAACTTCTGTAGCTCCATACCAAAAAAACAAACAACCCCATCAAAAAATGGGCAGAAGATCTAAACAGACAGTTCTCCAAAGAAGACACACAGATGGCCAAGAAACACATGAAAAGATGTTCAACATCACTCATTATTAGGGAAATGCAAATCAAAACCACGATGAGGTACCACCTTACGCCAGCCAGAATGGCCAGCATCCAAAAGTCTACAAACAATAAGTGCTGGAGAGGGAGTGGAGAAAAAGAAATCTAGTATACTGTTGGTGGGATTGTAAATTGGTGCAACCACTGTGGAAAACAGTATGGAGATTCCTCAGAAAACTCAAACTAGAACTACCATTTGATCCAGCAATCCCACTCCTGGGCATCTATCCAGAGAAAACCACGACCCGCAAAGACACATGCACTCCGATGTTTATTGCAGCATTATTTACAGTAGCCAAAAGATGGAAACAACCTCAATGTCCATCGACAGAGGAGTGGATCAAGAAGAGGTGGTACATATTCACAATGGAATATTACTCAGCCATTAAAAAGAATGAAATACCAGCATTTTTTGCAACATGGATGGACCTAGAAACTATCATGCTAAGTGAAGTCAGCCATACAATGAGATGCCAACATCAAATGCTTTCCCTTACATGTGGAACCTGAAAAAAGAACAGACTGAACTTCTTGGCAGAACAGATGCTGACTCACAGACATTGAAAAACTTATGGTCTCCGGAGGAGACATTTTGGGGGGTGGGGGGATGTGCTTGGGCTGTGGGATGGAAATCCTGTGAAATCAGACTGTTATGATCATTATACAACTACAGATGTGATAAATTCATTTGAGTAATAAAAAAAAGAAAATTATATATCAAACTTTGAAAAAAAATAAAAATAAAAATACTATCCAATTCTAAGACTAATTTGATGTCCTACCAAGATTAAAAAAAAAAAAAAACTTACATATGGCTAACAAAAATGCAAAAGGCACAACTTAAAATTTCATTAAGAAATGGAAAATATTTTAATTTAAAGTAACCGTGAATAATTGGTTTAATTCTATCAAAAAAAACCTTTACCAATAAAAACATACATACTTATAATGTACCAGGTACAATACAAGCACTACAAAATCATAGAATAAAAAATATGCGAACCAATGTTTTTATGACTGGTAATTGGGTGGGGAAAACCCTTGCAAGTCTGACCATTCCTTTAGAAATGACAATGACCCTGAAGAAACATTTTTCTTCTATGTGTTAGTGACTTCCATGGCAACTCTTCATCTGCTTCCCACTATTTTCAATGGCTTTTAAGAATAAACTTACATATGTCAATGTACCAAGATTATCTGTGTTTGCATAAACCATATGGCTCTTTGACAAAGGTGGTTATGCCAATAACATTAGAGAAATATTTAAATATCACGTCTGTTTTGTAAGGGGAAAAAAAATGAGGGTAAAATGGGAATGAAGTTGGGGTGGGAAGCACTATTTCCACAAATTTATTTGTAATCTTGTTTTTCTTTTTGGGGGCCACACCCACGCCATATGGAGGTTCCCAAGATAGGGGTCGAATCAGAGCTGCAGTTGTCTGGCCTAAACCGCAGGCACAGCAAACACTAGGTCAGAGTCACATTTGTGACCTACATCACAGCCCACAGCAACACCAGATCCTCAACCCACTGAGCCAGGCCAGGGCCTGAACCTGGGTCTTCATGGATACTAGTCAGGTTCTTAACCCACTGAGCCACAACTAATCTTTAAGCTAGTGCCTATAGGGTCCTCTATAGTTTCAGCAAGTGATTTTTAAACTCTAAGAAAAAAAATATTCTATACAGAATACACTTGAGTATGTCTTTATGTTACTAAGGAACCATTTTGAAAAAAATTAGGTCCATTAGAAGTGCCCTGACTGTTAAAGTTAAGCTTTCACCTGAGACTTATCATTAGTCTTATGTGACAGAAACTTCTGACCACAAGCTCTTACAGGAAAAACTAGCAGAACCTTAACACCTGAAATTGTGATCCTAAGAAAGGCAACTGTAATGATGGGTTTACACCCTAGAGAAAAAAAAAAAAAGAAAACATTAATTTTAAGGGGATCTTTTTGCAGATGCAGAATTGAGTTTCAGATAATTTATCTTCCATCTTTTTTAGGGCCACACCAACAACATATGGAAGTTCCCAGGGTAGGCATCAAATCAGAGCTGCAGCTGGCGGCCATAGTCAAGGCAACGCCAGATCCAAGCCACATCTGCAAACTACCCCACAGCTTGTGGGTTCAAGGATCCCTGGCCTCACTCAGTAGGTTAAGGATCCATCATTGCTGTGAGCTGTGATGAAGGTCACAGATGCAGCTTAGACCTGACATTGCATGTTTTTGTGGTGTAGGCTGGCAGCTACAGCTCTGATTCAACCCCAAGCCTGGGACTCTCCATAAGTCACAAGTGCAGTCCTAGAAAGACACACACACACCCCGAAAAAAAGTTAAGGCAAGGGAGTTCCCTGGTGGCCCAGCTGGTTAAGGATTCAGAGTTGTCACTGCTGTGGTTCAATTCCTGGCCAGGGAACTTATGCATGCTATGGGTGTGGCCAAAAAAATAAAGTCAGTAAAACAAAATTTCCTTTTTTTTTTTTTGGCCAGCTAGCGGCACATGGAGTTCCCTGGCCAGGGATCAGATCCAGGGCCCAGATGCCACTGTTGCCACAGCTGCAGCAATGCTAGATCCCTAACCCACTGTCAAGGATCCAACTTGTGTCCCAGCTCTCTAGAGACGCCCAGATCCCACTGCACCACAGCAGGAACTCCGCTGTTGCTTTTTTAATAAGGAAAAATTGAGTGTACTTGTGGTATTGTCAATTACCAATTTCCATTCCATATCCTGCATGTGGGTGAGAAGTTATCTGTATCAGTTCTTTAAAAGTTACCTAGAACATATAGTCCTAGGAACTTTATCTAGTCACTTGTGATGGAGCATGATGGAGGATAATGTGAGAAAAAGAACGTGTATATGTATGTGTGACTGGTTCACTTTGCTGTACAGTGGAAAATTGACAGAACACTGTAAACCAGCTATAATGGAAAAAATAAAAATTAAAAAATAATAAAGTTACCTAAAATGACTCCAGAAATAGCATGCCTTTATTTTTACTGATATGAAAAAAAAGACGAAATAGGAGAGGAGAAAAGAGAGTTACATCTTAACAGTGAAGGTTCTATCTGTGATACATATATAGATACATATATAGAATTTATGCGCGCGCACATGTATCATATAACAGCCCATGTGAGGTGATTTATAAGTCAGTACTCAGGGGAGTTCCCGTCGTGGCGCAGTGGTTAACGAATCCGACTAGGAACCATGAGGTTGCGGGTTCGGTCCCTGCCCTTGCTCAGTGGGTTAACGATCCGGCATTGCCTTGAGCTGTGGTGTGGGTTGCGGATGCGGCTCAGATCCCGAGTTGTTGTGGCTCTGCCGTAGGCCAGTGGCTACAGCTCCAATTGGACCCCTAGCCTGGGAACCTCCATATGCCATGGGAGCGGCCCCAAAGAAATAGCAAAAAGACAGAAAAAAAAAAAAAAGTCAGTACTCAGTATTTTATACACATTTTTGTCACTTACACCTCATAATACTAGGTGTTAAGTGTAATTATTCTGATTTTACAAATCAAACAACTGAAACTCAGAGACATTAAGTAACCTCCTCTCGAAACAATTTGAATTATTTAAATTCACATTGTACTTTCAGTCTTTATCACCTCGTCTCCCCATTTGGAGAAATTTGGGAGTTGTTTCTCTGCAATAGCTTGCACAGAGCTGGGAAAAGCATAAATGTTTTAAAATTCTACTTTAAGGTCAGTTAAATTAACTCATCAAAGGCTTTTTACAACTGATTATAACTTTGCATTGAAATACATGCCAGGATCAGCTCCCCCCCGACCCCGCCCCATTTAGGGCGTAGAGAAGTCAAATCGGGCTGCAGCTGCTGGCCTACGCCACAGCCACACAGGATCCTACCTGCATCTGCAACCTACACTGCAGCTCACAGCAACACAGGATCCTTAACCCGCTGAGCAGGGCCAGGGACTGAACCCACATCCTCGTGGATACTAGTCAGGTTCATTACCACTGAGCCACAATGGGAACTCATGAAAGGAATTTTAATCCAGATATATTTCCTATTTTAGAATTGCATAAAATCTATTAGTATCAACTAAGAGGAATTCAGAAGCCCCTAGATCAAGATATGACAGAGGAACCCTGTCTCCATTATTTACCAGTTGTATGACTATACAAACTCCATTTTCTTTTTATTTATTTTCCCTTTTTTGGCCACCCCGCAGCATATAAAATTCCTCGGCCAGCGATCAGATCTGAGCCGTGATTGTGACCTAAGCCACAGCTGCAGCATCACTGGATACTTAACCCACTGTGCCAGGCTGGAGATTGAGTGTGTGTCCCAGCACTCCCAAGATGCTGCCAATCCCATTGTGCCACAGTGGGAACTCCTCAAATATAGTTTCTTATTTTCTTGATGCTCCAGCAAGTGACCCTCCCAAGTTTCATCAATTCAAGCACACCCTTCATATGCAAATCAACTAACCCAGAGCCCATACAATCATGAAAAGAGGATAATGATCTAGATGTTCAGTTGCACATTTATGGAACTTGAGAGTTGTCACTAACTGTTCTAAGGAGTAGAAAGGTCAACAGACTGAAAAATCAACAACTCTTCTGGGATGCGTAAGAGAAGGAAGGACATGGCAAACCTGTGCCCCCAGATTGAAGAGGCAGGCGAGTACAGGAGTCCTGGCTTACTGGAACAGAGACTTACTAGCAAAAAAAGCCATGGGATCCACTCTGGATAGAAAAACCTCAACTGTAATTGATGAACTGCTGGAGGCTCCATGAGGACAAGTCTGAGAGCTAAAAACTTCAGTCATGGGGTGGCACCCATGATACTGTGAGATTTGCCTGCAGAAATTTCAACGATTCCCATAATAAATAAATTCTAGCAAAGAGAGTGGAAGAAAGAACCAGTTTTAAACACTTGAGAGCACTCTGTTCTTAACAAGGCCTGACCTCATGGGAAACTAAAACTAGTTAACCAGAGGCTAACCTGCTAGAGTATTATCAGAGCCTAATTGACCTGGGGAAAGAAAATACCCAGTTCCAGCTGGATCCAACTTCCATGTGGGAGAAGGAAAATATCCAACTCCAGCCCATTCAAGCCATCCTGTTCCACCTAGGGGGCAGAAATAAAACACTTATGAAGTTCACAGGGGCAAAGGCTCACTAAAAGTTTAAGACCTCCCTCACCACAACATTACAGCATATTTACAGCAGATCCTTTTCTAGTACATCATGTCTGGGTTTCCAGAAAATAATTACAAGACATAACAAAATATAAAAACACAATGTGAAGAGAGAGAGCAAGCTTTAAAACCAGGCATGGCAGGGATATTGGGTTTATTAGGCTAGGAGTTTGTTTGTTTCAATGGCTGTACCCACAGTATATGGAAGTTCCTGGGCTCAGACTAATTCAAAACACAGCTTTGAGCTATGCTGCAGTTGCAGCAACACCAGGATCCTCTAACCCACTGTGCCAATCTGCAACTCCACAGCAACCCAGGCCACTGCAGTCATATTCCTAGCCCACTGTGCCACAGAAGCAACTCCCAGTCTGGGAATTTAAAACAACTCTAACTTACATGCTAAGAGCTCTAGTGGATAGAGTAGATAGCATGCAAAAACAGATGAGTAAGCAAAAAGATGGAAATCTTTACAAAAGACCTAAAAGAAATTATGGGGGGTTAAAAAAAAAACATAAAAAAACCACTGTAACAAACATTTGCAGTAAAGATCAGGAAAAGAAAAGGATGTCCACTTTCACCACTATTATTCAACATAGCTTTGGAAGTCCTAGCCATGGCAATCGGAGAAGAAAAAGAAATAAAATGAATCCAAATTGGGAAGGAAGAAGTAAAACTATCACTGTTTGCAGATGACATGATACTACACCTAGAAAACCCTAAGGACAACACCAGACATCTGTTAGATCTCATCAATGAATTTGGTAAAGTTGCAGGATCCAAAATCAATACAGAGAAATTAATTGTTTTTCTATATACTAAGAAAAATGAAAGATCAGAAAGAGACATCAGAGAAACCATCCCATTTACCATCATATCAAAAAGAATAAAATACCTGGAAATAAACATATCCAAAGAGACCAAAGATCTGTACTCAGAAAATTCTAAGACAATAATGAAAAGCAAAGATGACACAGATGTAAAGATATACCAGATTCTTGGATTGCAAGAATCAACATTGTCAAAATGACTATACTAACCAAGGCAATCTACAGATTCAGTGCAATCCCTACCAAATTACCAAGGACATTCTTCACAGAACTAGAACAGAGTATTTTAAAATTTGTATGGAAACACAAGAGACCCTGAATAGATAAAGCAATATTGAAAATGAGAAACCAAAAATGGAGGAATCAACATTCCTGACTTCAGACAACACTATACAGCTACAGGTATCAAAATGAAATGGCACCAGCACAAAAACAGAAATATAGATTAATGTAACAGGAATAGAAAGCCCAGAAATAAACCTAACTAATCTATGACAAAGGAGGCAAGAACATACAGTGGAGAAAAGATACTAATAAATGGTGCTGGGAAAACTGGACAGCTTTGTGTAAAAGAATGAAAATAGAACACTATCTAATACCATACAAAAAAAATAAACTCAAAATGGATTAAAGACCTAAATATAATACTAGATACTATAAAACATAGGCAGAATGCTTTTCGACATAAATCACAACAACATCTTGTTTGATCCACCTCCTAGAATAATGAAAATAAAGACACAAATAAACCAATGGGACCTAATTAAACTCAAAAGCTTTTTCACAGTAAAGAAAATCATTTAAAAGGAAGACAACCCACGGATTGGAGAAAACCTTTGCAAATAATCCAATAGACAAGGGCCTAATTTTCAAAATATACAAACAACTGATACAACAGCGAAAAAACAAAATTGAAAAATAGGCAACAGACCTAAGTAGACAATTCTCCAAAGAAGACATAGAGATGGCCAACAGACACATGAAAAAAAAAAGGGTCAACATCACTAATCATTAGAGAATTGCAAATCAAAACTATAGTGAGGTGCCATCTCACACCAGTTAGAATGGCCATCATTAACAAGTCAACAAATAGCAAATGCTGGAGAGGGTGTGGAGAAAAGGGTACCCTCCTTCATTGATGGTGGGAATGTAAATTGGTACCACTGCTACAGATAACAGTATGGAGGTTCCTCAGAAAACAAAATGATCCAGCAATCCCATTCCCGGACATTTATCCAGACAAAACTTCCATTCAAAAAGATACATGTGGGAGTTTCCGTCCTGGCTCAGTAGTTAACAAATCCAACTGGGAACCTTGAGATTATGGGTTTGATCCCTGGCCACTCTCAGTGGGTTAAGGATCTGGTGTTGCTGGGAGATGTGGTGTTAGTCGCAGACACTGCTTGGATCCCACATTGCTGTGGCATAGGCCAGTGTCTGCAGGTCCGATTAGACCCCTAGCCTGGGAACCTCCATATGCTGTGGGTGAAGCCCTAGAAAATACAAAAAAAAAAAATCAAAAAGGTACATGCACCCGTATGTTCATTGCAGCACTATTGACAATAGCCAAGACATGGAAACAACCTAAATGTCCACCGACAGATGAATAGATTAAGAAGATGTAGTACATATGCAATAGAATACTACTCAGCCATAAAAAAAGATATGCCATTTGCAGGGAACATGGACAGAACTAGAGATTCTCATGCTAAGAGAAGTAAGCCAGAAAGAAAAAGACAAATATCATATGATACTACTTGTTTGTGCAATCTAAAATATGGCACAGATGATCCTTTTTACAAAATAGAAACAGATCACGGCCAAGGAGGCAGACTTGTGGTTTCTGGGGGGACAGAGGAGGGAGTGGGATGGATGGGCAATTTGGGGTTTGGGGATACAAACTGTTATATTTGGAATGGACAGGCAATGGAGCCCTACAATGTACAGCACAGGGAAGTGTGTGTGATTGGATCACTTTGCTATAAAATAGAAATTGAAGAAACATTATAAATCAACTATAATAAAAAAAATGAAAGAAAAATCTTTCTCAGACAAACAAAAATTGAGAGAATTTTTTGCCAGTATACCTGTCTTGAAACAAATGTTAAAAGAGACTCTTCAGGAGTTTATGCTGTAGTGCAATGAGTTAAGAATCTGACTGCAGCAGCTCTGGTTGCTGTGGAGGTACACGTTTGATCCCGAGCTCAGCATAGTGTATTAAAGGATCCAGCATTGCTGCACCTGCAGGTTGGATTCAATCTCTGGCCCAGGAAATTCCATATGCTATGATCATAAAAAAAAAAAAAAAAAGTTCTTCAGAGAGAAGGGTAGTACAGGTCAGAAATTCAGATCTACATAAAGGAAAAGCATTGAAGAAAAAATAAATGAAAGTAAACTAAACTTATTTTTGTTATTCTTGATTTAACAGACAATAGTTGGTTCAAAATAATATCAATGATGTACTTAATTATATATGTTTATGTATATATCTTTATATGTATATAAATGAAATGCTTATATATCTTTACAGACATATATAAATGAAATGCAATGCTTATATATCTTCATATGCTTATATATAAATGAAATGAATGATAGCAATGATATAAAGGATGAGAGAAAAATTAGGATTCTTTTGCTATTATAAGGTTTTCACACTACATGTGAGGTGGGTGGCATAGTGTTACTTTAATGGCTTTTGATTGTCAATATACATTGCAAATTCTAGGGCAATCATTTTAAAAAACAAAACAAGTAGTATTAATATGCTAAGAAAGGAGAGAAAATGGAATCACAAAATGCTCAAAAATTACAAAAAGCAGAAATAGAGTGGAAAACAAAGGCAAAGGACAGCAAGCAGAAAGAAGTATGACTATGGTAGATATTAATTCAGCTATATCAATAACCACTTTGAATGTCAATGGTTTAAATATACCAATTAAAAGACAGATTGTCAGGGTGGATCAAGAACTACAACCCAACTGTAAGTTGTCTAAAGAAACCCACTTTAAATACAAGGACACTCTTTAACCCACTGAGTGAGGCTAGGAATTGCACCCGAGTCCTCACAGACACTATGTCGGGATCTTAACCTGCTCAGCCACGATGGGAACTTCTGTTGTATTTTGTGTCTGCACATGTACTGTTTAGTCCATTCACATATGGAATGATGTCTTATTTGCTTTTGGTTTTGAGTAATTATGAATAAAGCTACAACAAAATATAAACCTAAGGACACAAATATGGAAAAAGTAAACCATACTAAAATAATCAAAAGAAAGGCATGCTAATCAAAAAAGTAGCTACATTAATTTCTAACAGAACAGACTTCAAAGTAAGGAAAGTCATCAGAGATAAATAAGGGCATTCTCCAAGAAGACATAGCAATTCTAAAAGTCTATGTGTTTAAGAGGCAAAAAGTGATAGAAATGCAAGGGAAAATAGATCAATCTACTATTATAGTTGGAAACCTCAACATCCCTCTCTCAGAAATTGACAGAATTAGTGGGCAGAAAATCAGTAAGGACATAGTTGAATGCAACACCACCAATCAAACAAATATAATTAACATCTATAAACTACTTTATCCAACAGCAGAAGAAATATTTTTCTCTGGCCAACTTGAACATTCACCAAGATAGACCACATTCTGGCCTATGAAACATACCTTACCAAATTTAAAAGAATCATCATCCAATGTCTGTTTTCAGACCACAAATGAAATTAAACTAAGAATAACAGATATAGCTATAAAACCCTAAATATGTGGAGATTATACAACACACTTCCAAATAACACATGGATTAAAGAAAAAAATTTTGAGACAAATTTAAAAATATAGGCTTTGGGGTGATTATGATATGTCAATGCAGATTCATCCTTGGTAAAAAAAAATATATATATATATATATATATATATATGTATCATTCTGGTGAGTGATATTGCTGATTGGGGAGGCTATGCATGTGTGGGGGCATGAGGTAAGTGGGAAACCTCTGTACCTGACTCTCAATTTTACTGTAAACCTAAAAATGCTTTTTTTTAAACATAGTAAGTCCAATGTACTTTTCACATCAATAACATGGTATTTTAATTTTAAGTAAAGTATGGCTAATAATTAATTTTAACTAAAAGCAATCAATAGTATCAATTACTTAAAAGGAGTCATGTTTAAGTTTTAGATTATATTTGAATACAAGTCAGATTATTGGCTTTACTTTCAGGGATATGAATTTTTTGCATCCTAAAAAGTCTTTCTTTTTGCCACTAATACAGAGATTGAGTTCTAAGTAAAGAATTTTGCTATAAGACATAAGGTGGAAAGGATGCAAGTTGTGACATCAAAACAGTTTTCCTGTGCCCAGAAAAGGAAATAAAAATTCAAGTAGGAGTTCCCATCGTGGCGCAGTGGTTAACGAATCCGACTAGGAACCATGAGGTTGCGGGTTCAATCCCTGCCCTTGCTCAGTGGGTTGACGATCCGGCGTTGCCATGAGCTGTGGTGTGGGTTGCAGGCGCGGCTCGGATCCCGCGTTGCTGTGGCTCTAGCGTAGGCCGGTGGCCACAGCTCCGATTCAACCCCTAGCCTGGGAACCTCCATATGCCGCGAGAGCAGCCCAAGAAATAGCAAAAAAAGACCAAAAAAAAAAATTCAAGTAGCCAACAAAAGGTAGAAAAAGTAGAAGGTTAAAGACTAGGACAACATGTTGCCTGGGTCTGCAAGAAATAAATCAGGGACCATGTACCATCTTCCTGGACCACTACTTCCTAAATAGTGGGAAGAAAAATCGAGACAATCCAGAGCACAGCTCTCTTGTCCCCTTTGCATGGCCAGTTAAATGGGCCAAAGATAGTAGTTCTAGTTGCCTATGATTAGTTGTACATGGCATGCAAACGGTCCTAAAACTTGCATATACCCCAAAAGGGGGGCATGGAAATTCTGAGAACAATGAAATTGATAAAAGGTTTTGTTGGGTTTTTTTTAAGTGTAATACTGATCCTTATACAAAGTGAACACTTAAGGATTGTATTTAACTCATTAATTAAAAAGGGAATCAGGAAGATGGTATGACTGGATAAAGTAGAACTCAAAGTATGTATTTATGTGTGTGTACATATATACATATATAAAACAAATATCATATGATATCACATGTAGAATCCAAAAATAATACAGATGACTTATAAATTAGAAAAAGACTCACAAACATCGAAAACAAATTTACGGTTAACAAAGGGGAAAGGCAGGGAGGGATAAATTAGGAGTATGGGATTAACAGATACAAGTTCCTGTTAGGTATGCAACAAAGATTTACTACATTGTTAAAAAAGAATATGTATATATATGTATACATTTACATGTATATATGTATAAATGCTGCAATAAATTTACAAACAGATGCAAAATGGCTCCGTCCACAGGGCAATAAAGCAGTGCATTCCACTGGTTACAGTTAATTTGCATTTCTGTAGACAAGAATTATTTGCATCATTATTAGTTTTCTACAATTTACAGAATTCTAAAATAGCTCAAAGACAGAGTCCCCATGGAATCAAGTAACCAGAAGAGTGTGCTACACTATGCTTTATTTTCCGTTTAGACACCCAGTCATCTTTTGGTCCAGTGTAGTCTTTCACAATGACTGGAAGAGAACTGTGATCTGGAGAATAAGGCAGGAGCCTGCAGAGACTTCACCTCCAGAGGCAACAGACCTCAAGGTTATTAGCAGCAGAAGTCAGAAGACTCCCTGAACAAGAACCAACCAGTCAACCAGGAGGAGCACCAAGCTTATCAGGATACTAAGCTCCTTCTTGAATCCAGACACCATTTTGGGAAGGAGGAAGGAAGAGACCACTTTCAATGATTAATAGAAAGAAACCTCTAAAAATTACTTTTTTTTTTTTTTTTTTTGGCTGCACCTATGGCATATGCAAGTTCCCAGGCCAGGGACTGAATTGAAAGTGCAGCTGCGATGTACACCACAGCTGCAGCACTGCAGGATCCTTAACCAACCGCTGCAGGCTGGGAATCAAACCCACACCTCAGCAGCAAACAGCCACGATGAGACAACACCAGAACCTTAACCCCATGCACCACAGCGGCAATTCCAAAACTGCTTTAATTTTAATGGAACAGTTTAAGGGGTTTTCCCCACACACACACACCAGTAAGAAAAAAAGCCACATGAAGTCAGTTATATAAAAGGCAAAATGTTACTTATCGGTTTCAGACATCAATGTAAATTTTAACTCTGTCATATTGGAAGAGATTTTCCTAAATTTTGGATACATTATGACACCTAAGTTTGCTAATAATCTATACTAGTTACAGTTCTTCAACAAGGGAAAAGCCTCTGACCATCCAAAGGAATGTCTCGGAGAATGCTGTATCAGAAACACATAAAAATTGACAGAAAAAAAAGAAAAAATAATGTCAATTATGATTTCAAGAAAGAACCTGACTCAAGAATATATTCTCTCCAGTGTCCCACCTTCTGCTTCTTAACTGTCTCCTCCATCATCTCATCTCCATTGCTGTTAAAGCTGCTTCTGCTGAAGTGTGACCCCAGGAAACCTCTAAAAGTTCTGGAGGGCTTTGTTTTAACTATTTGATCTCACTGTACAATATACAAAAGATGTAAGCATCATTCCCTTTAGGACTGAAGACTCCAGCAATAACACAGTTCAGGTGCCATGGCAACGAGGTCATGTAATGTGTCCATGGTGAAGACTTTATTTAATGTGGCCGAGTTTACTGTGATAGATTTATAAATCTGCTATTTATACCCGCATTAGAGAGCTATGAAGGTCACTTCCATTTTGTTTTAATTTATCAAATTCTTGGGAGGGAAATACATCTTCTAGTGCTATTTCTAAACTTGAGGTTTACAGAAGGGTTTAGGATATATTCCTTCAAATGTTGGAAAATAATCTCCATACTTTACAAGTTTTTTTTAAAGTGGTATTTGTCCCCTCCAGGAGACAAAGCCAGCACAGGCATTAGGCCAGGCTTCCCAATCACAGTAAATTGGGGCAATAAAACAATTATTAAAACTGCAAGTAAAAACTTCACTTTTAATTTATAATTACACTCATTCTTCTGTTGGTTAAAGTTTTTTTTTTTCCAAAGTTCCAAGGAATTTTTTGATGCACAATTCCTAGAAAGAAAAAACAAAAACAAAAACCACCACATCCAGCAGCTAGTACTGTGTATTCTAAAACACCCAGACAGAATATTGACAAGAGCCTAATTAGAGAAAATCCTAATTCTGCCTCTTGCTGAAGAAAGCTCCTATTAGCTTCATACCATCCACCCTTTGATTTACCATTTCAAATCAAATCTGTGCATGGTTAGTTACAGAATAAAAGCCTGGCATGGTTAGTTCCAGGAGAGGAAAAGAGCTAGAACTTCTGGATATAGAGTAGGCAACAAAATCAAAGCATTCCCAAATCATTTTATGCCCCATTTAAGTATTTATTCATTTAACAAATACTTATTGATGGTGTACCTGATATAAGAATGCTCAGAAAACTGAATATAAAACTACCGTATGATCCAGCAATCCCACTCCTGGGCATATACCCAGACATTCAAAAAGATACATGCACCCCTATGTTCAGTGCAGCACTATTCACAAGACATAGAAACAACCTAAATATCTGCAACAGATGAATAGCTTAAGAAGATGTGGTACATATTTACAATGGAATACTACTCAGCCATAAAAAAGATAAACTAATGCCAATTGCAGCAACATGAAAACAACTGGAGACTTTCATACTAAGTGCAGTAATCACAAAGGGAAAGGCAAATACCACATAATATCACATATATGTGGAACTTAAAATATGGCACAAATGCACCTACCTATGAAACAGAAACAGACTCATAGGCAGAACACAGACTTGTGGTTGCCCAGAGGAATAGGGAAGGGAGTGGGATAAACTACAAGTTTGGGGTTAGTAGAAGCAAACTATTACATTTAGAATGGATTATCAGTGAGGTCCTACTGTGCAGCAGAGTGAACTATATCCAATTTTTTGGGATAAACCATGATGGAAGAAAATATGAGAAAGGGAATGTATATATATTTATGGCTGGGTTGCTTTGCCATACAGCAGAAATTGGCACAACACAGTAAATCAAATTTTTACAATGTTTAAAAAAAAAAAAGGCATTCAGAAGTGAAAAAAAGAAGTAATAATGCTGTGGAATGCACTAGTATTTGTTAGAAACTTCAAGAGTTCCCCTTGCTGAAAACTGAAACTTGCCCCTGTACACCGAGGGCAAGGACAGATTAAAGAAAGAGAGAGGCAGACCCATCCAGATTGGCAGGTGGCAGGTTTAACGAGCAAGGGATGGAGTTCCCATCGTGGCTCGGCAGTAACACACTTGACTAATACACACGCAGGTTCAATCCCTGGCCTCACTTCGTGGGTGGGGGATCCATCATTGCCATGAGCTGTGGTGTAGGTTGCAGACATGTCTCAGATGCCATGAGCTGTGGTGTAGGCCAGCAGCTTCAGCTCTGATTTATCCCCTAGCCTAGGAACTTCCATATGCCATGGGTGCAGCTCTAAAAAGCCAGAAGAAAAAATAAACAAATCAAAGTAAGCAAGGGAAATTATACATGAGACTTGCTTTGAGTGGTCAAAAATGAGTAAATATCCATACCAATCCTCTAGGATCTTAAAAAAAGGCTCTCACAGGGTTCAGTCCCGTAGACGGTCCAGATGGTGTCAACAACACCTTGATCTCTCAAGGCCTGGGCTTAGAAAACTGTCCTTGTGTGGGAACAGTGGGAAGCATATACATTCCAAGGGCAAGGGAAGGGGTGAGGAGCCTCTAATTGCCCAGGTCCAGGGTCAACCAGTAGTCACAACCTCTCCATGACCTCCTTTAACAACTGGGCATGTAATAAGAATGAAAAAGACAGAGTTCACATTCCCAACAGTGCTGAAGTTTCAACATAGCTGAAAGATTAGTGAACAATTTCAATAAAGTGTCAGGAACGCTAAGACAGGGTAAAGCACAAGACTTTACCTAAGTGATGGGGGCAGGGGGTGCACTGAGGTTTCCCTGAGGAGCAACTTTAAACAGATTATCTGAGGAATAGACTTTTCACCCAGTGATTAATAGATTAAAAACCCCCTGAACTTTGACCAGAATAAAGGTGTTCCCAGGCAATGGTGTCTGGTGTAGAAACAGGGCTATGCTAATTGCAGCAAGAAAGAAAAACACAAATACTGCATTTCCAAATTTAGTCAACTAGGGACATTAAGTCAGGCCTCTTAAAAACAGGCACAAAATTTAATCATTCCAAGGAGTTGAGTACTGTGTTTCTTATCTACTAATCTAAAATTAAATTTCCCGTTTAGCTTTGACATAAATACTATTTATAGCCATTTAAAAAAAAAATGAAAAAAGAAAATTAAGTTTAAACCCAGGGTCTATTTCCCAAACCAAAAGCAATGGGAAGAAAGCGACATCTAATGGTCAGTTAGTTCACAACAACTCCATTTGCTCCCCCAAACTCAAGAGACTAGAAGAGATTATTTGACATAAACTATCAGATAAAGATAGCCTCAAATGTCATCCTAAAAAAAAGTCAAAAAATGGAGTTCCCGTCGTGGCGCAGTGTTAACGAACCTGACTAGGAACCATGAGGTTGAGGGTTCGATCCCTGGCCTCACTCAGTGAGTTAAGGATCCAGTGCTGCAGTGAACCGTGGTGTAGGTCACAGACAGGGCTCAGATCCTCGTTGCTGTGGCTTATGCCGGCGGCTACAGCTCCAATTAGACCCCTAGCCTAGGAACCTCCATATGCTTCAGGTGGGGCCCTAGAAAAGAAGAGAGAACAAAAAAAAAAAAAAAGTCAAAAATGCCATCCAGCCATCTGGGAAACAAGCTCAGTGCATTCAATCTTATGTCATACTTAGCTGCAGAAAGTGTGACCAAAAGGCATTGTAACCATTATTCATAAACAGCTTATGTGCTTTTAGAGTTTTAAGATTTTTCTTCTCTTGTGAAAAAATAAATAAATAAACACTTAGGTAGTCCAAAATGTATGAGACCCTCTTCCAAGTGTCTTGTATATTAATTTATTTAAGTCACTTTTATACAATCTACAACATTTACACAAGCAAATGAGGGATATAGGTCAAAGTAGAAATAAATTAATGTTGTAAAAAGGAAGAATATTAAATGGATTTAATTACTTCTTAGAACAGTATCTCAAAGGAACTTAAGATGTCATCATTTATATTTTGGTCCTCAGGACTTGCTGAAAAAAAATCTATCCCATGAGAGGAAATACAGTATGTTTACTTATTTTTACATGTTCCTTAATTCTGTCTACCCAGCTCTGTGCTTTATTATCTTGCTCATCTGTGGGAAGTATTTTTTTTTTACAAACTTACACTGGCTTAAGTTTAGTAGTTCAAATGGCCAATACCAAGAATGGGAATATAAGTCACAATATATGTTTCTTCTATAGCAAACTGTCCTTATGTGAAAATTAATTATGAGCATTGTTCTACATTGCCTACTAAAAGATTTGTTGAATGTTATGTGTTAGTCACCTTAACTAGCTAAATATCAACCCATCAAGGCAAACTGCTCCTAAATCCAAATGTAGTTTCATAAAAATGGTAGAAACCGTATTTGTTCTCATCTATAGTCGTATCACTTAATGAATTACATGTGCTCTCTTGCTTATACATAAATTCAGTTCAAGAAACAGCTTCAGGAGTTCCCGTCGTGGCGCAGTGGTTAACGAATCCGACTAGGAACCATGAGGTTGCGGGTTCGGTCCCTGCCCTTGCTCAGTGGGTTAACGATCCGGCGTTGCCGTGAGCTGTGGTGTAGGTTGCAGACGCAGCTCGGATCCCACGTTGCTGTGTCTCTGGTGTAGGCCAGTGGCTACATCTCCGATTCGACCCCTAGCCTGGGAACCTCCATATGCCGCGGGAGCGGCCCAAAGAATTAGCAAAAAAAAAAAAAAAAAAAAAAAAAAAAAAAAAAAGACAAAAAAAAACAGCTTCAGGATGTAAGCTCAAAATGGGATATTTTTGGTAGTAACTATTTCTTTGCAACTAATAAAAAAAGACATCCATCTATCTCTTAAGGAATCTCGATTTGTCCTGAAGTATCTGTGTTGCTATGTAGACCAGCCTCATACTCCAAGGCTGAGGAGGTATGGAGTGGGTCTGGTCTCCTGCTTTTGCAATGCATTTTTGTTATATATACAGGGAGGCTTCTCTCTGTTGTAGTGGTCAGAACAGAAAACATGGCTTACACAGCTTTACCAAAATGCCCAAAACCCTTACATTTTTCCAATCAAAAAAAGATTCTTTTAGGAACCAATATTCTACACAATCCTGTTGTCTTTCCTTAAAAACTGGGGGGTTTACGCATAAAGAACTTTGCATAGAATACACTAAGATTACCCGTTACCTAACCTGGTAATCCCCAGCTCCCTTCTAGTAGTCTCTTGAAAGCGTTGTTCATTTTACAGTCTTCAAAACAAAGGGGACCACACATTTTCAACAGATAACCCAGAAGCAGCATGGAAAATTCAATGGGTCTGTAACTAAGCAGGGCCCTATGGGGCCTTCCCAGGACAGATCCCTCTCTTATATCCTCTGCTGTAGCTCCTGTCTAAAGGACCCAGATGAAGTATCACATAAATATTTCCTGAATTTTTCAGATGCTAAAAACCACCTCCAAATGGAAGAGATTAACTACCTGATGATTCTGAGCTCGCAGCCCCTAGACCTTCTGGCACCTAAGAGTTGATAAGGTTAACTGCCCTGTTACCTCACCATCAACCAGTCAGAAAGTTGTACATGAGCTGATCACATACCCTGGGACGTCCTTTCCGTCACCTGGCCTCTAAAAAGGCTCTGCTGAAACCCTTCAGGAGGTTCAGGTGTTTTTAGCACAAGACAACTCTAATGTTTTGGTTCATCTGGCCTCACTGTGCATCTAGCACGTGAACTTACATTGGGAATAGGGCCACTGCTGAAAAGACAAAGTCCTGACCCTATTAGTGACTTCCAAGAGCAAAAGCAGTAAGATTTTTTTATTATTATTATTTCTCTGGAAGTACTTGGAAGAGAAAAAATACCTATAGCTTTTCTTACTACACCTGTTAAGAAATATTTCACTCACTTCCGACTCTGGGGGGAAAAAAAAAAAAAAAGACATGCCCCTGGTCAAAAATTCGAGGATGAAAGGCTACGAAATTCTTCTCCAAAATCCTCAAACTCCTTCACAATTCCAGACCTTGGAACACACCTCTCAATTTCTTCCCAAGTAAGGTCCTTCTCAATCTTCCCTCAGGAACCCTCATCTCCCAGCCTTCACTCCAAACATTGTCCCAGTATTTAAGAGTGTTTTGTTTATAACAGACCCTCAATAAATATTTGAGTTAATTATTTTTAAGCCTAGTTCTAAATTTCTTTCCAACTTCTTGCATAGGTCAATTTCTATAGCCATAGTCAGCCTGTACATACAGATTCAATTTCACAGTTCTATTTCTGGAGAGGGGGAGGGGAGCAATACTGTTGAACCTAACTCACAACTGAGCCAGGCCTTGTGTCAGCGAAGAGGGGAGTGAAAGCAGTTAAGACAGTTTCTACCAAGATACAAGGTACTTAGGTCGGAAGAGAATTAAACAAGGTAATATCTTGCCTGGTCACTAGAGGCTTCAGTTTTCACATTTGCGAAATAAAATCCTTGCTCTCGAGGACTTCTGAAACATTGACCTGACTTTTGCCACAAAGTTTAGGATAAAAAGAAGAAAGTGCCTATAGAAGCCAGGGAGCTTTATGATATAACCAAGAAGGAAATCTAATTCACCAAAAATTCAGAGTGGAGAGCTTCTCTCATGGGAAAGGAGCTCTGAGCAACCAGTTCCTGGAGGATCTTCTCTTTGTTCAGCTTGGCATGAAGAAAGAAAAGATAACCGAAGAAGTGAGGCAGGAAGGAAATTCTATAGGCTTAAAAATAATAATAATAATAATAACAAGAAACGTTTTGGTAGCTACCACAGGAGAAAATTTTCAAAACAGAGAAACGAGGACTTCCCATCATGGCTCAGTAGAAATGAATTTGACTGGTATCCCTGAGGATGCAGGTTTGACCCCTGGCCTTGCTCAGTGGGTTAAGGCGTTGCTGTGAGCTGTGGTGTAGGTCGCAGATACAGCTCAGATCCCACATTGCTGTGGCTGTGGTGTAGGCCGGCAGCTACAGCTGCATTTTGACCCCTAGCCTGGGGAGGGTGCAACCCTGAAAAAACCAAAAAACAAAACAAAACAAAAACAGAAATGCTTCTCAAACCATCTGGGGGAAACAACAAGGTTCTTCTTTTTTTTTTTTTTCTTTTTTTTTTAATTTCCCATCTGTTGCTAACTGATCTCTGATCTTTGTAAAGGTAGTGAGAGATATTATGACACTTCATCCCTATGTTGTGAAAAGAAAGTAAACAGTACCCTGAATGCAATAATTATGTAAATATGTAACTAAAATATGTAAATAATTATGTGATAAATATGTAAAAGGATAGTCAGTTACTCATGGTTATTAATTGTGAAAAATTAGAAACAATCAAAATGTCAGTAATAGGAGTTCCTGCCATGGCGCAGTGGGTTAAAAATCCAACAGTTACAGCTCACGTCACTGCAGAGGTTCAATGACTGGCCAGTGTAGTGGGTTAAAGGATCTGGCGTTGCTGTAGCTGTGCCATAGGTCACAGCTGTGGCTCAGATTCAATCTCTGGTCCAGGAACTTCTATATGCCCCTGGTGCGGCCAAAAATTTTTTTTAATTTTTTAACGTCAATTATAAATTATATGCCCCCCCCTAAAAAATTATCTAGTTGTTTAGCCCTGGTTTAGCGGATCTTTAAAGAAATTTTGCAGAAGTGCATTAACAATTAACAAACTGTGAAGGACCAACTTGCAAACTAAGAAGTTAGCTTGCTGGAGCTTACAGATGCTGGCAGAAGACATGACAGTCCTGGGTCAGAGACAACAGTATTACTCACAACAGCAGTAGCCTGTGTCAGTATTTAATCCATTTCCTCCAAGCCCCAACACCCACAGGGCAATGCAGAGAAAATCAGATAAGGAGTTCCCATCGTGGCGCAGGGGAAACAAATCCGACTAGTATCCATGAGGATGTGGGCTCCATCCCTAGCTTTGTTCAGTGGGTTAAGGATCCGGTGTTGCCGTGACCTGTGGTGTAGGTCATAGACATGGCTCGGATCCTCTGTTGATATGACTGCAGTGCAGGCCAGCAGCTATAGCTCTGATTCGACACCTCACCTGGGAACTTTCATATGCAGCAAGTTCAGCCCTAAAAAGCAAATTTAAAAAAAAAAAAAGTAATATGGTGTGTTGTATTACAGCAAAGAAAAACATGAGTTAGGGAACCTGAATATTTTATAATGAAAATAATTTGGCTGCATTTGCCCTGGAAGGAAACATTATCTTCATCATATTGTTTATGAAGTATGTTTACCCTTGACTCCAGAGGCAAACACCATCTACCAAGGAATATTAGCTCCTTCTTGCTACCCTAACAAATTACCACAAACTTGGTGGCTTAACCAATACAAACTTACTGTCTTGTAGTTCTGGTGATGAGAGGTTCAAATCAGATCTTGTGGACTGAAATCAAGGTATTAGCAGGGCTGTATTCTGGCTAGAGGAGAATCCATTTCCTTGACTTTTCCAGCTTGTAGGGGCCACCAGCATTCATTGGTTCATGGCCCCTTTCTTCCATTTTCAAAAGAATTAAAAGTCCTTCTCCCGAGTTCCCACTACGGCACAATGGGATCAGTGGCATCTTGGGGAGCACTGGGATGTAGGTTTGATTCCCAGCACAGAACAGTGGGTTAAGGATATAGCATTGCCGCAGTTGTGGCTTAGGTGGCAGCTACAGCTGGGATCTGATCCCTGGCCCAGGAACTCCATATGCCACAGGGTTGGGAAAAAAAAAAAAGGCTTCTCACATCAAATCACTCTAACCTCCTTTTCTTCTCTCATTTGAAAGAATTCTTCTGATAACATTGCACCCACTCTCAATCAGGATAACCTCCTTAAGATCCTTTAGCTGATTAGCATTCTTAATTCCATCTGCAATATTCCCCATTTTCCCCATAAAGTAACATATTCAAAGGTTCCTGGATTGAAGACATGGACATTTTTGGAGGGGTCATTATTCTGACTACCACATAAGACTGTCCTTTATTCCAGAAGGACACAATCTCTTTCTCCCAAGGCTGTTAGCTGTGCAAATAGCCATGAAAAGATAGTCCAGAACAAAGGGCCGTCAGTCTTCTCCGTCACAAGACATGCAGAAATGCAAGACATTCATGGAAAATTGTCCCCTAGTACTCATCACCACTGGCCACCCTTATGTGTTAACATGAGAAACTCAGTAGCATTTTTTTTAAATATCTTTAAATTATGTTTTCTTGGAGTTCTCATTATGGCTTAGCAGGTTAAGGATCCAAGGTTGTTCTGTGAGGATGAGGGTTCTATTCCTGGCCTCACTCAGAGGGTTAACGATCCGTGAACTGTGTTGTATATCACAGATGCGGCTGGGGTCTGGTGTTGCTGTGGCTTAGGCTGGCGGCGGCAGCTCCAATTAGACCCTGAGCCTGGGAACTTTCATATGCCACATGTGTGGCCATAAAACATATATATACATATATCTAATGTATATGATACCTAACAGAATCTGGATCACAAGGCAGTATTTGTTTACATGGGTTAAAAGGACTGAAGAAAGAGAAGTTACAACTAAGATCTTTTTAATGGAACTTCCTAGCTTCTATTAATCAGAGACTAGGTGTTTCATTCATTAACGTGCAGAGATCAGTGAACAGTTACAGAAAACAAAGCAGTTTAAACAACCCACAAAAGTTGGTTTAGCAACCAGTTTTGTAAGGAGGGTCCTTTGATATTTTTTTCTAGTGCTAAAGAATTTTCTACGTCAGTAAATTCTTCATACTTAACCTTAAATCTTGCTATTTTCAGATTTAACCCATCTCCTTTTAAACTGTCCCCAGCGATGTCTGTCACATGATTCTTTGAGCCTTCCAGAAGGGACAAAAATAAGACTGTCATGATATTCCTCCTTAATAAATTGTTCTGAAAGAAATGTGCCTGTCATTCCTACACCAAACCACAAAAAAAAAAAGGATTCTTTTGGTAAATTTTAGTTTTCCAATGAAGACAAGTGCTATCCATGTTAAGTTAGCCTCTGAAATAACTTCAAAGTTGTTTATCACCTTTGGAGACATATCTGCATTTTGTATTTTATTTATGATAGAAAATTAAAACACAAGTTCCAAATAAAGCACCAAGATAAAAACAGATTTTAAAAAAGTTGTGTATGAGACCCACATGCAAAATTTACAGAGGAGTAAACCAAAAACCTGTTACATGACTCTTGAATTTTTTTTCTTCACTGCACACTTGGTACGTGGAAATTCCCCGGCCAGGGATCGAACCCATGCCATAGCAGTGACCTGAGCCATGGCAGTGACAATACCAGATGCTTAACCCACTTTACCACAAAGGAAGTACTTGAAACTCTTTATGAGCATTAATATTATACAAGATCAGTGGGATTCATCCCAGATGCACAAGAATGGTTCAACATATACAAATCAACCAATGTCATACACCACATTAACAAAAGAAAAGTCAAAAATCAAATGATCATCTCAATAGATGTAGAAAAAGCACTCGACAAAGTCCAACATCCATTCATGATCAAAACTCTTACCAAACTGGGTATAGAGGGAACATACCTTAACATAATCAAAGCCATTTATGACAAACCCACAGCAAATATAATACTCAATGCAGAAGAGCTGAAAGCCTTCCCACTAAAATCTGTAAGACAAGGATGCCCACACTTACCACTGTTATTCAACATAGTATTGGCAGTTCTAGCCACAGAAATCTGAAAAACAAAAGTAAAAGGCATCCAAATAGGAAGAGAAGAGGTAAAATGGTCACTCTATGCAGATGATATGATACTATAGATAGAAAACCCTCAAGATTCAACCCAAAAATTACTTGAACTGATCAACAATTTCAGCAAAGTAGCAGGATATAAAATTAATATTCAGAAATCAGTCACATTTCTGTATACTAACAATGAAATATTAGAAAAGGAATACAAAAATACAATACCTTTTAAAACTGCACCCCAAAAAATCCAATACCTTGGAATAAACCGGACCAAGGAAGTGAAAGACTTATATGCTGAGAACTATAAAACATTAATCAAGGAAATTAAAGAGGATGCAAACAAATGGAAATATATTCCATACTCCTGGGTTGGAAAAATTAATATTGTAAAAGTGGCCATACTACCCAAAGCAATCTACAGATTCAGTGCATTCCCCAACAAATTACCCATGACATTTTTCACAGAACTAGAACAAACAATACAAAAATTTATATGGAACCACAAAAGACTCAGCATTGCAAAAGCAATTCTGAGGAACAAAAACCAGGCAGGAGGCATAACTCTCCCAAACTTCAGGCAATATCACAGAGCCATATTCTTCAAGACAGTGTGGTACTGGTACCAAAACAGACATATAGAACAATGGAACAGAATAAAGAACTCAGAAATAAACCCAGACACCTATGGTCAATTCATCTTTGACAAAGGAGGCAAGATTATAAAATGGGAAAAAGACAGTCTTTTCAGCCAGTGGCGCTGGGCAAATTGGACAGCCACATGTAAATCAATAAAACTGGAACACCCCCTCACACCATGCACAAAATGTAAACTCAAAATGGCTTAAAGATTTAAATGAAGACAAACCCACAGCAAATATAATAAACTCCTAGAAGAGAACATAGGCAAAACATTCTCTGACATCAACCTTACAAATGTTTTCTCAGGTCAGTCTCCCGAAGCCACAGAAATAAAAGCAAAATAAACCAGTGGGACCTAATAAAACTGATAAGCTTTTGCACAGCAAATGAAACTATAAAAAAAAAAACACAACTTCAAGAATGGGAGAAAATAGTTTCAAATGATGCAACTGACAAGGGCCTAATCTCTAACACACAAGCAACTTATACAACTCAACTACAAAAAAGCCAACAACCCAATTGAAAAATGGGTAAAAGCCCTGAATAGACATTTTTCCAAGGAAGATATACAGATGGCTAACAAGCACATGAAAAAATGCTCAACATCCCTGATTATTAGAGAAATGCACATCAAAACTACCATGAGGTACCACCTTACACCAGTCAGAATAGCCATCATTAATAAGTCCACAAATAACAATTGCTAGAGGGGGTGTGGAGAAAAGGGAACCCTCCTGCACTGTTGGTGAGAACATAAGCTGATAAAACCACCATGGAGAACAGTATGGTGATACCTTAGAAAACTATGCGTAGAATTACCATATGACCCAGCAATCCCACTCTTGAGCATATATCCATATAAAACTTTCCTTGAAAAAGGCACATGCACCTGCATGTTCACTGAAGCACTATTCACAACAGCCAAGACATGGAAACAACCTAAATGTCCATCAACAGACGAGTAAGAAGATGTGGTATATGTACACAATGGAATACTACTCAGCTATAAAAAAAAGAATGTTAAAAAGCAAAAAAAATAAAGAACATAACAATGCCATTTGCAACAACATGGATGGAACTAGAGACTCTCATACTAAGTGAATTAAGTCAGAAAGAAAAAGACAAATACCATATGATTTCATTTATATCTGGAATCTAACATAGGGCACATATGAAACTTTCCACAAAAAAGAAAATCATGGACATGTACAACAGACTTGTGGTTTCCAAGAGGGAGCAGGAGGGAGTGAGATGGATTAAGAACTTGGGGTTAACAGATGCCAACTATAACTTTTAGAATGTATAAGCAATGGGATCCTGCTGTATAGCACTGGGAACTATGTCTGGTGACTTGTAAAGAGCATGATAACGTAAGAAAAAAGAATGTATACATATATATGTGACTGGGTCACCTTGCTGTGCAGCAAAAAATTGACAGAACATTGTAAATCAGCTGTAATTGTAAAAATAAAAATTATAAAAAAACTTTTTAAAAAAGATAATACAAGATCAGATTGTTAGATAGAGATGAAAGGGTATGAAGATTTTTTGGGGGGGGGGAAATTTACTCCCCTATGAATCCCAGTGCTTCAATATCCCATTGGGTTTGGGGAAAATACTTACCTTTACCTTATGGGAAGAAAGAGCTTCAAGGAGACTACTCAGAGTAAAAAATTTTCCTGATTTGGCAAAACAAGGTGATAAAGAGTTCGCTGACCTGGTGGGATCAGCCTTAAATTCCAAAGTTTATTTAAGCAAAGAATGTTTCCTGTAGACCATGTGTGAGCCTAGAGTCCCCATGTATGGTGTGCAGTTTGTGTGCCGTCAAGTGTACAGCTAATGGAGGTAGAGGGGGAATCATTCATGTGGCAGAATATTTATTTTCCAGAACATGACAGTAGAGGGTCTTGTTCTAACAAAACCAGCATATATTACTATGATTTCCCAACAGGTAAAAACAAAGTGTCTTGAGGAATATGCACTTCTAATAAACATAAAAGCACCATAGAGGCAAGCAATGGCACTAATTGGGGGGGAAGCGGAAGGAGGAAGAGCACACACAAGGCTAGAGATCATCTGGGTTTACTGAATCCCATTCAATCAAGCTGCCTGGAGAGGTTCATGAGACCTCAGTAAACACAAAGAGAAGCCAGGTGTGGGTGGACCAGATTGTAAGAGTCTCCAGATGGCATAAGCAAGAGCCTTCAGATGAAACAAGAACTGCAAACAAGAAACCCCCAACCATGAGAGGAAATGAGTGTCCATAGAACAAAAGCAAGCTTCCCAGGAGAAAGAGTTAGTGTTGAATACTCAAAAACCCACTTCTTCTGAAAGAGTAGACATCTAGCAAGAACTTTCTTGGCCCATTTCTTCATATCTCTTCCCTCCTTCCTATTTCAACTGCCCAGAGGAGCAATGTTAGTTGGCAAAATGGCAAGAGTGAAGGACACACACATGTAATGTGCTATGACAGTGATTAGGCAGTCCTACAGGAAGGCTGGTCCTCCAACTTTCTTCTCATAGCTTCAGACACACTGTGGTCACATGACTTTGGCACAACCCCCAAATCTACACTACACACACTCATACACAAATTATGATTTATAATGTTCCTTCCATCTCTAAAATTTGGTAAATTGACTTTTTGACAGTTTGATCTTCGCTAGCATTTAGAAAACCATGAAGCAGGACAAACTGAAACCTGGGAAGGAAATGTAAAAAAACAATTAAGCCTCAAAGAGTAAAGACAACTAAAAGGTAAATAGGACTAAAGCAGGATAAATGAAAACAGGAGGAGACACAAAGGGGCTAGATTTCTGAGTAGGACAGCAAAGCTTTTTTTTAACTTAATTGATGCTTCATGTTAAAGTCAATGAAAGCAAGGTGGCTGAGAGGTGGGCTGAAGTCACTTCCTCCAAAATCTATCCAGCACCCCTGGAGTGACATAAGCAGTTGTGCATCCTGGAATATGTACCATGGAAGATCAAGCTGTCTAGTCATAAAACTAGGAAAGTGAGGAAACCACTTGGACAGAAGGCCTCAACAGCATCCGGAAGCTAGTCAGACACAGAAAGAACAGTGAATCCAAAGATCACAGTGAAGTAATGGGCTTCAATTAACAGAAGCCAGAAAACAAGCAGAAACCAGAGGTTTGCCAAATTTGCTAAGTCCAAATCAGGTCAGCCACCAAGATACTCAAGAAAAAAAGGTAATTATGAAAACTTGAGACACATAAGCAGTGGTCTTCCACGGAAGACATTTAGCCTGGAGGTGTGCAAAGATTTTAGACTGGGTACAAGGTCACAACTAATTTTTTTTTACTTTCATGGCTGCACCTGAGGCATATGGAAGTTCCCAAGGTAGGGGTTGAATTGGAGCTGCAGCTGCCAGCATATGCCACAGCCAAAGCAATGCCAGATCTGAGCCACATCTTTGAACCATGCCTCAGCTTGCAGCACCACCAGATCTTTAATTCGCTGACTGAGGCCTGGGATCAAACCCTCATCCTCACAGACCTATGTCAGGTTCTTAACCCATTTTCCACAATGGAAAATCCAAGGCAGAGTTTCTTCAGGAAACCTCTATTACTGCTCTTGAAGCCTTGGATGGATTGGACATGTTGCCACTCACATTATCAAGGACAATCTCCTTGACTTAAAGTCTACTTATTATAGATCTTTACCATATCCATAGAATACCTTCACAGCAACACCTAGATTAGTGTTGGATTGACTATGATAGCCCATCCAAGCTGATACAGAAAACTCACCATCACAGTGAGTACCATAGCGGTGAAAAAAAAAAAAGTTACATTAGGATAAAATTCTGTAAGAGAAGTAGGATGAAAATACACTTTCAAGGAGTAAAAGGAGAAGAATGCATTCTTTTTTAATACCATAATCAAGCCTTTTAAAGGAGTGCTTTAGGAGTTCCTTGGTGGCTCAGCCACTTAAGGATCCCACCCTGTCACTGCTATGGTTGTGTGACTGCTGTGGTGCAGGTTTGATCCCTAGCCCCCAGAACTTCCACATGCCACAGACATGGCAAAAAAATAAATTTAAAAGTGTCTCAAAACATTTGCTAGTTACGCCTTTGTAATATCTTTAACTTAGGATAAAAATGTAGGTATCCATATAAAAGGATGCCAAACTATGTAAGTATTGCTGAACGATATTCTTTAAGGGATGAGGCAAGCAAAAGTCTTTGAAGACAAGCTCTAGGGCAACACAGTGGAAGGCTGACTTATGAACTCAGACTATTATACACATATATCAGTTGTGTGAACTTAGGACTATTGCTTAAATGGAGTCCTCTGGTTTGGGGGCTGTCGTTTTATATGTTACATCAATAGCGCTTTCTCTGGTTGGAAGATTCACTGAGATAATACTGGCAAAGCACAGCGTAGTTCCTGACACAGTTGCTCAACACCTGCTATCATTGCTACTTAGCTGGTATCATTTGTACAACATGATCCACCAAGACCTATGACATTGGAACATGATGACAGGCCTGTTCTGCCAGACTCGTCCATCTCTGCCCCCCTCTTCCAGGTTAATCCCCAGCGTTCTGTGGGTGCACACTAAGGGATGGGTCCTTAATCCCAACCTCTGCTCAGAATGGACAGGTGCCCTAGCATTGGACTCCTCACATTTTTCTAAGCATATACTGGATGCTAGTTCTCTCTTACATTAGACACATATCCCAGCCAGCCTTCTTCCTTAAAAGAAGTTGCTCTTGTTCCTTAAAAGATCTCTAATGACCATGAGCTCAAAGGGCCTTTGCTGAGCTACTCAATTATGAGATGGATTTCAAGGTTAGCAACAATTTCTTTCCAGCTCAAATGACTATTTGTATAGAGGCACCACTGATGCTTTCAGGTAGGCTCATTAAGAACCACTGTTTCAGGAGTTCCCGTTGCGGTGCAACAGAAAAGAATCCGACCATAAACCAACCATGAGGCTGTGGGTCAATCCCTGGCCTCGCTCAGTGGGTGAAGGAACCGGTGTGGCCAAGAGCTGTGGTATAGGTTGCAGACACGGCTTGGATTGTGCATTGCCGTAGCTGTGGGGTAGGCTGGAGGCTGTAGCTCCAATTGCACCCCTAGCCTGGGAACCTCCATATGCCAGGAGTATGGGCCTAAAAAGGAAAAAAAAAAACAAAAAACCCAGAAACAAAAGGCACTTTTTCAGCTACAACCCTTGTAGACTGTTTACTCTGGGGCTGCCTTTCAAGGTTTTTCCTGACCTTTAATACCTGTGTTGTTCTCTTCCCAATACTGCTTGTCAGCCAAAGCACAGTGCTGTGAACTTTCTGGACTGCTTCTCTCTCACAGGTCAAATTATCCCCCTCTTGTAGGAACATGGCTGGACCTAAAAATTATCCTACCAAGTGAACTTAGTGAGATACAAACATCATGCTATCACTTATATGTGGATTCTATAAAAAAGGATATAGGGAGTTCCCATTGTGGTGCAACAGAAACAAATCCCACTAGTATCCATGAGGATGTGGGTTCTATACCTGGCCTTGCTCAGTGGGTCGGGGATCCAGCATTGCTGTGAGCTATGGTATAGGTCACAGACAAGGATCGATCCAGTGTTGCTGTGCCTGTGGTGTAGGCTGGCAGCTGTAGCTCTAATTCGACCCCTAGTCTGAGAACTTCCATATGCTGTGGGTTTGGCCCTAAAAGGAAAGAAGAAAAAATTTTTAAGGATAAAAATGAAAATAGACTCGCAGACTGAAAAACTTATGGTTATCTAAAGGGACAGATTCAGGGAAGGGAGGGATGGGCTGGGGGTTGGGGATAGAAATGCTCTAAAATCAGGTTGTGATGATGGTTGTATAACTATACATACGATAAAAATCATTGAATTATTTAAAAATTATCCCCCTTAAGCCTTCTACCTGTACAAAACAAATTATTGACCTATCCAAATATTTTCTAGAATTTGCCTATTTGGCCTAATGAATCACTGAATCATACTAAATTATTTCTCCAAATTCAATTCTTTGTATTTTTGCCAAGCTCAACCTAGGCAAAAGGCCTCTTAAGAGAAATAAAACACAAAATACATTATGCTGACAAAATACTTTTTGATTTTATTGAAGGAAACTTTTTTTTTTTTGCTTTGCTTTGCTTTTTAGGGCCACACCTGCAGCATATGGAGGTTCCCAGGCTAGGGGTCCAACTGTAGCTACATCAACCAGATCTGAGCTGCATCTGTGACCCACACCACAGCCCAAGGCAATGCTGGTTCCTTAACCCACTGAGCAAGGCCAGGGATCGAACGCACATACTCATGGATCCTAGTCGGGTTTATTAACTACTGAGCCACGTAGGGAACCCCTCAAAGATGTCTTTCAATTTGATCTTTACAAGGCATAAATTTTCTGGATCAACCTTGCTCATCCCTCCATTTTAAACTAAAATTATTTTTTAAAATCTAAGTAAAAATGTACATTGAAGAAACATCAGAGAAATGGAATGAGAGGGGATAAAATACCACATGTCTATCACCCAAAGACAATCACTGTTGACTTTTTTAAAATCTTTTCTCAGGGAGTTCCTGTCGTGGCAGCAGAAATGAATCCAACTAGGAACCATAGGGTTGGGGGTTTGATCCCTGGCCTCACTCTGTGGGTTATGGATCTGGCATTGCTGTGAGCTGTGGTGTAGGTTGCAGACACAGCTCGGATATGGTGTTGCTATGGCTCTGGCGTAGGCCAGTGGCAACAGCTCTGGTTAGACCCCTAGCCTGGGAACCTCCATACGCCGAAGGCACAGCCCTCAAAAAGACACAAAAAAATAATGAAAATAATTAAAATAATTCAAAAAATAAAAGTCTTTTCTCAGAGAAAGAGATAAATTAAATCCACCTCCCCTCCTACATGCACTAAAGGAAAAAAAATCATGCAAATGTGACTTTCTGACTTTAAATATTTTGCAGACATTTGCACTAATTACCCAAGAAACTTTTCTTAGGTCACCAGAGAAAACAAGTGGCTTTCTGGGCAGGCTGAGTTGGCCCAGAAATTTCCAGTCTTGCTTCTTGCTTTTGGTGAAAAGACAGGCCTCGTACCATTTCTGTCCTGTAGATGGCAGCATGCTCCCTAACACTTCAAGGCCTTCTTGCCCAAGTTACACCCGATTCTCACTATTAAAAAAAAAGAAAGAAAGAAAAGAAAAGTCTCAAGGTTGAATAATCTGAGGAGCTGGAGAGATTAAGAGAAGGAAAAGCCAGTGAGGATTAAAACCCTTGCAGGACAGAGAAGCCAAAAGTTGTCTACAGAATCCCATGTCTCAGCCTCCACATCCGTGGGCCAAACAGCACACATGTGGTCATCATTACCAAATCCCACTACTGCTTGCAAGGTTCTGAACAAAAATGTGCTCATTTGTTCACTCATTTATTCATGCGCATTTATGGACTTCCTACTGTGTGCCAGACACAGCAGGGTAGTAGTCCTGGACAGGGATCCTGCCTGGGGCAGAGTAACTGTCCTAGATAAAGATACTGTCTAGCAGTAAAGTAACAGATAGCAAACCCTGGGATACAGAGGTAAATAAAACAGATCATTCCCATTCACTTACTCTGCCCTCTTGGATCTTATATCCTAATGCGGGAGATAGACAACTAAAAAGTTAACAAGTAGGCATACAATATAAGTTTAGGTAGTGATAAGACTAGGAGGAAAAATAAGACCGAAGGCTAGAAAGGATAGAGGGAGTAACCATTTCCGATAGTGGTGTCAAGAAAGGCTTCTCTCTCAGGAGGTGTTATTTGCACAGAGACCAGGTGGAACGAGCTGGGGCGGGCAGCCTGTGGCAGAGGAGGGACCAGAGGCAGAAGACCCAGGGTGGCTATGTTTGCTGGGAGGAAGGATGCAGCAGGGAGAGGCCAGGAGTGCTAGACCATTGGGTCTAAGTCGCTATTCGTCGTCCTACTACAGACATAAAATAGATAAATGGATACACACATCTAAAGCTCAATGGGGAGGTCACAACTGGGGAATCCTCAAGAGTCCTGGGTATGAATGTAGTATTTATAACCAATTAGCTGAATAAGATCACCAGGAAGCAAGTGTGTCTCGAGAGGACTCCAGGGACCTAGCTCTGGGGCACTCAAACATTTAGAGGGGCCCCAATCTAGGAAGAAAGCCACAGCAGTTAGTCATTCCAGATGTTGGTATCTCAATAGGGAGGAAGCGATCAACTCTGTCAAAAGTTTCAGAGCCTTTGAGTCAATCAGTACCAGAACTGACCTCTGGATTTAGCCAGGTGAAACTCACACTGATGCTGACACAGGCACTCTCAGCAGAATGTGGGGAAAAAACTAATTAGAGTGGAAGAGAAAATACCAGGAGAAGGACATCGAGTAGAGAAAATCCTGTAGAGTTTTGCTAGCAAGAAGAACCAAGAAAGGAGGCAAAAACTAGGAGGATCTTGTAAAGATGGGAGATTGTGCAGCACGCTTATGTGCAGGGAGAGATGGTCCACGAGAGAGAAGGCAAAAATGATGCAGGAGAAAGGGGGATAAAAATTGAGGAGCAGAACCAAGGGGGGAGGAAAGCTACCCAACAAGTGGAGGGAAGGGACTCAGCGAAGCAGGGATGAGATGTTCCAGAAACGGAGGCAGGTAACAATAGCCATACCAGAAGCTGGATCCTAGATGGGGTGGTGGGAAGAGGAGGTGGTGCTTTTTGGATTGCTTCCCATTTTCCCGATGAAATATGACACAAGATTATTGGCCAAAAGTGAGAGGAGGGAGTGAAGCTTTAATGAGAGAGAAGGTATAAAATATTCCTCTCTAGAATGACTAAGGTGAATTCATCAGGTAGAATACAATTTCTGGAAGCTCCAAAGAAAGGCTTCCTCGAGATTTGGGGTCACAAACTCAAAGTTCGACTTGTCAGCCCATGTTTGGTTTGTTTCCTCCAGCCACGTGAAAATGGATTAGGAGGGCCCTGTTTCTCCCCAGACCTCTCCCATCACTCCTTTGGCGGTGTCTTCGTCTTCTCTACTTTCTCTCCCCACTCCACAAACACAAGGGTCAAAATGCAGTCTTTAGAGGCTCGATCTCTGCATTTCCCTTCTCAATGATCTCATTTACTCCCCAAGTTCAACTATCTTCTCCCACAAGTAGATCCTGATGTCCACCTCATCTCCTGACTAAAATGTTTTGTCTCCTAGACATTTCCATCTGGATCCACCCCTGGTTCTGAAAATTCAGCAAGCACAAAGCTCCATAAAGCCTGCTCTTCATATGATCATTTTTCATTTATTCTCATCTAACCCATCTCCCAAGAGGCTTTAGAATGGACTTCAATGCTGGAGCTCCCATCGTGATGCAGCAGAAACAAATCCGACTAGGAATCATGAGGTTGTGGGTTCAATCTCTGGCCTCTCTCACTGGGGTAAGGATCCGGCATTGCCATGAGCTGTGGTGCTGGTCTCAGACATGGCTCGGATCTGGCATGGCTGTTGCATAGGCCAGCAGCTCCAATTAGGCTCCTAGCCTGGGAACCTCCATACGCCATGGGTGTGGCCCAAAAAAAAAAAAAAAAAAAAAAAGAATGGACTTCAATGCCTTTCTCTTGGGTCCCTTCAGTATCTGAGCAAATTGCCAAGAATTTCTATCAATTCTACTCCCATACTGTTTTTCAAATTTAACCTTAGAATGACTACCTTCATTTATACTGTTGTTTCTCTTTAAATCTTTTTTTGAGGGTTTGATAATCAAAATGAGAGTGTATCAAACCAAAGAGCTTCTGCACAGCAAAGAAAACCATCAAAAAAAAAAAAATGAAAAGACAACGTACAGAATGGGAGAAGCTATTTGCAAATCACATATCTACTAAGATTAACATCCACAATATATAAAGAACTCATACAACAAAAAACAGCAAGTTCAAAAATGGGCAGAGGAGTTCTCATTGTGGCTTAGTGGAAACAAATCTCACTAGCATCCATGAGAATTCAGGTTCAATCCCCAGCCTTACTCAGTGGGTTAAGAATCTGGCATTGCCACATGAGCTGTTCTGCAGGTCACAGACATGGCTCAGATCTGGCATTGCTGTGGCTGTGACATCGGCCAGCGGCTATAGTTCCAATCCAATTCGACCCCTAGACTGGGAACTTCCATATGCTGCGCATGCAACCCCAAATAGACAAATTATATATATATACACACACACATGCAGAGTAGCTAAATAAAATTTGTCTAAAGATATCCAGATGGCCAACAGGCACATGAAAAGGTGTTCAACATCTTTCAATTATTAGGGAAATGCAAATCAAAAACATAATACCCATTAGAATGGGCTATTATAAAAAAGCCAAGAAATAACAAGTGCTGGAGAGAATGTAGAGAAGAGGGAACACTCCTTCACTGTTGGTGGGAATGTAAATGGGTATAGCCACTATGGAAAACAGTATGAAGTTTTCTTCAAAAATTAAGAACAGGACTACCATATAATCTGGTTATTCCACTTCTGGGTATTTATCCTCAGAATATAAAAGCACTAATTGAAAAAAGATATATGCACCCCTATGTTCATTGAAGCATTATTCACAATATCCAAGATATTAAAACAACCTAAGGAGTTCCCTTCATGGCTCAGCTGCTAACAAACCCAACTAGCATCCATGACGATGTGGGTTCAATGCCTGGCCTTGCTCAGTAGGTTAAGGATCCAGCATTGCTGTGAGCTGTGATGTAGGTCACAGAGGTGGCTCAGATCATGCATTGCTGTGGCTCTGACATAAGCTGGTGGCTACAGCTCCGACTAGACCCCTAGCCTGGGACTCTTCATATGCTCTGGGTGTGGACCTAACAAGAAAAAAGACACAGAAGAAAAAAACCCTAAGTGCCCACCAAATGAATAAAGATGTTTATACGTAAAATTATATATATATATACACATGTACATACACACACCATACATACACACAATGGAATAGTATTCAGCCATTAAAGAGATGAAATCTTGCCATTTGTGACACCATGGATGGACCTGCGGGTATTATACTAAATAAGTCATATGGATAAAGAAAAATACTATGATTTCAATCATATGTGGAATCCAAAAGAAAAAAAAAAGAAATGAATGAACAAACCAAAAGAAATAAACTTTTTGATGCAGAGAAGAGAGTAGTGGTTACCAGAGGGGATAAAAGGGTGTGGGGAGGTTGAAATGGGATACGGGATCAACTGTGTGGTGATGGATGGAAACTAAATTTTTGGTAGCGGGCACCCTGTAGTGTATTCAAAAATCAAAATAGAATGCTGCACTCATGGTCATATACATTGTTTATAAACCAATGCTACCTCAATTTTTTTTTAAAAAAAAAAAAAAAGGAAAAGAAGGGTGTGTTATTAGTCCAGCTCCAAAACATTAATGTATCCCTAATAAAGCTTCAACTCCCTAGCCACGAATCTATGTTCTTCAGTTTATGACAGTTGGGTTTTTTAAGCTCTTACCACCCCTTTCCCTCCTGTTCATGATTGCAAATAATCCCAAACTCTGAGCATTGATCCTCCTACCTCCCACCACAGTGACACTTGCACTTAATACTCATGGTAGCATCTGCAACTCCCAGCCCCCTTTGCAGTGAGAACAGGGCCCAGTGATTGGTTCCACTCATGAAATGTATCACTTCTAGCCTGAGGCAGTTGAGGGCCAAGCATTTCCTCCTCCTCTCCTGCCAGAACACTTGAAGGGCTCACGTTCCAAATGGCAGAGCTACAAGATGAAGATGGCCTGCCCCATATTGGACTTCATGCGAGTGAGAAACAAACGTCTTCTATTATGCCACTAGGATTTGGGATTTGCCTCATGAAGGAGTTAACATCCATTATCCTACTGCTCTACCCCTGCGCCTTTGGTTATACACACGTCTTTGCTAAAATCCCTTTTTCTCTTCCCATCCGTAATTACCAACTATTGAAACTCTCTCATCCCGAAAGATAGTATTTCCCAAACCTGCTATGTTGATTGGCTGGCTCATGATGAAATTGTACCTTAGTCAAGAAAGAAATAGCAAAAGGACAATGCAGTAAGATTCCATAAAAGCAAATATAATGAATTTAAAGCACCGCTCTTGGACTGAGATAACTGCCTTCTTTATAAAATAATGGTGACCTAATTAGATGGAAGTAGAGGCTGCCCCTCTCGGTCACTATTTGGCCAAATAAAATTTGCCATCTGTATTTTGTTTCTAATGTTGTTTTCTAGATTTTATCACTTTATCATGTTCCCAAGTCAACTGACGTTAAAGCATAACTCAGCTGACACCATTGCCAGGAAGACTTCCATTATTCTCTGGACCCCAAAGAGACCCCTGATGTCATTTGTTTTGCTTTGAGCCTTTGGCCTTTGAGCTTTTTTCCTCTCTCCTCCTGGAGAAAGAATTCCTTCAGATTTATAAATAAGAAAACCAAGATCTAGAGAAATTAAATTACTTGCAAATTATAATTTCTCACATTTACTGAGCACACTCAGTATATACCAGACATTCTTCGAAGCATTTCTTGAAATGAAATGAAAGCATTTCTCACTCATTTCTTCCTCCCAACAAACCTCTCTGGAAGATCACTGTCACATACCCATTTTGCAGCAGATTCTGTAACCCTTCTACACAGCTAAGAAGGGATCACCCTTCAAAGAGTGACTCTTAGAGCCTGGCCTCCAAGCCCATCTATGCTGCAGGTGAAACAGAAATGTAACTTTTGAAAATGAAAACTAGGTCTCCTCGGTGTTGGCTAGAATTCTCTTCTAAAAGACCGTGGCTGTGCAATCACTTTTTCTTAAACTTACTTGAAATGATAAATACTTAAAGTTGATCAAAGAAGTCAACCCCTTTTGTGACATCCAATCAGCATTTCAATATAATTATTTCAGATTTCCCATTCCACATTCTAATTTTCTACATACATCTGTTGCAAGTGAAAGGTCTTATTTCTATGTGAATTATTTTTTTCCACCTGTCCCACAGAAAGTTAAATGAAGTCATCAAACAATGTTCAGACAACTGTGACAGAAACTCAATAAGGGGGGAAATAAGCCAATGACATCAAGCTTCCTTTCATTAAGATTTTTCAATACCTATTTGGTCAGGCTTAAATAACCTGGATTCATCTAAGAGCCCTAGATTTCAAACACAGCGGCCACCGCACAGGTTAAATCCTTCTGATGACATGAACACCATTTCAGACTTTACAAGTCTGACGAGAATTTTGGAGTTTAAACACTAGGAAACCACTTTAAGCACTTTTAGTGCTACAAAGAAAAAAAAAATCAGAACAGAGTGGTTGTCCTGTTAAAGAGAGGTCCAAGGGAGTTTATTTTCAGGATATTCCATGTTTTATTTGCCTGAGGAATCCCCCTTAGATATCACAACCATAGTACAGCCCTAAAACAACATCGTTTCCCTAAATATTGATTGGAGTGGCCAATAGGGATCAAAAATATATTAGAAGAAAAAAATTAGCAAAGGTTTGTAAGAAGTCTAAAATTCCCTAAATGTACTTACCTTCTCAGTGTCACTGCGGTAAATATCTTTACCCACGACCCCCGATCAGTGATAGCCCCAGGATGGAGGGTCTTTTTACACCACAGAGTACACCCTGCTCTCTGCCAGCAGACCTCGTCCAGAAAGCCTAATGCCTCTTCTACCATGTTCTTCTCCCAAGGACCCATTTTGCAGCACGAATGACTCACACTAAGGATGACAGAAGAAGCCTCGAACTCTCCCATCCTCCACCCAGGGGTACACCCCTGACGGCTGAGCTTAGAGTCTCAATAATGAGGTAGGTGAGAACTTTAAGCCCTGTTCAGCTATCAGCTGACCTCGCCTCCCCCCCCCCCCCTTTTTTTTTTTTTTTTTTGGCTGCACCCTCAGTAGGCAGAAGTTCCTGGGCCGGGGATTGAATCCACACCACAGCAGTGAACTGAGCCCCAGCAGTGACCAATGCCAGATCCTTAACCTGCTGCACCACCAGGGAACTCCTCAGCTTCCTTTCAAGGCCAAAGACCCACACGGAATTTGGGACCTGCTACATCCTCCCCAAGTATACATCACCTCTCCTCTGAAAGACTCCCCCTGCTGCCAGCTACAGAAGATCCAAAAGCATGGATAATCTGCAGAGATGACAGACAGCAGCACAACCCAAGCAGCCTTCCTACCTCAGTGAGATTGTCATACCCCCTTTCTCTAAGAAATATATTCTTATACTGACTAGGGAGCTGGGGTAATTTGTCGCCTTTTTTTTTAAAGGGCACACCAGTGGCATATTGAAGTTCCCAGACTAGGGGTCAAATTGAAGCTGCAGCTGCCAGCCTACACCCCAGGCACAATGCCAGAACCAAGCTACATCTATGATCTACACTGCAGTTTGTGGCAGTGCTGGATCTGTAACCCACTGAGTGAGGGATCAAACCTGCATCCTCATGGACACCATGTCAGGTCCTTAACCCCCTGAGCCACAATAGAAACTCCTATCACTTACTTTTACAGAAAGAGAAAATTGTTATATTGCCATAATAAGGTAACAGTCTACCAACATACGTATGTGTTGATTTTTAAGAGTTGTTTTGATTTTGATCAAAGTCACAATCTATACTGATGTTATCCTAACATGTAAATACATCAAGCAATAACTTTTGGAAATACACAGGAAAACTCCCAGATACACACACACACACACACACACACACGGTATTCCACACAGACACAGAGTAAATCTATTTACTAAAAACAAAATATACCATTTTTTAAGTAACCAGGAAGCATTTGCAAGGTTCAGCTACATATAGTAAGTAAAAAGAAAACTTCATAAAGTGCAAAATTTAAAAATGATCCAGGCCATTAATTTTCATCTTAATAAAAGTAGAAATTTACAACAAATAAATGAAGACGACATACCAATTTAAAAGCATTTATTCAATCAACTTACAGGTGATGAAAATGTTTTTAATTATAACTTGAGAAAAAGCTCTCTGGTATGTTATTGAGGTTAAGCCTATATTTCTGATGTAAACTTTTTAATGTCAACATTACTTACTATTTACAAAGAATTATCACCATGGCTAGCCATAGACCTTCCCAGGTTTTAATTATTCCTGCTAATTATTTTTTTATGATTTTTATTTTTCCATTATAGTTGATTTACTGTGTTCTGTCAATTTCTACTGTACAGCAAAGTTACCCAGGCATATGTATATATACATATTTTTTCCCCTCACATTATCCTCCATCATGTTCCATCATAAGCATATAGCTCCCTGTGCTATACAGCTATTACTTATCCACTCCAAATGCAATAGTTTGCCTCTATTAACCCCAGACTCCCAGTCCATCCCACTCCCTCCCTCTCCCCAACTAAAATTATTTTGGTTTCCATAGAAGTCTCATATGGCTAATCCTTTAGAACAGCCTGCAGGGGACTTATTATTGCAGACTTGAGGACACATCCAGTGTAAGCCTAAAATATAAAATCAGACCCTATGGTAAATTCTATTACAAATTTGGGATCTCTTTAAAGTGTGTGTTTAAAAGACAATGAATCCCCAAGTTGAGTAACTTTATACTAACTCAAACCATTTCTTCCAAATGGAACTAAAGGTCAAGAAAACAGATTTGCGTCTAAAACCTAATGTCTCTAAAGCATGCTCTTCTAAGAGCAAAGAAACTCCCTTAGGCTGCTAATTAAATCTGTCAACTAAAGATGGAACAAAGAAGAGGAAGTTACAATTCTCAATATTCCCTCCATATACCTCCCAACACCTAAAATATGTAAAATACATGGCTACAAAGAATCAAATAAAAATACAGAAATATTCCTTAATTCTTATTCTGAACAAGCCTCTACAATTAAAACTAAGATCCTTAGAGAAATCTCGATGCACCAAAATAAAAGGGGGGGGGGCATGGGTGGGAGAAAACCATACGATTTAAGGATCAATAAAATTATTCCATGGGCACTTAAAAACAGCCATTTTCAATAGGCTGGAAGATTATTTTTCTATAAAGGAAAACATATGTTATCCATACAAATCTTTTCATTAAACCCCAAAGTCCCATCTATTTGCTGGTTGTAAAAATTCTTCTACATATGGAAAGAAGGTCTAAAACCACTGAACTTGAAATTCAATGTATGTGCACATAGACATGTGCACATAATTTCCTGGGTATATAATTTTAAGCAGCATGTAAAATGCTTTGGTGGGTCTTGTTCTGTTTTACTCTTTTCACTGTTAAATGATATCTATTTTCAGAGCAACAGTTTCATGCCTGGGTTTATACTTGAACAGGATTTCTTATTTTCTCTGGCCACACAGTTGGAAGAAATTTAATTTGGCCCCAAAAGTCTATGCATAAGGCACTCATGCTTTTGTTTACCTCTCAAACAGCACCACCAAAAACAATCATCAACTGATCCTTCTCTGTCAAGAGATTGGGCCTGTAAACAGATTCTGTGGGGAGGAGAAAGACCTCAAGAATTTGAAATCGAGGGGCTTCACCACTTTAGCAAGGGGCTCTGAAATGATAGGAAATAGTACCCTGTCTGTATCAAGTGCGAATAAAGATTCCTGCCCTGTCTACCCTGCATAGTGGGTGTAGAGGAAGATATGAAAAAACAAACAGTAAGCATGCAAGGAGCATGGCATCTCTGCCAGGCACTTGGGGAGCCATGATAAATGAGGCACGGACCCCATTGTGCAGATTTGCACCATGCTTCCTAAATTGCAACCATGATACACACGAAGGGCATCATCAAGGACCATTTGTTCCCAGACAAGGGCAAGTCTCCTCCCACAACAAGTATCCTGGTATCTGACTGGTGGTTTGGATCCCTTGTATTCCTCAGTCTGAAAGGCTTTTCTCCAGCCTTCTCCAGGGCTCAGCGCTCATCCCCAACCCCACCACCACCTACCCTCCTCCTCTGATCTCCACTTGGACCACATCGTCTCGGGGAGGCAGTCTATGAACCTTGACCCTTCTGTTATTTTAATTTAATAATTTTATATAAATTGTTAAGATCAGTTCAATAATTCAAATAATTACTTGGTTAACTGGTTTTATAACCTAGATTTAAGAGGGTTTTTTTTTTTCTGTTTCTGCAATGGAATCTTATTGTTTTAATTGGGGTACATATTTAAGTTATAACTTCTAACTTTTTATCGTTGAGATTTTCAAACACAGAAAAGTAGAGTAAAGTCAGCAAACCCCACACACACTTATTGCTGTTTCAGCACTTAACATATACCTCCTTGCTTCAGCTTAACAATTCCTTTCTAATGCCCCAGCACAGCTCTGGATTGTTTCAAAACAAATCTTAGATACTTTTTCACATCCACACCTCAGGATACTTCACCAAAATACCTCTGTATACATAGTCATCCCTAAGTAGCTGCGAGGGGGTTAATTCCAGGATGGGAACCTGCAGATATGGAGGCCAACTACATCTTCAAATGCTAAAAGCTTTTTATTTATTTATCTGTTTTAATTTTGGCTGCCCCACAGCATGTGGACTTTCCAGGCCAGGGATCAGACCCAAGCCACAGTTGCAACCCAAGCCACAGCTTTGGCAAAACTGGATCCTTAATCCACTGTGCCTGGCCAGGGATCGAACCTACGTCCCAGTGCTTCCAAGATACTGCCAATCCCATTGTGCCATAATTGCACCACAGCAGGAGCTCCCCGAATGGTAAAGCCTCTTAAAAAAAAAAAAAAAATCACAAACATATCACTATTTAAAATTACAGGTTCCACAACACATCCTCTCTTTCTCTACTATTTCTATTGCCTTATTGCTATCTGACTTACTACGTATTTTACTATTCATTGTCTGCCTCACCCACTAAAACATAAGCTCCTTGAGAGCAGGTATTTTTGTCTATTTTGTTTCCTGTTACATCCTCCATATCTAGAAATGTGGCAAACATATTGAAGGCAGTCAATAATTTCTTTCTGAATAAATGAAATCCATGTAAGTCAAAAGAACAGATTGGATTCATATGATGGATTTAGGGCAAGACCCCATCTTGGCTGGACATGTCAACTAAGCTTTTGATCAGAGCGAGATAGCAGACTGTTCAAATTTCCTCTTTTCCAAGAAAATCTGAAATCCTATATTCCTATTTGTTTGCTCAAGGGTGTATTCAGCTAACAAGACAGCCATGTTAAAAAAAAAAAAAAAAAAAAAAAAAACAGGAACATAATGAGTTCCCAAAGCAGCACATTGGTTGAAGATCTGGCATTGTCTCTGGGGCAGTGGGGGTTTGATCCCCAGCCCAGTGCAGTGGGTTAAGGATCCAGCGTTGCATGGCATAGGCAGCAGCTGTGGCTCAGATTTCATCCCTAGCCCGGGAATTTCCATGTTCTGTGGATACAGACAAAAAGGGGGGAGGGGAAGGGGAACTTTAATAATTTCTGGGAGTTCCCGTCGTGGTACAGCAGTTAACAAAACCGACTAGGAACCATAAGGCTGCAGGTTCGATCCCTGCCCTTGCTCAGTGGGTTAAGGATCCAGCGTTGCCCTGAGCTGTGGTGTAGGTTGCAGACACAGCTCGGATCCCGCGTTGCTGTGGCTCTGGTGTAGGCCGGTGGCTGCAGCTCTGGTTAGACCCCTAGCCTGGGAACCTACATATGCCGCGGAAGCAGCCCTAGAAATGGCAAAAAGACAAAATTAAAAAAAAAATTCTGCCTTGGCAGAAAGCCATTTTACTTCATACAGAAGTTCTTAGCCCCTGGGAGCAGTGAAGTGCAGGTTATTTACACAACCTCAAAGTGTACTTTCTGTTTATTAATAGTCTAGAAACAGACCCACCTGAACAGTAAAAATCCCTGATTCTATTTTGAATTACTATATATATAATTATAAAATAACATGTTAGTATATGTTTCATACATTTATATATATAAATAGCTAACATTTGTAGAGCACTTGTCATACTAGGCATCTTTTTTTAATTGAATTATTGCTTTATAATGCTATGTTAATTTCTGCTATACAGAAAAGTGATTCAATTTTTTTTTTTGTCTTTTTGCTATTTCTTGGGCCGCTCCTGCGGCATATGGAGGTTCCCAGGCTAGGGGTCTAATTGGAGCTGTAGTTGCCGGCCTATTCCAGAGCCACAGCAATGCGGGATCCGAGCCGCGTCTGCAACCTACACCACAGCTCACGGCAACGCGGGATCCTTAACCCACTGAGCAAGGGCAGGGACCGAACCCGCAACCTCATGGTTCCTAGTCGGATTCGTTAACCACTGCGCCACGACGGGAACTCCTGATTCAATTATATTTTTATATATTCTTTTCCATTATGGCTTATTATAGGACATTGAACATAGTTCTCTGTGCTATACAGTAAGATCACCTTGTTTGTCCCCCCTGTATTATAGCAGACATCTGATAACCCCACCATCCCACTCCATCCCTCCCCTAAACCACTCCACCTTGGCAAGCACATGTTTGTTCTCTATGTCCGAGTCTGTTTGTTTCATAGGCAAGTTCATTTGTGTCGTATTTTAGATTCCACATATAAGTGATATCATATGGTATTTGTCTTTCCCTTTCTGGACTTACTTCACTTAGCATGACAATCTCTAATTGCATCTATGTTGCTGCAAATGCTGCATTATTTTGTTCTTTATGACAGTAGTATTCCATTGTATATGCACATGTTTATCCATTGATCTGTTGATGGACATTTGTTTCCATGTCTTGACTATTGTAAATAGTGATGCTATGAACACTGGGGTGCAACTGCTGGATCATATGGTAACTCTATCCTTAGTTTTCTGAGGTACCTCCATACTCTTTCCTATAGTGGTTGTTCCAATTTACATTCCCACCAAAAAAGTGTAGGAGGGTTCCGTTTTCTCCACACCATCTCCAGCACTTGTTATTTGTAGACTTTTAATGATGGCCATTTTGACCTGTGTGAGGTGGTACCTCTCTGCAGTCTTGATTGCATTTCTCTAGCAATTAGTGATGTTGACTAATTTTTCATGTGCCTGTGATGCACTAGGAATCTTTAAGGGCCTTACCGTATTAACTCATTTTATCTTCACAAGGACTCTACAAAGCAGGTACTATTATCATGCCAGTCTACTGCTGAAGCTTGATGAGGCACAGAGTAAGCACTCAACACCGCAGAGCAAGTGAAGGTTCATCCCCAGCTGGGGGACATGGAAGGGGGAGCTCATAACCTAAATCCAAGAGACTGAGTCCACAGTCTCCACTCTGAACTCCTGTGGTAACCTCAAAACACTCCACATCCGTGAGCTGCCAGGTTGCCTTTTCCATGAGGAAATGGGTCAGGCAATAGCTAGGAGCAAAACCTTGGCCATTAATCCAACCTGAATTATTATCGCAGATCTGCTCATTATATGATCTTCACCAAGTTAATTAACCTCTCTGAAATTCAGTCTTATTCCTAAAATTGGGATTATAGTAAAACTTACCCAATAGGATTATTCAAAGGGTTACATGTGAGTGTCTCTATAAGGCATTTAGCCCAATTTCTGGCATTCTGTAGCAGTCAATGGTGCACAGAGATTAAGAGCAACTGTGGAGTCAGGTTGCCCAGAAGCTGAAATCCCAGCAATGCTATTGACTCTGATATTGAGTGTATTATTTAAACACTATGTACTCCTATATTCTCATCTCTAAAATCTAAAAAAGAGGATACAAATGAAGAGAAACAGATTCACAGACTTTGAAAACCTTAAGGTTACCAAAGGGGACAAATTATGGATGGGAGGAATGGAGTGGGGGTTTCAAATGGAAAAGTTCTAAAGTTAAGCTGTGATGATGGTTGTAGAACTATAAATATAATAAAATCCACTGCGTTATTTAAAAAAAAAAACACTGTGCCTCTATACTCTCACCTCTAAAATGGGGGGAAATATTAGTACCAACCTCAAAGAGTTATGAGGACCAGGAGCATTACTCCCTGTAACGTGCTGAGAACAGCACCTGACTCTTTAAAAAATTAATACCAATTCAGAATTTCTAATGTCATTCCTCCATCTTCCCAACATATTTCCAAGCCAGCTTTCCACACTCCCAGATGCTATACACTGGACAGGCTATTAAAATTAACATTTCCACAGAGATGCCAATAAATAACCATTGTAAAACTTCCAAGAAAGGCGCCAGGTGAGCATTATCCAAAACTGACAAATGCCAAGTCTGAGAAGTCATTTCCCATGAGGGAGAAAGCCAACTTTAAACACCTGTCATGCCTGGGGAGCATGAAGCCACCCAGTCACAGAAAGCTCTTATCCTCTGATGGGGTCAAAACTACTTCTAGGAGTTGCCACTGTGACACAGCAGGTTAGGGATCCAGCATTGCCACAGCTGTGATATAGGTTGCAGCTGCAACTCAGATTCAATCCCTGGCTTGGGAACCTCCATATGCTGCAGGTGTAGCCAAAAAAGAAACAAAAACAAAAACACAAACACCAAACTACTTCTAGAGATGGGGTGGAGGGGTGAAGAGTAACAGACCTGATTTTGCTCCACCTTTGAGACTGCTGGCCCCTCCCACCTGCTTCAGAAGAAACAGCAGTAGGGAAAGGAGACCCTGGCTACTGGATGGATGAGGAAGAATCTTATCTCTGAATACAACCAAGGTGTTAACACACTCAACTAGACACTTGCAAATACAGAACCAGGACTGTGTATACACAACCTCAAGTAGAGCGGTCAATTTACCAAGAGAAAACGGGAAAGTCATAGGTCTGCTGGGTGTTCACCCTGAAGCAAGCCTATTTCACCCCCACTGAATAGATTATACAGGGTCGGTACGAGACAGGAGTTCATTTGTGTTCTGTTGACATTTTACATATTTAGATTGTTCAACACACAGCTATCTTTTGTAGCATTTGCCTCCTGTGCCCCAGCTCCCCATTTCCAGTCTAGGAAATTTCCAGTTACCCTCACCCTACCTCCATGCTCCCTGTCTCCCCTCCCATCTAACCCCAGCAGATCTTAGACTCACCTCTGCCACATCCACCATGAAGCTCCAGCCACCAAACCTCCCTAGTATCCCAACATAGGTCGTACACACATGTCCCATTGTTCTTGCACACGTCATCCCTCTACTTGCAATGTCCTTTCCCCTTGTAGGATCAGACTATGCAAAAGGGCTATTCTCTTGCTCTCTGTACATATCCTGATTGACCAGACCCTGCTTCACCTATACCCTCCTCACATGACTGACCTTCTGTCTTAAACATGGAGCTCAACAGTAAATTCCTACATACGTGTCCCAACTCACTTATGCCATAGCCACAGCAATAGAAGATCCAAGACATATCTGTGCCTTACACCACGGCTTGTGGCAACACCAGATCCTTAACCACTGAGGCCAGGGATTGAACCCACGTCTTCACAGACACTATTTTGGGTTCCTAACCCACTGAGCCACAACAGGAACTTCCTCATAATTTTTAGATCAGAACACCTCCATCAGGATAGCTTATCCAAAGGGAGCTGTGAGGGGCATGTTGTTCCCGTGGTTTCCCTGGTAACCTCCCCCTCTAAAATAGTAACCTCTCTCTTGCCTAGGGAGCAAAGATTGCCACCATGTCCTGCCCGCCATCTCTACAAATAGTGGGCTGGGGCTCCAGAATGTGCTTCAAATGCATAAGATTTCCCATCCATTAAACCATCCATGTCTCTGTTACCAGACTCTTTCTTTGGTCTTGAGGCTGGGCAAGTACGCTTGCAGACCTGCAGAGTGCAGTCTGACACCCTCTCCTGCACCTGGCAAACACATGCACAGTATCATCATCAACGGCACTGCCCTAGTGGACACCCTCCCAATCTTCTTCAGACACTGCCTTCCAATGGCATCTTGCACATGCCCCATTATATCCTTTTCCCACTGCACTGGGTGGTGTGACCACTTCACTGGGCTGAAGGCTCCAAAAGGGCAATATATTCTCTTCTATGTAGGTCCATTCAATAGCACTGGAAGGACTCCATCTGCATTAATTCAAAGAAGACATTGTATTATTCATAATGTTTAAGTGGTCCTTTTCATAATCTTTCTAGCAATTTTCCACCTTTAGAATTTCATAGTTCAAGTAAATCAAATATTTCAAAGTACAAAATCTTAGCAGTAGATTTCTGGATGAAGCACAAAACCTCTTAAAGAAATTTTAGAAGATGCAGGGAGTTCCTGTTGTGGCTCAGCGGGTTAAGAAGCCAACATAGTATACAGATTCGATCCCTGGCCTTGCACAGTGAGTTAAGGATCCAGTGTTGCCACAAGCTGCAGTGGTGTAGGTCTAGGTGTGGTTCAGATCCAGAGTTGCTGTGGTGTAGGCCAGAGGCTACAACTCCAATTCGACCCCAGTCAGGGAATTTTCATACACCGCAGGTGCCACCCTAAAAAGAAAAAGAAAAAAATTGATGAGGCAGATAGCAGTGAAGAGATCCAGTTCAGGAGACCATGTCATTCATTTCTTTGCTCAGGGCTGACAAAAACTCCACCACCAAGAAGCTCATGCCTGCAAGAGGTGAACAGGATGGTCCTCACCATTTGCCATTTGGAAGCCAGCTCATGTCCCCTTCCTCCCAGAGCTCTGTCCAGAAGCAACAAAGCCGACTGCGGTTAGAAAATGCTGGCTTGTGCTGGGCCTCCCTGCCCAGACTTTTCCTTTCATCTGTCTTCAGAGCATTTTCTTGTCTGGCCTTAAAAACCCCTGGAGATACTTCATAAGACTCAACAGATGGAGGCAAGGGAGGCACATTCCAGCCTGATTGAAGGAAGAAAGCAGATGATGTGCACATTTCTTCCAGGACACATATGCTCTGCTTTAGGGGTTACCACTGAGGGGAAGTTGGGCCTCTACGAAACGTGGAGGATTTCCATCAAGTCCTGCTGAGAATCAACCGATTCACTCCCACTTGAAAAGGAACTCAAGACACTGATAGCTACATGGACACTCATTTTGTCACTGGGGAAAAAGTAATTGCTAAGGACAGTTCTATTAGAGAAACAAATGCCATTTTTAAGGACTATTCAATGACACCAAGCAACTTCCATCTCCTGAGCATGACATAGAACATTTTACATTTTCATTCTGGTTCTATCATTTCCATACAAGGAAAATTCTCTGGTGTTCACAGTTGAGCAACTAAATTCTCTGGTGTTCACAGTTGAGCAACTAAATTCCCTCCTTTCCCATGTCTACCAGACATTGTTGATTCTTTGCCACTTGCTAAGTATTCTACAATGTTTTCCACATCTGGGTTCTGTCCACAGATTCAACAATATGGTAGTGAGTCTCTTAATGCAAAATAACAAAGCAAAGGACTTTTATTATTATGATACATCAAAATACTTCATCAATGACTATATAAACATAAGATGGAAGATAACTCCATTACTAGAGCATCATTCATTGCCCTATATACTACCCTAGGGCCTGTGCCAAGGCTTTGGACTTTCAAGTCCCCAATTATGTTGTCTAAATTACTAAAAGTTGCAACATGAGTCACTGGCATGGCTCCTGGTGCTAGTTATCAAAAGAAACAGAACTACAGCTTCCTGGTTTAAACAAGTACTCAGAGATAGTCATTTCTTCCCTGTATTTCCCCAAATTCAATAGGGTTATAGGAAGAAAAGACAAAGACTTCTGCACTAAACACATTACCTGGATTTCTACTCCAATGCGTAGAACAAAGAGATAGTTTCCACAAAGTACCCTTTTGCTGGTGAAGAGAAATAAGCATGCAAGTGTTACATCTATGTTCTATACTTGAACAAGCATAGCGGGGGTACATCATTATTTAAGGTGTGCTTATGACTCTCAAAGTCCTCGGTTCTCTCTAGAGTTCAACTAAAATGTTCTAACGACACCTCCCAGCAGCCAGGAGAACAACATTAAAATGAATTTAGAACTTGAATTTCCTTTTTTTGCTCAAGGCACAAAGTGTATCACTGAAGTTGTTAATTCAGTACAATGGAGGTGGACATCAGCTTTGTTTCACCTCTAAAGTTCACTTCTGGCAAGGCCATTTCCATTGTAAATTTCAAGGGAGCTAACTTTAAGGACTTTGACAAGTAAGGCATTAAAAGAGGTTTTTGATGCTACATCAGTGTGTTGTCATTGATCTGTACTAAAAGATCATATAGACATCAATCTGCATGATAGAGAGCTATATTTACTAGAAGATTTTGAGGAAGACCTAGCACATTTCATGCAGTGATTGTGAATAGAAGTCTAACCAATGAGCTGCAAACTAATGCCAGTTGGGAAGCCAAGTAAGAAAAACAGAGGTAGAGACTTTTTAAAGAACTTTTTAACAAGAAGCTCTATTTCCTCTTCCTTCTTCTCCCATTAATTAAATATGGGGAACAGAAGGAGGGAGGGGAAAAAAAAGAAAATGAGATGGAGCAAGAAAGAAAGGACAGAAGGAACAGGGAGTGAGAGGACGAGGGAGGGGGAGGGATGGAGGAAGGAAGAGGAAAGAAAAAGCGAGACGGAGCAAGAAAGAAAATGAGACAGTGCAAGCAAATAAGAGCAAGTGAGCAAGCAAGCAAGAAGAGAGGGAGGGGAGAAGGAAGGAAGGAGAAAAAAAATGAGAACAAGAAAGAAAACGAGATGGATCAAGAAAGAAAATGAGATGAAGCAAGAAAAAAAAGAAGGAAGGAGGAGGGAGGGAGGAGAGAGGAAAGATAAACACAAAAAGTAGAGGGATACAGAGTGGAAAAGGAAAGACTCTTCATACAGCTAATAGTGGGGAAAGAATTCCCTGGCTGCAGAACACCCCTTAGATGCTAAGGCTTGGTTTTTAAAAGAGTAGATAGTAAGAAATTGCCTCTGGAGTTACCCCCATCTTGGCATGGCTTGCTCAGCTGTGTGATTTTTGGTCTGGGAAGTGAATGCTGGTAATACACTTTACTTTCTCAATCAGCGGCCAGTGCCTCTGCTCAGAGTGAGTTAAGGACACCTAGTTGCCAATGCTGCACTCTGGGAGTCCTTTTTCAACAAGCGCATATTATTCACCACTACCATTTATGGTCCTCTAGGCACTATTTCATTACCCTAATTATTCTTCCACTTCTACACATTTCTAACAAAAGCCCTTCCCACATTTATTTTTACAGGTTGGCCAAGGTCAGCTTATATTTCTTATATACATTCTAAGAATATCTTCCTACTTTATAATCTTAATACACAATGTTAAATGTTCCAAGGCCTCTTCAAAAGAAAGATAGGTTATTTAGGTTATTACATGGTTTGGTGAGTAAGAGAGAGAAACCTGCAATAAGTGCCCTTTTTCATTATTACCAAAAAAAAAAAAAAAATCCCCTTTATTGAGGACCTTGGGTTAAATACCTTTACGTCTTTTTTTTTCACTTTTTATTTTATTTTTTTTGTATTTTTAGGACCACACTCGCAGCATATGGAGATTCCCAAGCTAGGGGTCTAATTGGTGCTGTTACTGCCAGCCTATGCCAGAGCCACAGCAACACCAGATCCCAGCCGCATCTGAGACCTACACCACATAGCTCACAGCAATGCCAGATCCTAGACTCACTGAGCAAGGCCAGGGATCGAACCCACAACCTCATGGTTCCTAGTCGGATTCGTTTCCACTGTGCCATGACAGAACTCCTCCACTTTTGAGTCTTTAAAAGCAGGAATATTTGTGTTTCTTTTTTAGGGATTGGATTGCTTTAATCTAATTGATACTCTGAGTTGTTTTATCAGATCAAATTTCACTCTTTGCATTTTAATGATGAAAAGCATAAAACCCCAAGAGAATGGGCAAACAAATCACAGGCTGGGAAAAAAATATTTGCAAAATACACAGCTGATAAAGGACTATTATCCGAAATATCCAAAGAACTCTTAAAACTCAACAAGAGGCAAATGAACAATCCGATTTAAAACAGGCAAATACCTGAACAGACAACTCAAAGATATGCAAATGGGAAATAAGCATATGAAAAAGACGTCCAACATCAAACGTCTTTAGGGAATTGATAATTAAATGAGATAGTACTATACACCAACTAGAACAGCCAAAATTCACAATACTGACAACACCAAATGCTGACAAGGGTATGGAATAACAGAAACTCACTGCTGGTGAGAATGCAAAATTGTACAGCCACTTTGGAAGACAATTTGGCAGTTTCTTACAACCCTAAACTTTTTTAACCTCCCCCTATTATGTTTCAGTTCATTGAAATACAGTTGACTTACAAAGTTGTGTTAGTTTCAGGCATACAGCAAAGTAAATCTGTTTTATGTATACATATATCCGTTCCTTTTCAGATTCTTTTCCCATGCAGGTTAAAACACAGTATTGAGTAAATTTCTTTTTGCTATACAGTAGGTCCTTATTACCTTGTCAACAAACTCTTGTTGTATGACCATGCTCCTTGGTATTTACCCAAAGAATGTGAAAATATATACTCAACCAAACCTGCTCACAGATGTTTATAGCAGCTTTATTCATAACTGCCAAAACTTAGAAGCAATCAAGATACCCATTAGTAGGTAAATGGATAAATAAACTGTGGTACATCCAGACAACAGAATATTGGTTCAGTATTAAAAAGGAGCTATCAAACCATGAAAAGACATGAGGAACCATGAATGTATATTATAAGAGGAAAAATCCAATCTGAAAAGGCCACATACTATATAATTCCAACCATCTAGTATTCAAGACTACAGAGACAATAAAGATATCAGTGGTTGCCAGGGATTAAGGGTCAATTAAGCTAAACTTTATTAACGTATTAAAATTTATTTTTGTTTGGCCAACATTACATTTATCATAAGAAAACCAAGTAAAGCACATTCGAAGTTATTAGATGCACACTATTGCCTTTGGAATGGATAAGCAATGAGATCCTGCTGTATAGCACTGCAACTGTATCTAGTCACTTATGATGGAGCATGATAATGTGAGAAAAAAGAATGTATGCATGTGTGTGTAACTGAGTCACCTTGATATACAGTAGAAAATTGACAGAACACTGTAAACCAGCTATAGTGGAAAAAATAAAAATTATAAAAGAAATTCTAAATTACATAGCAAAGAAAATCCTTCCCTAGTTTTTTTTTTTTTTTTTTTCTATTTCTTTCTTTGGGCCGCTCCCTCGGCATATGGAGGTTCCCAGGCTAGGGGTCCAATCAGAGCTGTAGCCACTGGCCTACAGCCAGAGCCACAGCAACGCAGGATCCGAGCCGCGTCTGCAACCTACACCACAGCTCACGGCAACGCCGGATCCTTAACCCACTGAGCAAGGGCAGGGACCGAACCTGCAACCTCATGGTTCCTAGTTGGATTTGTTAACCACTGCGCCACGACGGGAACTCCTTCCCTAGCTTTCTAAGCTTTCTAATAGCTATTGACCTAGCACATCTTACTACACAGGCCATATGATGACCACTAAGTAATGTGATGGTCAGATCCTACCTCCCACCTCAACTTTTTCTGAAACAAGTAAGGATTTTACTTTCTCCCCACTGGTGGTATCATTCATTCTCTGCCCCAGGTTGTTGAGGGCGTGCTCCCCCACACTGTCCACTCTGCCCATCACCCTGAGTCAATACATGCCAGGGGGCTCTGGTTACAAACATAGCCACTGTCTATTCAAACCCGTACCTTACTGCCTTTTTTAAAACATTTTGAAATAATTTCAAGCCCATTAAAAATTGCAAGAAATTCTACATAACTTTTTAACCAGATTCCACAACTACTATCATTTGCTTCTTCTTCTCTCTAAATAGATATTCTCAAATAATTCATGAAATATAGACATAAATTGAGACATCATTCCATTTTACTCCTAGGTGTTTCTGGTATATTTTCTAATAATAATGATTTTGTCTTCTATAACTTCAGAGTTGTCAAAGTCAGGATTTTAATACTGACTCAATACTAGTCCATAGTGCATATGCTATATATGTTTGAGAAAGAAAGAGACTAAGAGGGAAGGAGGGAACCTTGTTCTGAGACCAGGATCACAAGTTTCCATTAGTTGTCAATGCCTCTTTATTATTCTTTAATCTGGAACGGATCTAGAACCTTTGTCTTTCATGATCTACATATTTTTTAAGAATACAGGCCAGTTATACAGAAGGTTCCTCAGTTTGGGTTTGCCTCATGTTGCATTATTCATGATGTTTCCTAATGATTAGCTGGGCTATTTTCTAGTAATAATGATTTTGTCTTCTATAACCTTTCTTAAACGAATACGGCAGAAGTCAAGTTTGGTCCTTCTAAAAGCATCACATCAGGAAGAACACCATCATTTTTTGTCTAAATATTGGTGATGTTCACTTGGATTGAGGTCATGTTTCATCTTAAGAGTATTACTTCTACTTTACCCTTTGTATTTAGTGATTTTTTAAGGACATAACTTGGGACTGTATAAATAGGCATCATTAGTTTTAGTGTGCACTGATAGTTTAAAAACTTACAATGATGGTCATCATCCTTCTTCATTTATTAACTGGCAAAATATTATAAGGAAAATCTTTTCCTTCTTCCCATTTACATCAGGATTTACAGTTTTATCTTATTAATGGCTTGTATCTGACATTATCTTGAAGCTCAAGATGTTCCAGCTTTGATGAACGAGAGTCACTTAAGACAGCTTTGGTGTCTTTCTGACATGTTTTCATTATTCCTTGAGCACTTGGTGACTTTTTGGCATAAGATACTCCAAGCGTGGACAACCTAAAAGAAATGGATAAATTCCTAGAAACCTACAGCCTACAAAGACTGTCCTGAAGAAATAGAAAATCCAAATAGACCAATTACTAGTAAGAAGATTGAATCAGTAATCAAAAATCCCCAACAAACAAAAGTCCAAGACAGGATGGTTTAACTAGTGAATCCTGCCAACCACTTAAAGAGGAATTAATGTCATTCTCAAACTCTTTTCCCAAAAAAAGAGGGAGGAACACATCCAAATTTATTTCACAAGGCCAGCATTACCCTGATACAAAACCCAGATAAGGATATGACGAGAAAGAAAATTATAGAACAATATACCTGATGAAAATAAAAAAAATAGGAAGTTCCCATTGTGGCGCAGTGGTTAACGAATCTGACTAGGAACCATGAGGTGGCAGGTTCGATCCCTGGCCTTGCTCAGTGGGTTAAGGATCCGGCATTGCCATGAGCTGTGGTGTAGGTTGCAGACGCGGCTCAGATCCCGCATTGCTGTGGCGTAGGCTGGTGGCTATAGCTCCGATTAGACCCCTCGCCTGGGAACCTCCATATGCAGTGGGAGCAACCCTAGAAAAGACAAAAAAGAAAAAAGAAAAAAAAAATGACTAGCAAACCAAATTTAACAATGGATTAAAATTAAAAGAATCACAAACCATGATCAAGTGGAATTAATTCTAGGGATGCAAGTATGGTTGAACATGTGCAAATCCATATAACTGAGCACATTAAAATAAAGGATAAAAATCATATGATCATCTAAATAAATCAGAAAAAATTGACAGAATTGAATATCCATTTATAATAAAAATTCTCAAAGTGGGTATAGAGGGGAAATAACCTCAAAATAGTAAAAGGCCATGTATGACACACCTACAGTTAACATCACACTCAATGGTGAAAAACATACCTTTTCCTTGAAGATCAGGAATAAGACAAGGATGCCCTCTCACAGCTTTCATTCAACATAGTCCTGGAATTCTAGCAAGGGAATTATGAAAGAAAAAGAAATAAAAGGCAGTAAAATCCAAAAGGAAAAAGAAAAACTGTCATCACTCTCAGATGGTATGATTTATACAGAAAACCCTAAAAACTCCAGCAAAAAACTCTCATTTAATAGATGAATTGGGTAAAATTCCAGGATACAAAATCAATATGCAAAAATCTGTTGCATTTCTATACAGTAAAGAAATACCAGTAAAAAATTAAGGAAAGTATTTCATTTACAATTTAATCAAAAAGAATGTAATAATTAGGAATAAATTTAACCAAAGAGGTGAAGGACCTATACCCTGAAGACTATAAGACACTGATGAAAGGAACTGAAGAGGACACAAATAGATATTCCATGCTCATGGTTAGAAGAAATTATTAAAATATCCATACTATCCAAAGCAATCTAGAGACTCAATGCTATCTCTGTCAAAATTCCAATGCCATTGTTCACAAAAATAAAACAATCCTAAAAGTTTTATAAAGTCAAAAAAGACCCCAGATAGACAAAATAATCTTAAGAATAACAAAGCTAGCAGCATCAGGCTTCCTGAATTCAAACTATATTTCAAGGCTATTATGTATCAAAACAGAAGGATACTGGCATAAAAACAGACACATACATCAATGGGATAGCAGAGAGAGTCCAGAAATAAACTCACATATCTCACATATATAGAGTTAATCAATTTATAACCAAGAAGCCAAGAATATACACTGGGGAAAAAATATAAACTGAGGGAAAAAAACAGTCTCTTAGTAAATGGTGTTGGGAAAAAATGAACTACATACAAAAGAATGAAACTGTACCATACACAAAAATCAACTCAAAATGGACTAAAGACTTATTTATTTTTGGAAGAGCCCATGGCATGCAGAAGTTCCCAGGCCAGGGATAAAACCTGAGTCACAGCAGTGACAACACTAAGTCCTTAACCACTAGGCCATCAAGCAACTCCAAAATGAACTAAAGACTTTAATGTAAGGCATGAAATCATAAAATTCCTAGAAGAAAACATAGGCAGCTTGACATTGGTCTTGGTGAAGATTTTTTAGATTTGACGCTAAAAGCAAAAGTAGTAAAAGTAAAAACAAACACAATGGAATATTACTCAGCCATAAAGAACAAAATAATGCCATTTGCAGCAACATGGATGGAACTAGAGACTCTCATACTAAGTGAATTAAGTCAGAAAGACAAATACCATTTGATATCACTTATATCTGGAATCTAATTTTGGCACAAATGAACCTTTCCACAGAAGAGAAAACCATGGACCTGGACAACAGACTTGTGGTTGCCAAGCGGGAGGGGGAAGGAATGGGATAGATTGGGAATTTGGGATTTATAGATGCAACTATGGCCTCTGGAATGGATAAGCAATGAGATCCTGCTGCATAGCACTGGGAACTGTATCTTGTCACTCATGATGGAGCATGACAATGTAAGAAAAAAGAATGTATACATATATGTGTGACTGGGTCACCCTGCTGTGCAGTAGAAAATTGACAGCATACTGCAAACCAGCTATAATGAAAAAAATAAAAATCATCATAAAAATAAATATTATGGAAACATGGTAAAAAAAAAAAAGCAGGACTGCATCAAACTACAAAGATTCTGCACAGCAAAGGAACCCATCAACAAAATGAAATCACCTACTGAATGGGGAAAAATATTTGCGAACCATTTATCTGATATGGGGTTGATATCTAAAGTACCTAACACAACTCAATGACAAAATTAACAAAAAAGATTAAAAAGTGGGCAGAGGATCTGAATAGACACTTTTTATAAATGTCAGGTGGCTAACAGGTATATGAAAAGGGAAATTCAAAACAAAACCACAATGAACAGTAAATGCAGATTCCCTCAGAAAGGAATTAGAAAATATGAGGAGCCAAGAAAAACTAGAAAATTAATTTGCAGAGATACAAACTGAGCTTAAGGCAACAAAGACCAGAATGAATAAGGCAAAGGAATGAATTAGTGATGTGGAAGACAGAATAATGGAAATCACCCAAACAAGACAGCAGACAGAAAACCAAATGAAGAAAACATGAAAGCAATATAAGAGACCTATGGAATAATATAAAGCAGGCCATTCTACACATAATAGCAATTCCAGAAGGAGAAGAAAAAAAAGAGAGGATTGAAAATATGTTTGAAGAAATGATGGCTGAAAACTTTCCAAATCTAAATGATACTGATAGCAAGATACACGGAGCACAGAGGGCCCCAAACAAGTTGAACCCAAACAGGCCCACACCAAGACATATAATAAAAATGGAAAAGTTAAAAATAAAGAGGATTCTAAAGGCAGCAAGAGAAAAACAAAATGTTAATTACAAGGGAACCCCAATAAGGCTATCACCTGATTTCTTTACAGAAACACTACAGGCCAGGAGGGAGTGGCAAGATATATTTAAAGTGCTGAAAGGAAAATATCTGCAACCTAGAATACACTATCCAGCAAGAATATCATCTAATATGGAAGGAGAAATAAAGAATTTCTCCAAAAAACAAAAGCTAAAAGAGTACGGCAATACTAAACCCTTTCTAAAAGAAAAACTGAAAGGGCTTGTCTAAATTAAAAAAAAAAAAAAAAAAAAAGGAAGAAATAGGAAGGAGGAAACCACAATTGGAAAGCAGTCAATTAAATAAGCCAGCATACAGATTTAAAGATGAAAAATTTTTTTTTAAAAAAAAAAAAGACATCAAAATCATGCTATGTGGGCAAAGGCAGTAAGAAAAAAAATTATTTTAATGATGTGTTTGTGCCTATATGACTATCAGGCTATAAAGCAAGCAGATATAGAAAGGGGTTAACATACCCAAAAAAACAGGGCAACCACAAATCAAAACCAAAACATTACATTCACAAAAACTGAAAAGTACTTAAGCATAAAATAAATGGAAACCATCTAACCAAAAAAAAAAAAAAAAAAAAGGAGAAACATAGAATCAACTGGAAAACAAGGTTTAAAATGGCAATAAGGTGGTTATTGATGTTTATTTAAGTCTGGCTAGACTCCAAGAAGAGGAGAGGAAAAGCCCAAATAAACAAAATAAGAAATGAAAAAAAAAGTCACAACGGATACTACAGAAATACAAAAAACCATGAGAGAATACTATCACAATTATATGCCAACAAATTTGACAACCTGGAAGAGATGGACAACTTTCTAGAGACTTACCACCTGCCAAAACTGAATCAAGAAGAAATAGATCAACTGAACAGACTGATCTCTAGAAATGAAATTGAGTATATCATAAAAACACTCCCTACAAATAAAAGTCCAGGACCAGATGGCTTCACAGGAGAATTCTATCAAACTTAAAAAAGGAACTTATACCCATCTTCCTTAACCTTTTTCAAAAGGTTGAAGAAGGAACACTCCCAAAGACATTCTATGATGCCACCTTCACCCTAATTCCAAAAGCAGACAGAGATACCACCAAAAAATAAAATTATAGGCTCATGTCTTTGATGAATATAGACACAAATTCTCAACAAAATTTTAGCCAACTGACTCCAACAACATGTAAAAAAGATCATACACCACTACCAGGTGGAATTCATCCCAGGTGCACAAGGATGGTTCAACATATGCAAAGCAATCCACATCATATACCACATTAACAAAAGCAAGGTCAAAAACCACATCATCATCTCAGATGTAGAAAAAGCATTGTACAAAGTCCAATATCCATTCATGATCAAAACTCTTACCAAAGTGGGTATAGAGAGAACATTCCTTAACATAATCAAAGCCAATTATGACTAACCCACAGCAAATATAATACTCAATGCAGAAAAGCTGAAAGACTTCCCACGAAAACATGGAACAAGACAGAGATGCCCACTCTCACCAATGTTATTCAACATAGTATTGGAAGTCCTAGCCACAGCAATCAGACAAACAAAAGAAATAAAAGGCATCCAAATAGGAAGAGAAGAGGTAAAATGGTCACTGTATGAAGACGACATGATACTATAGACAGTAAACCCTAAGGACTCAACCCAAAAACTACTTGAACTGATCAAATTCAGCAAAGTAGCAGGATATAAGATTGACATTTATAAGTCAGTCACATTTCTGTATACTAACAATGAAATATTAGAAAAGGAATACAAAAATACCCTTTAAAATTGCACCCCCAAAAAAATACCTGGAGTTCCCGTCGTGGCGCAGTGGTTAACGAATCCGACTAGGAACCATGAGGTTGCGGGTTTGATCCCTGGCTTTGCTCAGTGGGTTAAGGATCCAGTATTGCCATGAGCTGTGGTGTAGGTTGCAGACGCGGCTCAGATCACACATTGCTATGGCTCTAGCATAGGCTGGCGACTACAGCTCCGATTCGACCCCTAGCCTGGGAACCTCCATATGCTGCAGGAGCAGCCCGAGAAATAGCAAAAAGGCAAAAAAAAAAAAAATCAAATAGCTGAATACACACCTGACCAAGGAAGTAAAAGACATATGCTGAGAACTATGAAACATTAATCAAGGAAATTAAAGAAGATGTAAAGAAATGGAAAGATAGGAGTTCCCATCGTGACTCACGAGTTAATGAATCCAGTTAGGAACAATGAGGTTGCAGGTTTGATCCCTGGCCTCCTTCAGTGGGTTAAGGATCCGGCATTGCCGTGAGCTGTGGTGTAGGTGGCAGACACAGTTCAGATCCCGCGGCATTGCTGTAGCTGTGGTGTGGGCCGGCGGCTACAACTCCAATTAGACCTGTAGGCTGAAAACCTCCATATGCCACAGGAGCGGCCCTGGAAAAGGCAAACACACACACACACACAAGAAATGCGAAGATATTCCATGCTCCTGGGTTGGAAAAATTAATATTGTAAAAATGGCCTTACTACCCAAAGCAATCAACAGATTCGATGCAATCCCTATCAAATTACCCATGACATTTTTCACAGAACTAGAACACAAAAATTTATATGGAACCACAAAAGACCCAGAATGCAAAAGCAATTCTGAGGAACAAAAACCAAGCAGGAAGCATAGCTCTCCCAGACTTCAAGCAATATTACAAAGCCACAGTCATCAAGACAGTGTGGTACTAGCACCAAAACAGATAGACAAACCAATGGAACAGAAGAGAACCCAGAGCTAAACCCACACACTTATGGTCAATTAATCTTTGACAAAGGAGGCAAGAATATAAAATGGGAAAAAGAGTCTTTTCAGCCAAGCATTGCTGGGAAACCTGGACAGCTACATGCAAATCAATGAAACTAGAACATACCCTCACACCATGCACAAAAATAAACTCAAAATGGCTTAAAGACTTAAATATAAGACAAGACGCCATCAAACTCCTGGAAGAGAACATAATGTAAAACATTCTCTGACATCAACCTTACAAATGTTTTCTCAGGTCAGTCTCCCAAAGCAACAGAAATAAAAGCAAAATAAACCAGTGGGACCTAAGCAAACCGACAAGCTTTTGCACAGCAAAGGAAACCATTTAAAAAAAAAACAGAAGGACAACTTACAGAATGGGAGAAAATAGTTTCAAAGGATGCAAAGGACAAGGGCTTAATCCCTGAAATATACAAGCAACTTATACAACTCCACAGCAAAAAAGCCAACAAAGACAACAACCCAATGGAAAAATGGGCAAAAGACCTGAATAGATGTTTCTCCAAAGAAGATAGACAGATGGCCAACAAGCACATAAAAAAATGCTCAACATCCCTGATTATTACAGAAATGCACATCAAAACTACCATGAGGCACCACCTTATACCAGTCAGAATGGCCATCATTAATAAGTCCACAAATAACAATTGCTGGAGGGAGTGTGGAGAAAAGGGAACCCTCCTGCACTGTTGGTGGGAATGTAAGCTGGTACAGCCACTATGGAGAACAGTATGGAGATACTTTAGAAATATATACATAGAACTACCATATGACCTAGTAATCCCACTCTTGGGCACATATCCAAAAAAAACTTTCCTTAAAAAGGACACATGCACCCGCATGTTCATTGCAGCACTGTTCACAATAGCCAAGACATAGAAACAACCCAAATGTCCATTGACAGACAATTGGATTCAGAAGATGTGGTATATATACACAATGGAATACTACTCAGCCATAAAAAAGAACAAAATAATGCCATTTGCAGCAACTTGGATGGAAAAAGAGACTCTCATCCTAAGTGAAGTAAGTCAAAAACAAATACCATATGGTATCACTTGTATCTTGAATCTAATATACAGCACAAATGAACCTTTCCACAGAAAAGAAAATCATGGACTTGGAGAATAGACTTGTGGTTGCCAAGAGAGAGGGGAAGGGAGTGGGATGGATTGGGAGCTTGGGGTTAATGGATGCAAACTATTGCTTTTGGAATGGATTAGCAATGAGATCCTGCTGTGTAGCACTGAGAACTATGTCTAGACACTTATGACAGAGCATGATAATGGGAGAAAAAAAAATGTATACATATATGTGTAACTAGGTCACCATGCTGTACAATAGAAAAAAAAATTATATTGGGGAAATAACAATTAACAAAAAAAAATAATGAGCTATAACCTCACACCTGTCATAATGGCTATAAAAAAAAAAAAAAAAAGCAGTTCCTGTTGTGGCTCAGTGGATTAAAAACCAGACATAGTGTCCATGAAAATATGGGTTCAATCCCTGGCCTCACTCCGTGGGTTAAGGATCTGGCGTTGCCATAAGTTGCAATGTAGGTCATAGATGTTGCTCAGATAATGGCATTGCCATGGCTGTGGCATGTTCCAGCAGCTGCGGACGTTTCCACCCCTAACCCAGGAACTTCCTTATGTCACATGTGTGGCCAGAAAAAGAGAGGGCAGTGTTGGATGGAGAATAACATATATCAGCTATGGGGTGGCAAAAAGGGAACACTTGCACCTTGTTGGTAGAAATATAAATTGGTGCAACCACTATGGAAAAAAAATGGGGGTTCCTGAAAATATTAAAAGCAGAACTACATTATCAAGGTGAAAGTATGATCTAGTAATCCTATTTCTTGGTATTTATCTTAAGTAACTTCTCTGGGCACTAACTTGAAAAGATAATACACCCCCATGTTCACAGCACCATTATTTGTAATTGCCAAGGTATGGAAGCAACAGAAGTGTCCATCAACATATGGATAAAGACGACATGTACATACATAACACACAATGATATACTACTCAGCCATACGAAAGGATAAAATTTTGCCATTTGCAACAACATGGATGGACTCTGGAGGATATTATGCTTAGTGAAATAAGTCGAACAGAGAAAGACATATACTGCATGATATCACTTGTATGCAAAATCTAAAATGTACAACATACTAGTGATTTTAACAAAAGAGAAAGACTCACAGATATAGAGAACAAATTATGGTTAGCAGGGCAGGGTGGGGGTTGGGCAACTTAGGAGGAAAGGAGCAAGAGGCACAAACTATTATGTATAATTAAGCTACAAGGATATACATACAGCACAAAATATACACAATATTGTGTAACTATAAATGGAATCAAATCATGTGAATCAATCTGTTGTATAGAATTAGTTCTATACGTGAAATTTAAAATTGTATACTTCAACTAAAACATGTTCAATAAAATTAACAAAATTTTATAAAGGAAGAAATCTCAGACTCAAAGTGTAGTCTTTATTTTTTTAGGTGAGTTTTGATTATAATATATTTGTGCTTTTCACTTTTGCTGCCCCAAACTTAAAGTAAGCTTATGATTCTTCTATTCTTTGTCAGATTCCTGAGCAATTTTTTTAAATCACCTTTAATAATCAAATGGAACAAATTTAGAATAAAGTGATGCTGCTTTTATCTTGACCCAATTTTTATTGCTACCTCTAAGAGGGTTTAATTCTTTGGGCTTAGGACATTTCATGTTCTAGAACTGAAAGGACACACCATGCTTGTCAACTAACTGGGGCATGGCATTCAATCCAGATTTCCAGCAACTCTTCATCCATACTGCAAACCAGATGGAGAATTTTATAGCATCCAGCAGCTGTCTTCTTTTGGTGTTCATATGTTGAGTCAAAACTCACTGCCTGCTGTATGGCCCTAGTGAAATAAGATGCTTGGAGATTAGATTTTTCTGAGTTTTTCCCCTTAGCTCCCCCTTTTAAATGTTTTTAAAACATGATCTGTTTTGATAGTACACCAAATAAGCAAACAGAGGAAAATACCATCCAAACATGTCTATTGCATAGGTAACTTCAACATGTGGTGTAGTCACAAATACTTTATATATAATTTGTACACGAATTGGGAAGGAAGATGGATGAATTGCCCTCCTATATAACTTATTGCTCAATAGAAGACCATCATAAAATATTTGGCAACTAAGCTTAATGGCCGGAAAGACCTACGTATGATTTCTCTTTCTAGTATGCACTAAATCAGAGCCTTAAATAGAAAGAGTTAGGGAAGCTCATTACAGAAGACAAATAGTAAAACAGATGGCAAACTATAAAAGCAATTCCAGCTTTTTATCACTTGGGTTCTCCCAGAATTAAACATTTAGAACACAATGATTTAAAAACATATCCATGAAAAAATGGGAAAACAGAAAAGGCATGAAAATTCTCCTGGAATGCAAGGTGCAAGCCGCAGTCATCAAGATGGAATTCATCTGGGCCTCAATAAAATCAGAGTGTGTGAAGACTGATCTTTTAATACAAAATTAACACATGACCCAAATCTCTCTGGTGCCTTCTGGTACCCAAATGGAACCTGTTTTAGCAAGTAATGTTGGTTTGTTTTTTTGTTTTGTTTAAGGCTGACAGAACTCCTACCTGGATGGCAATCTTTAATTCATGTCATACACTTCACTAATTTTTTTAATGCTCACTTGATAGTAAGAGCCGAGAGTAGCTGTAGATTAAACGAACTACAAAGCCCTCCAATTTGATATTGCTGTGAAGCATCACCGTGAAATTTCACCGTGAAAGATAGCCTGAGATCTGTTTTCAGAAAGTCATTAACCATTATGACTCCAGTCTCAGCATGAGAATCAACAAGGATGGTGAAGAGGAGGATGGAGGAGGAGCAGAGAATGAATGAGAGGAGCAAAAGAAAACCTCAGTCTCTGGTCCCCTGCATCATTGCTGGCTACCCTAATAAACCTGCGAACACACTCATGGAAAGAATAGAAATATTTTGTGGACACAAACTGTGCCAGCCTGGCATTTCTACACAATTATTGCCATAACATAATTAATGTAGTATGCAATCATTTCTTTCCTTAACCAAGAAGAACATCAAGTGATTACAAAAGTGAACAGACTTCAAATAGAGGAAATTATGCCACAGTTCCATCTTCATGAAAATCCAACATAACAATGGCAAATTTAAGCCCTACCTCCCAACACTATCATTTGCACTGGATTCCCCCGCAGTGGCTTCTATCAATGAAGAATAGCATCCCCTCAAAAGCCTAAGTTGGACAAGAGCATTCAGTCTGGCTGACACTCTGCTGCCCAACCCTACCAGTTTAACGAGAGAAATTCTGAGAGAAACTTTTAGGCAATTAGAATGCTCTCCCTCCAGAGTTCCAAGAAAAATCAAGAGATTTGGACATCCAGAAGGAAATAAAGGTTTTAGTTTTTATTACACACTTCAAGACAAGTTAAAATGAGTTATAGAACAGGAAAAGATTATCTCCTGGGCCCTGATACTTTTGTTTCCTCTTCACAAAATTGAACAGTGTCTCTTGGGTATGGAACAAAATGCTGGATTTAGAGATGGAAACCCTCAACTCTGACGCTTCCTAACTACGCATCATTCACCAGATAACTTAATCTCCTCACTCCCTTGTTGCTCTAATTTAAGAAAGGACATTAAACTCATAGATGCCAAGGTCCAAGAGATCATCTCCCCTCTCTCATTAGCATTGGGATTTGAGATCAGTTTGTGTGCGTATGTCTGAAACAAAAACATTTCTCAACAGAGCAAGGGAGCAATTATACGGCAATATGGAAACAGATGTGGAAAGCAAATAGTATATTTCATAGTAAAATTCAAACAGCAGAGCTAAGGGTTCTAAGCTGGAAAGGGGATAACCTCCCATCCTCGTGAAACTTGCCTCTCCCCATTGCCTAGTCAATCTCAGTCCTCAGGGTGCAACTCTCAGCTCACTGCCAATTCTCCCCTCTCGTTGGTATCAGCAAATTTTTTAAGGTATTCCTCCCTTGGTGTTCACACAGATGAATCAAAAGTCTTGAATTTTGGAGTTCCCGTCGTGGCTCAGTGGTTAGCGAATCCGACTAGGAACCATGAGGTTGCGGGTTCGGTCCCTGCCCTTGGTCAGTGGGTTAAAAGATCTGGCATTGCCGTGAGCTGTGCTGTAGGTCGCAGACGCGGCTCGGATCCCACGTTGCTGTGGCTCTGATGTAGGATGGCAGCTACAGCTCCGATTGGACCCTTAGCCTGGGAACCTCCATACGCCGTGGGAGCGGCTCAAGAAAAGGCAAAGAGACAAAAAAAAAGTCGAATTTTAATAGATTTTTCATCAAGTCCATAAAAGCTATTATATCTCAGAGGAAACAATCTCTAACGGTAAAATTTCAGAAAAGATTCCAAAGCTTTGAAAGTTTGGGGATTGGGGTTCTGTGCATTCAGAATACCTCTCATACCATACACTGTGAGTCACTACATTCTTTTATTAATCATAAGGCCAGCCCTTAAGGGGCTGCTTTAGCATGAACATCTTCAAAGAAAGGATCAATCTTCACCTAGGTTGTTATATATTTTTCATTTGCTCATGTCAAGTTTGCCTACATTATAAATTATTTTCTGTTTTCTAAAAGCTTATTAACACAGTGTGTTGCACATCCCTACATGATTGGTAAAAATTCATTAATTCTGAGATGTTAGCCCTAAGATTTTCAAACCAATTCAAGAAAACAAAGTCTACGTCTCACTAATGAACTAGAGGGGAGTCATCATAGGTGCAACCCTGAGCTTCCACCGAGTTCTCCCAAAATTCGTGAGTGATAGTTTTCCCCAAGTGGTAGCATCAACCCCTACCATTACTACCTCAGAGTGCAGCCCCATGTAACAGGAAGCAATCTGCAATGCATGAGGGTAGCAGCTACACATAGTGGTTTAAAACAAGGCTTTGAACTTGGAGCTGCATTCAAATCTCAACTATCACTCTTTTATTTTATTGAATTATAGTTGACCTACAATGTTGTGTTAATTTCTGATATACAACAAAGTGATTCAGTTTTATATATGTATATATACACACACGCATTCTTTTTCATATTATGTTTCGTATGATTTATCACAGGATATTGAATGTAGTTCTCTGTTTATCCATTTTATATAGATATATCTATATATAAATAGATAGATCTATATGTATGTAGTTTGCATCTGCTCATTCCAAACTCCCAATCCTCCCCTCCGGCACCCCCCTCGGCAGCCACAAGTCTGTTCTCTGTCTGTGAGTCTGTTTCTGTTTCATAGATAAGTTCAATCAAGTCATATTTCAGATTTCACATGTAAGTGATATCCTGTGGCATTTGTCTTTCTCTGTCTGACTTACTTCACTTACTATTATTATCTCTAGGTCCATCCATGTTGCTAAAAATGGCATTTTTTCACTTTATGACTGAGTAGTATTCCATTGTATGTATGTACCATATCTTAATACATTCATCTGCTGATAGACATTGAGGTTGCTGCCATGTCTTGGCTATTGTGAAGAGAGCTGCAATGATCATAGGGGTGCATGTATCTTTTCAAGTTAGAGTTTTGTTTGGATATATGCCCAGGAGTGGCATTGCTGGATTCAACTCTCTCACTTAATGGTCATATAGCCTTGGTCAATTTATCCAACTTTGCTCAAAATCAGTTCCATCTATAAAATAGAATTAATACCATTTTGGGTTTTTTTTTTTTGTTTTGGTTTGGTTTTGGTTTTTTAAGGGCCACATCTGCAGCAAATGGGTGTTCCAAGGATAGAGATCAAATTGGAGCTGCAGGTGCCAACCTATGCCACAGCCACAGCAACATGGGATCCGATCTGAAGCTCATGGAAATGCCAAATCCTTAACCCACTGAGTGAGGCCAGGGATTGAACCCTCATTCTCATAGGTATTAGTTAGGTTCATAACCTGCTGAGCCCCAATAGGAACTCCCATGCACATTCATTTTTATATGAACAGTGTGCTTTTTCTTGTTTACCACACACAAGTATTCAGGTATTAGAATCTCTGCTGGCCATTATGGACTGTATCATTGAAGTGCATAACTAGGAACTCACAAAATGAGGCCACAATAAATGAACCTAAGGAATCACCGACTCACTCTTTATACAAAACATTTTAACAATAGTTCCTACCATGGGAGTTAGACAATTGGAAATGGTAGTCAGAAATTCGTAATTAAGTTTGTTTTTTTTTCCCCAAGACTCAAGTGCCAAGAAACTGCAAATAACTATAAACTTTGCATTAACTAGGAAAGGTGGTGCTGTGCCATTGTCAAGCCTTCACAGTGCATCTGGTCAGAGAGAATAATTCATCTATAAACAAAAGGTTATGGCCACACAGCCCTCCCAGGTAAACCCATATAGGCCTTGACATGTCTTCTTGACCTTGGTGTGGTGATATGGAATCAAGACTTATGAAGCATTCAATACAGTCTGATTCTCTGACTCTTTGTGTCCATTGCAGCTTCCAAGTGAGACTCTCCAGTCTTACCTGCCACTGTCAATCAGATGATCCAACAAAAGACACCCAAGTCCAGTTCCAAACTGGTGTTTGAGTTCCAGGTATCATCAAGAGATCAAAGCAGTGGTGGAGATTAGGAATGGCTGTTTTGTAGCTAACCTGACCACAAGATAGCTAAAGGGCATGTGGGAGAGCTGCAAGCCAGAACAAGAACCCCCAGCAATAATGCAACTACGACTGTAGAATGTCCTGTGATTTAAGTAATACTTCCTTCTCTCCCAAACCTCACCTTCCTTGTATCTACCTTCACTTTAGGTAATAAAGTCATCCAATGACTTGCCAAAGCTTCTGACATCTCATTCTATGAGTTTCTGAGCTCAAACAATAAGCAATGAAAAACCATGCTCTAATGAGAAGTCATTTCAGAATGATCTGTGTTTATCTAGGTAGGGTCAAGTTTGAGCAGATTTGCTTGCAACCCACTATGAGAAATACTGAGGTTTCCTGAGTTCTCAGTTTCCTAAGCTAAAAGCTCGTCTGGAGCCCCAAATCACTGCATACATAGTATCCGCATGGGCCACTCCATGTCACTCCTATAGGATAGGAGAGCAAGAAGAATTGTGTGAACATGAAGCTCACACTGCTTGTTGTGCTGTTATTAGTAGTCTGTCTCTGGGAATCACCTGTCTTCTGCCAGCATCCATGAAACTGTGCTAGGCTAACTCATTAGCTGGCAAGTAGGGCGAAACCTCAGAGCCTTTGCATTTCTTGTAATATATATTGCTTTCCCACTTGTCCCATGGAGTTCTCTGCTCTTTTCAACTTTCTTCCTCATTTCACTCTCTTATGCTTACATTTCAGGCGAATCCATTTATAATCAAACAGTCACGATTAGGAATTTTGTTTTTTTGGTTTTTTTTGTTTGCTTGTTTTTGTCTTTTTGCTATTTCTTGGGCCACTCCCAAGGCATATGGAGGTTCCCAGGCTAGGGGTCCAATCAGAGCTGTAGCCACCGGCCTACACCAGAGCCCCAGCAACGCGGGATCCGAGCCGCGTCTGCAACCTACACCACGGCTCACGGCAACGCCGGATCGTCAACCCACTGAGCAAGCGCAGGGACCGAACCCGCAACCTCATGGTTCCTAGTCAGATTCGTTAACCACTGCGCCACGACGGGAACTCCCATTAGGAATTTTGAACCAAGGTCAATAAAGGGCATATAGTTACTTGAGATCAGTCTCTTAAAAGCCCTCTTGGATGGAGATGTTAAATTCAAAGCAGATTCAGATTATGTACAAGTTTCACCATTTCCTGAACTGTATACCTTTTCTAAAATGATCATCTGTTTCTAAGAGAACAGTCTGAATGCTACTGGGGCACTAACATCAGCAAATAAGGAGTGAAGGAGAGAAAGGAACCATGGTGACTCAAAGAGCCTGAATAAACAATATAGCAAAGACCTTCCTTTCTTTTCTGTTTTGTTTTAAAGGATTTTTTAAAAAATACAAGCAGAGTTTCTTTGCCTGAAAGATCTTAATGCTGGAACCCTGGTCACTTAACCTAAAATTGTCAAGTACCTGGGTAATTTATAAAATTCTAGCAGTTTCTAGGCAGCCTTGTGGTTAAGGATTCAGCATTGTCACTGCTGTGGTATGGATTCAATCCTTAGCCTGGGAATTTCTGCATGCCATAGGACCAGCAAAAAAAAAAAAAAAACACTAAAATCCTATGCATAGGAACCAAAGGGCATTTTGAAAGGAGTTCAGAAAACAGTTCTTTTGTCAAGGTTCTTTTACTGAAGAATTTTGTTTCAAACAGGTAGTTGGGTTTCTACCTTTCAACTAACAGCTAAGAGAGCTGGAAAATCAAAAGGCACTAAGATAATTATTTTCCTTAAAAAGTAAAAGCACCAACTCTTGAACCTTAGAGCAAAAAATCTGCTTACTATCAAAAACAAAAAGTTCACCCAAAGGTAAATCAGTCAATTGCCAGTCTTTTCAGGCAAAATAAGGAACAGAGGCATAAGTCACTGGCTTTGTTACAGTATAATGTTTATAAAGCATTTAATGCAGTGTTCTTTGCCAATTAGAGGTGAGTATAGGATTTACCTTTCCGTTTTAATATCTTTGCTTGACTCTTATACTAGTAACCTGAGCCAAAAGGATTAAGGAAACACTTGAACACATATTTCTACAAAATTGTCTTCACTGGAAGTTATCTTCAGGGTAAAAGGAAATGATATTAGAGCCCTGAAGTAGAGAGGGGCTGGATTTTCTTCAGATGTAATTGGTACGACATGAAATTTATTTGTATTTCTCATGTCAAAGCCTGCTTCTCTGGCCATCTCAGAGATTCTGTGAGCTAACTTAGGCCCTTTATATACCCTGCTTAATAGACCCTTTAATAAAGCCCTTTCTGTTAGAACTAGCAAAAGAGGATTAAAACCAACAGTGAGCCATGAAATAACAGGTGCTGCAGAGTTTGCAATGAGCAGAACCTCAAACAGGAATCTTTGAGTGATTTTCTTCCTGGACTGGGTTTGAAAGCAACGATGATCCCATGAATTTTTCTTTTTAGGGCCGCACCTGCGGCATATGGATGTTTCCAGGCCAGGGGTCACATCAGAGCTGCAACTGCCAGCCTACCACACAGCCACAGCAACATGGGATCCAAGCCACATCTGTGACCTACACCAGATCCTTAACCCACTGAGCGAGGCCAGGGATCAAACCTGCACACTCAGAGAGACAATATCAGGTTCTTAGCCCATTAAATACTGAAACAGGAACTCCAAAATCCCATGACTTTTTTGGGGGGAGTGCACCCGTGGCATATGGAGGCTCCCAGGCTAGGGCTGGAACTGGGGTTACAGCTGCCGGCCTACACCATAGCCACAGCCATGCCAGATCCATGCCACCTCTGCTAACTACACCACAGCTCAGGGCAATCCTGGTACCTTAACCCACTCAACAAGGCCAAAGATTGAACCCACAACCTCATGGTTCCTAGACAGATTTGTTTCCACTGCGTGATGACAGGAACTCTGCAAGACCCCTATGACTTTTAAAATACCAGTTGTCCATTTTACATGGGGCAAAGCTGATGTTAATGATTACCTGTAGTAAGCTGCAATGCAGCGCCTACTGTTGCCAAGACTTCGGATCCTCCTTCCTCACAGGAATGCTTACAGAGAGACAAGGCCAAGTTTCATTTCAAATTCTTAGCTCAAGGCACAATTACCAGCTCAAGGTACCTATCCTAAGATAGTGTCACCTGTATCTTGTAGTTCCTTGGTTAAGATCACTGAAGGGCAGACACAGAATATGACCTTAATTTGCACAATTGCAATGCAGGCTGATTTCACAGCCCTTCTCTTAAGGTCAAGTTAGGGAACTGATTGAGAAAGAGTGAGGGCCAAAGAGCTAGAGTGCATCCACTGGTACCCCACACCTTTAAAACCACTCATCTTCCTTTGGCAGATAAAGTAGTTCCCGCTTTCATCAAGTCAAGTCTGTCCCTCACTTAATATAGGAGGCTTGGTTGTCACTACCTCTCCTAAGGGAGTTGCTTTAAAGGGTGCCAATTCTCCCCATGTCCCCCTCTGCTTTGCCTCTATACCTAAACCTGAGATATATTTCAGCATGCCATGTGAGGTAAATTACAACGCAAACCATGAAAACGCAGTAAGAAAAAAAAAATCACAAGCATTGATTAGTTTCTGTTACCAAAAATCTGGAGAATAAGTGTGAAAAGGGATTCTGAGGATGCTAGATTAGAGAAAGAACAACATCATTTTAGATTTACTCAAGTAATGAATATGGAAACAAATGCCAAAAATGCTGGATCAAACATACTAGTTCTGGATAACCCAGGTTGCTTCTGTTTTCTTGATTATGTTAAATCTGGACTCAATCATGGCCTACCGAAATGAGGCCAAAATACAAGATTACATGATGTAGTGGGGGGGGGGAAGCCCTAGAGAGACAGGAATAATAAACTAAGATGATCACACAAAAATTATTTATCTGTTCCCAATTATGTTTCACAAAAAGGCCCCACATCTTTACCGCAGCACTGAGGAATAGTTTAATAGTGAGGTCTTTGAAAAGCACTATAATGTTTGAACACTGTGGATCAAGCCAAGTGCCAAAGCTGCCTTTGCAATGGGTCTCACCATTTCAATAAAGATTATGGGATCCAGGAGTTCCCTGGTGGCCTGGAAGTTAAGGATTCAGCTTTGTCACTGCTGTGGCACAGGTTTGATATCGGGTCAAGCAACTTCTGCATGCTGTGGACATGTACAAAAAAAAAAGAAAGAAAGATTATGGGATCCAGGGTTAAAGAGGCCAACAGAGTCTATCGCAAGAGGCAGGATTGGCTCACTAATCATAATAAGCAGAGATAGGATTAAGATGGTGGAACAGAAGGACTGGAGCTCACCTTCTCTCATAAGAACAAAATTACAACCAAATGCTGAACCACTTTCAACCAAATGGAGTGGAAACTTTCAAAACAGATACCCAACTCCAGAAGACAAAGAGGAGGCCACATCAAGATGGTAGGAGGGGTGATTACATGATATAAATAACCCCATATCTATGGGGTGGGAAGCCCACAGACTGGAAAGTAACTGGAAAGTAATCCCCATTGCCTGGGGATCTGACATTTGGAGAAAGAGACCCTGTAGCATCTGGCATTGAAGGACAGTGGGACTTGTGCACAGGAGCTCCATGGCACTAGGGTAAAAAGAGACCCCATTGTTGAAAGGCACACACAAGCTTTCATGTGCACTGGGTCCCAGGGAAAAGCAGAGGCATCATAGGAATCTGGGCCACACCTGATTACAGTTCTTGGAGGATCTCCTGGGAAAACAGGAGGTGACTGTGGTTCATTGTGGGGGAAGGATATTGGAGGCAAAGGTCTCAGGAATATTCATCAGTGTGTGTTCCTCTAGAGAAGGCCATTTTGGGAAAATCTGGCCCCACTCATCAGCACTCAGAAACCCCAGGCCAAAGAATAATTCAGGTGGGATCCCAGCCCCACTCATCAGTAAACAGGCCCCCTAAAGGCCCCCCAGGCACACAGCCACCTCTAATCTCACCCAGAGACAAAGCCTCACAAAAGAGAGGGAAGAATCAGCCCCACCTACCAGTAGGCAGGCACCAGTCCCTCCCATCAGGAGGCCCACATCAAGGCCCCATAGCAATTTCAGCCACAAGGGGGACAGACATCAGAAGTAAGAGGCTACAACTCTATTGCCTGCAAAAAGGATATCACACCAAAAATCTATAAAAATTAAAAGGCAGAGAACTGTAACTCAGATTAAGGGAGCAAAAAAAAAAATAGAAAAACAGCTAAGTAATCTAGAGATTAATAGCCTCCAGGAAAAAGACTTCAGATTGATGGTAGTGAAGATAATGCAAGACCTGGAAATAAACTGGAGGCAAAGATTGATAATTTACAGCAAACACTGAGTAAAGAAATACAAGATTTAAAACTTAAACAAGATACAAAACACAATAACTGAAATAAAAAATTCACTAGAAGCAATCAACAGCAGAATACAAGAGGCAGAAGAATGAATAAGCACGGTGGAGGACAGAGTAGTGGAAATCACTGATGCAGAAGAGAAAAAAGATTGAAAAGAAATGAAGACAATCTCATAGAACACTGGGACAAAATTAAACACACAAACGTCTGTATTATGCCATGGGTGCGGCCCTAAAAAGACAAAAAAAAAAAAACTGACCAAAATTAAAGATAAAGAGAAAATATTGAAAGCAGCTAAGGAAAAGAAACAAATAACACACAAGGGAACCCCAATAAGCTTATCAGCAGATTTTTCAGCAGAGTCACTGCAGGCCAAAAGAGAGTGGCATGATATACTTAACGTGATGAAAGGAAAAAACCTCCAAGATTACTCTACCCAGCAGCCTTTCCATTAAGATTTGAAGGAGAAATCAAAAGATTTACAGATAAGCAAAAGCTAAGAGAATTCAGCATCACTAAACCAGCTTTACAACAACTACTAAAGTAACTTCTCTAGGCAGAAAAGGCTACAACTGGAAACAAAAATACCACAAATGACAAGGCTCACCAGTAAAGGCATATATACAGTAAAGATACAAAATCATCCACACACAAATATGCCACCAAAATTAGAAATCATAAGAGGAAGGTACAAATGCAGGACAATGGAGATGCACTTGCAATTAAGAGACCAACAACTTAAAACAATCACATAGGTGTGTGTGTATATATATATTCCTATCTCAAAACCTCAGGTTAAATGCAAACCAACAGTCTACAATTGATACAAACACAAAGAAAAATCAACTCAAATACAACACTAAAGATAGTCAAACCACAAGAAAAAAAAGGGAAGAGCAACAAAAACAAATCCAAAACAGTTATTAAAATGGCCATAAGACATACATATCAATAATTACCTTAAATGTCAATGGATTAAATGCCCCAACCAAAAGACATAGACTGGCTCAATGGATACAAAAACAAGATCCATATATGTGCTGTCTTCAAGAGACTCACTTCCCTTCTAGGGACACATACAAATTGAAAGTGAGGGGATGGGAGAAAATATTTCATGCAAATGGAAATCAAAAGAAAGCTGGAGTAGCAGTACTCGCATTAGACAAAATAGACCTTAAAATAAAGAACATTCTAAGAGACAAGGAAGGACATTACATAATGCTCAAAGGATCAATCCAAGAAGAAGATATCTATGCACCCAACACACAATCACCACAATATATAAGGCAACTGCCAACAATCTTACAAGGAGAAATCAACGATAACACAGTAATTGTGGGGAAATTTAACACCCCACTTACAGCAATGGACAGATCATCCAGACAGAAAATCAGTAAAGAAACACAGGCCCTGAATGAACCATTAGACCATATGGACTTAATATTTATGGGACATTCCATCCAAAAGGAACAGAATACACATTCTCTTCAAGTGCACATGGAATATTCTCTAGGATTGATCACTTTTTGGGCCACAAATCAAGCCTCAGTAATTTTAAGAAAACTGAAATCATATCAAGCATCTTTTCTGACCACAATGCTATATGAATGGAAATCAACAAGAAAAAAACTGAAAAAACACAAATGCGTGAAGACTCAACAACATGCTGCTAAACAATCAATGGATCACTGAAGAAATCAAAGAGGAAATTAAAAAATACCTAGAAGCAAATGACAACAAAGAGAACACTCCAAAAACCTATGGGATGCAGCAAAAATAGTTCCAAGAGGAAAGTTTACAGCAATACAAGCCTACCTCAGGAAACAAAAAGCTCAAATAAACAACCTAATTTTACACTGGAAGCAGCTACAGAGGAGACAAGTCCTAAAGTTAGCAAAAGGAAAGAAAGATCAGAGCATAAATCGAAGAAAACCATAGAAAAGATCAATGAAACTAAAAGCTGGTTCTTTGAAGAGATCAACAAAGTTGATAAATCCTTATCCAGACTTAGCAAGAAAAAAAAAAAAACTCAACTCATATAAAATTAGAAATGACAATGAAGAAGTAACAATAGGCATCACAGAAATATCATAAGAGACTACTACATGTAACTACATGCCAATAAAATGGACAACCTAGAAGAAATGAACAAATCCATGGCAAAGTACAGTCTTTCAAGACTAAACCAAGATGAAATAGAAAAGACAAACAAACCAGTCACAAGTACTGAAATTGAAACTGATTTAAAACTTCCAACAAACAAAAGTCCAGGACCAGATGGCTTCCAAGCATATTCTATCAAACATTAGAGAAGAGCTAACACCTCTCCTTCTGAAACTTTTCCCAAAAATTGCAGATGAAGGAACACTCCCAAACTCATCTATGAGGCCACTGTCACCCTGATATCAAAACCAGATTAAGATACCACAAAAAAAAGAAACTCACAGGCCAATTTCACTGATGAACATCGATGCAAAAATCCTCAACAAAATCCTAGCAAACCGCATCCAGCAATACACTAAAAGGATTGTATATCATGATCGAGTGGGATTTATCCCAGGAATACAAGGATTCTTCAATATCTGCAAATCAGTGTGACACACACCACATTAACAAAGAATAAAAACCATGTGATCCTCTCAATAGACGCGGAAAAAGCCTTTGACAAAATCCAACACCCATTTCTGATAAAAACCCTTCAGAAAGTGGGCATAGAGGGAACCTACCTCAACATCATAAAGGCCATAATATGACAAACCAACAGCTAACATCATTCTCAATGGTGAAAAGCTGAAAGAATTCCCACTGAGGTCAGGAACAAGACAAGGATGTCCACTCTCATGACTGCTATTCTACATAGTTTTGGAAGTCCTAGCCACAGCAATCAGAGAAGAAAAAGAAAAGGAATCCAAATTGGAAAGGAAGTAGTAAAACTATCATTATTTGCAGATGACATGATACTATACCTAGAGAATCCTAAAGACTCCACCAGAAAACTGTTAGAGCTCTTCAATGAATTTGGCAAAGTCACAGGATACAACATTAATACACAAAAATTGACAGCATTTCTATATACTAACAATGAAAGATCAGAAAGAGAAATTAGGGAAACAATACCATTTACCATTTCATCAAAAAGAATAAAATACTTAGGAATAAAAAGGAACCCTGTTACACTGTTGGTGGGATTGTACATTGGTGCAACCACTGTGGAAAGCAGTATGGAGATTCCTCAGAAAACTACACATAGAACTACCATTTGATCCAGCAATCCCACTCGTGGGCATCTACCCAGAGAAAACCACGAATTGCAAGGACACATGTACTCCAATGTTCATTGCAGCACTATTTTCAATATCCAAGACATGGAAACAACCTAAATGTCCATCGACGGAGGAGTAGATTAAGAAGAAGTGGTACATATACACAAAGGAATGTTACTCAGCCATTAAAAAGAAAGAAATAACGGCATTTTTAGCAACATGGATAGACCTAGAAATTATCACGCTAAGTGAAGTCAGTCAGACAGTGAGACACCAACATCATATGCTATCACTTTCACATGGAATCTACAAAAAGGACACAATGAACTTCCTTGTAGAACAGATACTGAGTCATAGACTTTGAAAATCTTATGGTTTCCAAATGAGACAGGTTGGGTGGGGGGATGGTCTGGGGTTTGGGATGGAAATGCTATAAAACTAGGTTGTGACCATCATTGTACAACTATAAATGTGACAAAAATTCATTAATTAAACAATAAAAAATTTTAAAAATCATAATAAGCAGTAAGGCTAGAGTTGACAAGAACTTAATAGAGGTTACTCCAAAAATATTAATGAAAGGTCATCAATGTCTGTACAACTCTTATTAAAATGCATACATTCATGTGTACACAGTCACAACATCTAGAGGGGGAAAGCCACTGTGGATCAGACTACTAAGAACAATGTGAAGAAGTCAACTGTCCCAAAAGTGTGAGACAATGTACGGAATCATTTTCCCATGAAGGTCAGAGACAAGGTCTGAGACTTGCTATGTTGATTGACACTGAACAGGATTAGGGTTATGTCAAGTAGTCCTTGTAAATTATCATTATATAGTGTAAGATTCTGGAGGGAAAAGTTTGATTCAAGAGTCTCAGAAAGACCTATAAGTACACCTAAATCTTCCTAAAGAAACCACACAGCATCACTCTATGGATTAGAAATTTTATTCCAGAAAGACCTTGTTCATTTCAAAATACTAATTGTAAACTATCTCAAAAGTAACAAAAAGACTACTAATGCAAAAAAAAAAAAAAATCAATGGGCCATAGGTAACACTATACTCAAAACCAAAAATTATACCATTAAAAGCTTTAATATTTGCTAATATTCAAAAGAAGTTCTAAATATAAGAAATTTAAAACATAATATCAAAAGATGCCAAACTAAAATAGGAATTAGAGAAAATTTAAATTTATCAGAAGGCAATAAGGAACATATAAAATTAAAAAATGTTTCCAGAGAAACAGCTTTTAAATGCATAAACTCCAGGTTTATTAACCTGATTAATGGAAAAAGAAGCAAAAACATAACCTTAAGATACAAAAAGGTGATAACCACAGATATTTATTTTTGTGATAAAACCACAGGTTTTATCAAAAGATTTTTTAATTTATTATGGTATAGTTATTTACAATGTTGTGTCAGTTTCTGCTGTACGGGAAAGTGATGCAAATGATTTTAAAGTCAGAAGAATGTACATGCAAACCTACATTGTTTCAGACTCTTATGGGTCACCTCAGATTCTCAAGAATTGCACCTTCTTCTGGAGCTCTCAACCACCCAGCAGCCACCAGTGCCACCATCACTCCATCTGCAGCATCTCAGATCATCTCATCCTTTCCTGAGGCCAATGCCAGGCTCTAGAAACATGACTTCCTCACGTCTTCCCAACATGCCAGAAACCGCAGAAGCTCTGGTCCTCTCAGCACAGCTCAATCAAATCCCTGTGTGTTCTGATTCCTCCCACCACTCTGACTCCAAGGAAGATTCCAAAAAATTGCATTCCGCAGGGGTGGGACCTGGCTTCTGCAGTGACAGCCAGAGAGGGCAAGCTCTGCAACCTAGAAGGGTTGGGGGGTGATCTCCCCATGGGGCCAACACTGACTCATGAGAAAAATGACGTGGGAGGGAACCTGGCAGATAAACCAACCCTCCTGTCCTCCCTACTACAGACTAATCCAGCACTTTTTCTGGACAGCCTGGAGATGGCCCTGTCTGAATGCATGATATGCGCTTCACCCTTCCGGAGGCAGTGGGCGGCTTGGTAACATGCCAACTTGTATCTGCTTCCCATTCTCCCCTTCTCTTTCACTGTCCCAGTGAAATGTTTTCCACTCCCACTAAAACATTAGCACTCACCAAACCCTTGCCATAGTAGCAACCCAAGCTGTGCACTGACAACGCTGGATCCTTAAGCTGCTGTACCACAAGGGAACTCCATGCTCTACCATTTCTTAAAAAAAAAAAAAAAAAAGAGGCCCAGATAATATAACTGAATTATGTCTAACTTTTAAATTAGAAATAATTCCCAATTTGTTTCTTATCCCCAAAGAATTCACTCATTTTTATGCCTTATGTTCTTATTAACATAAGAAAAAACTACACAAGTTTCATTGATAAATAGGATGCAAACATTTTAAATTGTATCAAATTCTGGCAGTGCAGTAGAAGAACAACTCTTCATAACCAATTTTTAAATCATTAGCTGGTCTTGTCCAGGTCAATTATGAATGAGAGAATTCAAAAGTTTTCTCAGTGTAACAAAAAGACCTTTCAACATCAATCACTCACTCTCTTCCATACACACACACACACACATACACACACACCTTAGAAGCCCTGTAACCATATAATAAAACATGTTAAAGATACATCTGGTGTCTTCCCAGAATTTTTTCAAGCCTTCCTGTGCCTATTCCTCTTTCCTCAACCATTGACCACTAGAGTGTCTTTGGGCTCACTGGGCCTAGCTCACTGTGTATTTCAGCAGGAGTAGAACTGGCATTTGGAGAAAAACCATTCTACTCTGTGTAAGCCGGACACATTGTAGGATGTTTGTTATCTCTGACCCTGGGCATTAAGTTTCACAGCACTCTGAGGTCCCTGATAAGTGCAAAGCCCCCATGTGCTTCCAAGTGTCTGGTGAGGATCATCCAGCTCTCATTAAACACCACTGCAAGGGAATTGCCATTGTGGCTCAGCAATAATGAACTGAACTAATAACCATGAGAATGAGGATTCAATCCCTGGCATCATTCAGTGGGTTAAGAATCCAGCATTGCCACGAGCTCTGGATAGGTCACAGATGCAGCTCAGATCCCACATTGCTGTGGCTGTGGTGTAGGCAGGCAACTGCAGCTCTGATTCCACCCCCCTAGCCTGGGAACCTCCATATGCCACAGGTGTGGCACAAAAAAAAAAAAAAAAAAAAGGCAAGCTGCTAGGTCAAAATATTTACAACTCACATGCTCTTTTTCTCCTGATTTTCAGTATAATAAATGTTAATGGCACAAGCTCTGAAGAGAGAGGGATTTAAATCCAGATCCCACTCTGCCCTGTCCTCTGTCTACCCTTGGGCAATTTATTAACCACTCTCACTTGAGTTTTCCTCATCTATAAAATGAGAGGAGTTCCCTAGTGGCTCAGTGGGTTAAGGATCCAGCATTGTCACTGCTGTGACTCTGATTACACATGTGGCACAGGTTTGATTACAGGAAGTTCTACATGCCATGGACATGGCCAAAAGATAATAAAATAACAGAAACAGCACCTACCTCATAGGGTTGTAATAAGCTTGTGCTTGTAAGAAGCCTAGCACAGGTCTGGCATAGACCAAGCATTCAACAAGTGTTAGCTGCTTTATCATCTCCCCTAAACATCATGCAAGCAGATACTTCCACCGGCAGGTGTCCAAAGTCACTTTGAATTCTAACCAGCTTAGCCTATTTTTATATGTTCCCTTTGCATATTTTAAGCAACTACAGCTAGAGCACATGTCAGGGTGAAAAGAAAACACCTAACAATTTACTGTTGAAAACAAGTTATAGTTAAATGACAATCTCCCCGAAAGGCTATAGGTACTAATGGCAGAAGAGGGGACACCACCATGAACCCCATGCCCATCACATTATAGACACTGAAGAGCTCTTTATTAAATATGGGACGAGGGTAAAACAAAAGCTTATCATTTCGTGCCTAAGGAGGATACTCAGTATTTTTAATGGATTATTTCTAATAGTCACAACTATCCTGAGAAGCAAGCATGGTCAGCAACTGGTTAGGTGTACCATGACAACAGAGATGCACCCCAAGAAGAGCTCAGTGAAAAAAGGAGACAATAGAAAACATTTAGAACATGCTAAGGACATTAAATGTAAATTAACAGTACATATATAAATTGCCAAAATTCAGTGAACGGTATGCTTAAAAGTTGATCATTTCTCTGCAAATTGTAACTAAAAGACTGTATATCCTGAAATTGAATAAATGGCATGCAGATTGAGGTATAAATAAGGGCACTGATGTCTGCAACTTACTTTGAAATGCATTTTGAAATTAAGATGATGAATGGACAGAGCTGGAAAATGGATGGACATGTGATAAAATATTGCAAATGTTATTTGTAAAAATCTAGAGGTGTTATACAATTCTTCCAGTGTTTCTCTATTTTGAAATTTTTCACAATAAAATGTTTAGGGAAAAAAATTCATGCAAAACCACGGTGTTTTCTAAGCATACAGACAGGAGGAGGATATATATTGAATACATTAGTACAGTGCCTGACACACAGTAAGCAAACTGTATTCACTACTATCAGAGTGAGTGCTCATGAATAAGAGGAGGGAAAGGAATGGAATACAGAGAAAAAAGGCAATTTTAAAAAGCAGGAAAGCAAAATTGAACTATATATGGTTATTCCTATATAAGAGTTGAATTACAATCATGTTAAGAACTCCCACTGAAATATGTATGGATTTCTTAAAAATTTCCCCATTTCTAGGAGTTCCCGTCGTTGTGTAGTGGTTAACGAATCCGACTAGGAACCATGAGGTTGCAGGTTCGGTCCCTGCCCTTGCTCAGTGGGTTAACGATCTGGCGTTGCCATGAGCTGTGGTGTAGGTTGCAGACTCGGCTCGGATCCCATGTTGCTGTGGCTCTGACATAGGCCAGTGTCTACAGCTCCAATTGGACCCCTAGCCTGGGAACCTCCATATGCTGCAGGAGCGGCCCAAGAAATAGCAAAAAAAAAAAAAAATTTCCCCATTTCTAAAGAATGAAAACCTCAAGACAATGATTACCATCCCCATCTCTTCTCTCCTCCTTGTCCATCTCATACCTGTGCAGATAATCTTAACATATGCCCTCGGAAATCAGCGTTTTATTTGGACTAATCAAGTCACAAAACACATGAAAAGATTTCCTATGTTCTTCATCAATATGGGGTACTGTTGATTTTTAACCATTTAACTACTTTATAGTATAGTTAGTATAGTTTACAATATTGTGTTATTTTGAGGTGTACCACAAAGTGATTCAGATATACATATATATTCTTTTTCCACATTCTTTTACATTACAGTTATTGCAAGATATTGAATATGGTTCCCTCTACTATATAGTAGGTCCTCGTTTGTTAAATATTTTGTATATAGTAGTGTGTCGACATTAATCTCTCTCTCCCATGCCCACTATCCCCTTTGGTGACTGTAAAGTTGTTTTCTCTGCCTGTGAGTCTATTTCTATCTTTTTTTAGATTCCTCATATAAGTTATGTAATATGTTATTTGTCTTTCTCTGACTTACTTCACTTATTATGACAGTGTCTAGGTCTATCCATATTGCTGTAAATGGCATTATTTCATTGCTTTATGGCTGAGTAATATTCCATTTGTGTGTGTGTTTGTGTATCCATTCATCTGTCAGTGGACATTTAGGTTTTTGCTTCCATGTCTTGGCTATTGTAAATAATGCTGTAATCAACACTGGGGTGCATGCATCTTTTCAAATTAGAGTTTCCTCCAGGTACATGCCCAGGAGTGAGATTGCAGGACCATATGGTAACTCAATTTTTAGTTTCGTAAGTAATCTCCATAATGTTCTCCCTAGTGGCTGATACCTTTTTTCATTCTTTAGAACAGCAATTTCCAGTGTAGATTTCACATACTCCAGGGAATCAGCCAACAGATCAACTAAAGAAAGTAAGCTTATTCGTGACTTTTTGGCCTCCTTGAGATTTCCGCTTTTGCACAGAGCACTGATGTTAGTCCAGTATGTATTAATCAAAAACATTTAGAATCTGCTGTTACACATTTATAGTACATTTGGAAGTCCTAAGCTTTTCGCTTTAAAAAAATAGAAGCCACTGTTATGAATTTATAGTACATTCAGAATTCCTGAGCATTTTTTTTTTAATGGCCACCTCTGTGGCATACGAAGTTCCCTGGCCAAGGACTGAATCCGAGCTGCACCTGCAGACCAACACCACAGCTAGGGAAATGACAGATCCTTTAACCCAATGTGCTGGACCAGGGATCGAACCCACAACTCTGCAGAGACCTGAACCACTGCAGTCAGAGTCTTAACCCACTGTGCCATACTAGTAATTCCAGCTTTTTGATTCTTAATTCATAAAATGAAGTTGTATTAACCTACAGGGTCAGAAGAATTTCACATACAGGGAAGAGTCATTCTGTTCATTGAGCAGTTAAGTGTTCTCCAGGACAAAAATCATCATTTCCTTGACTCATAACAGTGGCTCATATTTTCTATTAAGAGTTCTTAATAAGAGAATAATGAAGACAAATCAATTTTCCAACCTACAAGTCAGAAAAACACTTGTGAGACTCTGGAGTGTAGCACTTTGAGATTTTGGCAAGGAGGAGCATGCTTTTCTTAGAGATAAGCAAAATCACTTGACTAAAAGGTCCAATGTCACTAACGAGTTGCACTTTAGCCCTCATCTTCTCACTCCCAAATCTGTTACGTTGTTTTCATTTATGCTATAGCTGTGTTTTTCTGAGTATCTGAAAACTCTGTTATAGCAGGGGGCAAGTGGCTTAGAGCTAATGTGATTTGATGGGGTTGTAGGCAGTCTAGAGTGGTTTCTGTAGCTTTTAAGTTTTCATCCTGCTTCTACTACTTACTGGATGAGTGACCTTAGGAATTGTTTTATTTTCTCCACACCTCAATTTCTTCTTACTATAAAGAGGACACAGTGATCTCTGCCTACCTCAAAGGGCTGTCAAGATGCAATGGTGTAAAAAACATCAAAATACCTTACAAGCTATAAGGGATTTACAAATTGGGGCATTGTTTTTATGTACTCATGTTCAGAGTGCCCTTGGGCAGACATGGAGCCCAGTACAATCTTGGGCACTTTGGGAAGCATTGATACTCAACTCCACTTTAGAGACTATGTGACATGGAGAGCAACAGAACCTGCAGCTTCACTAGCCACCAGTTGCACAGGGAACCTCTATTCAAATTCAGCTTAAGGAGTTCCAGTCGTGGCGCAGTGGTTAACGAATCCGACTAGGAACCATGAGGTTGCGGGCTCGGTCCCTGCCCTTGCTCAGTGGGTTAACGATCCGGCGTTGCCATGAGCTGTGGTGTAGGTCGCAGACGCGGCTCGGATCCTGCGTTGCTGTGGCTCTGGCGTAGGCTGGCGGCTACAGCTCCGATTCAACCCCTAGCCTGGGAACCTCCATATGCCGCGGGAGCGGCCCAAAGAAATAGCAAAAAAAAAAAAAAAAAAAAAGAAAAAAAGAAAGAAACAAATTCAGCTTAAGATTAATCCAAGGAAAGACCATAAGGAGAGTGCTACAGGGAGGGGGAGAGCCTTTACCCATCTGTACTTATGGAAGGCAAATTAGTGTATGCCCCAAAATCGGAAGAAAAATAAGGATGAAAAGTATTCAGTCTTAACATTCTTGGAAAAGCAACTGTGTGCATAATTCAAAAGGAAAATAAATGTTCCCATTCCAAAATCATCTTCTGGAAAGAAAAATCAGAGCCATGTTGCTTCTTTCTAGCCAAGCTCAAACTGTCAGTAAGTCTTCTTTGTGGGAAGTTAGTGCAACAAAGGAACTACTAAAGGAATAAAGAGCTAATACTTTCTCTAGTCTCCCTTAATTCTGTAACATACAGATAGTAGAGACTATTTAAACCTTTACAGTTTCTACAGTTTCTCCCTATCCATTTTTTTGTTTGTTCATGGTTTGCTAGAGGAGTGGAAAAGAAAAATGACTGTAATGCTGACAGGCGAAAAAGGAAAACTTTCTCCATCACCTGTCTCTCACTACTTTTTACTGCTCCTGTAGATTGCTCCTGAAGGGTGTAATGGCCAAGGAATTAATCAGAAATGCCCGTTCTGGTAGAAACATTGTCATTATTGCTGTGGTTAGTGACTTTTTTTTTAAACACAATTTTAAAAAGCTTAAATTATCACCAAGGAGTGAAATGTTCTCTCTTGGTAGATTCCTCATTATTTGGATAAGTTAACTGCAATTTCACAAATAATTTGGTGCCATTTCTCCATTATATTGAACAGGTAAATGATTCAAAGGAGGTCCTAACATCTCTCAAGTCCCACAAAGCCATCCTTTCCAAATTCAAGACCACATACTAAGATGGACAAAGATTTCTTGGTTTTGAAGACTGAGATAAATCCATCACTACACAAAGCAAAATAAGATGAAGTGACCATGCTTAGACTAGTTCCTTTCTCAAAAGGTTTTTACAATACACTCACCATGGAGTTGTTTAAGGCTCCCCAGACAGTGACCTGCCATTTCTTAGAAGAAAATCACCTCAGACTGACAACTGTGGAGAAAAGCATAAGTAATCCAAGGGATCAATAAGCATAAAGAGAAAAGTCAATGACAATGAACATAGTGACACAGGAAAACAATCAAGTTAGAACCTTAATCAAGTGTTCCCCATAAAGTCTGTCATTAGATTCCACATCTTCAGAAATAATATGAATGGCACCAAGTAGGCACTTGAGAATAATCGAAAATAGACAAGTTTAGCCAGTCTGCACTATTATCCAAGAATTATTTCTCTATAAAAATTTAATTTTCAAACCTTAGTCTTGAGAGCTAGAGAAAACGGCTTATATTCTTAAATAGTAAAGTTGTAGGCTTCTGACCAGGCGATCATTGGGGAAGGCCTCTTGAGCAGGACACCAACTTAGCCTGCTTTGAATGGCCTTCAGCATAGTAACATACAGGTTGAGAATTTAAACACTGTTCAGTGGCATTAAAATACCTCACATATAAGAAATATTGCATAAAAGGACTTCAAACATACCATTTTCCTCTCTAGTTACTGAAATAAGAAACCTGGAAAAAGACAAAATATATGCTTTCTGGACCTCATCAGCAGATAAAGTGGATGACTGATGCCTGTTCATTTTTTGCTATGAATCAGAATTAAATCACACAGGAATGGTGTTGTCTTTTTCAAAAGAAGCTTGCACCCCTTTTAAAGAGTATATGATTTGGTCCCATGCAAGCTACTAATAACTTCTATTGCTCTTCCTAGATGACAAACCAGCATCTCCCCACTATTTGATGTCTATCACTGCAAGAATGCTAAGATGGCTATGTAAGAAAAGACAGAAATCCACAAAGTAATGCCATCCTAAGAGGAAAGGAAATGGGAGCAATGAAGAAGGATAACAATTCTCAGGGTTTTTTGGGGTTTTTTTTTTAATTTCTTAGTTGTACAGTGGCAAAGTTTTTATTCATCATGGAGGGTATCCAACATCATCTGTAGAGTTTTAAGATCAGCCACTGAAATCTGCATGCCAATAGTGCCTAGATTTTCATCTCTCTCCTACCCATCTATCTGGGCATACCTGATTACCTTCCTCCCTGTCCCAGCCCCACCACATTTCACTCCATTCATGTCTCCTTGAGTAACAACTTGGCATGACAGGAGTTCCTTTCATGGCTCAGCATTTAACGGACTAGGATCCATGAGGATGAGGGTTCAATCCCTGCCCTTGCTCAGTGGGTCAGGGATCTGGCGTTGTCATGAGCTGTGGTGTAGGTCGCAGACGTGGCTTAGATCCCACGTGGCTGTGGCTGGCAGCTATAGCTCTGATTTGACCCCGAGCCTGGGAACTTCCAGATGCTACAGGCGCAGCCCTAAAAAGAAAACAAAACAAACAAAAAAAGATAATTTCTGACACTGTTTCTAAGGAAGCCATTAGTTTGGCCCTGGAAACTTAAATCAACATGACGCTAAAATTAGTCATAGGAAGACCTTACATGGTATGCGGTTGAGATCTTTACATACATTAATCCATTTAATCCTTGCCACCCCATAGATATCCTCGTTCACATTTTCACAGATGACAGAATGAAGGCACAGAGGGGTTAAGCAGCTGAATTAAGAACTCACAGCTAGAATTCATGGAGCTGAAATTTGAACCCAGGCAGTCTAGTTCCCGAACCCTTATCCTCAACTTTGGTCCTAGGCTGGCTCACAAAAATAAGCAAGCCAACACACAAACAAACAAATGCAAGGTGCCAAGTAGTCTCTTAATTCCTTTTAACCCTTTATCTGCTTTACATGGATCATTTTTTGAAATTTGGCAAACCCTCCCAGCTTGGTCTCCAGCTGTTGAAGATGCACAAAGTACGAGATGAGCAGAACAAAGCCTTCGAATGGAAACAGTCAATAAAATGTGTTGAATGAGTGAATGAAAAATACTAGACCCTCCCCTTTCTCAGAGCCATCTGTTAACATTAGCTCATCTTCAGCCAGCAGGCCTAACGTCTTCCTGCTGTTCTCCACGCTCTGAACACAGGTTTTCCACAGACTTCTTTCTGTCTTCAGCACTCGCTGTCATGAACCTGGAGGTCATCTGGCATCATCTTTCCTGGGCTGCTCCTCTCCACTCCATCTGCTCTTTTGAGGCTACATTCCCTACATAGTCTCCAATGAAGCTACACGGGTTTCTGCTTTTTATAATTTTGGTGAAATATTTTAGGCATATTAAACTACAACACACACCCCTCAGCTCAAGAAAAAGAAATGAAAACAGCTGCTTCAGTTAAAGCCCCTGTGAGCCCAGCACGAACCGTTTTTCTTTTCTCTCCCCTGAGTTAATCATTATCCCACATTTTGGGTGCATTTTGAATATGAACCTAGAAACAATATTTGGTTCTACATGATCTTAAACTTTATAGAAATGATCTCTCACTGTACATACACTATGCCCTCAACATTGTAGCTTATTTATTGTCTTATTAAGATAAGACTATGGAGTTCCTGTGGTGACACAGTGGCAACTAACCCAACTGGTATCCATAAGGACGTGGGTTCGATCCCTGGCCTCAGTCCAGGGTTAAGGATCCAGCACTGCCATGAGCTGCGGGTGTAACTCGCAGACACAGTTTAGCTGCGGTGTGGCTGTGGCATAGGCTGGTGGCTATAGCTCTGATTTGACCCCTAGCCTGGGAAATTCCATGTGCTGTGGATGCAGCCTAAAAAGACCAAAAAAAAAAACAGATTCTAAAAAAAAGTACTAGGGATGTAATGCTCAACATGATAAATATAATTAACACTGCTGCACATTACATATGAAAGCTATGAAGGGAGTGAATCCTAAGAGCACTCACACATGAGAAAATTTTTTTTGTCTTTAATTTTATGAGATGATGTTCAGTTCATAATTATTTCATTCTATAAGTCAAATCATTATGCTGTAACCTTAAACTTATCCAGTGCTGTGTGTCAATTATACCTAAAAAAATATTAGAAAAAAATCGTAGTACTAATAGTTTTTTTTTTTTTTAAGTGAACAATTTTGTCCCCACCCCACAGATTAAGAAAAAGAATGTTGTTACCACGGAAGCCACCTTCATCCCATCCTCCCCTGACTCTCAAAGCTAACTGCTACCCTGACTTTAGCGTCACCCCTCTACTTTTTTTCTTTAAACTGTTGTTGTGCCTTACATCTGTAACTCTAACACAAGCATTACTCAGTTCTGTTTGTTACGTTATGTAATGTTTGTATATATTCTAATGACTTGCTTTCTCTACTCGGTACTTTAGTCAGTACTTTAGAAATTCTCCACGCCAGTTTATATAGCACTAATTATTTTCATCACAGCATAGTACTGCCTTGTACAGCAATCCCACTAAGACCAAGTCTCCTTATTAATGAGTTCTATTTTGTTGTTGTTTGTGTTGTTTTAATCTTTGGGGGGGGGGGTATATTAATATGCTTATGGTTCATGGTAAACACAGGAAAGAATCGCTCCATTACTGCTCCTTTTCTTGGGGTTTGGGGGAGGGAATAACATAAGTCACTTCTCATTTTTGTCAATTTACATTTAAGCTCAGTCAATTCAGGATTTCCCTCTCTGATTCATCCAAATGGAGAAACATATCCCAGGTGGCCTGATAAGGAGTCAATTTTGTATGGCAAGAAAACTTCTGGTCCACTGCCATGCTCTGTCTTCCACCAACATCCTCCGGAGTCTGTCTCATCCTGGGTTTGTTACTTTTGTTGTGATTTTGAATGGGGCTTTTTTTTTTTTTTTTTTGGTGGCTTGCTCAGCAATGTCTTAGATTCCCCCCTCTTATCCCTTCTGTACCTCTTCCAAGAAGGAAAAATAACCTTCCAGATGTCTTTCCACAGCATTCTCTAGCCATGAACCACTGCAGTGCTGCCAGGGGGCCCTCTCTTCCTAGCCCCACTTTGGCCAAGGAACTTTTCCACAAGTCTTTCTGTCTCCTCTGACTTCATCAGGAAGAGAGGTTTGCAATCTCCCTGGTGGCATAGAGCCTTGGGGACATAAGAGAATTATAGAGTCTGAGGCCTCAAATTTTAGCCTTCCCCCCAACCCCTGCCATGCCTATGCAATGTGGAAGTTCCCAGGCCAGGGACTGAACCCACACCACAGCTGAGCCAAGCTGCTGCAGTGACACCACCAGATCTTTAACCCACTGTGCCACAAGAGAACTCCAAATTTTAACCTATCTTGGTGGCCTAAGGTAGTGAGTTTAGTTCCTGGAATTATTTGAAAGCAAAGACTTTCCCCCTGCAAAGTAAACCAATGAGATTTATCAGAAAGCTTAGTCTCAATACCATAAAGATACACTGTCCAACATGGCACCACTTGCCACATATGGAGATTTAAGTTCCATTGTAAATAAATGACTTAAATTTTAGTTTCTCAGCTACACTAGGCACATATGAACAACTTTTCAGAGGGCTAGTGGCTGTACCCTTTTGGACAACACTGACATGGTGCATTTCTATTATCACAGAGTTCTGTTGGACAGCACTGTCTTAGGGGATGCTTGCCCAAAAGTAATTGAAAGAAAAGCATTAGGGAGTTTCCTGCTAGCATTGTGGGTTAAGGATCCAGTGTTGTCCCCGCTGGGGTGCAGATTCAACCCTTGGCCTTGGAACTTCCACATGCCATAGGCACACCAGAAAGGGACGAAAAGAGCAACGAAAAGCGTCAGTCCCAAATAGCAGAACAAATTTGAACACCAGGCAGCCAGATTCACAGCTAGTGTAACCTGGTTTCACCTCCGCATCCATGCAAACTAAGGGCCAGAGGGCTCCTACCAGGGGCAATGGGCAGTTTTTGCAAATACAAAAAAATATATATATATCACTCCTTCCCTTGAGCTTGAGGGAAAGACATGGACAGCGGTTGTCGTCATGGCGCACCATTAGGCTGAGCTACGATGGAATTAGACCATCATTGTCTTTCATCCTGGCTGTTCCCCCACAGGGCTGGTACCTCTTCCAAAATGAAGGAAAGAAATCTCTCCACTGGAAGATGTGCACTCTTTAATAACATAGGCCCATTTCGCCAAGTCTCAGTGATATCACGTGAGGTTTCATTTTTCAAACGTTGTCATTCATTCTCTGGACTTTGATATACAGAGTGTTAGTCACTGTATAATGATCTATTTTCCACTGCCAACCTAAACCCTTCTTCCTCTATGTGCCTTCTTTCTAAACAACCTTCTAGAAAGAATCTTGTTTGGTTTGAGGTTATTCAGTTGAGTCTCAGATTCTCTTCTCTCGCACTGTTCAGAACTTGAGCCTGTGAGCCCTCAGATGGTCTTCCTGTCCCCTCCCCTGGCCTGCTCTCTACAACAGGGGGGCTGGCTCTGCACCCAGCATTTCCAAGGTCCCCCGGTAGTCAGAGAGTCTGAACTGGTGGTGGGAAGGTGAGGAAGATTTGAGCCTTAGAGCAAAGGAAAACCCCAGCGACTTCTTCCCCTTCTCGGCTCCCCACTCCCTACAGTAGCTTCCTCCCCACAGAGGACCCTAGTAAAGAAGGGATCCTCCCTCTGTCCCCCAAGCCTAGGAAGGACACTAGCTTCCTGCCACTGCCAACATCAGGGTCAGCTCCCCATCTCTTGTCTGGCTTCACAGCAATTGCATCACCTGCGTGAGCAATTCCTGAATTCAATTCACATTCGTTTCTGTGTAACTCTGAAACAACTCTACAAAAGCTGTTCCAGCTCCCACAGGAAAGCTACCAGTCATGCAAAGTGCTCCCATCCCTCCCAGGAGTCCATGGTCTGCCTCTGTAAGCCAAGCTCACCAAACTAAACCCTGCCTCTAAATTGCATGCATATATGGGTACATGTACTGTATCCTGCTCCGATTTTCTTTAAGTCATAATATTCAAAAGTAAGAACTACAGAAACCTACCCCCTGCCAGGCCACCACATATATTGGTTCAGGTTGAGCCTGAGACAGCAGCCCCTGCCATGCCTCCAGTCTGGCCCTCTGACCGCTAGGCCCGGGGCTGAAGTGTTCCACGCAGAGGGACAGTGTTTTCCACTGGTCTTTGCAAGGGAAGGAGGAACACATTCTGCAATGCATCTGACCAGAAGGTTTCTCTTGTAATTTGCACAAAGGTAACTTCAGGCTAGAGGTGGCCTAGTGCCAGTGTCTTCCATTTTTCTACACAGTGTTCTAGATCTGGACACAGCTAATTGGGTAAACTTCTGATGAGGAGCCCTAGGGGTCCAGGAATCCTCTATTAAGAGGTTCCTCAACCATCTTCAGATCCAGTGTTTTCACATCCTAGATCACAATGCACTCTAGCTATGGGTTCATCTGCTGTCACAGACTCAACTCCCCAAGGGCAGGGACTGTGTCTCTCTCAGCTTTGTATTTACAGAGCTTAACACTGCTTTGGCACACAGTAGATCCTCAGGACCTTTCTACTGAATGAAGACTGAAAGTGCTTTACAGTTTACAAAGCACTTTCACATATGTTCTCACACTTCATCCCCAACAGTGCTGTGAGATAATGTAGGGGATTTTACACATGAGGAAATCGAGACTTAGAGGTCAAGGCCACACTCGCGGATAAGGACATGGGAAGGACTTCAAACACCACAGACTTGGGGCCCATCTATTTCTAGACAAGTATTCTATCATGTTTCTCCAAGGACTCCCCCTGGTCTTTATTTGTACTGCTAACTCTGCACAAGACTTTTAATGAAATAGGAAAAAAACACTCCCTCTGGGTGAATGAATTTCAAAAATTCTCTTCTAAGACAAATTAGAAACAGATCCTGCCAAGGAGCTCCCATAGTGGCTCAGTGGAAAAGAATCTCACAAGCATCCTTAAGAACACAGGCTTGATCCCTGGCCTCACTCAGTGGGTTAAGGAGCGGGTGTTGCCATGCGCTGTGGTGTAGGTCACAGGTGTGGCTCAGATCTGGTGTTGCTGTGGTGTAGGCCAGCCGCTGTAGCTCCGATTAGACCCCTAGCCTGGGAACCTCCATATACCACAGGTGCGGCCCTGAGAAGGCTAAAGGCAAAAAAAAAAAAAAAAGAAAGAAAGAAAAGATCCTGCAAAATATGCATAAATGCAAAAGATTGGGAAAACACACTGCATTTTAGCTCTATTCTATGTTTTCTAACGAGAGAAAAGAAGTTATTAACGAAATAGAAGTAGTAACACTACCTTCCAGAAAAGAAAAAGATCCCCCTTCCTCCTAACTCAGCCCCTACCCAGGCACAGGCCACCTTGGTCAGGTGACTATGTAAAGCACATCCTATCCAGTCATTCATGGATGTACATACAGAGCTATTTGGGGGTTTTAGTTTGTTTGTTTTTTGGCCATGCCCATGGCATGTGTAAGTTCCTGGGCCAGGGAATCAAACCCACACCACTGCAGTGACCCAGGCTGCTGTTGTGACCACACCAGGTCCTTAACCCACTGTGCCACAAGAGAACTCCCACAGTGGTCTATGTTCACTGAAGTTCCGGGATTCCTTTTGATTTTGTTTTTAAACTACAAAGGCCATCTCTTACTATTTCTATCTATACTATTAAAGAAAAAAAAAAAGCTTGTCCTGGCTTTGTTATTGGCCTTCCATAATGTATTTATACTCAAAGCATTATTAAGGAAGCCTTGACGGCAGCAATATTTTTATCTACATCACATTGAAATAGTTACTATCTTATCCATCATCTTCAAATGCTTATAGCAACACAATTTTTAATAGATTTACAGTTTCGTTGCCATAAATCTTCCATCTTGCTTGAAAAGCCTCCCTTTTGTTTTGCTTTTTTAACACGTGGAGCCATAGCTATTTCTAAGAGATGTGAACACATTGTATTTTATCAGCTATCAATTCTCCATAATTTTTTTCGTGGCCCATATGGGGAACATTGATTTTGTTTTTAATTCTCTTATTTTCAAATAATGGAGGTACCAGGCTTAACCATTTAGAAGGCAAACCTAATTTATAAACCACACTGTACACCAGCCAGGTCTGCACTGTTCTGTATCAGGATTACTTAACAGATGTCAGAAATTCAGGCATGTGAAAATGGCAGTGCCTCTTTTGATATTAAATGCACAAACACACAAGAAAAGCAACTCTGCAAATTTTATATAACTTTTCTTGGGTATTCTTCTGAACTTCAAAAGGCAACCACAACTTCATTCCCTGTTTTACACTTTTTCCCCCCCTCTTTTACATATCAATTGCGATCTCCTTTTTTCTACGTCTTTTTTAGAGAATTGTTACAGATCCTTGTGGGATTTATAGAATAATTTCCTTCACATTAATGCAAAAACTGTGTGGCTTCTCAACTCAACAGAAACAAAAAGTTATGATTCCAATTTGAATTCTCTCTTCTCCTCTGACCTTTACCTCATGTTCCTTTCATCTCATCTTTTACATTTCTAAGCTTCGAGAGCCATCTTTCTGCTGTGACCATCCTCTAACCCTTGCATGAAATAGGAATTCAAACACTTCAAACATGCTTCTGCTTAACCCTCTTTTCCTTGGCTGTCAGTCATTGACTCTGGCCAAGCACTGCTCTCCCCTCCCCGGGTTAGACTGGTCTCAAAGAATTACATACCACCAACATCTTTATTCACTGAAAGACAGATCATACCAGATCAATACCAAGGTTCTGGGAAAAAAAAAAAAAAAAAAAAACCACCCACAGAAAACAAAACAAAACCAATCTGGTCATCAGCACAATGAATAGAAGGATAAGACGGCAGCTTGGAAGTTCCTGCTGTGGCACAATGCGATCAGCAGCACCTTGGGAGCACTAGGACATAGGTTCTATCCCCAGCCCAGTGCAGTGGGGTAAGGATCTGGTGTTGCTGCAGCTGTGGCTCCAGTCACAATTACAGCTCGGATCACATCCCTGGCCCAGGAACTCCATGAGCCTCAGGGTGGTCAAAAGGAAAAAAAAAATAAAATAAAGGCATCTTGGAAACCAATTTGGGGTTAATTGCAGTATCGACAGAAAATGTCTTCAGGGCCCAATGGAAGAAATGGCAAAAATAGCATAGAGACAAAAAGGAGTTAAAGACTTAAATAAAATTGCTAATGACAGTGTCTAGGATGTGGTGGCTGAGGGAAAACAAGTCATAGAGAATGACTCCTAAGCTGGTCTTTGGTAGTTGGGTAATAATGTCCTTTACGAGATAAGACATGAAGAAAAAGTTTGGTCAAAACATGATGATTCATTCAGTTTTGGTTAATACCTTTTCTCTGGGAAACAGCCCTCTGCTTCTGTTTTCATTAAATTCAAAGTTGACATGTAGCATTTTTATTTGGTTTTGTTTGTTTTTTTGTGGGGTTTTTTGGCTAAAGTATGTACTGGCTTAACGTGGGAATCTCAGTTCCCAATCAGGGATTGAACCCAGGCCGAAGTATGTAAGCACAGAGTCCTAACCACCAAGGAATTCCTGATATGTAGTATCTTTTAAGTAGAATGAGATACAGCGAATTTGATTTGTGCTTAGTGGTTAATTTTCAGTGTTCACCTTTGTATGTCCCCATGGCACCATGAAAAGGTAGTAACTAATGAACAGTTAGAAATGTAAGTCTGGGAGTTCCCGTCGTGGTGCAGCAGAAACAAATCTGACTAGGAACCACAAGGTTGTGGGTTCAATCCCTGGCCTTGCTCAGTGGGTTAAGGATCCGGAGTTGCCATGAGCTGTGGTGGAGGTGGCAGATGCGGCTCAGATTTGGTGTGGCTGTGGCTGTGACATAGGCCGACAGCTACAGCTCCCATTGGACCCCTAGCCTGGGAAGCTCCATATGCCACGGGTGCCGCCCTAAAAGTTCAGAAAACAAAAAAGTCTGGAAACCTCAAGATGGGCTAGAAATACCTTTTTTTGGTGTGTATATAAATATGTACATACACACACAAGCCTGTGTATGTACACACAAAATACATACTACTGAGTATGTATGTAAAAGATCTATAGATCTTCTTTGTGTTATTTTTTAGCTATTGTCTCTCAACTCCAAATTCAGTCTTCTATACCATGCTATGTGATGCTAGGAAGAGATCTGCCAACTACGTTTTCCAGAGTCCTTTGCCAGCTGGCTTCCTGTTAAGTTCTGCCCTAGAGAGGTAGGAGGGAGGTCAAGGAGACAAGCAACTTCCTTCTTCCCTTTGGCTTAATATTCCTGTCAGACACTTAACTCCAGTGGCCACAGCTAGTCCCTCCTCGGGCACTTTTGGCACCCATCACCAACCTCATCCCAGGCCCTCAGATTTACCAGCTGCAATCATGTCTTAACCGCACCTCAGAGACCAGAGCCCCAGTAATGGAGATCCTCTACATGCAAAGTTCTAGCTCTTGACAGGCCCCATTTCCTCCCTGTTGTTTTCCACGACTAGGATTGGTAGCAGCCTCCTTCTAATTATCTCCCTGTTAGCTCAGTGCCCCCCCTTTTTTTCCTACCCCTCAACATCTGTGGAAACGATTCTCTGTATGGGATTCCCTCTGTTGAAATTTTTACTATAGTTTCCATTTTTCTGACTAGACAATGAATATATTTTGGGTGTGTAAATTTATATTATAGTTATAAAATTTTATAAAATTATAGTTCTATATTAATATAAATATATTATATATTATATACAATACTGTATTTTATTATAAATATATCTTATTGTTAATATTTAATATTAAGAATAAGAATAAACTTCCCTGCTTTCAAGGAGCTCACAGACTAGATAGGTGAAGAGAGCCCAGAAATTCTCAGGATGGAAGACTGATCATCTTTCTTTCCTCTCCCTCCAAAGACCATAATAAAATGATAGCAAATGATAGCAAATTAATTAAAAGGTATAATCTAAACATGCATGGACAAATGGAAAAGAGATGTGAAAAACAAAAAGATGTGATGTGTGTATTATATACACACAGTAGTATTCAGCCTTAGTTTTTATGAATATATGTAACATTCTTTCTGAAATGTTATTTGCAGCAATATGGATAGACCTAGAGATTATCATACTAAGTGAAGTAAGTCCGAGAAAGACAAATATCATGTGTTATCACTTATACGTGGAATCCAAAATATGACAAATTAACTTGTGAAACAGACTCACAGGCATAGAAAAAAAAATTATGGCTACCAAAGGGGATGGGGGTATACATTAAAAGTTTGGTATTAACATATATACATTACTATATATAAAATAGGTCAACAATGTCCTACTGTATAGCACAAGGAACTGTATTATCTCATAATAACATAAGGGAAAATAATCTGAAAAATATATAACAATCACTTTGCTGTACAATTGAAACACATTGTAAATTAACTACACTTCAATTAAATATTCAAATCAAAAACTTCAGGTAACAGGGAGAAGGCAGAGACATGCAAAGAGCATGTCAACAAATTTCCAGAAGTTAAAAAGGTAGAAGACTAGTAACAAATGAGGGCAGCCTAGAATAAATACAGAAAGGGCCGGCTGTGGGTAAGGATGGAGACAGTCTGCCCAGCAGAAGTTCTGAAAGGGCTAGAAACTCAAACACTGATGACTCTGGAATGTAAGAGCGAGGGACCAGGCTGAATGCTGGAATTGGCTTCCTCTCCATCCACCTCCTTGAGCACCGTGTTCAATAGCCAAGTAAGTCACTTTATTTTCCTAATAGTGGGGGAGGTTATCTCCAATGAAATAGGATGAACCATCTGGGGGTGAACCACAATAGCCAGTGGTAGTGCTGTTGTCTCCAATTAAAAAAAAAAAAAAATTCTAACACTTCAGGATCCAGAGTTTTAACAGCAGACTCCCTGGCCCTACAGTTTAATATGAAGGCTGCCACTCAAGAAGTCTCATTCACATCTAGAAAGATTAAGTTTACATTACATAATTCATTTAAATAAATAAATCAGAGTCACGTGTTCAGAATCAACAATCAAATACTATAGAAAGAATACAATCATAATACTCTTCTCATTTTTCCCCGCCCTCCCGGGTCCCATTTATTTCCACCCCAAAAGTGACCTCTCTCATCACTTTCTTGGATATCCTTCTAGACTTTCCATGTAAAAAGAAAAATGTATTTCTTTAACTAAAATTAATATACAATACAGTGATCAGTTTTTTTTTTCAGTGTTAGCCATTCTCACAGGTATGTAGTCATACTTAACTGCGGTTTTAATTTGTATTTCCCTTATGATTATGATGTTGAGCATATTTTCATGTACTTTTTGCCATTTTCATCAATTTCCTATGGCTGCTCTAACATTACCATAACCCTGGTGCCTTAAAATAAGAATTTTATCCTTTCATAATTCTGGAGACAAAAATCCACAATCAGTATCACTGAGACAAAATTAGTGTTCATCAAGGCTTTGCTCTCTTAAAAATCTAGGAGAGAATCCTTTCCTTGCCTCCCTGGCCCTTTTTTTAAGCATCTAGAGCTCTATTTCTTGGCTCCAGTTTCCTGTATCCCACTTTTTTTTGGTCTTTTTGCCATTTCTTGGGCCACTCCTGTAGCATGTGGAGGTTCCCAGGCTAGGGGTCCAACCAGAGCTGTAGCCACCAGCCTACACCACAGCCACAGCAATGCGGGATCCGAGCCGAATCTGCAACCTACACCACAGCTCACGGCAATGCCAGATCCCCAACCCATTGGGCAAGGCCAGGGATCGATCCCACCACCTCATGGTTCCTAGTCAGTTTCGTTAACCACTGAGCCACGACAGGAACTCCACTTCCTCCAACTTCGATGCTGTGGGTAGTTGTGATCTTCTGATTCTATCTGCTTGCACCACATTACAGAAAACAGAAGTCCATGGTATGTTCATGGCCTGGCTTTGGAAGTCAATTAACATCACTTCCACAACAGTGATTAAGGCAGTCAAACAGACCTTCCCCAAAGATGACTACAAATAGTGAACAAGTACAGGAAAATATGCTCAACATCACTCATGAGAGAAATGCAAATTACAACCGTAATGAGCTATCACCTCACTGTTAGAATGGCTGTCATCAGAAAGACAAGAGAAAAATTATCAGTGAGGTTGTAGAGAAAAAACCATTATGAACTGCTGGTGGGAATGCAAATTGGTACAGTCACTATGGAAAATGAGTTCTATGAAAGTTGCTCAAAAAACTACAAATAGGGGAGTTCCCATCACGGCTCAGTGGAAATGAATACAACTAGTATCCATGAGGGTGCGGGTTGGATCCCTGGCCTCGTTCGGTGGGTTAAGGATCCGGCATCACCATGAGCTGTGGTGTAGGTCAAAGACGAGGCTTGGATCCCACGTTGCTGTGGGGTAGGCCGGCAGCTGCAGCTCTGATCTGACCCCTAGCCTGGCAACTTCCACAGCCACAAATGTGGCCCTAAAAAGAAAAAAAAAAAATACAAATAGAGCTACTGTATATTCTGGCAATTCCACTTTTGAGTATATAGCCAAAGGTAATAAAATCAAGTTCTCCAAGAAATATCTGCACTCCCATGTTCACTGCACCACTATTCACCACAGCCAAGATATGGAAACAACCTAAATGCCTATCAATGAATGAATGAAGATTTAGTAAAAATAATGATGATACTATTCAACCTCGAGAAAGAATGAAATCCTGCTATTTGTGACAACATGGATGGACCCTGAAGGCATTACACTAAATAAAAATAAGTCAGAAAGAAAAAGACAAAATATTATATGTTCTCACTTACATGTGAAATCTTTAAAAAACTGAATGCATAGAAAACAATAGACTAGGGGAAGTGAGGGGTAGGGGACTAGTAGGGGAAGTGAGGAGATAAAGACAAACTAATGTGAATCATTTCTGGAGATAAAATGTACAGTATGGTGACTATAGTTAATTGTTCTATTATTATATACTTGAAAGTTGCTAAGAGAGAAGATCTTTAATGTCTCACCACAAAATAAAATGGATAGGAGTTCCCGTCATGGCTCAGTGGTAATGATCCTGCCTAGTATGCGTGAGGACACTGGGTTTGATCCCTGGCCTTGCTCAGTGGGTTAAGGATCCAGCATTGCCATGAGCTGTGGTGTAGGTCACAGACATGGCTCAGATCTTGTGTTGCTGTGGCTGTGGCATAGGCCAGCAGCTGCAGCTCTGATTCAACCCCTAGCCTGGCAACTTCCATATTCCTCAGGTGTGGCCCTAAAAATGCAAAAAAATAAAAGGATGATTATGTGAGGTGATGGAGATATTAACCCAATTGGGGTAATCATTTTACAATACTCTTGGGTATCAAATCATCACATTGTACATCTTAAACTTATACAATGTTATATGTTGATCAGATCTCAATAAACCTGGAAAAAATGACCATCTCTTATATACACAAGAACCTAGCAATTCACCCCTAGATACACACCCAGCAGAAATGCATACGTACATACCCAAAACTACACAGAGAATGCTTATTGCTATATTATTTGTAATAGCTAAAACCTAGAAATAAGCCCAATTTTTTTCAATAGGAAAGGTACTTGTACATATCATGTTACATAAATGCAATTGAATGTGGAGATAAAAAAGTCAACTACAATATGTCTCAACATGGATCAATCTCACATTCATACTGTATAACATTTATATGAAGTTCAAAAACTTGGAGTTCCCTTGTGGTACAGCAGATTAAGGATGCAGTGCTGTCACTCCTGTGGCACAGGTTCAAACCCTGGCCTGGCAACTTACACACACCATGGGATACAGCCGAAGGAAAAAAAAAAGTATTGCACCTAAAGTCAACACTAGTACACTGTACACTCAAAATTTGCTAACAGGGTAGATCTGGTTGAGTGTTCCTTTATGTAATAATACATTTTTTTTTTCCTTCCCATTTCTTGGGCCACTTCTGCGGCATATGGAGGTTCCCAGGCTAGGGGTCAAATCAGAGCTATAGCTGCCAGTCTACACCAGAGCCACAGCAACGCAGGATCCAAGCCTCATCTGCGACCTACACCACAGCTCACAACAATGCCACATCCTTAACCCGCTGAGCAGGCCAGGGAACGAACCTCATGGTTCCTAGTTGGATTCGTTAACCACTGAGCCACGATGGGAACTCCAAAATACATTATTTTTATAAAGAGTTTGTGAAATACTGGAATTCTCATCAGGACTCAGCGGAAACAAATCTAACATCCATGAGAATGAAGGTTCGATCCTTGGCCTTGCTCAGTGGGTTAAGGATCTGGCATTGCTCTGAGCTATGATGTAGGTCTCAGACGTCGCTTGAATCCTGCATTGCTGTGGCTGTGGGGTAGGCCAGCAGCTATAGCTCTGACTTGACCCCTAGCCTGGGAACCTCCATATGCCATGGTTGTGGCCCTAAAAAGACAACAACAACAACAAAGTTAATATTTCACGTAACTTGATCTTTAGAAAATATTGTTGCAGTGACCCTGGCATATTATGTCAGGACATGAAGATCACCACCAGAACTAAATACAGAATTGGTTTAATGAATTAAAAAAAGGTTGACCCTGGGACCAAGCAGGTGGGACTAGGGCTGATAAACAGCTAGGGTGGGGACTCCAACTTTTTATCTCAGGCCTTCTGAAATATATTTTTAATCAAGTACATGTATTAGTTTGATCAATGCTTTTAAGACTGTTCTCAGAAAGCATAAATGTAGCTAAGATCCCAGCTGTTCTGACCTTCACAAGCAGACACTTCCAGTCTCCTATCAGTCAGTACTTAGGAAAACCAGCAGAGAAGCTGGGGTTCTAAGGAAAATAATCACTCCAAATACAGAGATTTTTTAAAAAATTCTTTATGGTGATTTCTGGGACCATGGAAAGGATCACAGCACACACATCAGTTGTTACATTTATGTTTTCCTAATTATGATTTAAGTAATTTATCAAAGTAATTCGATTTGGGGGAAAAAAAAAATCAAACACAACAGAAACCTTATGGCAAGAAGCAACTACCCCACCAGCTACCCACCCCCACTCCACCCTCCAAGGCCAGCCTCTTCTCATGCCTCTCCATTAATTCCATTCAGTTCTGACGGTTTTTACTTGAGAATTGCTCCATTTGAAATTTCTCCCTCCTTTCAAACCTCCTCTAATCTTCTCAACTTAACTCTCCAGCCCCTCTGCACAGACTTCCCACCATCCCTCTTCCCAAAGATGACCTGAGCAGAGACGGTCCTTCAAGCCCTGGGGCCTCAGCTGCAGAACCCAAACAAGCTTATCAAAACTCCTCCTCTACCAAGGTTTGGATCACCCACAAGGAATTTTACACCTGCTGTTCATAAGAGAATGTTTCTCATGACTTCCATAAGCAAAATAGAATAATACCATTAGTAGTGGAAGTATGTTCAAATGCTCAGAAAAAAAGCACCAAGAAAGAATGGTTCATTCTAAGAAGTCAGAAAAACACTTTGTAGAAGAAAAAAAATACATTTGGTTAACAGGGAAGAATTTTCAGATGGAAAGGCCTGGAAATGGTAAAAATCAGTGTCTTGAGGGAAACCTGTATTTGAGGAGACTAAAGCTCAAGAAGAGAAAATAAATGTGAGAAACAAGCCTTAAAAAGTTAATAAGACTCAGATGGTCTTTATGTGCTGCGCTAAGGAGCTGGACCTGAGCCTATGGTCCAGGAGTTGAAAATTTAAATGCCTATAAATGCCAAAGGGATCGTGCAAATGAGCAAAATGAGATCATGAAATGAGAAAACAAGACAGGAAGTGTGGGTCCTGTGGGAAACAGGGGGAAATTCTGCCCTTTCAAATGGAACAGTTCAATTATTTTTATACAAAAATCTAAGGCTAATGTTGCCAGGCCTTCCACTTTAATTACAGCAGAATATCCAGATCTCTGTCAAATCCTCCCATTTTTTTAAATGTTGGCAACTGTTATGTGTTTTTTAAGGCTCAGAGTATGTGGTCAAAAAAAATTATATGTTTAAATGCTGATGTCAGCCAACAGACCTCAAGTTTTTACCTCTTCTAAAAACAATCAGGAACAAACCTTGTGAAATTTAAGACAGAACAGAGCCACAGTCAGAGATGCAGTTTTTAAGATGGCTCAGGTGGAAGAATACTGGATGGATTAATTGGAGGAAGGAGAAATTGAAATCAAATGCAAAGAGAAGTTTCAAGGCCCCTCCCATCAATCCTCAATAGTCCATCTGCTGAGAGTCTAAACTAAGGCACAATGCTTTTTATCAGTCATTATTTTCCAATGCAAGGAGATGAAGTGGTCCCAAGCATCTCTACCAGGATTCAACCCCACATGATCCCCAAGAACTTCCTTCTTTCTGTAAATCTTGGTTGTGACAATACTCTCAAAGACAGAATGGATTTCTCTCGGTTCCCATAGCTTGCTTGCTTTCTTATAAGTGTACTTGCCAGTAGTAATAAAAGCAAAAAGTGTACATCTGGCTTTAGAAAGGCAGCTTGTTGAACCTCTACCCTCTGCTTCTGTATTATATCAATTGTAGAAGTGCACAAAAATATTTTCTGCAAATTGTTCCCACGTGCCCACATATTCTGAATGTAAAATAAACAGTGCAAACCATGAAAACAGAGCGTTTTAAACAGAATTCCAACTGGGAAAATTGTCCAAACACAAACTTTATTTTTACAGCCATTTAAAGATGCCCTCTATCTAGTAAATTAACTTTTAAAAAGGAGAAAATGGGGAGAGAGAGAGAAAGAAGGGGGTGTGGCGCCAAGGCAACAGAGACAGGTTACCCATCTTTTTTCCATTACCTTTAATACTTCCATTCATCTGCTTAGATAGATACATTTTTCCATTGAAAAATTATTACATTGAGGCAACAAATATTAGCCACTTCAGTATATTTTTAAGATTTTTCTGAACCAAATCCATGCAAGACCAATCAAATCTCATCTCAGTCTCATGTTCTAACCAATTAAGTCAGGGTAAAGGGGTTCCCTAGCTCCACAGACAGAAACTGGCAGGTCCTGGCCAAGCTTAGCCCCATCCCAGTCTACGAGTTCACAGGGTCTTCCCACTCACCAAGTCCATCCCACTGGTCCCCAGAACAAAAAAGAAAGGAGATAAAATGTGGCGATACAATATGGCACTGTGTGCTAGGCAGTCTTTAAAGAGAGCCCAGGTTTCAGGCATGGCTTCAGCCATCTGCAAACTGACCAGCCAAAAAAGTTGAGGTCTCACATGCAGGAAAGGGGGACTCTGGCCCGCTTTCTCACCGAGCCCCTGGAGTCTGTTCCCATTTTTTTACTTTTCATAAACGTATGTCATGGCTATGACCCTTGCACCAGAGACCCTACACTTGTTGCTGTAAAATTCCTTTTCTCCATGGAGATAAAAGTCAATGTTCCCTCCCACCACATGAACTTTTGGTAGGCTTGTTCCTGCTTCTGTCTATGGGGGCTCAGCTTACAGAGCGTATAGTTCTCATCTCGAAGATCAGAGTAAAAGTGCAATTCCTGCGAGTCCTTCTGGAGTTGTGATAAAGAGAGACGTGTTCCAGATTTCCCGAGAGGAAAACTGGAAATTTTTTTTTTTTAAGGTTAAAGCAGTTTTATTTTATCTCCAAAAAGAAGTAAGAGAGATTTACATTTAATCAATAAAAAGTAGGTATTTTTACATCTTGTTACTTCACAATCTGCTAATTTATCATTTATAAAAGTTCAATCAGAAATGGAATGAGTTTTAACGTGACACTCTTTAAAAAAAAAGACAATTAACTTAATAGAGAAAATTTTTCTGTTCCTCTAGAAAAATATTTATCTTCCTTAAACATTCAGGCTGGTTTTAAGTAGCTTAAACATTTTCTTATACAAACAATCCTTAGCTTTCCAGGCAAGTTCACAAAATTATTTTTAACCCATAATGTTCTCAGAATGTTCCAGAAATTTCTAGGTAACCCATCTGCTCTGTTCCCCTTTTCCCCCAGCTTATTTTTCCTTTTTAACTGAAGTAGGGTGGCTACAGCCCTGTTTTGCCAAATTCTCCAACTTTCTCAAGTTTATAAAGTTCCATTTGTAGAGTCTGCCAGAGAGTAAGGCCCCCTTGATGAGTTCTACAGTTCCAGGGCTGTCTGCACTGCCTCAGGCCAATGACAGAGTGAGGGTATATTCCACAGCTCTTTCCTCCTATCCTCCAATGTTCATGGAAAATTCAGGCAAATTTCAGGCCTCTTATTTTAAATGGCAGCCTGCCAGAGACAGGCCCATTTATACACATAAATGTTACATATGCTATCAATTGAGTAATGGGAAAGGAATAGATTGATTGTTTATGCAATGGGGTTGAGAAAATTCCTCATTTATGGGGAAAAACAAATCATTCTTCTTAATCTTAAGATTCTTTCCAGCCACATTGTTGAAGAGGTAAAAATAGGGAGGAAAGTTCACTGGACCTTTGAAATATACAGACCAGACTTTAGTAGAGCTTATCAGTCAATCCCCCCACAGCACATAATGCTCCCTTAAAGAGTGATGATCTATAAGCATCAGCTGGGCTCCCATTGGTTGCCTCAAAGCAGTCACCAGGCAAACTCATCAGGCTCCTAATCCTGACAACTCTCTTCACCTGAACCCTTCAAGTAAGGACTTCTCACACCAAATCTGATCTCCCATCAACAAGGCCCCATCTCTCCTAGCCCCAGTGTCCTCAAGGGTACAGATGAGGCTAATTTCATTCTTCAAGTTTCTTGCTAATTGCTAAGTAAGTTTCCTGCTAAACTATAGTATAAATCCCTAGTCTAGATTCCTTCAGGTCTACTCCTTCAACCCTCAAATCTTTTTTATTTGAAGAGGGGGGGGGAAAAAAAAAACAGGATTCAGTTATTTCTTGTTCCCCTCTTTTCAAGGCAACAAGGATGCCTTGGAGTAATGTGGGAAAAGCAACATAGGAAGTGGGGAACCAAGAGCATTGCTTCTAGAGATTACATGGCTGCATAAGGGTAATCCTGCACTATCCTTAAAGGACCACATAAAAAAAGAGAACACAAGACCCTCTCATTTAAAAAAGCTAAGAAAAGCCTCTGATTGGTCCAATTAATTTCTCCCATCCCTGATCAAGCACACTGGTTCTTGGAACATGGGGCATTGTGAGAGGCCCATCCTGTGGTAAAAAAAAAGTCAGCCCCACCAAAAATCATTTATTTAGGCTAACTAGGCATCAACAACTCTCCAAAGGATGGTGAAAGCACTTTTCAAAGCATGAGTAAAATTAAGTGTTTACTACACAAGAAACTATTCTTAGATAGCATAGCACAGTTTCTCTAAGTGTTTAACAAATAGGTAGATACTTAAAGATTACCTCTTCTACAACTGGAGACAACAGAAACCCTTCTAGGCATACTCAACATTTGGATATATATATGTATCAAGAACAGTCTTGAGAGAGTTCCTCAAAAGTGATTTTAGCTTTTTCAGCGCACCCCCACAGTCCCACCTACCTCTTTCCTAGTTTCAATAGTATTTGCACTGAATGGACCCAGAACACTCCTTCTTCCTGCCTCCCACCATCCCCTTCTCCAGTTGAAACCTTCGGGACCATCTTCCCTGCGGTCCTCTGCCTCTGGGACCAGCCAACACCGCTTTCTGTGTTTAGCTTCTTACTGCCAAAGCTCCCAAATTCGTCAGAATGAGTCCACCCAGGTGAAGGCCGCCATCAACCTCACGGTCAACCTGCATCTGCAGGCCTCCCACACCTACCTCTCTCCTGGCTTCCATTTCCATCTCGACGAGTGGCTCTAGTGAGGCCTGAGCCACTTCTCCTGTGAGTTGGCCAAAGAGAAGCACCAGGGTACCCAGTGTCTCTTGAAGATACAAAACTATTGCGCCAGACACACTCCCTTCCAGGACGTGCAGATTCCGTCCCATCATGAATGGGTCAAACTCTAGGCATCATAGAAGCCGCCAAGGCCCTGGAGAATCTGAACCATGTACCTTGGGCTCTGCTATCCTGAGCTCTACATGCTCAAACTCCGTCTGAACTCCTCGAAGCCTCTGCCTAAATAGAGGAGGAGGTGAAACTCATCAAAAAGATGACGACCACCTGACTGCCCTCCGCAGCTTGACGGCCCCCAGGCTGGGCTGGGCAAGTACCACTCACCCTCAAATGTGACTAGGAGCCTCAGCAGCCCAGCAGCCTTTGAGGGGTCTCTCTGGTACCCCCCTGGTGTCAGGGCGCTATGCCTGAGCAGCCACTAGGCAGTTTTTTAACCATCTTAGAGCCCTCATCCAAGCTACAGACCAGATGGAAATAATAAAGCTTCTAGCAGGGTTGGGGAGATTCTACGCTTGCAAAATATTTGCATCCAGAAGTTTCTTTCTACACACTGTTTAATCCAAAATCCAATAATTCCAGCAAGTTCAGTAACTCAGTGACCATGTTTGGACCATTTGTTGCCCTCAATCACAGAAGGCACCAGACTCAAAGATAGGATCAATCCATTCCCTCCTCCCTCCCCCACCTCCATCTTAAAATCCCTAAAAATTTAGATCAGCTTCACAGATAACCAGGAAGGTCTTGGTTACCCTGGAATTGGAAGGAAGAGCATTCTTGGAACTGAGCTTAGGTGGCAGAGATCCCATCCACATCCCTAATCCACAAACTACAGAAAGAAGGCGGCATTCTAGAATACTGTGGTATTATAAGGAAATGCCTTAAGCCAAAGCAAAAACAAAAACCAGCTGACTTTCCTCTCAATAAAGAAAACCAGAAAAACCTTTCTACCTTGTCCAAAAAACTTGACAATATTTCAGTTCCAGGAGTTTCTGAATGTTATGGTTCTGTTACTGAGTCCAAGATCATTCTGCTTGTGGCACAACAGACCAATATATTGGGAGATGAGTTGCTGGGGCAAGGAATAATGACTTTTAATCAGAAAGTCAGCAGACTGAGAATACGGCAGACTAATGTCTCAAAGAACCATCCTCGCTCAGTCATAATTCAGGCTCCTTTTATACAAGAAGGGGGGAGGTGATTAACTGTTCCAAACTTCTTAGTGCAAAAGTCCTTTTTCTTATAGCTGTCCACGTAGGTCAGGTCACGGTGTTCCTGTAACCCTCCAACAAAAAAAAATGTTATTCTCTGTTCTGCAACTTCTTATCTAAAAATGTTAGTATTCTGAAAGGTCACAGCCTTAAGAATTGGTTATCCTCTATCTTTCAGGCTATAGGCTGCATCCTTTTGCAAAAGGTGCAGAGCCAGGATGACTAAGCACAAGTGACAAAGAACAAAGGTTAAAGTGAGGCTAAAGGAAAAGGAACAAATTTAATATGCAGTCAAATTTGTTCTTCCCCATTATAATCCTACTAATATAGGAGTTCCCATAGTGGTGCAGCAGAAACGAATCCAACTAGGAACCATAAGGTTTCAGGTTCGATCCCTGGCCTCACTCAGTGGGTTAAGGATCCGGCATTGCTGTGAGCTGTGGTGTAGGTGGCAGACACGGCTCGGATCCTGCATTGCTGTGGCCATGGCATAGGTCAGTGGCAAGAGCTCTGATTAGACCCCTAGCCTGGAAACTTCCATATGCTGCGGGTGTGGCCCTAAAAAGACAAAAGACAAAAAAAAAATTCTACTAATATATTTACTGGTGAAATGAGTTTTTGATTCCCACGATTCAACAACAATGAATGATTCTTTGGAGATTGATTCTAGTTCTTTCCTATCAGTCCCTGAACAAACAAAATAAGATCAAGCAAGTATTTGCAGCATTAGTGACATGTAAAAAGAGAATTTGAGGAAAGGCTTATAATAAGATTTATAACTACATGTAGTAACACTTGACAGGATTGACACAGCTCTATGTCTATTCCACACAGGTCTAAGTTCAGCTTAGACTTTAGGAAGTCTTGTTCCATAGGCAACATAAATAGTGTGGAAAATTGCAAAAATGGCCTTAAAGTCAACCTCCCCCCCAACCAAAACGTAGAGTCTATTTCTTTACTTTTAAATCTGGGTAAGTCATGTGACTTGCTTTGGCCAATGTGATACAAACAGAAGCTTAATACGTGCTTCATACTGGCATTTGTCCCATGCTGCTCTTGGAACTCTGCCACCATGTGAACAAACCTGACCTATTTCACCGGAGAACAAAAGACATGTAACAGCTACATGCCTCCTTCCTCCTCTTTCTTGAACACAGTTGACCATATGGCTATCCTACCCTTCTTCTATCATTATATGCTGGATATGTGATTGTCAGAACACTTGTCTTTTTGTTTATAGGGCTCTGCTCCTAAGGAACCATACCAAAGAATCCCTTCCACATCTTGTCTCAGCTCAGGTTGCTTTAACAAAATACTATGTTAGGTGGCTTATTGGCAACAGAAATTTGTTTCTTACAGTTTCAGAGGCTGGAAGTCCAAGATCATGGTGCCAGCATGGTTGAGTTCTCTTTTTCTTTCTTTTTTTCTTTTTTTTTGTCTTTTTTATTTTTTAGGGCTGCACCCATGACGTATGGAGGTTTCCAGGCTAGGGGTCAAATTAGAGCTGTAGCTGCTGGCCTACGCAACAGCCACAGCAACACAGGATCTGAGCTGCATCTGTGACCTACACCACAGCCACAGCTCATGGCAATGCCAGATCCTTAACCAACTGAGCAAGGCCAGGATCAAATCTGCATCCTCAAAGATGCTAGTCAAATTCGTTTCTGTCGAGCCACAATGGGAACTCCCAGCATGGCTGAGTTCAGATGACCACTCTCCTGGGTTGCAGACAGCTGATTTTTAATTGTATGCTCACAATGGCAGAAAGAGAACAAGCTAACTCTCTAGTCTCTTCTTACAGAGTCACTTAATTCCTACCAAATGCCCCAGTTCCAGATACTATCATACTGGAGATTAGAGTTCAACATAGGAATTTGCAGGGCACACATTCAGTCCACAACACATCTGAACCTAATCAGATAAAGAAATACTAAAACTTGAGTCTATGCTGTAATAAGGTGAGACTTTGGGGGAGGGCTGACTGTATTCTTTAAGTGTGAGGGATGTGAATTTTTGCCCCAGGTGGTTGAGTGTGGTGGATAGTTTTCAAATATGACCACCATCAATTTCCTCCCTTCCTGTGTGCATACGCCACATCATCAAGAGAAAATCTCCCCTCTCCTTAACTCTGAGCTAATTCTGTGAGTGTTTTCACCTGTAGAATATGGCAACAGTGATGTTTGGGGAATTTTAAGTTCCCAAACTTAAAGGAACTGGCTACTCATACTTTCTTCACCTGAAACACAGGAACCATGCTCTAAGAAGTCCTGACCCCATGGAGAGGCCAAATGAAAAATAATCAAAATCAATGAACCCAGCTGAGCTCCAGGCCAAGCGCTATCACCAATACAGAAGACAGCTTAGATATTCTAGCTCAGTTGAGACTCTAAACGCCCACAGCCCCAACCAACATCACACAGAGCAGAAATACCACCCCAGATGATTCTAGTCAGGCCAAAGAATCATGAGTGATAAAATGTTTTCTTAAGCCACAAAGTTTTGAGGTGGTTTGTTATAGAGGAATAAATAACTGAAGAAGTTCTCAGGTGACAAGAAATAGGAACATAGTACTTGATGATAATGTAGAAAAGGAAGTCAAGCCATATGTCTGGAAACATTGTGAGGATAATCTATTTTAGACCAACATGTTCTTCACTCCATGAGAATACGGGCCGTACAGGGAGTTCCCAAGGAAACAATTCTAGAACCCATCTCTCCTTCCTCACCAGTCCCCTATGTCCTTAAAGCACAGTCATTGAACAGACCTGTGTTCTCTAAATCACAGTTACATTTCAGAATTATTCCTGAATGTGATATAAAATTGTTTTATTCTTTTGGGAAAAAAGCAGGGGCAGAAATTCTTAGAGATCAGTGTAGAGTTGCTGAGAAGACATTTCTCTGACTACATGGCATGTACGAAGCAACATTTGATCAGTTTATTCAGACAAATGTGTCACAGAATGTCTCTTGTCATGTAACACTTCAGAAAAGGCTGATAGAGAAGATATTCATCTAAAAAATATATATCTATAAAGAACATAATAGATCTGGCTGTTGTTCAGTCATTTTTCAGGTGGAAGGAGATCTGGAGACCATATGTTGCTAGTCAAGGTCAGAAGAATGCTCGTGGAAAGTGAAGCCTTAGAACAGCTGTCAGTGGATGGCAATCAAAATTAAAGCTACCTAAGTCTCTAGGAAATCATTCTCTCAACCCTTTTCAGGTCCAAGAAAACTTTTTCTCAAACTTTTTGATGATTAATTCTCAAGCAGGCTTATAAATGTAACTTCATCAGCGAATCTTTGATTCCTCTAACAATTATGCTGTTCTTTGGAAGCATCAACCACAGGATTTGTAGTCTTTTCAATTGAAGTGTTGTCTTTTTTAAATGAAAACACATGGAAAGCCTTGGAGGAAAAATCATTGGGCATTTTTTCACTTTTATTCTCCAAGTTGAACAAATGAGACCTAAAAGGAGAAAATGTGATCTTTTCACTGTCATGCCATTGCAAGTAAGTTCTTAAACACACTTGACAAAATTCAATATTTTCAATTCAAATAACACCATGTGACATATAAGCATTCAACTGACCTTCTGAGTGTTGCCAGCCAAAGTATCCAAATTTAGGGGTAAAACAAATTTAAGTTTAAAAGGATGATATATCTTTTGGTGATTGTATTATCATTTATTTGCACCAGAGTAAAAGGATTATAGGCTTGGAACAAATTGCATGTTTTGCCTTGGCCTCTTTCCTCCGGAAATAAATAAATAATTGGTGTTAATTACCAGGTAAGCCAAAACTAAGTATCAATTCACCAATTTAAATTGTCTTGAAAGAACTCCTTCATTCTTCACAGGCCTCCATGAGTTGTGTTTTAGAATTTCAGTTTTCCTTGGATTCTGGATTTGAGAATCTCTTTTCACAGAAGATCTTATACAACCTTCTCTGTCTGGCTTCTCTTCATGAAATTCAATAAACTTGTAGTCAGGACACTGTGGCTTTACAATGTGTCACATTTTTATCACCACGAAAGGAGGCAGTTTCCCAACTCTAACCACGGGAAGTTTAATTATGAATTCTCTCAGCAAAACATGTGAACACTGATGTCTATTAAACAAGATATTTGGGGACCAGAACACCAAATCTTCCAAGTTAGCATTCTTATGATATAAAAGGTTATTCAGATGTTTGGATGAATTTTTCTCTGAAATATGTATAGATTAAACAAAAGGGAAAAGAATTCAATAAAAGCATTTTAGGTTTTATTAACTGTTTTGTCACCTATTTAAGACACTATCCTATCTATTGTCATATTTACTTGTTCTTCTCAAGAAGAAAATATTTGCTTTAGTTTACCTTTTTTAAAACATGCATTAATATCAAAGTAACAAATCTTTGCAATGATAGTTTTATTAGAAATTTCAAGAAATTATCCTGGTAATCAACTTATATAAGCCCTACTGTTTACATTTATATGATCTTTTCAAAACATAGTTTTTATATAAACAATCTTTATTGATAAATTATCTTAGTTTTATGTGAAATTCACATTATACATATAGGAACATATTTCATTTATTGCCAAATTGCTCTTCAAAAATATTGAACCAATATAAGGTGCCTCCAAGTAAACAAGAATTTGCCGGTTTCTCCAAAGTCTTATTGAATGTTGAATGTTAAATTTTAAATATTTGTTTAAAAATTATTTTTGTCTACTCTTATTTCACCAATTTTTAAATGTTAGACTAATGTTTGTGTGTTATTTTATGCAACTTTACTACCACAACCATTGTCCATTTTCCATTGAGGACTTAGTGCTTTCCTTAAAAATATTTCCCTTTATCAATTTTTTTTTTTCTTTTTAGGGCAGCATATGGAAGTTCCCAGGCTAGGGGTCGAGTTGGAGCTGTTGCTGCCAGCCTAAGCCAGAGCCACAGCAACGCCCGATCCTTAACCCACTGAGCTAGGCCAGGGATCGAACCCAGAACTTCATGGTTTCTAGTCAGATTCGTTTCCGCTGTGCCATGACAGGAACTCCAACTATTTTTGATATTAGACTTTAATAACTTAACATATACACATTTGCCATTTTGCTTTTTATTTATTTTACTTTCATTGCATAGAAGTTTTATCTATGCACCTAAAAGAAAAAGAGAATTTCATATTAGGATAAGTGCACCACTTCAAATTTTGTATGAATTTTCTTTAAATATTTAACACACTAATCTAATTAACAGATGTCCTATTAAACAATGGTTTAACATAGATGTTAACTAAACTAGTTCTCACCAAGCAATTCTTTCAATTATGTTAGAGAATTATTCTCCAATTTTTGTGCTGTGAATAAGCTCATAGTGGCAATACAAATAGTGGGTGTCGTAGTGGGATGGAAAAGAGAAAATTCATCTTTTCATTGTATCTCATGTATCTTTTGTTCTACTACATATATAATTTTTTCCATCTTTAATTTTTTCTCTACATCATTTTGAATAGCTTTTTTGACTTACCTTTCAATTCACTAATTATCTCTTTCGTTGTGCAAATTAGCTGTTAAACCCACCTGTGGAATTTTTAATTTCAGGTTTTTTAAATTTCTCAAATTTCTATTTTGTCCTTTTTTTATATTTCCAGCTTTCTGTCAAAGTTCTTAATCTTGGTTTTTAGTCCTTCTAAGCATAATTAGATGTTATTTTTAAATGTGTATTAATTCCATTTAATGAATCCCCTGTGAGTCTGTTGTTATTGTCTAGTTTTCAGTCACATTGTCTAGTCTCCTGTATGCCCATCACAATGGTTGGTAATTGAGTGCCTGTCATTACATATAAAAAATACTGTAAAAATTATTCAAGGCTTAGAATGTTCTCTTCCTCCAGGAAGGACTTTACATTTGCCTCAGGCATAAGGCTGCAGACTTAGCAATGCCTCATCATATTAATCCGATCAGAAATTGATAGTAAAAGCTGGGTTCCATTCTCTGTGGGAACTGTTGTATTTCTGATTCTTACGGTGCAGCTCTTTGAGGTCCTAACTCAAAGCTTGGGGGGCATTCACCAGGGTTTCCTGGACTCAAATTTTTGTCCCACTAACCTTATGAGACTGTCAGATTTCTGTTCATCCTCTCAGCTGTTTCTTCTGGAATCCATTGACCCTTTCACAGGAAAAGCCCTGAGCAACGCTGGACTTAGTTCTCGGAATTTCCTTACCCTAGATCTTGGTCCTATGATTCTTTCCTGCCTCATTGGTTCTCTGTTGCTTTCAAGCATGCTTTTGTTTATACTTTGTCAGGCTTTCTAGTAATTCTTAACGAAAATATTCTAGTGGCATTACCAAGAGTAGTATACCAATATTTTCCTCATTATCTTTACTTATTCATTCCATATATTTTATGTTGATGTTCTCACAATTCAGTGCCACAATCTTTTGTTCTCCTTCAATTTCCAGGAATGTGCTTAATGTTATACATGAAAGTAAGGACATTTTAATTTTCAGCTATTTTTTTCTCAAGAATCTGTATGTTTTCTTTCTGTCTCACAAGCAAAATCATCTCATTTCAGACTGTAAATTCTCTATTTGGTGAGAGTAGGGTAAGGGAATCTGGACTCTTAATTTTTTGGGTTTTTTTGGTTTTTGTAGCCATTTTGAACTACAAATTTTTCATTGGTTGACACATATTTTTAGTGTACTTGCTTTGAATTTTTCTCGCTGATTTATTATGTAATCATAAGTGGACATATTCTACTTAGGAATAAACCTCATCAAGGAGGTTAAAGACTTATATGCTGAGAAATGCAAAATATTAATAAAGGAAATTGAAGATGATTCAAAGAAATGGAAAGATATCCCATGCTTTTAGACTGGAAAAATTAAATTGTTCCATTGTTAAAATGGCCATACCTCCAAAAGCAATCTACAGATTTAAAGTAAGCCCTAAGAAATTATTCATGATATTTTTCACAGAACTAGAACAAATAGTCCTAAAATTTATATGGAACCATAAAAGACCCAGAATTGCCAAAGCAATCCTGAGGGGGGAAAAAAAAAGCAGGAGGCATAACTCTCCCAGACTTCAGACAATATTAGGCAGCTACAGAACTCAAGACAGTGTGGTACTGACCACAGACTACAGATCAATGGAACAGAATAGAGATCCCAGAAATAACCGCACATACCTACAGACAATTAATCTTTGACTAAAGAAGCAACAATGTACAATAAGACAAAGACAGTCTCTTCACCAAGTGTTTGGGAAAGTTGGACAGCTGCATGTAAATCAGTGAAGTTAGAACACACCCTTACACCATACACAAAAACAAACTCAAAATGGCTTAAAGACCTAAATATCAGATATGACATCATCAAACTCCCAGAGCAGAACATAGACAAAACATTTTCTGACATAAATTTTACCAGTATTTTCTTAGGTCAGTTTTCCAAGGCAATAGAAATAAAAGTAAAAATAAAATAATGGGACCAAATCAAACTTAAAGGCTTTTGCAGAGTGAAGGAAACCATAAGCAAAAAGAAAAGACAACCTCCTGAGTGGGAGAAAATATGTGCAAATGATGCAACAAACAAGGGCCTAATTTCCAAAATATATAAGCAGCTCATACAATTCAATAATAAAAAACAACTCAATTGAAAAATGGGCTCAAGACCTAAATAGATATTTCTCCAAAGAAGACATGTGGCCAATAAGCTATATGGAGAGATGCTCATCATTGCATAGAGAAATCAAAACTACAATGAGGTACCACCTCACACTGGTCAGAATGGCCATGATTATAAAGTCTACAAATAGCAGAGGTTGGAGACGGTGTGGAGAAAAAACAAACCCTCTTACATAGTTGGTAGAAATGTAAATTGGTAACAGCCACCATGGAAAACAGTATGGAGTTTCTTCAAACAACTAAAAATAGTTTTGCCATATGATCCAGCAATCCCATTCCTGGGTATATACCCAGACAAAACTATAATTTGAAAAGATACCTGCACCCCTATGTTCGTAGCAGCACTATTCACAACAGCCAAGACATGGAAACAACGTAATGTTCATTGACAGATGAATGGACAAAGAAGATGTGAGATTTTATATATAAATATTATATATATATGATTTATATATATATAATGAAATTATATACAAATGATTTTTATATATATTTCCATTATATATACATAAATATGATATATGATTATATATATAAAATTACACACAATGGAATATTACTCAGCCATAAAAAATGAAATAATGCCATTTGCAGTAATATGGATGGACCTAGAGATTATCATACTAAGTGAAGTAAGTCAGAAAGAGAAAGACAAATACCATATGATATCACTATATGTGGAATCTAAAATACGACACAAATGAACCTCTATGAAACAGAAACAGACTCACAAGCATGGAGAACAGACTTGTGGTTGCCAAGGAGGAGGGAAGGATTAGGAGTTTGGGATTATCAGAGGCAAACTATTATATATAGGATGGAAAAACAACAAGGTCCTACTGTGTAGCACAGGGAACTGCATTCAATGTCCTATGATAAACCATAATAGAAAAGAATATGAAAAAGAATATATTCTTATATATATTACTTATATATAGTAGTCACTTTGCTGTACAGCAGAAATTAATACATTATAAATCAACTATATTACAGTAAAGTTTAAAAAATAAAACAAATGATCATATTTGTCTTGGTAGGATACACAGCTTTAATCTTTCCTCATTTCTATCTTGATACACTCTGAATTTCTCTTATTTGACCCTTCACAATTATAGAAACATCTCATGAGTTTTCCAGTCCCAACTAGCTTTTCTTTGGTGCCTGCTTTAGAAAAGGGCTAGAGAGATGTTACCTAAAATTTCCCTAGGCCCCATTAGTCATTACCTTTTCCCTCTGTGTTATATTGAATGTTACACCTATCAGGTCAAGTTCATCTCACCTAACACAGATGTGACATAACAAAAAATATATATTTGGTCTCTGCTTCTGGTTCAGGACACAGAGCTCTTAAACTCCTTGGAAATTCCTGAGTGATAGGAGTATCTATGACACACAAAAAAAACTAAACCCCCTGGGATTTCCTACATGACAGGAATGTCTTTTATGCTAATGAGGTAACTCTCAGGGGCTGCTGGATTAGTTTCAGGATGAGGACCGGTCACCAGAAAGACCAAGCTTGTAATTTTTAGCTCCATTCCCCACTCTCCAGGGAAGGGAGGGGGGCTGGAGACTGTGGTAATAACTGACCACGCTTGTGTGATGCAGCCTCCATAAAAATCCCCAAACGATGGGGTTCAGAGAGCTTTTGTGTTGATGGACATATCGCACATCCTGAGAAGATGGTACACTCCACCTCCGAGGGCAAAGAAGCTCCTATGCTCAGGACACGTCCAGCCTCTGCCCTATGTATCCCTTCATCTGGCTGTTCATCTGAATCCTTTAACGGTTCCTTCATCATTAACAAGTACATGCAAGCAATGTGTCCCTGAGTTATGTGAGCCATCGAGCAAATTGTTGAACTGAAGGAGGGGGTTGTGGGAATCCCTGATTTACAGCCAGTTGGTAAGAAATACAGGTGACATCCTGGGACTTGCTCCTGGCATCTGAAATGGGGGCAGTTGTGTGGCACTGACCCCTTAATTTATAGGGTCTCTGCTAGCTCTGGGTAGTTAATGGCAGAATTGGATTGTGACACCCAAATGGTGTTGCAACAGTTGGAGAATTGGTCAGTTTGGGGAAAAAAAAAAAAACACTCATTTGGTGTCAGAAGTATCCCACAGGTACAGAGAAAAGTTTTTTCCTTTTAACAGGGCTTCTGCTTCCCTCATTGTAAAGTTTCTATAGTTTCTCTTTTTCCTTCCTCCAGACTGCCCACTGGCATTTTCTCTGCAAAGAAAATCTCCTCGACATTGCCGCGTTTAAGGGGGTGACCATGACTGTGTTTCTGTGTTAATAATGAGACATCAAAGTGTAATTGTCATCGTCACTCAGCAAATGGAAAACTGAAGAACTTCTTTGAAGCAACTGCAGACATCTTGCAGCCAAACCATATTCAAATGAATTTCAAGGAAGAAGACATGATTTTTAAGGTGTTAAATTTTTGTTTCATTGTGTTTCCTTAATTTATGTGGCCTGATGATATTTCAAAGTAATAACGATGTGCTCTTTCCCACATGCCCAGTAAAATGACTGATCCCCCTAGAACTTGGCAATAAAACTTGCTATAAAACAGGGAGAGAAAAAGATGTCACATTCTTAATCTCGAAGTCAAAAGAAATTGCCTCCCCCACTCCTACCCAGAGGAGACAAAAAGTATTACAAAAAGTAGACACAAACTGGGAAGACAAATTTTCCTTCTGCTCCCTTGTTCCTTGCCCCAAATAGATCAAAAAAACCTCCCAGCAAGAGAAGGAAAAAGGAGAGCTTCAGTGCTGACATGGTGGCCAGTCACCAGAAGAAAGAAGGCTCTACGGAAAACCTTTAACTGGGAAATACCACAGTAAAGAGATCACGTGCTCAGCTCCAACTCTGGAATATTTTGAAAGCCATAGTCATACAAAAACACTCTAAATTGTAAGGCACAAGACCACAGAGAAAGCAACGAGGTGCATCCATACCAAAGAGGAATCAGAAACAAGCCCCTAGGTTTCCCTGCAGCTCCTAAGGGGATGGTAAAAGCCCAGACGCTTCCATGGGCCCCATATGAGTAGGCATGCTGTCCACCTGCCAGGAGGCCATCTGCAGGGCATTACTTGGACCTTCCAACATAAGTAAAAGAGGACAGTGCAGCTAAATTTCAGAGCCATAATATTTGCCAGGTTGTTTGTTCTGAATTAAACATGAGAAGACTTGGGAGTTCCTGTTGTGGCTCAATGGAAATGAATTCTGACTAGCATCCATGAGGATGCAGGTTTGATCGCTAGGACAGGGTCAGGTCTACACTGGAATTGTTTAAAGTAACCTGACATGGAAATGACACGACTGGACCAAGAGAAAGGAAAGGATAAAAAGGACTAGTCTAAGCTGAACACCACTCTGGAGCTGAGAGCTCTGACTGGTCAGAAATCAGCCACTAGATTTCAACTGTTTTTTTACATGTCATTAAAAACACCAATTTTGAACACACTGGAGACCACCATCCTGTTAACTTCCATTCAGTTTTCATTTTTATGCAGACCTTAAACCATAGCTTTTTCAACCATCTCTAGTACATATCTAATATACTGAATAGGTAGCAATTCTATACCAGTTTTTTTTTTCTTTTTAATTCTGACTTGCCTGTGGTCTCCACAGTAAAATTATACAGGTAAGTAGACTTACCCTAACACATGTTAATCATATTCATCACATGCCAGATGAGGCTCAGATGCTTCTGCTCCTGCTTGCTCTTGTCAGAAAGCTGTGTAGCAAACAAGTTACATTTCGTGATACTTACTTATGCTTAAGGTTTATGGTAACTTTTTGATACAATTTGTTTAAATGAAAAAAAAAATCTTTCTCATGAGATAATTACTTTTAAAAGTAGAATCGTTTAGAATTAAATTTAATGAGGAGTTCCTGTCATGGCACAGAATTAAATTTAATGAGGAGTTCCCATCGTGGCACAGTGGAAACGAACCTGACTAGGAACCATGAGGTTGCAGGTTCCATCCCTGACCCAGTGGGTTAAGGATCCAACGTTGCCGTGAGCTGTGGTGTAGATCGCAGATGCAGCTCAGATCTGACATTGCTGTGGCTGTGGTGTAGGCCCACGGCTACAGCTCCAATTAGATCCCTAGCCTGGGAACCTCCATATGCCACAGGTGCATCCCTAAAAAGACAGAAAAAAAAAAAGAATTAAATTTAATGAGAAAATAAGTAAAACAAGTTTGTCTCATGATGAAAAGTGTCGATTTAGAATGAAGTGATATTCAATTAATGGTCAACCACAGTACTCTAACAACAACATATGGAATGAAAACAAATGCCTATAAGTTTCACAGGAAATCTTTTGAAGTCAAAAAAGCACAATGAGAAATAGCTGTTGCCCAGAGTTGTTTCAGTGTATCCCAAATTGCTCAACTTCTTGGTATTTCATGCAATGAAATCTTACCATCCTTAATCCACTGAAGTACATGAATTTGGAAACAAAACACCAAAGTTACGAAAGTAAAGGAACTCAGAAGTTCTTACTTAGTGTCATCAACACAAATCTTATGTGAACCAAATTTAAATCTAACAACAAAAGCTCCTTAATAGGACCAACCAAAGCTACAAGTGAGGAAAAGACAAATTCTATCAGAAAGAGCTTGTTAAAGTCTGGGCTGTGTTAAATAATTAGAAACTTACAGAAACATGATTATGCTCCTTTTCTGCTGGCATTTAAGGTGAGGTAAGTACAAGTTACTTAGCAACCTTGGCTCGAGGAAACTGGGTGCCAGGTGTGTCCTTGGGTATCGAGACAAGCAAAATGCCCTCACATATTTGCAAATATCCCTGAGGACGCATACCATTCTGGGTAGTACCACTGTCCTAAGCCCAAAGTACACATCAAAACACATCCAGTGGTTTCCCTTAAAACTTAAGTTTTATGATACAGTTGAAGGAAAATATGAGTTAACTGATCTCTATGTTTTGCTTGTTTTTAAAAAGAGTCACCCAAATGAAAACAAGGAAAATGAATGTGATAAAACAAAACTGGAGAAAAAAAATTCAGTTTTTAGATTAGATTATATCATCAAACTTGTCAAAAATGTAGCATGTCTATTCTAACGCTATGGAAAGAGTTGCTCAGATAAAAGCAGTTGCTGAAATATGCTGGTGGTCACTGCATTTGTGCTAAATAGTTTATGTAGCATTTTGCAAGAAGTTGGATAAAGCCATAAAAGCTGTCTAATTTATTAAGGCATATAATCTTTACACTGGGCACTTTTCAGAGTTTTTTTATAAAGGTAGGAAGTTCCAGAATGTATGTTTTTACCTTGAAGTTTTTAGCAGTTTCAAGACAAGGTTCTGGTGCAGATAATTCAAGTAAAAATATAAGTAACTTATGTTATGGAAAAAAAATTAATTCTCCTAAACTGCTGGTTGGAATGCAAACTGGTGAATCCACTGTGGAAAACAATATGGAGGTTCCTCAAAACACTAAAAACAGAATTACCATATGATCCAGCAATCCCACTCCTGGACATACATCCAGAGAAAACTGTACTTCAAAAAGATACATACACCCCAATGTTCATAGCAGCACTATTTACAACAGCCAAGACATGGAAACAACCTAAATGATCATTGACAGATGAATGGATTAAAGATGTGGTATATATGTACACAATGGAATACTACTCAGTCATAAAAAGAATGAAACAATGCTATTTGCAGCAACATGGATGGACCTAGAGACTCTCATGCTAAGTAAAGTCAGAAAGAGAAAGACAAATATCATATGACATCACTTATATATAAAATCTAAAAATATGACACAAATGAATTTATTTACAAAACAGACTCACGTAGAAAACCAACTTATGGTTACCAAAGGGGGGCAGGGAGGGAATAGGGATAAACCAGGAGTTAGGAATTAATAAACACAAACTATTATGTATAAAATAAATAAACAACAAGATTCTACTGTATAACACATGGAACTATATCAATATCCTATAATAAACCATTATGAAAAATATTAAAAACATATATATATGTATGTGTGTATATATATATATATGAGCCGCTTTACTGTATACCAGAAACTAATACATCATTGTAAATTAACTTTAATTTTAAAAATTAATTAAACCACTCTTGAATGTAACTTAGTTGTACCAACTGGAGTAACTCGATGCTATTTTTAACCAGTTGAATGGGCTCCTTTTGGCAGTTCACAGTGCCCACATTATTATTCACAATAGTAGAGAAAGTATCAGCAACAAAACTGAAACCAAGTTTAGACTCAATACAAAACACCACTCTTTCCTCTTGAAATCTTAAGGGAACGTCACAGGACATACCACTAATGAGATGTTTTCATTAAACTCAGGGTATTACGACATTTGAAAACAGTGTCAAATATAATGACAATTTAAGCGTCCTCAGGAGTCCATTTATCAAAACCTTTTTAAAAAGTGAACCCTCTCCAGTAAGGAAGGTAAATGTTGTTTAGGAAATTGCCAGTAATTCATTGTTGACACATAAATTTTCCAGCGTGGCTCTTTCAGACCTTTGGATTAGTTTTTTGGTTTTGTTTGTTTGTTTGTGGGGGGTTTTTTTGTTTTGTTTTTTGTTGTTGTTGTTGTTTTGCCTTTTCTAGGCCCGCTCCCGCAGCATGTGGAGGTTCCCAGGCTAGGGATCTAATCAGACCTGTAGCCACCGGCCTATGCCACAGCCACAGCAACACCAGATCTGAGCCGTGTCTGCGACCTACACCACAGCTCGCAGCAATGCCGGATCCTTAACCCACTGAGCAAGGCCAGGGATCGAACCTGCAACCTCTTGGTTCCTAGTCAGATTTGTTAACCACTGAGCCACGACGGGAACTCCTGGATCAGTTTAATTGAAGGGATTAAGACTGAGATTGCAAAATGACATGTTTATACTTTAAAAAAAAAGACCACCATTTATATTTACTTGTTAGTGTGGAGGACCAGGACTTTTCTCCATATGGTGCTACCAAAGAAAATATAGAAATGAATTGGTTATTAGTATTACTATAACCCTGTGATTGTCATCCTCAACTTTATTATTGTTGAATTGCATCCCTGCCCCACCTCCCAAATGATGTGTTGAAATCCTAACCCCTAGTCCCTGTGAATGTGACCTCATTTTAAAATAGGGACTTTATATTTTTAAAAAAAGTCTTTGCAGATGTAAATCAAGTTAAGCTGTGGTTAGACTTGCTTAAAGTGGGCCCTTAAACCAGTGGCTAAAGTTCTCATAAGAGAAAATAGGGAGTTCCCATCGTGGCTCAGGGGTTAACAAACCCAACTAGCATCCATGAGGATGCGAGTTCAATCACTGGATCCCTGGCCTCGCTCAGTGGGTTAAGGATCTGGCATTACTGTGAGCTGTGGTATAGGTCGAAGACTCAGCTCAGATCCCTCATTGCTGTGGCTGTGGTGTAGGTGGCAGCTGCAGCTCTGATTAGACCCGTAGCCTGGTAACCTCCAAACGCCATGGGTGTGGCCCTAAAAAGACCAAAAAAAAAAAAAAAAGAGAGAGAGAGAGAGAAAGAAAGAGAGAATAGACATAGAGAAGAGAGGGCCACGTGAAGACACAGAGACACACAAAGAGGGAAGAGGAGCAGAGACTGGAATTCTGTTTGCTAGAAGCTGAGGGATGCCTGGGACTGCTAGAAGTTGAAGAGGGCAGGCAGCGTTCTCCCCCAGTGATTTTGCTGGGAGCATGGCCCTGCCCAAACTTGATCTTGGCCATGGGAGAGGAAACATTCCTGTTTAAAACCACCAGTTTGGAGTTCCTGTTGTGGCTCAGAGCGTTAAGAACCCAACATGGTGTCTTTGAGGATGCAGGTTCAATCCCTGACCACACTCAGTGGGGTGAGGATCTGGCTGCATCTCCAACCCCTGACCACACTCAGTGGGCTGAGGATCTGGCTACATCTCCAATTTGACCCCTAGCCTTGGAAATTCTATATGCTGCCAGTGTAGTCCTAAAAAGAAAATGAATAAAGCCACCAGTTTGTCGGAGTTTGTTAGGGTGGCACTAGGAAATTCCTACAACTCCCTTTCCAATTGCTTATGAACACTCAAATGGCCTCTGTCCTCATGGCTTAACTTTTTAATAAAGATTAATTTAGAACTCGTAAATCATCTTTTATCTAAATTATAGACTGGAGTTTATGGAAGAATACATTTGATACGAGAACAATGCAGTGAAAAAAATAAAATCCAGAAATTTTTAAGTCTACTGCCTCAGTTCAACCACATCATCAGACTGACCAGTTCCCCAAGGGGCAGGGGGAAAGGTAATGACATACCCAAGATGACAGAACAAATCCTGAGCTCGGGCTTTTTTTTTTTTTTTTTTTTTTGGTCTTTTTAGGGCCACACCCAAGGCATATGGAGGTTCTCAAGCTAGGGGTTGAATCAGAGCTTTAGCCGCTGGACTACACCACAGCTACAGCAATGCCAGATCCTTAACCCACTGAGCAAGGCCGGGGATCAAAACTACATCCTCATGGATGCTAGTCAGATTTGTTTCTGTGGAGCCATAATGGGAACCCCCTGAGCTCAGACTTTTACCTCTTGATTTCTAATCCAGAATTTCTCTCCTGCCCTTCTGGCCTGAAGAGCCTTCACTCTTGGGGCTGGAAGCCAAGAATGATTTAGAAAAGCATAGAAATATTTCAATTGCCTGGTTCCCACACAATAGCTCTCCAGAGACTGCCTTTCAAATTTAAACAAGTGTACATTCTTTACCCTAGACCCAGCTCTGAGATATGTCATAAATTAAAATAATTCTCATGTATTTGGGTGGAAGGCTAACTTCTGCCTTTTATGACAGCAAAAGCAAACTCCAAAAGATAATTGCATCTTTTGAGTCGGGGGAGGGGGGGAGAAAGGGGAACTACCACTTCCAATATGAACAAAATCATTACTTTTTTCACACTAGGATATTACTTATTTAAAAGAAAGGGGAAAAAAGTAGTAACATCCCCATATTTCCTATGACACGTGTCGCTGAGGGAAGCAACTTTCAGGGGTTACTTTGGTGCTTATGCAGGATAAGAGAAGCCCCAATATTGTGTTTTGGATGCTGTTCAGAAGTTTGATCCAGTTTAATTTCTTGGCTGAGTTCCTGCCTTTGTGGAATTTTCTCCAAAGGCTTAGGTCTTAGGTCAAGGGGGCCTCGCCAACAACAGGCATCCATCTCTCCCAAAGGAGAAAGGACCCAATTGGGAAAAGCATGCAGAGGCAGTGAGGCTGTATTTGATTTCTACAAATCATCAGTGATATGGAGGGTTAAGCAAGCAGGGCTGAGATGGAAACAGTGTGTTTTCATTTAAAATAAGGAATGTTAACAGCATGGGAAAAACTCGCAAATATGAAGACGGATAGAGCTTTCCTGAGACTCGGGGATTTGAAGGCTGAAAGTTCCTGAACTCCCAGAAGTGTGAGGATACCCAAGGTAAAACACGAATTTGGGAGGAGCCGAATGTGATAAAGGGAAAAAAGTTCAGTCCTTGGTTAGAGGGAAAATAAAAAACAAAACCCCAAAACCTGCAAAGGAACTTGTTTCCCTCCCTGCTACATTGCCGACACTTGCAGTTTCTCAACTTGACCATGACCCTGAGAGGCCCTGGTTGGCGACCCCCATTCCAGAAGTACTTACATCTCATTTTTTTCAAACATGCCGTGTCTTCAGGCACATCCAGATCTTGTCGTAAATCTAAAACTCATCACCACCACCGGGAAGCTACTCCAATTAGCCAGAGAGGCACGCTTTGCAAGCTCCGTATGGCCGGCTGAGGGGGCCTGCGGTGAACACAGCTTCCAATTATTTCATCTTTCCTTCAAGCTTTCAGAAAAAGCTTGCCACCAGATTTGTCTAAAGGGATTCCATCTTACAGGAGTGATTCCTTGGCACAAAGAACCCCTCCTTTAATGTTCTATGAAGAACGTGTGTGTCACATTTCATCCAGAGGCAAGTTTTCCTCTCAAACAGAAAGCAAGCTCATGGAACCTATAATGATCCTAAGCAAAGCTACACGTGGGTATCCCAAGCCCCTAGCTTCAGAGACGCTTGAATTATATTTGCCTCAAACATCATGGTTTCACTTGAAGTGGGTCATATTTTGTAATGGTCCTTTTGGTTTAGGGGATTTAGGGTTTGGTTTTTTTTTTTTTTTTTTTTTTTTTTTTTGCTCATAAGGAAAAAAATCTTTGCTGCTTTGTTGTTGTTGTCTTTTTGCCTTTTCTAGGGCCGTACCCGCAGCATATGAAGGTTCCCAGGCGAGGGGTCTAATCAGAGCTGTAGCCGCCAGCCTACGCCAGAGCCAGCGCAACGCGGGATCCAAGCCGCATCTGCTACTTACACCACAGCTCACGGCAACTCTGGATCCTTAGCCCACTGAGCAAGGCCAGGGATCGAACCCTCAACCTCATGGTTACTAGTTGGATTCGTTAACCACCACGCCACGACAGGAACTCCTGAAAAAAATCTTTGCTTCTTGATGCTAAAATCATCAATGATCTTTCTTGCAGCAGTGGAAAATAGGATTGTGACACTGAAAACTGTTTACTGCCCCAGCAACCACACAAGCCCCAATGCTCTGGAGTAGAAAGCAAATACACCGCGTTACCTCAATTGTCTGCAGCTGGAACCTCTTCCAGGCAAACAAGGTGCAGACACAGAACAGGACCTCAAGCAGCTTCTTTTGAGTGAAGCAAGCTGATTTGTGATTAGTAATAAAAAACTGTTATCTTGCTCCACTCTATAGAGAGGCGTGAAGGGTGGTGTTCCCTTTCTGGTCACCTGGCTAATAATAATAATAAGTGCTAAGAACCACAGAAATCAGGGGCCAGATCATAGCCAGGCAGGTGCGTCACTTTCTTTCCTGGTTTTCACTTGAAGTCCTTGTTGGGTTTTTGATGTTAAATAAGATTTGACTCAAAACACTGAGAAATGCTGCTCTTTTTCAGAGCCAGTGTTTTGAAATTAATTTTATTCCTCCACAAGACAATTGTGAGGCAAATAGGAATATTATTCCATGTGTTATATCTGATGTGGACAGCGAAGCATAACCCTTTGATTTAGCAGTTTCTGCATTCTTCTCTCCACATCCTGCTTCTGTGTGAAGCTTAGCACTGAACCTAAGTCACTAGATCAGGTTTTGCTTTGCTTTTTTTTTTAGATGTACACCAAAAATGAAAATAATCAAAGGTTTCAAAGTACAAGATCTTGCATCCTCTGTTTTTAGGATTGTCAGATGAGACGAGGCTCAATCTCAGCTCCTTCCTCCACTTACCAAGTTATTATCAAGCCACTACCCAAACTCCAGAGACTTCTCTGTAAAGATGGACCTACCACCACCTTCCTCTCAAGGCTGTTCTGAGATTTAGAAATTAGGTATTATGTAAAGTGCCTGGCCGATGATATTATTCTTGTTATTACTGCCAAAACTACTAAAGCCTAATAAAAATCATGTGCTTAAAAGATCATTGTTCTGTGATGAACGAATGAATGAACATGTACTATGGCTTCTCCTTCAATCCTCACAATTGCCTGTGATGTAATTACCATGCTAAAGCTGTGCCTCTCCGACTTTAAGGGACCTTCCAGTCACCTGGGAATCTTGTTAAAAGGCACATTCTGGGTTAGTAAGCCTCATGTGGAGCCAGAGATTATGCATTTCTAACAAGTTCTCAGACCGTGCTAACTCCTAGATAATCTCATTATTAGGGACTAGACTATTTCTTTAGTTCCTCACATGACATCGAAATAGCTCTGTCCAAAAAAGCGGAACAGCAGTTAGACACCCCTGGTTTTTCCCACCACAGCACCTAATATTGGATTCCCAACAGTATTACCATCTTCGCTTATCAAGGAGTTCAGCTCCAATTACTTCATCAATGAACTTATCACATGCAGAAAGCTAAGAATCAAACTGCAGCCCAGGCTTCCTATCAAGAGCTGTGTCACACCTCTCCCCAGCTTTGTCTGATAAGTTAGGAAATAACTGCTGTTCATGGTCTCTAGAAACTGAGTTTTGAATGTCTCCATAACAAAAGCCAAGAATACATGTGACCATAACATTTATTTGCAGCTCCACTTCAGTTTGCTTCAGTTCCGCTAGGTGCCAGACAACACAAGCAAGCACCAGAAGAGGGAGCAGGGAGGAAAAGGGGGGAAAAACGCTCTTGGCTCCATGCAACTGACACTCCAAGGAAGAAGACACAGCGACACAAAGATGGACACAAATATGACTGGTAGTTTGATGCCACAGGACCCTAACCTAACACAGGGGCATCTCACCAAGACAAAGAGGTACCAAGGAAGACTGCTGGGAGGAAGTGATGCTCAAGTCAAGGTCAAAAGGATGGATGATCAGGGCCAGGCATCCAAGAGGAGAGGTATGGAGAATGTTCTAGGCAGAAGGATCAACATGTTTAAAGACACGGAAGCCAGAGGGCAAGGAGTGCTAGAAAAACAGAAAGAAGTCCAACAGGGCTTCTCTCTACCAGACAGATACAAAGGGAGGACAAAAGGGCTGACAGAGAGGCGAGAATCCCCACGTAATCCATATGCCAAGATCTGTTAAAATTTTTATTGAGCCCTTATTTATAAGTGCTTATTAGCTTTATATGGCACACAGTAAGTGCTATGAAAGTAAGTGCTATGGGAGTTCCCACTGTGGCTCAGCAGGTTACGAACTCAACTAGTATCCATGAGGATGCAGGTTTAATCCCTGGCCTCGCTCAGTGGGTTAAGGATCCAGTGTTGCCGTGAGCTGTAGCGTAGGTCACAGACCCGGCTCAGATCTGGCATTTGTCATTGCTGTGGCTGTGGCATAGGCTGGCAGCCACAGCTCTGATTCGACCCTTAGGCTGGGAACTTCCATGTGCCACAGGTGCGGCCCAAAAAAGAAAAAAGTGCTATGAAAGTGCAAGTAAGTAAATAAATAAATGCCTAAATCCATAAATGCATTGCTGGCAGGCTTCACTCTGCCAGCTCTCATGAAATCACCTGGCAAATGAACATGGCAGAGAGCCTCTTAAGTATCCAAAGACAGAGGAAAAAGAGAAAGAGACCAGGATAATCGGGTTTCACTGTAAGGCAGGAAATTAATAAAAATGTTATATATTTCGGAGTATGTGTCTTTTTTCCTGAATTACAGCGGGAGTGAGAGAGAGTAATTAATCACTGAAAAATAATACTTCAATAGCAAAGTGCTTTGCAAAGCATTGTCTGCAAAGCAGTATTTCATTTGCCTCCCATAGGTTTTAATTACAAAAAGATGAGTAGGTTTGAATTTGCTTCATAGTAGTAAGATTTAATGTTTCTTTCTAAAATTCGTATCAATCAAGTTAATTTGGTTTTGGAGCCTACCTACCTTCACCTACTAGGATTAATGGAAAATTCAGTGTGACATGGTTTAGAAAGAAGAGCGTTCTCCCTCCTATTATTTGGGGGGAGATCTTCCCAAGTGTTTCCTCTAGATCATACAAAAATTCTGGGAGATGGTATATTGTGCTTGGGAAAATGAGGGGAGGAGCTTTAGTCTGTGGTGGTTGTCATGGTTACCACTATCTCTTTTTCACCTGAAGATGCTGACAAGCACTGGTCTCCATCACTTCAGGGCAGCTCTGAGATACAACCTCAGCTGTCCTTTCCTCTTACCTCAGGCTCAACCAGAGAGAGATTCAGTAACGTTCCTGCAGTCATGGGTGCTGCAGGCCAATGGCCTTCACCACTCTTCCCAACATCAAGGGTGTTGCTTCCCCAATCAGCTTTCAACCAACCCTGCCTCGGTCTTATTCTCTGAGCCACCCAGTTTGATCTCCATCAATGGGCCTGAAATTCAAAACTCAACACTTTCCAGTTGGGACTTGGAGGTAATAGCAGGTTGTAGAACCACTCCGACCTTGAATAAATAACACCAGGCTCATCTTTCTGGGGTGGGAGTGGTAACGGGATTTGTGCTTCCTAGTTCAATACAGGGCAGCAAAATTAAAACCCAAAATATCAGTTACTTTTTTCTTATTAATTCCCAACTCTGACATAAGTATTCAAAAAAATGTCTCTACAAACCAAAATCTGTTTCCACAAACATACGGCCACTTGTTAGCTCAATGTGAACATTAACTCATTTTCATTCCCTCTTCATCTCAGCTCTCTGTGGCTATTTGTATTCAGTCTTCCCATTCATACCACCTTTGAGCAGATTTAATTAATCTTTTGAGACTTCTCTCCAACTTCTGTCCAGAGTCCTGTTTTGGTTGCAGTGATATCATTTCTAACTCCCTAACTCACCTAAGCTAAGTCTTTATCTCCTCTACCCTCCATGGATGATGGAATCCAAGTCTCTTGTCTAAATCATCAAGAGGGACTCACTATCCCCTCCCATCCCAGCCCCCTGCACAACACCCCATTCCCACACATACATCAAATAACAGACACCACTGCTATCAGTCCCTGGGGCAGCCTCAATGCCTCATGCTGAGAAGGATATTCAGGTCAAACTAAACTGTCATGTTGCTAAAACGAAAATTCATTTTTTCTGTTTACTGCACAGGGAACTACATCCAGTCTCTTGGGATAGAACACAATAAGAGAGTTCCCATCGTGGCTCAGTGGTAATGAGCCCAGCTAGTATCCATGATGATTCAGGTTTGATCCCTGGCCTCGCTCAGTGGGTTAAGAATCCAGGTGTTGCTGTGGCTGTGGCGTAGGCCAGCACCTGCAGCTCTGATTCAACCCCTAGCCTGGGAACTTCCATATGCCGCAGGTGTGGCCCTAAAAAGAACCCCCCCAAAAAAAACTCTAAAATATTATGGAAAATAGTATGAGAAAAAAATATATATATACACATACACACACACATATATATATATGACTGGGTCACTATGCTATACAGCAGAAATTGGCTCAACATTACAAATCAATTATATATATATATATATATATATATATATATATATATATATATATACTTTTTCTTGTCTTTTTTTTAGGGCCCAGGCTAGGGGGTTGAATTAGAGCTGTAGCCTCCAATCTATGCTAGAGCCACAGCAACGCCAGATCCGAGCCACATCTTAGACCTACACCACAGCTCATGGCAATGCCGAATCCTTAACCCGCTGAGCAAGACCAGGGATCAAACCCATAACCTCATGGTTCCTAGTTGGATTCATTTCAGCTGTGCCATGATGGGAAATTCTAATTTTTTTTTTTCTTTTTAGGGCCTCACCTGTGTCATATGGAGGTTCGCAGGCTGCTGGCCTACACCACAGCAACACACCAGATCCCCGACCCACTGAGCAAGGCCAGGGATTGAACCCGCATCCTTATGGATACTAGCTGGGTTCATTTCCACTGAGCCACAATGGGAACTCCCAACTATAATTTAATAAAAATTAAAAGTAAAAAAAAATTAAAAGAATTTAAGCCCAGGGGGAAAAAAAAAAAAAAGAACCATTCAGTTGGGGGAAAGTTGGACCTCCTACATTTCTAAAGAAATAACCACTGACACAGGAGATCAAAAACCTAAATCCCATACAATGAAATACTTACCATTGTGAAAAGAAAAGAAATAAAAGAAGAAACACAGGCACTTTAAAAAAAAACCCACAAACTTTGATACCAAGAAAGAGAAGCTTTGATTAACGAGGAATAAAAAGATTTCTGAGATGAGAGTAGTTTTCCCTACAAGACTGGGCGATTTTACAGACTTCTAGGGATGGACAGCTTTTAAGAAAAGCACTGAGCTCTTGCTGCCTGTGTTAGAGAACACTGGCCTTTCCTGGTTAGCTTTCACACTCAATCTCCAAATTCCCCCACTTTCTCCACCAGTAGCAGCTCAGTAAGTTGTCATAAGGATAGAGAAGCAGCAAGGGATTGGTAGAGAGGCTAAAAGAATTGCTTCGAGCTGAATTTGCGTAACAATCACAATTTTTTTTTTTTTTTTTGGTCTTTTTAGCTATTTCTTGGGCCGCTCCCGCGGCATATGGAGGTTCCCAGGCTAGGGGTCGAATCGGAGCTGGAGCCACCAGCCCACGCCAGAGCCACAGCAACGCAGGATCCGAGCCGCGTCTGCAACCTACACCACAGCTCACGGCAACGCCGGATCGTTAACCCACTGAGCAAGGGCAGGGACCGAACCCGCAACCTCATGGTTCCTAGTCGGATTCGTTAACCACTGCGCCACAACGGGAACTCCACAATTTTTTTTTTTAAAGGGCCTCACCTGCCGGCATATGGAGGTTCCCAGGCTAGGGGTCTAATCAGAGCTACAGCTGCCAGCCTACACCACAACCACAGCAATGCCAGATCCAAAACATGTCTGTGACTTACACCACAGTTCATGGCAACGCTGGATCCTTAACCCACTGAGCAAGGCCAGGGATCGAACCCACATCCTCATGGATACTACTTGGGTTCATTCCCATTGAGCTACAACAGGAACTCCACAATCACAAAAAGTACTTAGATTGTCAACTAAAATAACAAAATCTTCGAAAGGTATTTTTCACTTATACTTTATATAAATTTCAAAAGACATCCTTTGCCCTTGTCAAATACTATTTTTTCCTCATCTGAAGTTGTTTTGGGGGTAAGGACCCATGGACTTTATTTCTTTGTTGGGGTTTTATTGGCCACACCCACAGCATGTGGAAGTTCCTGGGCCTGGGCCAGAGATGGAACCAAAGTTACAGTAGTGACAACACTAAATCCTTAACCACTAGGCCACCAGGGAACTTTAAAGAAGCTTCACCTCCTTCAATCTCATTGGATGCCATCACCTCCAATGTCTAAGACAAAAGTGAATTCAGAAATGAAGAACCTCTTTAGATTCCTCATCTGTAGGATGGGAATCATAGTATCTATCACACAGAGGTGTTATGAGCAGTAAACCAGTTATCATTCATAAAGCACTCAGATCAGCAATGGGATAGGAAGCATTCAATGTTAGCTGTTGTAATTATTATCCCTCAACATCCCCCCCAGCAAATACATAAACCTCCCTGCATATGCACCCACCAATTTTCCTCTCCTCCTCCTGCTCTAAGCAGAGTAATATCCTACCTCCTGCCTAAGCCACTTGACATGCCTCTACTGGACATGCTTATTATCAATGTTCCCTCATTTCTGTACCTTCATCCTATCCTCTCCAAAGTCTCCTCCCCATCATGAGAAGCTAAGCTTTAGACTCACTCCATCTCCACAACAAGAAGTCTATATTATAGTATCTTTTTCGTGTTTTAGACAGACTGTTTCTCCTTGTTTAGTAATGGTCCAAAACCCAACTCACCATCCTCACACATCTTTTTTTTTTTTTTGTCTTTTTGTCTTTTCTTGGGCCGCTCCTGCAGCATATGGAGGTTCCCAGGCTAGGGGTCTAATTGGAGCTGTAGATGCCGGCCACAGCCACAGCAATGCCAGATCCTTAACCCACTGAGTAAGGCCAAGGATCAAACCCGCAACCTTATGGTTCCTACTCGGATTCATTAACCACTGCGCCACAGTGGGAACTCCCACACATCTCTCTCCTTGGAGACCCTTGGTTCAGTTCCCCTTTAGGTCTAAAGTCCCAAACCTCCACCATCTACCATAAAACTAATACATTTCTCCTGTGTTGGAGAGGGAAAATCAGGTTATGCTACAAAAAGAAATAACCCTTATTGTCAGTAGCTTAAAACAAGAAAAGTTTATTTCTTACTCAAATGATACATCCATTGCATGCCAGTGGGGCCTCTGCTCCATGTTTCCTCAGTTAGGGACCCAGGCTGACAGAGAGGCTTCATCATCTGAACCATGCTAGTCACAGCAGCAGTGGGAAAGGGAGGGGGAAAGAGAAAAAGAAAGGCAAATTTTGCTCTGGGTCTTAAATGTTTCCACCTGGAAGTATATGCCATTTCCACTCTTATTTAAAATTACACAGCTATACCTAACTAAATTCCAGGAGGCCAAGTATAATCCATCGCACACTTAGGAGAAGTGGAGAGCCAGAAACAATGAGAGCCCATCTGTCTATAAAACAGGAAATAATGATGAGTAACCCAGAATGCAGGTTTGATTCCCAGCCCAGCACAGTGGGTTAAAGGATGCAGTGCTGCCACAGCTGAGGCATGGGTCACAACTGCAGCTTGGATCTGATCCCTGGCCCAGGAACTCCAAATGCTGGGGGGCAGCCAAAAAGGAAAATGAATTTTACAAGAAACATGCAGGGCCTATGAGAGGAAAAAAGCAAAACTTTATTCTGAGAAGCAAAGAACACTCAAATAAATGAAAAAGATACAACATATTCTTGGGTGAGAAAACTCAATACTGTCAAGATGTCAATTCTCTAAAAAGTAATATATTTATTACAATACCAATTAAAACACCAATGTATTTTTACATAGTAAAAAACTATATTTCTCCATTAATTTGAAATGTTACTTTATCAAATAATAATTCTTATATAACACTTCATATATGATAATAAAAGTGGCACTTCATATCAATGGAGAATTTAAGATTATGTTTTGAATAGTACTGGTTAACTGTCAGAAGCAGGGGCAAGAGATAGAACTCAGCTTCACAATAACCATTTAAAAATTTTCAATTGACAATATATATATACACATATAATTTCAATTGTTTACAGAGTCAAAACAATTTTTAAAGCCATTTCTTCAATGAAAAAGGGGAGTAAGGAAAGAAAGAAAGGAAAAGGAAAGAGGGAAAATATTAGGGATATTAAAAGATTAAAAGAAACTTCAATGTGTACCAAACAAAGGCAATGTACAACTTTTTGTGACTCCTAATTTCAAACTTTTGAAAACAATTATAAGGCAATTAGAACAATTACACTGAATGATTGATATTAGGGATTACAGCTAAATTCTTTAGTGTGATAATGGGACTGTAGTTATGTTTTAAAAAGTAAAATCCTGGAGTTCCCATTGTGGCTCAGCAGGTTAAGAACCCAACACAGTGTTCTTGAGGATATGGGTTCAATCCCTGGCCTTGCTCAGTGGGTTAAGGATCTGGCATTGCCACGACCTTGAGCTGCAGCGTAGGTCACTGATGTGGCTTGGATCTGGTGTTATTGTAGCTGTGGTGTAGGCTTCAGCTGCTGCTCCAATTTGACCCCTAGCCCGGTAACTTCTATATGCCAGAGGTGTGGCTGTAACAAGAAAAAAAGGAGAAATCCTTATCTTTTACATGCAATCCTAAGTATCAACAGCTTAAATGATACTCAAAAGCCTGAGATTTGCTAGCAAATAATCCACAGTATGGGGCAGAAATAGAGGGAATAAGACTAGCCATGTACTGACGTCTGTTAAAGATAGGTGATGGGTAACCATGGGTTCACTATGCTCCTCTCTGTACTCATAATTGCGCTTGAAATTTGACATAACTGTTTTCTAAAAAATGAAATCAAGAAATAACCTGAAAAAAATAACTTACTCTGACATTGAATGGGAAAGGATTTTCTAAACATTAACAAAGATACATAATGAAAAAGATTTGATTAAAAAACTATATATAGGGAGATCCCGTCGTGGCTCAGGGGAAACAAATCTGACTTGTATCCACGAGGATGCGGGTTCCATCCCTGGCCTCGCTCAGTGGGATAGGGATCCAGTGTTGCCGTGAGCTGTGATGTAGGTCACAGATGCGGCTGGGATCCTGAGTTGCTGTGGCTGTGTCGTAAGCCAGTGGCTACAACTCCAATTCGACTCCTAGCCTGGAAACTTCCATACACTGTGGGTTCAGGACTAAAAAGCAAACAACAACAACAACAAAAACCTATATACAGGATTTCCTGTAGTGGCTCAGCAGTTAATGAACCCGACTAGTATCCATGAGGATGCAGGTTCAATCCCTGGCCTCACTCAGTGAGTTAGGGATCCAGTGTTGCTGTGAGCTGTGGTGTAGGTCGCAGATGTGGCTCAGATCCCATGTTGCTGCGGCTGTGGTATAGGCCGGTGGCTGCAGCTCCAATTCATCCCCTAGTCTGGGAACTTCCATATGCCATGGGTGCCTCCCTAAAAAGACTAAAACAAACAAACAAACAAAAAACAGCCTATGTATAAATAATAAACATTTTTTTGCTACATGCAAGAGAAAAGGATTAATATTCTTACACCTGAATATTAAATAACTGTCCAATAAGTGTGTAAAATATGGCTAGTCAGTGTAAAACTGGATAGTAAGTGTAAAAATATGCCTGGCTTCATGGTAAAAAAATAAATGTAAATGAAAGCAATGAGCTGTCCTTTGTACTTACTGTTTTTTTCCTTTTTTTCCTTTCAGGGCTGCACCCTGAGGCATATGGAGATTCCTAGGCTAGGGGTATAATTGGAGCTACAGTTGCTGGTCTGCACCACAGCCACAGTAACATCAGATCCGAGCAGCATCTGCGACCTACAGCACAGCTCACAGCAATGCTGGCTCCTTAACCCACTCAGTGAGGCCAGGGATCAAACCTGCAACCTCATGGTTCCTAGTTGGATTCGTTTCCGCTGCACCACAACGGGAACTCCCTATTTTTTTTTCATTTTAATGACAATATTCAGGACTAGAAGAGCACTTAAAACCAAAACCACATACCATTTCTAAAATGCAAATAATAAAAGACTCTAGGAACTAAAAAATGTTTCTACTCTTTTTTTTTTGTCTTTTGTCTTTTGCCTCTTTAGGGCCGCACCTGTGGCATATGGAGGTTCCCAGGCTAGGGGTCGAATTGGAGCTGCAGCCGCTGGCCTATGCCATAACCACAGCAACATCAGATCTAAGCGGTGTTTGAGACCTACACCGCACCTCCCAGCAACATCAGATCCTTTACCCACTGAGTGAAGCCAGGAATCAAACCTGTGCCCTCATGGATACTAGTTGGGTTCATTAACCACTGAGCCACAACAGAACTCCATGTTTCTTCTCTTTGAGAAAGTAATTCCCACTGTAGGAATTCCATCTAGGGAAGTAATCAAAAACACAAAGTTTTCCATTCAAGGATGTTTACAAAAGCATTATTTATACTAGTGAGACACTGGAAACGTAAATATTGAATAGATGCTCAGCTGACTCAAGTATGACAGACATATATGATGGAATATGACATCAGCACTAGTAGTCCAACGATGGGAAGATGCTTGGCACATACATGACACTTTATTGACCCAACATGGAAAAAGATCTATGTAGAAAATACCCTCATATACTGATATCTAATATACTGACAGTGATTTTTAAAATGATTATAGATTTTAATTTTGATTATTTTTGTCTGTGTTTTCTAAATTCTCTATATTGAATACTTTCATAGTGTTTTTAGAAAATTTTCAAGGAAATTATTCAATACTTTCAGAAAATGTACTTTATTAAGATCTACTCAGTTTCCGTCGTGGCACAGCAAAAACGAATCCGATAGAAACAATGAGGTTGGGTGTTCAATCCCTGGCCTCACTCAGTGGGTTATGGATCTGGTATTGCCATGAGCTGTGTGTAGGTCACAGATGTAGCTGGGATCCTGTGTTGCTGTGGCTGTGGCGTGGGCTGGCAGCTGTAGCTCCAATTTGATCCCTAGCCTGAGAACCTCCATATGCCTCAGGGGGTGGCCCTAGCAAGTAAAATAAATAAGTAAATATTTATTTTTTTAAAAAAAGAATTACTCTAATTTTTTTTTTTTTTGACCAGGAGCTATTTTTCCTTGTATGCTATCCAGTTGCTATGTTAAGTAAAAATTTAGCTATTTAGACCACTATTTGACGTACAAATTTCTTCTGAAATTTGGACCTATTTTCTCTTACAAAGAAAAGCCTGCACATCTTAAATTCATAATCTATACTTATATTCTCTCCATTGATTAGATAATCCTGTAAATTGAAAAGGAGAGCTTCCTTCAGATGTGTTATACAGTCCCTTCTGGGATCAACCAGTCTGGCTGGGCCTTGTCACCAAACAATATTTGATTTAGGACTGAAATCATCCTGTTCAATACTCTGTGCATATAAGACTGGAAACAACTTAAGAGCTTTCTTTACTGATTTTCCAAATACTGTTCTAAATTTTCTCCTTATTTCTATCTGGCTGTGCCTGGGTGAAAAACAAAAGCTATCTCAAACTCCTCCTCCTCATTTCTCAAGCAGATGTAAGCATCAAGTAAAAAATCATTTCAGCTATTTCTCATTGGATAAAGAGTGAAAATCAAAAACAACAAAAAGTAGTGTGCACAACTATGACTGGATATGAAAGTTGTTGTTTAAGCCAAATAGGCAAATAAATTTTGTCAAAAGCATTAGTCTTTCCAAAGCCAGCTGCGCTCCAGTACTGTTTTCACAGCTAAATTACCTCCATTCTTTATCACTAATGCCCATAATGGTTCTTAGGAGTTTTGCAAATTTTAAAAGAATTCTGGAGACAAAGTCTAACATTATTAAGGCATCACCATTCACTCACCAACAAATACTTCCTGGACATTTGCTGTGCACCAGCCAGGAGAAAGATTATTTGTAGAAAAAGGATTTTTGTCCTGCTGCTGTCTGAACATTCTAGAAACTCCCTATACCTCTGGATACACTCTATGCCTTGCCCAGGTCTTGGACTGATTTTTTCTCTTGGGGATGCACAGCTCTATATTCACAATGAAAAGTGAGCCTCTCAATTTAGACAATACACCTCGACAGATGACTTTTTAGGAACTACTGAAAAGAAAAAAGAAATACCCACACCTGAGACTATGAAATCCTTCAAAGAGTGAAAATTAAATTCCAAATCTTATCAGAAATGGAGTCATTTTCCTGCTTTCCTCTGACCTAGGTTTTAAATAAGTCTGATCTTATTATAAATAGACTTTAGCTACAAGACATACTGGTTGTTCAATATTACATATTACAAGATTCTTAATTTTATTTTTTATTTTTTGTCTTTTTGCCCTTTCTAGGGCTGCTCCCATGGCACGGAGGTTCCCAGGCTGGTGTGATCGGAGCTGTAGCCACCGGCCTACGCTGGAGCCAAAGCAACGCGGGATCCGAGCCGCGTCTGTGACCTACACCACAGCTCATGGCAACGCTGGATCCTCAACCCACTGAGCAAGGCCAGGGATCCAACCTGCAACCTCATGGTTTCTAGTCAGATTCGTTAACCACTGCGCCACGATGGGAACTCCTAAGATTCTTATTAATAGAAAGCCTTTACACTCTTAAGAAAAATTATTTACATATCAAAACTAGCAAATGCCTCCTACTTTAAGCAAAATATGCAGAATTACAACCATTATTTACTAACTTCATCATGCTATATTTGCATAAAAGTTGAACATTTTAAGTCTTTTTTTTTTTTCTTTTTCGGCTGTACCCATAACACATGGATGTTCCCGAACCAGGGATCGAATCTGAGCCACAGCTGCAACCCAAGCTACTGCAGAGACAATGTCAGATCCTTAACCCACTGCACCACAGTGGGAACTCCAAGAAGTATTTTATCTTCACTCAATAATGATTTACTATGGAGTTCCTGTTGTGGCTCAGTGGTTAACGAATCCGACTAGGAACCATGAGGTTGCAGGTTCGATCCCTGGCCTTGCTCAGTGGGTTAAGGACCCAGCATTGCCATGAGCTGTGGTGTAGGTCGCAGACTCGGCTCGGATCTGGTGTTGCTGTGGCTGTGGCGTAGACCGGTGTCTACAGCTCCAATTCAACCCCTAGCCTGGGAATCTCCATATGCCATGGGTGCGGCCCTAGAAAAGACAAAAATAATAATAATGATTTACTAAAAACCTTTTAACATATAAAACCCTATGGTAGAGACTGAAAAATACAGACAAAGGTAACATGAGATACAAAAGTCATTTATAATCATTGAAAAGTGTTTTGACTTCTGACTTTGGTGACAACTTCGGCATTGTATCACTGAGGAACACTCTGGATCAGCAGATTCACTAATCTGATGCCTGAAGTGAATAATGCTCAAAGACATCACAGTGCTAGAAGGAAACTTCCTCCTTTCCCTTCCCAGCCCTTCGTTGCTTCTTCCAGTTTCTACTATAGTCCAGGTTTTCATGTTTATCACCCAAAATGCTGCTACAGTAGCAGAGGGTAGTGGTTGTGACAGAGATTACAAAGCCCCTAACATTAAAATAATAATAATCATATTTACTATTTTTACAGAAAAATGCTTGCCGATCCTTGTCCTTTGTGATGTGCCTCCAACCTCCCGTCACTGACTGTGTTTCACCATTACAAGCACAAGGAAACAGACACCTGAGTGGTTAATTGATTGGCCTGAAGCCACAAAGCTGATTAAAATCAGCAGTTACGACCTTCCTTCCAGCTCCCTTGTCACCGTTCTCCTTCACTAAAGAGCTTCATTTGCTTCCAAGCTCGCTGCCTTGGTCTCTACTACCACTCCTACGATCCTTCTAACTCCAAAATGCACACAAGAGTTCCCATTGTGGCTCAGAGGGTTAAGAATCCAACTAGTATCCATGAGGATGCGGGTCCCATCCCTGGCCTTGTTCAGGGGGTTAAGGATCCCACATTGCTGTGAGCTGTGGTGTAGGTCGCAGTTGAGGCTCAGATCCTGACTTGCTGTGGCTGTCGCATAAACTGGAAGCTACAGCTCCAATTCGACCCCTAGCCTGGAAACCTCCATATGCCAAAGGTGCCGCCCTGAAAAAAAAAAAAAAAAAATGCCATGAGAGGTAACAGCTCACTCTTGGTTCTCAGTTACTCAACGTCACAGCCTCACTCACCTCAGGCACCACTCTCCTGGCCATGGGTTGGATCTCTGTGGTAGCAATTAATGTGTCAAGAGCAAAATCTGATCGGACATCTGCCTTTCCATCTCACTCCCTTCAGTAGCAATGACAACGATTCTTCAACTCCTCCAGGGCCCATGCTTTATTCATTTTTCATTCTCTACCCGAACTGATTCCATGAACCACATCACTTTCCCAGGACTCTCTCTCCCGCCATTCTACCTGCTTAATAAAATCCATGTTCTAGTTCAATCCAACCCCCCACTAACGCCAGACCTGTACCCAACACAGATGATCACGGCTGGGGGAGGATGTGCAGAGTAATGGCATCTACTCCCACTTTAAATTTATGATGGCAGGCCTCATGCTGTTTCAGTGCGTCTGATATTTCTCTAACATTTCCTTATTCCATTCACTCTCCCAGAAAATTTTCACTCCTTCTTCTCTCCTTGGAAGAGAGAAGACTGGAATATATCTAACTGCCTACTCACTTCTGGCACCTAGATATCTAATAAGCATCTTAAATTTAACCAAACTCAATTTCTCCACCAAATTTCATCCTTGGAAAGTCTTCCCTAAACAAACTTTTCCTCAGTTACCCAAACAGCCTTACAGTCAGTCACCCTTGGCAGCTCCTACACACACACACTCTCTCTCTCTCTCTCTCTCCCTCTCTCTCCATCTAACACCTCTTCTTGCCAGCCTCAGCTGCTGCTGTTCCCTCAGTTCTAAGCCACTATCTCTTCCCTCAATTCACACAAAGCACACCCTTCCCCCAGCTTTCCCTGCTTCCACTCTCTCTCTCTCTCTCTTTTTTTTTTTTTTTTTTTGGTCTTTTTAGTGTTGTACCTGCAGCATATGGAGGTTCCCAGGCTAGGGGTCTAATCAGAGCTGTAGCTGCAGGCCTATGCCATAGTCACAGCAATGCAGGATCCAAGCCTCATCTGCGACCTACACCACAGCTCACAACAACACCAAATCTTTAAACAACTGAGGAGGGTGGGGAGATGCACTGAGGGTTTGGATGGAAATGCTGTAAAATTTGGTTGTGATGATTGTTGTACACCTATAAATGTAATAAAATTCATTAATTAAAAAAAAACCAACTGAGCAAGGTCAGGGATCGAACCTGCGTCCTCATAGATATTAGATTCGTTTCCACTGAGCCACGACAGGAACTCCCACTCTTGTGTGAATAAAATATTCTATTCCCCATGAAGCAACCAGTAATCACTTAAAATAAATCCCATCACTTCACTTAATAACCCTCCAGTGAATGTGATCATATTTAGAACAAAACCCAAAGTACTTTCCGATGGCCTATGAGACCCTATGCTAGAAGTTCGCAAACAATGGTCAATGTGCAAAGTCTGGTCCACTACCAGAACTTCTTTCATTCTGTTCTGCTGTTTTAGTTTTTTGGCCTCACCCATGGCATGTGGAAGTTCCAAGGCCAGGGGTCAAACCAGCACTTCAGCTGTAAACAGAGCCACAGCAGTGACAATGCTGGATCCCTAACCTGATGAGCCACCAGGGAACTCCGCCTCCTGTTCCTGCCCCTAGGTCTGTGTAACAAATACGGCTGCTTTCCTGCTACCACAGCAGGGGCCATAAAGCCCCAAAGTAAAAATGACAAAGATCTTAAAGCCCCTCCCCAAATAAAAATTTACTGTTTTTATGAACAAAAAGTTTGCCTATTGCTGTCCTTCACAGGTGCCTTCCATCTCCCCTCACCTGCCAGGCTCCAGCCACACAGACTAGCTTTCTGTTCAGCAAGAGGCCAGACCTCCTCCCACCTCAGGCCTTTGCAGGGAAATATCTGCCCAGGATACCTCCTCCCACAGCCCCACCACCTCCCTACTCCACGTCAGTCAGGTCTCTCTGCTCAGAGTGACCACCTCAGAGGGCACTGCCTTGGCTGTGCTGACTGAAATCACACCCTCCCTTTCTCTAGTATCTCACTCTGCTTTGTCTTTCTTCATGGCCAACTTCATGTATCTGTTTATTGTCTCAGCCCCGACCTCCCCATTAGGACACGGGTGCCATAAGGACAGGGCATTTTGTTGTGTTCATTCCTGTATCCCCAGAACACTGCACACAGCAGACATTCAACAAGCACAGAATTAATGAATTTTCTCCATCCTCACTTGATCCTTCCTTCCTAATCATTTGACTCCTCCCTATCCTTTGAGCTCCTCCATTTTTAACGGAATGTGGCAGAGGACAAATAAAACTAGAAAATCATAAAAAAAAGGAATACTGGAGTTGCTGTAGTGGCTCAGTGATAACAAACCCAACATCCTTGAGGACTTGGGTTCGATCCCTGGCCTTGCTCAGTGGGTTAAGGATCCAGTGTTGCCATGAGCTGTGGTATAGGTCGCAGATGGGATTTGGATCTGGCGTTGCTGTGGCTTATGGTGTAGGCTGGAGGCTATGGCTCTGATTCAACCCTTAGCCTGGGAACTTCCATATGCTGCAGGTGTGGCCCTAAAAAAAGACAAAAGAAAGAGAAAGTAATACTATAATTTTTGTCTGAGAATGCTTAATGTAAGATGATATAAATTACACAACATATAGTCTGAAAATGCAATCCTGATCTTTGTGTATGCTTCACTCTCAAAGTAATGAAGCCAGGGCGATGGATGAATCAACAGCAGATTACTATTTATTTCTAATGATTTACACTTCTGGTTTCTGCTCTGGCATGTAAGGAGCTTGGAAGTCATTGTTGTGTCCTAACTAGTAAAAAGCTCAATTGTACATCAACAGCTCTTCTTAGATCCATCAGAGAATTGAGGTCACAGGGCAAATCACTGGCCCAAAAACTGGAGAGACAAGCAGATACAGAGAATCACAACTCAACGGAGCAGAAACCTCCATGGACCAGCAATGGGGTTAGAAAACCCAAACTGTAACTAGCAAAGTGCTGGAGGCTCAGTGTGGAAAGTGTGAGAGTTAAAAACTCAGTTTTTAAGACCCAGTTTTAAGGGCCCCCAATACACTTTTGTGAGTTTTACTTCCAGGAGTCCTACCAGATTCTCACACAGAAGATAGAGAAAAGCCCTCTTCTGCTTTTTGGCAGGAGGGAAAAGTAGTCATTTTGAAATATAGTTATTCCTCGGTATCTGCAAAGGATTGGTTCCTGGACCCCAAAAGATACCCAGATCCACGGGTATCTGTGGCGCAGTGGTTAACGAATCCGACTAGGAACCATGAGGTTGCGGGTTCGATCCCTGCCCTTGCTCAGTGGGTTAACGATCCGGCGTTGCCGTGAGCTGTGGTGTAGGTCGCAGACTCGGCTCGGATCCCGCATTGCTGTGGCTCTGGCGTAGGCCAGCAGCTGCAGCTCCAATTAGACCCCTAGCCTGGGAACCTCCATACACCACAGAAGCTGCCCAAGAAATGCCAAAAAGACAAAAAAATAATAATAATAAAATAAAATGACATATAGTATCTGCATGTAACTACACATACTCTCCTGTACACTTTAAATCATTTCTAGATTACTTCTACTACCCATACAATATAAAACTATATAAAGAGCTGCAAATAAAATGCAAATACTGTGTAAATAGCTGTCAGAGTGTGGCAAATTCAAGCTTTGCTTCTTGGAACTTTCTGGAATTTCCTTTTCCCCAATATTTTCGATCCATGGTTCGTTGAATCCAAAGATGCAGAACTGTGAATTCAGAGACCAACTGTACCCCCACAACATTTTGCAGCTCTCAAGAAGGCCTGCCCTCAAAAGAAACTATTTCACCAGAGCCTAACCCTACTGGAGCTTTAGCAATGCCTAACTGACGGAGAATCTTCCAGGTGGGAGAGGGCAATACTCAACTCCAGCCTCCTCCAGCTGCCCTGCACCGCCTCAGGAGGGGAAAAGACTGAGAAACACTCCTGAAAGTCACAGCCCAGGGGCACAGGCTCACCTAATCAGAACACTGGTTCTAGGTATTTTCCTATCTTCATCACACAATTTTGTCACGGTTTCACCATACAACTAATTGGCCATCAGGCAATTTTGCAGTAAAAGACAAATAACTTCTTGACAGTTTTGTTTCAATGCCACAAAAGATAAAATAACAGATTGACAGATTGGTTTAACAGTTTGGTTTCAACGGGTGAACAGTCTGATTTTGCATCTTTATTAATAAAAGTACTCCCATTTTTATATAAATCTTGGGCCTCAATGGTCTACAGTGACAAGTACATGTGGAGGTCTTAAAACAGTGGTTAACAAATGTATAACAACCTGATAGAAAACAGTGATAAGAAAACTTACCAGAAATGTGAAACAGGAGACTGTAAAGCTAGATTGCACACTATACTAGAAAGTAACTAATTGGTTTGCAAACACTCAGGAAAGCACTGTCTCCCTCCTGCCTGTCAAAATCAAACAACCTGTCAAGCTATGACTAATAATTCACAAGACTCTTTGAGAGCATTCATTATCAATTCTTTAGCTAATCTGCATGTAACAAAACACCTTGTTCTCTACCAGCATCTTTACCAAATTTCTCTAACATTTATCAGTATTGGAAGTTGGAGGCAGAGTTCCTGCTGTGGCACCACGGAATCAGCAGCATCTCTGGAGCACTGGGACACAGGTTTGATCCCTGGCCCAGCACAGCGGGTAAGGGCCCGGTGCTGCCACTGCTGCAGCTCAATGGGAACACCACATGCCGCAGGGCAGCCAAAAAAGAAAAAAGTTGGAGGCAAAAGAAGAATCATGCTCCTCCTATACCCCAGGAAAGAAATACTAGGTGCCTGACAAGTTTAAGTTTCCTGGAAATAGTGCAAGTTTTTTGCTATGTGATAGGGAAGAACATGACATGGACGGAATTTTGGTAATTGGCACAGAATCATTTCTTCCTCCAAGATGTACCCAAATAGAGCTATAAGCATGAATCTATGCACATTTTTAATATATTCAATTTTTTGTATTTATTTTTCACAATAAAATCTTTAAAAATTTGTTATTAATTTTTTATCTTCTTCTTTTTTTTTTGCTTTTTAGGGCCACACCCACGGCATATGGAGGCTCCCAGGCTAGAGGTTGAATCAGAGGCACAGCTGCTGGCCTATGCCACAGCCATAGCAATGCAGCATCCGAGCCATGTCTGCAACCTACACCACAGTTCATGGCAATGCCGGATCCTTAACCCACTGAGCAAGGCCAGGGATCTAACTCACCACCTCATGGTTCCTAGTCAGATTCATTTCCACTGCACCACAACGGGAACTCCTCGTTGTGTCCTTTTTAATTTTCCTCTTCTATTTTCATTATCTTATCTTTTATGGCATAACTGCCTTACGACCAATTCGTTATGTGGTAAAACTGCCTGTGATGAAGCTGCTTGCCGTAAAATACTGAATATGCATACAGGACTAAAGAACGCCTCCTCTCCCTCACACCTCTCCATCACATCACAAAAAGCTGCAGTTCTTTTTACTAGGTGGAGCCCATCCAGCTTTCAACAAACAAGTACATGGACACTGAAAGGCAAAAAGCAACTCTTAAAGAGACAGAGCAGGGAGTTCCCCTCGTGGCTCAGCGGAAATGAATCTGATTAGTAGCCACGAGGATGCAGGCTCAATCCCTGACCTTGCTCAGTGGGTTAAGGACTGGAATTACCCTGAACTATGGTCTCAGTCGCAGACGCAGCTTGGATCCCGCACTGCTGTGGCTGTGGTGCAGGCCAGCAGCTGTAGCTCCAAATCGACCCATAGGCTGGGAACGCCCACATGCCATGGGTGTGGCCCTAAAAAGACAAAATAAAGAGACAGAGCAAGCATCAGAACCAGACTCAGATACAGCAGGCATTCGGAACTATCAGGCTGGGAATTTTTACCAATTTAGATTAATATGCTAAGAGAATAAGTTATCAATGCACTAATGAAAAAAGTAGACAGCATTCAAGGAGATAATAATACAAGCAGAGATAGACATGAAAAGAATCAGAAAGAAATGCCAGAAATAAAAAACACAGTAACAGAAATGAAGTGAGGATGGGTGTGTTCAGGAAAGCACCTGTGAGGCTGGGGGATTTATCAATAAAAACTTCCCAAACTGAAAAACAAAGACAAAAAAAAAAAAAAAAAAAAAAAACAGAAACAGAAACAATATCCAAGAACTGTGGGACAACTACAAAATGTGTAACACTCATGTATTGGGAATATCAGAGGACGAGAGAGAAAGAGCCAGAAGAAATATTTGAAACAATAAATACTTAAGAATTTCCCAAAATTAACATCAGAGAGCAAACCACAGATAGAGGAAGCTCAGAGAACAAGCAGGATAAATGCCCCTAAAATCTATACCTAGGCATATTCAAACTAAAGAAAATCAAAGATAAAGAAACAAATCTTGGGAGCTCCAGCTGTGGTGAAACAAGATCAGTGGCCTGGCACAGTAGGTTAAATGTTGCCACAGTTGCAGCTTAGATTGAGACTGCAACTTGGATCTGATACTGGGCCCAGGAGCACCATGTGCCAAGGGGCAGCCAAAAATGGGGGGAAAAAAAAGAAAAAGAAAAAAAATCTTTAAAGAAGCCACAAAGATAAAACGGGCAATATATTGTGCTCTGAACTTCTTTACATCCCACTGTAAAAGAAAACCCATAATGGTACAATCGGAGCAACATCCAACACAGAGCTAAGGACGCTTACTCCAGCCCCCTTACCTCACCCAAAGCAAGTCTGAATTTATTCAATAGATAATATTATCATTTGATTAAGAACTATAAGAAAATATACTAACTTACCCAGTAATTAATTCTATTATTTTCAAATCTCGGAAAATTACTTTTCAGTAAAATGTAAACACCTTTGAAAATTATGATTTATTCCTTTTCTTGTCTTCTCCTTTCTAGACAGTAAGGCAGAACAGCAGCCTTTAGTCCTCTCATCACCACTCCACCAGGCCCAGATTCTCACTAACTACCAGGCACAGGGACCAACAAGCCTAACCATTAGTTCCCTTCCTGAAACCTTAAGTTTCCTATCCATCTTTCACTCACCTCACACAGGCTGTTTCACAATATGGCACATGGAGATTCCTCTGGCCTAAACTACTCAAATTTTCCCTCTATTCTCCAGCACTCAGTCCCCAGTAATTTTTTTTTTTTTTTTCAGCCACATCTGCAGCATATGGAAGTTCCTAGGCTGGGCGTCAAATCAGAGCTGTAGCTGCTAGCCAATACCACAGACACAGCAACGCCAAATCCAAGATCCCATCTTCGACCTACGCCACAGCTTGCGGCAACACCAGATCCTTAACCCACTGAGTGAGGCCAAGGATCCAACCAACATCCTCATGGATACTAGTCGGGTTCTTAACCTGCTGAGCCACAATGGGAATCTCCCAGGTAATCAAAAGGTAGCTCTTGAACTCTCTTCTGAGGGGAGACTGCCCTGATGTCCAGGCTGGCCAAAGGCTCCCTGTGCTTCCATGATCCTCCAGGCATACCTCCAATATGGACCCTGACACTGCAAAAAAAAATTAGGTTTATGTCACCATAATCTTTTCCCTATTCCCAAGTCTGGAAAGTACCAACAGAACACCTTAATTTTTCTTTTTTTTTCTTTTCTTTTTTTTGTTGTTTTAGGGCTGCACACATGGCATATTAAAGGTTCTCAGGCTAGGGGTTGAATCGGAGCTTTGGCTGTCCACCTACACCACAGCTACAGCAGCTCAGGATCTGAGCCACGTCTGTGACCTACACTGCAGCTCACAGTAACAGTGGATACTTAACCCACTGAGAAAGGTCAGGGATCGAACCCACATCCTCATGGATACTAGTCAGTTGCATTAACTGCTGAGCCATAACAGGAACTCCAGAACATCTTAATTTTTTTTTTTTTTTTTTGCCTCCCTGAACCAGGAATCAAACCTGAGCCACAGCAATGACAATGCTGAATCCTTACCTGCTAGGCCACCAGGGAATTCCTAAAGAACACCTTATTTGTTTTTATTCAAAGTACCACGTATAGGTTGGGCACTAAATATTTACACAATCGAACTAAACTTTTTGTCTTTTTTGCACATGCTATTTCCTCTGACAAGTTTCACCTCGTCCTTCTACGCCACATTTGAAAGTCACTTCCTCTGGGGTATTACTCACAAATTCCCCAAGAGATTTCTTCAAATACTATGTGATCCTGTAAACATCACTTAACCTCTGCACCTGTTTCCTCCCCCAGAAAAGGAATAATCCCAGCTTCACCAAGTTACTATGTGGATTAAATGAGTTAGTGTATATAAAACACTCAGAACAGACTCTGGCACTTAGTGTCTGAGAAATGTTCACTATTCCTATTATTTCAAGTGATAATGTTAATGCCCACTTATCCCACATTATTGCAGAAAAGATTTAAGGTGAATCATTTAAATTGGTGCTTGCTACACAGAATATGAAGGATAAGCAGTTGTCTTTCTGTTCCTAAATTTTTTAAATCACAAGCAACTCTCAAACCATTGACTATTCTTTACCATTTGGTATTTGATAAACCTATCCAAAATTATGTGTTTCTTCTAGGCCTTACGTCCTGCTGCTCACAGCTTGGTGAAAAAGGGCCCAGGGTCCTGCTCTTGCTCAAGCCCAGACTCAAAAGGGACTTTTTGAACTCTTCACTGGAGATGAAATGATAAATTCACCTTTATGAACATGTAACAACTTAGTCTAGACTTCAAAATGTGTAAACTGCATTCACAATCTTCTGCTCTCAATGATTCCCACCACACAGTCCTGTTTCATGACACCCTTACTTGGATGTCTAACAAGCAGCCCAAATATAAACCATTCAAAGCTTCATTCACCCCTCCCCAACCACCTTCTCCACACTGCGGTCTTTCTTACCACTGCTGGGATGGCAGTTCTACCCTGCTAGGTCACACCTAAAAATCCAGAGTCATTTTTTTTTTTTGTCTTTTTGCCATTTCTTGGGCCGCTCCCAAGGCATACGGAGGTTCCCAGGCTAGGGGTCGAATCAGAGCTGTAGCTGCCAGCCTACACCAGAGCCACAGCAACGTGGGATCCGAGCCGCGTCTGTGACCTACACCACAGCTCACGGCAACGCCGGATCATTAACCCACTGAGCAAGGGCAGGGATCGAACCTGCAACCTCATGGTTCCTAGTCAGATTAACCACTGCGCCACGACGAGAACTCCCAGAGTCATTCTTGACACTCGTAGCCCATACAAACTCTCACCAAATCTATCTGCAAATGAATACCCAAGTTCCAACTTTTTACCACCATCCATTCCAGTTCCAGGGGCTGCTAATTTTAACAGCCTTTTAACCACTTTCCTGCCTCTGCCTTTGCTCCTGTCAATTCTTCAAACAGCCATGAGAGTGATCCTTTAAAAACATAACTTGGATCGTAAATTCTCTCTGCTCAAAGCCCTCCAATAGTTTCCCATCTCCTCAAAGATAAAGTCATCAACTCCAGCTTCACAACACACCAAGTTTGATAAAACACAGGCTCCAAGAAGCTGGAGTTTTTTCTTTTTTGGCCATGCCTGTGGCAAGTGGAAGTTCCCAGTCCAGGAATGTTCCCAGTCCACAGCAATGAAAACATCTAACACTTAACTGCTAGCCAACCAGGGAACTCCTGGAATTATTCTTACAATATTTTATTCAAAGCAGCATCACCTGTACCTGGGATCATGCTGGGACAGTGTTAAAAACCTAATACATACTGGAATAATTGCTCTTGCCTCAAGGGTTTTTATACTTGCTGTTCTGTGCCAGAAATGCTCTTTCCTCAGACACCTGCATGACTTACCACTCAGCTTCTTCAGGGCTTTGCTCAAATGTCACCTTATCAATAAGGGCTTACCAACTAGCCAACTTAACCAGCATCACAAATTCTCTATCCAAATTTTTTTCTTCATAGAATTTACACCACACAACCCACTAAATATTATACTCATTTGCACACTGCCTTTCATCTCCCATCCACATACTTTTCAGTCCTATGAGATCAAGAATGTTTTATTTTGTTCAATGCTGAATTCCCAACATCTACAGTAATGTCTTGCAGATGCTCTTTTCCTAGTATGACAGCCAGCGTTCTTTGCTAGAAGTATTTGTTTTCACATCTCAGTATAAATACCTCAAGACCTCCATCTTAAGCCACACAACTACCTTAGAAACAGATACAAGTTATGAAATTGATTAAACGTTTAAAAGAAAACCAACTGCCTTAAATGTCTTTAATGCTGCCTAATTACATCCCAGAACCAGAGGTCTATTGTATTTATTTAGTATTTAGTAAATCTTTTTTTTAATTTTATGATTTTTATTTTTCCATTAGTTGGTTTACAGTGTTCTGTCAATTTCTACTGTACAGCAGAGTGACCCAGTCATACATATATACATACATTCTTTTTCTCATTATCCTCCATCATGTTCCATCACAAGTGAATGGATATAGTTCCCTGTGCTATACAGCAGGATCTCATTGCTTATCCACTTAAAAAAGTAATAGTTTGCATAGTATTTAGTAAATCTTAAATAATCACCTGAATTCAGAAGAATTTATATAATTTTTAGTGTCCTCAATGCCTACTTAATATACACACAGACAAAAATATAGGAAGAAAGGCTTAATCTTACTAGATAAGAAAAGTAAATATTCATTTATGGTATTTATTGACCCATTCAAAATTATTATGATGAAAGAAACCAGACAAAGAGTTCCTGTTGTGGCGCAGTGGTTAATGAATCCAACCAGGAACCATGAGGTTGCGGGTTCAATCCTTGGCCTTGCTCAGTGGGTTAAGGATCCAGCGTTGCCGTGAGCTGTGGTGTAGGTCACAGACGCAGCTCAGATCCTGCATTGCCGTGGCTCTGGCGTAGGCCGGTGGCTGCGGCTCTGATTCGATTCTTAGCCTGGGAACCTACACATGCCACCCGAAGCAGCCCTAGAAAAGGGGAAAAAAAAAAAAAAAAAGATGAAAGAAACCAGACACAAGAGTATGTGTAGATCCCATTTATATAAAATTTTAGAAAATGCTTAATCAATCTACATTAAGAAAGAATATATAGGAGTTCCCGTTGTGGCTCAGCGGTAACAAACCAGATGGGTAACCATGAGGATGTGGGTTTGATCCCTGGCCTCACTCAATGGGTTAAGGATAGGGCATTGCCATGAGTTGTGGTGTAGGTTGCAGACGTGGCTCAGATCTGGAGTTGCTGTGGCTGTGGCGTAGGCCGGCAGCTGTAGCTCCAATTCAACCCCTAGCCTGGAAACTTCCATATGCCACAGGTGCAGCACTAAAAAGGAAAAAAAATATGAGAGAGAGAGAATATAAATCAGATCAGTGGGCTGGGGCTAGTCCTGGAAGGAAGGACAATTGCAAACAAGCATGAGGAAACTTATGGGTGGTGATGGAAATGATCTGTATCTTGATTGGGTTGGTGATTTCACGGTTATGAGCACCTGTCAAAACTCATCTAGGAGTTCCCTCTGTGGTGCAGTGGGTTAATGATCAGGTTTGTCCCTATGGCATTGCCAGTTTGATTCCTGGCCCAGAGCAGTGGGTTAAGGATCCAGCACTGCCACAACTCTGGCAGAGGCTGCAGATGGGGCTTGGATTCGATCCCTGGCCTAGGAACTTCCGTATGCTGTGAGTGTTCCAGTAGTGGCTCAGCAGAAACGAATCTGACTAGGAACCATGAGGTTCCAGGCTCAATCCCTGGCCTCGCTTAGTGGGTTAAGATTCAGCGTTGCCATCAGCCGTGGTGTAGGTCACAAACACGGCTCAGATCCCGTGTTGCTGTGGCGTAGGCATAGACAGGCAACTGTAGCTCCAATTCAACCCCTAGCCTGGGAACCTCCATATGCCATCAGTGCAGCCCTTAAAAAAAAAAAAAAAGATTAAGATTATACTCTTCAAACCATGCACATTGAAAACAATGACTACATGTCGCCTCATTTTAACCTCACAACAATCATTTTAACCTCAAATCCTATCAGGTAAGTGATAATAATATGCAATTTTACAAATGAAAAAAATAATATGCTATTTTACAGAGAGTTTAGGTATAACTTCCCCCAAACCAAACCAAAGTCAGTTTTCAATTAACCAAGAATTAAATCCAGGCAATCCATACTCTTACCCTACTTTTCCACTTTAAATTGACTAAAATTTGGAGTTCCCATCGTGGCTCAGCGGTTAACAAATTCAACTAGGAATCATGAGGTTGCAGATTCCATCGCTGGCCTTGCTCAGTGGGTTAAAGATCTGGCGTTGCTGTGAGCTGTGGTGTAGGTTGCAGACGCAGCTCGGATTCCGAGTTGCTGTGGCTCTGGCGTAGTTGGCCGGGAGCTACAACTCCGATTGGACCCCTAGCCTGGGAACTTCCATATGCCACAGGAGGGGCCCTAGAAAAGGCAAAAAGACCAAAAAATAAATATATAAATTGACTAAAATTTAAAGATTAGTAGTATTTAAGTATTGGTGCAGTAGCAGGGAGAAAAGCATTCACATCAAGTTGATGGGAATTTATGCTGACACTACATTCTTAATTTAGCAATACCAAAACTTGTAATAGGTACAACTCATAAACTAAGTCACACAGTAGTCCCTTACAGGAAACTACAGTATAGAAATATCTCTCCAAGTATATTTGCTATATCTGACAAAACATCTGTAAGCAATTTCAGTGTCAACAAATAGCGATGGTTAAATGATTTGTGGTACATCACACCTGACCATGAAAAAAGAAAGATCTATAATGGATGTCTCGAGAAGCCAAACCCTAGAATTAGGCATATAATAATTTATATAGCACAAAAGAAAATCTTTTAAAGAATTCAACAAAATATCAATCTGGAGACTAGGAAAGTGTGGTCAGTTGAAAGTAATCCTATTACCCTATGTTCTGTACTATTAACTTCTCTTCTCAATTTTAATAACACAAAAACTAAAATATTTTTTAAATACTACTACTGATGTTCAAGACAATTTTTTTTTTTTCTAAATTTTATGGCTGCAGTAACACAATGTGGAAGTTCCCAGGCTAGGGGTTGAATCCAAACCACAACTGCGGCAATGCTGGATCCTTTAACCTACTGCACTAGGCCAGGGAGCAAACTCGAGCCTCTGCAGCAATTTGAGCTGCTGCAGTCAGGTTCTTAACCCACTGTGCCATGGCGGGAACTCCTTAAGACATATTTTGAATGAACTGTTGATTATTGTGAATTACATTTAAAAAGGAAATTGAGGCGTTCCCGTCGTGGCGCAGTGGTTAACGAATCCGACTAGGAACCATGAGGTTGCGGGTTCGATCCCTGCCCTTGCTCAGTGGGTTAACGATCCGGCGTTGCCCTGAGCTGTGGTGTAGGTTGCAGACGCGGCTCGGATCCCACGTTGCTGTGGCTCTGGCGTAGGCCAGTGGCTACAGCTCCTATTCGACCCCTAGCCTGGGAACCTCCATATGCCGCGGGAGCGGCCCAAAGAAATAGCAAAAAGACAAAAAATAAAATAAAAAGGAAATTGAGTATTTTGGGTGATTTAGGGGAAAACATATAGAGGAGAGCTACAAAGAAAAATAAGCCCTCTTAATTTCTACAAAGAATGATATTTATGACACTGCAATTAAAGACACACAAGGGGAATTCCCCAGTGGCCTATCAGATAAGGACTCAGCATTGTCACTGCTGTGGCTCGTGTTCAATCCTTGGCCCAGGAACTTCTGCAAGCTGTGGTTACGATCTAAATAAATAAATAAATAAGACAATGAAGATACACAAGTATTAAGAAGATAACCAATTAAGCTTTCTTAATTTATGAAATTCAAGACATACGCTGGGAGTGATGTCAACATCCCAGTGGCACGAGACACCCCCTTTCAATCTACAACCAGTAAAACAGCCATAACAATGGAGGTTCCCCTGCTTATTACACCAAGACACTGGAGCATTCTATTAATCTGTACATCTAAATACCGATGGATGACAACACAAAGAGGAAGGAGAACTAGGGAAACAGGAGAGGTGGTGCCTGTGATCTCAACACGCCAGGCTGCAGCCTCTGACCTCAAAACACAGTAGCAGCAGGGGAGGCAGTGCACACAACCCCAGCATCCCACCTATATAGCAATACCTATGGCTATATACAGTGAGCCTGGCAGCAGTAGCAGCAGGGCCTAGACCCCAAACTTCCAGCTATGGAGACACCTGTGACCCTGGTTCCCCATCACCTACAGCAGTGTCACCTAACAACCCCAGATGCAGCAGAGGCACCCATGACCCTGGCTTCCCCCCACACCCTTCCTGTGGTGGCAGAGCCAGGTAACCCTGGACATGGCAGAGGCACCTGCCATCCTGGTGCCCCAGGCAACAACACCAGCAACAGCAGTGATAAGTGAGAGCAGCAAGTTACCAGTGATCTGAAAGCACAAGCAGCAACAATGAGGGGTCCAGGTGACAACTCTAGCAGAGGCAGTGGAGGGTGAAAGTGTTGATTCTCAAATATAACCAGAGGCAGCTCAGGTTCAGGAAACCAAAAATTTGTGCTATAGCACCACCTATTGGAAAACAGAAGAAAGGCCTCCAACTACTCACCTGTTCAATTGTTAGAATCAAGTGAAAAAAAGCTTTACCTGAATTATTACTTCAAATGCACTGGAAGAGGAAAAATTCATGAAGCACCAGGAAATACCATGGTAACAGATATCACAAAAAGAAAATGACAATTCTCTAAATATTAAAGTCAGAGAATATTACAATCTAATTAATAGAGAATTCAAAATAGTTGCCATAAAGAAACACAATGAGCCACGAAAAATTCAGGAAAAAGTTATTTCAAAGAGCTTAGGAATAAAACCAATGAACAGAAAGACTACTTTATCAAACAGTTTGAAACTATAAAAAAGAACCAAATTCTATAACTAAAGAACTCAATAAATGAGATGAAGAACACACTAAAAACATCGGAAACAGTGCAGACAATATGGAAGAGAGAATTAGTGAGCCTGAAGACAGAAATCTAGAAATGATACTGGTATAAAAGGAGACTAGATCTAAAAAAAAGAAGAAATTCTAAAATAACTATCATACTCTATTAAAAAGAGCAATATAATAAAAGATATCCAGGAGGAGTTCCCGTCGCAGCGCAGTGATTGACTAGGAACCATGAGGTTGCGGATTCGATCCCTGGCCTTGCTCATGGGTTGAGGATCTGGTGTTGCCATAGCTGTGGTGTGGGTCGCAGACTCGGGTTGGATCCCGCGTTGCTGTGGCTCTGGCATAGGCCAGCGGCTACAGCTCCAATTCGACCTCTAGCCTGGGAACCTCCATATGCCAGGGGGGCGGCCCTAGAAAAGGCAAAAAGACAAAAAATTAAATTAAATTAAATTAAATTAAATTGAAAAAAAAAAAAGATATCCCAGAGAAGAGAGTTTATTTAAGGAAATAATAGCTGAGAACTTCACAAACCTGGAGAAGAAACCGGATATACAAGTTCACAAACCTAAGAGAATACCTAATTATCTCAACACAAAAAGACCTTCTCCCAGAAACATCATATTAAAACTGTCAAAAGTCAATGATGAAGAATGAATTTTAAAGACAAGGGGGAAAAAAAGACAGTACAGAGAAACCCCCCATTAAGGTATCAGTAGACATCTCAGTGGGAACTCTACAGGACAGGAGAAAGTGGAATGACATAGTTAAAATATTGAAAAATAAAAAATGTCAGCCAAGAATACTCTACCCAGCAAAGTTATACTTCAAATATAAAGAAGAAATAAAGGATATCCCAGAAAAAAAAAAAAAACTGAGGGAATTCATGATCACTAGGTGTACATTAAAATAAATGTTGGAAGGAGTCCATCCTTCTGAAATGAAAAAGTAAAAGTAAATAGAACTTTAAGATAATACACAGAATTACGAAAAAAAAATGTGTAACTCTATATTAGAATAGGTCATTAAACACTTAATTACATACAACATAAAAGTTAAAGAGGAAAAAGCAGTAAAAATAACGAAAGCTACCCCAATGTGGTAATGAATTTACAGATTCAAAAGGGATAATCTGGAACCACCAAAACATTGTTGAGAAGGAAAAGAACAGAGTCACATAGGTAAACGAAGATGCCATCAGCAGGAAAAGAACTACTCTATCCATGAGACATTTTATACAAACCTCATGGTAACCATAAAACGTAATTCTAGATCACAGACATGAAACACAACAAAAGGCGAAACTAAGTGAAACATCAAAGAAAACCACCAAACTAAAATGGCAAACACCCAAAAAAAGAAACAATGGAGATATAGAGCAACCAGAAAATAAAAGATAAAATGGCAGTACTAAGTCCTCACTTATCAATAATCACCCTAAATGTAAACAGACTGAATTAATCAATGAAAATGACAAAGGGTAGTTGGCCAGACTTAAAAAACAAGACCTAACTGTATGCTGCCTCCAGGAGACTCAGCTCTAAAAACAAACATAGGCTCAAAGTGAAAGTATGGAAGATGATACCTCAAGCAAATGATAGACAAAAGAAAGCAGGTGTAGCCATACTTACATCAGATAAAACAGCCTTCATGCCTAAAAGAGGTAATGAGTGGCAAAGATGCACATCATATAATGATAAAAAGAACAAATCAGAAGGTATGAGTTATATGTACACCTAACATAGGAGCACCAAAATACATAAAGCAATTATTAACAGACCTAAAAGGAGAAACTGATGGCAATACAATAATAACAGGGGACTTTAACATCAATGGATAGATCATCCAGAAAGGAAGTCAACAAGGGCTTAAGTGAAACATTACATCACTTTGACTTAATATATAAACATTCCAGGAGTTCCTCTCTTGGCTCAGCAGAAACAAATCTGACTAACACCCATGAGGACACAGGTTTGATCTCTGGCCTCACTCAGTGGGTTAAGGATCCAGTGTTGCTGTGAGCTGTGATGTAGGCTGCAGATGTGGCTTGGATATCGCATTGCTCTGGCTCCAGCATAGGCCAGCAGCTACATCACCATCGGACCCCTAGCCTAGGAACCTCCATATGCCATAGGCGTGGCCCTAAAAAGTCAAAAAGACCAAAAAGAAAAAAAAGAAAAGCTGGAAAATTCAGAAATATGTGGAGACTTAACAACAAGCTACTGAACAACTATTGAGTGAACAAATAAGAGATCTTTTTACACCTGAAAACAAATGAAAATACAACATACCAAATCTATGGGATGCAGCAAAAGCAGTACTAAGAGGGAAATTCATGGCAATACAGGCCTGCCTCAAGAAACAAGAAAAATCTCAAATAAATAACCTAACCCTGGGAGTTTCCTGGTGGCTCAATGGGATAAGGATTGGGTGTTGTCACTGCTGTGGCACAGGTCTAAGAACTTCTTCAAGCTGCAGGAGTGGCCAAACAAAAAAAAACAAAACAAAAAACCTAACCCTACAACTAAAGGAACTAGGAAAAGAACGAAGTTCAAAGTCAGCAGAAAGAAGAAAATAAAGATTAGAGCAGAAATAAGTGAAAGAGACTAACAATGATACAAAAGAGATCAATAAAACCAAGAGCTGGGTTTTTTTCTCTCTCTTTTTTCTTTTCACAGCTGCACCTGCAACATATGAAGTTCCCAGGCTAGGAGTTGAGTTGGAGCTGCAGCTGCAGGCCTATGCCACAGCCACAGCAACACCAGATCTAAGCCACATCTGTGACTTAACGCTGCAGCCTGCAGATATATCAGATCCTTAACCCACTGAGCAAGACCAGGACACATCCTCACAGATGTGTTGGGTTCTTAATCCACTGAGCCACAATGGGAACTCCAAGAGCTGTTTTTTTGAAGAGAAACAAAATTGACAAACCTTTAAATAGACCCGCAAAGAAAAAAAAGAGGGTTCTGATAAACTCATAAACAAAAAGGAGAAATCTTAACAGACATAATGGAAATACAAAGGATTATAAAATACTATGGAAACTATATGTCAAAAAATGGACAACCTGGAGGAAATGGATAAATTCTTAGAATCATACAACCTTCTAAGAACGAGTCATGAAGAAAAAGAAAATTTGAATAGACCAATCACTAGCAGAGAGACTGAAAAAGTAATCAAAAACCTCCCAAAAAACAAGTCTAGGGCCAGAAACTTCACCAGTGAATTCTACCAAACATTCAAAGAAAACCTAATATCTATCCTTCTCAAACTCTTCCAAAAAACTGAAGATGAGGGAATGATTCCAAACTCATTTTACAAGCCCAACACTACCTTGATACCAAATCTAGACAAGGAGAACACGAAAAAAAGAAAATTATAGGGAATATCACTGATGAGCATAGATGCAAAGTCCTCAAAAAATACTAGCAAACCGACCACCACAGTAATTAGAAAAATCATACATCACGATTGAGTAGGATTTATTCTAGGGATGCAGGTGGTTCAACATCTGCAAATCAATGATATACCAGAGTAGCCAAATCAAAGATAAAGATCATATGCTTGTCTCAACAGATGCAGAAAAAGTATTTGAAACGATTCAGTTCCCATTTACGGAAAAAATTCTCAATAAAATGGGTACAGAAAGAACACACTTCACCATTATAAAGACCATATATGAAAAACCCATGGCTAACAACATACTCAACAGTGAAACACTGAAAGCATTCCAAGATCAGAAACAAAACAAGGATGCCTACTTGCACTATTCTTACATTCAGCATAGTATTGGAAGTCTTAACCAGAGCTACTAAGCAGTAAAAACAAATAAAAGGCATCCAAAATGGAAAGAGGTAAAATTGCCACTATTTGTGGGTGACAGGATATATTCATAGAAATCCCTAAAGACTCCACCAATAAACTACTTTAAGAACCTGTTGTGTTTCCATACACTAACAATAAACTAGCAAAAAGAGAAATTAAGAAAAAAAATTCAATTTATTTGTTTAGGCTGCATCTGGGGCATGCATAAGTTCCCAGGCTAGGGATCAAACGTGGGCCATAGTAGTGACAACACTGGACCTTTAACCTGCCACACTACCAGGGCATTCCAACAATCCTATTTATAATCACAACAAAAACAATAAAATACCTAGGAATGTATTTAACCAAAGAGGTGAAAGAACTGTATACCAAAAACTCTAAGACACTCTGAATGAAACTGAAGACACAAATAAGTGGAAAGGTATTCTGTGCTCATGAATCAGAATTAACATTATTAAAATATCAGTCCATATTACTTAAAGCAATCTACAGATTTGGTGCAGTCCCTATCAAAACTATAAGGACATTTTTCACAGCAATGGAACAAAACCTCCTAAAACTAAGAACCACAAAAGACTCCAAACAGACAAAGTAATCATGAAGTAAAATAAAAATCTGGATGTATCACACTCCCTGATTTCAAATTAATACTGAAAAGCTATGGTAATCAAAACAGCATGGTATTGCAACAACAACAAAAAAAAACCTAACACAGAGACCAATGAAACAAAATTCAAAACCTAGAAATAAATCCACACATATGTGAACAATTAATGTACGACAAAGGAGCAAAGTACATACAACAGAGAAAGGATAGGCTTTCTCTTCAATAAATTGCACTGAGAAAACTGGACAGCCACATACAAAAAGAATGAAACTAGACAACCATCCTACATCATACACAAAGATCAATTTGAAATGAATTAGACTTAAATAAAGCCATAAAACTCCTAGAAGAAAAAATACAGTATTCTCTTTAATACAGGTTTTAGCAAAACTTTTCTGATACATCTCAAGCAAGGGAAACCTAGGCAAAAACAAATGGGATTACATCAAACTAAAGGTCTTTTGCACAACAAAGGAAATCATCAACGAAATGAAAAGATAATCTACCAAATAAGAGAAAATACTTGCAAATCATATATCCACTAATGGGTTACTATATAATATTCAAAACATATGAACTCATAGGAGTTCCCATCATGGCGCAGCACTAATGATGCTGACTAGTATCCAGCTCTGCATTAATGATGCTGACTAGTATCCATGAGAATTCGGGTTCCATACCTGGCCTCAATCAGTAGGTTAAGGATCGGGCATTGCCATGAGCTGTGGTGTAGGTCACAGACGTGGCTCAGATCCCGCATTTCTGTGGCTGTGGTGTAGGCCAGCAGCAGCTCCAATTTGACCCTTAGCCTGGGAACTTCTATATGCATATACGTAACTTCCATGTGCAGCCCTAAACACACACATGCACACACACACACACAAAAGAACTCCTAAAACTCAACAACAACCTGATTTAAAAATAGAGCAGCTGAGTAGACAGCTAGGCAAATCAAAACCACAATGATATCTCACATCCATTTAGAATGGCTACTATTAAAAAAGTAAGAAATATGACTTCCACAAACAACGAAAGTTCAGAAAGAGAAATTAGGGAAGCAATCCCATTTACCATTGCATCCAAAAGAATAAAATACCTAGGAGTAAACTGACCTAAAGAGACAAAAGACCTGTACTCTAAAAACTCTAAGACACTGATGAAAGAAATCAAAGATGACAAATAGATGGAAAGACACACCATGCTCTTGGATTGGAAGAGTCAATATTACCAAAATGACTACACTACCCAAGGCAATCTACAGATTCAATGCAATCCCTATCAAATTACAAAGGTCATTTGTCACAGAACTCAAACAAAATTACTTCAAAGTTTGTTTAGAAGCACAAAAGACCCAGAGAGCCAACGACATCCTGAAAAAGAAAAATGGAGTTGGCAGAATCAGGGTCCTTGACTTAAGACTATACTACAAAGCTACAGTCATCAAAACCATGTGGTACTGGCACAAAGACAGAAATATAGATCAGTGGAACAGGATGGAAAGCCCAGAATTCAACCCATGCACCTACAGCAACTAATCTATGACAAAGGAGGCAGGAATATACAATGGAGAAAACACAGCTTGTTCAGTAAGTGGTGCTGGGAAAACTGGACAGCCACATGAAAAAGAATGAAATTAGAACACTTCCTAACACCATACACAAAAATTAACTCAAAATGGATTAAAGACCTAGATATTAAGACTGGATACCACAAAAATTCCTAGAGGAAAACATTGGCCAAACACTCTCCAACATCAACGACAGCAACACCTCAGATCCACCTCTTAGAGTAATGATAAAAACAAAAATAAACAAATGGGACCTCATTAAACTTAAGTTTCTGCACAGCAAAGGAAACCCTAAACAAAATGAAAAGACAACCCACAGAATGGAAGAAAATCTTTGCAAATGAATCAACTGACAAGGGATTAACCTCCTAGTACACTGTTGGTGGGATTGTAAATTGGTGCAACCACTGTGGAAAACAGTATGGAGATGCCTCAGAAAACTAAAAATAGAACTACCATTTGATCCAGCAATCCCACTCCTGGGCATCTACCCAGAGAACACCACGACTCAAAATGATACATGTACTCCATTGTTCTTTGCAGCACTATTTGCAATAGCCAAGATATGGAATTAACCTAAATGTCCATCGACAAAGGAGTGGATCAAGAAGTGGTACATATAAACAAAGGGATATTACTCAGCCATTAAAAGGAAAGAAGTAACGGCATTTTTAGCAACATGGATGGACCTAGAAATTATCATGCCAAGCGAAGTCAGTCAGACAACGAGACACCATCAAATGCTTTCACTGACATGTGGAATCTGAAAAAACGACAGAATGAACTTCTTTGCAGAACAGACACTGACTCACAGACTTGAAAAACTTATGGTTTCCAAAGGAGACAGTTCAGGGGGTGGGGGATGCACTGGGGTTGTGGGATGGAAACCCTATAAAATTGGACTGTGATGATCATTGTACAACTATAAATGTGATAAACTCATTGAGTAATAAAAAAAATAATAAAAAAGAAATAGGACTTCCCACTGTGGGTAGGTGGGTTAAGAACCCAACTTGAGCAGCTCAGGTTGCAATGGACATGCAGGTTCCACTGCCAGTGGGCACAGTGAGTTAAAGGATCTGGCACTGTCACAGATGCAGCATAGGTCTCAGCTGTGGCTCAGATTCAATCACTGACCTAGGAACTTCCATATGCTGCAGGAATGGCCACAAAAAAAATTTTTAAAGGTAAGAAATAACAACTGCTGGAGATAGTGTGGAGAAAAGGAAACAGTTGTACACTACTGGGGGGAAGGTACAATGGCCCTGCCACTACAGAAAACAGTATGCAGACTTGCGATGTCTCAAAAAATTAAAAACAGAACTACTATATGACCCAGCTACTCCACCTGTACTTATTCAATGAAAACTCAGAAAGATATATGTACCCCCTATGCTCATAGCAGCATCACTTACAATATTCAAGACATGGAACCAATCGAAGTGCTCAGTGACAAATGAATGGATAAAGATGTGGTGTATGGGTACACACGCACGCACACACAAGGGAATACTACTCAGCCATGAAATAAAGGATAAAATCTTGCCATTTGAAAAAATATGGATGGGAGTTCCCGTCGTGGCGCAGTGGTTAACGAATCCGACTAGGAACCATGAGGCTGTGGGTTCCATCCCTGGCCTTGTTCAGTGGGTTAAGGATCCAGCATTGCCATGAGCTGTGGTGTAGATTGCAGACGTGGATCAGATCCCGCCTTGCTGTTGCTCTGGCATAGGCCGGCAGCTACAGCTCATATTAGACCTCTAGCCTGAGAACCTGCATATGCCACGGGAGCGGCTCAAGAAATGGCAAAAAGACCAAAAAAAAAAAAAAAGAAAGAAAGAAAGAAAAAGAAAAAATATGGATGGACCTTGAGGATATCATGCTAAGTGAAATAAGTCATAGAAAAACAAATACTGTATGATTTCACAGTGTGTAGAATGTAAAAATAAATGAACCAAACCTGAACAAAAACAGAAAAGGCAATGACAGTTACCAGAGAGGAAGAGGGGTAGGAGGGAGAGCAAAATCGGTAGAGGGTCAAGTGTGTGGTGATGGGTGGAAACTAAACTTCTGAGGGTGAGCACACTTGTAGTGTATACAGCAATCAAAATATTTTACAAACCAATGTTACAATTAAAAAAAGACACAAGTTGGGAATCTTCTGACTCACTTTTCTACAATGCTCAATGGTGTTTACACTAAAATACTTGCACTGGGCCCAGCTCTCAAGAGGAAATTCTCAAAATGCTCACATCTTACAATCTATTGTAAGATACAATACTCATACTCATACCCCAGCCACATACTCACCCCTAAAAAACTTCCCTCAAACATGTAACAACCCTATGTGAGACTTACTGAGCATCGAAGCATAAATGTTTCTGAAACGGTTTTAATAGAAACATATATATCCTTGGCAATTTCATAATAAATTTGTAAGAACTGTAAAACATAGGTTTTTTCCTTAGCACAATCTTTTAGATAAAGAGGCAAAAATGTCCTTTGAGTGACAAGGTTCTGAGATGAAAACTTTAACATAAGGATATCAAATACTTACTCCTTCAAAATAGTGTTAACTACGTAAAAATATTACTCACATCATAAATATAATTGAGGTCTTATTATTTTAAAAATGGACTGAACTGGGAATTATATCTAATCACTTGTGATGGAGCATGACGGAGGATAATGTGAGAAAAAGAATGTGTATATGTACGTGTGAGTGTGTAATGAGGTCACTTTGCTATACAGTAAAAAATTGACAGAACACTGTAAACCACTGTAACGGAAAAAATAAGTCATTAAAAAAATGGACTGAATCACTTTGCTGTACACCAGAAACTAACATATTATATAAATCAACTATACATCATTAAAAGTGCTCTACAAAAAACATGATTGATGACATTTTTAACAAAATTAATAATGATTACATTGCCACCGATCATGCAAAAATATAACATCAGTAATTCTTTCCATTGAGAATGTTTTGTCTTTTTAGGGCCACACCGGAGGCGTATGGATGTTCCCAGGCTAGGGGTGGAAACAGCCGGAGCCACCGGCCTACACCACAGCAATGCCATGTCCAAGCCTCACCTTCAATCTATACCACAGCTCCCACAACACCACATCCTTAACCCACTAAGGCCAGGGCTGGATACTGTGTCCTCATGACACGAATCAGATTCATTTCAACTGAGCCACGATGGGAACTCTCATTGAGAATGTTTAGACAAAGTACAGTTCCCATAGTTCCCACTGTGGTGCAACAGGATTGGGGCATCTCTTAAGTGCTGGGATGAAAGTTTGATCCCTGGCCCAGCACGTTAGGGAGCCACTGCTGCCACAGCTGTAGTACCAGTCACAATTGTGGCTTGCATCTGATCCCTGGCCTAGGTACTCCATATGCCACCGAGGTGGCCAAAAAAGGAAAAAAGCACAGTTCCCTTTACAGGTTCATATATGAAATAACATTATCACAGAGTGTGGTTTAAGCCAGGATATCTTTCTATAAGTATCTGCCTATATTACTCATTCAACAAACATTTCAGAGACTATTTCTGTACCAAACGTAATTCTAGGGATTGGCTATGGCAGAAACACCAAAAACTTTGTAATGGTATTACAATGTACACTTATTTCCTCTCTCACACTGTGAAAAGTAGTCTGGTATAGTAGAAAGAATACTGACCTAGAAAATAATAAGATTTCAATTACTGCTCTAATTACTTACAAATGCTTTTTAATTTTCAGAGTAATAGAAGCATGTGCTATATCATGCAAATCTGATTCAAATGAACTGGATGATGTAAACATTTAAATTTGTTCTTAATTTAAATTAAGAATACAGCATTTTGGAGTTCCCGTCGTGGCGCAGTGGTTAACGAATCCGACTAGGAACCATGAGGTTGCGGGTTCGGTCCCTGCCCTTGCTCAGTGGGTTAAGGATCCGGCGTTGCCATGAGCTGTGGTGTAGGTTGCAGACGCGGCTCGGATCCCGAGTTGCTGTGGCTCTGGCGTAGGCCGGTGGCTACAGCTCCGATTGGACCCCTAGCCTGGGAACCTCCATATGCCGTGGGAACGGCCCAAGAAATAGCAACAACAACAACAACAACAACAACCAAAAAAAGACAAAAAAAAATCATAAAAAAAAAAAGAATACAGCATTTTGTTACATTTTTAAGGCTAGTAATGTTTGAACAATTGGAAATGACAAAACACTAACCTTAAAAAAAAAAAATTCCCTGGTGGCTTAGTAGGTTAAGGATCCAGCATTGTCACTGCTGTGGCTCGGGTAGGTGCTGCAGCATAGTTTCAATCCCTGGCCCCAGGATTTCTGCATACTGCATGAATGTAGCCAAAAAAAAAAAAAAAAAAAAACCCAAAAAACCCAAAAATAGTAAGTAAAAAGCCCTACTCTGGAGTTTCCATGGCTCAATGGTTTAAGAACCTGACTAGTATCCTTGAAGATGGGGCTTCAATCCCTGGCCTCGTTCAGTGGACTAAGGATCTGGAGTTGCCGTAAGCTGTGCTGTAGGGAACCTCCATATGCTGCAGGTGTGACTCTAAAAAGCAGAAAATAAACAAAAACCTCTTTAGGCCTTTTTTTTTAGGCCTGCACCTGCGACATATGGAGGTTCCCAGGCTAGGGGTCAAATCGGAGCTACAGCTGCTGGCCTACACCACAGCCACAGCAATGCAGGATCTGATCCCAAGTCTGTGACCTACACCACAGCTCATGGCAACACCAGATCCTTAACCCACTGAGCAAGGCCAGGGATCAAACCCACAACCTCACGGTTCCTAGTCAGATTCGTTTCCACTGCGCCACGACGGGAACTCTGAAGAATACTTTTCAATGAAAGCCCCAATATGCCACATCTCACCAAAAAACCCTCAAAACATTCAAATGACATAAATTAACTCCCTTTTTCATGAAGACTATATTAGCATCTCCCTGTACGTATGTAACCCTATGCTTTGCTATACAGATAAATATATCGATTTTTCATTTTGAGAATCCACCTAAGAATTTCTCTTTGTCTTTTAGAGAACTTATGTAGAGGCACTAAAGAATTAAAAACAAAAAAAAAAAAAAGGTTGTGACCATATAGAAAGCCGCACTAATCATTTAAGTTTTTTGCCCTGCCCATGACATGCAGAAGTTCTGGGGCCAGGCATTCAACCCTCGCCACAGCAGTGACAACACTGGATCCTTACTCACTGAGCCACAAGGGAACTCCCCCATAAACTATTTTTAAAACTTCAACCATATTTTCCCATTTTTATATTTTACATAAATATCTAACACTTCTATTAATGAGAATATATTAAAAAGAATTCAAACGGCAAACAATAAAAGATTTCTTAATAACTGTGGCAAATTCTATCCTTTTAAGACTACTTGCATATTTAAAACATTTTATTAAGGTGTGAAAGGGAAAAAAGTTTCACAAAAGTTTACTGACATGATTATCAATGCTCTTTCAATGACAGTAATACAAATCTTAAAATATGCATGAAGAGACGATTACTGTCCATCTTAATTTCCTTTCATATGAAATTCAGAGGTAATGTGTGTCCACTTTAGGGAAGATTTATATATGAAAAAGTTTATTAGAAAAATAAACAACTTTAAATTTTACAATATTTTCCACTTCCAAGATTCTTCTAGATAGAGCAGATGTGCCTTATGGTTTAAACATGATCTGATTTACAAAATCTCTTTTAGTTCTATTTAGTAAAACAAAATACAAAAACACAAATGGTGAAATGTTAATAACTATCAAGAAATTCAATGTAAAGTTTTTTAAAAAAAACATTTGTTGCATGTACCTAATAATGGCAATATTTACTCTAACATATACTAAACAACTTCACTGAAACTTGTATGTGCTGGCTTATTACCAAAATAACACTGTCATGTTAAAAAAAGAGTTGTGCAGTCTAGGTTTATTTTTCCAAAAACGTTATCAACTAGGGATTGGCAAATTTTTCCTTAAAAGGTCAGATGGTAAGTATTTTAGGCAATAAATATTGCAGGCAATAAAGTGTCACTATTCAACTATCCATTACAAGGGAAAGCAGTCACAGGTAAATGAACTGGTATGCTCGTGGGCTGCAGTTTGCCTGCTGCTTAAAAACAATGGATTCTGAATTATTTCAGGTGCCATATTACAAGCATGTCATATGGTAGGATGAACAACAGGGGTAGGAAGAATATAGATGGATAGTGATCACCAGATGAAACATTACAAATTAAAATTTTCACACTTACTTCCCAATCATAATTGCATATGTGCGTATGTGTGTACATTAAGTAATAAAACTACTTCATCTTAATTCCACAGTATTTTTGGTGGCAAAAAGTATCAGAACAAAGTTAGCTAAGCAGCAAGAGCATCATGAATGACTGGGTACTCAGAGGCTAATCAATAACCATGAAATTTGGTTTTGATATCTAAGTATTTCTACAGAATGAGAAAACTAATTTATTTGCTGTGCTCCTGAAGAAAATATCAGATATAAATTTCAGATGTCGTTTTAAAATTGCATTGAATTGTTACAATTTGGAAGCTAAGTGTGATTTGCTTTGTTTTATTAGAAAAAATACTCAGGCAAGGTCTACAATCATCCGTCAATTAAGAATGACTTACAAGAACATGAGGCAATAAAATAAAAAATACAGGTACAAACTATATATCTGGAACACTTCTATTTGGCAGTTTTATAACAAATCAAATCTTAAAAGAACAAAGGAGATTGCAGATTACTTCGTAGATACAGAATAAAGCAACTGATGAAGTGCTTAAGCAAAAGAAAACAAAAAATAGTAAGAAAACACACTGCTTTTCTTTTCTTTTTAAAAATAAAATCACATTTGCTACAGATCATATGAATATACCCTTATTAAACAACCATTCCAGAATGTCTCATAGTAGCAGTGCTTTTATTTGCACTTCATTTAATTTTATATGACTCATTTCATGTACATAGCTCTTTACCCCATTGTTAACGAATAAAGTCTCCCATAATTTTTATTATTTTTTTAATTTTTTAAAGTAAATGAGAAATGATTTATGTGTCATGGAACCTTTCCCATTTTGGAACCAAAGGCTTATTAATTCTATATTTTTGTCTATTCTCTTTAAAAAATTTTAATGTAAAAACTGCTGGTTTTTATATCACTGTAGTAAAGTGAAAACTCCTCAATCAGGAGTATTTTCTGCAGTTTGACTGCATATAACCACATACTTTACAATATGTCCTTCCAACAGTAAGGAAATAATTGATTTCACGGTCACTGTCAGAAATGAGTGCCATAATTCTATTATGGGTATAGGTCCTCCCTCAAAGACTTTCTGGAAGGATGTTCAATGTGTTTTGTTCTTATAGATATTAACAGTAGTACATAGTCCCTTAAGTCTGCAAAAGACATTTATTGTTAAAGAAGGTGCTTTATTAACAATTCCTCTGGCAGCACTAGTGAATTACAATATCCTTCAATATTATTTCTACCCATAATATATACATTTAACTTCCATGCCTCTAGAAAAACATCTACAGAACATTTCATAATATAAAAATATATTACAAATCTGCTGAATTATTTACAGGCAATGTTCTATTATCTCTATGCAACATTTGTTTGATACAATACTAACAAGTTACACATATTTCCATTTCTGTAAGTTAAAAAAAATCCATATGGCTTCTTGCTCACCAAGCAAGAAAGTGATTTTATTTTGCTTTTCAAAACCAACTTTGGTGCATAAAGGATTCAGTTTGAAGATACTTTAAAAAAAAATACAATTTTTCTTTCCTTAAGAAAAATAACTCATAAACCAAATGCTTTCCTCAGGAAAAAAAAAAAAAATCAGAGGCTTATTTAGGTTAAAATTAAAATACGAGGACTACTCAAGTAATTTGAAATATAGGTTTTTCAAAAACCGTTAACAGATTAGTTATATAGGTAAATATTAACATACTGTACTCCATGAGAAAACCCTAGTCCTGAAAAGGGAGCCACCAGACATACTGCAACACTCTTTAACAGAAATTTTCAGCCCTAATTCGATAGACGAATTTTTAGTTGATTGCAAATGTCGTTCACTGTTTGCTTAAATACAAATTGAACACTTTTCTTATCAGAGTTCTGCAAAAGAACACAAATGGCAACCAATCACATCTATTTATCATAATTGAAAGGTAAATTATGTCTTGATAATTTTCATTGTCTAAATATTTCCTAATACGACTTCAAATCAATAGACACTGTCAAGACAAATATCCTTACAGTGCTTTTGGTATTTGTAAGGGCACATGTTGTAATTGTTTTTCTTTCCAATATAAACTACTGTAATCACTAAAGGGTTTTATATTTAAAAAAAAAAAAAAAAAAAGCAGCTTAAAGCAGCAAGCATGCAAAGCCTTTAAGAAGCTGTTCCACTAAGTTGCCAGAAGAGTGTTTGCTCAGTCTCCCACAGTACCATTCCATGAAAATGTGGATATACAGTAATATATTAATATATTCCACAGAAGAGCCTACTTCATTCACAGAATGTTTACACTAAGCATAAATATTATTCTAAATACTGGATTTAAGAGAAAAAAAAAGGAAAGGGGTTGATTCTAATGTGCAACTTTTACTAAACCCATTGTCAGTGACTAAGACTGCAGGTGTCCCCGCTTGTTTGCTTTTTATGTATTTATTTATTTTTTACCTCTTCAACCTCTTCTGCGGCATTGTTCTAGAAAAAGAGAAAAAGGAATATTCTTTTATTCAACTGAATGAAGAACACATTTAAGTGCTTCAAAAATACAAATGTTTAAGAAATAGGCAATCACTGATCATCATTAAAACCCATTTTTAAAGCATTCACATGAATATAAATTTAGTTACATAATATTTATCACTTTTTAATAAATTTTTATATAGATCATGTATTTATAAAAAAAAGAATCTCATGATTAAAACATATTTTAACCAACTAGTACTTTTAAACTAATGTTAAAATCTCAAATAATTCAGTTTTTTACTCTTATTTTGAAGTTAATACATTTATGGAAGGTTTGCCATGCTTTCATCCTGAGATGTGCAAAAGCCACAAGTTATTTCTCTTGAAAACAAGTTAGAAGAATTGCTTTTTCCCCTCTGAATTTCACAAGTTTTCCCAATCAAAATCCAGGCATTGTTAAAATGTTACACCATGGCAAATGGAGGGGGTTCCATGACTCTGTACCACTTTAGGGTAGACTCGATTCTAACTCCTGGAATAGTAGAAGCATGAAAGTTTAGACTCAAGATTAAATGTTAAGATGGGGTGCAGGGAGATTTACAGCTAAAGAAAATTAACTCCACAAAAGTACCTACTATGCCTTAAGAACATCTTCATTACCCAAGAAATCAGTAAGAATTACAGAATTACACTGAGAACAGGCAATGCAATTTCTTTCTTTCTTTTTTTTTTTTTTTTTTGTCTTTTGTTGTTGCTATTTCTTGGGCCGCTCCCTCGGCATATGGAGGTTCCCAGGCTAGGGGTTGAATCGGAGCCGTAGCCACCGGCCTACGCCAGAGCCACAGCAACGCGGGATCCGAGCCGCGTCTGCAACCTACACCACAGCTCACGGCAACGCCGGATCGTTAACCCACTCACTGAGCAAGGGCAGGGACCGAACCCGCAACCTCATGGTTCCTAGTCGGATTCGTTAACCACTGCGCCACGACGGGAACTCCAGGCAATGCAATTTCTATGTACTTCTGGACATCAGTTCTGAGGCTGAAATTTTTTTTTTTTTTTTGGGCGGGAGGTTGTTGCTTTCCATAATATTCAAATGCTTTCTATATAGCACAAGGATAGCAAAAATAAGCTGATTCTGTGAAAAAGGAAAACCTTTAGAGACTGGGAAGTAGAAATGCAGAGAAAAAACACAAGTTAATCTTATAATTAAGATTCATGCCCTTTTGTCAACTCACTGCCTAAGGGATGTTTACTACCAGTCCTAATAGCAGGGTGGCTCTCCCAAATCACCACTCTTTTGGAATGCTAATTTTAATTACTCCCTTCAAAGAATAAGCAGAAATAAGCAGAAACACTGGTACCCTAAATTAGGTACCAGTAAATCAATATTCAATTATTTTTCTTTATAAAGAGAAAACTACATCATAACCTTTCTCATTGGCAGGGGGAAGAACATGCCAGCAGCTTGATACAGGATCACAGTTCCAAGACCAGGGGTTGAACCCAGGCCTCAGGGTGAAAGCACCAAGTCCTAACCACTAGACCTTGAGGGAACTCCCAACTTTCTCATATTTTTGGCAATGGATGTTCCTCAGTCTTCTTTGAGGTCATTTCACTGTTCTCTCTGCTAATTCACTTCTTGATAACCTAGCTCATGCTACAAAAAAAAAACATGTTTTCATTATATTTAGTACCTTCGCCAAAAGATCTTTAAAAATTTGGGGTAGAGAAAACTGAAGTCTCAATGCTTCCACATGGCAAGGCTAATTATGTTAGAATTTCATTCTCAGATGTCTCAAATGACAGGCATTCCATCATGCTGAGTAACATTCCAAAAAGTTGAATCATGGAATGAACAGAACCTTCAAAGTATTAAAATCGTTTCAAAATCTGGCATAAGAAACAGTATCTTTATGATAGCTAAAATTCACGTTTGGGATTATCAATTATGTTATCTTATTCAATCCATTCCTATACAAAATATACATTAAACTAGAATTCTTTTTAAAATATACAAAGTTCACACATTAAGAATGCCTTTTAAGGATTTTCACTTTCTTTTTTGGCCACACCCATGGCACATGGAAGTTTCTAGGCTAGGGCTCGAACCTGAGCCACTGTAGTAATCAGTGCCACAGCAGTGATAATGCCAGATCCTTAATCTGCTGAGCCACAAGGGAACTCTTTCACATTTTAAAATCACCCTCCTATATGTCATTTGGACAGAGGGAGTCATATGCTAGTTGTGTAACCTTGGGCAAGCTGTTCAACATCTTCCCCAGATTCCACTCTGTAGAAAAGACACAGGAATACCTACTTCATAGGACTGCTGTGAGGATGAAGTACATGTAAAGCACCTAGCACAATGACTCAGCACACAGCCAGAAATGCTGGACTCTCCTACCCCCCCATACCTTCACATGCACGCACACTAAAACAAAGGTCAGATCAGAACATAGTTAGAAATGTGAACTAACAAGTAATAATTCAACCATTAATGGTATTGAGGGCACATGCAATATATTCCCAGGTCTATATGTCTGATATTACAAAAAGAATTACATACTTAAAATAAATGGCACTTACTTTCAAAATTACCATGTATATCACAATCTAAGCTACTTAAGGTAAAGCTGGGATTAACCTGGCATTTAAACTTTACCGAAATATTACCTTCCTAGAGTTGAGTCTACAATTTCTAAATTATTGTGGTCTAATTTCCACATACAAAGCTTCAAAGAGCAAATGCTTGCTACTAAAATTTAGTACTTAAAAATAAGTCCTAACTTTGCATTCAAAATTTAAGGAGATTAAAGATTACAATTCAAAGAGTAGAACATTAAATCAAGAATTAAATTACCTGTATATGTTTGGGTCCAAAAGCAAGGCAGTATCTTTGGGAAGCTTTGATAAATGAACTACTTTAGTTTTTAATTGATGTCGTTCACTTTCATTCACCCACACGTCAGGCAAACTATGAATTAAAAAAATTAGGCAAACTATGAATTAAAAAAATGAGTCATATACGAAATAACATTAATTTGAAATTTACCCTTCACTTTACCAAGGCTTTTCTGCTGGCCTGACTAGGTCACCTAGGTTAACAAGCTTCTCAGATGCCAAGGAATCTGAGTGATCTAAGCAGTGGGACACAGAGGCTCAGCCAAAAAAAAAAAACGGCAAGGTAAAATTTTAGGCATAAATCTGGAAATGAATTAAGAATTTCTGATGGATCAGCCACATCAAACTTAGAAATAAATGTAAGAACACAGTGCCTATATTTTAGCTCGCCAAGTGAAATTACACCTGAGCTTGACTTAATGGAAATCTGACACCTAGTTTCTTTTGAAGAAATAAGAAGTAAAAATCCCACCAAATTAAATTTGACTTTTAAGAAATGGAGTTCCCTGGTGGCTCAGTACGTTAAGGATCCAGAGATTTCACTGCTATGACATGTGATAGGAAACTCAAATAAAAGCATTTTGATATTTGAATTGATCGATTTCCAAAATACTAAGACTACAGACATTTGAATAAAGTATTTTTTTTAAGGAACTGTTCATAACCTTAATATAAAAAGAGTTCTTACAAATCAGTATGAAACAAGTGAACTCTATCATTAGGGAAAAAGGAACAGGGGAGACAAAAGACACAAATGATTAATTCACCAAAAATGTGAAGAGTTTAACAATTATCTTACTCATAATCAAGAAAAGCACAATGTAAGAATGCCAAGAACCAGTGTTGACAATAAGCCAGAGAAATAAGCTAATGTAGTAGGTAATTAGGAGCTGGGACAAACTTTCAGGAAGGCAATGCCCATCAAAACTCGTAACATTCTGCATAGTTTGTAAAAAAGTAATTTTACAGTAGAGAAAAACGGGTACCTTTAATGTTCAAAGGTCACTGCTTCTCAGCCTTTCAGCTAAGATCAAACATAATGTTCAGAGCTCATTTAATAACTTTTATGGAGTTCCTGCTGTGGCACAATAGGATCAGCAGCATCTCTGCAGTACTAGGACGCAGGTTTGATCCCTGGCCCAGCATAGTAGGTTAAGGATACAGCAATGCTGCAATTGTGCCACAGATCACAGATGCAACAGGTCACAGATGCAGCTCAGATCTGATCCCTAGCATTCCATATGCCAAAATAAATAAATAAATAAGAAAATAAATAAGAAAAGTATATAGGAGTGCCCATTGTGGCTCAGCAGGTTACAAACCCAACTAGTGTCCATGAGGATGTAGGTTTAATCCCTGGCCTTGCTCAATGGGCTAAGAACCCAGTGTTGCTGTGAGCTGTGGTGTAGGCCCCAGACATGGCTTGGATCCTACGTTGCTATGGTTGCAGTGTAGGCCGGCAGCTGTGGCTCTGATTCCCTAGCCTGGGAACCTCCATGTGCTGCGGGTGCAGCCGTGAGAACTAAAAAAAAGTCTGTTAACAACTTATATTAAAAATTATTTCTAATGTGGTACATATGCACAATGGAATATTACTCAGCCATTAAAAGGAAAGAAATACCAGCATTTTTAGCAACACGGATGGACCTAGAAATTATCATGCTAAGTGAAGTCAGCCATACAATGAGACACCAACATCAAATGCTTTCACTGACATGTGGAATCTAAAAAAAGGACAGACTGAACTTCTTTGCAGAACAGATGCTGACTCACAGACACTGAAAAACTTATGGTCTCTAGAGGAGACAGTTCAGGGGATGGGGGGATGTGCTTGCCCTGTGGGATGGGAATCCTGTGAAATTAGATTGCTATGATCATTATACAACTACAGATGTGATAAATTCATTTGAGTAATAAAAAAGAGAGAGAAAAAAAATTATTCAAAAGCTCAGTTTTAAAGCTATACCTTGAGCCAGATTATTTAATGCTGACAGCTTCAGAACGTTTTATTATTTCATTTCTGTCATTTTTATTTGAGTCTAATAATTTAAGTTATTTTTCAGTATAAGATTTTAATAAAAAAAAATAAGACATTAGCGTATTAATTATGTAGTATTCCAAACACTTACATGTCTTCAGGCATCCAATGAAGCAAAAGTTTTATCTTTCCAGAATCCTCTTTTCTCTTAGCTATTACCTAGTAACGATATAAAAGAAATCATAAAAATGGTTTGTAAAACATCATTTTAATATGATTTAAAAAACACTATGGTCCTGATCAAAAACTTTTAGGTGTACATGTAATGTACTAGATATTACCACCACAACATCTTGTTCTGCCCTGGTTTGTAGCAATTTCACTTTTCATCATATATTTTCACCAAAGAAAAGAGAAAAATGGAATTGAGGAAGTTTTGTACAGGCAAATATTAAAACCAAATAACTGTTGCTAAGAGACTGAAAATACTATTTAAAAATGAGATTGAAAATACTATTTATTTTACTCTCTACCATTTTAAGTCTATAGTTCAGCCAGATTGCCAACCAAGAATCCATATTGCCTGGAATACTCTTAAAGAGGAAATGAATAGTGAAGAAAAAATAATGCTGGAAAGGGAGTCTCCTTTTAACGACCAGATTAGGTATCTGATGTTTGCTTAGGATTTTTTTGGCTTGGGATTTTAAATGAAATGTTAGCCAATCAGTGTTTAGATCTGATTTTAAGGAATCTAAGTTAAACTCCCTAATAATCTTTGGAGTTTTTCTGAGAAAAGGAGAAGTAATGCAACATGAACTTATTAAAATACATTTTAAGCCTTTAAAAAAAAAATGTGGATCACCAGAACACAAAGACCCATGTAAGTATAGGAAAAACAATATGCTCGTCATTCATTACCAGATTCTGAAAACTCATGATTTTTTATTTTTATTTTTTCCATTATAGCTGGTTTATAGTGCTGTCTGAAAACTCATGTTTTTTTTTTTTTAAGAAAAGGGACCAAAATGGTAAAAAATAGCACGTCATACAAAAATAAAATACTTTCTAGCCCCACTGTTCATTTTTTTTTTTTTTTTGTCTTTTTAGCTATTTCTTGGGCCGCTCCCTCGGCATACGGAGGTTCCCAGGCTAGGGGTCGAATCGGAGCTGTAGCCACCGGCCTACGCCAGAGCCACAGCAACGCGGGATCCGAGCCGCGTCTGCAACCTACACCACAGCTCACGGCAACGCCGGATCGTTAACCCACTGAGCAAGGGCAGGGACCGAACCCGCAACCTCATGGTTCCTAGTCGGATTCGTTAACCACTGCGCCATGACGGGAACTCCCAAGCCCCACTGTTTAAAAATGAGGTCATACTACACATAGCACAGGGAACTATATTCAATCTCTTGGGATGGAACATGATGGAAAATAGTACAAAAAAAAGAATGTATATACATGTATGACTGGATCACTTTCCTGTACAGCAGAAATTGACACAACACTAATTAAAAAAAAAAAAACACAACACTATACCTGTTCTCAAATTCTACACTTGGTAATGGGATTAATTAAAAAGCTCAAAGACAGATCTAAAAATGATAAAACAAAATACCTCTACAAAGAAATAACATAAAAATAATGCAAAGCAACCAAACACAAGACAACTGACTGGTAACTAGGATTCTGCTGACCTCTTCTGGAGAAGGTGCAAAAGAAAATATTTTAATTAAAGAATTAAGACAAAACAGGCAAACTTCACAGCACAGTATTTCACATATCTATTTTTCTGCAATATTTCTCACTATAATATAATAATAAATATAATTTACTTCCTATACAAGTTAATTTGACAACTAGGAAACTTAGTACTGACTGCTAACAGAAGTGATTTTAACACAAACTGCTTACATCACAAACCTTTCTGGTCATGGAGCTCTGGAGAACCTCCTCACCCAGCTCTTCTACTTTCTACTGCTTCCAAGGAAGGCCTTTTCCCCTTATGGATGTTTCTTCCTTCCAATTCCTCCAGATTATACTACACCTCTGTGACTTTTCCTCAATCAAAGTAGCTCTGCTTCCCCAATGTCACTTGGGGATGCAAATCACCCAATCTTTGGTTCTTTAACTTTATGACAAACATAGATACCAATCATGTTCTTAAATATTCTCAGATTTTTTCTAAAGCTAGAAAACTTACTTTCATCTTCACAGACTATTTTAATTCTGAGTAATTAAAAATTTTTCTTCCAGACTCCTAACATCATCACATTTTAATTTTATTGTTACTGTTGTTGTCGTTGGCCGTACCCACGACATGAAGAAGTTCCTGGGCCAGGGATTGAACCCTTGCCACACCAGTGACCCAAGCGACAGCATTGACAGCTGGATCCTTAAGCCACTAAGGCACCAGGGAGCTCCCACATTTTTTTAATGATCTTACTCTTCCCATTGTTAATCTAAGAATTTCATCACAAGGAGCTGCTCTAATGAAAGCATGTGTAAGCAGATGCCTCACTGATTTTGTTTTTTCACTTTTGCTTTTTAAGGCCGGACCTGCAGCATATGGAAGTTCCCAGGCTAGGGGTTAAATCAGAGCTACAGCTGCCGGCCTACGCCACAGCCACAGCAATGCAGGATCCAAACCATGTCTGAGACCTACACCACAGCTCACAGCAACGCCAGATCATTAACCCACTGAGCGAGGCCAGGGATCAAACCTGCATCCTCATGGATCCTAGTCACGGTTCGTTAACTGCTGAGCCACAAAGGGAACTCCTGATGCTTCCTTTTTTAAACACAACCTTATTTATTGTCATCACCTCTACTGCCTAATACCTAGAGATACTTGTTCATTACTAGACCATTATTTCATCTGATTTATAGCCCTTTAAATTGTTAAATGTTGATGAGCCCCAAACCTCAGTCCTTCGATTTCTTCTATTTTCTATTTAATATTTACTTCCTATGTGATCGCATCCAGTATGCTATCTTTTAATATGCCAGAAAGGTCCATACTCTTATCTGTAACCATAGCCCTCCTCTGAGCTCAAACTCTTACATCAATCTGCCTACACAGAAGCCACAACATGTTCCACAGAAAGTGCTGAAATCACAGCTCCTGATACCCCCCAACCTACTCACAGCTTCTATTAAATGGCAACTCCATCCTTTTGGCTAGTTACTCAAGCCAAAGACACTAGAGCCATCCTTTCCTCTTGTTATCACATACCCACAATTCTCATCAATACTGCTTTCAAAAGATAGCCAGAATCTAAATCTCCTTAGTATCTCCACTACAACCATTCTGGTCTTTATTCACCTGAGATACACTGAAAAGCCTGATTCCCTCTCCCCCTCATCCTGATCTATTCTCAATACAGAAGCCAAAGTGAGCACATTAAAACCTGCATGAGAGGAAAGAGATTAGTCAGGGCAGAGGGTAGAGGCAGAGATGAAATACAAAGCTACACCAGAAAAGTTCTGAGTGACAGGAACATTCTTTATCTTGTGATAGTTTTATAGGTAAGCACAACTGTCAAAACTCACAGAATTGTATACTTGAAATGGACATAGGTTATTATACCTCAACACAAATTATTATTTTAAAAAATCATTACTAGAGCATAACTACTCAAACTCCTCCAATAGCTTCCTGATACACACAGTCTAAAAAGCTAAGGTTTCAGTCCAAGAAGATTCTTCCTGTTACTTCCGACAATTCCTATGCTTTCTGCTCACTCATTTCCTCCATCCACACTGGCCTCCTCACTGTTTTTCAAACATATTTGGTGTATTCCCACTTCAGGATTTTATGCTTTATTTTCCCTCTGGCTATGATGCTCATTCTCCCTTCATTTAGTTTTAAATTTTAACAAATTTCTCTTGTTTATCATGTTTCTTCCACTGTAGTATAGGCATGTTTTTTTGCTTTGTTTTGTTTCAGCCTCTTTTGTTCACTACTGTATCACTAGTATCTGGCACATGTAGAAGCTCAGTATTTAACGGAATGAACTGATTAGTCTTAATGCTACATTCTGGGTCTGGTGACCACATCTTACTGATCTTTAAAAAAAAAAGAACCAATTACAACAGAAAACAAACTTATGGTTACCAAGGGGGAGAAGGAGGGGAAGAGGAACAAACTGAAATTACGCAATTAACAGATAAAAACTACCATACAAAAAAAAGATAAGAAACAAGGATATACTGTACAGCACAGGTAATTATACTCAATATCTTATAATAACCTATGATGTAATATAATCACTTTGCTGTATACCTAAAACTAATACAACACTGTGAATCAAATATACTTCCATTTTTAAAAATACTCGTAGATAAAAAAATTAAATAATTTTGTATTTGACATGCTTTACTCAGTAAGATACTTAAAACAAATTATCATGAAATTTTTTTATTACTACAATCAATCCTCAGTGTATTTCAACTTATAGTGATTAAAATTTTCTATATCCTTGGAGTTCCAGTCGTGGCGCAATGGAAACAAGTCCAACCGAGAACCATGAGGTTGCAGGTTCAATCCCTGGCCTTGCTCAGTGGGTTACAGATCTGGCGTTGCTGTGGCTGTGGTGTAGGCCAGCAGCTGTAACTCCCATTTGACCCCTAGCCATTCTGGGAATCTCCATATCCCGTGGTGCAACCCCAAAAAGACAAAGAGAACAAAAAAAGAAAAAAAATTATATATCCTATAAACAATTATATAAATGTAAATTTGGATAACAAATGTTATATTTCAACTTAAAAAATACTCAATACTGATACCAACATTAGCCACAAGGGGGTCAGGTGTCAGAAGCAGAAAGGAGACCACACTAAAAATCCATACAAAATGAAAAGTAGGAGAACTATGACTCAGATAAAGGAACAAGAGAAAAACCCAGAAAAACAGCTTAGTTATCTGGAGATTTACCAAACTCCATGAAAAAGATTTTAGACTAATATAGTAAAGATAATAAATACACTTGGAAATAAACTGGAGGCAAAGATTGATAAAGTACAAGAAACACTGAGATTTAAGTATTAAGCAAGGAGAGATGCAAAATACAATAACTGAAATAAAAAATTCACTTGAAGCAAGCAACAGTAGAATACAGGAGGCACAAGAAGGAATAAGCGAGGTGGAGGACAGACAAGTGGAAATCACTGACATGGAACAGAAAAGAGGGAAAAAAAACTGAGAAGAAATGAAGACAGTGGAAGAGAACTCTGAGAAAACTTTAAATGCACCAACATCCATATTATAGGGGTGTCCAAAGGAGAAGAAACAGAGAAAGGGACAGAGAAAATATGTGAAGAGATAAGAACCAAAAACTTCCCTAACATGAGGAAGCAATCACTCACTCAAATCCAGGAGGCACAAGTACCACCTCACATGAGCCAGCACAGACATCATTAAAAAGTCTACAAACAATAGGAGTTCCTGATGTGGCTCAGCAGTTTACAAACCCGACTAGTATCCATGAGGATTCAGGTTGGATCCTGACCCGCTCAGTGGGTTAAGGATCTGGCATTGCCGTGAGCTGTGGAGTAGGCCAACAGCTGTAGCTCCAATTTGACCCCTAGCCTGGGAGCTTCCTTATGCCATGGGTGCAACCCTATACAAAAAAAAAAAAAAACACAGAAAAAGAAGAAGAAAATTTGGTTTAGGTGAGGCCAATAAATGCTGAAGAGGGTGTAGAGAAAGGGGAACCCTCTTACACTGTTTGTGGGAATGTAAACTAGGGCAACCACAGAGGTTCCTCAGAAAACTAAACATAGAACTACCATATATATGATCCAGCAATCCCACTCCTGGGGATATATCCGGACAAAACTTTCACCCTAAAGATGCACCTCAGAGTTCCCTTTGTGGTTCAGTGGCAACGAACTTGACTAGTACCCATGAGGACAGAGGTTCAATCCCTGGCCTTGCTCAGTGGTTTAAGGATCTGGCATTGCTGTGAGCTGTGGTGTAAGGCCAGCAGTTACAGCTCCGATTCAACCCCTAACCTGGGAACTTCCATATGCCACAGGTGCAACCCTAAAAAGATAAATATACACAGAGCCCTATGTTCACTGCAGCAATATTCACAATAGCGAAGACATGGAAACAACCCAAATGACCATCATCAGATGAATGGATTAAGAAGATGCGGTTCATACACAAAACAGAGTACTACACAACTATGAAAAAGAACAAAACCGTGTTCCTGTCGTGGCTGAGCAGTAACAAACCCATCTATTATCCATGAGGACGCAGGTTCAATCCCTGACCTATCTCAGTGTGTTAAGGATCTGGTATTACTATAAGCTGTGGTGTAGGTTGAAGATGTGGCTCTGATCCCGAGTTGCTGTGGCTGGGGTGAAGGCCAGCAGCTGCAGCTCCGACTGGACCCCTAGCCTGGGAAGTTCCATATGCCATAGATGCGGCCCCAAAAAGACAAAAAAAAGGTGTTTTTAATTTAAAAAAAGAACAAAATAATGACATTTGCAGCAACATGGTTGCAATGAGAGATTCTCATATGAAGCAAAGTCAGTCAGAGAGATAAAGACAAATACCATGTGATATCACTTATATGTGGAATCTAAAAAAGGACACAAATCAACTTGTTTGCAGAATAAAAAAAGACTCACGAACTCTGAAAAACTTATGTTTACCAAAGGGGACAGGTTGCAGGGAGAAAGATGGACTGGGGATTTGGGATTGCCATATGCACACTGAGGTATAGATGGAAGGACTGGCCAGTGGGGACCTGCTATATAAACAAAGAGAACTCTACCCAATGTTCTGTGATGATCTATGTGGAAAAAGAATCTGAAAGAAAATGTATGTATGCATATATATAAATGAATCATTCAACTGTACAGCAGAAAATACCACAATCTTATAAATGAACTATAGTTAATGAAATTTTTAAAAATGAAAAAAACTAAAATAATGCCATTTGCAGCAACATGAGTGCAAATACAGATTCTCATACTAAGTGAAGTTAGAAAGAGAAAGACAAATACCATATGATACCACTCACATGTAGAATCTAAAATAGGGCACAAATGAACCTATCTACAAAACAGAAACAGACACAAAGATATACAGAGAACAGATTGTGGTTGCCAAGGGAGAGTGGGGAGGGAGAGGGATGGACTGGGAGTTTGGGGTTGGTAGATGCAAACTATTACATTTAGAATGGATTGGGAGTTCCCGTCGTGGCTCAGTGGTTAAGGAATCCGACTAGGAACCATGAGGTTTTGGGTTCGACCCCTGGCCTTGCTCAGTGAGTTAAGGATCCAGAGTTGCCTTGAGCTGTGGTGTGGGTCACAGCTGTGGTGTAGGTCGCAGACGCAGTTCGGATCCCGCGCTGCTGTGGCTCTGGCATAGGCCAGGCGGCTACAGCTCCAAATGGACCTCTAGCCTGGGAACCTCCATATGCCACAAGAGCAGCCCAAGAAATGGCAAAAAAGACAAAAAAAAATAAAATTAAATTAAAAAAATAGAATGGATAATCAACAAGGCTCTACTGTACGGCACAGGGAACTATATCCAATCTCCTGCGATTAACCATGATGGAAAAGAACATAAAAAAGAATGCATATATATGTACGATGGAGTCACTTTACAATACAGTAGAAATTGGCACATTATAAATCAGCTATACTTTAATAAAAATTTTAATAATAAAATGACATAGATGATAAAGTAATAAAGAGGTCTAATGTTCTAATTTTACACATAATGAAACCAGAGGTAAGAAAAGATACCTAGTTTACTTCCAGTCAGTGTCTGATCTTCAGATGCCTAATAGTCCAAATGCCACCCCACTACTCCTAAATAGCTCAAATTAAAGGCTAAAAATTTCAACTTGATCATTAAAATGTTAAATTGTGGGAAATATTTGGGGAAAAAAAATCAAATACTTACAGTACTATGAAAAACAACACTGTGTCCCTTCCCTAAACTTTCTATATGAGCTGAGAGGTTAAAGCATATGGCTCGATGTCTTATCGCATCCAGTGTTTGTGCATCGAAGAAATCATGTGGCCGTGCTAAAAGTCAATACAAAAGAGGTAAATGTTTAGAAAAATATGACAGTCTGCCAAACAGCCATATTAATAGTTCATTTTCCATAAAAATGTGTGATAAGTAAAAAAGGCTTGCCTGTTGAACAAGTATCAATTTACTGTTTTTTTTCCAAATGTACACAATATTTCATTATTTATTTATGTATTCATTTATTTTTTATCTTTTTAGGGTCTCACCCATGGCATATGGATGTTCCCAGGCTAGGGGTCCAATCGGCCCTATGCCTATACCACAGCCACAGCAACATCAGATCCAAGCTGTGGCTGCAACCTACACCACAGCTCACAGCAACGCCAGATCCTTAACCCACTGAGTAAGGCCAGGGATTGAACCTGCATCTCATGGATGCTGGTCAGATTCATTTCTGCTGAGCTACGACGGGAACTCTGTTTTTTTTTCTTTTCTCTTCTTTTTCTTTTCATTTGGGCTGCCCCACAGGGTATGGAATTCCTGGGCCAGGAATCACAACCGAGCTGCAGTCAAGACCTAAGCCGCAGCTGCTGCAATGCCGGATCCTTAACCCACTGTGCCAGGCCAGGGACCAAACCCGCATCCCAGCACTCCAAAGACGCCACTGAGCCAATCTGTTGCACCACCGCAGGAGCTCCTCAATCTAGTGTTTAAATCCAAGATTTTTTTTGCTTTCTAAACATATCATCTGGCTGACAAGATTAGGATGTACAAAAGCAGAACTCCCAGCTAATGAGCAAATGTGGGTTAATTTCGCCCCTTGGTATGTGAGGTTCTAACCACTGACTGCATGATTCTACATTTCAGCTACTACCTTTTTCACATAATTTTACATTTTATTCCGGCATCTCTTTCTGAGTACCAGTCCTACATTTTCAACAATCTGATAAACATCTCCATTAGTGCACTATTGAGATCTCATTCACCTAGGCCAAACATACAAAATACACCTCAAGAATAATATACATTAATACGTAATCAAAAATTGTCCAGGGAGTTCCCATCATGGCTCAGTGGTTACTTAACAAACCAACTAGTATCCAATGTTCAATCCCTGGCCTTGCTCAGGGAATTAAGGATCTGGCATTGTCGTTGAGCTGTGGTGTACATCACAGATGCAGCTCAGATCCTGCACTGCTGTGGCTGTGACACAGGCTGGCAGCTACAGATTGGATTCAACCCCTAGCCTGGGAACCTCCATATGCCGTGGGTACAGACCTAAAAAAAAGACCCAAAATTTTTTTTTTCCAAATTTGACAAGTGGTAATATTATTTTTTTTTGACAAGCATGTTCTTGATTCTAAATAACCTTCTAACAACCTAAGAAAACCATAAATACACTTTTGAATGCCAATGAGTCTGCCAAAATTTTTCTAACTCCAAATTCCACCAACTGTCAGCCATGACTTTGGGCAACGTGCTTTACTTATTAGCCTGTTTCCTTATTTGTGAAATGGAAATACAACAGCTATAGGTTATGAGTGAGTAAAATAAATGCATATGAAAAATGCCTTAAGTCATAGTGTAGTTTACATTAATAAGGTTATGCCATTGTTTAAAATAAGAAATTCAGGGAATTCCTGTTGTGGCACAGCAGAAATGAATCCTACTAGTATCCAGGAGGATGAGAGTTCAATTCCTGGCCTCGATCCGTCCAGTGGGTCGGGAATCCCTCATTGCTGTGGCTCTGGTGTAGGCTGGGAGCTGTAGTTTCAATTCAATCCCTAGCCTGGAACTTCCATATGTCACAGGTGTGGTCCTAAAAAGCAAAAAAATAAATAAAAATAAAAAATAAGAAATTCACAAACCAAGAGTAAGCAACCTTTCATTGTGATCAGTAACAAAGTTATACACTGAAGATTTGATAAAAATATTTTAATTTCTATTTTCATCCCACTAGTAGTATTATAAATTGTATTGTTTTTATTCCTAATAAAGGAAAATAAATTTAGTATTTTATAATTATGGAGCTAATACATGTACTATTTTCAAGATCATCTGTAATTAAATTTTATTGACAATAAAAGAAACAGCTTGATTTGCTGGTACAGCATATTCTGAGTTACATGTATGCTGACTTATCATACTATTCTGACTACTATATGTAGTGGAGTGAATTTACCTCCACTATTCATGGAGCTCTCAGTACATCTATACAAATATACCAGTTAGCACACTCAACCTTGGTATTTTTTTTTCTCATTAGATCTTTCCTCAAAAGGAAATAAGCAAAACACCAGCTAGTAATAAATTAACAGAACCCACAAGACTAACAACGTAACAACAAGGGAGTATCAGTAAGGAAAAAAAAAAAAATGACATTTATGGGAGAGAAAAACTCATGAGAAACAAATCCCCTTACTATTTGATCTGTTGCTAATGAGGAAAAAAAGGTGTACTTTCTCCATACTCCCAAATATGCTTTCTCCTGAAAAGGATAAGCACTCAGAGAACGTAACAATAACTCACCCCTCTATATCATTCAAATCTACTACTCCTCACTCACAAAGAAGTCATCACTTGAATTAAATTCAGACTAATAAAAGAGACCCTCAAATTTCAGATTGTATGCATTCAGACCTTAACCTCATGTTATGTCCATATCAAGAATACTGAACTAGGGGGAGTTCCCAAAGTGGCTCAGCAGAAACAAATCTTAAGAATCCATGAGGACACAGATTCGATCCCTGGCCTTGCTCAGGTTAAGAATCATGATCTGTGGTGTAGGTCACAAATTCGGCTTGGATATGGCATTGCTGCGGCTGTGGTATAGGCCAGGAGCTACAGCTCTGATTTGAACGCTATCCTGGGAACCTCCATATGCCCCGGGTATGGCCCTAAAAAGACAAAAAAAAAGAAGAATACTTAACTAGGGAGTTTAGTTGTGGCTCAGTGGAAACAAACCCAACTAGTATCCATTAGGATGCACGTTCGATCCTCATGGGTCAGTGTGTTAAGGATCCAGCATTGACATAAGCTGCAGTGTAGGTCACAGATGTGGCTCAGATCCAGTGCTGCTGTGGCTGTGGTGTAGGCCAGGAGCTGTAGCTCTGATGTGACCCCTAGCCTAGAACTTCTATATGCCACGGATGTGGCCCTAAAAAAGACAAAAAAGGGGGAAAAAAGGATACTGAACTAGAACAGTCTCCAAAGTGGCGTGGGTCATGATCCATTAAGGTAGGGAAGAAAATAAAATCAAGTTCTGTTTTTCCTGTTTTCATATTGAGGTTTTTCAGTATTTCTTCTTGGTAATTAATAATATTCATTAGCAGGGCTAGGTGTATACACTATATTAATACACAAGTTAGGGTTGGATACTCAATCATTTAAGTTAATAAGCTATATAATCAAAACCCTTTGAAAACCATAAAAATAGAGACTCCTATTTTTCTGTGGCTCAAACGTATACAATAATCTAATAATGTTCTCTCCTAAATGCTGAGGATACAGCTCACAGTCTGGTAATTAAGCACATAACCACTGTATACATGCGTCACATCAGACTGTTAAGCACTGAGACACAAACTATACACAGTCTTGCTATTCACATATACCACTTTGGAGCAGATACGTTACTTCACTTTTACTTGAATTTTAACATGTTCAAATTTTATAAAAATTTGGGGGAGTTCCCTGGTGGTCTAGTGGTTAGGATTCAGTACTTTCACAGCTGCAGTTCAATTACCGGTCTGGGAACTGAGATCCCCCATCAAGCCACTACATGACTATGGCCAAAAATACATACATACATACATACATTCCCATTATTTTTTCTTTTACTAAGTAAAATCTTGATGGACACAACAACAGTCTCTTAATTCAAACTGTCTTAATTTAGAAAAGAATCGAAGTAGCCCTCAAAAAATCTAATTCTATACAGAGCTTGTATTCTAAAGTCACATATACTTACATTCCCTTAGCTACTACAGTTAAGACATATACCACTGAATTCTCACACTGATGGACCAAGATCCTACTGTTCATTACTAGTAACAAAAATAGATAAGCAGGGAGTTCCCGTTGTGGCTCAGGGGTAAAGAACCCAACTAGTAACCATAAGGATGAGAATTCGATCCCTAGCCTTGCTCAGTGGGTTAAGGGTCCAGCATTGCCATGAGCTGTGGTGTAGGTCGCAAACGCGGCTCAGATCTAGCGTTGCTATGGCCATCAACCCAGCCTAGGACCTTCCACAAGCCGAGGCTGCAGCCCTAAAATAAAAAAAATAAAATAAAAATAGATAAGCAGAGTTCAAGAATGGTAAAAACTGAATGAGCGAAAGCCCAAGATATAAACAACAGCCATCTAATACATAATGATTTTCAGTGAAACACTTACGTAATGAGCGTCGTCTTTTGTTCTTTAATTTCCTCCTTTTGTTCATTCCAGCTTTAGAAGGAGATTCTTCTTTGGCCTTTGGCTGGCTAGAAACTTTTGAGGAGTTCTGCTGACTGAAGTGTGTGGGTACATGGCGAGCTAGCCCTCCCTGAGAAGCAAAGCTGGCATTGCAGCCACCAACAACACACTAAATAAAAATAAAAAAGAATTGTCAGGGATTCTGTATAGGACACAAGTATAAATACAAATGAGTAAATATTTTGTATTATCAGAAATAAATACATAGTGTATTATCAGTAACACTACAGAACTAATTCCAGAAAGAATCTGAGGGACTGGAGCAACCTTTTCATTTTGTAAGTTGGACAAAATAACTCACATTAAGCAGTGGCAGACTAGAAATTTTCATGACTCCCCAACTTACTGCTTTTCCCACTATATGCGAGACAAAATAGTGGGCTCTTCTTTCCAGAAAAATATAAGAGGAGCAATAAGCTGTTTTTAGATCAAAAAATTATGTAATCAAACAATTACCTGGATTCCTGGATTTTTAAAGTCATTTTTATCTTAGGACATATGCTACTTTAAAACCTTCAGCAAGCTCCCTACTGTTGGCTATTGTAATAGATAGGAAAGAAATACAATAATACTGATTTTTAAACTATTGGGTCTAGTCTCAGAAAACTTATGTTCAGGTTTAATCTTATGGAACCCTCTATAAGTTCTATTAAATACAGTCTCTTCAGCCTTGTGTACTGGCAAGATTGAGAAAACAGAAGGTTTAACTTAACTATGAAAGTCAACTGTCAGATCTGCTATTTCAACAACGGGTGCAAAATGTTTGGATATCACTAAAATCACAATGCTCAAATGAGTCACAATACAAGTCTGCGTCTAGTTAGATCTTAGGAAAATAATATTTGCAGATCTTCCAACAAATGACTGTTACTAATTAAAACCAACACTATTTTCCAAAATGATCCCCAAACAGCAAAATCCAGCACTGGATTGCTAGTGGCTTTTCAATTAGTAACTTATCCAAGTTGCTTAGTTCCTGGCTTGACAACCTAACTCCAGGCATGCATATCTGTCATATCTGCCTGCCACCAAATAAATCAATCACATTATTCCCAGGTGGTTTAACTTAATCATATTTTTCTTGATTATACCACACAAAAAAGTCCATATGCTTCCAGTCTCTTTATTTCAATCTAGGTACCTCCACTATTTCAAACTTCTAAAAAAAAACACAATACAACCCTCTGTTAGTAGAGACCATGGCTTTATTCATAAAGTCTAAGTCTGCCCATGTGAAAGAGAGCTCATCCTCCTTCCTTCAAGGACATGCTCATACTTTCAGAGTATTACTAGACAGCTTATCCCAACTCATAAATGTTTCTAAAATCAATACTGCCTGAAAACATTTCACAGCAAGATCCTTATACAGTGCTATTAGTATTATTCTCCTTATTTCACTATTCAAAAGACATGTCATGGACTGTATTCAGCATTACTAACAAAAATCTTTACCCATTCTAAGGTGCACATTAAGTGAGAGGGAGAGGAATAACTCAAGATCTTAGTTCATAGACTTAACTATTCTATGTCCAATATTACACTAAATGCTAAAAGTGTAAGGATGAATAAGATACAGTTCTGGCCCTGAAAGAGCTTACATATGATCAGCAAGATATGCATGGAAAGGAACAACTTCAAAGCCCTATAGTCAGGGATAAGGCACAGAGTGCTATGGGAACCTTGAAAAGCAGCAATAAGTCCTAACCAGTGCTTATAATTCATTTAATTCTTACAACAACCCTATCAATAGTGTGGTCCTCAGCCTACATCAAGAATGTTCAGCTACAGATTCTGATCATGAGACGTTTAACATCTAAGTGCACAATTCAGTGGCATTTGGCATATTCACAATACTATATAACAACATAAGAGGTTATACGAGGAAGTTCCACATCCCTGCCCAGACTTGCTATTTTCTGTTTATTTTATTAAAGCCATCCTCATGAGTATGAAGTGCTATTTCACTGTAGTTTTTATTTATACTTCCTTAGCAACCATTTTAAATTTAAATTTAAAACCTGATAAACAATTTATCTGCTGAAAAACTTTTAAATATGTTTGGAATAATCTGAGTCTGTGAGTCTACTTCTCCAACTGCAAATTTTGTGAAATCTAAATAAAGATGACAATGAGGGAGGGGGGAGAGTTATGAATTTGCAATTACCATATATACACTACTATGTATAATATAGACAAACAACAAGGGCCTACTGTATAGCACAGGAAACTATATTCAATGTCTTGTAATAACCTATAATAGAAAAGGATCTGAAAAAGAATATATATATTATATATATTTATATATATATATACAAATACATATGTGACTCTCTTCGCTGTATACCTGAGGCTAACACAATATTATAAATTAACTATACATCAATTTTTTAAAGGTTAAAAAATAAAATAAATACAGATGATGCAGTTAGCACCTGAATTAAGAGTGAAAAGCAAAGTTACCTTAATGGGTTATTGTTTCACTGTATACATTTTAGCCATTAAGACATGTGTAGCTACTGAGCACTCAAAAAATACGGCTGGTTCAAACTGGAAAATGTTAAGTATAAAATACACACCAAATTTGGAAGATTTAGCATCAAAAAAAAAGCAAAACATCATTCTGTATATTGATTAGATGGTGAAATAACATAATGTGTTAAGTCAAATTATTATTTAAATTATTTCCACTTGCTTCAATTATTTTAACGTAGCACTGGAAAATTTTAAATGACAAATTTGGTTCACACACATTTCTATGATACAGTATACCACAGACTAAACCATGCAATACATATTTTTTCTTACTTCTCAGTTTTAGAAAATATCAGCCCTGTATTTCCTAATACCTATTCTAAATACTTTAAAGCATCTTTTGTGGGCCATGTGCCAGATAATTCAGGGAATACAAAATAAGTAAGACAGTCTTTGCCCCTGGATTCCCAGTTTGATACTGGTTATTCAAGTATGTTGAGAAACTCCAGTTCAAATTTTAGAACTGCTACTACAATTAAGGCAGCAATGCCAGTAACAGTTCGGATCCAAGTTCCCAGGTTTAAATACAGAGTTTGTGATATGAATCCATCCAGGATTATCCATAATTACAAAGGTCCCAGGAGGCTAACAGATTCATTACTGTCCTGTTCCTTCAAAACTGTAAAGAATATGCCCTGGCAATACACAAAACTGAGAAAGTAAATATTACAAGTTTATTTTAATCAGCAAGGATTCAATGCTCAGGAAGCAAAATCAATAATGAGAATTCGAACAGAAAATTGTTTTTATCTTTGATTTTATCAATCAAGAACAAAAAACAAATCTAAAAAAGAAAAAACAGAAAAAGTACAATGAGAATTTAGAATGAGTGAAAAGAGTACCTTTAATGAGAAGAAATACAATAGGATCAAACACATTTCACTACAACACAAATTCTACCACTCTAATAGAGAAAATAATTTCAAGCATCATCTAATAAACGGCCCACTCATTTAGTGTCTTTCAGAGAAAACAAGGTGAGAGACATATATCTGTTGCCTCAAATGGTACCTTCCCTTCTCTTAACATTTTGTGGTACTGAGTAATTTTCATGTTCAGGTATTCAATGTTTAACCCACACACACAACAATGACCACTGAACACATGGCGTTATGGTAGAAAAATAACAAACCTGTTGAAAAATTGTTTCAGCAATCAAGGAAAAAACTGGTTGTTGGACATGGAGCATTTTAAATGTTCTATCTCCCAAATCTACTGAAACATTCAATATGTCAGCCACCGTTACAGTCAAGTAGCTGTTCTAAAATTTGAAACATGGAATTACAGTTTTTACAAAGAGATTTGTCATAATGAAGCGATACTAAGACAGTCTTTGCTAATTGAAAGATTGTCTTAATCATAGTAATATTCCTGTAAGGTGCTATGAAAATCCACAAAGGGCTACTGAAACATGGAGCAAAAAACAAGTTTCACCGAAGACAAGGCAGTATTTATTAGCAATCTAAAGGAAACAAAAATTTCAGGAAACGTTGGATTCTTCGTTTTGACAAATGTACCACAATAATATGAGATGATAACATCAGGGGAAACAAACGGGGTGAAAGCACATGGGTACTCTCTGTACTATCTTTGCAACTCTTCTGTCAATCTAAAATTTTTCCAAAACAAAAAGCTTTTAAGAGTCTCGGGCAGAAAGCACAGCCTATACAAAACCACAATGAGGACAAGTGTGATCTACATGAGATCTACAAGCAGTCCAGTATGACTGGCTGGCACACAATTTCCTATGAAAGTATAGTAAGGAAATGAATGAGAATACAGAAGCAGGTAAATAAATATCAGATATGAAGACCTTATTTATGCATTATGCTAAGAAATATGAATTTTTTCCCTTTTAAGGACGCACCTGAGGTATATGGAAGTTCCCAGGCCAGGGGTGAATCTGAGCTGCAGCTGCCAGCCTATGCCACAGCAAACAACAAACATTGGATCAGAGCCACATCTGAGACCTATACTGCAGCTTGTGGCAATGCTGTATCCTTAACCCACTGAGTAAGGCCAAGGATCGAACCTGCATCTTCACAGACACTATGTTGAGTTCTTAACCTGGTGAGTCACAACAGGAATGCCAGAAATATGGATTTTAATTTGGAGAGGAGTTACCAAGGATTTCAAATAGCAATAACTAATTGAACCAGAGAAGATGAACTGGGAATAAAAAAGTAGAGTGAGAAGCAGTAATATAATATTCAAAATAACACTGAGAGGCAAGCAAATCAATAGGAACTGCTAATGCATTTAGAGGGAGTATAAGAGAAGTTAAGAGAAGAATCAAAAATAACACAAGGCTCTTAAAGTCAGGATAAGTGGATGGAGGATCTTACTATTTACTGAGTCTAAAATAGAACTATGTTTGGAATGGAAAACCAAAATTTTGTGCAAAGTAAATTCAAAATGCTCTATCAGACTTGCAAGCTGAATACTCTGTTCTGGAATCCAAGAGAGAAAGGACTAGAGATAAACAGAGTAATCAAATTATATATGGTATTTAAAAGCAAAGGACTAAATAAGAACAGCTAGGGTGAGAATTTGTGAGAAAAGAAAGTACTGTCCAACACTTAGGGAGTCAGGCAGAACATAGCCAGAGGCCAACAAAGCAGACTGCGAAGGAACAGCCAAGGAGTTTAAGGGGATGAAAAACAGGCAAGTGTGGTATCAAGGAAGCCCAGAGAAGAAAGTATTTACTTCTATTTACATTGTATGTATCTGTACCATACATAAGTAGAAATGTGCTGGCATACATTGGCAGATTGGCAAAGATAAAACAGAACAACAAGCTTCAGGAAGGTTGCTGAAAAACGACACTATGTTATACACTGATGGTTAGAATATAAATTGGCATGTTTTTCAAAAGGGGGAATTCTTTTTTTTCTTTTGGCCGCCACAGAGAATATAGAGTTCCCATGCCAGTTATCAGATTCCATTAGAACTGCAGTTGCAACCTAAGCCCTGTGGGCAACGCAGAATCTTTTAACCCACTGTGCTAGGCTGGGGATCAAACCAGGGTCCTGGTGCCTCAGAGATGTGCCAAACCCATGGCGCCTCAGCGGGAACTCCTGAAGGGGAATCCAACAATACTTTTCAAAAGAAAACCTAGACATACCTTGTGACCTCGCAAAATAGCTTCTAGGGACTTATATTAGCTCACAAAAATAGTTTATAAAAATGTGTTGACTGGAGTTCCCATGTGGCTCAGCAGAAATGAATCTGACTAGTACCCATGAGGATGCAGGTTCAATCCCTGGCCTCGCTCAGTAGGTTAAGGATCCTGCATTGCTGTGAACTGTGGTATAGGTTGCAGACATGGCTCAGATCTGGCGTTGTTGTGGCTGTGGTGTTGGCCAGCAGCTACAGCTCCAATTCATCCCCTAGCCTGGGAACCTCCATATGGCATGGGTGCAGCCCTAAAAGAAAAAAGAAAAAAAAATGTGTTCATTGATTATATTATGAAAAATATCTATCAAGGAATAGCAAATAAAATATGGTAAACTATCACATCAAATATTATATAATCACTAAAGTTAAGTTTGTTGACATGAAATGATATCTAATGCAGAACCAAAAGGGTAGGCTACATGTAGGTGCAAAATAATTCCATTTCTTTACTTTGTACATATGTATTAAGAATTCACATATATATATATATATATAATATACATATTTGAATATATATATTCAAACCGTCACTGCAGTCAGTGGCTCAGGTTGCTGCTGTGGCTTGGGTTTGATCCCTGCATGCAGCAGGTGTGGCCCTCCTCCCCACACATTCAAATATGTATTAGAGAATAGATAATGGTTTTCAACAGATGTTAGCTTATAGTTACACAGTCGTCTTCAGCTTTTCAAAAGCAAATTTTTTAATATGAAGCAAGCATTACTTTTATAACATACTCATCTCCATCTGACAGAGTGGAGGAAAAAGAGACTAACAGGAATTAAAAAGTTTCGATGGCTGTGAACTTCCAAGGTTTGTCATAGTCAGGCAACTCTTTCTTTCCCTGTTCTCTATCTCTTCTTTATTCAGGCTTCATTCTAAAGAACCACTAACTTTAAATGTTTTCGGTAAAGACAGTGTGCATGTTTTGAAACTCAACATCAAAATTATTTTTATCAATTATCCTACACACAAACTATCCAACTATATATATAGAGCAACTACACTAATATTAAGATGTGAATAAAACCAAACTCTTTGGTAAATGCTTGAAGCATATAGTAAGTATAATAGAAAAGACAAAAAGTATAATGCACACTCCTCAAAAGAATCAAATTCCAGAGTAATGGATAATAAGAGATAATAACAGTATTGCAAAGAAAACATACAGTATATACACTATACATTGCACAGGAGCCATTCTGCACTATGACTTAGTGAGCCACACTGGACCACAAGTACACAGCCCCTGGATTCATACTGCCTCTGAAGTCCTCAATCTGCCACTAACTGCTCATTATCTTAGAAAACATTTAATCTCTTTTATCTTCGTTTCCTCGTCTACAAAATGAAAGCAACAAGAGTAACTAAATCAAGAACTGTAAAGATTAAATTAGTTAAAATACAGAATGCAATAAAACATGTACATAATGTGGATGGCACAAAGTAGCATTATTTAAGCCTTTGCCAATCATGATTATTTCTGACCCCCTACTTCACTTTCATTCACTATACAACAAACACTAGAACAGTCAACACGATAAACTTGCAATCAACTGCTTTCACACTTAATTTCTAGACATTCCAAGCTCATTAGGCAGAAATATTTTAGTATTTTCAAATTTTGCCACCACAAAATATCAGTACGTATATGAAACTATATGCTATTCCCCAGTATACTCATTCTTTTTGCTTCTTTCTTTGAAAGGCATGTATTTCTGAATTAGTGGTGATAGTTGCATAACTGTTACTACATTAAAAATTACACATTCTAAGTTTTATGATACATAAATTATATTATACACACACACAGCTGAAATCATCTTCCCATCACTGTAAGACAAAAAACTTAGCTGCTTTTTTTTTTTCTTTTTGCCTTTTCTAGGGCCGCTCCCACGGCATATGGAGACTCCCAGGCTAGGGGTCCAACCAGAGCCATAGCCACCGGCCTACGCCAGAGCCACAGCAACGCAGGATCCGAGCCACAGCTCACGGCAACGCCGGATCCTTAACCCACTGAGCAAGGCCCAAACCCGAAACCTCATGGTTCCTAGTCGGATTTGTTAACCACTGCGCCACAATGGGAACTTCGACAAAACCTAGCTTTTATTTAATATCCTTCTCATCTTCAAATACTGAAGCCTGGCAAAGATTTTTTTTTAAACAGAATACAAAAAGCACTAAACCATTAGAAAAAAGTTGATTTCACTAAAACTAAAAACTACTCTTCAAAAGATCCCATTAGGAAAGGTGAAAGGATAACCAAAGACAAGAGTGGAAGAAGGTATTTGCACACACATATCTGACAAAGGACTTATTAGAATTTCGTATGTATTTTAGTTATAAGACAAATCATTCGATTAACAGTAGAAAAGGGCTTAAATAGGCGCTTCACCCAAAACAGGAAATTCAAGTGCCAAAAGCCCATGAAAATGTGATCAAGATATCATTACTCACCAGGGGAAAATTAAAGCCACAATGGGCTACCATTAATATACACCAGAATGGCTAAAAATATAAAGAATGCAAATACCAAAACACAGAGCAACTAAAACTCTCATTCACAGCTGGTGGGAATATAAAATTGTATGATCACTTTGGTAAAGTTTACAGTTTCTAAAGCTAATTATGCCCTATGCTACATAAAATTCAATAACTCCACTCCTAAGTATACAACCAAGAGAAACGAGTACATCTATGCAACTGGAAGACAGGTAGGAGTGTGTGTTTAAGACAGTTTGACTAATAACAGCCAAAGACTGGAAAGAACCAAAGTGCCCATCAGTATGAGAATGGATAAACTATGCTTTACTGTACACTGGATACTACACAGCAATTTTTTTTTAAATGACTGGTACATAAAACAAGAAGGGCAAGTATCATTCACTGCTATTTGGTTGAGTGAAAAAAGCAAAACACTGAAGTTCATACACCTAAGCCAGGATGATAGAAATCATAATCTGCCCCTGGGGAAGGAGCAAAGAATGCAAGGATAGACTGGAAAAGGACATAGAAATTCTGTTTTATCGGAGTTCCCGTTATGGCACAGGGGAAACAAATCGGCCTAGGAACCATGAGGTTGCAGGTTCGATCTCTGGCCGTGCTCAGTGGGTTAAAGATCCGGCATTGACGTGAGCTGTGGTGTATGTAGGTCACAGACTCGGCTCAGATCCTGAGTTGCTGTGGCTCTGGCATAGGCTGGCAGCTGTAGCTTCGATTGCACCCCTAGCCTGGGAACCTCCATATGCCACTGGTGTGGCCCTCAAAAAACCAAAAAAAAAAAAAAAAAGAAAGAAGTTTTGTTTTATTGAAAATATTCTTCAATGTAGTGGTGGTTACACAGGTGCATCCAAACACATGAAACAAAACTTTAAACTGTTGAACACTTACATGTACTTTAAATACTTTACATGTTACAACTAAAAAATTTATTTTCAAAGAGACTGGCCACAAGTATCATCACCTCATCGCCTCCTGTCTATACTATCAACTCCCACTCACCTACAGCTCCTTCCCAGCCCCATTAATTGGCCACTAAGCTATGTTTCCAGAGAACCTTTTGAAGGTCACAATTAGCACATACAACATTTCATTACTTAACTTTAGATCTGTATAAATCTAAAGAATATAAGCTCCCTGAAGGGCAGAGGTCTGCCTTTCACACTCACCTTCCCTCCCAAATGCCTAGCACATAGCCATGCACTGCAAATAGCAAGCAGCATTTCCTTGATTCTTTTTTTTTTTTGTCCTTTGTCCTTTTTCCTTGATTCAAATGATTCTTATTACTTAGGAATTCTATATGAATTCTCTATGACCTAAAGAACAATGCCTCACTAAATCATACCCCTTAACTTTTGTCTAAAAACATTTCTTTCCCAAACTCCAAAGGGAATATTCTACAGTTTCTAAAAAGAGTTGTAAGGGAGTTCTCATCGTGGTGCAGCAGAAACGAATCCAACTAGGAACCATGAAGTTTCGGGTTTGATCCCTGGCCTCACTCAGTGGGTTAAGGATCTGGCATTGCCGTGAGCTGTCGTGTAGGTCACAGACATGTCTCAGATCTGGCATTGATGTGGCTCTGGCATAGGCCAGCAGCTGTAGCTCCGATTGTACCCCTAGCCTGGGAACCTCCATATGCTGCGGGTGTGGCCCTGAAAAGCCAAAAGGCAAAAAAAAAGAGAGAGAGATGTAGGGGAGAAAAAAATCCATTTGCATGGGCTTTGAAATTAACCAGAACATCATAATCAACCAGCAACAGAACTGCTGCCTTAATCAAAACTTTATGGAAATGGCACACAATGAGAAAGTAAATTATTCATGGGCATTTCTATTGTGGCTCAATGAGTTAAGAATCTGACTAGTATCCATGAGGATGTGGGATTGATCCCTGGCCTTGTTCAAGGGGTTAAGAACTGGCATTGCTGTGAGCTGCAGTATAGGCTGCAGACGCAGCTCGAATCTGGCATTGCTGTGGCTGTGGCACAAGCCAGCAGCTGAAGCTCCTATTTGACCCCTAGCCCAGGAACTTCCCTATGCCACAGGTGCACCCATAAAAAGCAATTTACAAAAAAAAAGTAAATTACTCTTTTACTTTAACATCAATAATCTCTTATATTTATTAGCTGTATACTGTACAACTCTATGAGGTTAACTGTTTTTACCAGCTACATATTAGACAGAAAGTTTAAAAAGCTGTCCCAGGTTACATACTTCAGGGCCAGGAACTATAGATGACTCCAGGAAAGGCTAAGATGCTGAAGTTATAAGACCCATATGCCAACAGAAAGTTCAATGAAACTATTTTATTTTACATATTTTTTTAAGAAAATTATTCTTTTTCTTTTTTCCTTTTTTTATTGGAGTATAGCTGCTCTACAATGTTTTATTAGTTTCAGATATATACAGCAAAATGATTTTTTTTTTTTTTTAGGGCCACATTTGCAGCATATGGAAGTTCCCAGGCTAGCAGTCAAATCAGAGCTGCAGCTGCAAGTCTACACCAGAGCCACGGCAACTCAGGATCCAAGCCACATCTGCAACCTAAACCACAGCTCCGCAGCTCACAGTGATGCTGAATCATGAAACCACTGAGTGAGGCCAGAGATCGAATCCACATCCTCATGGACACCAGTCAGATTCTTAACACACTGAACCACAACAGAACTCCACAAAGTGATTGTTACACATATATATTTGTTCATTCTTTTTCACATTCTTTTCAAGAGATTTTTAAAAGAACAAAGAAAAAAAAAATCCAAATCCAAATTGTTAAGCATAGGAAAAGATACCAACCCTGGTAATAAAGAAAAGGCAAATTAAAACTACATTATGGAGTTCCTGTCATGGCTTAGTGGTTAACGACCCTAACTAGTATCCTGAGGATGCGGGTTTGATCCCTGGCCTCGCTCAGTAGGTTAAAGATCCAGCATTGTCGTGAGCTACCGTGTAGGTTGCAGCCATGGCTCGGATACCACATTGCTATGGCTGTGGTGTAGGCTGGCAGCTGTAGCTCCAATTTGACACCTAGACTGGGAACCCTCCATATGCTTGTAGGTGTGGCCCTAAAAAGACAAAATACAAAAAAAAAAAAAAAAGTTAGGATCCAATTTCTCATCTGTTATATTGGCAAAAAAACAAAAAGAGTCTGACAATACCCTCTTAGCAAAGCTGTTTAGAAGGCAAACTCTCTAACATTGCTGATGAGGGCACAACCTCTAGAGATAGTAGTTCGGCAATATTTATTAAAATCACCAATCCTTATATACCCTGTGAATGAACCACTTACATCATTTGGAGAATTTTTCCTACATATAAAATTACACATGAACAAAATCACATTATGTTCAAACATTATCACTGCAACACTATTTGCAACAGCAAAAAACATGTGTTGGAGTTCCCGTTGTGGCTCAGGGGTTAACGCATCCGACTAGGAACCATGAGATTGCGGGTTCAATCCCTGGCTTTGCTCAGTGGGTTAAGGATCCACTGTTGCCATGAGCTGTGGTGTAGGTTGCAGGCGCGGCTTGGATCCCGAGTTGCTGTGGCCCTGGTGTAGGCCAGCGGCTACAGCTCTGATTTGACCCCTAGCCTGGGAACCTCCATATGCCGCAGGAGCGGCCCAAGAAATGGCAAAAAAGACCAAAAAAAAAAAAAAAACCCATGTGTCTACATGAGTTTGGTCAAAATAAAATGCTAGAGACACAATGGAATACTATGAAACTGTTAAAAAACAAAAAGGAGATTATTCTCTGTGTGCAGATATGAAAAGATTCCCTAGTACAAAATATGTTACAAAAGCAAGGTACATGTACATGCAATAAAGATGTTAATGATGGGGGGAGCTTGGTATAGGACATAGCAGAAGTCTGTAATCTTTGTACTTTTTCTGTAACTCTATAAATGCTCTCTAACAGAAAGCTTATAAAGAAATAAGATATTGACAGTTTATAGTTTATTAGATTTTGCACAAGAAAGTAAGGAGAATACTACTACATATGTACCTGAATTCACTAAAAACTAATAACAATGGTTACATATTCAGGGGAGAGAAAATAAGGAACAAGAAAGGCAACAAGTTTTTCTTTTTTGGAGTTCCCGTAGTGATACAGTAGAAACAATCTGACTAGGAACCATGAGGTTGTGTTCCATCCTCGCTCAGTGAGTTAATAAGGATCCAGCATTGCCGTGAGCTGCGGTGTCAGTCAGATGCAGCTTGGATCTGGCATTGCTGTGGCTGTGGCGTAGGCTGGCAGCTATAGCTCCAATTAGACCCCTAGCCTGGGAACCTCCATATGCTGAGAGTGCGGCCCTAAAAAGAAAAAAAAAAAAAAGAAAGAAAGGGAACAAGATTTTTTACCATAAATTTTTTCTTTGTAATTTTTGACTTGTTAATGATTATCTTTTCAAAAAAGTAATTTTAGGAGTTCCCATCGTGGCACAGTGGTTAACGAATCCAACTAGGAACCATGAGATTGCGGGTTCGATCAATAGCCTTGCTCAGTGAGTTAAGGATCCGGCGTTGCCATGAGCTGTGGTGAAGATCGCAGACGCAGCTCAGATCTTGCGTTGCCGTGGCTCTGGGATAGGCTGGCGGCTGCAGCTCCGTATCAATCCCTAGGGAGCCTCCATATGCCGAAGGAGCGGCCCTAGAAAAGGAAAAAAAAAAAGTAATTTTATAAGAATTATCTCCTTCTCTAATGAAACCCAAAGGAAATTTAAAGCACCATATTTATATACCAGCAGATACTGTTTACGATTATTAAACTTCATTAAATACAAACTTTCAACTTCTATGTTATATGCTTTCCATAGTCACAAACCAAAATATTTTAAATTTTAATGAGGATAAAAGGAAAAAAAGGGAGTTCTTGCTGTGGCACAGTGGGTTAAGAATCCAAATGCAGGAGTTCCCATTGTGGCGCAGTGGTTAACGAATATGACTAGGAACCATGAGGTTGCGGGTTCGATCCCTGCCCTTGCTCAGTGGGTTGACGATCCGGCGTTGCCGTGAGCTGTGGTGTAGGTTGCAGACGCGGCTCGGATCCTGCGTTGCTGTGGCTCTGGCGTAGGCCGGTGGCTACAGCTCCGATTAGACCCCTAGCCTGGGAACCTCCATATGCCGCGGAAGCGGCCCAAAGAAATAGCAAAAAGACAAAAAAAAAAGAAAAAAAAAAAGATGGCAGAGTATAAGGACTGGAACTCACCCTCTCTCGTGGAAACAACAAATTTATAACCAACTGCTGAATATCCTTCAACAAAATAGACTGGAAACTATCAAAAAAGCTATCTTACTCCAAAACACAAAGAAGAGGCCACATCAAGACAGTAGGAATGATTACACTACATGAGCAACCCTATATCCACTGGGTGGAAGGCCCACAGACCAGAAAGTAACCATATCACAGAGACTCACCCATAGGAGTGAGAGTTCCCCATGTCAGGTTCCCACACCTGGGGATCTGGCACTGGGAGGAGCCCCCAGAGCATTTGTGTTGAGGGCTAGTAGGGCTTATGTGCAGGAGCTCCATGGGACTGGGGGAACAGACTATACTCTTGAAAAGCACACACAGGCTTTCATGTGCCCTGGGTCCCAAGGTAAAGCAGAAACTCCATAGGAATCTGGATTAGACTTGCCTACAGTTCTTGGAGGATCTCCTGGGGGAAGGACACTGCAGGCAAAGGCCTCAGGAATAATCATCAGCATGAACTTCCCTGGAAGTGGTCATTTTGGAAAAATCTGGTCCCACCCATCAGGGCTGAGAAGCTCCAGGTCAAACAAATCTAGTGAGCACACAACCTCATCATCAGCAAACAATCTGTCTGAAGACCCCCCCACACTGCCTCACATCACACTCAGAAAGACCCACACAACAGAGGGATAAGAATCAGCTCCACCTACCAGTGGGCAGGCACCAGTCCCTTCCATCAGGAAGCATGAAGCAAGCCCCTGTACTAACTTCAGCCACAAGGAGAGCAGACATCAGAAGCAAGAGAGGCTACATCCCTATAGTCTGCAAAAAGGAGACCACACTAAAAATCTATACAAAATGAAAAAGAACCCCCCCCCCCGAAAAAAAAAAAACAGCTTAGTGATCTGGAGATTACCAACCTCCATGTAAAAGACTTTAATGACAGTAAAGATGTAGTAAAGAGGATTCAAGATCCTGGAAAGAGACTGGAGGCAAAGACTGATAAATTGTAAGAAACATGAACAAAGAAATAGAAGAATTAAAGATTAAGCAAGCAAAGATGCAAAATACATAAGTGAAATAAAAAACTCACTAGAAGGAACCAATAGCAGAATACAGGAGGCAGAGGAAGAAATAAGCAAGGTGGAAGACTGGCAGAAATTACTGACATAGAACAGAAAAGAGAAAAAATATTGAAAAGAAATGAAGACAGTCTAAGAGAACTCTGGGACAACAGTAAACGCACCAACACCTGTATTATAGGGATGCCAGAAGGAGATGAGAGAAAGGGCCAGAGAAAATATCTGCAGAGATAAGAGCTAAAAACCTCTCTAACATGGGGAAGGAATTGCTCACTCAAATCCAGGAAGCACAAGTACCATACAAAATAAACTCAAGGAGGAACACTCCAAGACACATACATATTAATCAAACTGACCAACATTAAAGGCAAAGAGAAAATACTGAAAACAGCTAGGGAAGGAGTTCCCGTCATAGCTCAGTGGTTAGCAAACTCGACTAGCATCCATAAGGACATGAGTTCAATCCCTGGCCTCACTCAGTGGGTTAAGGATCCGGCATTGCCCTGAGCTGTGGTGTAGGTCACAGACGCAGCTCAGATCCTGAGGTGCTGTGGCTGTGGCGTAGGCTGGTGGCTACAGCTATGATTTGACCCCCAGCCTGGGAACCTCCACATGCTGCAGATGAGGTGGTAAAAAAAAGACAAAAAGAAAACAGCTAGGGGAAAGAAACAAACAACATACAAAGGAACCCCAATAAGGTTGTCAGCTGATTTTTCAGCAGAAACTCTGAAGGTCAGGAGGGAGCAGCACAATATACTTACAGCAATGACAGGAAAAAACCTCCAACCAAGATTACTCTACCTAGTAATGCTCTCATTCAGATTTGAGGAGAAATCAAAACCTTTTACAGACAAGCAAAAGCTAAGAGAATTCAGCAACACTAAATCAGCTTTACAACCAATACTAAAGGAACTTCTTCAGGTGGAAAAGAAAAGGCCACAACTAGAAACAGAAATATTACAAATGACAAGGCTCAACAGTAAAGGTATACATATAGTAAAGGTAGGAAATAATCCACATACAAATATGCTACCACAACCAGAAATCATGAGGAGGGTACAAATGCAGACACAGGAGATTTACCTGCAATTAAGAGACCATCAACTTAAAACAATCTTGCATATATATATATATATAGAGAGAGAGAGAGAGAGAGAGAGAGACTCATATCAAAATTTCATGGTTAACTACAAATCAAAAATCTACAACAGATACACACACAAAAAAAAGAAACAGCTATCCAAACACAACCCTAAAGATAGTCATCAAACCACAAGACAAGAGAACAAAAGAAGGGAAGATTAAAGACCAACAGAAACAAATCCAAAACAATTAATAAAATGGCAATAAGAACATACATAGCAATAATCACCATAAATGTAAATATATTAAATGCCCCAAAGAAAAGACAAGGACTGGCTGAATGGATACAAAAACCAAGACCCATATATATATATATATATATGCTGTGTTCCCGAGACCCACTTCAGTTCTAGGGACACATACATACTCAAAGTGAGGGCGTTCCCATTGTGGTGCAGCAGAAACGAATTGACTAGTATCCATGAAGACACAAGGTCTATCCCTGGCCTTAGTGCGTTAAGGATCTAACGTTGCCATGAGCTGCAGTGTACATCACAGATGCGGCTCAGATCCCACATTGCTGTGGCTGTTGCATAGGTCGGCAGATGCAGCTCCAATTTGATTGCTAGCTTGTGAACTTCCATATGCTGCAAGTGCAGCCCTAAAGAGCAAAAAAAAAAAAAAAACAACCAAATTGAAAGTGAGAGGATGGAAGAAAATATTCACTGCAAATGGGAATCAAAAGAAAGCTGGAGTAGCAATAATCAAATCAGACAAAACAGACCTTAAAATAAGGAATATTATAAGGACAAAGAACATTACACAATGATCAAAGGATCAATCCAAGAAGATATAACAATTGTAAATATATATGCACCCAACTTAGGATCACTTCAAAATATAAAGCAATTGCTAACAACCTTAAAAGGAGAAACTGAGAATAACGTGATAATAGCGGGGGACTTTAACACCTCACTTACAGCAATGGACAGATCATCCAGACAGAAAGTCAACACAGGCCTTAAGTGATGCATTAAACCAGACGGACTTAACAGATATTCATAGAACATTCCAACCAAAAGCAGCATTCTTCTCAAGTGCACAGAGAACATTCTCTGAGGCAGATCACATTCTGGGCCATAACAAATCGAGCCTCAGTAAATTTAAGAAAGTTGAAATCATCTAACAAGCCCCTTTTCCAACCACAAAGCTCTATGACTGGAAATTAACGACCAGAAAAAAAGTACAGAAGACACAAACATACGGAGACTAAACAACATGCTACCAAACCACCAATGGATCACTGAAGAAAGCAAAAAATACCTAGAAGCAAATGACAACAAAGACAAAACAATCCAAAACCTATGGGATGCAGCAAAAGCAGTTCTAAGAGGGAAGTTCATAGCAATACAAGCCTACCTCAGGAAACAAGAAAAAGCTCTAATAAGCAAGCAAACTTTACACCTAAAGCAACTAGAGAGACAAGAACAGACAAAACTCAAAGTTAGCAGAAGGAAAGAAATCATAAAGATCAAAGCAGAAACAAATGCAGAAACGAGGAAAATAGGAAAGATCAATGAAACTTAAGGATGGTTCTTAGAAAAGATGAAAAAAATTGATAAATCCTTAATCAGATTCACCAAGAAAGAAGCAGCCTCAAATCAATAAAATTAGAAATGAAAAAGGAGAAGTTACAACAGACATTACAGAAAGACAAGGGATCCTAAGAGACTAATATAAGCAAGTGTATCCCCAAAAACAATCTAGAAAAAATGGACAAATTCTTAGAAATTCTAAGACTAAACCAGGATGAAATAGAAAAGATAAATGGACCAATCACAAGTACTGAAATAGACTAAACTGAAATAGAAAAGATAAATGGACCAATCACAAGTACTGAAATAGACTAAGACTAAACCAGGATGAAATAGAAAAGATAAATGGACCAATCACAAGTACTGAAATAGAAATTGTGATTAAAAGAGCTTCCAACAAAAAAACAGCATAAGACCAGATGGCTTCACAGGCAAATTCTTTCAAACATTTAGAGGAGAGTTAACACCCACCCTTCTGAAACTATTCCAAAAAATTGCAGAGGAAGGAACATTCCTAACTCATTCTACGAGGCCACCCTAATACCAAACACCCTAATACCACCCTAATACCAAAACCACACAAAGATACCACCAAAAAAATCTGATGAAAACAGATGCAAAAATTCTCAACAAAATACTAGCAATGCATTAAAAGGAACGTACACCATGATCAAATGGGATTTATCCCAGGGCTGCAAGGATTTTTCATTATGTCTAATTGATCAGCATGATACACTAAACAAACTGAAGAATAAAAACCATATGATCCTCTCAGCAGAGGCAGAAAAAAGCTTTTGACAAAATCCAACATCCCTCCAGATAAAACCCTCCAGAAAGTGGTCACAGAGCAAACCTACCTGAACACGATAAAGGTAGTATATGACAAACCCACAGTTAAGGTCATTCTCAGTGGCAAAAAGCTGAAAGAATTCCTGCTAAGATCAGGAACAAGACAAGGATGTCTGCTCTCGCCACTTCTATTCAACACAGTTTTGGAAGTCCTAGCCATGGCAATCAGAGAAGAAAAAGAAATAAAAGGAATCCAAATTGGAAAGGAGGAAGTAAAACTATCACTGTTCGCAGATAACATGATACTATACCTAGAAAATCATAAAGACACTACCAGAAAACTGTTAGAGCTCATCAATGAATTTGGTAAAGCTGCAAGATTACAAAAGATTTTGCTTTTGTCTTTTTAGGCCACACCCATGGTATATGGAGGTTCCCAGGCTAGGGGTCGAATCAGAGGTGTACCGCTGGCCTAAGCCTCAGCCACAGAAACACCAGACCCAAGCCATGTCTGCAACCTACACCACAGTTCACAGCAACACTGGGTTCTTAACCCACTGAGTGAGGCCAAGGATCAAACCTGTGTCCTCATGGATGCTAGTCAGATTCATCTCCCTGAACCACAGTGGAACTCCAAAATACAAAATTAATACACAGAAATTGACTGCATTTCTATATATACAAACAATGAAAGATCAGAAAGAGAAATTAGGGAATCAATCCCATTTACCATAACATAAAAAGAATAAAATACCTAAGAATAAACCTACCTGTACTCTGAATAAGACCTGTACTCTGAAAAGTATAAGACACTGATGAAAGAAATCAAAGATGACACAAATAGATGGAAAGCCATGTCATGATCTTGGATTGGAAGAATCAATATTGCCAAAATGACTGTACTACCCAGGGCAATCTACAGATTCAATGCAATCCCTATCAAATTATCAATGGCATGTTTCAGAGAACTAGAGCAAAATACTTTAAAATTTGTTTGGAAGCACAAAAGACCCAGAATAGCCAAAGCAATCCTGAGAAAGAAAAATGGAGCTGGAGGAATCAGGCTCCCTGACTTCAGACTATACTACAAAGCTACAATCATCAAAATAGTATAGTACTGGCATAAAAACAAATATAGATCAATGGAACTTGATAGCTCAGAATTAAACCCACACACTTACAGTCCCTCATGACAAATGAGGCAAGTAAATACAATGGAGGGCACTCGCACTGTGGCGCAGCAGAAATAACTCCTACTAGTAACCATAAGGATGTAGGTTGGATCCCTGGCCTTGCTCATCATGCCAGGGATCTGCCATTGCCATAAGCTGTGGTATAGGTCACAGATAAGGCTCAGATCCCATGTTGCTGTGGCGTAGGCCAGCAGATGTAGCTCTGATTCTACCCCTAGCCTGGAAACTTTCAAATGCCACAGATGCAGCCCTAAAAAGCAAAAGAAAAAAAAGAAAGAAATTGCAATGGAGAAAAGAAGTCCCTTCAATAAGTGGTGCTAGGAAAACTGGACAGCCACATGGAAAAGAATGAAATTAGAACACTTCCTAACACCATACACAAAAATAAATTCAAAATGGATTAAAGACCTAGATATAAGACCAGATAGTGGAAAACATAGGCCAAACACTCTCCAACATAAACCAGCCATAGCTTCTCAGATCCATCACCCAGAGTAATGACAATAAAAATAAAAATAAACAAAGGGAACCTAATTAAACTTAAAAGTTTTTGCCCAGCAAAGGAAATCCTAAACAAAACAAAAAGACAACCCACAGAATGGGAGAAAATCTTTGCAAGTAAGTAACTGACAAGGGATGCGTCTTCAAAATATATAAACACCTCCTATAGCTCAATATCAAAAAACAAAAAAACAAACGATCCCATCAAAAAATGGGGAGAAGATCTGAACAGACAATTCTCCAGAGAAGATATACAGATGGCCAAAAAACACAGGAAAACATGTTCAACATCACTCATTATTAGAGAAATGCAAATCAAAACTACTATGAGGTACCACCTTACCTCAGCCAGAATGGCCATCATCAAAAAGTCTACAAACAATAAATTCTGGAGAGGGTGTCAAGAAAAGGGAACCCTCTTACACTGTTGTTGGGGATGTAAATTAGTGCAACTGCTATAGAGAACAGCATGGAGATACCTCAAAAAACTGAAAACAGAATTACTATATGATCCAGCAATCCCACTCCTGGCATCCATCTGGGAAAAAGCCAAGATTCAAAAAGATACATGTACCCCAGTGTTCACTGCAGCACGTATACCCAAGACATGGAAGGAACCTAAATGTTCATCAACAGAGGCGTAGATAAAGAAGATGTGGTACATATACACAATGGAATATTACTCAACATAAAAAGGAATGAAATAACGGCATATTTAGCAATATGGATGGACCTAGAAATTATCATGCTAAATGAAGTTAGTGAAATTGAGAGACAAACATCATATGCTATCATTTACATGTGAAATCTAAAAAAAAGATACAATGAACTTATTTGCAGAACAGAAACAGACTCACAGACTTTTAAAAACTTATGGTTACCAAACAAGACAGGTTGGTGGGGGTGGGGGTGCAGTGGGGGTTTGGGATGGAAATATTGTAAAATTAGGTTGTGATGACAATTGTACAACTATAATAAAATTCATAGAATTTTTTAAAAATGTTTCGAACGGTCAAAGTATGCCCATTAAGATACATATACTGGCTTCACCCAAGGCATGTGAAAGTTCCCTGGCCAGGGATGAAACCCACACCACAGCAGTGACCCAGACCACTGCAGTGACAACACCAGGTCCTTAACCCACTGTGCCACAAGGGAAACTCCAACAAACTTATCAACTTTACTGAAAAAACTCACATATACTTACCTTAAAAGGTTTGTCTCCACTGTGTGTCAGCATATGCCTCTGTAACCAGCTCTGACTGGTTGATGGAGTGTTATATACTTTACAACCTTTCCATAAGCAAACAAACACCTGTTAAAAGAAAAACCATAATTATTATCATCACTTATTTCAACAAGGACTTTCATCCCTTGTAAATTCAAATAAACATGGTGCAAGTCTTCAATTGACAAAAAGAGACATTTAATGTATTAGCCAATCAAAATGCTTAATATTGTTAAACCTTCTAAACTTCCAACACGAGAGGCATAGTTTTAACCCTTACTCCTTAAAGCTGCTGTCCATTTCATCAAGGGAAGCAATACACCAACCCAAAAGTGCCATTCAGAAGGACATACACAATATTAACAATACATCATTAGGAACTAGAACCATGGACCATTATTTACATTTTTCTTTTTACTGCATGAAGGAACAAGCATGCATTAATTATAGATATCCAGGGGAAAAAAAAGGTATAAAGAAAGAAGAACAATAAATCAAAATAGTCAACTGGTAGATACTGACAGTTTCATCTTCAAAGAATGAGTATTACAGACAACTAATCTGACAAAGGAAGCAAGAATATACACTGGAGAAAAGACAGCCTCTTCAATAAATGGTGCTGGGAAAACTGGATGGCTAAATGTAAAAGAATGAAATTGGAACACTTCCTAACACCATACACAAAAATAAACTCAAACTGGATTAAAGACCTAAATATAAGACCACATACTATAAAACCCCTAGAGAAAAACACAGGCCAAACACTCTCCAACATAAACATCCACCTCCTAGAGAAATAACAAAAACAAAAATAAACAAGGGATGAATATTGTAACGCTTCTGCTCTTGATTTTCTATTTTCAACTGCATGCTAATACTACCTACTTTTATATTACTCTACCTATTAAAAATGATTCTTCATCCAATTACCTTGATGATGAGGAAAAGTATAATACAAAATGTTAAAATTAATATAGTTGCAAAAGCAATGGGCATGAACTACTTTATCACCGTAATAGATCTACATTCTTGGGTTCAGGCAACTGAGTACGACTGGGTTTGGAAAAAAACAATCCAACAACTAACAACACAATCTTTACCAGCTTCCTACTAGTGAGATATCAACTTTTTAACCGATTATATTTTTATCAAACTGGAACATCAAAAAATGCTCCCCAACATCAGTAGAAGAAACATGAATCTACTGTAATCATTATCTTGACAGAACCACCTAAAGGCTCTGTTCTTTTCTAAGGTCAGAACAATTAAAAAGAGAGCTGCACTTTGAAGAGTGTAATGTACTATATACAGAAAAGAATGAAAATACACAGAGAACTGAGGAAACAATCATTAAACAGTTGAGAATAAAAAAGTCTAGAAAAACAATCTAAAATAACAGATCAATTTTACTCAAATCCACTTTACAAGACAGCACTAACTACTGCTGTCTAGCATGGCTTCTTAAAGAATGTTATTGTACATCCTGATTCCACAATGGATTTGCTGGTTTCTTTTAGTTAAACAGACGTAACACTTCATAATATTTCCTCCTTGGTATTTAAAATTCCTGCCCCCGGTACATGTTTATAAAATAACTTCTGAAGCTCTCAGAATTAAAAGCTACTTTTAATTAATTAATTTATTTTTTGGCCATGCCCATGGCACACAGAAGTTCCCAGGCCAGGGATCAAACACACACCACAGGTGTAACCAAAGCCACAGCACTGACAACACAGGATCCTTAACTCACTGCAACACAAGGAAACTCCAAAAGCTACTTTTTAAATCAATCTAGACGATGAAAAAAAGTCTTTAAAGCTACACCTATATGCTGTGAAGATTAATTCAACATTTGACAATCACATGTAGATAATCAGTGCTATGTATCAATTTCCACTTGCCTATAATTACTCTCAAGAGTCTTAAATTTTTCAATCCAAGAAATAAATAGATTGGTCTAAAATGCTCTCACAAGTCATACAAGAAACAGGTATGCCTTTAAACAAGTTATTTGGGAACAAAATTAATATTATTTATGGAAAATAATCTAACAGTGAAAAATTCTAAGTCTTAAGTAATAATCCCTGTGCTGAGTTACTCTCAAAGAAACAATCAGATAAATACTCAAATACTGTCCATATCGGTATCAACCACCTCATTTGAGAAAAACAACCTGACTTCTAATTCTTTTTCCTATAAATAAACATGAATACGGAGGCAATGGCAAACCTTGTAATTCCATCAGAGAATGGCTTCAACTGTTGAGTGGGTAAGGTCTATTCTAGATGGAATAATGTCTAGTAACACTATTAGGGCAGCAAAACCTTCAGGTTCCAAGAAAAAACATAACCTTCAACCAAGTGAACTGTACAGGAAATTAAATACAAAGAGATCATGGAATTTCTCGTCATGGCGCAGGGGAAACGAGTCTGAGTAGGAACCATGAGGTCGCGGTTTCAATCCCAGGCCTCACTCAGTGGGTTAAGGATCTGGCGTTGTGGTGAGCTGTGGTGTAGGTCACAGATGCAGCTCAAATCCTGCGTTGCTATTGGCTGTGGTGTAGGCCAGCAGCTGTAGCTCTGATTCGACCCCAGCCTGGGAACCTCCATAAGCTGCAGGTGGGGCCCTAAAAAGCAAAAAAAATAAAAAATATGAAGTGTAAAGAGATAAAAAGTTAACTAGGTTTAGTTATTTTTCAGGTGAAATATTTGAAAAATACTTCAGAGGGGAAGAGCATTAAACATGCACAATAGTCCTGAAACACAAAATGAGCACTAAAAATCCACATCAAGCATTCATTAAAAAAAAAAAAAAAAAACCTGTTTTAATCTAAATTTCCTTTCCCAAATATATTAGGAAGACCCTTTGATAAAAGAGGTAGTCCAAAACTGAAAAAGGGTCTTTCTTCAAACCTGAGACTTTTTAGATACACATTATATAAGAAACATTCTGGACTCTATTTTCAGAAACTTCCTCATTATAAAAATTAAGGCTGAAAACCAAGCACCATAGGAATTCAACCCAAGTTATGAAAGGAATTATTCAAGAATAACATCTGAAAAAAAAAAGGAGTTCCCGTTGTGGTACAGCGGAAACGAATCCGACTAGAAACCATGAGGTTTCGGGTTCAATCCCTAGCCTTGCTCAGTGGGTTAAGGATCTGGTGTTTCCGTGAGCTGTGGTGTAGGCTGCAGACGTGGCTCAGATCCCACACTGTTGTGGCTGTGGTGTAGGCCTGCAGCTGTAGCTCTGATTCAACCCCTAGACCCCTAGCCTGGGAACCTCCATATGCCACAGGTATGGCCCTAAAAAGCAAAAAAAAAAAAAAAAAAGACCAGTCACAGGTCCGATATACCATCTTAAAGTGAATCAGGATCTAGTTATGTTAAATAGAATACTGAGGCACAGAGGTTCAAAGTAGTCTTTCATGATAAATGAGATTAGTTACATTAGATTCTATTAGATGCAACAAATACAACAAAAGTATAACCAGCCCTTTCATACTTCGAAGCTACGTAATCTTGAAAGAATCACTTAACTAAATCCCTCTTTCCTTTTACATCAAATAGATGATATGAGCACACACCTGATATAACTCCAAAACACAATGAGAATAGAATATAAGATGCTATTTTTCTCTCAGAAGGGCTAGTTAACACAGGGAGTTCCCATCGTGGCTCAGTGATTAACAAACCCAACTAGTATCCATGAGGATGCGGGTTCAACCCTGGCCTCGCTCAGCGGGTTAAGGATTCCAAGTTGCCATGAGCTGTCGTGTAGGTAGCAGACACAGCTCAGATTCTGAGTCACTGTGGCTCTGGCGCAGGCCGTCGGCTACAGCTCCCATTGGACCCCTAGCCAGGGAACATCCATATGCAGCGAGTTATGGCCCTAAAAAGATAAAAAACCAAAAAAAAAAAAGACTAGTTAACACAAAAACTGGGTGTAATATTAGACACTGAAGGTCCCTTCTCAAAAATAACTGCCACAAAATTTTTCTGCCAGACTTTACAAGAAAAAAATAGCAACTTCAGATTTATAATGCCCTAACTTAAAAGATATAGAGGTCTAAAATTTCAGGTTCAGGCTTTCTGTTGAGAACGCCTCTAGAAAACGTCACTTACTGTCAGAATAGGTCAGCTTTACTTTCAGGGATCTCCTCCAAAAGGCCCAAAATGAAGATGGATGGCACAAACCTAGGAACCAAGGGTAATCTTACTCTGGTCCATTTTTCTGAACCAGTGTATTTATCTGAATGTATGCATGGCCTGTATCTATGAGGGTTTGTGTGACAGTACAAGATAAAGACAAATGCACTTACACCTATCTGGTCACTAACATCTCACACGTGACGTGCAGAAATGAATCCATCAAAAATTTTTTTCTCTGCTTTTTAGGGCCATACCTGTGGCATATGGTAGTTCCCAGGCTAGGAGTCCAATTGGAGCTGCAGCTGCCAGCCTATGCCACAGCAAATCTGAGCTGAATCTGTGACCTACATACACCCTAACTCACGGCAACGCCAGATCCTTAACCTACTGAGCCGGGCCAGGGACTGAACCCGAATCCTCGTGGATACTAGTCAGGTTCGTTACCACTTAGCCATGACAGGAACTCTGAATCCACCGAAATTTTAAATACATTGTAAAACCCACTACAAAAATAATACAGTGCAACCTGACAAAGTCTAAGCATGCATCAGGAAAATCCAATTATTAGTAAACTAAAATCAGTTAAATATACTCTAAATATAGAGCCAGTAAGCAATATAATTTACATGCTCAAAGGGGCTACAAAAAAAGCCTACTTTTACTACAGGATTTCTTCTGCAATAAAATGACACAAAGATTTTATGTTAAATAAAAGTTATACAGGAGTTCCCGTCGTGGTGCAGTGGTTAACGAATCCGACTAGGAACCATGAGGTTGCGGGTTCGGTCCCTGGCCTTGCTCAGTGGGTTAACGATCCGGCGTTGCCGTGAGCTGTGGTGTAGGTTGCAGACGCGGCTCGGATCCTGCGTTGCTGTGGCTCTGGCGTAGGCTGGCGGCCACAGCTCCGATTAGACCCCCAGCCTGGGAACCTCCATATGCCCCGGGAGCAGCCCAAGAAATAGCAAAAAGACAAAAAAAAAAAAAAGTTATACAATCTAAAATCAGGAAGGGGTTGAATGGATGATCTCATGGTTCCTTTTAAGCTCTTAAGGGAAAATTAGCTCAGTTTTTTCACAAAATGTGAACATACATTAGAGAAACAACATATTTTCTGTATCTAATATTTTGTTTCAAATCAGTCTGCTCTTTCAAGATCTAAAATGAAGGCTATAATTCTGTATCTTATACTGTTTAGCCACATTAAATGTATTAACATTTTCAGAGTTCCCATTGTGGCGCAGAGGAAACAAATCTGACTAGGAACCACAAGGTTTCGGGTTCGATCCCTGGCCTTGCTCAGTGGGTTAAGGATCCAGGGTTACCGTGAGGTGTGTGTAGGTCACAGATGCAGCTCAGATCTGGCATTGCTGTGGCTCTGGTGTAGGCCAGCAGCAACAGCTCCGATTCGACCCCTAGCCTGGGAATCTCCATATGCCATGGGTGCTGTCTTCAAAAGACAAAAAAAAAAAAAAAAAATTAACATTTTCAAGTTCCTCTGTTAAAAGATATGTAATAAACAGAGGACAAAATATTCAATAAAACGCTCAAAATACAAGAATAAAATATTTCTCATGGGGGATGGGATGGATGGACTGGGGGTCCAGGACTGGCATAGGCACACTGAGGTATATGGAACGATTGGCCAATGGGGACCTAGTATATAGCACAGAAAACTCCATTCAGTATTCTGTGATAATCTATGTGGGAAAAGAATGAGACAGGATGAGTATGTGTATACATACGACTGGGTCACTTCATTGTACAGCAGAAATTATCACAGCCTTTTAAATTTACTATACTTCAGTAAAACAAAATTTATTTCTCACTTATTGCAAGTGATATGACCAATTTCATGTTATGTTCAGGAGATATCAGACTGGCAATCAAAACTCAAAATGACCTCCTACAATTAATTCCACCTCCTAGCTGCATTCCAATTTAACAATTGCATTCCAATTAACAATCTATAAATAACATTTTATATAACATAAAGGTAATTCCTTCAAGTCCTCAAATAATAATATCCTATCATTCCCAACCCACCCTTAAGATCTCCCTCTGGCCCTCTCCCCTCCAACACACCAAAGAACATAAACAAAAGTAAACTTAATAGGAGTTCCGGTCATGGCCCAGCAGAAATGAAACCAAATAGAAACTATGAGGTTGCAGGTTCAATCCCTGGCCTCGCTCAGTGGGTTAAGTATCTGGCATTGCCGTGAGCTGTGGTGTGGGTTGCAGACGCAGCTTGGATCCTGTGTTGCTGTGACAGTGGTGCAGGCCAGCAGCTGTAGCTCCAATTTGACCCCTGGCCTGGGACTCTCCATATGCCAAGGGTGCAGCCCTAAAAAGCAAAAAGAAAAAAAAAAGTAAACTTAATAAAATGGCATGTATCAAATCATGTCTGCATCAAGAAACATAAACAGACTTCTTTCTGGCAACTGTTTTTAAAGTGAAAAATAGTTAAGACAGAAAAAAACATTAACATTAAAAAACATTAACACTGAAATCCTAGAAGATGATGCTCCTCGCTTAAGACTTGCGTGTACACTGAGAGAACACAGGGGTTGAAATGTGATTAGTAAATAGCTCAGTCTAGGTTTTGAAATATAGTCATCCATGGAATGTCCCTAAGAATACAGTTCTATTCTACTTAACCAAAAAAAAGGTTAAATTTTCTTGCTTGATTTTATTTTTTGAATAGAAGAAAGTACTCACATGATTCTTTTTTTGAAAGGTACATTCATAAAACTGTGTTTAAATGGTTAAACTTTTAATATAGAATTAAGTATCCATCCACTTTGATAGATGAAAAGGTCAGGAAAACCTAACCTCCATTTGACTTCAGCCTCCACCTATAATTAAAGTCTATATGACAATGACAACATAAATAGCTTTAAGTAGGGTAAAGCTGCCTAGTTCTGTACATGTGGGCATAGTGATTACAGGATACATTCAGTAACTCCATTTTTTCTACAAATCTGTAAAAGGCTGAAAACATTCTCATAAGGCTTTGTGCCAACTCGACTTGTAGATCAAGACTTAGAAATGTGAACTCTCCTATATCTACTAAGAGATCACCTACGTAGCTTGGGATCCTATATGCAGTTGCTAAGTAAAGTGACTAAAAAGCATCCTGCCATGGCTCAAAAGACAACCTCAGTAACATATACCAAATGATACCAAACACTGGCTCACAAAAGGTAACTCTGTAATGACTAAAAAACAACTCCAAAAGTTCCCATTGTGGCTCTGCAGTAACAAACCCAAGTACCTATGAGTATCCTTGCTGGTTCAATTCCTGGCCTCACTCAGTGGGGTGAGGATCCAGCGTTGCCATGAGCTGCAGTGTAGGTCGCAGACATGGCTCAGATCTGGGATTGCTGTGGCAGACAACTATAGCTCCAATTCAACCCCAAGCCTGGGAACTTCCATGTGCCAAGGTTGAGGCCCTAAGAGGAAAAAAAAAAAAAAGAATCAACTCGGTTAAGACAGTTCCACTAGAGGGAGTCCCGTTGTGGCTCAGGGGATTAAGAATCTAACTAGTACCCATAGGGTTGTGGGTTCGATCCCTGGCCTCTCTTAGCAGGTTAAAAGATCCAGTGTTGCCGTGAGCTGTGGGTAGGTCACAGGCACAGCTCGGATGTGGCATTGCTGTGGCTGTGGTGCAGGCTGGCAGCTGCAGCTCCAACTGGACCCCTAGCCTGCTGTAGGTACAGCCATAGAAAATCAAAAAAAAAAAGAAAAGATAGTTCCACTAGAAATGTGATACATGTGATACATAAAAACAGTTACCAAAGTAGTTTAACCATTGAGCTGGGTCATGCAGCGAAAATATCATACGATGAGCACAGTTCGTCAATACACCCTCTAGTGTCTACCCAAACCCCATATATATTAAACCTACCAAGACGAATGTTTACCTATCAAGTTTAAGTCATCGAAAGATTGCTGACACATTGCAAAATATTGTGACAACGGCAAATATTTCTTTAAAATTTCAAATGCAACACCACTGGTTAAAATGTTAGGAGTGCTTATTACAGCTGCATGTTAAAAAAAAAAAAATCAGTAATAGAGTGTCTAAATATCAATACAACCTTGGAAACAATTACCCATTCACTTAAGCCAAGAATATTTTAGCCATTTTAGTATCATTTTTATCTCAATGATAGCATACTGATGACAATGTGTGGCCTAACAAATTATCTATTCTAACAACGCGACATTAATTTCTGGAAAGAGTACTAAGTATGGTTTACCATTCAAGACAAACCTAGATAAAGTTGCAAAAATTTGTAATATTATCAATTTTATAATATTTTGGTCCATTACACTGACTCACCTAATTTGCTTTAACTCTTTATTCATTATTCAATAAAAATTCTATGAACTGACAAAACTATTCTCGAAAGAATACAGGTCAATACTAAGCTACCTCTGACAAGACTTGGGAAAGATTACCACAAATAATGAGTGCAGACTGCTGTTTAACAGGACTGTATACACTAATCCTGGTGCCAATAGTTTCTCCAGTTAATTTCAGCATCAAGGATAATTTAAGACCACTCTAACAACAGAAACCCTAAACAGTGCCAATTTCTAAAGGTCCTCAACTTAAAACACCAGAACCTTGGAATGTATCTTATTTATTTACAATATTCCCACTGTATTTTAGAAAGTCTAATTTCTTCAAAGTAATGTAACTCCAAGCAAATTAAAATTCAACACATGATATGTTCTATTTAATTTGATTCCATCAAATATGTGGGAAGTAAACAAAACAAAAAAAAATACATTGGAAAAAATAAAGCCTATGTAAAAACAATCCCAAATTACTTCGGAAAAAAAAAAAAAAAAACCCTAACAATTATAAATTAATAAAACTAATGAAAACAGGGAGTGAAAAAAAGAAATGACAAAACCAACCCCTCCTCGCTGACCATCTACATGAATGGAACGGATGTGATCTGCCAGATCTGGACTAGAGTTGAAGCAAGCCTGGCACTGGTCCCAACAACAATTATAGGCAATATTTTTGCTTGAAGAAGTAGTGCTTCCTTGTCCATTCATCATTGCTGGAGTTGAACGCCCACTGGAAATTGTGCTGTCTACATCCATTATAGTACTGCTTATGCTACAAAAGAAGAAAAAAGGCTGTGTTATTCCTAAAAATTCACTAACATGAATATGATCTTATAAATACTCAATTAAGATAACCACTTGACAATCTGCCCATAAAGCATACTAACCATATTTTCCATTAGAAAACAACACTGCTTTACAATTATTTAGTTTCAATTATTCTCTGAAGCTAAACTTCAAATAAATATTATCTGCAATAAAGTGCAAATCAAGACAAAACAAAAACAAAAACAAAAAAAGCTAGCACCTCAAAACCAGATATGGGAATAATTTAAGCAACTTTCCACAGCCATGAAGTTCCCAAGACTATACCCTACAGAAAACAAACCCGACACACACAGACAAACACACAGACACACAGACACACACACAGCTTATCACATTTCATCCACAATTCTGAAAAGCATAATAAAGTAATAAAGTGACCATGATTCAAAATCAAAAGGTTATCTTTAGAGTTCTGCAAATCACTTTTTGAACTGAAATCTTTTCTTCTATTCACTAATCTGAGAACACAACTATCACATCCTACCTCTTTCCATCTCAAAGAAGTTGGGAAATTTTGCTGTATTTTCCCTTCTTAATAAAAAGGCAAAAGAGGAGTTCCCGTCGTGGCGCAGTGGTTAACGAATATGACTAGGAACCATGAGGTTGCGGGTTCGGTCCCTGCCCTTGCTCAGTGGGTTAACGATCCGGCGTTGCCGTGAGCTGCGGTGTAGGTTGCAGACGTGGCTCGGATCCCGAGTTGCTGTGGCTGTGGTGTAGGCCGGTGGCTACGGCTCCGATTCGACCCCTAGCCTGGGAACCTCCATATGCCATAGGAGCGGCCCAAGAAATAGAAAAAAAGACAAAAAAAAAGGCAAAAGAGAGAAAACTGAGTTCAATAAAAAGTTTCCCTGGTTTTCCCAAAGTCCAAATAAAAAGTATTTTCCTGGCACTCAAAAAAACTTTTAAACCTTTATGTACCAAAAAGACTGAAAAAGCCAATCAATCCCCTTTACTTTTTATATACTAAACAAAGTATTAGTAATTCTTCTTGTTTACTAAAAAATGACATTAGTAACAAAAGTAATTTAGTAATTTTGAAAGCTCAAAATTTCACATCATGGTAAAATATAACATCCTTTGCCTTCATTTTATAAGCAATTCACTTTATTTTCTTTTTTCAGTATCTTCTCAATAGAGAAATTACACAGAAGCAGTTTCAATCACAGAAGGACCAATAGTAAGAACGCTTCAGATTAAAGCCACCGAAAGCCATATATCTGCCTGCAAATTAAGTACCAGTAAATTATAAAAATATTAATTTTTTTTTGTCTTTTTGCCTTTTCTAAGGCCACTCCCGCAGCATATGGAGGTTCCCAGGCTAAGGGTCCAATCGGAGCTGTAGCCACTGGCCTACGCCATAGCCACAGCAACACAGGATCCAAGCCCCATCTGCAACCTACACCACAGCTCACGGCAACACCAGATCCTTAACCCACTGAGCAACACCAGGGACTGAACCCACAACCTCATGGTTCCTGGTCAGGTTCGTTAACCACTGAGCCTCAATGGGAACTCAAAAAATATTAATTTTTAATGCCTCCCTATCTCCAAGTTTTTAATATAAAAAATCTCAAAGACACAAAAATGTCAATCTAAATCTGAACTCATATATTAGAGAAGAAACTAGTGGTTAAGAATGGTAAGTGGAAAGTAGCAAGTGGTAGGATGGGGTATGGGCTTAAGAGGTACGAACTACGTATAAAATAAATAAGCTAGGTTAAACAAGGATGTACTGTACAACACAGGGAATGCTACCAATATTTTATAACTAGTAAGTGGAATATAACCTTTAAAATTTGTGTATCTTTATGTTGTACACCTGAAACTTATATAATATGGTACCATCAACTATACCTCAATATAAATAATTAACACTATCTTGTTTGCTGTAATTTTTTCCCTAATGATCTGAAAGTTGCAAACACGATGCTTCAACCACAGCATTTCAGAACATGCCTTCTAAAACTAAGAACATTCACCTAAAACTATCACAACCTTATTTGTTCACATCTAATAAACTGAATTTTTGACTTATTAAAAAGGCTTAATGATGATTTGTGTCTAACATTAAATACACCCATTATAAAAAGATAACAGAAATTTTTCATAGGATGTTTCAGGTACAAAAAATGTCTCAGATTTCCTTTTAAAGGATATTCATATATTTAAGTCTATCTGGTTATCTACCAGTCAATATAGAGATTCTAAATTTGAACTCTAAAACTTCATTCTGAAACTCTATAATCTCTAAAACACTCTCAAATGAGAATCAACTCTTGACTATCCAAAAATTTATTCATATAGTTTGTTTCTGCAGGAATAAACTAAAGATCTGGTGATTTCCTATGTGGAAATACAAATTACTATTTGAGCCCTAGAAATTTCAAGTTCCATGAGGTCCTTAACTGCAAAATGATTACCTATTTTCCTTATCACTTGCTTCATATATTTTAAAACATTTTAACTGTAAAGTTCATACTTTCGTAAATCATACTAATTATCTCTAAAGGCAAATAATAGAGAATATTAACAGTTTTAAACAAACAATCACACTCAATTTATACACAATCTCAGAAAAGACAAATCTCAATGACCTAACTGGGGTACAATCTCCAAGATAAAGTTAAAAAAAAAAAAAGCCATAAAAGCACAGGGTAGTCATGTTCCAATGTGCATACCTAAGTGGAGGGAGACAGAATTAGATAAGCTATCCTGCACAGGCAAACCTCCTGAAGGATATACAAAACACTGCCAAGGCAGGGTGGGTAAGGGAAGTAAGAAAGAAACTTTCACTGTAAATCCTCTTTAGTATCATTTTAGCCACATATCTGCACAGCTTTTATTTAAAAAGCCAAAATTAGCTGAAAATGAAACCAAATCAATTTTCTCTAAATTGAACAAAGGAAAGCAAAGTCAATGAGAGACTTGCCTTGTGATAAATCCTATTAACGACATGAGGAGTTGCCTTGTGGTGCAGCAGAAACGAACCCAACTAGTCCATGAGGATGTGGGTTCAATCCCTGGCCTCGCTCAGTGGGTTAAGGATCCAGTGTTGCCATGAGCTGTGGCGTAGCTCGCAGACGCAGCTCGGATTTGGTGGTGTTGCGGCTGTGACTTAAGTCAGTAGCTGCAGCTCTGATGCTACCCATAGGCTGGGAACTTCCCTATGCTGTGGGTGTGGCCCTAAAAAAAAAAAAAAAAAACCTACTGATACAGAGTCTACCTACATAGTACTTAGCATATTTTGCCTATTAACTTTACCAGAGAAGGTGAAAGGTGAGCCTTTCAAGTCCAAACAGCCGTGAACACTAAGCAACAGTACAACACTGTCTACATGCACTGTCATTCACTTGAAAAGCAGTACTTCATGTAGATACAGATCTTCATAAAAGGAGAGCATAATGCAGGTGTTAAAGCACATGAACTTTGTCTACCATTAGCAATAAGCTGCAAATGCAATGGCAGAGGGGCTGAGGGGCAGGTCCCCTGCCCTGGAAGACTCAAGAGAGACACTCCACAATTGGGCAGTATCCACAGCGCCTCCAACAGCCCAGCAGGGCAAACTGCAGTCCTGCTTCATGATCCCCTCTGTGCTCCTCCAACTTCTAGAGAATGTTCAATCCTAAACCTCCAGGCTCTCTTTTGGCCCCAGATTCATGATAGAATCATATATTCTCTTCAGTCCCAGGACTGATAAAGCAACAGTCCTGAGCAGGAAAGGACACGCGACAAGTTACAAGTAACTTCCAACTTTGACAGGACCAATTTCATAGAAAGCAGTGTCCTTCCTATAATAGTAGGATAACAAGATGATCAGAACTAAAAGGTGACACCCACCTGTCTAGGTTCAAGTACATATTAAAATCTTTCATTCGGTGAATTTTCCTTCCTAGTGAACACTTGATTATTCTGTAAAAAGTGAACAAAAGCAGCCTGGTATTTGGAAGAAAACGTAAGCCAGAGAAGGCACTCACTCTATTCAGAATTTCCATAATTTAAAGCAGTGTTTTTCAAACTAAAGTGTATATGAACACCTGAGATCTTATTAATTACAGATTCTGATTCAGTGGGTTTGGGATAGGACCTAAAAATCTAGATTTTTAACAGGGGCCTACTTGTGATGATGTTGCTCCCATTTTAAGCAGCAAGACTCTAAGAGTTCTTTCAATATTATTACCCAACTCTGACTAGACTACCTGAGGAACTGTGTCATACTGTAAAATAAGCTAAAGTGACTGTGTGCACACGCACACACACACACCATGACAACAGAAAATCGGTTAAGTTTTAAAAAAAAACAAGCCACATACACACACATTTATTAGAGATTCCAATGCAATATTTAGGGAAGAATATAAGACATTCTTACCGTAACGTTCCTTTTTTCCTCTTTTCCATGGGCCTTTTTAAGAAGCTGGCAGATCAGACCTCAACATTCAGAGTCACTAACTACATGGATTTTATGAAAATGGTTTCCTTTGGGAACTCAAGGGCTAACTCACACATACAAGAACAGCCTCTTCTTTGAGAACTCAAATTACTTCCAAACAAAACATCTGTTCTGTGGATGTGACCACAGCCAACAGGACTGTCAACATTGAGAAGATCAGCTTGCTAAATGACAAGATATAGGAGCAGAGGAAACAACACATGGATGCCATGTTATCACCACCAAGGAGAAGACCAGTTTTAATCTAACAGAGTAAGAAAAGTTCACTGACAACGGATTCAGATTCTGCACTGCAAATAATCTTTAAAAAAACTATCACTTGTCAAGTTTTGGCATATTATCAAATAGCCACACAATTACCTTAAAACACCTACTAAATACTCCTTCCTTTTCCAACCAAATATTCACATATGGCCAGATTTTCTTCATATGGCTCAATCAAATGAATGCAGACACTGCATCAGACTGAATGCAGAAGCAGATGAGAAATCCGTTGTTAAGCCAGACATTAAATATAAAACAATGGAGTTCCTATTATGGCACAGCAGAAACGAATCTGACTAGTATCCATGAGGATGCGGGTTCGATCCCTGGCCTCACTCAGTGGGTCATGGATCAGGCACTGCCGTGAGCTGATATAGAGGCCACAGATGCAGCTTGGATCCCACATTGTTATGGCTGTGGTGTAAGCCTATAGCAGCAGCTCTGATTCAACCCCTAGCCTGGGAACTTTCATATGCCTTGGGTACGGCCCTAAAAAGCAAAAAGTTAAAAAAAAAAAAAACCTTTCTGTTGGGAGTTCCCATTGTGGTTCAGTGGTAATGAATTCAACTAGTATCCATAAGGACATGAGTTCAATCTCTGGCCTTGCTCAGTGGGTTAAGGATCCAGCGTTGCCATGAGCTGTGGTGTAGATCGCAGATGCGGCTTGGATCTCAAATTGCTGTGACTGGCATAGGCCAATAGCTACAGCTCCGATTCAACCCCCTAGCCTGGGAACTCCCACATACCATGGGTGCAGCCCTAATAAGACAAAAACAAAAACAAACAAACAAACCAAAAAAAAAACTTTCTGTTGCATATAATTAGTTTTATTCTTAAATTAATGTTTTTAGGATTCACAGTTTTGACTTTTGATCCTATAATGGTGATAAATATAGCCTACATAAACAAAAGGTCTCTGGTTTCTTCAAAATGATCCTTAGGAGCAAAATGTTTGAGAACTGCTGATCCAGACTGTATCTAAAGCAAGCCTTAAAGGTCTCTCTGAAATAGACTGGAAAAAGGATGTTTCTAACTTGAAATATTTTGTTGTTGTGGCCACACCCATGGCATTCAGAAGCTCCAGGGCCAGGAGTTCCCGTCGTGGCGCAGTGGTTAACGAATGCGACTAGGAACCATGAGGTTTCGGGTTCGATCCCTGCCCTTGCTCAGTGGGTTAACGATCCGGCGTTGCCGTGAGCTGTGGTGTAGGTTGCAGACGCGGCTTGAATCCCGAGTTGCTGTGGCTCTGGCGTAGGCTGGCAGCTACAGCTCCGATTGGACCCCTAGCCTGGGAACCTCCATATGCCGCAGGAGCGGCCCAAGAAATGGCAAAAAGACCAAAAAAAGAAGCTCCAGGGCCAGGGATCAAACCCTCATGGATACTAGTCAGGTTTGTTACTGCTGAGCCACAATAAGGAACTCCATCTGGTCACTTTTATACATGAAGTAAAGACTATTAAGACTATTTAGTGGAGTTCCTGTCGTGGCACAGTGGTTAATGAATCTGACTAGAAACCATGAGGTTGCGGGTTCGATCCCTGGCCTTGCTCAGCGGGTTAGGGATCCGGCATTGCCACGAGGAACATTTTACAGGATCAAGCAGTATAAATTTGGTTTAACTTTGTAATTAATAATAAATTTTGGATTGAAGTAAGTATACCTGTAGTTTCAAATTGTAGGTAAACATAACCACCACACACAGAGGATTCCTTATCTAATAATATAATAGGGTAAGCTATCATTTGGTTAAAAGGTGATATTCCTTTCATCTATAATAAAACTGCCACTTACTAACAGATTACTCAAAGTCCCACACCTCTAATCAAAATTATTAAAAGTTAAAATTCAAAACAATATAAAACATTTAAAACAATCCTATATTTTTGGAAAGTCTGAAGTTGTATGCTTGATATTACACAACATTAAGAATGAAACTCTTGGGAGTTCCTTGGTGCCCTAGTGTTTAAGGATCAGCATTGTCACTGCTGTGGCATGGGTTACTACTGTGACTCAGGTTTGATCCCTCGCCACCATGCTGTGGGCGTAGCAAAAAAAAAAAAAAAAAAAGTTAAAATATTTTAATTAAAAATTTTTTTAAAAAGAATGAAACCTTTTGCTTCAGTTATCCATACCATTCCTCACCTCCTTTTGTTAAGAGATTATAATTTGCACCCTATTCCTTACTCAAAGCATTGACAAAGAGATTAAAAGCTAAAACTGGGAGTTGCCGTCGTGGCGCAGTGGTTAGTGAATCCGACTAGGAACCATGAGGTTGCGGGTTTGGTCCCTGCCCTTGCTCAGTGGGTTAACGATCCAGCGTTGCCATGAGCTGTGGTGTAGGTTGCAGACGAGGCTCGGATCCCACGTTGCTGTGGCTGTGGTGTAGGCCGGTGTCTACAGCTCCGATTCAACCCCTAGCCTGGGAACCTCCATATGCCGCAAGAGCGGCCCAAGAAATAGCAGCAACAACAACAAAAAAAAAGACAAAAGACAATAAAAAAAAAAGCTAAAACTGAAAAAGTTAAAACAAACAGGTACTTCAAGGAACCTATGAACCACCTGTTACATTTTATGACTTTATCCTAAAGAAAAAGGGGATTCCGTAACTTACTATATTAAAATTTGTATAAAAAAAGGCACTGTTTTTAAATCTGACTTCCCATTCTTTACTGCAACTTTGTGAGTGTTTGCTATAGGCCCAACATTGTTCTATGGGCTTTTGTCAGACTGTATTTTTCAAAGATGGCCACACATACATCTTCCCACATCCTCTTCTTACAAAGTGCCATCAAAGGGGTGGGGTGGGAGGGGTCTATACTATCTCCACTTGATCTGAGTAGGCCTGAAACTCTTGCAGAAGTGACTGCCAGACTTCCACGGCTACGTCATTAAAGGCAATACAGCTTCAGCCTGGCTCCCTCTTGGGACACACAGCTTTGGAGACCTGAACCACTGCTCCGTAAAGAAATCTGGCTCCGCTGAGGCCACTATGTTAAAGAGATTCTTTGAAGAAAGTACACAGAGCCAGAAGCCCCAGCTGTTTGAGTCTTCTCAGCCCAGGCACCACACACATGACAGACTGGCTAGTGAGAGAGCTTTCTGGTGACTGCAATCCCCACCCCAGACTTTATGTTGCTCAAAAATGACACCAAGCAGAGCAGGGATGATCTAAATGCATCAAGCCCAACTCAAATCATAGATTTGCAAGCAAAATAATGTTTTAAACTACTAAATGCTGGAGTTGGCTGTCGTGCAGCCATAGCAACTGGAACAATGCTTGATGTGTGTTAACTCATGGAATGCTTACAACAACCAAAGTAATTACGAATTATTTACTAATACTCAAGTATTAGTATCCTCATCTTACAAATACTAAGAGGGAGTGAGCAGATAAAAGACTGAAACACAAAAATTATGTGACCTTGCCCAAAGTCACACATGTACAAAACACTAATGCCAAACAATTTTTCTGCCACATTTACACAAAGGAAAAGTGAGTAAATTATGGAATTAGGAAATACTCAAATGCTGTCTGAATTAAACATCAAGATAAACTAATCCTCAGTTTCAACTGCTGTGTCTTCAAAGAAGACAAGAAGTTGTTTCTTTGCTTCTGTACATCTATAGCACACTTAGACAAAAGATAGTATTTACACATACTTTGACTCATCTGGACAGACGGTTTTACTCACAAGATGAACTATTAAATCTGATTTCTACAAGTCAATTAGCCTCATTTTAAAAAATCCAAGGTCAGTCATAGAAAACACTATTGTCAGGTAGAACTTGTCCCAAATTTAGAACTTAGGCCAATGAAACAGATATGAGCCTAACAATGTCAACATAAAATCCAACTCCAAAATATTAATTCCAGGGATGAGGCTGTCACTTTATTTTCTATATTATTTTTTGGCCACACCTGTGGCATGCAGAAGTTCCCAGGCCAGGGCTCGTACCTGAGTCAAGGAGTGTCAACACCGAATCCTTAATTTTGAGGCTACCAGGGAACGCCACTTTACTTTTTATTTATCAAAGAACAGTTATGAAACTGATCTGATTAAGGAATTTAGACCACCACATTTGATTTCTATAAGGCGAACTGGTTTTGCCTCCCAAACTGCTATGGTATTAGAGGGTTTCAGACCTTTAAACTCAAACAATTCAGGGAAAAAAAAGTAAAGGTAAGTGCCTCACTTTTTATATGTGCTATATACACTCAAGTAAAATTCCCTAAGGTCTTTCCTACTTATCTAATGTGGAAGAAATTCTCCTTTCACTTATAAACTGGTGGATTTGTACTATGAATCACCTATAAACCTATTATTTACAGTAAACACCGAAACTGAGCTAGTGTACACAAGTAAATGCTCACATAGTCAAATCTTCAGTGACAAATTTAAGTAGCCTTTTTAAGGCAAGTAAAATATATGGCTTTGTCACAATGAGATAACCATAAAAATTAATTGGTGGCACACTAAAAATCATTAGCCAACACCAAGATATTATTACTATTATTACTGTAATTACAAGCTATTATCACTATAATTTTAAAAGCTAAAATGGATTTTTCTAATCAAGAAAAAGACTACTCTCTATACCCACAATTATTTTTCAGAATAAAAACAAAAGATTTTTCCCCAAGACCCAGCAGTATTCACTAAATTGGCCAAATGGGACTTTATGCAACAATGATGAAATACAGTTCATGGAAAACAAGTAGGTTACATTCTTATATCAACACTATGCATTTTGCACATTATTTTAAATTTGTTTCTCATCTCTAGTCTATTGCCATTTGAAATTACTCTACCCCCTTTTCCATCCAGCTTAAGAGATCAGCAAACAATTATCTTCAAAAAAGAGTATAATACTAAATACATTCTAGTTCAATAAAATTACACTGTAAGGAGTTCTCTTTTACCTTAAAAAATTTCCAGAAAAATGTTTATACACAAAAATGGTATGTAATAAAATCTGCTATGAAAAACAATACCCACTTTATTTAGAAGCAATCACATATCCATTATTTTAAAGTTAGTTAAATCAAAAATAATTTTATTAGTTGATTTCAGTATACACATATCTGACAAGCATGACTACAGTAGCATTCAACACCTCAAAAGACAAGTGTGAATGACTGCCAACAGGAATTGAAATCACTAAGAAGTCTACTGCTTGGAGTTCCCGTCATGGCACAGAGGAAACAAATCCAACTAGGAACCATGAGGTTGCAGGTTCCATCCCCGACCTTACTCAGTGGGTTAAGGATCCGGCGTTGCCGTGAGCTGTGGTATAGGTAGCAGACATGGCTAGGATCTGGTGTTGCTGTGGCTGTGGCATAGGCTGGCAGCTACAGCTCCATAGACCCCTAGCCTGGGAACATCCATATGACACTGGTGCGGTCCTAAAATGACAAAGACGGGGAGGGGGGGGGATTTTACTGTTGAGGTTCCCATTGTGGCACAGCAGAAACGAATCCCACTAGTATCCATGAGGATGCAGGTTCGAACCCCAGCCTTGCTCAGTGGGTTAAGCATCTGGCGTTGCCATGAGCTGTGGTGTGGGCCGCAGACATGGCTTAGATCCTGTGTTGTTGTTGCTGTTGCAGCTACAGCTCCAATTCAAACCCTAGACTGGGAACCTCTACATGCTGAGGGTGCGGCCATAAAAAGCAAAAAAAAAAAAAAAAACGAAAATTTTATAATTTAGAAATAACTAGTAAGTGTATTTACTAAGAAATAGTAGTAGTCTTCTAAAATTTGTGTTTTCCTCTTAAGTTGGTAACACTTCATCTTTCTAGAAACCCAAATTTAAGGAAAAAAAAAAAACAGGAATTAAAGTGTAAAATGTCCAGAACTCCTGGTGGCTTAGCAGTTAAGCATCTTGCACTGTCACTGCAGTGGCCTGGGTTCAATGCCCACCCTGATAACAGGTCGAAGATGTGGCTTGATCTGGCATGGCTGTGGCATGTGTTGGCAGCTATAGCTCAGACTCAACCCCTAGCCTGGGAACTTCCACATGCCTCAGCTGCAGCCCTAAAAAGCCAAAAAAAAAAAAAAAAAAAAGTCAGGAGACACACTCTATTCCTCTAAAAACTGAATAACTACAATACATAGAAAAAATTGACATATATTTCATAGTCTTATGAGGAATCTAAGTTACAAAGTCTAGCTATATATAATTACAAATAAGAATAAAGTCCAGAAGTTTAAATGAACTCAAGCACATAAGTTATTCTTTGCAAAAGAGACAGGTTGAAAATTAAAACAGCCACTAACATCTATTTTAATTAAACTTCCCTGGTCACCGTTGTTACTACAATCACATAGGCAGATTCAGTATAGTAGCTAAGACCACATCTAGAGCCAGGACTGCCTGCATTCTCCAGGAACTGTGTCACTTGGGACAAGATATAATCTGTATGCTTCCTCATCTCATTGGTTATGAGGATGCAATGAACTTCATCAAATTCTTTTAGTAAGTTCAAGAGTCCCAGATTCTTAAACAAACTAGACACTCAATAGTGGTTTTCTTTGAAAATAGTATATATATACATTTTTTTCTTGGGAAAAGAAAATGAAATTGGGGAATGAATACTACTTTTTTAAATTATTCAAACAATCACAACCTTTTTTCAACTATTGTCTCCACTTATGCTATTAAAAAGAACTTGGGGGAGTTCCCGTTGTGACTCAGCAAGTTAAGAACCCAACTAGTACCCATAAGAATGTGGGTTCGGGAGTTCCCGTCAGTGGTTAATGAATCCGACTAGGAACCACGAGGTTGCAGGTTCGATCCCTGGCCTTGCTCAGCGGGTTAAGGATCCCGCGTTGCTGTGAGCTGTGGTGTAGGTTACAGACGCAGCTCGGATCCCGCGTTGCTGTGGCCCTGCTGTAGGCCAGTGGCTACAGCTCCGATTTGACCCCTAGCCTGGGAACCTCCATATGCCAAGAGTGGCCCTAGAAAAGGCAAAAAGACAAAAAAAAAAAAAAAAGAATGTGGCTTCTTTGATCCCTGGCCTCACTTGGTGGGTTAAGGATCTGGCATGGCCAAGAGAGGCAATGTAAGTCACAGATGAAGCTCAGGGATAATCCAGCAGCTGCAGCTCAGATTCGACCCCTAGCCTGGGAACCTCCATATGCTGCAGGTAGAGCCTAAAAAAAGAAAAAGAAAAACTGAGGGGGAAGATAAAAAACAAGAATGATTCTCCTTGTTTCAGGCAGTCACACTAATGACAGTGACAAAGAAGAAACATGGATCAGATATATCCACATTCAGCTGAATTCAACCAATTACTGAGTTAAGGGAGTTAAGTACAGTTCTGGTAAGCACTGGAAGTATAAAGATAAATAGGACCTTATTTTATTCATTTATCTTATTTCTTTTTTTATTTTTAAAGATTTTTATTTTTTCTATTGTAGTTGATTTACAATGTTCTGTCAATTTCTGCTACACAGCACAAAGTGACCCAGTCATACATATATATACACACATATATACATTCTTTTTCTCACATTATCCTCCGTCATGTTCCATCACAAATTCTAGATATAGTTCCCCTGTGCTATACAGCAGGACCTCATTGCTTATCCACTCCAAATGCAACAGTTTGCATCTACTAACCCCAAACTCCCAACTCCTTCCCCCTCCCCCAATAGGACCTGATTTTAATCTTAAAAATGTTACAGCCCAGGAGTTCCTGTCGTGGCTCAGTGGAAATGAATCTGACTAGTATCCATGAGGACGCAGGTTCGATCCTTGACCTCACTCAGTGGGTTAAGGATCTGGCATTGCCGTGAGCTGTGGTGTAGGTCACAGATGTGGCTTGGATCTGGCGTTGCTGTGGTTGTGGTGTAGGCCAGCAGCTACAGCTGCAATTCAACCCCCTAGCCTGGGAACCTCCATATACTGCAGGTGCAGCCCTAAAAAGACAAAACAAACAAACAAAAATATTACAGCCCAGAGAAGACAAAGACAAATGGATATTTCAATACAACATCATAAATATGAATTAGAACCATTGTAATTTTTTTTTAACCCAGAAGAAAATCTACCTAAAGTATCTTTAAGATATTGGATACAGAAAACCATATCTGCAATATTCTGTGTGTGTGTGTAGGATATATGTAGAATAGGTTCCTATTCTCAGGGAGCACACATTCCAGCAAGAGAGATGCACAATAAATCATCACTTAAGTTGTGATAAGAGCAATGTAGAAATGAAGTGCTAGCAATATGTCTAACAAAGAATCAGGAATAGTGTGCCTGAGAAAATGTTCAAGGTAAGATCTGAACGTGACTAGGAGTTACAAAGACAGAAGTTAGGGAGAGGCAAATGAATCTGATTTGCAATATTCATATATATGGCATCATTCATTTTATATATATATATAAATACACATATATATACACACACATATATATACACACATATATATACACACACATATATATACACACACACATATATATATCTCCTGACTTCCATTTAAAGCACTTGCCAAATCTATAGCAGAACTATCACATTTGAGCTCCGAATTACTTTATATTGTTTAGTCCAAAACCCTCACTTTAAAGAAAATGAATCAACCTGAAGTTCAGAGAAATGAAACAATTTGCCAAATTTCCTGCAGGCAGTATCTAGTAAAGCCAGCACTACAAAACTGATTTACTTATTCTCACTGGAGTACTCTTTCCACATTTCTACACATGAGAAATAGGAGGATAAATGACACTATGAATTAATTACAGCCCTAGGCCCCTTACATATTCCTCCGCCCCACTTAATCATAACACTAAGATATTTCTATTTTAAAGGTAAAGAAACAACTTGTGAGAACTAAAACACCAAGTTTTTCTGCCTTAAAGCTTTGAGCTCTTTCACTACCCAATGTTCCTTGATTTGTTTTTGTGATAGATGTGTCCATAAAAATATGGTAAGCTGTTGTTCTATTAAATCAAGAAATAAACTCTTTACTCCAAAAGTCTAACAATATTTTCCTTGCAGATCACTCAGGAAATTAGTTTTTCTTTCCTTTGATTCAGTTTGCCAAGCATGACTTTCTCCCAAACTTCCACCATAGCTCAAGCCGCTTCATTTCACACCTGTATTATTCCTTCTACCTAATTGGTCTCCTAGCTCCTAAGAGTTCCTTCTCTACCTTTGCCACATGTGATTAATTTTCCTGTAACACACACGTTTCATCATCCATTCAAAATATATTTTAAAATACCTAAAATAAGTGTTAAGCACCATGCTAGGTACTGCAAGTAGAGCAATGATCAAAACAGACATGTTTCCAATATTATTCTCAGGAGTACATACTCTAGCAAGAGAGATGAACAGTGAATCTTCACTCAAGTTGTGATAAGGGCAATGTAGAACTTGACGTGCTAGCAATGTGTCTACAAAGAATCAGGGATAGTTTTCCTGAGAAAATGTTCGAGGTAAGACCTAAACGTGACTAGGCATTACAAAGACAGAGGTTGGGGAGAGACAAAAGAATCTTATTCACAAACCTACAGAAAGATAGGCACATTTGTGTTGGCATGAAAGGTCACATTTTAGCCACTAATTCTTATTTCCCAGTTCCAATGTGGACCCTCTAATCTAAGCAGGGAGTCTCATGAATATGCTAGGCTCTTTCCTTCCAATGTTTTATTTAGGCTTTCTAGAAATTTCTCTTCATCACTTTACTAACCCTAAAATCCAGTGCCCCTCTCCCATCAAAACTTCAGTCATCAACTACAATACTCTATTTTAATTTTAATGTAGTGTATCACAAAAAATTTACAGGAAAACTAGAAAATAGTGGAATCATCTTTTTAGTCTTCTTTTTAAAGACTGAATACCTGGGGCAGCATCATCGCATTGCTTTTTTTTTTTTTTTGGCTTTTTGCTATTTCTTTGGGCCACTCCCTCGGCATATGGAGGTTCCCAGGCCAGGGGTCGAATCGGAGCTGTAGCCACTGGCCTACGACAGAGCCCCAGCAACGCAGGATCCAAGCCGCGTCTGCAACCTACACCACAGCTCACGGCAACGCTGGATCATTAACCCGCTGAGCAAGGGCAGGGAACGAACCCGCAACCTCATGGTTCCTAGTCGGATTCGTTAACCACTGCACCACGACGGGAACTTCCGCATTGCTTTCTTATCACTAAAGAGGGTACGATGCTCAAAAACTGATTTTATAAATATCCAAACATCCACCTGATCCACTATTCATGTCCACTATTGTCCATTTAGTTCTAAGGTCAATATAGCTATTATTTTCACAAATGCAAACTATCAGTCACGAAGATGAAACATGTGGTAGATAACTGCAAATCCCAAGACCTTTTAGTAATAGATCAGTGGTATTACTTACATATTATAAACTATTAAAAATAAAAGATAAAATCAAGAGGATTTTTAGGTGAACTATATATATTTAAATGATTAAAAGGTAGATTTTGTAATGAAATATTTTGGTATAGCATATCCCTTTGCAAATGTCTACACTACACATTTACATATACTTGCCACACATTTTTAACAGCTGGTACAGATTAAATACCAATTTACCAAGCATTTAATATCACATAACACTAATAAATTGTGTGCCAAAAATAACGATCTTACATAATAAGAACTACGACTGTCCCCCTTTTGCAGATGAGAAACCTGAAGCAGTATTAAGAGGTTAAATAACCTAAATAACTATGGCATGGTTACCCAGCTTAAATGAAAGCCAGAACTCAAATCCAAATATTCTGACTCACACTGTACCCTTAGCCATTTCTCTCCCTATATTTTCTCCCCTTAACTTCAAATTTTCCACTTACCTTTGATAAAATATTAAGCATTTTTCTACAGTAAATGCTTCTAAATGCTTAAAAAAAAAAAAAAAAAACTCTAGTGACTATCCATTTCAGATTTTCCATACTCATACTAATTTTTCAAACATGCTTTTTACAGAAATGTACCATTTCACAGTTGTCCAATCATTTAAAGAACATTTATAAGACATCTCTGGATGCCCTCTAAATTGGTAGTTCTTAACTTAAGCCAAGCCCTTTTGAGACTGATAAAAGCCGCTGACATCTTCTCAAAGAAAGGCCCACATAAAACTTTGCATATGATCTCATTGGCCTGACTGGAGAACACCCCCAGAGAAAAACTGGCCTTAAACTCCCTGTAAAAATACCAAGATCCAGGAGTTCCCATGGTAGCTCAGCGGTTAATGAATCTGACTAGCATCCACGAGGACACAGGTTCCATCCCTGGCCTCACTCAGTGGGTTAAGGATCTGGTGTTGCCATGAACTGTGGTGTAGGTCGCAAACATGGCTTGGATCCTGCACTGCTGTGGTTGTGGTATATATAGGCCGGCAGCTACAGCTCCAATTCAACCCCTAGCCTGGGAACCTCCATATGCCACAGGCATGGCCCTAAAGAGCAAAAGGAAAAAAAAAAATACAATGATCCAACCAAAGGCACCAATTCTTAGCCCTCACTTTACAGTCTCCTTCATCTCCTTCATTTATATAAATTCTACTGTTGCTATTTCAACTTAATTCCCATAATTGAGTACTCACCATAACCAAGTTACTGTGTTAAGACACCACAAAAATCCAAAAGAGCTGAACTGTCTCTGCTCTCAAAACTACCATTCTACAACAAAAAGGATGAGCCAAGCATTCAAATAACATATTTTTCAGAACAGTTCAGAGGCCTCCTTTAGCAGAAACTCATGCAGACCCTGGAACACCTTCATGGTAAAACCTAGCCTTGTTTTGACATTGAGGAATTAAGGGTCAAAGACATTACTTAAAATGGTAATATAGGTAGCAATTGTAAGATCTGAATTGTGTCCTCCAACACTTGATTACAAGCTTTATACTTGTAATCAATACTGATTTGCAATATTCTATGTCCTTTACCTACAGAATAGAGCCATAAATGATAGAAATGAAAAATGCAAATATGAGAATTAAAAAGAAATTAAAACCAAATTTAGAAAGACCAGGAAAAAATTTGTTGTAGCATTCTGATGGGTTTTGAAAGGTTGTCAACAAAAATCTGAAGCAACTATTGTGCATCATGGTGTGATCGAAAAGAAAAACAGGAAAAACCAATCTGCTAAATGAAGATCAATGAAGAAAATGTGAGCAGGTACATTTAGGTCATAAAATCCTTGGTTCTCTGTCTCAGATGACTTGCTCTGGGAGAAACTAGATGCTATGTTCTAAGAACACAAGAACAGCCTTATGGAGATACTGACTTGGTGAGTAACTGAGGCCTCCTGCCAAAAGCTAAATTAAATGAGCCATCCTGGGAGTGGATCCAGCCCCAGTCAATCCTTCAGATGACTGCAGTGCTGGCCAACACTTACTACAACATAAGATTCTGAGCCAGAACCATCCAGAAAACACTCTCCATTCTTTTGTTTTCATTTTTGTTTTTTTGTCTTTTTGCCTTTTCTAGGGCCGCTTCTGCAGCATATGGAGGTTCCCAGGCTAGGGGTCTAATCTGAGCTGTAGCCTGGGCCACAGCCACAGCCACAGCAAAGCTGGATCCGAGCCTCATTTGCAACCCACACCACAGCTCATGGCAATGCTGGATCCTTAACCCGCTGAGCAAGGCCAGGGATCGAACCCACAACCTCATGGTTCCTAGTTGGATTCGTTAACCACTGAGCCAAGACAGGAATTCCACCCTCTCCATTCTTGACTTTCAGAAACCACAAGTCACAACAAATATCTGTTAAGTTGCTAAATTTTGGGAAAACTTTTAGATAGCAATGAATTAGCTAATACAATAGGCAAGGTGTGGGAGTGCTCGTTGTGATGCAGTGGAAAAGAATCCAACTGGGAACCATGAACTTGCAGGTTCAATCCCTGGCCTTGCTCAGTGGGTTAAGGATCCAGCATTGCCATGAGCTATGGTGTAGGTCGTATACAAGGCTCGGAACCCACGTTGCTGTCGCTATGGCATAAGCTGGCAGCTACAGCTCAGATTCAACCCCTAGCCTGGGAACCTCCATGTGCCTCACGTGTGGCCCCAGAAAGACAAAAAAGACAAAAAATAAATAAAAGTAAAATGACCCCTTAGTATCTCTCCATGTTAAGTTCAATCCTGAAAGCTGTAGTCTTATTGTTGTTTGTTTACTTTTTAGCACAGAGCCATACCTTCCTTAACTGAGAGTTACGATATATCATCAAAGACAACTGAGACCTGTTAGAAGAACTTCCCTAAATTTAGCCAATAAAAAGGTACCTTAAAAGAGGAATTCTGGGAGGCTATGAACAGCTTCAGAGCTGAAAGATGTGAACAGTGTAAAGCAGTTCCATCATAAAGTATGACATCACCTCTTAAAAAGTATTTTATTTCCGGAGTTCCGACTAGGAACCATGAGGTTGCAGGTTTGATCCCTGGCCTTGCTCAGCAGGTTAAGGATCCCGCGTTGCCATGAGCTGTGGTGTAGGTCACAGATGGGGCTCGGATCCAGCATTGCTGTGGCTGTGGTGTAGATCATCAGCTACAGCTCCAATTAGACCCCTAGCCTGGGAACCTCCATATGCCAGGAGAGCAGCCCGAGAAATGGCAAAAAGACAAAACAAAACAAAACAAAAAAAAGAAAAGTATTTTATTTCCTCAACTATGCAGAGTCTTAATAGATCTCGATGATAATCTCAACATGCAGCCTTCTAGTATTAGATTTAGAATTAGCCTATATACTAGGAAAAGATCTGCCTGATCATACTACTGCGAAAGTGGGCAACAAAACTGTTTTCCCAGAGTCAAAACAATCTTAATTATACCTCAAAGTCTGCAACCCATAGGCCGGAAATCCAAATTTTAATCCATAAAACAGTAAGGGCTTGTGGCCTTTGCTCATCATTAAGTTTCACACTAAATGCCCTTCCCTATCACACTATTCTTATACATGTACCCTTCACTTGACACCCTGCTTAATCCAGAAAGGCTGATAAAAATGGCTTTTTCAAAAGTAAGTGATAGCTTATATTGGGGGGGGGGGGTTTTAAAAATAGCCTCAAAATAGAGGCCATTATTATCAATTCACTTATAAAGATAAGGAACTCAAGAGAATTTTCATGTATATAATCTGATTCAACAACCAGAACTAATCTTTACACTTAAAAAATTTCAGAGGCTTTTTTTTTTAAGGGCCACACCCACACCATAGCCACAGGCACACCAGAACCAAGCTTCATCTTCGACCTACACCACAGCTCACAGCAACGCCGCATCCCCAACGCACTGAGTGGGGCCAAGGATCAAATCTGCGTCCTCATGGAAATTAGTTGGATTCATTTCCTCTGCACCACAACAGGAACTCCTCGAGGCATTTTAAATTCTAAAATTCTATTTAAAAATTAACTTAGGCTCTGAAATTAAAAGGTGGTAAATTTTTAAAAAGTACTTAAGCTTAAGTTCAAAGAAAAATAAAAACTAGTTCTCAGTGGCCTCGCACAGCTAAATATTTCCCCCCAAGAAGATTCCATTATCTTTATGATCGAAGTAAATTACATATCAACTTTAAGGTTTTCTATCTTTCCCAAAATAGACACCAATACATTATGCTGGTTTTGAATAACTTTTTCCTGGGAAAACAATGTTTTTTGGTACCAAGTGTGATTTAATCATTTTATAAATTAGTCACTTTTGCAACAGTTCAGATATGTGTTGCAAAGAGATGCCTTAGATCATAAGCTTTAATATCCAAGTCTTTATTATTCCTTTCTTAAAAATTAAGATATTTCAACTAGTTCTAAAGTACATTAGGTAAACTCAAAAGTACAATCTAATATCAAAGTTAAAGAAAAATTCAATAGGTATTCTAATAGAGTAAATTCTAGTAATAAAATCCTTACAACAGGAATGCCTCATGTTTTTAAAAAGCACTTTAAAACCACGACATCCTTCCGTCAGTTATAAAAATAAAGACTTTCTACAATGAAGTCAATCTATAAAATCCTCAGATTGGCGTAATCTGTAGGACAGTCTATAAGAATTATGAATCCTTTACATATTTAAAATAACTTAAAAAAAGCCTCAAAGGCAAAAAAAGAGCATTTTAAAATTAAGATTATCAAGACTACAACCAGTTTCACTAGTAATAAAAGTTTTTTTTTTCATACAAGTGATAAATCTACTATCCTATAATGGTAAAATAATTACAACATTTTGTAGTCTAACCTTTAAGCATAAAGAAATGTATGTTTGGTTATCACATTTTAACCTTATTTGGACTTGTGGTACCAATATCTTATTCCTCATTCTGAAATATGATGTAAGAATTACATATTCAAGTGAATATCTAATAAGAATGAAGCCGAAACTCCACTTCCTTAAGTCTTACTTTACCGATTATTCACTGTCTCCTAAAAGGACGTAGTAGACAAATATTAACTCAAAAAACAACAACCTGACACAGACTGCTTTTAGCTTGTTATTTAAAGTGAATTATTCTACCTCTAGAGAAGTGGAAATAGCAGGGGACTAGAGAACCTTTGTTCGGATCCAGCTTCACCACTTCCATTCGACTTAACTGTTCTGAGTAAGACATTCAATTTGCTTCTTCATCTGTTAAATGGAGGTCCAAATAATACTTATCTTCCACCAAAGTTGTGGAAATGAAGTGACTGAGACATTTAAATCCTGCGGTGCTAGGCAAGTTTATGTGTTTATGTGTGTACTAGGTAAATAGAACAGCTCTGTGGTAGATGTTGATTGTATAAACTAATGTTAACTATCAAATATCTACTGGTACTAGTGAAGGAGTATGTAGTAAGATGATAAATTACACATGCTTCATTGTGCAGTTCACATCAATTTTTAATTTTCCTGAAGACATCCTCCTTCCTGCCATGCCTAGATAGTTCAGTACAATTCTTCCAAGATTTGCACAGTCTATTTCACTCCATCTGAGATGTTTCCCTAACTAGATATTAAAGTAAATGTCAAACAGAATCTGATGCTATCTTTCATAACATTAAATTATAAGCCGATGTACTCATTTTTATCAGTCAACAGTCAGAATTCCTAAATCTTTAGAATACTTAAACTTTGAAATCTAAGTCAGTATTGTTAAAAATTCTAACGCTCATCGAAACATTAGCAGATGATCAAAATAACTGCTAATATACTTTAGTATAAAACGCATAACATGGCTTTCTGTTTTAAAAAGTATATTAAAAACCAACTGGTTAAAACATGAAGTTTTCCAGAGATCAAAAGTAATAATACAAACAATTGAAACCTACTGTAACAATAAGTTCTTTAATGTCTCGGGAAAATGAGGTCCATTTTTGTTAGTCTCCAAGTTATTTCTTAAGAAAAATGCTACTAATCCCTTCAGAGACCTTGCCAATACAGGACTTTAAATATAAACATCTAAAATCATGACTTAACACGCTGAAGCATTACTATAAAGATTTTAAAACGCAAACTAACACGCTGTACCTTAAGACTTCATTTCCTTACGATTCCAACTCTCTTTGATTTCGCAAAGTTATTTTTAAGGACACCAATTCATTACTCTTTTATACAATGATTTTTAGGTTTTTAAAACTTTTCCCCCAATTTGATCCCCAACCAAATAGGAGAAGTTATTAAAATCACTTTGGAGACTACGTTAATGGCCACCCATGAGGAATTCTGGAGGTTCCGATTAAATATAAAAGAATAATTTTTGCTTTTTTAAGTAAAGAAAAGTGATGGTTGGGGGTCTTCTCCCTGAACAAGGAAGTTCTGTTAAATCCAGGCGAGACCAGCCATGTTGGAAAACACTTGTCAATTATAGTTCTGACAAGTATCCGCGAACACGGTTGGACCAAGCTAACCTTGTGTACCGAGGTGTGTACATCAAGGCCCTCTTCGGCTCCGTCAGAGGATCCGGGCCTACTTTGGGGATTGTTTCCGAGTTAGAGCCGTCCTTCGGTCCGAACCGAGTGCAGAGCCGAGGGGAAAGAGGGCGGGGAAAGGAGAGTTGGGGGGGAAAGGGTTTGAGAGTTGGAAGCCGCTATCCGCAGCGAGAGGGGCGCGGCGGTCGGGAGGTTTCCGAGTTGAGCGCCGGGGGGAGGGGCCAGGAATTCGGGGAGCAAGGGAATCTCAGCAAAAAGTCCCCTCTGCCCACTCGGAGGGGCCTAGGGGCGCAATAGGAGGCAGGGAAGGGCGTACGCTTGGGTGCACTGACCTGTCCTCCGAGTCCATGCGGCTCAGGGGTTCCCCATCCGACGACATCTCCAAGCTGCCTCGCCGGCCCCCGGAGGTCGCACTGCTTCCGCCTCCCCCGGTCCCGTAGCCCTCGTCGCCGCCGCTGGAGACGACACTGCTGCTGCTGCTGCCGCCCCCGCCGCCGCCCTGGCTGCCCCGCGGTCCCTTGGGCTCCTCCAGGCCCTCCTTGCCGTCCCCATCCCCGCTGCTGCTGCTGGCGGCGCCGGGGCTCAGAGAGCGCGTCTCGTCGCTGCTACTCCCGCCGCTGCTGCCCACCAGGCTCTCGGCGCTACTCTCCTCTTCGCCCCCGCCGCTGCTGCTGCTCTCGTCCTCCTCCTCCTCGTCTTCCTCCTCGTCCTCGTCCTCCCCGGCCTGGCTGGCGCTCTCGGGGCTAGGCTCCGACATCGTCTCCGCCTCGCCGCCCCCCACTCCGCCGCCGCCTCCGCTGCCCCCGCCGCCGCCGTTCAGCAGCAGCGCCGCCACCGCCTCGGCCTCCGCCTCCTCTTCCTCCTCTTCTTCCTCCTCCTCCTCCTCGGGGGGTTCAGCCCGGCCCCGCGCCGCCGGGCCGGGGCTGCCGGGGGGCAGAGGGCTCAGGCGGGAGAGCTCCTCCAGGTCGGCCATGTCGGTGATAGCGGCGGCCATGGCGGCGCCTGCTCCTCCTCCTCCTCCTCCCGGCCGCCGCCGCCTCCCTCTCTCGACTCTCGATCCCTTGCCCCCTCCCAAACGCCCAAAACTCCGCCGACGCCGCTGCAGAGCAGGAGGAGGGCCCGCGAGCTGCGTCAGCCTGCACACGCGCTACGGAGCCCGCGCGGGGACAGGCGCGCGACTGCGCGCACTCACGCGGAGACGGCTGCGCGCCTGCGCGGCGGCACGCGGTGGCGCCTCCCCCGGTCGCGGGTTCCGTGCCCGAGCCCCCGCCTGACCCCCGCCCTGACCCCCCCCAGGGCTCAGAGTTTCCGCAGGGGCCTTCCCACGCCTTCCCCCGACTGAGCAGCTGCCGGGACACGCGGAACGAAAACCTGAGGGCTGCCCGGGGATTCTAACAGCCCTCCACGTCTCACACCAAAGTCATTCGTTAGGGGGTGTTTGGGGAGCGTCCCCCGGTGTCCAGGCGCTAAGCCAAGAATCGAACAAGTCCCTGGGCTTCTGAGAGCTTACAGTCTGCGAAGAGAGGCAATTAAAATGAGTAAAAATTCATAGTACGATAATACGATGCGGGGTACTAAATCCATACGCGCTGCATAGAGCCACAGGTTTTCATCTAACCTGCTTTTGAACACCCCGAAGAATGGTGAAATCAGTCTCAGAGCAAACATCTGTGTTCAAGATCTTAAAGCTTTTTAGGTCCAGAGCCCTCTAAAACAATGTTTACATCCTTGTGCGGTTTAAAGTGACATCCACGTCTTTCTTCAACTACTTATGATTTATAACTGTCACACTTTTTTAAAGTTAGCCAGTGAACCCCAAATACCACCCATATCCACTTTTTAAAATATAATCTGCTTCTACTTGGGTAATTTCCATCAGTTGTCTTCTGGAACTCATTTAAGTTCTACATTCCCTCCAGAATTTTGTCCTAATGTTATATTTTATATTTGAACTGTTTTACTGATCATCTTATATTTCCTTGTAATGAAAATGAATATAGAAATTTAAGAGGGTTTTTTTCCCCTGCTTTTTAGGGCCACACTCAAGGCATGTGGAAGTTCCCAGGCTAGGAGTCTAATGGGAGCTTACAGCTGCCAGCCTGTGCCACAGCAACAGCAATGTTGGATCCAAGCTGCGTCTTCGACCCACACCACAACTCATGGTAATGCCAGGTCCTTAACCCATTGAGCAAGGCCAGGGATTGAACCCTCATCCTCATGAATACTAGTCAGATTCGTTTCTGCTGAGCCGCGATGAGAACTCCCTAATAGTTGTTTTTAAATTTCTTGTGATCATAACACTCTAAGTCTTATTATTTCAACTATATTTTTTAACTGATCAAACAAAAAATATATTTCAAATATTTATACATAAACATTAAACACAAAAGTAAAGTTTTCTTGGCAATGCATCTTAGAGAAGTGAACATCTTTTTTAAATGAGATTATCAGTAGATGAGTATTACTAGAAACAGAAAGAGTTCCTTCAATTCTGTTCCCAGATTTCAATTCCCTGCATGTAAGCATTGAGAAAACTTGTTCACATGAATGAATAAGTACATGAGAATGAATGGAGTTTTGTTATAGCAAGGCAACTCAATTCTTTGAACTCTTTCCAAATTATATGCCAAAAAAAAAAAAAATCACATAAAGATCTACCAGAGGAAAAAATAGTTTTAATGATCCGTTGACAACTCTGACTAGGTTCTTTTTCAACTTTGTTGAAAGCAAGTAACTGAAAACCACCTGACTTGTAAAAGAATGTGTTACTCATTCTCCTTCACCAGTCAATTGTTCCTTTTTTTGGTGTCCTGAAGGTTTTTTCATCCCCGAGTACCCCACCTTAGTAAGATGTGGAAAGGGGAAGAATTATGCCTTTCTTTAGTAAAGCAGGGAAGGGACAATTGGATTAAGGGAAGCTGGAAAGAAGTCCACATTAAACTCTGACCTCAGGGCACATTTTCAGGCAAATCAGTTTTAGGTACAGGGGAAGTGAGACTCAGAGAACTGATTGCCTTAAGACGGTCTCCTCACTCATACACATCTTGGAAAGACTTCAATATGTCATGAGTACCCCAGTATTATGTCTACTGGCCTAGGCCTTTGGACTGCTGTTATATGTTCCATATGTTGCCTCGAGGGAAAGTAAAAATAAAATAATAAATAGCATGGGGCATTATGGTTTATGGATACCTTCACACACACATAATGCGAAATGCTAACCACAAACATATTAACCTCAAAGCCACTGTCTGAGATATACAGGAATATATTATCATCCTCCTGTATTGTCAGTTAAGAACTATCGGAGACTTTAACTGAAAAGTGTATTTGCCAAGCCCCATGTGAAGCCTTGGAGATTTTGGCTGAGTTTGCCTGAGTTTAATCAAGGAAAAACTTTATGAAGAATGTAGGATTTGACCAGTTGTCTAAGTAGGATATGCTACATTTAAGTCATATGAGCTGGACCTTGAAAAGTGAATAGAATTCTGTGTGAGGGGGAATTCTGGGACTGAGAGACAATAACACTGGAAAAGCATAAAAATTCATTTGTGACAGTGTTGAATAACTATGAGAAGGCAAAGCTAAAAAGCTGAAAAACAGTTTAAGATGAGATTACAGAAAATCTTATATATAAAAGGGTTGACTTTGAAAGATGACATATATTGGAGTTCCTGTCATGGCTCAGCGGAAATGAAATGTGACTAGTATCTATTAAGATGCAGGTTTGATCCCTGGCCTCACTCAGTGAGTTAGGGATCCGGTGTTGCTGTGAGCTGTGGTATAAGTCGCAGATGGCTCAGATCTGGGCTTTGCTTGTAGCATAAGCCAGCAGTTGCAACTCCAATTCAACTCTTAGCCTGGGAACTTCCGTATGCCATGGATGTGGCTGTAAAAGACAAAAAAAGAAGGATGACAGGTATTTTATATATGTAAATATATACATGTAGAAAAAAATTTTTTTTGTCTTTTTAGGGCCATACCCACGCGATATGGGGATTCCCAGGCTAGGAGTCAAATTGGAGCTCCTGTCATGGAGGGGAAGGGACGATTGGGTTAAGGGAAACTGGAAAGAAGCCCACATTAAACTCTGACCTCAGGGCACATTTTCAGGCAAATCAGTTTTAGGTACAAAGGAAGTGAGACTCAGAGAACTGATTGCCTTAAGACAGTCTCCTCACCTGTGCCTGCCTACACCATAGCCACAGCAACTCAGGATCTGAGCCACGTCTGCGACCTACACTACAGTTCACAGAAACTTCTGATCCTTAACCCTCTGGGCAAGGCCAGGGATCAAACCTGCATGCTCATGGATGTTAGTCAGATTCATTTCCCCTGAGCCACAACGGGAAATCCTAGAAAAATATTTTTAAATGTGTGATATAATCAAAGTTAAGTTGTCAGGGTATCTAATGTATAGGCAAAATGGAGAAAAGTGTGAAAAGAGTGAAATGTGAGTGGAGATTAGACACGGGAAATGGCAGGTATCAAAGCCACAAATGAATGCTCCATCTGCAGTATTTATACTTGAAAATGAAAATGAACTATCTTAGAACTGGTTTTTTGGAGAAAAGTGTGTTTCCCCTCACTGGAAAGGGTATTTTCTGTTTTTCTGTTTGGGGGATTTTTTGTTTTTGTTTTTGTTTTTTACTGAAGTTCTGGGGCTAGGGATCGAACCCATGCCACAGCTGCAACCCAAGTCACAGCAGTGACAATGCCAGATCCTTAATCTGCTGAGCCTCCAGGAAACCCCACGTTGTTTTTTTTTTAATTGTGAATTTTACGAAAATTTGAAAGAATTGGATAATAAACACCTGTACACCTGCCTAGATTCATCAATTACCAACATTTTTTTTTTACCACACCCTCGGCATATGGAAATTCCCAGGTCAGGAATTAAACCCACTCCACAGGGGTGACCATACCAGATCCTTAACCTCTAGGCTACCAAGAAACTCCAGTTACTAACTTTTTGCCATATTTGCATAGTCAGTGTCTCTGCCTCTGATTCTCTCTATGTCCCCTCCCTCTTCTCCCTCTCTCTTTCTCTCTCTCCCTCTGGGTTTAGCTGCAGATGTAATGACTCTGCATGCATCCCTTAGAACGAGGTCACTCTTGTACATGACCAATGCCACAACATCATCATTGCATTCAGTGAAGTGTGTGAATAGAGGCAGGACCTCTGGGTGATAGAATTTTTCAGCTGGCATCCGGTGAGGGTTGGATGAAACTGCAAGCAGCATTCATTACCAGTCTGCAGCTAGATAAATGCTGAACTTAGCCTCAGGAAACTTTTATAACAACTTGGCAGAGAAATTTTACATCTGCTAAACCTAATAATAAAAAATGAGGACTTAGGTTTTTTATCATTGGTTGATTTTTTTTATCTTATTATTCACGTAATTCACTTTTCTTTTTCTTTTTTGTCTTTTTTTTTTTGTCTTTTTGCCATTTCTTGGGCCGCTCCTGCGGCATATGGAGGTTCCCAGGCTAGGGGTCTAATCGGAGCTGTAGCTGCCTGCCTACACCACAGCCACAGCAACGCGAGATCCGAGCCGCGTCTGCGACCTACACCACAGTCCACAGCAACGCCGGATCATTAACCCACTGAGCAAAGGCAGGGAACGAACCCGCAACCTCATGGTTCCTAGTCAGATTCATTAACCACTGCACCACGACGGGGACTCCCCACTTTTATTTTTGAAAAGCATCAGTCCACTGCATAGATTGAGAACGACTGTTCTCTATTTCTTTGCTTCCATCTTGGGGAGTGTGTAAGTCTATGCATAAAAAGATTTTGGGTTTTTTTTGGGGGGGGTCGTGTTTTTTAGGGCAGCACCTGAGGTATATGGAAGTTCCCAGGCTAGGGGTCAAATCTGAGTTGCAGCTGCAGGCCTACACCACAGCCATAGCAACAAAGGATCCGAACCACTTCTGGGACCTACAGCACAGCTCATGGCAACACCAGATCCTTAACCCACTGAGGCCAGGGATCGAGCTCTTGTCCTCATGGATACTAGTTGGGTTCGTTATTGCTGAGCCGCAATGGGAACTCCTTGGGTAACTTTTTATGCCTTGGAGTTCCCACTGTGGCTCAGCAGTAATGAACCTGACTAGTACCCATGAGGACTCAGGCTCCATCCCTTGCCTCACTCAGTGGGTTAAGGATCCTGCGTTGCCGTGAGCTGTGGTGTAGGTCCCAGACACGTCTCAGATTCCCCGTTGCTGTGGCAGTGGAGTAGGCCGGTGGCTACACTTCTGATTCAGTCCCTAGCCTGGGAACTTCCATATACTGTAGATGTGGCCCTAAAAAAAAAAAAAAAAAAAAAAAAAAGTTAACCAATAACACATCACTGCATATGAGCTATTTGATTAGGAATAGTATTCAAACTCATCAACCACTATAGTAATGGGGTCAAATTAGCAAAATAACTTGGGAGTTCCTACTGTAGTACAGTGGGTTAAGAATCCAACTGCAGCAGCTCCAGTCCCTGCAGAAGCACAGGTTCAACCCCCGGTCCTGGTCCACACAGTGAGCTAAGTGATCCAGCATTGCTGTGGCTGTGGTACAGGTTGCAGCTGCAGCTCAGATTCAATCCCTCGCCCCAGAACTTCCATTTCCATATGCCTTGGATGTGGCAAAAAGAAAAAAATAAAACAAACCAAAAAACCCCAACAACAATAAACTGAATTTCAGTGGCGCTTCTATCTACCAAACCTACTAACGTAATCGGTTCACCTCCAATTTTCTGGGAGCTCCGTGAGGTGGGGGGATCTCTCCTCTGCTCACACCCTGCTTGCCCAGGGACCCCTTCCCTTCTCTGCTCCTCCAGCCACTGCAGGCTCCTACCAAGATCTGTGATACAAAGAAAACATCCTGAAGAAATGGAGATCATTGTGTTGACCTCTTTTAGGGGGACCCCAAGACAGGCTGCTTGGGCCCAATATCATAGATGTTTTTCAGTGAAACAGCTCTATGTTTTTACTCAAAACTCTGTCTCTCCTAGAGACCCAGACATGCTTTCATGGGCCTAGTTTGGCGACAGATTTGAGTAACAGCTACCCCAAGCTGTATTTATTACTCCCAATCTAATGACTAAGTCTTTCTTATAGGGCTTCTCCAGTTCTCTCCTTTGCAAACATAAGTCCTGTTCTAGGAAGCAGGCCTCTATGTCAGCAGGTTTCTTTCAGCCCTGCCCCACCAGTTTGCCAAACATGCCCAGACACGCTTGAACCCCAGCAACAGACCCAGCTTAAATTCAGGCTGAGATTCCTGCCACATCACATCTAAGATATTTTTGGAAAATTCTCTAAAATCACAGCCATAGCTGGCTTCACACCTTTTTATTTTTCCTTTCTAGGGCTGTACCCATGGCATATGGAAGTTCCTAAACTAGGGGTAGAATTGGAGCTGCAGCTGCTGGCCTATACCACAGCCACAGAAATGTCAGATCTGAGCCGCTGCAGCTTGTCGCAATGGTGGATCTTAATCCACTGAGCAAGGCCAGGGATCGAACCTGAATCCTCATGAGTACTAGTGGGGTTAAGTGCTTAGCCACAATGGGAACTCCATTCAGATCTTTATTTTATGTTATTTATTTATATTTGTCTTTTTAAGGCTGCACTAGAGGCGTATGGAAGTTCCCAAGCTAGGGGTGGAACTGGAGCTGCAGCCTCTGGCATATGCCACAGCCATAGCAACACCAGATCCTTAACCCCATGAGTGAGGCCAGGAATCGAACCTGCATCTTCATGGATGCTAGTCAGATTCATTTCTGCTAGGCCATGATGGGAACTCCAGCACCTTTATGTTAGATTCCTCATTCTGCAAGTTGACGCTGCCATGGTGAGCAAGATCAATAGCAGTGTAATGACTTTGTTCTCTGATTGACATAAAGTTTAAAGAAAGTACACGTGAAAAGAGAGAACATCTTACTGGAAAATGGAATGATAGAATCTGAAAGCTGAAAAAAACTAGACATCTGATGGAAACTTCCCGAACCTGTAGCTTGTCCTCCAAACAAACAAAGATCATAGTCGTTTTTTTTTTAACAGAAGTATCACATATATTTTAGCACGTTCTAGTTTCTGAAGCATCACAGTGTTCATCACCTCATCAAACTGGAGAGGCTGTATAACGTGGTGTTAAAAGCATGAACTCTGGGGCCAAAGTGCCTGAGTTCAAGCCCAGTTTCTTTCCTTTACTACCTATGACCTTGGGCAACTTACTCCTATTTTCTCATCTGTAAAAGGAGGTTGACAAGACCATCTCCCTCAGGGGTGTTGTGAAGATCAAGAGCTGAGTGTATGTGAGAGGCTCAGAAGAGTACCTGTTAGTCACTATCATTATCAATCACTATCATCATCATCTTCTTCATGATAATAGTTTAGATCCCCCCCACCCCTGCCCTGTTTCCATGGCATGTAGAAGTCCCGGGGCCAGGGATTGAACCCATACCATAGCAGTGACCTGAGCCACAGCAGTGACAATGCTTAACCTTCTGAGCCATGAGGAAACTCTGTGATTATAATTTTTGAGTTAAATTTCTGTTGGCAGTAGGATTTTTTTTTTTTTTTGTCTTTACGGCCACATTTGTGCCACATGGAAGTTCTTGGGCTAGGGGTCGAATCAGAGCTTCAGCTGCTGGCCACAGCCAAAGCCACAGCAATGCTAAATCTGAGCCACATCTTCAATCTACACCACAGCTCACAGCAATGCTGGATCCTTAACCCACTGAGTGAGACCAGGGATCAAACCCATATCCTCATGGATATTAGTCGAATTCTTAACCTGCTGAGCCACAACAGGAACTCCAGTAGGATCATTATAAGACACAACTGTGGCGTTTCCCACAGCCATGTCTGCGGCCCACAACAAATCTGAGCCATGTCTGCTGCCTACACCACAGCTCACAGCAACACCAGATCCTCAAGCCACTGAGGGAGGCCAGGGATCAAACCTGAGTCCTCATGGATACTAGTCAGATTTATTTCCACTGAGCCACAATGGGAACTCCTCTTTTACATGTTTTGATGAATTACCTGAAATTATTTTTCAAGTGAGTTTTGGGGGATTGTTTTTGTTTGGCCCATACCATGCAGAAGTTTCCAGGCAGGGATGGAACCACAGCAGTGATAAGGCCAGATCCTTAATCACTAGGCCATCAGGGAACTCCTCCAGTGAGTTTTGCTGGGTTGTTTTGTTTTTGTTTCAGCAGAACCTACTAATTCCCCCTCTCTCCCACCACATGAGTCTGCTAGGCACATGACCTCCCAGCATCACAGACACCTGGGTTTGGCTGTGTGACTAAATTCTGACCAATGACCTAAGAGCAGAAGGGTTCACACTCTCCTAAGGAAGCTGCTTACCCTCCCTTTGAAACTGAGCAGGCCCCTGTCAGGCTCCTGGGCACAAGCTTTTCTGTGTCCCCCATTTCTTGTTTTTAGGAAATAAACTTCAGCCTCCATGACCTTCCCAGTGTTTCAAAGGGCATGTTCAAATAGTTGCTAATGAGTGAAGGGAAGGGATGCAGAGACCAGGGAGGAGCAGTCAAGAAACAATAGCGCAGCCTTGGGGCAGGGTCTGGTTCCTCCTCAAGGAACATACATAACAATAGCTTTGAGTTGTCTGCAGAACTAAATCCCCAAACAGATGAATACCGGAGAGGAGGACCACCAGAACCAAGTCCTCGGGCCACTAAACACCAGCTTTTAAGATTGAAACTTGCATCTACCCTGATCCTTATCTATGGCCCTATTTTCTACTCCCAAACTATAAAACCACTTCCTGAGATGGGATTAACATGGTAGAATAGAAGGACTGGAGCTCAACTTCTCTCCTAAAAACAACAAAATTCATAACTAAAGGCTGAGCAATCTTCACCCAAATGGACTGGAAACCTTAAAAAAGATATCCTACTCCAGAAGAAAAAGAGGAGGCCACATCAAGAGCACTCTTTTCAATAGCCAAGACATGGAAACAACCTAAATGTCCATTGACAGAGGAGTGGATCAAGAAGATGTGGTACATATACACAATGGAATATTACTCAGCCATTAAAATGAATGAAATACTGGCATTTTTAGCAACATGGATGGACCTAGAAATTATCATGCACAGTGAAGTCAGCCATACAATGAGACACCAACATCAAATGCTTTCACTGACATGTGGAATCTGAAAAAAGGACAGACTGAACTTTGCAGAACAGATGCTAACTCACAGACATTGAAAAACTTATAGTCTTCGGAGGAGAGAGTTTGGGGGGTGGGGGGATATGCCTGGGTTGTGGGATGAAAATCCTGTGAAATTGGATTGTGATGATCATTATACAACTACAGAGGTGATAAATTCATTGAGTAATTTAAAAAAATAAAATAAAATAAAACCACTTCCTAATCTCTCCCAAGGGAGGGCACAGTCTTTAGGGCATTAGCTTGCTGTGGTCTCCTTTGCCTGGCAAAGCAATAAAGCTATTTTTTTCTTCTTTGTTCCAAACTCTGTCTCCACATTTTTATTCAGCACCAGTGGACAGACACCAAGTTTCAGAAACACCATCTCTCCCTCTTCCTGTGTCCTGTCCTTGGGCTGCGACACAGACATAATCATGCATCCTAGGACCACGCCTTAAAATGGCAGAGCCCAGGTCTCCAAATGACTTTATGTTGCAATGTCGCTCCCCACCATGGACCAACAATTCAGATTTCCTGTAAATGAGAAAGATAATCTCTTATCTTTTATCAGTCTCTTACAAACTGGCCAAATCATTGCCGATGCTTGACCTTTGTCCACCTGTGCCAAAGAGAAACTCGGAGACAAGAGTTTGGGGCAAAGGAGAAAAGCTATTGTTATGTATCTTCCTTGAGGAGAATCCAGGACCCTGCCCCAAGGCTGCATTATTGTTTCTTTCTTTCTTTCTTTTTTTTTTTTTTTTTTTTTTTTTTGCTTTTTAGGGCCGTTCCCATGCAGGTGGAAGTTCCCAGGCTAGGGGTCAAATCAGACCTATGGCTGCCGGCTGCCAGCCTACGCCACAGCCACAGCAACTCAGGATCTGAGCCGAGTCTGCAACCTACACCACAGCTTAGGGTAACACCAGATCCTTAACCCACTGAGTGAGGCCGGGTATCGAACCTGCATCCTCATGGGTCCTAGTCGGTTTTGTTAAAAACTGAGCCATGAGGGAATTACAGCGCTATTATTTCTTGACTGCTCCTCCCTGGTCTCTGCATCCCTTCCCCAGGATTTTTACTACCACAGAGACTTAGGCAGCCTTAAAAAAAGAAAAAGGAGCACATATGTATGTATGATTTTTTTCTTCTGCTGCTTCTTGGGCACGTGTCAGGTTAGGTGGAAACTACATTTTTCCAGCGTTTTTTTTTTTTTTGTCTTTTGTTGTTGTTGTTATTGTTGTTGTTGTTGTTATTTCTTGGGCCGCTCCCGCGGCATATGGAGGTTTCCAGGCTAGGGGTCGAATCGGAGCTGTAGTCACCGGCCTACGCCAGAGCCACAGCAACGCGGGATCCGAGCCGCGTCTGCAACCTACACCACAGCTCACGGCAACGCCGGATCGTTAACCCACTGAGCAAGGGCAGGGACCGAACCCGCAACCTCATGGTTCCTAGTCGGATTCGTTAACCACTGCGCCACGACGGGAACTCCCCAGCGTTTTTTGTTGTTGTTTTTTTTGCCGAGCCCAAAACATGTGAAGAAAGTTCCCAGGCCAGAGGCTGAAACTACACCAGGTGCTGTTTCAGTGACAATGTGGGATCCTTAACCACTGTGCCACAAGGAACTCTTTCCAGCATTCTTTATGCTTCTTAACCCCAGTTCATTAACTTAAGCATATCTGGTCAATCCAAATAGTGGATTCTTTAGTGTAGAAAATAGTAGCTACCAGGAGTTCCTGTCATGGCTCAGCAGTTAAAAAATCTGACTAGCATTCATGAGGACGAAGGTTCAATCCCTGGCCTTGCTTAGTGGGTTAAGGATCTGGAACTGCCGTGAGCTGTGGTGTAGATCGCAGACCGGCTAGGATCCTGCACTACTGTGGCTGTGGTGGCCAGCAGCTACAGTTCCTATTCAAACCCTAGCCTGGGAACCACCATATGCCTTGGTGCAGCCCTAAAAAAAAAAAAAAAAAAAAAAAAAAAAAGAAAGAAAGAAAGAAAAAGAAGCAGAAAAAGAAAATAGTAGCTACCAAAGAAATGTGAATGTAACCAGTTCTATAAGCTCGGTTGAAACTCTAGCTTTCTTTGTCCTTTTAGGTGCTCTGGTGACATGTCGAATGAAAGATAACTCAAGACAGACACAAAAACATTTCAGGGACAGGATTAGGTGCCCTCCAGTCATCATGATGGAATCAGAAAACCCAATGGCTCAACATAGAATAGTTTAGGCATCAAGCATCAGGAGGCAATATGAGGGTGTCAGATAACAAACTTGCTATTCAGGCAAACATGAGAAAAATCTCCTGTTACAGATAATCCTCATACTTTGAGTAACTTTAATTTCACTGTTTCTAACATTAACTAGCATGCTATTGAACAAATCACTAGCTTCACCCATACAAAACCCATATTTATAGTCAGTATGCCAATTAGCAAGGCTGCTTGAGGTATTCATAGTAGAAGAATGTGTTAGCAGCAACCTTTGGATTATGTCACTTTCTGATCTAATTGCTAGCACAAGACTACTTAGCTGAGCCTTTTTTTTTTTTTAAGTGGTTAGTTGACCCTTTATAGAATTAAAGCTTTACATTGTCAGCACATATATAGCATCACACTATCTATACTGAAATATAGGATTTTTTTTTTTTTTTTTTTAGGTCCGTACATGAAGCATATGGAAGTTCCTGTGCTGGAGTCAAATTAGAGCTACAGCTGCCAGCCTATACCACAGCCACAGCCACGCCAGATCCAAACTGTGTCTGCAACCTACACTACAGCTCACAGCAACACTGGATCCTTAACCTGCTGAGTGAGGCCAGGGATCAAACCCACATCCTCATGGATACTAGTCATGTTTGTTACAGCTGAGCCACACAAGGAACTCCCTGAAATACAGTATTTTTAAATGAATTACAGAAATTTTAACAGTGAGTATTAGTTCAGGAGTTCCCTGGTGGTTCAGCAGGTTAAGGACCTGGCATTCTCATTCTTGTGGCTTTTCACTGCTGTGGCTTGAGTTCGATACCCGGCCCAGGAACTTCCACATGCCATGGGCATGGCAAAAAAAAAAAAAAAAAAAAAAACAGTGAGTGTAGTTCTGTGACTAAATTCTCACCTGGAGAATATGAGCAGAGGTAATGTGTAAAACTTTCCACATAAATTTCTCTTGACTTTCTTTCTCATGTGCTTGATTGAACAGAGCTGTGTTATAGACCCAACTTTAACATGGGGCGATGGTGAAGCAACAATATGGAAGAAATATGGATCCTCGGTAACTTTGTGATGTAAAGCTTCATGCCTGTCTAGACTGGTCAGACTTTACATGGCCAGTAAGAAATAAGAAAGAAACTTACTTAAGTACTATATTTTAGGGTACCTTTTTTTTTTTTTTGGCAAGGCCTGCCACATGTGGAACTTCCCAGGCCAGGGATCAAACCTGTGCCACAGCAGCCATACAGGCCACAGCAGTGACAGCACCAGATCCTTAAGCTACTGGGACACCAGGGAACTCCTCCTTTTCTGCCTCTTCAGCTCTACCCTCTACACTGGCTCCTTTTCAATTCATGAACATGATCAGGTCTTTTCATCCTTGTAAGTATTGACTCTGTTTTCATCCAAACTTCCAAAAATAGGAACTACACTTGTTTATTCCACCCTCACCTCCCAGACACCCTCTACTGCACAATGGTATCTGACCCCACTATTTATATATATATATATTTTTTTTGTTTGTTTGTTTGTTTGTTTGTTTTCTTTTTACAGCTGTACCTGTGGCATATGAAAGTCTCCAGGCCAGGGGTCGAATTAGAGCTTCAGCTTCTGGCCTACACCACAGCCACAGCAACAATGGATCCAAGATACATCTGCCACCTACACTGCAGCTTATAGCCACCCCAGATCCTTAACCCACTGAGCGAGGCCAGGGATCAAACCCACATCTTCACAGAGACAACGTCAGGTTCTTAACCTGCTGAGCCACAATGGGAACTTCCCCAATTATATTTTTTAAAACTATTCTCAGTAAAATCATTAATCACTAAACCTAGAGGATAAGCTTCCATTCTGGTCTTACAAATTTCCTATCATACCACAATGTAAATAAGTCTCAGACCAAATTGTACCTCATGCACTCTGTGGCATTCTCCTCTTTTCCCTTCCTCTCTCTTTATTTCTACAATGCCACTATTATCTAGATTGCCAGTACCTTCCATGGTGTCTTCTTTTTTTTTTTTTGTCTTTTGTCTTTTTTGTTGTTGTTGTTGTTGTTGCTATTTCTTGGGCCGCTCCCTCGGCATATGGAGGTTGCCAGGCCAGGGGTCGAATCGGAGCTGTAGCCACTGGCCTGCGACAGAGCCCCAGCAACGCAGGATCCAAGCCGCATCTGCAACCTACACCACAGCTCACGGCAACGCCGGATCGTTAACCCACTGAGCAAGGGCAGGGACCGAACCCGCAACCTCATGGTTCCTAGTCGGATTCGTTAACCACTGCGCCACGACGGGAACTCCCATGGTGTCTTCTTGATCTCCAGTTCTTGAAGTGTTGGTTCCCAAGTCTACATCCTTGGCCTACTCTCTTGTTCTTCACAGTCTTCCTGGGAAGTAACATCCAGTCTCCTAATCCTGATCTTTGATGATGAATCTTCAGAGCCTCCTAGTTTCATCCTCCACACGACTAGGCAGCATTGATGCCTCCCTAAAATAAGAGAATCCCTGATGTATACAGCACCAGTATAAAAAAATTGTACGTGTCTGTCTCACAGTTGGTTACCCTACGCCTTGCCAATTGACTTCAGCCTTTTTGGCCCTTCAGCAACTATCGGGTTCTTTGAGTTAATAGCAATAGCATCCACTGCCTGGACTAGATGGAAGCTAAGCATGTCCCCCCTCTCCCCACTGGAATACTGATAATAGATAGTAGATTTCAAGGAAAACAAAACTTAGTCTAAATTCTTCCAAATGTGTAAATGTTTATTTGCAAGTAAGCAAAAAAAAAAAAAAAAGAGGTAATAAGTTACATTATGGCTCAGTGGGTTAAGAATCCAACTAATATCCATGAGGATGAGAGTTTGACCCCTGGCCTCACTCAGTGGGTTAAGGATCTGGCATTGCTGCAAGCTGCAGTGTAGGTTATAGATGCAGCTCGGATGTGGTGTTGCTGTGGCACAGGCCAGCAGCTGCAGCTCCGATTTAACCCCTAGCCTGGGAAATTTCAAATTCCATGGGTGTAGCCCTAAAAAGACAAAAAAAAAAAAAGGAAGAAGTCATAACCTGCTCATGGAAGGTTAAGGACATTCTCAGCCTACAGCATGTTTATGAGAGGCTCACCCTGAGGTGGCTGCAGCAATATCCAAAGAGTAGAATCAGGAGTTCCCATTGTGGTGCAGCAGAAACGTATCTGCCTAGTATCCATGAAGACGCAGGTTAAATCCCTGGCCTTGTGCAGTGGGTGGGAGATCTGGCGTTGCCATGAACTATAGTGTAGGTCGCAGACACAGCTGGGATTCCAAATTGCTGTGGTTGTGACCTAGGCCAGCAGCTGTAACTCTGATTTGACCCCTAGCCTGGGAAATTCCACATGCTTCCAGTATGGCCCTAAACAAACAAACAAACAAACAAACAACAAAGAGCAGAATCAGCCAACCTTCCATTCAGGTCAGTCAGTACTGCCTCCAAGAATTGGGTAGAAGTCACCAGGGAGAAGTGGACAACAGAGAATCATATAGAATTTAGACTGAGAAGGTAGCAGGTTCCTGGACTTTCTAGCAACTTATTCACCATCTATGGGATCTCCTGATTATCTGCTATGTGTCAGGTGCTGTTCTCAGCGCTGGATAGATAGCTGTGGTGGGTAAAGCCAAGAAAAACTCCTGCTTTCATGGAGCTTACTCTCTGGCCAGGTGTTCTTATACCTCATTCTCCAGAGATTGACAGGGCTGTGACATCTTTCTAGGCAGCCCTGTATCTGGGACACCAATTATTTCACCAGTGAAAATGTTATTTCTAACCTCCCTTAGGCTAATTAATGAACCTTCTGTTATAAATTTCAATAAAGATCCTTGACATGCGTAAGTAGCCACCTGGGGAGTATGGATTCCTGATTAGGGCACTTCAGATTAGAACTAACCACCTCTGGAGTGTGAATTCCTAATAGGGTACCTCTAATGATAACGAACCTCCCCTAGAGTGTAGATTAAAGTTAATTTACACACGAGTACATTACTCTGTTTAGAAGGAAGTATTTTAAAGTAAATGATTAAAGAGGCAGTATGACAACATGGCAGGAAGCATGTGCCCAAGTTTCACGTAGAGGTTTTAAAATACTGAAGCACATTGACTCCCTTGGCCTCCTTGATCCTCCTCGTGATCCAGCAATGACAGGGACAAGGAAGGTCATCAGGGGCCTCAGACCCTTCCTCCTCCTCCTGTAACACAGTCTGTATCCATTCTGAATGGCCAGTGCCCATACCATTCTGATCATTGAATATTTTTTGCTTTTTAGGGCCACACCTGCAACATACGGAGGTTCCCAGGCTAGGGGTCAAATCAGAGCTACAGTTGCCAGCCTGTGCCACAGGCACAGCAAGGTGGGATCCAAGCCACATCTGTGACCTACACCACAGGTCACAGCAACGCAGAATCCCTGACCCTCTGAGCAAGACCAAGGATCAAACCTGCATCCTCATGGATACTAGTCAGATTCATTTCTGCTGTGCCACGAAGGGAACGCCTTCTAATCACTGAATATTTTAAATAGTGTTCCTGCTCTCATCTTTAGCCATGAAGAAACTGACAAGATGCTCTAAATCTCATCCCCAAATACCTTGGAGAAGGAATTATAATCTTCCCAGTTTGGTCCTAGGATTCAGAATTGATGGGGATTGGCCGGGCCACAGGACCTTTACACTCTAGTTGGGTGGGATGATGGGGGGCTTGCAGACCTGGTGTAGATGTCAAAGACAGACATCTGGAGTGCTCCAGTCTCAGGGTTCTGCTGGGAGGTTAAGCCAAAAGGGCAAAAACCCAGAAGAGTTGAAGAGGTAAGTGGGAGCATGGTTAATGGAATATAATTGGGTAGGAAGGGAATTAAGAACAGGACTTTAAATCATTCATAGTATCATTCAATAAGATATTTCTATCAATAAGATTTTGAATTTTACCTGTATCAAAAAGAGTTATAAGTGTACAGTCAAAATGCTATAGGCTTTGGTCGATATATATACATACATGGTCCATGCACATATATACATATAAGTAGGTTCTGGTCCATGTATATACATACATACATGTAGTTCCACAGATGACCTGATAGTGTGAATAGCTGCTACTTTAAAACAATGATATTTTCCATATCTTACTGTGATCGAATAAGATATATTTTGGCCTGCCTCCTGGCCAGAGCTTCTAAAACCATTGTAATTTCCTAAGCAGTCTAGGAGCTAGGAGCATCTTTTGTTCTAATATTTGGTCTCTGACCTCAGTTCCTGACTCTGAGCTTCTAAACCACTTGGAATTTCCTGGATGACAGAAGCATTTTTTTGTTCTAATGAGGCCACTCTCGGTGGGCTCCTGGATAAATTCAAGATGCAGGCTGGTCACCAAATGACCAAGCCATGATTAGGAGCTTGGAACTTTCAGCCCCATTCCCTTCCCCTAGAGAAGTGAGCAGGGCTAGAGCTTTAATAAATAATCTATCATGTCTGTATGATGAAGCTCTCATAAAAATCCCTAAGCTATAGGGTTCAGAAACTTCTGGGTTGGAGTTCCTGCTGCGGCTCAGTGGGTTAAGGACCTGGTATTGCCATAAGATCTAACATAGGTCGCAGATGAGGCTTGGATCCGGCGAGGCTGTGGCTGTGATGTAGGCCTTCAGCTGCAGCACCGATTTGACCCCTAGCTTGGGAAATTCCATATGCTTCAGCCCTAAATGGAAAAGGAAAAAAAAAAAAAAAGCTTCCAGGTTAATGAATGTATGCATGTACAAATAGGATGATACACCCCGATAGCCTAGGAATAGAAGTTCCTGCATTTGGGAGCCTTCTGGACTTTGCTCTGCGTACCTCTATATCTAAATGTTAATTTGTATCTGTTATTATATCCTTTGTTATATAATGAACTGGTAAATACAAGCATCTTCCTGATTTCTATGAGCTATTCCAACAAATTATTAAACCTGAGGAATGGGTTGTGGAAGACCTGATTTTAGCCAGTGGATCAGAAGTACAGGTGACAACCTGGGACTTTTTTTCTTTTTTTGGCCACCATGCAGAAGTTTTGGGGCCAGATTTTGAACCTGTGCCACAGCACTGACAATGCCAGATCCTTAACCCACCAGCCCACCAGGGAGTTCCATGGGGCTTTTGATTGGAAGCTGAAATTGGGTGGTCTTGTGGTATCTGATGCTAACTCCACATAGATAGTGTCAGAATTGAATTAAATTGCAGGACACCCTACAGGTAGGTAGAGTTAGAAGTATTGTGAGTATGGAAATAAAGGAAAACACAATGTGATTTTCTTAGATACTTAGAATAACTAGATAAAGTACATCCTTGACATCAACTTCTGAAGAATATGGGGAAAAATGAGTCTGCAAGGACATCACAGTGTTTACTGGTGTATACATTCAACATATCTCAATAAAAGGAAAGTTGCATGGGGGTATTTAGAAGATCTAGCAAGTAGTTGAATAATCAGTTTATTCAAATGTATGGTAGAGTATGGTAAGTGAAAGAGTCTAGTGAAAGAGCATTGTTTTGAAAAGACAGCTAAGGAGACAGTAGGTCTCCCTATTTCTAACAGCAAAAATTTCAAAACTGGGAAATGGAAGTAAGGAGAAAATATTAAAAATCTATTATGTGCAAGTCTTATTCTTGCCAACTAATCTGAGACAATTAGAGCATGTGCAACTTTTAGGTTCTTTTTAATAGATACAAGCATCCAAAAACTGTTTTCTGAAGTTTCTGTTATGGCTCAACTAGTATCCATGAGGATGTGGGTTCCATTCCAGGCCTCATTCAGTGGGTTAAAGGATCCGGCGTTGCTGTGAGCTGCAGTGTAGGCCGCAGATGTGGCTCAGATCTGGCGTTGCTGTGGCTGTGACATAGGCCTGCAGCTGCAGCTCTGATTCAGCCCCTAGTCTGGGAACTTCCATATGCCACAGGTGTGGCCATTAAAAAAATAAATTCTTTTTTCTTCAAGTAAAAGCCTAGATTCCAAAGGAAGAATTGGGTCAAGAACACAGAATCCCCTGGTGTTCTTGGTAAGAGACCCCTGGAAGGATTTAGCTTAGGGTATCATTGCTAAAGGTAAAAGCTACAGGCCTCTCGGGACTTGTATGTCCAATTATACAAGGGGAGGGAATATTTTTAGAAAAATCGTGTATCTTGAATATCTTTCATTTTGCCAGAAAAAAAAAAATCTACTTTCCAACATTTATCTGCTGATCCATTGGCCATTGTTTTTACCAGTAAAACCCATTTCTCACATTTAGTTGGCAAATTATAGAGTCATGGTTGGTCAAGATATTCATAAAAAAAGCATTGGTAAAACTTCCTCTTGTAGTTCCCCAGTGGCTCAGCAGGAACTGGCATTGTCACTGCTTGCAGCTCAGCTTGCTGCTGTGGTGGAGGTTTGATCCCTGGCCTGGGAACTTCTGCATGCCACAGCAGCGATCTGAACCACAGCAGTGACCACGCCTGATCCTTAACCCAATGAGCCATGAGAGAACTTCCTACAGTTGATTTTTATTTTTAGTCTTTTTGTTTGTTTGTTTGTTTTAGGGCCACACCTGAGGCACATGGAGATTCCCAGGATGGGGGTCAAATCAGAGCTATAGCTGCTGGCCTACACCACAGCTTACTGCAATGCCAGATCCTTAACCCACTGAGTGAGGCTAGGGATCGAACCCTCAACCTCATGGTTCTTAGTCAGATTCGTTTCCGTTGCACCACGATGGGAACTCCTGTCTTTTTGTCTTTTTAGGGCATATGGAAGTTCCCAGGCTAGGGATTGAATTGGAGTTGTAGCTGCTGGCCTGTACCACAGCCATGACAACATGGGATCCAAGCTGCACCTGCAACCTACACCCAGCTCACGCCAACACCGGATTCTTAACCCACCCGGTGAGGCCAGGGATCGAACCTGCATCCTCATGGATACTAGTTGGGTTCATAACTTTTTGAGTCACAATGGGAAATCCAGTTGATTTTTAAAAACCAAACCCAAGGAGGATCTTGCTTTGCATTTGGCTGTTCCTGGCTTGTATGTTCTGGATTAGAATGCTGGTAGCATCTGGATTACAACTTAATTCAAATGATAGACGTGTAACATCACAACACATGTGCTAAAATATGTCAAAGAAAATTACAGACCTCACAGTAACTTTACTAGTTTTACCAACATTATCTCTTTTCCAAAAAGGAAGAAGGATTCTAAAGGACTCAGCTAGGCTAACATGTATTCTCTATAGAACCAACTTTTCTAAGCAATTTGAGAATTCTGAATTGAAAAGAACAGATGGAAGTTCCCATTGTGGCTCGGTGGAAACGACTCTGATTAGCATTCAAGAGGATGCAGGTTCAATCCCTGGCCTCCATCAGTGGGTTAAGGATCCAGCATTGCTGTGGCTGTGGTGTGGGCCAGTGGCTACAGCTCCAATTCAACTCCTAGCCTGGGAAACCCCATATGCCATGGGTATGGCCCTAAAAAGACAAAAAAGCAAAAAAAAAAACAAAAAAAAAAGAATGGAAAAGATGATTCCACCATCACACTTTGAGAAATGCTGGCTGGTGGAATAACATGCAAACTTTCAGGTATGGCTCTGAAGGATGTCTAGCATTGGGACTCAAACCACATTTTTTTTTTTTTTTGATTGCACTTGTGGCATGTGGAAGTTCCCAGGCTATGGATCGAACTCATGTCACAGCAGTCCCCAGAGCCACTTTTTTTTTTTTTAAACTACTTTTTACCCCACATAGGTACTCAGAGTTATTCAGTGTTCTCTGACAGGCCAGGACTAGTGTGAAGAGAGACGCCTAGTACAGAAAGCACCTGGGACAGAAGACTACCATGCCTATGCTTGCAACAAGCCTCCTTAAATTTTGCATCCTGGGTACTTCCCTTACCTCACCCTCGTCCTCACTCTGAGATCTCAGGAACTTCACCTGCACAAACAATTTCAGCACTCCTGAGAATGTGCTAAGTTTGAGATTCCCTAGTTCTCTTGAGGGGCAGTGCATTAAGGATCTGTTGTTGTCAATGCAGTGGCTCAGGTTGCTGCTGTGGCATGGGTTTGATCCCTGGCTGGAGGAGGGTCCACATGCTGTGGGTATGGCCAAAAAAAAAAACCTTTGGAGGAGTTCCCATTGTGGCTTATCAGTATCAAACCCGACTAGCATCCATGAGGATGCAGGTTCCATCCCTGGCCTTGCTCAGTGGGTTAAAGGATCTGGCATGCCATGCGCTGTGGTGTACGTCGCAGATGTGGCTCTGATCCAGAGTGCTGGGGCTGTGGTGCAGCCTGGCAGCTACAGCTCTGATTTGACCCCTAACCTGGGAACCTCCGTATGCTGCAGGCATGGCCCTAAAAGGCAAAACAAACAAACAAAAACTTTTGGAAATCAAAACACACTTTGTCGTTCATAGGTTACTTGAATTTCAGCACCTTCAGATTTAAGATTCCCAGGGGCTCTGAGAGTCCACAGAAAGCCTATGTGTGTCTTCAGAAAGGTGCTTTGTCAGGAGAAGACAGCCTTGAGGAGGGCACAGTGCAGATCCTGCTCCACCCAAACAGCAGGGATTTATGATCTGTGCCTTGTACATGTGTCGTGGGAAATGAGTACTGCACAGACCTTCTAAGTCCAAGGAAGCTGTTGGCTAGGAAACTTTGGGCTTCACCTGACATGGCCATGCCTATTTCCTCACTTCTAAAATGTGGGTAATCATCATTACTCTTTAGCATTATTGTGAGGAGCAAAAGAATCATATGTAAAGCACTTTCTGCCTGTAATATAATTGGTGTTCATCAAATGCTTGTTTCTCTAGAAGAGCTTAATAGAGAATTAATACATCTATTTCCCTTAGGAGATGGTCCAACTGTGGCAGAGGTCTCAGACCTGCCAGGCGTGGCCCTAAAAGGCAAAACAATAAGGGCCTGAGATGACAATAATGGTAAAAATAAGAATAAGGAGAAAAAACAAAGCTTCCCTGTGGCACAGCAGGTTAATGATCTGGCTTGTCTCTGTAGCATTGATGGGTCGATCCCCAGCCTGGTACACCAGGCTAAGGATCCCACATTGGTGCAGCTGTGGCATAGGTTGCAGATGGGGCTCGATTTGACGCCTGGGCCAGGAAAACTTCCATGTCAGTGAGTATGGCTGGAAAAAAATAGGAAGAAGGGGGGAGGGGGAGAAAGTGAGGGAGAGGAGAAAGAGAATTTATTGTTTTTACTCCTGGCAGGCATGGTTCTAATACATGGATTAACTCATTTATTCCTTCCAATCTTATGAGGTAGTCCTTTGTAAAATCCCTGTGTAGAGGTGCAAAACAGTCCTCTCCAGAATCTTGAGGCTCCTCTGGTTCAGTAAGAGCTAAGAACTAAAGACAGGAGAGGAAATTCTCTTTGCTCTTTCTTTTTAGTCCATGTGGGTATCTGGCCAGGCTGAGTGTCCTTACCTGGCCTGTAGTATAGCAGCCGGGATATACCACTGAGTGCCCAGGGGGACCATGCTGAGAAGATAAGCAGAGCATCTTCCATTCTTTCCCTTGAACAATTTCTTTTTTCATTTTCTTTTTTAGGACTGCACCTGTAGCATATGGACATTCCTGCGCTAGGGGTTGAATAGGAGCTACAGCTGCCAGCCTACACCATAGCCACAGCAACACTGTATCTAAACCTCATCTGCAATGTAGTCCAAGGATTAAAACTACATCCTCATGGAGACTATTTTGGGTTCTTAAACACCCTGAGCCACAAGGGGAACTCCAGCCCTTGACCAGTTTCTTTTCTTTTCTTTTCTTTTTTTTTGTCTTTTCTAGGGCCGCATCCGTGGCATATGGAGGTTCCCAGGCTAGGGGTTGAATTTGGAGCTGTAGCTGCCAAGCCTATGCCAGAGACACAGCAATGCGGGATCCAAGCTGTGTCTGTGAACTACACCACAGCTCACAGCAACGCCAGATCCTTAACCCACTGAGCAAGGCCAGGGATCAAACCTGCCACCTCATGGTTCCTAGTTGGATTCATTAACCACTGAGCCATGACGGGAACTACGACCAGTTTCTAATACTATAAATTATAAAATAAACTGTCCTGTTTCTTTCTTTCTCTCTCTCTCTCTCTTTCTTTCTCTCTTTCTTTCTTTCTGTCTTTCTCTCTCTCTCCCTCTTTCTCTCTCTCCTTACTTCCTTCCTTCCTTCTTTCTTTTGCTGCACCCACAGCATGTGGAAGTTCCTGGGCCAGGGATTGACCTGAGCTGCTGCAGTGATGATGCCGATGCTTAAACCACTGAACCACTGAACTCCTAGCTGTGCTGTTCTTATAACATTGGAGCTAATAATGAACACTAGGTCCTGCAATGATGTCCTTTGTGTTTTATGAAATATGAGAGGAGATTTGTCTGTTAAGTGTAATTAAATGGTTTTTGAGGATGCACTCCCAAAACGTAGTCCAAGGTCCCCCATGCTGATTTTCAATCATTTGCCGAAGGCTTTGCCAGTTCTTTAGTTTCTCAGTCAGTAACACGGGCTGGGAGCAACTCTGAGAGTTTTCAGTGAGCCTGGTCATTTCTGTCATCAACTTCTCCACCATTGATATGGAAGTTAACTTTTCATTAAGTAATCAAAATTAGTTTACCCAAAACAAATTATGCACTTCAGCGCTTGTAAAGTGTGTTATGCCTTCTCTTCACTCCCTCGTATGCAGCTATGTACCTTGTGAGCATACTACTGACAGATCTCATTAAGCTCACAGCAATGAAAGATCTTCAAAAACGTTGTGGTTCAACGGTAAGGAACTGGACTAGTACTCATGAGGATTCCAGTTCAACCCCTGGCCTTGCTCACTGGGTTAAAGAATCCAGCGTTGCCGTGAGCTGTGGTGTGTGTCGCAGATGAGCCTCAGATCCTGCGTTGCTGTAGCTGTGGCTCAGGCTGGCAGTTGTAGCTCTGATTTGACCCTTAGCCTGGGTACATTCATAGCCCTAAAAAGACAATAAAAGTAAAATTAAAAATGCTTCTAGTCCCAGTATCCTTGGCTATCACAATCCGTGTGGGCAGAAACAGTTTTGATCATTTCCAGTCGTCTGGCAAACAGGTCATATATGTCATAATTTGGTATTTTTATTTATTTAGCAAACATTGACTGAACACCTACTGTGTGTAAGGATTTGCAGCATCTCTGGCAGTGAATTCGGAAACCTTCCTGCAGTTGGAGAAGGGGGGGAGAAGACCTAGAAACAGGACAGAAGCAGTTCCTTGAGGCACGAGGAGGCAGTGCAGAGAGCAGGGCATTCTCACGGAGACAGAAAACATTTATAAAGGATCAGACACAATGCAGGTTCTGTCTCAAATATTTGAATCGATTCCATCAACACCATTTGGCGGGCAGGAAGTCCCGGCTCTCTGTGGATTTACTAACGCGAGACACAAACCTCTGACATAATGAAGTGGCAGGAGGTATGCGTCACTTCGCTTTCTCTTGGAGGGAGAGAACTGTGGCCAAAGTTTCTTTGGTTAATTCCAGGGCACATGTTTTCATGTGCGTGTACTTGCTGATATGCAAACGTCTGTTAGATCCAGTGGGCTTCAGCTCTGTAAGACAGAGAAAATTAATTCACTGGTATTTTCAAACAATAAGAAAAAGGAGGCCTTGCAGTGCAATTTGGACAAGGGGCCCTTTTTTAGAATGAGACAGAGTGTGATCTCTTAAAGGAGGACTTTTGCTTGTAGTGTTTTCCTGTCTTGGTCTGCTCCATCCTTGCACATTTCTGGCAAGGACACAAACAAGCTACAGGCTGAAATCAGTTCCCTTGAGCATATTCAGCTACCAATGAATCTAGGGGGGAAACTCTAGATTTTAGAAGGTTAAATCAGACAATAATTCAGAAAGTTTGCTTTCAGGCAGAGGCAATGTAATTATTGTTTAGAAGGAAATTTTCATGCAGTCCAAAGATAATTCGCTACAAAACCTAAATTAGGTTTTTGCTAAATTGACTTTCTGTGACTTGGAAGGAAAAAAAAAAAAAAGTTTCCTCAGCAAAACCCACAACATTATAATGAAAAAAGTCATCTACTCAGCCTGGCCTGATGGACTTGGTCAAATGGTATAGAAATTAAATCCATCTGAAGAATCCCATCTCCAAATGGGATTTTCATTTCCATAAGACTGCAGTTTAAAAATGTGTGTGAAGTAAGAAAGTAAGAGTAAAATCATTTCCCCCCACGGCTGGTGAACTTGGCAGCCCACGTGGAAAATGAGCCAGATCTTCCCCTGCTGAACAAATCCATTCAAAATGATTTCATAGTTTTCCTTCCTCATCCTTTGGAATGTGGAAGCCATTTTCCACTGGGTTTAAAAAAAAAATTCTGAGTTTAACCCTTTGAGATAAGATATTTATTCTCCTTTAAAAAAAAAGTCTCCAAAATTATGTAGAAGCTATCGAATTGTTATTGTTGTTGTTCTGTTTTGTTTTAGCACAAATGCTGTAGGCAGAAAGTTGATTCAAGCTTATTTAATTAGGAACCACGGGAAACAGTTGTGCCTGATATAATGCAGGAGCTCGAGTCGTGGCTCAGTGGTTAACAAATCCGACTAGGAACCACGAGGTTTCAGGTTTGATCCCTGGCCTTGCTCAGTGGATTAAGGATCCAGCGTTGCCATGAGCTGTGGTGAAGGTCGCAGATGTGGCTCGGATCCCACGTTGCTGTAGCTCTGGCGTAGGCTGGCAGCTACAGCTCCAATTTGACCCCTAGCCTGGGAACCTCCATAAGCCTCGGGAGCAGCCCAAGAAAAGGCAAAAAGACAAAAAAAAAGCAAACTTCTATTAATTGAACTAATATGATTTTGCAGTCACCTGCCAGGGAAATACCAATGTAGGTAGATTCAATGATAAAGAAAACTTTCTTTTTTTTGCTTTGGTATTGGAATATTAAATAAGCTAATTAAAAATCATTGTTTGATGACTGCTCACTTTGTCGTCGAGTTGGATTCTTTCCAGAGGGTCTTTTTTCCCTTGTCTAATTTATCCTCCATCCTGAGCCAAACCAACTAGAAAAATATCTATTTGCTTATATATGCATAAGATGTATCTTCCAGAAGAGAAACACACACAAAAAAAACTTTCTAATTTTTGCATATTATGTATGTGTGTGTATATATATATATATACACACACACATATATATATATATATACACACACACATATATATATATGCTCTTTTTTTAGGGCTGCACCTGCAGCATATGGAGGTTCACAATGCTAGATCCAAGCCAGGTCTGTGACCTACACCACAGCTCACAGCAGTGCCAGATCCTTAACCCACTGAGCAAGGCCAGGGATCGAACCAGCATCCTTATGGATCCTAGTTGGGTTTGTTAACCGCTGAGCCACGACGGGAACTCCATATATATATTTTTGTATTGGTCAAGTCAATTTGTAAACTGGGGCCCAAAGAATGGAGGCTGCCCCAGTGGTCCAGCACATGTCACAAATCTGAACCTCAGTCAGCCTGCATTTATGGGAAACACCTGTCAAGAAACAGAACATAGAGGAGTTCCTGTTGTAGCACATCGGAAATGAATCTGACTAGCATCCACGAGGATGTGGGTTCAATCCCTGGCCTCAATCAGTGGATCAGAGATCAGGTATTGCCATGAGCTGTGGTGTAGGTCACAGATGTGGCTCAGATCCAGAGTTGCTATGGCTGTGGTGTAGGCCAGCAGCTGCAGCTCTGATTCAGCCACTAGCCTGGAAACTTCGCAGCCCTAAAAAGCAAAAGGAAGGAAGGAAGAGACAGACATAGCCAACCACAATCCTCTAACTCAGCTTTCACTAGTTTACCTTTCCTTAGAAAATAGGACCTGCTGGCCTTTTAAGGAGATCCCCTAACTCCCAGGCAACCATGCCGTGTTTCCACATTGCCTCTTCTAATGCTCTTTAAACTCACTCTTTTTTTTTGTCTACAACAAAGTGATTCTCTCATATATATACATATATACACACACATACACACATATATATACATACACACATAAATATACATACACACATATACATACTATTTTTCATATTCTTTTCCATTACAGGTTATTATGTGCCTTACTTTTTTTTAAAACTCAGAATACACATTTGACAAAGGAGCAAAGTCAAGTCTGGAACAACTGGATATCCACATCCAAGAAAATGAATCTTTACATCCTTCACAAAAATTAGCTCACAATGGAACATAGACCTAAATGTAAAATGCAAAAGTATAAAACTCCTTAGACAATAACTTAGGAGAAAACCTAGATAATCTGAGTAAATACAACAACAGGAGCACAATCCATAAAATAAATAATGAGCTATTTTTCATTAGAAGTAACAACTTCTGCTCAGTGAAAGACATAGCCAAAAGAATGAAAAGACAAGCTACAAACTGGGAGAAAATATGGAAGGAAATATTTGCAAAAGACATATCTGATGGAGACTATTATTCAAAATATACAAAGAACTCTTAAATCTCAGTAATAAGTGGGTATAATAAAAATGTATTCGGGGAGTTCCATTGTGGCTCAGTGGCAATGAACCTGACTAGTATCCATGAGGACACAGGTTTGATCCTTGGCCTCACTCAGGATTAAGGATCTGGCTTTGCTGTGGCTGTGGTGCATCTTTGATTGAGCCGCTAGCCTGGAAACTTCCGTATGCTGTGGATTTGGTTCTAAAAAGACCAAAAAAAAAAAAAAAAATTCGTTGCCCCCAGTTCGTAACACAGAACTCCTTTAGGAGTTCTAGGCACATTCTGAGTAATAGGAGTATCTTTTTATTCATAACCAGCCCCTTTCCACCACCACAAGTTTATGCTAGGGAGGTGCCTGGTAGTGGGGTCCTTACTCAACCTAGATTTACTTAGATTTGATTAGAGGTTTGGAGCTTTCTGCTCCCCCCACCAAGCAGGGGGTGAAGTGGAAGAGAAGCTGGAGATGGAGCTTCATGAAAGCCACTGACAAAGAGATTGGGAGAGTTGGTGAACCCACAAAAGTGCTAGGAGGGTGATATGTCCAGAGTGGGTGGGGCAGCGCCATGACTCCTCCCACCCCCATAATTTGCCCTATGAATCTCTCCATTCGACCATTCCTGATTTTTGTCTTGTACAATAAAGTTTAATAATTAAAGTGTTTTCCTGAGTTTTGTGAGTCATTTTAGCAAACTACTTAGCATGAGGATGGTTTGTATGAGCCCCTGAACTCATAGTTGATCAGGTGAACATGCAGGTAGACTGGGCCCCTCGTCTGCGCTTGGCATCTAAAGTGGAGCAGTTTTATGATACTGAGCCTTATAATTTGTGGATCTGGTACTAACTCCAGGTAGATAAATGCCAGAATGGAACGGAATTGTTAGACACCTCGTTGGTGTCAGAGAATTGGAGAATTGATAGTGTTGGAAAAGATTCCATATATTTAGTATTTAGTAACAAGACGGCGTATATTTGGTACCTGGAGGGAAAAATCTCACAAATAGAAAATGAACAACTTGCTTAAAAATGTGCTGAAGACTTGAACAGATACCTCAGCAGAGAAAATAACAGATGACTAGTTAAGAGTATGAAAAGATATGTTGTTAGGGAATTACAAATTAAAACAACAAGATGTCATTACACACCTATTAGAATGGTGAAAATCCAAAACACCAATAATACCAAATGCTGCAGAGGATATGGAGCCACAGGAACTCTTATTCGTTGCTAGTGGGAATGCAAAATGGTACAGCCACTTTGGAAGACAAAACTGAACATACTCTCACCATACAACCCAGCATTTGTGTTTCTTGGTATCTACCCAAATGTGTTGAAAAGTTATGTCTACACAAAAACCTGCATACACATGTTTATAGCAGCTTTATTCATAATTGCCAAAACTTGGAAGTGACCAAGATCTTCTTCAACAGGTGAATGGATAAATAAACTGTGGTACACCCAGAGAATGGGATTATTTATTCAGCATGAAAAAGAATTGAGCTATTAAATCATGAATAGACATGGAAGACACTTAAATACATATTATTACATGAAAGAAGCCATTCTGAAGAGGCTACAGATTATTTGACTTCAATCACATGACATTCTGGAAAAGGCAAAACTATGGAGAGAGTAAAAGGATCAGTGGTTCTGAAGATTTAGTGGGGTGGGAGGAATGAATAGGCAGAGCACAGAGGGTTTTTAGAGCAGCAAAACTATTCTGTGTGTTACTATGATGGTAGTTAGATGTGATTATGAAATTGTCCAAACCCATAGCATATACAACACCAAAGAGTGAACCCTCATGTAAATTATGAACCTTGGGAGATAATGATGTATCAATATAGGTTCATTGATTGTAGCACATGCACCACTCTGGTGTCTGATAGTGGGGGAGGCTGTGCATGTGTGGGAGTACAGAGTATAAGGTAACTCTCTGTACTTTCTACAGTTTTGCTGTGAACCTAAGACTGTTCTAAAAAATAAAGTCTATTTTTAAAGAAAATTAACTAAAAAATATCTACATATCTTGGAGATATTTCTTTACCAGCAGTGAGAGTTGTTTCAGTCTCTTTGATTTTTCTATGGTATAGATGTGCCGTTATTAATATCATCAGTTTTTTTATCAGTGTACATTTAAATTTTCTCCTAATACTTTTTTATTACTACAAACCATACAGTTGCAATGCATTTCACACGTGTACATGTGTTTTTTAAAGGATAAATGTGCATTTGTAACATCTATAGATACCACCAAATTGCCTCTAAAGACTATATCAAATTATACTCTTAACAGCAAAATACGAGTGTGTCTGTTTCCCACAATTTCACAATGCATTATCAATAGTTTGGACCTCTGCCAATCTGACAGGCTCAAAAAAATGTCATCTCAGGTATTTTTTTTTAATATGGATGATGTCATGGAGTTCCTGTGGTAGCTCAGTGGAAACAAATCTGACTAGTATTCATGAGGATGCAAGTTTGATCTCTGGCCTTGCTCAGTGGATTAAGGATCCGGCATTGCCCTGAGCTGTGGTGTAGGTTGCAGACGCGGCTTGGATCTGGCGTTGCTGTGGCTATGCTGTAGGCAGCTCGTATTCGACCCCTAGCCTGGGAACTTCCATATGCAGCAGGTGCGGCCCTAAAAAGACAAATAAAGAAATTAAATGAAATAACATCGATGATGTCAATACTATGTTAGTTTCAGGCATACTCCATAGTGATTTGATATTCGTATACATTGTAAAAGGATCATGACAATTAGTAACATGTCCCCATACCGAATTATTACAATATTGTTGACTATATTCCTTATGCTGTATATTACATCCCTGTGACTTATTTATAACTGGAGGTTTGTACCTCTTAATCCTTTTCACCTGTTTTGCCCCAAACCCTCCCCCTCCCCATGTCTCCAGTAACCACCTATTAGTTCTCTGTATCTTTTCATTTTGTTTTGCTTTTTAGATTTCACGTATAAGTGGGATCATACAGTGTTTTTCTTCTCTGTCTGTCTTACTTCTCTTAGCATAATATCATCTAGATCCATCTTGGAGTTCCCGTTGTGGAGAAGCAGAAATGAATTTGACTAGAATCCATGAGGATGAGGGTTCAATCCCTGGCCTTGCTCAGTGGGTTGGGTATCCGGCGTTGCTGTGAACTATGGTGTAGGTAGCAGATTCGGCTCAGACCCCACATTGCTATGGCTGTGGCATAGGCCGGCAGCTTCAGCTCCAATTCTATCCCTCGCCTCAGAATTTCTATATGCCACAGGTGTGGCCTCCCAAAAAAGAACAGTGAGGTGCATGTATCTTTTCAAACTCTTTGCAGTGAATATTGAGGTGCATGTGTCTTTTCAAACTTTGCAATGAACACTGAGGTGCATGTATCTTTTCAAATCGTTTGCAATGAGCATTGAAGTGCATGTATCTTTTCAAACTATTTGCATGAACATTGAGGTACATGTATCTTTTCAAATGAATTCTATTTTTATTTTATTTTTTCAACAAATGAATTCTAAAATCTGCTTATCAACTTGTATAACGAATCTTTATGAGAAGTTTTGAGGAATTATACTAAATTCATTGGCTGATTTCATGGGACAGGGCTATACGTAAATGTAGGAATACAGTATATCTCTCCACTTGTTTCAGCCTTCCTTGACTTCTTTCAGTAATAGTTTGCATTTCTGTTAAGTTTATTCCTAGGTACTGTAGAGGTTACATTGCGATTGTGACTCTATTTCATTATTTTCAAATTTTGAATGGTTATTCCTACTGTATAGAACTTTTTTAAAAAAATGAGGTTAATCTTATGTTATATATGGTGACTCTCTTTCAGAATGATCAATTTATTTTTCATGAATTTCACAAAATTTTGAACAAGTCATGAAACCTAATACTATTAGGCAAGTAGGATTTCTACTTACTAAGCTCCCACTACTACTAACAATATCTAACACTTATTTAGCACAGTTGTATGTCAGCCACTAGTCTAAATATTTTACATACATTTGATTCCTTACAACAATTCTGTAAGGGAGTTTGTATTATCTTTATTTTACAAATGTATAGACTAAGTCACAGAGAAGTTAAGTAACTTGTCAAAGTCACATAGCAAGATAGTAGTGAATTATAAGCAATTTTGCTTCAGAGGTCTTCCTCTTAATCATGAGGCCATATTCACTATTAATTGCCAAAGACTGTATTTTACATGCATTATTTCATTTTTAATCCTTAAAACCTTTTCTGATTAAAAACTATTAAACCCATTTCACCTATAGGGAAACATAGACTAAGAGAAATCAAGTAACATTTCCAGGGTTCCGTGCCAGTCTTGGAGTTACTGGTATTCCAAAACCAACCAGTATTCTATTACTCCTTGTACCTTGTAATGTCTATAAAACTGCATTGCTATCAACACTGCGATAAGGGGAGTTCCCGTCGTGGCTCAGTGGTTAACAGATCCGACTAGGAACCATGAGGTTGCGGGTTGGATCTCTGGCCTTGCTCAGTGGATTAAGGATCCGGTGTTGCTGTGAGCTGTGGTATAGGTTGCAGACGTGGCTTGGATCCTGCGTTGCTGTGGCTCTGGCGTAGGCGGGCAGCTACAGCTCCAATTTGACCCCTAGCCTGGGAACCTCCATATGCCGTGGGAGCAGCCCTAGAAAAGGCAAAAAAAGACCAAAAAAAAAAACTGCAATGAGGTTCTACCTCACACCTGTCAGAATGGCCATAATTTATTTATTTATTTACTTATTTTTTGCTTTTGATGGCTGCACCTGCAGCACAGGGAAGTTCCCAGGCTAGGAGTCGATTTGGAGCTGCAGCTGCCGACCTATGCCACAAGCCACAGCAATGCAGGATCTGAGCCCCACCTGCAACCTACACTACAGCACATGGCAACACTGGATCCTTAACCCACTGAGCAAGGCCAGGGGTGGAACCTGCATCCTCATGGATACTAGTCAGGTTTGTACACTGCTGAGCCAAAACGAGAACTCCAGAATGGCCATCATTTAAAAGTTTACAGATAGCAAATGCTGGAGAGGGGCTAGAGAAAAGAGAACACTTCTACACTGTTTGTGGGGATATAAATTGGTGCAGCCACTTTGGAGAATAGTGCGAAGTTTTCTCAAAAAACTAAAAATAGAGTTACCATATGATCCAGCACCCCCACTCTCGGCACATACCCAGATAAAACTATAATTCAAAAAGAAACTTGCTGGGGGTTTGGGATGGAAATGCTGTAAAATTGGGTTGTGATGATCGTTGTACAACTATAAATGTAATAAAATTCACTGAGTAATTTTAAAAAAAGAGAGAGAGGGAAAAAAAAAGTTACTCTCAGAGTTCCCATCGTGTCTTGGTGGAAACAACTCTGACTGGTAACCATTAGGACGAAGGTTTGATCCCTGGCCTTGTTTAGTGGGTTAAGGATCCAGCATTGCTGTGAGCTGTGGTGTAGGTGAAAGATGCAGCTCAGATCTGACATTGCTGTGGCTATGGTGTGGGCTGGTGGCTACAGCTCCAACTCTACCCCTAGCCTGGGAACTTCCATATGCAGTGGGTGTGGCCCTAAAAAGGCAAAAAAAAAAAAAAAAAGATACCCTCACCCCTGTGTTCACAGCAGCGCTATTTATAATAGCCAAGACGTGGAAACAACTTAAATGTCCATCAACAGATGAAGGGATGGAAAAGATATGGTATACACACATACACACACAATAGAATATTACTCAGCCATAAAAAAGAATGAAATAATGCCATTTGCAGCAACATAGATGAACCTTGAGAGATTATTATCAAAGTGAAGTAAGTCAGAAAGAGAAAAAGACAAAGACAAATATCATATGATATCACTGATACGGAAAGCTAAAATATCACACAAATCAGATGTAAACTATTACATTTAGAATGGATAAGCAATGAGGTCCCACTGTGTAGCATAGAGAACTATATCCATTCTCTTGGGATAGACCATGATGGATGATAATGTAAAAAAGGAAATGTGGATATATGACTGGATCACTTTGCTGTGCAGCAGAAATTGGCACAACATTGTAAGTCAACTATACTTCAATAGAATAAATGTTAAAAACTATATTATGTATCCATTAATTTTGTTTTGGGGTTTTGTTTTAAGGGCCACACCTGAGGCATATTCAGGTGAGGCATATTCTGCACCTGAGGAAGTTCCCAGGCTAGGGGTCAAATCAGAGCTGCAGCTGCCAGCCTATGCCAAAGCCACAGCCACGCTGGGTCTGAGCCACGTCTGCGAACTACAACGCCATTCACGGCAATGCTGGATCCTTAACCCACTGAGTGAGGCTAGGGATGGAATTCACATCCTCATGGATACTACTTGGGTTCATTATCTGCTGAGCCACAATGAGAACCCCCTCCATTAATTTGATCTTTAGTCAAAGGTAAATAAATCTTGCAATCAGAGCTTCTGGTGAGGGTGGGTAATCAGAGATACCATATGGATACATCTCTTTTCAGTCAAAGCAAATAACTTGATATTTTAGTTAAACCATGAAGCCATTTTTCAGTGACATTTATTATTTTCCTTGGACTTTTAGAAAATGGCATGTGGCTTTTTTTCATTCCAACCTCTTAAAGGGCTCTCCTCTTATAAAAAGTGATTAGCAGCCCTTTCTCCTCACTATATTATAAACATTATTAATTTAAAATTTGTTATCCTTTGTTATAGAATAGGTGCTATCCCAAGAAGTGAGTTATAATGGTGAACAAAACAGCCATGGTTCCTACACTTACGGGAGCTTCCATTACAATGGAGAGACAGACATTAACATATAATCACCCAGAGTTTCCACTGTGGTGCAGTGGGTTAAGGATTTGACTGCAGTGGCTTGGGTTGCTGCAGAGGCATGGGTTTGACCTTGTGCAGTGGGTTAAGGATCCAGCAATGCCACAGCTATGGTGTGGGTCATAGCTGGGGCTCAGATTCAATCCCTGGCCCGGAAATCTCCATATGCCACGGATGTAGCCAAAAAAGGAAAGTTAAGTAGTAATCATCCAAATTTCTATGAACTGTGATAATTGCTCTGATGGGAAAGTACGTGGTCCTGAGAGCATGTAACAGGGCAGCGGGTCTAGTCTTGGGTGTGTTGAGGGGAGGGTGTTGGGGACAAATCCCCCAGGAAGTAATATCTGAGCCAAGATCTTCAGAAAGCGGTGATGGAGGAGGCCTATTTGTTGCAGAAACCGTGGCAGCGGAGAGAGACAAGCAGCACCCAGAAATGTGGAATAGCCAGGTTTATTCAGCACCAGTGCAGGATCAGAGGAGTCGCCTCCAGAGACTCAGCACCAGGTCTTTGTTCTGGGTAGCTTTTATACAATACAGACTTCAGGGTCTTGTTTTTCCCCAGACAAGCAGTCTGCCTGGCTCTCCCTCACTTCCTGAGAAGACGGTGTTCCTGCCTAAGAAGCTGAGTAAACAAGACTACCAAAACGAAACTGATAACCAATGCTTGGAGCAAGGCTAGCAGAGCTGCTAGCAAAGACATAAGGTATGTAGTTGCTACAAGATTACAAGAAGGGTGGTATGGGGCTAGCAAAGCTGCTGTCAGGCACGTAGCTGCCTCCTCAGCTCGGGGGCGGCCGTGGGGGGGTGGGGGGGAGTGTTGTTTCTTTAATTAGAACTCTTGCTTCACATTCAAGAGACTAAGAGGATTCCTGGTGCCTGGAGCCGCTGGTGGCAAAGGAGAACAGCTCACAATTAGGGGGAAGCAGGAGGAGGTGTGAGCTACAGGGTATAGCACTTTGAGGAGCCTTAAGGGTTTTGGTCTTTGGTCCAAAAACAATGGAAATGCTTTGAAGCAGTTAGAGCATTCTGTTATTTTTGTTGTTTATTTGCTTGCTTTTTAGGGCCACACTTGTGGCAAATGGAAGTTCCCAGGTTAGGGCTCAAATTGGAGCTGCAGCTGCCGGTCTACACCACAGCTCATGCAATGTCAGATCCCAGACTTGCTGAGCAAGGCCAGGAATCAAACCTGCTCCCTCATGGATACTAGTGGGGTTTGTTACCACTGAGCCACAATGGGAACTCCTTCAGCCATTTTTACTTACCCTTCTGATCCCCAATCCCTGCTGTCTTTTCCAACACCATGACTCTAACTCTCTCATGCTAACTAGATGTGCAACAATTCAGTTCAATTCTAACACTAGCTGGAGTCAGCGTCAGATCCCACAGCTTAAAGGGCTCAGTCCTCCAAGACTGCTCCTACCTCAGACACCAATTGCAAGTTGAGGCCACCTTAACTTGTCCCTGACTAGCTACATGTAAGGGTTTCCCACAACCATCACCTCAGATATGATCATTGACCAGAATGATTCACAGAGCTCAAGAAAGTGCTTTATTGTTACCATTGTGATGAAAGAACTCAGGAACAGTCAGTGGAAGAGATACACAGGGCAAAGCATGCAGGAAGGGGCTTGGAGCTTCTGTGATCTTTCTGGGCGGGTAGGCCCTCCTCCTAGCACCGTGATGTGTTCACCAACCAGGAGCTCTCCAAAGCCCATCATTTAGGGGATTTTATGGAGGTTTCATTACATAGGCACAATTGATTGATTACATCACCGGTCATTGGCGATTGGACTTGATGATTAGATTCAACCTCCAGCACCTCTCCCCTCTCCAAAGGTGGGGGGCGGGGAACGGCAGCCTGAAAGTTTCAACCCTCTAATCATATGGTTTGGTCTTTCTTCTCTTCACTTTTTTTTTTTTTTTTAAGGGCTAAACCCTGAGGCATACAGAGGTTCCCAGCTGGGGGTCGAATTGGAGCTGTAGCCATCGGGCTACGCCACAGCCACAGCAGTACAAGACCCGAGCCACGTCTGAAACCTACACCACAGCTCACGATAATCCAGGATCCTTAACCCACTGAGCAAGGCCAGGGATTGAACCTGTCCTCATGGATGCTAGTCAGATTCGTTTCCGCTGCACCACAACGGGAACTCCTGGTTTGGTCTTTTTGGTTATCAGCCTCTACCCTAACACTATCTAGGAGCCTTCAGCTAGTCATCTCAATAGCAGGCAAAAGACCCTTTTCTTTGGCTACTCTACAGCATGCCAAAATTCCCCAGCGGGGGACTTAACCTAGGCCACAGCTGTGACTGGAGCCACAGCAGTGAAAATGCTGGATCCTTAACCAGCTGAGCCATCAGGGAACTCCCACAAGACATTCTTATCACTCCAGAGATTTTAAGGGTTTTCAGAGCTCTAATGCCAAGATCCAGGGACAGAGGCTAAATCTTTATTTATTTTTATGATACTACAGGTTTTAAGTGGAAAGATGTGCTCAAGTTTCCATTTTTGAAAATATCATTGTGAAGGGTAGAAAATGGATTGTGGGGCAATCAATAAAGTGAGTGTTGATGGTAGTTTGATCCGGGGGATGGAGGAACAGCTAAAGAGAACAGCATGCACTTGAGGAGTATGAAGGTCTAACGGCAGGCCTGGGAGACAGATGTCGGAGGTAAGGCAGGAAGAGGCATGACAGTGATACCTCCTTGGGGTCTGTGTGTGCAGCTGGATGGAGAGTGATGCCAATCATGAGGTAAGAACTGCAGGAGAACTAGGTTTCCAGTGAAAGTGTGTGAATTCAGTTTTTGGCACGTTATAATAAAGTTTCTTTTGAGATATTTGAGTGGAGATGTCAAACAAGCAGCTGGAGCTAGTCATTTGAGACAATGATGTGCTTCCAGGTATTTCTGTCTCCAGATAGTCATCATCTAGGGATAGGATATAAAGTGAACAAAACTGGAGCCTGAAGCATGGGTTGATTATGTAGTTTGTGAACTTGACCAAATGTTCTTCCATTCATCATTTGGTTCCTAATAAGTACTGAATTCGCTTTAGAATTTTTTTTTTTTTTTCTTGCTTTTTAGTGCTGCACTTGTTGCATGTGGCAGTTCCTAGGCTAGGGGTCGAATCAGAGCTACAGCTGCTGCCCTACTCCACAGCAACAAAGAATCTGAGCCACATCTGTGACTTACACCACAGCTCACGGATAATTAACCCACTAAGCGGGGGCCACGGATCGAACCTGCATCCTTATGGATACTAGTCGGGTTCATTACCTCTGAGCCACAAAGGGAACTCCCAAGAATAGAAACTTTTAATATTTTCATGATTGTTTGGACCTCAGTCTGGGCTTCTCATAAGAGTAAGAGAAACTTACGGTGGTATACCTACTTCCCTTACTTCCTCTCAGTTACGCATTTTTTTAGCAAGAGGAAAGGAGAAAATGGAAAGAATTATTTCTCCTGTGTCAGTTTGTAGCAGAATACAACAGAACTCTAACCACCATCCTATCACCAAGCCTCACTGCCATCTGCTCTGGGAAATCCTTTCCTTGTCCCACTTCTCCATCCCATAGAAGATCTTCTTATATGGAGGCTATACTTTCACAGTAGCACCACCCATCATTCTATTAGAGCATCAAACATTTCTTTGTTTATAGGTGTATCTCCCTACAAGACCATGAGCCTCTTTTCTTTTCTCTCTCTTTTTTTTGCTTTTTAGGGCCTGTCTCTGCGGCATATAGAAGTTCCCAGGCTAGGGGTCAAATTGGAGCCTACAGCTGCTGGCCTGCAACACAGGATCTGAGTCATGTCTGCTACCCACACCACAGCTCACGGCAGCGCTGGATCCTCAACCTACTGAGGAGGACCAGGGATGGATGGAACCTGCAACGTCATGGTTCCCAGTCAGATTTGTTTTTGCTACGCCATGACAAGAATTCCAAGACCATGAGCTTCTTAAGGGCAGAAATGTTGGAGTTCCCATCATGGCTCAGCAGAAACTAATCTGACTAGTATCCATGAGGGTGCAGGTTAAATCCTTGTCCTTGCTCAGTGGGTTAAGGATCTGGCATTGCTATGCACTGTTGTGTAGGTTGCAGTTGTGACTGGGATCTGGTGTTGCTATGGCTGTGGCGTAGGCCAGTGGCTACAGCTCCGATTTGACCTCTAGTGGGAATCTCCATGTGCCGCAGGTGCAGCCCTAAAAAAACAACAACAAAAAACCAACAAAAAAAGAGGCAGATATGTTGTCATAATCCACATAATCCATCTTTGTATCTCTAGAATGTTGCTTAGCTCAAAGTAGAAAGTGCTAAATTCATTTTTTTAAATCAATAAGCTCTATTTTCACAGCAAAATGGAGAAGTACAGAGTTCCCATGTGCCTCTGTCCCCACAGATGTGCAGCTTCTCCCACTATTCAGCACCAGAGTGATATGTTTGATACAATTGATGAACCTGCATTGACACATCCTAATCAACCAGATTTCAGAGCCTACATTAGGGTTCACTCTTGGTGTTGTATATTCTGTGATTTGGACAAATGTATAATGACATGTATCCATCATTATATTATCACACAGAAGAGTTTCCAGCTCTAAAAATCCTCTGTGCTCTGCCTATTTTTCCTGCCTCCCTCTAACCCCTGGTAACCACTGATTTTTTTTTTTTTTGGTTACTGTCTCCATAATTTTGCCTTTCTAGAATGTCATATAGTTGGAATCAGACAGTATGTAGCCTGTTCAGAATGGCTTCTTTCACATAGTAATATGGTTTAAATCTCTTCCATATCTTGTCTCGTCTTTTTTTTTGGCCACACCTACGGCATGCAGAAGTTCCCAGGCCAGGGACTGAACGTGCACTACAGCAGCAGCACAAACTACTGCAGTGACAATGCGGGATCCTTAGCCTACTGTGCCACCAGGGAAATGTCCTTTTGTGGCCTGATAGCTCATTTTTTTTGTAGTGTTGAATACTAGTCCATTTTCTGCATGTACCACAGTTTATCCATTCAGTTACTGTAGGACATCTTGGCTGCTTCCAAGTATCAGCAGTTATGACTAGAGCTGCTCTAAACATGTGTGCATGTTTTTTGTGCAGACATTTTCAGTTCGCTTGGGTAAATACCAAAGAGGGTGACTGCTGGATTGTATGGTAAGAGTATGTTTTGTTTTCTAAGAAACTAACAGGCTATCTTCCAAAGTAGCTGTACCATTTTGCATTCCCATTAGCAACAAATGAGAGTTCCTGTGGCGCCACATCCTCACTAGCACCACTCCACAACTATGTGAATAGCTAAAATATCTTTAAAAAGATTTTGTATTTTCTACCTAAATGGATGGATTCTATCCCTTGGTAAGGTGATGTGAAGTACCACAGCTAAGGATTACTTAGGGGTCTTCCTTGTGGGAAAGCCCCGCATTCAAACTTCTAAAACTCTGTGAAAATTAGATTATAAATAACATGTAGATTTATTTGGCTCCAATTAGTTTATTAAAAAAAATTTTTTTTGGTCTTTTTAGGGCCGCACCTGCAGCATTTGGAAATTCCCAGGCTAGGGTCAAATCAGAGCTGCAGCTGCCGGCCACAGCCACAGCCACAGCAATGCTGGATCCGAGCCACATCTCTGACCTACATGGCAGCTTGTGGCAATGCTGGATCCTTAACCCACTGGTTGAGGCCAGGGATCCAACACACATCTTCAGGGAGGCTACATCAAGTTCTTAACCCACAGAAGCACAACAGGAATTCCTCCAGTTAATTTATTAAAAGTATTCTGTCTTTGGAGTTCGCATCATGGCTCGGTGGTTAACAAGTCTGACTAGGAACCATGAGGTTGCGGGTTTGATCCCTGGCCTCACTCAGTGGGTTAAGGATATGGCATTTCTGTAGCTGTGGTGTAGGCCGGCAGCTGTAGCTCCAATTAGACCCCTAGCCTGGGAACCTCCACATGCCGTGGTGTGGCCCTAGAAAATACCAAAAAAAAAAAAAAAAAAAAAAAAGGCAAAAATAAATAAATATATAAAAGTATTCCCTCTCTTTCTGTGTGTGTGTGTGTGTGTATGTGTATATACATATTTGCTTTTTTAGAGCCACATCTGTGACATATGGAAGTTCCTAGACTAGGGGTCGAACTGGAGCTACAGCTGCTGGCCTACATCACAGCAATGCAGGATCCGAGCCACGTCTGCAACTTATACCACAGCTCACAGCAACACCAGATCCTTAAGCCACTGAGCGAGGCCAGGGATAGAACCCACAACCCCATGGTTCCTAGTCGGATTTGTTTCCGCAGTGCCACGATGGGAACTCCTCCCTCAATATTCTTATAAGAAGCACTACATTGGCAGATTAATAAGAACAAGAAAGAAGTAGTTACTGAATGTACAAAAATGTTGATTAGGAGGGAACTCTAAAAGAAGTTAATTAAAATTTTAAAGGAACACTTCAAGAAGTTTATTAATCTTTTCTGATTAAAATAAATGACAATAATTTATTGCTCAATATCATCTGGGAAGAAATAGGATATTAAGTCGGTAATGTTTGCCTGTTTGTAAGATGAGCCCACCTCATAAGTTATGTCTGCAATGCTGTCCTCTTTCACTTGAAATGCCCTTTAATATCCTACTAAGAAACCTCCTACCTAATTATTTAAGAACACTTCAACTTCGTAAATTGCGAGCTGTTTGGACAGGTTGATTCGATTAAGAGTATACAAAAAAAAAAAAACCGTATAACTATTGTCGTAAAATTCTTTAAAATTATGCAAAAGCCACATGATCTTCCTGAGGTAAGACTGAAACGCAAACAGAGCTGTTTTCTTTCTACCGTGTGTTATTAAGTTTAATTGCTTCATTCTCGTGATTGCTTTTGAAAGAGAAGGAATCAATCAAGCTTTCACCAAAAGCGGATACCACTGCATTATGTATGAGGTTGGCAAGGGAAAAGAGACCTGTGACCTAGAAGGAAATCAGGATCTAAAGCACTTAAAAATGGGAGGCTCTTATGTGTCCAAGTCTCCTTCCTCAAGAGGTATGCTGCCCTTGAACATGAACTTCAACATTATTCACTTAATAAAAGTTTCTCAAGTTTAATTTTTAAGATTGGATAGGCCCTTGAATGTGAAGATGCTGCTACTGTTAAAGAAAATGTAAAGACACACTTTCCCCAGGAGTGCTGACAACGTTCTGTCTATACTGCTTATTTAAAATCCCTTGGGAATTTACAGCATCATTTTTGAGGTGACAAAACAGGATTAGGGGTGGCGATGATGGAAAAAAATGTGCCTGTGTTTGAATCTCCTGGTTCCCTAAGGCGGTAAGCCTTTGGTCTTCTTGGCACCACAGTTCAACAAGCTGAGTGATTTGGCCTAGATTCACCATTTAAATGCAATTATTTCACATCTGAATGTTTTTTAAGTGAGATGCTAGGGGTAGAAAAATAATCCTTGTTTCTCCAATTTCTGAATCTGTCTACACATTAAGTCTGTTTCCTTGTTAGAACAGAAAATTAACACTGAGAACCAATGAACATTGAGTGACCGATTAAGATATACTTCTGTGTGTGTGTATAAAACATTCACAGTTTTAGGAGTTCCCGTCGTGGCTCAGTGGTTAATGAATTTGACTAGGAACCATGAGGTTGCTGGTTTCATCCCTGGCCTTTCTCAGTGGGTTAAGGATCCGGCGCTGCCGTGAGCTGTGGTGTAGGTTTCAGATGTGGCTCAGATCCCACGTTGCTGTAGCTGTGGTGTAGGCCGGTGGCTATGGCTCCGATTTGACCCCTAGCCTGGGAACATCCATATGCTGAAGGAGCGGCCGAAGAAATGGCAAAAAAAAAAAAAAAAAAAAAAAAACAAAATAAATAATAAGTAAATAAATACACAGTTTTAAAAGCCATGTTGGTTATAACCCATGTCACCCTCCAGCATAGTTTCAGAGCAATTTCTCATATTGAAAGCCTTTATCATCCAACCTGCCAAACAAAGTTGAGCTTTAGTTATGTGTAATTTGTTTGTCATCCTTGTAGGCAAGATTCGGCAAGTAGGAGAAACAGCTAGCAAAGACAGGATATCTTAGTTGGGGTGAAATATCTGGAGGGAAAATAAGAATTTACTAGAGAAAGTGTCTTTTAATGGCCCTCTCTCTAGAGAAATCACATTGTCTTCTGGTCTGACAAGGATTAAATTCTCCCATCATTATAGTTCCATTGCACCTAGATATCATTAACAAATAATTTAAAAGCCCTGATTCTATAAAAAGACATTCTTAAGTTTCTAGTTTCTCTTTTATTAAGAATAATTTTAGGGGAGTTCCCGTCGTGGCTCAGTGGTTAACGAACCTGACTAGTAACCATGAGGTTGTGGGTTCGATCCCTGGCCTCGCTCAGTAGGTTAAGGATCTGAATTTGCTGTGGGCTGTGGTGTAGGTTGAAGACCTGGCTAGGATCCCATGTTGCTGTGGTTGTGGTGCAGACCAGCAGCTACAGCTCCAATTCGACCCCTAGCCTGGGAACCTCCACATGCCGCGTGTGCAGCCAATAAAAAAAAGAAGAAGAAGATACTTTAGACTACCAATGGTTGAACTTGGAACTGGACTTCTGAAACACACACCCCTTCTTTCATAGTGCTTGGTAGGATGGAGAGGAACTAATATTGAGAGCTTCCTTAGAGGCAGGTATAGGGCTGGGCAACTTTCCAATTTCCTGTATATACAGAAGAGGAAATTCTGGGAGAAGTTAGGATGTCTGAGGATAGACAGAACTTTGGATAAACTGTAAGCGGGGACCACAGCCTGGTTTATGCCATCATCCCCAGTACCTTGCTGAAGAAGTGACCCCTGGTAGGACAGGAGAAAGGGAAGAATTATTGTCATTCAGCTAGAGCAGGTGGGATAGAACAGCAATGAAGCCATGGATGTCCCCTTTGTTTGGGTAGTGCTAATAGAGTGTCCTTCTATGCTCCAACTGTGTCTTAAACAGCCTATAGCACATGCAGTACAGTACTGAAAAAACACAGTGAATCCTCAAAGGAGGTTTTAGGAATTAATTCACATTATCATCCTTTAAAACATATGGTATTTTTGGGGGGTGGGGGAGAGCACCTGTGACATGTGCAAGTTCCTGGGCCAGGGGTTGAACCTGTGACACAGCTGTAACCAGAGCCATAGCAGTGACAACACCAGATCCTTAACCCACTGAGCCATGAGGGAACTCCAAAAACATATATTTCATGTCAGTTGTCACCACTGCTGTAAAGAGATTTTGGTCATCCTTTGAGTCCATTTTTTTTTTTTTTTCAGACAGATAAAACACTGTTGCTGGGTTATAATGACATGAGCAAGTGCTGGGTTATAAGCTCTTGTTGTAACTCCAGCAAAAAATCTATTATTAATATCACATTAGTGGCTCAGAATTTGGTTAGTCTCTCAATGAAAAGGCACTAGGCATTAAAGACAAGCTGACACAAATAATGTTAGCTGTTGGGTGCCGGAATGTCTGTATCTGTGTAGTGGAGAATCTCTTACAGGGGGCGTCTTCTGATTAATTGCAGGGACCCTGCAAGCACAGGGTGAAAGGATTAATACCTCCACTGTGACTCCAGAGGCAAGAGAAAAAGGAACATATTGAGTGCAGAGAAATTTGAAGAGTGCTGCTGGAGAGCCAGCCAAGCAGACATCCTGCCTCTGGGACAAATGTCTTCCTCTTTTCCCTAAGTTAGTAGAACCATTTGAACTGGGAATCTGCCCTAGAGTTTCTTTCCTCTATCTAGAGGGCAGGTGGAGGAAGTGGTTCTCTTTTGCATAATTATTTATTGAAGTAAATATATAGCTCATTGGCTAAGTTCCCCACAAAACCCCAAATATTCAAGTTTGAGTCTTTTTTTTGGGGGGGGGGGTCTTTTTAGGGCTGCACTTGTGGCATATGGAGGTTCCCAGGCTAGAGGTCGAATCATAGCTGTTGCTGCTGGCCTATACCACAGCCACAATATTAGATCTGAGCCTCATCTGTGACCTCACGGCAACGCTGGAACCTCAACCCACTGAGCAAGGCCAGGGATCCAACCCGCAACCTCATGGTTCCTAGTCGGGATTTGTTTCCGCTGAGCCACGACGGGAACTCGCTCAAGTCTGGGTCTTATGTTTGTATTCTAGCACAACTGACCACAAACCGACTGGCTGAAAAACACACCTATTGATTAAGCCCATAGTTCTGTAGGTGAGAAGTCCCAGGGGACTTGTCTGGGCTCTCTGCTTCAGATCTCACAAGGTCAAAATAAAGGTACCAGCCAGGCTGGGCTCTCAGGAAGATTCTCTTTTGAGCTTGTTCAAGTCGTTGGTAGAATTCAGATCTTTGTGGTTGTAGGACAAAGGGCCCCATTTCCTTGCTGGCTGCTAATCAGGGGCTGCTCTCCATTTCCAGGGGCTATCGGCATTCCTGGTTATGTGGCTCTTTTGGTCTTCAAACCCAAAACAGTGTGGGATTGAATCCCTCACAATCTTAGATTTCTGACTTTTCCTTTTCCTGCTTTTTGGAGAAATATCCACATTTTAAAGCACTCATGAGGGCCATGACGGGAACTCCCAATGTCATCCTTTTAATCAGATAATTAATTAATATTTTTTTTAGGGTCACAGGTGCAGCATATGGAGGTTCCTAGGCTAAGGGTCAAATGCCACAGCCACAGCAATGCAGGATTCTAGCCATATCTGCAACCTACACCAAAGCTTGTGGCATTGCCAGATCCTTAACCCACTGAGTGGGGCCAGGAATTGAACCTGAATCCTCACAGACACCATGTTGAGCTCTTAACCTGCTGAGCCACAACAGGAAATCCCAAGGTCAGACTTTAAGAAAGTGAATGTTTTCCTGGTATTCTCTTTCCCTGTGAGATCCCACATTTTTGTAGCCTTCGAGGACAGAGAAATAATATTTGATTACAAATATAATTGTGAGATATTGCAGCTTTGGTTCTAGACCACCACAATAAAGTATTTCAATAAAGCAAGTAACACTTTTTTTTGGTTTCCCACTGCATATAAAAGTTATATTTATGCTGTATTATAGTCTATGAAGTGTACAAGAGTATTATGTCTAAAAAACAGTGTGCATACTTTAAAAATACTTTTTGTTGTCTTTTTTTTCGTCCTTTTTTTTGGTCTTTTTAGGGCCACACCCACGGCATGTGGGGGTTCCCAGGCTAGGGGTCAAATTGGAGCTATAGCCCGCTGGCCTATGCTACAGTAACACCAGATCCGAGCTGTGTCTGCAACCTACACCACAGTTCATGGTGATGCTGGATCCTTAACCCACTGAGCAAGGCCAGAGATGAAACCTGCCTCTTCATGGATGCTGGTCAGCTTCATTTGCACTGCACCACAACAGGGACTCCTAAAAATACTTTGTTAAAAAATGCTAACTATCTTCAGAGACTTGGGCTAGTCGCCTCACAGTAATATCAAAGATCACAAAACGAATCACCATAACAAATCTAATAACCATGAAAACGTTCGGAAAACTGTGAGAACTGCCAAAACGTGACACGGAGATATGAAGTGAGTAAATGCTGTTGGAAAAAATGGTGCCAACAGCCTTGCTCGACTTGAGGTTGCCCCAAACGTTCAACTTGTAAAAAAACACAGTATCTGCAAAGCACAATAAAGCAAAACTCATTAAAACAGGGTATGCCCATATTAAAACCAACAAACATTTATGACATATGTATTCATTCGGTGAAGATTTACTGTGTACAAAACCTTCTGCTAAGCAACAGGGAGACAGCAATGATAACATACATGCAGTTTTTGACAGCTTACTTGAGTGCTGTGATAGAGGAGAAGCTAAGGCTGTGAGTGACACATAAGAGGAGAGATTCATCCCAAGAGGGACATTCAGTCCAGCAAATCTTCTAGAAGAATGAGGTCTAAGAGTGAGGTCTGACTCAAGGGCAAGTAGGAATTTCTCCAGTCAGGGTGGAGCCTGCTTTATTGCTTGCATGCCCGAAGGGATACTGTCCCAAGAAGAGGGAGTGGGCATATCTTTGTCATTGATTGGGATCCCCACGCCCAGGGAAGCATGAGCAAGCAGTGAGATTTGAGGGGATAAGATAGTGAGAGGATTGCCAAGTGCACATACTCTGAAGACCTCTTTCTTTTAAAAAATTGTAGTGAAGTAACACTTACCATTTTAACCATTTTAAAGTGAGCAATTCAGTGGCACTAAGTACCTTCACAAATACCTAGTATAAAATGTCACCGCTATCTAGTTACAAAACCATTTCATCACCCCAAATGGAAACCCCAAACCCACTAAGTAGTCATTTCCCCTCTCTCCCCAGTCTCTGGCAACTATTTTTGTTGTTCATCTGTTTTTGTTTTTGTGTGTGTGTGTGTTTGTGTGTGTTTTCCTTTTAGGGCCACACCTGTGGCATATGGAGGTTCTCAGGCTAGGGGTCCAATCAGAGCTACAGCTGCCTGCCTAAGCCACAGCAACTCAGGATCCAAGCCACATCTGGGACCTACACCGCAGCTCATGGCAAAGCTGGATCCTTAACCCACTGTGGGAGGCCAGAGATTGAACCCATGTCCTCATGGTTACTAGTCAGATTCGTTTCCGTTGCACCACAATGGGAACTCCGGTGCTTCATCCCTTTTTATGGCAGAGTAATATTCTCTTAGATGGATATTCCATAATTTGTTTATCCATTCATCAACTGATGGACGTTTGGGTTAATTCCATCTTTTGGCTTTGTGAACAGTACTGCCATGAACATATTTGTACAGGTTTTGTTTGAATACCTGGTCTCAATTCTTTTGCGTGTGTACCTAGGAGTAGAATTGCTGAATCATGTTTAACTTGTCAAGGAGCCATCAAATTGTTTTCCATAGTGGTTGCACCATTTTACATTCCTACCCACAATGTGTGAGTGCTCCACTTTCTCCATATCATGCCAGCTCTATCTCCTTTTTAATCCTCTCCACCATTCATCAGTTATACAATCTTGGCAAGACCTTAGCTTCTTTGGATCTTAGTTTCCTTATCTGTAAAAATGATGAAAATAATGGTGCCTCCTTTACTGGGTTGTTGTGAGGATTAAATTTAGCTAATAAGTATATATTTATTTATTCATTTTGCTTTTTAGAGCTGCACCCGCAACATATGGAGATTCTCAGGCTAGGAGTCTAATTGGAGCTACAGCTGCTGGCCTATGCCACAGCCACAGCAATGTAGGATCCAAGCCTCATCTGCGACCTACACCACAGCTCACAGCAACGCCAGATCCTTAACCAACTGATAGGGGGCCAGGGATTGAACCTGAAACCTCCTGGTTCCTGAACAAATTTGTTCCCACTGTGCCACAACGGGAACTCCTAATAGGTATATATTTAGTTAAAATGTATAGGACGTGTTTGGCATGGGTTAGTTGAACCATATGAAATTGCTGATTGACTCTTATTGATGTACAGAAAATGTTATTTTATGTGACTCGGCTGAGTCGAAAGCAGGCATAATGATTTGTTTTAATTAGGTAAGGGCCAAATCAACACAGTGTCTTTTTTTTCCCCCTATGGCCATACCTGCGGCATATGGAAGTTCCTGGGCCAGGGATTGAATCCAAGCGACCTACACCTACACCACAGCTGCAGGGGACGCTGAATCCGTGCTTCCACAGCAACCCGAGCTGCTGCAGTCAGATTCTTAACACACTGTGTCACAGCAGAAACTCTAACATAGTTTACCTTTTGTCTAAGATTATTAGGACCCTCCTTAAGCAGTTTCAAATAGGGCAATGATCTGATGACATATAGAAAATAGACTGGAAGTAAGAGATAACCATGTATTTGGTTTGGAGGCTGGTGTAGTAATATAGGTGAGAAATAACAGTGGCAGTGAGAATGGTATTAAGCAAATGTAATTAAAGGAGCACTAGAAAATAAAATGGACAGAAAAAGGTATATTGATCAGATGTGAGCATATGCTGATCTTACTGATTTTACATCTTAAATATAAATATTATTCAAATACTGTTAGAATTCTCCGTCTATTCCCTAAAGTTATCATCATCTCTCAAGTAGACTACTAATAAGGATCTCCTATAGCTTTTCCATCTCAATTATTATTTTTATTCCTTATCTATTCCTTTTATTTTTTGGCAGCACCCACAGCATGCAGAAGTTCCCAGGCCAGGGATTGAATCCAAGCTATAGCAGTGACAACACCGGATCCTTAACTACTTGGCTACCAGGGAATTCCTTCTTGATTTTTTTTTTCCCATATATTCTCCATATTGCAAAGTGACACTAATAAAGTATTTAGACATACAGAAAGAAATAAGGATGATGTATTTTCATATCCAATTCACATGTTATGAAAATAAAAATTCACCTGGTAGTATCCTTCTTGCAACATTCCCTAATCATTGTCTCCTTTCCTCATTCAACCTGTATTTACATATTGCAGATAGAGGTACCTACCATCCTGATTTTGGTATTTATCATGTTCTCCCATGTCCGTATACTTTTACAACATTAAGATGTGTCCATGTGTGTATTTGTATATTTTCTTGAATATCTTCATGCCTCATAGAGATGAAATCCCATTGTACGTATCCTCCTACCACTGCTCCCCACCCTCACCCACTTAATCTCATGTTAGTGTGAATTGTTCATGCTGAAACATGTTGTCCCAGTCCTTTTATTTTCAGTGCTCTGGAATCTTTCCATTGTATGCATGTACAAGAATGACACAGTTATCTATTCCAAAGGCAAATCCAATCATGCCAATCTCCTGCTCAAAATACCTCAGGAGTTTTCTTGCTGCTTGAGGTTGAAGACTACAATGAGGTCTGGCTTGATTTTAGGCTCCTTCTACTGCCAAAGCCTCATCTTAAGCCCCTGGCTTCTTTCCCTTTTATTAATTAACTCCTACTCATTCTTCAGATCTCAGCTCAAATTTACTTCCATGAGCAAGTCTTCTCCACCACTGCCAACCCCCCCCCAGATTGCTTCTCTTACATGATTTCCTAACACAACAATCTTTCCAGAACAAATAACCATGTAATTTAAGCCTTCCTCCCCAAACTCAAAGTTTGCAGAGGCCAAATCTGTGTTTGCTCACAAGTGCACCTCCAAGGGCCATGGGGAGTGCCTGGCACTTAGTAGGCATTCAGTAAAACTCGGCAGAATGAATGAGAAGAGAAATCTGTAATGAAAGTCTTCCTTGCCTAGTAGATACATTTTTCTAATTAATTCTACTTAATTTAAAGGTGTTAAAAGAAACCCACAGATAAATCTACGATCCAGTAAGCTTTTACTCAGTGACTCCTGACTCAGGTAGCCTCCGATCTCGCAGATAAAAAGGAGCTTGGAAGAGCGCAAGAGTGAAGCAAAGCGAGATTTTATAGACCAAAGCGAGAAGGAACAAGGAAGTTTTACTAGGCGCTCGCTGACTGGGTAAAGCAAGAGCACCTTCCTTATATGGGGTAAAGGAGAACACCAGGCTGGGTCAGGTAACTTGTGCTGACTGGCTGACCAGTAATTTCTGGGAGAGCTGAGCACAGAAACTTGCTTAAGTTTTGGTTTGCTGATGTGGGGCTTAGCCTGAGCAGATCCATCTTGGGTCAACTTTAGATATTCCAGAATTTAATTCTGAACCCTGACAGGGTGGCTAGAATTGGATACGCCCTCTCTCTGTAAACAACTAGAAAACTGGACAAAATATATGAAATTTTTCAGACATTGGACAACAAGCAGTGCAGGACTGTGAACAAAGCTGAGAGGAGGAAAAGCAATAAGGTAAGCCCTACTTTGCCCTCAAGGCATTTTAGGAACCGTGGTACACACAGGGGGAGATCCCAAGCAGAGATAGGATGCAACACAAAAGAAGAAAAAAAAAAACAACTAAGGAACAGATGAGATGACAGCAAACAAATAGCAAGATGGTAGATTTTAACTCAACCATGTTGATAATTATATGCCAATTAAGAGGCAGAGATTCTTAGGTTGAGTAAAAATGCAAGGCCCAACTATGGTGCTAGGTATGAGAAATGTATTTTATTTATTTATTTTGGGGGACCATGGTGTGCAGCAGTTTGATGTAGGATCTCATTTCCCAGATAAGGGATTGAACCTGGGCTGCAGTGATGAAAGTGCCAAATCTTAACCACTAGACCACAAGGGAACTCCCAGAAATGCACGTTCCATATAAAGACATGTATAGGGTGAAAAAAGATATAATATGCAAGCACTAATCATTAAGATGGTGAAGTTCTGGAGTTCCCTTTGTGGCTGAGTGGTAAGGAACCCAACTAGTATCTACAAGGATATGGATTTGATCTCTGGCCTTGCTCAGTGGGTTAAGGATCCAGTGTTGCCATAAGCTGCTGTAGGCTGCAGACAGGGCTCAGATCCCACGTTGCTGTGGCTGTGGCATGGGCTGGCAGCTGAAGCTCTGATTTGACCCCTAGCCAGGGAACTTCCATATGCAGCAGGTGCAGCCCTAAACAGCCCCCCCCCAAAAAAAAAGTGAAGTTCCTATGTCAGTATCAGAAAAAACAGACATGTAAGCAGATAGGGTAGGGGCTCCTGAAAGAGAACATGGAATGACTTTTTTCTTTCTTTTTTTGTCTTTTGCAGCATATGGAAGTTCTAAGGCTAGGGATTGATTGGAGCTACAACTGCCAGCCTATGCCACAGCAACCCTGGATGTTTAACCCACTGAGTGATCGAACACATATCCTCACAGACACTACATTGGGTTCTTAAACCACTGAGCCACAATGGGACAAGTTTATCAGGCGAGAGAGATAACAACAGTAAAGATAACAAATCAGTTGTAAAGACTCCCTGTTCTGACTAGACTTGGAGTTCCCTGGTGGCCTAATGGTTAGGATTTGGCATTCTCAGTGCTGTAGCTCAAGTTTGATCCCTGGCCCAGGAACTTCTACATGCAAAGAAAAAAAAAAAAAAAAGACTACCCTAAAGCACTGTCTTGAGCTGAACAGCAGGATTTAAATCTCCCCTCAGACGCTCAACCACCAGATCAATTGGAACCTCAAGGATGATAATGCTTTTTTCCATGGCAATGTGGAAGTTCCCAGGCCAGGGAATAAACCTGCACCACTGCAGCAACTGAGCTGCTGCAGTGACAACGCCAGATCCTTAACCTGCTAAGCCACACTGGAACTCTGATACTGACTTTTTTTTTTATTGCTTTTTAGGACCACACCGGCAGCATATGGAAGTTCCCAGGCAAGGGGTCGAATTGGAGCTATAGCCACAGCAACGTGGAATCCGAGCCACATCTGCGACCTACCTCACATCTCATGGCAACACCGGATCCTTAACCCACTGAGTGAGGCCAGGGATCAAACCCTCATCCTCATGGATACTACTTGGATTCGTTTCTGTTGGGCCACATTGGGAACTCTGATACTGACTTTCTCTGACACTTTTTTCTTTCTTCCTTTCTTTTTTTTTTTTTTGCTATTTCTTGGGCCGCTCCTGCGGCATATGGAGGTTCCCAGGCTAGGGATAAAATCGGAGCTGTAGCCACCAGCCTAGCCAGAGCCACAGCAACGGGGGATCTGATCCGCGTCTGCAACCTACACCACAGCTCATGGCAACTCCGGATCCCTAATCCACTGAGCAAGGCCAGGGAATGAACCTGCAACCTCATGGTTCCTAGTCGGATTCATTAACCACTGCACCACTACGGGAACTCCTCTGACACTTTTTTGACTGCAATCAACTAAAGCTTAAACTGGACTGCTTAAGCCCCTCATGTATATGCTTGTACCCCTAACTTAAAACCATCTATTTTGCTGTTCAGGGAAACACTTCTTTAAGAAGGATCCCTGATGCTCTCCTTACTTGCTATAAGCAGTAATAAATTCTACATGCCCCTTCTCCCAATCTTTGGTTTGGTTGTGTGTTTCAACTGGACACCCACCTAGAGAGGAATCCAGTTTTCAGCTCACAGGCCTAAGGATGAGGAATTTCACCAGAGTTAAAGAGCAGTACATTTCATAATGACAAAAAGTCAATTCATTGAGAAGACATAGCAATCCTGAATAGAGAAATTTCTTTCCTTTTTTTTTTGTCTTTTCTAGGGCTACACCCATGGCATATGGAGATTCCCAGGCTAGGGGTCTAATTGGAGCTGTAGCCGTCGGCCTATGCCACAGCCATAACAATGCCAGATCCGAGCCTCTTCTGCGACCCACACCACAGCTCACGGCAACGCCAGATCCTGAACCCACTGAGCAAGGCCAGGGATCAAACCCGCAACCTCATGGTTCCTAGCTGGATTCGTTAACCATTGAGCCATGACGAGAATGCCACGAAATTTCAAAATATGCTAAATAATGTATGTTTATATACATTATAATGTATATATGAAATATAATATGTGTAAAATTCTTTTTTCAACTGATTTTTGATTGTGAAAGCAATTCAATGGGGAAAGTCAAGTTTTTTCAACTAAAGGTGAACCACTGGAGTTTTACACAGAAAAAATGAACATTGATCCTTATCTACAATGTAAACAAAATGGATTATATATATATAACTTTTAGAAAAAATATTAGAGAAAATATTGTATTGTAACCTTGGTATAGGCAAAACTTTCTTAGCTAGGATTCAATCTAATTACCAATTATAAAAGAAAAATTTGGTAAATTGTGCTTTATTAACATTGAATTCTTGTTCTTGTTGACATTGTTAAGAAAACTAAGAGTCAAGCTATAAAATCAAAGAAAATATTTGTAACACATCTATTTAATAAAGGACTTATATCCAGAATGTATATATCTAAAAACTCAATAATAAGAAAATAATAATAATTTGGCAAAAAATCAGAATAGCTTCTTCATAAAAAAAGACATATGAATGGCTAATAGCACATACAAAGATGCTTATCATTCATCAGGAAAAGCAATTTAAAAGCACAGTGAAGGAATTCCCACGATGGTGCATTGGGTTAAAAATCCAAGCGCAGGAGTTCTCATTGTGGTGCAGCAGAAACAATCCAACTAGGAACTATGGGGTTGCGGGTTCCCTCCCTGGCTTTGCTCGGATCTGGCGTTGCTGTGGCTGTGGTGTAGGCTGGCAGCTACAGCTCCAATTAGACCCCTAGCCTGGGAACCTCCATATGCTGTGGGCGTGGCCCTAAAAAGAAAAAGAAAAAAGAAGAATCCAAGTGCAGCAGCTCAGATGGCTGTGGGACAGGGTTCAATCTCTGGTCTGGCACAGTGGGTTAAAAGGGTCCAGTGTTGCTGCAGCTGCAGCACAGTTTGCAGCTGTGGCACCCAGGGAACTTCCAGATGTTGCAGGTGTGGCCATAAAAAAAAAGAAAAGTGAGATACCACTTTAAATAAAATGGTTAGATTTAGCTTTTTTTTTTTAGACACCCCCCCCCCCCAGGCTAGGGGTCTAATCGGAGATGTAACTGTCAGCCTCAGCCACAACCATAGCTACATGGGATCTGAGCCTCATCTTTGACCTACACCACAGCTCTCAGCAGCACTGGATCCTTAACCCACTGAGAGAGGCCAGGGATCGGACACACATCCTCATGGATGCTATTTGGGTTTGCTACCACTGAGCCACAACGGGAACTCTGGAATGGTTAAATTTAGAATGGCTGAAATTAATGACTGATAATACCAGGTGTTGACAAAAGTATGGAGTAACTGCAACTCTTACATGTTGCTGGTAGCAAAGTAAAGTGGTCCCACCAGGAAAACTACTTGACAGTTTCCTAGGAAGTTAGACTTACATCTAACCATAAGACCTATCAATTCCCCTTCTGTGTATTTAGTCCAAAAAATATGTCCAGGGGTTCCTGCTGTGGCACAGCAAAGTAAGGATCCAGTGTTGTCTCCACAGTGGCTTGGGTCACTGCTAAGGGGTGGGTTCAATCCCCAGCCTGGCGCAGTGAGTTAAGGATCTGGCATCACCACAGCCGTGGCATGAGTTGAAGCTTTGGCTCAGGTTAGCTCCCTGGCCTGGGAAGTGCCATATGCCATGAGTGTGGCCAAAGAAACAAAAGATATATCCACACATAGATTTTTTTTTTTTTTGGCTGTGCCTGTGGCTCACAGAAGTTTCTGGGCCAGGGATGGAACCCATACCACACCAGTGACAATAACAGCTAGGCCACCATGGAATTCTCACACAAAACCTTTTTAATATAAATGTACATGTAGCTGTATTCATAATAGTAAAAAACTAGAAACAACCCAAATATCCACCAACAGGTGAATACAAAATTTGGTATATCCAGCCAATGGAATATACCTCAGCATTAAGAAGGAATAAATCATTTACATATGTAACAACATGAATAAGTTTCAAAAACATCATTCTGGGCAAAGAAGCCAGACACAAAAGGGTACGCTACATGAGTCTAATTATACAAAGCTCTAGATAAAGCAAAACCAATCCATAGAGTCAGGAAGTATATCAGTGATTGTTGGGAGTGGAGGTTGCCAGGGGTGGGTTGGGGACATAATCTGCTAAGTACAAGGGAACATTTTGGGGGTTACCATTTTCTTTTTATACTTGCTTTTGAATCATTCTAGAAAGGCTTATGGCTAAGATTTGGAAGTCACTTGGGGGAAGTGGGCCTCATCGTATAGAAATGATCTATACATTGATTGTGAGAGAGGTAACATGAGGCATATGTATTTCTGTCTCCCCCATCACCTACCTAACTGGACATTTAAAATAGGTGTATTTCCCCCAATGTTTCATGCAGCATTATTTACAATACCCAAGACATAGAAACACCCTAAATGTCCACTGATAGATGAATGGATTAAGAAGATGTGGTACATATATACAATTGAATACCACTCAGCTATAAAAAATAATGAAATAATGCCATTTTGGGCAACACAGATAGACTAGAGATTTACCATACTAAGTCAGAAAGGGAAAGACAAATACTGTATGATATCATTTATATGTGGGATATAAAATATGGCACAAATGAACCTATCTACAAAACAGAAACAGACTTAAAAACAGCTGTCAGGGAGTTCCCGTCGTGGCGCAGTGGTTAACGAATCCGACTAGGAACCATGAGGTTGTGGGTTCGGTCCCTGGCCTTGCTCAGTGGGTTAACGATCCGGCGTTGCCGTGAGCTGTGGTGTAGGTTGCAGACGCAGCTCGGATCCCGCGTTGCTGTGGCTCTGGCGTAGGCCGGTGGCTACAGCTCCGATTAGACCCCTAGCCTGGGAACCTCCATATGCCGGGGGAGTGGCCCAAGAAATAACTTAAAAAAAAAAAAACAAAAAAAAAACATCTGTCAAGGGAGAGGGGGTGGGAGGGGGATGGATTGGGAGTTTGGGATGAGCAGAGGTAAGCTATTATACATAGAGTGGATAAACAACAAAGTCCTACTGTATAGCACAGGGAACTATATTCAATATCCTATAAAAAGCCAAAATGGAAAGTAATATGAAAAAACTACACTGGAAAGGAATCTCAAAAAGAATACATATAAATATATATGTGTACATATATGTATGAGTCATTTTGCTGTACAGCAGAAATTAACACATTGTAAACCAACTATACTTCAATAAAATAAATTTCAAAAATAAAAGTGAACGTATGTTATTTATTTATTTTCAGGCTGTACCTATGGCATATGGAAGTTACCAGGCTAAGGGTTGAATCATAGCTGCAGCTGCCTGTCTGTGCCACAGCCACAGCCACACTGGATCTGAGCTGCATCTGTGACTGTGCCTCAGCTTGTGGCAGTGCCAGAGCTGTAACCCACTGAGCAAGGCCAGGGGTCAAAGCACAACCTCATGGATACTAGTCGGGTTCTTAACTCGCAGAGCCACAACAGGAACTCCCAAATGGGTGTATTTTATTTTATGTAAATTATAGCTTACTAATAGTTCATCTAACAAATAAAATGATTTTTTAAACAATGCAGCATCCTTGGATACACTGCAGACTTAGTGGATCAGAAAGTTGGGATAGAGGAGCTCAAAAATTTACCCTGAAACAAAGAAAAATCCCCAAATGATTCTGGTTTTGTGGAGGTGGGGGGGTTGGTTTGTTTTTTGGTTTTTTAGGGCCGTAGGTGCAGCATATGGAAGTGCCCAGGCTAGGAGTGGAATTGGAGATACATCTGCTGGGATTCGACCACATCTGTGACCTACACCACAACTCATGGCAATGCCAGATCCTTACCCACTGAGCTAGGCCAGGGATCAAACCCACATTCTCGAGGGTATTTGTTGGATTTGTTTCTGCTGCGTCACAATAGGAACTCCCCCCTGCAAATGATTCTGTTGATCAGCTAGGTTTAAGAAATGCAGCTACTTTAGGAAACATGGATAGCCAGGCACATTCAAAATATCTGCTTACAAGCATTATATTCCTTGGGTTTCAACAGACACCTTATGAAGCTCAGTGAACACTATCCTTGAGAGGCTTTGTCCTTCATTATTCTCTTAACCTCAACCTGATCTAACTTCTAGTGGTATGTAGCTACCTTCTGCCCCAGTTTTCATTTTTATCCTATTAGTTTCCCAAGTTTTACTGTTTTTCTTTTCTTTTCTTTTAAGGGCAGCACCTGTGTTCCTATGCTAGGGGTAGAATCAGAGCTGCAGCTGTCGGCCTATGCCACAGCCACAGCAGAGTGGGATCTGAGCTGCATCTGCAATCAGCACAGCAGATGGCGGCAATGCCAGATCCTTAACGTACTGAGCAAAGCCAGGGCTCAGACCCAAATGCTCATGAGTACTAGCTGGGTTCGTAACCTGCTGAGCCACAATGGGGATCTTAATTTTTACCTTCTTTACTTCTTTTTTTTTTTTCTTTTGCCATTTCTTGGGCCGCTCCTGCAGCATATAGAGGTTCCCAGGCTAGGGGTTGAGTAGGAGCTGTAGCCGCCGGCCCACACCAGAGCCACAGCAACTCGGGATCCAAGCCGTGTCTGCGACCTACACCACAGCTCACGGCAATGCCAGATCCCTAATCCACTGAGCAAGGCCAGGGAATGAACTCGCAACCTCATGGTTCCTAGTTGGATTTGTTAACCACTGTGCCACAACGGGAACTCCTAGAGTTGATTTTTAAAATGTGGCTCGGCAAGTTGTCCATGACAATGTCTTAAATTACCTCTGCGTTGTTTGTTCCATCAGCAATTAAACTGAATCGGTTAAAACTCAGAGGAGAGCCTATGTTTTATGTTGCTGTTCCTGAGATTTCCTTGGCGATGATCCATTTACTGTATCAAATTCTAGCAGACCAATTCACAAACAACTTTTCCCTTGGCGTTCTGACCCATGACCTTTTTTTTTTGGCATGCTGATCCATCTTCCTTTAGAATCAGTTTCTTTATGATTTTGAGCTGAGCCTATTCCTGAAATAATTATCACCTGGCTTTACTTTACTGACTGCATTGGTCAGGCAGTTGGGGATGTGCTGGAGTTTGTCCCCTTGGGAATACAAGTGACCTGTAACAGACTGCAAAGAGCTGTCTTTTCCAAAATGGCTTACTTGTGGTTTTCTCTTTAGACTTGGCCTTGAATCGACCTTGAAAGTTTGATGGCTGAGATGTGGAGGTCACCTGGGGGCAGAAGGCCTCCTCAGGTTGATTTTAACTGACTGATTAGTTTATTTCCTGCTTCAGGTCCAATGAGAACTTAAACATGGGGATTTATTTTCTGTTCTTTATCCTAAAACTAAGATGCGATTGTTTGCCAAAACATGCAGAGAATGGAGAAATCTTTAAAGATCCAGAATTAACACTGACATATATATCAGGTTTTTCTGCAAATGTATAGCATATGCGTGCTTTGGTGACAACATGGGGTCCTATGAATCATATTCTTTGATAAACCACACTTTTCACTAAATAGACAGTGAGGAGCTTTTCACAGATTCGCCACATCACACCAAGTGGTTGCTTACAACAGATACCCTCTCATTTATTTGAAGAGTTCCCCAAAGATGGACATGTGGGTGGTAGGGTACTTTTTGCAGCTAGCCTCACTCAACACCCACTTCCACCCCCTTCTGAGTGCCCTCCTCCATCCTAAAAACCGGAAAGATAAACGCTTACTTTCCCAGATACCCCTACAGGTCCGGGGCCATGTCATCTGGGTCTGACCAATGAGACAGAAACAGAAGCAACTGTAACACCTCCTAAGCTTCTTGCTCCCCAGGAAGGTGCAGCCTCAGCGGCTATGGTCACTGCCGGGAGCAGAGCACGAAGGTAGCTGGCCTCCCTCACAGCATCCCCTAGTCTCCAGCCAGCTCTGGATGCCCCTCTGCTGGATCTCAAAGGCATGAGATAAACAGACCCCTCATTTAAGCCACTTGTTAGTACAAAACAAAGTACAAAATGCCTCTGGGTACTCACCAGGTTATTTAAGATAAACTCCCAAAAGGAGAATTGATGATTCCAGAGTACTCCTTCTTCAAGGCTTTCAAAAGATTTTGTCACACAACAATGTAAATCAACTGTATCAGTTGATACTCCCACTAACCCTGTATTATTACCAACCTGGGTCCCTGGATTCCTTAAGCAACAGGAATTGATAAGAGCCAGACGAGAATTTCACGCAAGGCTTTATGGGTGCTCGTGCTCAGCACCAATGAGCAAAAACAAGAAACAGGTGCCCTGGCTAGCTCTCTGAGATCGGGCTGGTTTCTTAAATGGGGTGAGTGTGGGGGCGGAATGGTGGGTGGAGCTGGAGGGGTGGCTTGGGTGGTCAGCCTGTGGCCTTGGTGGTGTTGTGTGCAGGGATCACGGGCAGTACCCTGCTTTTTGCTCCCCGAACCTCAGAAGTGGTTGTTGGTCTGTGGCCTTTTCTTTTTTTGGCTGCACCCAGGCCAGGGATGGAAACTGCACCACAGCAGTGACCCCAGCTGCTTCAGTGACAATGTTGAGGATCCTTAACCTGCTGTGCCACAAAGAACTCTGGTTTGTGGTCTTTTTGTATCTTATTGTTCATAATGGCTCAGACTGGGCATTCACACGGTTATTTTTAGTCCCCTACACTTCCTTTGTATTCTGTTGCTCGAGGAGACGTTTGTCCAGGTGTGAGTCCTGCAGTAAAGGGTCCCCAGTCCCAGCCTCTCTCAAGATGAGTATACTCCTTTCTCTACACCTTCTAACTCGGGACATTATAATATATATATTTTAAACAGCTTTATTGAGGTATCATTGCTATACAAAGAACAGCACATACTTGATGTGACGTGCAAAATTTGATGAGTGTGGACGTATGCAAAGATCACCACAAGGGAACAAACACCTAACACCTCCCAGAATGCCCCTGTGTCCCTTTGGTTAGAACGGTTAACATGAGATCTACCGTCTTAAAATTGTTTTCCAGTTTTTCTGAGATATGATTGACATATAGCGTTGTATACGTTTCCTTCCTAACAGATTTTGAAGTTCACAATATGGATTGTGGATTGCATTATCACTTTTCCCCCCGTTTTCAAACTGATGGGCAAGAAAAGATATCTCATTGTTTTGATGTGTAGATCTTTGATCACCGATGGTAATTCATACGGTTAGTGAATGCTTGTATTTCTTCTTCTGTATATTTCAAGTTAAACTAGGGAACTTCCTGGAAGCAGCTGCTTGCCTCATCTTTGCTGTGGGCAGTGTTGTGGGATATGGCTAGCAGCCAAATAGTTTGAAATTCCAGCAACTCCTTTACTTTCCCTTCACTTTCCAGTAGGATGTTATAGACATGAGCTCTGTTTCAGTCCTGCTCTTTGGCAGTTTCCAGATGTCTCCACAACCCTAGCACACTTGGGAAAGATCTCAGTGAGATATGTTGTCTCAAAAGAAAAAAAAAAAAGCTGGGGATCTTTGAGCATCTCCTACTTTAAGTACTTTAAGGCATATGCTGAACAAGTTTCTCAACAGCTTAAGTTGCTACTTCAAATATAAAAGGTTTGTTTGAGTCATTCATTTTCTTATGTCAGGTGGAAGCAGATAGCCTAACAGAGAATTGCAGCGTGTTACAGGTAGTAAATGGGACTATTATCCATGAGGATGTGGATTCAATCTCTGGCCTCGCTCAGTGGGTTAAGGATCCCGCGTTGCCATGAGCTGCAGTGTAGGTCACAGATGTGGTTTGGATCCAGTGTTGCTGTGGCTATGGTGTAGGTCAGCAGCTGCAGCTCTGATTCAACCCCTAGCCTGGGAACTTCCATATGCAGCAATGATATATATATCATTTGGGCAGATAATGTAATGGATTTTTTTCATGGGTGCTACCCATTTTGACATGGGATGACACACACATCCTCATTTACCCATTTTTATTTTTTGGCTGTGCCTTCAGGCTGAGCTGCTGCAGTGACAATGCTGGATCCTTAACCCACTGTGCCACAGAACTCCCCTATTTACCCATTTTTAATTGATGTTTTTGTAATCACCCAAGGCTAATGAGAATAAGGAAGTTTGAATTGGATATGAGGGTCAGGGTAAAAATCCAAATACATATGGGGACTGAGGCAAGGCCAAAACTGTGCATTGACATGGACACAGAAAAAGAGATGTTCTAGGGAGCCTCGGCCTTTCTACACTTTTGCATGTTTGGACGCTGCCTTTCTGAGTCATTTTCCACGAATGATTTGAAGTCGGTAGGGCCCAAGAGGGACCTAGAGGCTCTGGATGGCACTCACAGGCATGGGGTTTTCAGTTCAAGGAGGAGACTGGTGATGAGTTGCAAATAGAGACTATAAGTAGCATCGTCCTTGGGAAGATGGGCTGGTATCTTTGCTCCTTTGGATCTTAAAGTTTTCAGCTGAGCCCTCTTATGGGAGGATGACCTATATGATCATAAAAGGCGTTCTCAAACTTTTGGGTCTCAGGGTTCTCACCTACTTAACAACTACTGAGGACTCTAAATAGCTTGTTTTATGAGTTATATCTATGGGTATTGATCACAATAGAAATTAAAGTTGAGAAAATTTTAAAATATTTACTCCTTCATTGAAAATAACAGAAATAAACCTTCTACATGTTACCATAGATAACATAATTAAGAAAAATTTTTTGGTGTTTTTGCTATGGCACAATGGGCTCAGCAGCATCTTGGGAGTGCTGGGATGCAGGTTCAATTCCCGGCCCCGCACAGTGGTTTAAGGATCCAGTGTTGACTCAGCTGTGGCTTAGGTTGCAACCATGCTCAGATCTGATCCCTGGCCCAGGAACTCCACATGTCCTAGAGTGGCCAAAAAAGAAAAAAAAATTGTTTTTGGCTGCAGCGGCATGATGTGGGATCTTGGTTCCCAGGATTGAACCTGAGCTGCAGTGGTGAAAGTGCCCAATCCTAACCACTAGACCACCAGGGAACTCCCAATCACGTACTTTTTAATAAAAAAAATTGCTATTGCTTTCCATGGTTATGACTCTTCTATCTGGACTAACAGAAGACAGCTGAATTTTGACATCTGCTTCTGTACCAAATCTGTTGAAATATCACAGGCCAGAGCCTTTGGGAAAACACCACTATGCACCACTGAGAGAATGAAAGTGAAAAAAAGGCAAATACCGTTTTAGTGTTATTATGAAAATAGTTTTTTTTTTTTCAGTTTTTATTTACTTTAAGAGGCAGTGATAGTTTCAAAAATCTTTCTCTTCATCAGAAGTTTGTTCCCCTTGGAAAGCTTGGCATTTTTGAGCTGGAACATGGAGCTGTACTCCAGACATGATTTTCCCGTTGTGTACACTGCGAAGTTCTGAGGAAAACTGAATCCAACCCATACCTCTGTGAAAGCCACTCTCTTTGTCAAAGGGACCATGCACTTTTGTATATGGCCAAATTGTTCAAAATGTTCTCTCGGCACATTTGAGACCATGGCCCAGGGAATTTTCCTGACAAGTGCAACAGGGCCAACGATATTCCTACTATGCAGCACAACAGCACCCCTCACCGCTGAAGGTGTCATCTTTGGATTCGAAAATAGTATTGACTTCAAGGATCTCCTGAGAAGGTGGGTGAAACCCCCAGGAGTTCCCAGCCCTACCCAACACAACTCCCGTGACCTCTGAATCCCACTGGGTTCAGCCAGTGGGAGCCCCAATAAGAAATTGGAGTAGACAGGGCCATAGGAACACCTCTTGCCTGGCTTAGGGTTGCATACATTGAGACTTCTTTCAAGTGACTTTCTTTTATGGGTTCCACTTACGTCTACTCTTATCCCTTTGGGCCCAGGGGTAGAACATCTTTGAGCTGCTGCATTATCTTTCTTTATTCTTCTACAACCTGTGCACACCTTTGTCAATAAAAAACATAAAAATTTATCCTATTTTTTTTTTTTTACCACTACATATAAATGAAACAAAAATTCAACAAACACTGAGCCTTACCACTGCCAGTGGATCTCAAGGTGTGGTCCCTGGAGCATGGGCATTTAGTATTACCTGGAAACCTGTCAGAATTCACATTTTTGAAAAGAACAGATATATGCATATGTATAAATGATTTACTTTGCTGTACACCTGAAACACAACTTTCTAGGTCAACTATATGCCAATAAAGTTTATTTTTTTAAAAAAGACCCTATTAGGAAAAATATGAAATTTACATTTCAGTCTCAGTTCCACAATTCTGAACATTAGCAACAGGTAATAGTTCCTAATAGAGTCTTTTTTTTTTTTTTTTGCCATTTCTAGGGCCGCTCCCTCGGCATATGGAGGTTCCCAGGCTAGGGGTCTAATTGGAGTTGTAGCTGCTGGCCTACACCACAGCCACAGCAACGCCGGATCCTTAACCCACTGAACAAGGCCAGGGAACAAGCCCGAAACCTCATGGTTTCTAGTCGGATTCGTTAATCACTGAGCCACGACGGGAACTCCAATAGAGTCATTTTGAATTGAACTTTTAGTGAAAGAAGATCAGCATAAAGTTTACAAAGTTTTGTGATACCAATAAATAACTCTGTTAGCTTAAAAAACAAAACTCGAGTTCCCATTGTGGCTCAGCAGTTAACAAATCTGACTAGCATCCATGAGGATGCAGATTCGATCCCTTGCTTACTCAGTGGGATAAAGGATCCAGCATTGCGGTGAGCTGTGGAGTAGGTTGCAGATGTGGCTTGGATTCTGCGTTGCTGTGGCTGTGGTGTAGGCCAACAGCTACAGCTCTGATTTGACCGCTAGCCTAGGAACCTCCATATACCACGGGTGAGGCCCTAAAAAGCAATAAATAAATAAAACAAAACAATACAACAACAAAATTTTTGACCATGCTCCTGACTGACAGAATCAGAAATTTTGGGAAAAGGGCCCAGCAATTTGTGCTTTAATAGGCTTTTCAGGTGATGTCCAATGCAAACTAAACTGGGACCCAATTTGAAAACACTGCTCAAACAAGGTAATGGATAAATAGTGCCCTGGCAAATTTAGAAACTCTACAGCCTGGTGAGTAATAGCTAATGGTAGCAAGCATTTACACGATGCCAGGCACTGCTCTAGACACTTGACACACGTTAACTAGTTCAGTCTTTACAACAACCAGAGTAAAATAGCAACTACTAGTAGCCCTGTTTTTGACATGTGGAAAAATTAGGCTTAGAGGGGATAAGTACCTTGGCTTATGGACACATAGCTAGTACGTGGCAGAACTAGGTTCCACCCCATGCTACATAAAGCCAGAGTCTGCGCTCCCAACCACTGCACTGTAAGCCCTCAGAGCAATAAGGAGGGTTTGGAGGGACTCATGTTTCCTAGCAACAGTGATTGGTCGGCGCGTGCGCGCGGGGGGGGGGGGGGTCCTCTTCCGCCATCTTGCCAAGCTGGGACAACTTGATGGGGTTTGGAGGGGCTCATGTTTCCTAGCAACAGTGATGGGGAGGTCTCTTCCGCCATCTTGCCAAGCTGGGACGACTGCCTGCACTGTTCCCAGCACTGGAGGAACTGAGAGGATGAGCCTCTTCTAGAAAAGAGAATCAGTGAGTCCTCACTCAAGTGGACGGGACAAGCTTCTCTGAACCTGGTTAATAGAGGATGCAAGGGACTTTCCAACAAGTGGGTGAGGCACTGAGCTTGAGATGAATAGTTCTTGGCTTCTGCCCTATACTTAAATGTGTCAGTGCCAGGCTTGAATGATAGGAAATAGTTCTGCTGCAGTGTTCCCCCCTTTCACCTCATAAAGTTAAACTTAGAGAGTTAAATTTAAAAGTTTAAAGTTCCTGAGTTCCCGCTGTGGCACGGAGGGTCAATGATCCAGCTTGTTTCTGGGGCATTGTTGGTTCGACCCCCAGCCTGACCCAGTGGGTTGCCGTTGCTGTGATGTAGGTGGAAGATCGGGCTTGGATTCAATCCCTGGCCCTGGAACCTCCATGTGACTTGGGTGCGGCTGAAAAAAGAAAAATAAAAAAAACTTAAAAATAAAAATTTAGGAGTTCCCGTTGTGAATCAGCAGTTAATGAAACTGGGTAGCATCCATGAGGATGCAGGTTTGATCCCTGGCTTTGCTCAGTGGGTTAAAGGATCCAGTGTTGCAGTGAGCTGTCGTGTAGGTTGCAGATGTGGCTTGGATCCCAAGTTGCTGTGGCTGTGGTATAGGTCCAGAAGCTACAGCTCTGATTCAACCCCTAGTCTGGGAACCTTCATATGCCAAGGGTGCGACCCTTAAAAAAATAAAAATAAAGTTTTAAAGTTTCTGTGTTTACCATACAAATCATACCCTCTAAAGATTTATTTTCAACCTATAGATGAAGGATGTAATTCATTTTTCTGGAAGGACTCTGGGGAAACTCCAAATGACTTCAGCAGAAGAAAAAATAATTTGTTTCTGTGTTAAGTGAATCAGTTCATTTTTTATAGTTATACAGTTGCTCAACAGTGAGTTTCTCTGCCATGTGCTCAGTTTACATAAAACCTTTCTAAGGTTAACGTGCTAAGTATGCATTAATTAATAAGCTTACAAATATTTTAATGGCTAAATGATGTAGGGCTGCATTCTTAGAATCAGTGCAAAGAAACATTTCAAGGGTATGTGAGCAAGGATGATTTTATTGGATTTGGTATCTAGAATGTTACCTTCCATTATTTACTCCTGCCCTAAACAGATTAGCCCTAAGCCTCCTGAGATCAACGTGCTCCTCTCCCCCTTAACATGTAAACATCTTACTTCTCTGAATCTTACTCTTATACCTCAGGGTGTAAGTTTCTCCAAGGTGGTGAAAAAGTGAGTGATGGTCATGGTTGAGAAACAAGGTTTCACAGAAATGGATGAAATTAGAAATAATTAAAATAATTAAATGTTAACTTATAATTTGTTGACGTCAAGTGTGATGGAGGAAGTAAAATGGAAATCTAAGTTCCAGGAGAAAAAGAAATGATGTAAAATTTCCTATTATAAAAGTTTGTATCTTTAAAAATGGACGGTGGAAATATCAACACAGTATTTGCATTCTGGGGAGTTCCCTTCATGGCTCAGTGGTTAACGAGTCCGACTAGGAACCATGAGGTTGGGGGTTCGATCCCTGTCCTCACTCAGTGGGGCTGAGGATCCAGCATTGCCCTGAGCTGTGGTGCAGGTCACAGATGTGGCTCGGATCCCGTGTTGCTGTGGCTGTGGTGCAGGCTGGCGGCTACAGCTCCGATTAGACCCCTAGCCTGGGAACCTCCATACGCCGAGGATGCGGCCCTAGAAAACACAAAAAAATGAATAAATAAATAAAACGTAGAACCTTTGAAAAAAAACTTGCATTCTGTTGTATATATTTACAAAATCTGATGTAACAGTTTTATTTTAAAAAGTTATTGTTTATAACATGCTAAAGTTTGCATCCCTTTCGACCATTTCAACGTAGGAAAAACTGTAATTGTCAAATTTAAAAGGTACCAAGAGGCACATAATATTAAAAAATACTTCTGTGGGTATTGAAGCAAAGATGCTTATAGATCACTTGTCCACGGTTATCTGTTTCCTTTTGACTACTGCTGGGAGTAGGAGTATGGCTGCTGGGAGCTCCCTGGTGGCCTAGCAGTTAAGGATTTGGCATGGTCACTGTTGTGGCTCAGGTTGCTGCTGTGCTCTGGGTTCCATCCCTGGCTGGGGAACTTCTGCATGCCATGTGTGCAGTCAAAAAAAAGAAAAAAAACAAAAAAAAAACAACAAAAAGAGTATGGCTGTCAACTCTATAAATGGGGGGCAGGCGAGTGTGGGGTACATGGATGTGATGACCGAGAAACCTGGCAACTGGGCAGGTACTAAACTTTAAAGCTTGCTTCTATGGTGGAGAGGTGCCCCCATGGCAATCCTCCTGCTTGGCGTAATGGCCTTAGCAGCCTGTCCACCCTCACCTCCTGAGCTCTCTGCTCCCCTCTCTCCAATCAGACGGGGGAGTCAGGAAAGGTGAGCTTTAGGTGAGATAGAAAGTATTGATCTAGTTAACAGCCTCTTCTACTATATCCTGTAACCAGTACCTGTGCTGACTTATTATTCGTAAATATGATTTTCATCTGGCTTTCTGAAGTGTTTTGAGTTACAACTACTTTACACTGCTTTCTCCAAACTCCTCCACCTAGCCTCCCAGTATCCCAGAATGGGACATTTTTTCTTCTAGAAATAGTTCAAAAAATGTTGTGCTTAATAAAACCAAGGTAACACTACACACACCCAAACCAAACATAAAGACAAAAGCCCCAAACAAAATCCAAAGAATAACAGCAACTCTCTCCACAACACACCCATAAAAGATCAGTAACAATAACTGTGTCATGACTAAAGAGAAATAATAACCTCTTGCCTACTTGAGAAGACTTCTGTGTGACATCTTTAGGTAAAGGGAATAGGCGTAAACATGTTTGTATGGATACAGGGAGCTAAACATTCTCCCATTTTAACTTCTCTTTTTATTCACCTCCTACAGATAGACTGTATCTATTTGCATTTCATCTTGTGTGTTTCTGTTTGGAGCAGATGAATACTAATACATCTGCGTTTTAAATTAAATCTAAATCCTCTTTAATATAGCATGGGAGGAAAAAAAAGGGGTGACCAGTGCCAATTTAGCCTCAGCCATTTTGTATGGGAATCCCAAAGCATCACATTTCCTTGTACTCTGGGAACAATATATAGCCTGAACAAAAGGTTATAGAGGGAAGGAAATGTAATTGATTCTGAAGAGCGTGAACATCTGCAGAGAATGTGCTGTAAGAGAAAATGATCTCTGAGGGTCCTGCATATGATGATGAAACAGTTTCTAGTTACCCATGTCTGAGGAATAACTCTGTCCCACACACCCCTCTCCAAGTCCAATCCACTAAGCAGGGTGAGACTACAGATGCCTGAAGCTACTTTCTACTACATGGAAACCAACAGAAATAGGTATAGAAGACATGAGAAAACTAAATTTGTCTGGTGCTATTGAAAAGTCAAAAACCAAAAAAACACATACACACACACAAAACACCAACCTCCTTTTATTCTGGTGCACATTTTGTCATTAATGTAATGGGATTTTGGAGTTCCCTTTGTGGCACAGCAGAAATGAAGCTGACTAGGAACCATGAGGTTGCGGGTTCAATCCCTAGCCTTGCTCAGTGGGTTAAGGATCCGGTGTTGCCGTGAGCTGTGGCGTAGGTCGCAGATGCAGCTCGGATCCTGTGGTGCTGTGGCTGTGGTGTAGGTGGGCAGCTGTAGCTCTGACTGGATGCCTAGCCTGGGAACCTCCATATGCTACGGGTGCGGCCTGAAACGACAAAAAAAAAAAAAAATGTAATGGGATTTTGGCCAAGTCAATTTATCTCTCTGGGCCTCAAGTTTCTCAACTTTGACATGGACGAGCTGGGCTGGATGACAGAAAATGTTCTTTTATGATGCTGTCTACAATGATAAGATTAATAGACTTTTCTTTTTCTCTTTTTGTCTTTTTAGGGCTGCACCCACAGCATATGGAGGTTCCCAGGCTAGGGGTCGAATGGAGGCTGTAGCAGCTGGCCTATGCCACAGCCACGCCAGATTCAAACCTTGTCTGTGACCTACACCACAGCTAAAGGCAACACCGGATCCTTAACTCACCGAGCAAGGTCAGGGATGGATCCTGAGTCCTCATGGATGCTAATCAGATTCATTTCCACTGAGCCAAACGATGGGAATGCCAATAGACTCTTTTTTCATTTAGAAGTCTCTTAAGTCTCAGACTTTCCATTTTAGATGGAAAGAGCAAAAATTCTAACACAAGTGATTTAAGAACATCAACATTTATTTAACATGATAAAAAAGAAATGAGATATGAACATTTGCATTTAAACAATAGTAAGTAGCCTTTAATACTTACATTACATGTGCTCATTGTATAATATATACACAATGAACATAATTACATTTGTACACAAACTAAGTACTGGATTTGAAAACCTGCTTATTGCTGTACACATCTAGTCCAATGAGGCATAAGCCCAGTACTTCGAAATACCTACATTTTAAATTGTTCTTTAAGAAAAAGTAAGCGGTAACATTTGTGTTGAAGCTGACAAGAGTGTGGCAGTAACTACTGACATTGCAATCTGACTGAGAAATAATTATAGCAGAAAACGGACAAACTTCACTTAGCAGTAATAAAATGGCACATTTTAAATATATATAAAATTTTTACAAATCAAGGGTGAAACAAAGCATCGCAGTAGCCAAAATGGGAAGAAGAAGAAAAAGAAAGAAAAACAAGCTTCGTTGGAAATAATAACTAAATTTATGTACCGAAAAGCAAAAAGAAATATAAACCCACCTAGACTTTAGAAACATCAAAATCTGGAAATCAGCAACTAAGTAAGCTCTGGCTGTAGACCGCACACTAAAAAGCACCTTTACTTATGTGCTCTGAAATCATAGCAGCAAGCTGGTGTCAGAATAATTACCTTGAGAGTACATTACATAACCTTGAGTGTACATATGGGCCATTAAAGCTGTTTTGGAATAAACATTTTCCAGAAGTGATAAAATGATGCTCTGTGGTCAAAAGCATCAAAACTATGAATTTCATAGATTTAAAATATACTGTACAATATCTTCTCACATTGCCAAAGGTCCACGTCCATAGCTTTGAGTGGTTTCAACAGAAGTCAGTATAGCTGAAAAATACAGAGAAGGAAAATTACTTTGACACCTGCAAAGTTAATGAATGACTATTTCCTAAAGTAACTAAGGGGGACACTGTCTAACAATAATAACTGACAAGCATGGTCATGAAAATCCTAAAACATAATACAACTGAAGGACATTTTCTCTTCATTTCCATAAGCTTAATTCGCAAAGAAAGAAACATAATACAAGTAAATAGCAATTCGGATGAAAAAACTACCCAAACTTGTGGCTGAATCCAAAAGATCGGTAAAATAAGCAAAGATTTGCACGACTTGTAAATATGTAATACTCTGTTAAGCTGCCTGCAGAGCACTGTCATCTGTGACACTTTCCTGAGTCTTCCCAAAACTACTAGTTCAGAAAGATGACAAATATGCCATGAGAAGATGTATTAGAAAATAATAAAGTTGGAATGCCACTGGTTGGTTGTGGTGACTGCACGTCACAAGGCTAGAAAATATTGGGCAATAACTGTACCTCTTTCCAGTATGTGATGCCATTGGCTCTTGAAATGAAAGTAAACCAAAATCCAGTAATAACAACCTAAGGAACCTGGCAATGTCCTCGAGTCTTAACTGTGCACATCCTTATCCTGAATATAACGAACTATAACCTGTTTATTGAGACCAAAGATAATGAGAGTGGCTCTTAATGTACATTTCTCCACGAAGATGGAGAGGCCACCCATCAGCTCTCTGCTCAGGAGGAATTAAATGAGCACAATGTTTATTATTCCTATGGGATGTTATTCTGTCCCTAGGGGCAACTGCCACTTCTGAATTAATCAAGTTAAAAGTTTAAATATATGAGTGGCAGAGGCAAGACACAGGTTAAGACCGTAACAAATAGGGGGTTTATAACCCCAGCAAGGATGTCAATCCTGTGTGGATACCAAGTGACAACAAACAGAGCCGATTCTAGGCTCCAGATAGACATGATCTTAAATAAAAGCTACAGATATGAAGAGACAGACATAAATCCTCTAGCTGAAAAAAAGGACAGGGATTATAGCTGCTACAAAAAGGTACGAACGGAACTTTATTCTAGAAAATGAGCACTACCAGATAAAAAACTTAGGTCAGTATTTGTAACTGCTTTATTTTGAGAACCTCAAAATCAAAGAACGTCTTTGTGATCATGCTCATCATGTCTGTAGCTGTTTTCTCAGTATTTTCTGTTAATTGTTTAACAGAAATTGGTGGTCATCCTAAGGCACCAAATATTGGAAGACCTGGAAGATGCTGTGAGAAAAAAAAGTACAGAAAAAGGCATAAAATGCTCACTCTGTATCTCACAACTTTTCTGAAAAATTTTTTAAAAAGTATATAGGTACAGAATTGTACGTAAAATTTAGCAATTGTCAATAAAGTTTAAAAGTAAGACCTCGGGAAATTGTTCTGGGTTCTAAAAGTGTGGTCTAAGGAACACTGGTCAAGAAAGGCTCCTTCTTCCTGTCCCCAATTGTGGCATTTTTTTTTTTTTTTGGTCTTCTCAGGGCCAAAGATGTGGCATATGGAAATTCCCAGGCTAGGGGTTGAATCCGAGCTGTGGCTATGCTGGCAGCTGCAGCAATGCATTTGTGACCTATCCTGTAGCTCATGGCAACACCGGGTCCCTAACCCACTGAGTGGGGCCACAGATCAAAATTCTGTCCTAATGGTTACTATTCAGGTTTGTTACCGCTGAGCCACAAAATCGGGAACTCCCCCACTTGTGGCTTTTTATACAGCTACCTCCCTGACTGAAAAAATTTTTTAATTATTTAGAAGATTTTATATTCCATGTCTAGTATCAGTTATCCATAGCTGTATCATAAATTTTCTTTATCTTTAAAAATAATTAACAGGCTCCCAATGCCATAGACGTGTCACGCTGACTGTAAAAAACATTTCTGGATCAAAATGTAATGACTTATACAGAATTCTCAGATCCGACTCTGGAAAGAAACGTTACGTGGGAGCACAGCTGCAAAACACTGTGAAGCTTGTCTTGGCACAGGTCCTACCTCCAAGTTTTGTTGTTTTTATGGATGATGAAATAAGAGACAGAGAAAGTGTTGTCACGTAGCAAATCATTGAAGGGCCTGATGCTGGAAATTTGAGTTACTGCCCGTGGTTCAAATACTTGGCCTACTTGCTCTGCCAAGTAATGCACAGGCCAGAACTCATCGCTGGTTTTATTCACTAAACCAACAAATGAATAAAAGGTAAGCTAACAGCTCTAGCAGTAAAGCACAAGCATGAAAGGAAACGACGTACTTTTTCTGAGACTACACACACATGAAATGTGATCCTTCTGTGAGCTGGGGCTGCGTGGACGGAACAGGGGACGCTGGGGACTCGGGAGACGGGGACAGGCTTTTCACTAAAACACATGGAGAAAACACAAGAAGATAAAAATTCTTGAGACACGTTTGGAGAAGAAACCTCTATTGCAGTGATCCCAACAGGATTAAAAACAAGTTTCTGGAAGGAATTCTTTACCGTACGCTGGTTCTGTTTCTTGCTAATCTGGCAGCTGATTATTCACTGTGAAATGTTTCTTGAAGACTGTTGAAAAATTCTTCTTTGTTGTACACCTTAAACTTATATAATGCTATAGGCCACTTATATTTCAATGAAACTGGAAGTTTTTTTTTTTGCTTCTTGGTGAATTTTCAGGTGTCTATTACTGACTCAGCCTTGTTGGGTGTCACTTTTACAAGCCTTTCTAGTTCCATGCAGCTACAGATGGTTTGAATGTTGTGGTTTTAATACACCCACAGACCCCTTCAATCCAGACATGTCATAACAATAACCAAACCTGATCAGTGATAATTAAAGGAAGTGAGAATTCCTATGCACATCACCTTGTAAATGAAGAGGCACAGGAAAAGATAGTGCTTCACATTGGTTGCAAAGGAACATGGCTGATGGTGTAAATTTCCATGTTATATGTACATAAGAAACAGGAAATACTCTTCTTGAGAACAGTCCTGCATAACTAAATTTCATCATACTTACCTCCTGCAAGATGACTGAGGGGCAAGGGAGTGGGGGAGGAGAAAGGATTACTAGGAATTGTTTTTTGTTTATGGTCCATGAGAAGCAAAGCTGATAATTTACACTAGTGGTATGATTCCCAACCCCCATCCTTTTCCAAAAGTCATAAAGGAAAAAAAAAAAAAGAGAAAAAAGGTTTGTGAAGAATCCAAAAAATATAAGTGAATAACACAGAAAAATTTACTTTTTAATATGCCACAGATCATGATCTTTTACTATCAAAGAAAAACACAGGTAGCACCCTTGTGGCTCAGCAGGTTAAGGATTCAGTGCTGTCACTACAGCAGCTCAGTTCACTACTGTGATGCAGGTATGATTCCTGGCCTGGAAACTTGACATATGGTGGTGGGGGGCCAAAACAAAACAAACACACCCAGATGTGGATTACAGTAGAAGTTAAGTAAACAAATCCACTCTACTAGTTTAGATATTCCATCTTCCACAGTTCCCATAGGGGAAGGTCTGTGAATACTCTGAGAATCCAGCCTCAGAGAAACAAGAAAAATTTCCAAGTACTAAAAGATCTTCTTAGATAAAAATTTAATGTAGGTGTTAAGGTTCATATTAAAAAAATAAACAAGGAGTTCCCTGGTGGCCTGGTGGTTAAGGAACTGGTATTGTCACTGCTGTGGCTCGAGTTTGATCCCTGGCCCAGGAATTTCTGCATGTTGTGGGTGTGGTCCAAAAACAACAAGCAAGCAAACAAACTAATCAACCAAAACAAAAAGAAGGAACTGAGGTTCGAGCCAGCAGACGGTAGATCTAGGTGCTCAGGCAGGGGACCCTGTTCCCTAGGGCACTGCCGTGGGAAGGAAAGGTGACTACTCCGCAGTCAGCGTTCCTGAGTGGCTCCCTTGCTAGAATCTCCATATGGCGAATAAATTCAGAAGTTCAGAGGAAGCACCAGTGAGAATATTATGAAACGTTTAGTATCTACCTGCCATTGTCTGATTTCCTCTAGAAGCCTCAGGAGTTAGTTCAAACGAAATAACAGTTTCTTCCTGATCATGAATATCGTCTTTAATATTTTCTTCAGGGTGGCCTTCTGGTTTATGATTTGTGATCTGTGACTCATCTGGAGGGCTACTGCAAAGAGATTGATATTTTAAAAGTTGTTATTTTAGAATGCAATTAATTTTTCCCAACGTATTATTATGAACAATTTTAACTCTACAGAAAGTCACCATCTATATTTAATAACTGCTACCATTTTGCTTGCACTTTTTCTTTACCCACATTTTGCCAACCTTAGTGCATTCTAAACTCTCAGTCCCCTATTCCCCAAATTATCTTAAAGCAGACTGCAAACATAACATTCACTCTGTGAATACCATCAAATCCCGTCAGTGCTCAAGTGATCCTGGCTGCCTCATCATATCATCTTAGGGTTATCTGTTTAAATAAGGATGCAAGTAAGGTCCATACACTGTATTTGCCAAGTCTCTTAAAGTCTACTTTAAATTAAAATACACCACCCCACACACTTGTTTTATTCTTTGACAATTACTTGGGAAAGAACCTGGTTTCTCTGTCCAATACAGTTTACCATATTCTGGATTTTTTTTTTTTTTTCTTTTTTGGCCACCCTGTGGCACATGGAGTTCCCAGGCCATGGATCAGATACAATATGCAGTCGTGGATGCCTGGATGCTAAATCCTTAACCCACTGTGCTGGGCTGGGGTCGAACCTGTGTCTCAACGCTCTAGAGACATGTTGATCCTGTTGAGTCGTAGCTGGAACTCCATGTTCTGGATTTTGATGACTGTATATCTCATATTTTTCATAAACTGATCTGATTTTGAGGCTTGGGGGAGGAGGATTTTGGATTGGGGAAGGAGGGGTGGCAAGTAAACTTCGTTAGATGGGTGTCTTGCACTACTGCATTAATAGGTTGTCTCTTGGGATTTCCCATCATCTTTTGTTTTGTATTTTCCTGTCGTCTTTGTAGCGGGAACAAATCTAAGAACTATGAGGTTGAGGGTTCGATCCCTGGCCTTGCTCAGTGGGTTAAGGATCTGGTGTTGCCGTAAGCTGTGGTGTAGGTTGCAGACTCGGCTAGGATCTGGTGTTGCTGTGGCTGTGGCCGGCAGCTGTAGCTCCAATTAGACCCCTAGCCTGGGAACCTCCATATGCCATGGGGTGTGGCCCTAAAAAGCAAAAAAAAAAAAAAAAAAAGTTGTCTCTTCATGATGTCAAAAATGATCAGAGAGATTTGAGGGGTTATCAGCTTGACCCACTCAATATAAAGTTCTGGGTCAGATTTTTCTTAGCTAATAGCTTTCAATTCATAGCCATTATTTTAACAGTAAGCAAAGCACTGTCCTCATGGATACTAGTCAGGTTCTTAAACTGCTGAGCTACAATGGGAACTCCCTCTTATTCAATCTTTACAGCATACCTGTGAGATAGATACTCTTATTAGCCCCATTTTTCTAGTGAGGGACCAGTGTTCAGGAAGGTTATGTAACTTGTTCAAGATCCCACAGCTCCTGAGTAGTTACGGTGGGACTGGACTCCAAGGCTCCTGATTCTGACTCTGACATTTTCCATGTTAAAGCAAGTATACAACTCTGGGAGTTCCTGTCGTGGCGCAGTGGTTAACGAATCTGACTAGGAACCATGAGGTTGCGGGTTCGATCCCTGCCCTTGCTCAGTGGGTTAATGATCTGGCGTTGCTTCGAGCTGTGGTATAGGTCTCAGTCTCGGTTCGGATCCCGCGTTGCTGTGGCTCTGGCGTAGGCTGGTGGCTACAGCTCCGATTGGACCCCTAGCCTGGAAACCTCCATATGCTGCGGGAGTGGCCCAAGAAATGGCAAAAAGACAAAAAAAAAAGTATACAACTCTGTGAATGACCCCTTTGCTTGTTTTCCCTAATTATTACCTGTATGAAACATCCTCAGGCATTTTTTCTTTACTTTCTTCTTTATCCATCACGTCCTCAGAAGTGATTCCATTTGGCTCAGGTGTGAAAAGTGTTTTGGAAAAAACATTTTCAGTTTTTTTAAACTATAGAAGAAGAAAATTTTTCTTGTTGAAATCATTTTTACCATACTTAATGTATTACTGAATTAAAATGATTCCTAAATAAGTTTATTAAAAACCATATCCTACCAAATATTCACTGAAACATAAGTTTAGATTCAAGTATATTAAAATCAAGTATATTAAAAATACTAACATCCTTCACTACTTAAGATAACAACTACACTGCCATTAGCTAGAAGCTTTGGGATATAAGATTCTTGAATTGGGTTAACGGTAATTTATTCCAGTCTTGATTGATCAGGTTTTAAGTTTTCAATTAATCCATTTTTTTTTGATGTGGCCGAATACATCAAAGTATGCAAAACCTACGATTTCACTGAGATTTATAGCCTCTGTGACAGAATAACACAACTTTATTTTCAACCTTCCCACTTGATCTCATCTGCAAAAATCTACTCCTATGGAAAATCTGTCCTAAAATAGTCTCTCTACCTCTTCACTGAAATCTGTATTTTGAGATCCTGCTTCTTTCAGTAGAACAACTTCTGCAGCAGGAGTTTCAGGGTCTGGCTTTGCATCAGGTTCCCGAACAGCAGTGTCCTTAATGTTATCATCCTTCCTTCGAGTCTGTTCAACAGAGAGGCAGCATTTTTAGATTCATAGTATACAGTCATGCATAGTTTTTAGATAGCATGTTACTTTTTTTATTTTTTGCTTTTTTTAGGGCTGCACCTGCGGCATATGGAGGTTCCCAGGCTAGGGGTCTAATTGGAGCTACACCTGCCGGCTTACACCACAGCTCACAGCAATGCTGGACCCTTAACCCACTGAAGGAGGCCAGGGATTGAACCTGCAACCTCATGGTTCCTAGTCAAATTCGCCAACCACTGAGCCACAATGGGAACTCCTCCTTTTATTTTTTAAATTAAATAAAATTTAAAATTTTTATTCTTTTTGGCCACACTGTGGCATATGGAGTTCTCAGGCCAGGTTAATTAAAAAAACAAACAAACAAACAAACAGCTGGTTCTTCACTTACAAAGAGGTTTCCCTATGAAAAACAACAGAGGAATTGTACATAAATATGGATTATTTATTTTGTAACTTGTAGAATGTGCAGTTAAACTGTTATTCGGCTACATCACCGTTAGCAGTGCCTGCTCTCATTTCTACAATGACAGGGAAGCACAATCAGCTGGTCCATGTCTACTAACGGGGATGGACCAGACTGAAGCCAATGGAAAGGTTAGCCAGTCTGCTCTGACTTATGAATCAGGGTTATACACAAACAAATAATAAGAACAGAACGATCTCTCTTTACAAGACTGAATTTAAAATGTGGTGAGTGGTAGATCTTAGAAGCTCTCACTCCAATTTAGGTCATGCTGAATTAGGATTCAGAGAAATACACATTTTATTGGGAGGGGAATTGGGGACTATCTTGGTAACCTGCGTGGTGTTTTACATTTGTTGAGAGTGCTTTAGTCTTCTTAGTACCTCTGTGAAGTCGACAGGACAGGCTGCGTCTTTATTTGATTTACAGTAGAGGAGATGAAGTCCACAACTAATATAAGGGCATCCAACAAATAGCTTAGCTCTGGTTTTCTGATCCCAGGGCTGTTTCCATTTTACAAAGCTGTCTTTAGCATATTACTATATGAGCTAAATAATATAAAGTAACTATCCATGCTGCTGACATTTGAAAACCCATCAACCATGTACTTCTATGATTCTAAGAGTCAAGTGATACTAGATTTACCCACAAGAATGATTAAAAGCAACTGACATACCTGGGTAACCCTGAATAGACTATCCCTTAAATTGGAAGGACTTGGTAAGGGTGACTGGTCTAAAGCACCAATAACATTTAATCCTTTTTTCTTTTCCCTTAAGCATGCTTGTTGATGCCTCCTGATTCTTTCCATTTGCTCTTCCACAGTCATCCTAGGACGAGTGCTTTCAGCCAAACAGAGCTGTTCCACTGCACTTCTTGGTCTTTCCTTTAAATGGAAAGTAAACATGTGAATACATGAATATAGAATAACTTCTGAAAAGTATGTTGGAACGAAAAAATGTTCTGAGATGCATTTATTTTGTTTTCAAAATCAAAAGTGGAGGTTTGGGGTATAATTTAGATAACACCAGAAAGCAAATTATTTTATGCACGCACTAATACATAATCAACGATGGAAAGAGAGAGAGACAGGAGGAAAGAGGGCAGAGAGAGAAAAGGAACTTTAAGAGGGTATTTTCTAGTTTTTTTTTTTTAAGGCCGCATTTGTGGCATATGGAGGTTCCCAGGCTAGGGGTTGAATTGGAGAGCTGCCGGTCTATGCGACTGCCACAGCAATGCTGGATACGAGTTGCACCTGCAACTTATGCCTGCAGCTAGTGGCAACGGCGGGATCCTAAACCTACTAAGCGAGGCCAGGGATTGAACCCACATCCTCATGGATACTAGTCGGGTTCTTAATCCACTGAGCCACAAAGGGAACTTCAGGAGAGTATTTTCTTGTTTTAAAAAGTATATACAAGTTCCCATTGTGGTGCAGTGAGTTAAGAACCCTACTGTAGCTGCTCAGGTCACTGCGACGGCTCAGGTTTAATCCTTGACCTGGGAACTTCCATATGCTTCAAGTGTGGCTATAGAAAATACATACATACATACATACATACATAAAATAAAAATACACAAAGCAAAAAGAGAGAGAGAGAGAAAAAAAAAAAAGCTCCCACTGTGCTACGGTGGGTTAGTGATCCAGCTTATCTCTGTGGAGCCACCAGCTCGATCTCTAGCCCAGTGCAGTGGGTTAAGGATCCAGCACTACTACAACTGTGGCATAGTTCACAGCTCTGGCTTGGATTTGATCCCTGGCCTATGCTGTGGGTGTGGCCAAAAAAGGAAAAGAAAAAATACAGAAGGGTATGGCAACTCTGAAGTGACTCCACCCCACAGCCCTGAAACAGGAAATGGTATGAAACTCAAACTAGGAGTAAACAGGGGGCCCAACTTCTAAATACCAGCAATTTATTTTATTTTACTAAAAATGTACTATTTCAAGTCACAATTTTTTTACTGCAAAAAGACTGGTAAAGAAAACATCCTTAATTTATGAGCAACGATAAAACTATGGAGTATTTATTGTCTATATATCAGATGGTTATATTTGAAAATGTTACATATATATTGCTCATTCTTATGGTTTACTGAAGGGTTTAAAAAGATTAGTCACATTAAACAACTAATTTTTGCTTCTCCCTCTTTCTTTTTTTCCCTTCCTTCCTTTTTTTCATTCCTTTTCTTTTTTTAAAAATGCCACATCCAGGAGTTACCGTCGTGGCGCAGTGGTTAACGAATCTGACTAGGAACCATGAGGTTTAGGGTTCGATCCCTGGCCTTGCTCAGTGGGTGAAGGATCCAGCGTTGCCATGAGCTGTGGTGTAGGTTGCAGATGCGGCTCGGGTCCCGAGTTGCTGTGGCTCTGGTGTTGGCCAGTGGCTATAGCTCCGATTAGACCCCTAGCCTGGGAACCTCCATATGCCGTGGGAGTGGCCCAAAGAAATAGCAAAAAGACAAAAAATAAATAAATAAAAATAAATAAATAAATAAAAATGCCACATCCAGAGTTCCCGTTGTGGCGCAGTGGTTAATGAATCTGGCTAGGAACCATGAGGTTTCGGGTTTGATCCCTGGTTAAGGGTCTGGTGTTGCCATGAGCTGTGGTGTAGGTCGCAGATGCGGCTCAAATATCCACGTTACTGTGGCTGTGGTGTAGGCCGGCGGCTACAGCCCCAGTTAGATGAGAACCTCCATATGCTTCGGGAAGCAGCCCTAGAAAAGGCAAAAAAAAAAAAAAAGCCACATCCATGGCATATGGAAGTTCCCAGGCCAGCGTGTGATGTGGAGCTGCATCTGCCAGCCTATGCCACAGCCACAGCAATGCAGAATCCAAGCTGAGTCTGACACCTACGCTGCAGCTTGCAGCTTGAGGCAGTACTGGATTCTTAACCCACTGCACCAAAACAGGAACTCATTTTCTTACTAAAAGATATAAACAATATTGGTATAAGATCCAAAACTAAGTATGTCAGTAATGGTCATAAGAAGAGTTCCCACTTTGGCTCAGTGGGTTACAAACCCAACTAGTATCCCTGAGGATGCGGGTTCGATCCCTGGCCTCACTCAGTGGGTTCATTTCTCTCCACTGCTATCTAGAATGTGTCTGCAAGGGAGTAGCTACAGCTCTAGAACTGCTTTCTACTGCTCAGAACATCTTAAAGAGCTCAGGTAGGTACTGAAAGGAAAATAGAAAATGAAAAGCCCTGAAGTGCAGAAATGATGATTCTTATTTATTTATAAAACAAAACATTTATTTGCTTTTATGAAAAAAATTTTTTTAAAAAGGTAGGTTCTAGATACTGATTGGGAAGTTGGCTACTTTAGCACTCTTCCGTTTTTAGTAACAACAAACATACAAACACATATTCTTCCTGTTTTTTTTTGTGTGTGTGTGTGTGCAAAAATGTCTACTTTATTCTTTTTATTTTTATTTAAATTTTTAATTTTTTTTTAGGGCCTCATCCGAGGCATGTGGAAGTTCCCAGGCTAGGGGTCGAATTGGAGCTACAGCTGTCAGCCTGGGCTACAACCACAGCAACATCAGATCTAAGCCACATCTGCAACCTACACCACAGCTCACAGCAATGCTGGATCCTTTAACCCACTGAGTGGGGCCAGAGACTGAACCCCCGTCCTCATGGATACTAGCTGGATTCTTGATCCAAAGAGCCATAATAGGAACTCCTACTTTATTCTTTTTAAATGCCAGATATTACTAATTTGTAGATTGTTTCTCCAAAATAACTGGAAAAAAGTATCTGACTGAGGTTCTATTCAACCCTTTAAAAAATTATTATCAGGGTTGAGCAATTTTTATATATTTGAATTACTGTTACATAGTTTCCATTTGAAAAAAAAACCCCTAAAAATAACTAATTTATATTCATTCTTCATATATTATAGAATTTGTCTGTTGTATTTTCTTCTGGCATCTGCATTGCTTATAATGGACTTTCTTGTACCAGTATTACATGACTATAATCTTCTATACTTTCTCCCAGTATTTTGTTAAGCAGGAGTCTTTCTTCTAGTATTTAAGACAGTGATTAAAAAAAATAGTTACAGGAGTTCCCGTCGTGGCGCAGTGGTTCACGAATCTGACCAGGAACCATGAGGTTGCGGGTTTGATCCCTGGACTCACTCAGTGGGTTAAGGATCCAGCATTGCCGTGAGCTGTGGTATAGGTTGCAGATGTGGCTCGGATCCCGTGTTGCTTTGGCTCTGGTGTAGGCTGGCGGCTACACCTCTGATGAGACCCCTGGCCTGGGAACCTCCATATGCCGCGGGAGTGGCCCTAGAAAAGACAAAAAGACCAAAAAAAAAAAAAAAGTTACAGAGTAATATAAATCTACTAATACCTTTCTGTTTGATCTCAACATGCATTTAAAATTTTTTTCTGTTGACTTAGTATTACACTACAATTTTCAAAGAAAACACTCTTTCAGTCTAAAAAATGCCTAACTTGGAGTTCCCCTTGTGGCTCAGCAGTAATGAACACAACTAGTATCCATATGGTTGAGGGTTTGATCTCAGCCTCGCTCAGTGGGTTAAGGATCTAGTGTTGCTTTGAGCTGTGTTGTAGTTTGCAGACATAAATTGGATCTGGCATGGCTGTGGCTGTGGTGTAGGCTGGCAGCTGCAGCTCTGATTTGACTCCTAGCTTGGGAACTTCCATATGCCACAGGTATGGCCCTAAAAAGCAAAAATAAAATAAAATAAAAAACAAAAATAAAAAATGCCTAACTCTATGAATAATAGTATTATAGAACCATTACATTTTTTTACATATAAATTTGTTAGTTTTTTTGGGCATATAATTCGTATTGTACTTTAATTTTTGTTGTTGTTGTTGTTGTTATTTCTTGGGCCTCTCCTGCAGCATATGGAGGTTCCCAGGCTAGGGGTCTAATCGGAGCTGCAGCCACCGGCCTACTCCAGAGCCACAGCAACTCGGGATCCGAGCCGCGTCTGCAACCTACACCACAGCTCACGGCAACGCCGGATCGTTAATCCACTGAGCAAGGCCAGGGACCGAACCCGCAACCTCATGGTTCCTAGTCGGATTCGTTAACCACTGCACCACGACGGGAACTCCCTTTAATATTTTTAAAAAATAACATATATCATTGCTTTAGTACCTTTTAGTCTTTTCTTACAGTTTTACTTTATCTCATACAAAATAAATAGAGAATTTATAAAGATGAAAAGTAAAAGTTCTGTTGCAGCCCAAATTTCTAGAGAGTGCTTGGTGAAAGGGAGTAAGAACTCTGAGAATCTTCCCCAAAAGACCAAGATTAGACTGGTTAAAAGCCAGCTTGAATTAAATGGATCTCACATGAAAGTGGAAAATATAGGATTTATCTCCCAATCTCAATTTGCATTTCTTATTGTAACCAGATTGGCAAACTCCAAGTCTACCATAGCTGAAAGGCACTGCAGACTCAGGCTGGCCTGAAAATCCACCAGCATGGGTGACCACAGAACACATCCATTACTCTCCAAAGAAAATTCTTCGAGGTGTCAGATAGGTAACAGACTGCATCAACGGTGGAACGAAAGACCTCATGTGAAGTCTGATCAAAGAAAACCTAGGTCTGAGGTGCTAAATTTAAAAAATTAAGATTACTAAATTTTGGAGTTCCCGTTGTGGCTCAGTGGTAACGAACCCAACTATCCACGAGGACTTGATCCTCGGCCTTGCTCAGTGGGTTAAGGATCCAGTGTTGCCGTGAGCTGGGGTGTAGGTCACAGATATGGCTTAGATCCCGCACTGCTGTGGCTGTGGCATGGGCCAGCAGCTGCCGCTCTGATTTGACCCCTAGCTTGGGAACTTCCATATGCTATGGGTGTGGCCCTAAAAAGACCAGGAAAAAAAAAAAAAAAAGGTTACTAAATTTTTCTTACATTATGTAAAAAAAAAAGTTTTGAAAAAAAAACCACTAAAAAAATTAAAACATTTATAAGGTGGCAATAAATAGGTTTGAGAATCCTTCTAGAAGTTAATTTATAGTTAAATACCGTTCTTGAATCCATCATCTTCTTAGTTTTCCTTAAGGTTACATATGAGGCTATTGTCGAAGATTCGGGTGTTGGTGATTTTGTTCTTGGAGGGACTACTCCAACAGGAAAGTGGGAACCTAAAAATTAAAACAGCGTTAATTTCCCCAAAACATCTTCATATGACATTGCTTTCTTTTGACAAATTCAATTTCTGAGACTTTTAAGATCAGGAGGCAATGTTATTGTTCAAAAAGAGACATGGAGAATCCCCTTTGCGGCGCAGCAGAAACAAATCCGACTAGGAACCATGAGGTTTCAGGTTCAATCCCTGGCCTCGATAAGTGGGTTAAGGATCCGGCATTGCTGTGAGCTGTGGTGTAGGTCAGACATGGCTTGGATCCTGCGTTGCTATGGCTGTGGTGTAGGCCAGCAGCTGTAGCTCTGATTTGACCCCTAGCCTGGGAACCTCCATATGCAGTGGGTGTGGCCCTAAAAAAGCAAAAAAAAAAAAAAAAAAAGACATAGAAAATACAGTAGCCTTTCATTAATTATTTTACTTAATACATCATGCAATGATACCAGAAAAATTTAGGGTCAGATTCAGAAATAAAGTTCTACTGATCATAATAGATGACATTAAAAAAGTGAAATTTAGTCATCCTCAGTGGGTCATATATTCTTACAAAGACCCTGTAAAGAAAAGAAGGTAAGGAAGAACAGGTTGATTGACTAAGTCCATATAGTTCATGAGTAGCATGGCTTGAGCTTCTGCTTTGGCCCCCTTTCCTTTGCTGCTCTTCGTGAACATTTTCAGAGGTTGAATACAGTCTGAGATGTCCTGCATATTTATAATTATATGTACCAGTATGGCAAGGTCTGAGCCTACGTTTAACTCTCATCTGTGTATGAAACGGGAAAGCAAACAAAGACTTAGGATGAGAAGAAGATATGACTTGGATGAGAAGGAGAAAGTATAAATACTAAGTTTTGAAGATGGCAGTATTTTTTTGGGCCACTTCCACAGCATGCGTAAGTTCCCGAGCCAGGGGCTAAACCCAAGCCACAGCAGTAACAATGCTGGATCCTTAAGCCACTGAACCATCAGGAAACTCCAGAAGTTTTTTTTTCTTTTTCTTTTTAGGGCCGCACTCACGGCATATGGAGGTTCCCAGGCTAGGGATCTAACTGGAGCTACAGCTGCTGGCCTATGCCATAAGCCACTGCAACTCAGGATCCAAGCTACACATGCAATCTACACCACAGCTCATGGCAATGCTGGATCCTTAACTTACTGAGCGAGGCCAGGGATCGAACCTGCAACCTCATGGATGCTAGTTGGAGTCGTTTCCCCTGCGCCACAACAGGAACTCCTCCAGTAGTATTTTTATTTTTATTTTTTTTTTGTCTTTTTGCCATTTCTTGGGCCGCTCCCACGGCATATGGAGGTTCCCAGGCTAGGGGTCCAATCGGAGCTGTGGCTGCCAGCCTACACCAGAGCCACAGCAACACAGGATCCGAGCCACGTCTGCAACCTACACCACAGCTCATGGCAACGCTGGATCCTTAACCCACTGAGCAAGGCCAGGGATCAAACCCGCAACCTCATGGTTCCTAGTCAGATTCGTTAACCACTGTGCCACGACGGGAACTCCGTATTTTTTTTTTTTAAATAGAAAATAAAACATAACCTGGTGTTGGAGAACCTAGAAAATGTGCCAATTATGGAAAAAGTATGTGAATATTACCATTTAATATTATTGAGGAATTCCCTGGTGGCTCAGCAGGTTAAGGACCTGGTGGTGTTACCACAGTGGCTCAGTTTGACCCCTGAGGCTTTTTGTGTGCTGTGGGCATGGCCAAAAAATTTTTTTTGAAACTTTACTTTGTGACCATTTAGCAGATTATAAAAAAAACTGACTAGTGGGTTATGATCAGAAATTATTTTTCTGAAAAATCCCACATTCTGCCATCTTTGTCCTAGCAGAAAGAGATGACATATAATATATACGGTTTATGGGTCATGTTTTCCTCCCACTATATGAAAATTTCTGAATTCAGAAACTCATCAAATTCCAAAGGTTTCAGATAAAGGACTCTGAACTTGTATATATCAATATATAAACTGAATTTATTGCTAAAATGTCTAAAAAACACGGGAGATATATTTCAAATGCTAACCTTTGACGGAAGATTCCATTTCTGAAACAGGTTCTGATTTTTCTTCTCCATTAGACTCATCAACTTCTGCCACTGTTGTTAACTCTGGTTCACTCTTGTAGAGTCTATAATCTGGACCCTTGAAAGACAGATATGCAATTACGGAAAAAAAAAAGCCCAAAATCTGTCAAAATGTTGACTTCTAAAGACTCATAATCTAACAATTAAAAGCCTCAGCCAGCTATCTTGGGTATAACACAATTTATATATATAATCAGGGTAGAAAAAAAGGATTAAAAGATTTTTAAGCAGTCTATCTTTTGCTTTTAAAATTAAAAATATTCCGCTTAGGAGTTCCTGTCGTGGCGCAGCGGAAACGAATCCGACTAGGAACAATGAGGGTTCGGGTTTGATCCCTGGCCTCACTCAGTGGGTTAAGGATCCAGCGTTGCCATGAGCTGTTGTGTAGATTGCAGATGTGGCTCAGATCTGGCGTTGCTGTGGCTGTGGTGTAGGCCGCTGGCTACAGCTCCGCTTCAACCTCCATATGCCGTGAGTGTGGCCCTAAAAGGACAGAAAAGACAAAAACAAACAAACAAACAAAATATTCCTCTTAGGGACAAAGTCATCAGAACATTTAGTAAAACTAAGGTCTGAAAATAACTGCATGAATTCAATCAGCCCTACTCCTTTTTTACCTCATTCTCTCCTCCTCGCTTATTACATTTTACATTTATTTATTTAGTCCCAAACTTCTTTTCCCATGGGTAATGTCTCCCTTCAGCAATGTCCATATCCTCTGTTTTCCTAGACTGAAATGCCTACATCCCAACCTTTTTCTCATTCCCGGTAAGAATCTTTTTCTTTCCGGCTTCATTCTAATCTAAAGATATCATTTTGCCTCTAATATCCTGAAATGGTATATGTAAAATATGGCTCCTTAAACATATACAAAGTAACTACTTTATGAAAAAAAAATCCATGAAAAACAAGAAACAATGAAATATCATTAAAGTTGTGAAAATATTACAAAACGAGGAATGATAAAACTAAAACAGGAAAAACATAAATGATAATGTTATATCTAAGCAAAAAATAGTGCTGGCTAAAAGTGCTATAATCAAAAAAAAAGGTTGAGTGTAATATAAATTAAGTTTGAAAAATGAGGGCAGGTACAACTGATGATTCTGTGGCTACTGCAGCCACTTACACAGTGAGATCCATTTCTTGGATATCCTTGAACTTGGTGAATCTTCTTTTCTTCGGGCAGATGGACTGGGCCCCTGCTATAACAGAGCAAGGAGCTGCTATCACTGGGCAGAGGGGGGATTATGGGAGGCTGCTCTGTAAAGTCATAGGACCGAGGAAGTGGAGGACGAGGTGGGACTACTTCCTCTTCCTAAAGATTGTAGAACAGTCACCTTATTTAGATAAGCACATTGAATTAAGTATATCTAAATTCTTTGCAATGGTAAGTTAACTTAAATTCACTTTAATTAAAGGGACACTGCCAAGCCGAAAGCCTCAAATCAAAAGGTAAAACCGAAAAGGTTTATGATGGCCCATAGCTGAGTTTTAAATTTGGTTGCACTTAATTTTTTCTGTAACACACAGGTTAGCTTTACTCTGAAGCTCAACATCAAAACAAATATATGAAACTATACTGTATTTCATTTTAAAAATAGAAGGGAAGAATTCATTTTAAAAATCTTTTTTTGGGTAATTTTTAAGAGAAAAAATCTTTTTGATTGGCTTTTATACAAAATTCAAGACCACAGATGCTTTTCACTAGGTTGACAGTATCTCTTTGTATATGTAACTTCTTTATGGTATGCGATACACAGCCAACTTATCTATCAGTCATCCTACACATTTTACAAAGCATACAAAACAATATAAATATTCAAATTACTTAGGTTAGAAAAAGTATGACAATGCCAAAGTTCTAACACAGATCAGAAGTAGTGATTCAATTTTTTACATTAAGAAAAGGGAAGAAAGACCACATTTGTTAGAAGCACCAAATTACTGAAACAGCAAAATTTCAAGATTAAAACAGTAACTCAAATGTATTTAGAAAACATCTTTGTTATGAGTAGAGAAGATCCTAATTCATGTTTTAAACACTTAAAATAATTAATTTATAGTTATGCAAACAATCCAAAACTTACCTCATTTTTGTACTTAACTGTTGAGAAAGGCTTTGATCCTGCCATACCTGTTAAAAGAATTCGTAACATAATTACTTAAACTAAGCATATCTTCCTAAATTTACAGAAAAAAGGAATAATTTCATTTCACTTATTTTAAAGGAAGCCCTCAGTTTTGAATCCCTCATTTATTAATGCTCTCAGATTTTTTTTTTTTTTTTTTTGCTGCACCCCCAGCATGTGGAAGTTCCCAAATAGGGATAGGACTTGCACCACAGCAGCAACCCTAGCCACTACAGTGACAATGCTGGATCCTTAACCCGCTGTGCCACAAGAGAACTCCTATGTTCTCTGAATTTAAAACCATGTACAGGAGTTCCTATTGTGGTTCAGTGGAAACAAACCCAAATAATATCAGTGAGGATGAAAGTTTGATCCCTGGCCTCACTCAGTGGGTTAAGGATCTGGCATTGCTGTGAGCTGTGCTATAGGTCACAGGCATGACTTGGATCTGGCATTGCTATGGCTGTGGTGTAGGCTGGCATCTGCAGCTCCGATTCAATCCCTAGCCTGGGAACCTCAATATGCTGCAGATGTGGCCCTAAAATGACCAAAAAAAAAAAAAAAGTACATTAAAAAATACAAACCAAAATATCTAATTTAAGTAAGAGTATGGGGAAATGAGTTTTCTCAAGTACTGCTGGTGTAAGTAATACTGGTTTGATATAATCTGTTAGGAGAGTAATTTGCTTGTGGAATAATATGTGCATATTTTCCACTTCTAAGAATCCTTTAGTACTAGAAGGTATGTTTATTATATATGCAATATGAGTTCCCTGATGGCATAGCAGTTAAGGATTTGGTGTCATTGCTATGGTGCAGGTTTGATACTCAGCCTGAGAACTTCTGCACCCTGCAGGCATGGCCAAAAAACCCCAAAACTTATGTACGTAATAATGTTCATTATTACATGGCAAATGACAGAAAAACAAAACAAAATGAAAAAAAACAAAGAACCAACCAATCAACCAGAAACCTGGAAGCAACCTACCTGTTCATCAGAACTGCAATGAACAAATTATAGTTCATCCGTACAATGGATTCTTACACAGCTGTTATGATATTGTATTGTTAAGGAAGAAATAGTGTATTGATGAAAAACAGCATTTCCTGCTGTGGGATAAAACTCCCCAAACCAAAATACCGTGTGAGTTTATAATTAGAGACACAAAATGATTTATTTTTTTTTGTGGGCGTGGTTGGTAGAAATTTTGCTTTCTACTTTATATATAAACTTGGGGACTGATTCAATACTACAAAGTGCCTGTTTTCTAATGTCAAAAACCCATTAAAATAACAAGAGAAAACCCAATTCTATGTGTCATTCCACTTAGATATAATACTATGGTCAATTAGCGCAGAATAAAAGACGAAGCCATCGCACCTGTTTCCGCAGAGCCTCTCTGCTGTTTGTGTTTACTCAGTCCTTCCATGACATCCTGAATTCTCCACAGTTCTTTCTGAATTTGCGCACGCTGAATTCCTGCTGATTCAGTCTATCAGTTAAAATGGAGAGACCACATACAAGGGAAAAAAAATCATTATACAGTTACAAATTCCATTAATTACATATTTAAAAAATGACAACTGCTGTGGATTAAGTTTTGAGAATATTTAATATAATCTGTGTGACCTTCCCAATTTTGTAATGTTAGTGGCAAAGACAAAAGATAAAAAGCAGAGAGATAAAAAATTTAATATTTCAGACCTACATAGACATCTTTTCAATAAACAATGCCTTGCATTATTTACAATTCCAGGAAGGAATACTGATTAGTTGGGACTTAGAGTGGGAAACCTCCCCCCAAAACTAGAACCAACAAAACAACACAAAAACATTCACAAAAGAATAGAAACTCACAATCTCCAAATTAAACAAAATATTTTTAGGGGGAAAAATAGAAAGTATTTTAGCCTCAAGTTCTAGAACATAAAGACATGCCAAAAAAGAAGGAGAGAAAAAGAAAGGGCAGTTAACAAAATATATTTTGGAGAGTTTTGACTGATAGAGTTAAAAAAATGTATATGCAGGACAAATGTTCAGTTTTGGAATTTAGATGTATTACTGCCATGTTATTTCTATCCTAAAGTTATATCTACTTTTTTACCTCTGATGCCCCATTTTACATCCTTAGGCTCTAAATGAAGCTAATATTAGACCATAGCAGTAAGATTCTAATAAAACCTAGGACCCTTATTGATAAATAGGAAAACATCAAGTATCACTTTTAGGAATGTAACTTTAAAAGAAAAAAAAATAAAATAAAAGAAATAGGTAGTAAGTACAAAAATGTCCCATTACTACAGTCCTGAGATGTGAAAGGACTTACTGATAAGGACTTAAAGGGAGGGAATAGAAACCATTAAAGTCAGATAATTGTACATATAGAATACATATCACTTTTACAATAACTAAAAAATATATACATATTTCATCTATCTGAAAGGTGGACAATGAAAATCTCATTTCAGTTTTATTTTGCACTTCTCTGGCTACTGTGACATTGACCAACTGTTCAAACACTTGTTAGCAATCTGAGTTAAATTTTCTATTAATTAAAACTATTCATGTTCTTTGTCTATTTTTCTAATGCTCTGTTTCTCCAAATCAAAATAAAGTTTTTCTTTTGCAAATCTAGATAGTAACTTGATGAATTTTTAGAGGTCAAATTTACATAGGGTCACAAGCATAAAGGGACTTTCATTATTTTCTTAAACATATATATTATCTCCATTCCTCAGAGCAACACTTTAAGACAGGAATTATTACTTGTATTTTACAGATTAAAAAAATGAGCACCTGGAACTTGATCTCATATCTACCTATTCACAAAACTGGATTCTTTATGCCAAATGGTGAGGCATCTTTCTCTATTCTAAAAATGTTATCAGTCAAGATAATAGGCTAAATACAGATTGATAAAAGAGAGATATATTGTAGAATGGATAATTCAACACTTCAATGACAAGTGACATAGTTAAGCTAGGAGCACAGAACACTCTAGGGCTCACCATGTGCCAAGGAAAAAAAAGAACTTTTAAACAATGAGGGATGGGCATTTTTGTAAGATTACTAGCATTGAAAGTATTCAAACCCAGGTGTTAGAGAGCCAATTATGCAATAACTGTTAAGAGCATGTGTGAATCTAACAAGGTGGACTGTATAGTACCAATCAAAACCAGGTAAAACAATGCAAAAAAATTACACTTCTGTACCTGAACTTCACCAAGGCGATCTAGCTGTTCTTGCATCTGGTTCCTGGTAACAGTTACATCATATTCTAACTTATCATATTCTCTCCATGCTCGTTCCAGCTCCTAAAATCAAAGAGCTTTATTTACTTCAGTGGAGAAAATGTGCTGGTATGTTATCATTTGTGTAGTTTATAATGGGCAAAATAAAAAAATTTGTTAACTCATTTTCCTTTATTCTTTTTTTCTCAATTCAAAAAGAATCTACTGGAGTTCTGTTGTGGCTCAGCGGTTAAGGAACCTGACTAACCGTGAGGACGCGGGTTCAATCTCTGGTCTCACACAGTGGGTTAAGGATCCGTCGTTGCTGTGAGCTGTTGTGTAGATTGCAGACATGGCTCAGATCCTGTGTTGCTGTGGTTGAGGTGTAGGCTGGCAGCTGTAGCTCCAACAATGACCCCTAGCCTTGGAACCTCCATATGCCACAAGGGAGGCCCTAAAAAGACAAAAAGACAAAAGAAAAAGAATTTACTGAGCAACTAAATTATTTATTATTGTGCTGCTGCTGTACTCAAACTTACTAAAAACAAAAACAACCCAAAACAAATAACCACAAAATTCAGACATTTCTGAGAGTGGTATGAGATTAAACTGATAAACTAAGGGCAGGGCCTATATTTGATCACTATTTTGACACCAGTTTCTAGTGTGGTGTTGGCACACCAACAAATATTTAATGCTGTTGTAAAATGAATTAGTAACTAAGAAGTTTCCTTGGTCAGGGATTTGTTGACCCAAACTTCTCTGAGTGAAGCTCTCCTAGGAAATATCAGTTTAATAAAAGCAATAGTTTTGGGACAAGAAAGAGGGTACTGAAGGTAGAAGAGAGGTTATTTAAAATATTCTCCTGGCTTAAAGTCACTTTCAAAAATGTAGGCAATGAAAACTACTTTTACAAATTAAAATAAGTGTTGAAATTTGGCCATTTGGAATAATTTTTTTTTTTTTTTGCCACACCACTGCATGCAGAAGTTCCTGGGCCAGGAACTGCACCAGAGCGGTGACCTGAGCCACAGCAGTGACAATGTCAGATCCTTAACTTGCTAGGCTGCCAGGGAACTCCTGGAATAATTGATTTCTGAATTTAAGATGTCTCCCTATAAGCAGGTTTTACAATGGATTATATTTTTTTTAAAAAGCAGAGATAAACCACTAGAGTTTTGTTTTTGTTTTGCTTTTTAGGGCCACACCTGCGGCATATGGAAGTTCCCAGGCTAGGGGTCTAATTGGAACTGTAGCTGCCAGCCTACGCCAGAGCCACAGCAACGCGGGATCCAAGCCGTGTTTGTGGCCTACACCACAGCTCACGGCAACACCGGATCGTTAACCCACTGAGCGTGGGCAGGGATCGAACGGGCAACCTCACGGTTCCTAATAGGATTCGCTTCCACTGCGCCACAACAGGAACTTCTGGAGTTTTTTTTTAATCACTTCTTTATTAAAAATTTAAGAAGTCTGGGAGTTCCCGTTGTGGCGCAGTGGTTAACGAATCCGACTAGGAACCATGAGGTTTCGGGTTCGACCCCTGGCCTTGCTCAGTGGGTTAAGGATCCGGTGTTGCCATGAGCTGTGGTGTAGGCCGCAGACTTGGCTTGGATCCTGCGTTGCTGTGGCTCTGGCGTAGGCTGGCAGCTACAGCTCCGATAGACCCTTAGCCTGGGAACCTCCATATGCCAAGGGAGCGGTCCAAGAAATGGGAAAAAGACCAAAAAAAAAAAAAATTTAAGAAGTCTTTTAAGTATGTTTTATAATGAATTAAATTTTAAAAATGCAAAGGGATAAAGGGTTAAAGATTTTTATTTCATCTATATTGTGTAGCTATTAGCCTCCTTGCTTGGCTTCAGCAAACTGTTTTTACCTGAATAAATAAGGATAGTGATCTCCTTTAACAAAAACTGCTCCTGGGAGTTGCCGTCGTGGTGCAGTGGAAATGAATCTGACTAGGAGCCGTGAGGTTGCAGGTTCGATCCCTGCCCTAACTCAGTGGGTTAAGGAACCAGTGTTGCCATGAGCTGTGATGTAGGTCGCAGACACGGCTCGGATCCCATGTTGCTGTGGCTCTGGTGTGGGCCGGTGGCAACAGCTCCGATTAGACCCCTAGGTTGGGAACCTCTATATGTCACGGGTGGGGCCTAAAGGGACAATAGACACACACACACACACACACACAAATCCTTAACTACCCCCCCAAAACAACAACAACAAAAAAACACTGCTCTTGAAGTTCCCATTGGTTCAGTGGTAATGAACCCAACTAGTATCCACGAGGATGTGGGTTTGCTCAGTGGGTTAAGGATCCAGCCTTGCTGTGAGCTGTGATATAGCTCAGATCTCAATTCAAACCCTAGCCTAGGAACTTCGATATGCCAAAGGTGTGGCCATGGTGGAAAAAAAACCTAAATAAACAAACTCCCCAAACTGCTTCTAACCTTATCTTCTAATTTATGTACATCACAAAATGCAAATTTACATACTGGGTCTTTGAAAGCTTTAACGAGGGTAAAATGCGGTTAAAAGACCTAATTCCAATGGTAGCCCCGCAACGAAATGAGATGGGCTCTCATTTTCAACCTCTCTTGTAGAAAAGCTCAAGGTGAGACCAAAGGTGCTGTAGAGTCATCTAAGTACAAGAACATTTTAGGATGGTGGGAATTCTTATCTTTCTTACAGAAACATGTGAAAAATAGAGATTGAGAGGTAAAGATTACTAATATTCTAGGGGTAAGAAACACAATACACTTTTAATTTTCCTAACCTGGTAAGTTCTACCATTGCGAGTTGGCCTGAGTCCCATGATCCTGCTGGGCTTGTTTCTACCTTTGCCTCCGGGCTCCTCCATCACTATTACAGGTGGGTAGTAACACTAATCAATGCGGAACAGCAAGAAAAGAGGCAGCACAGGCACAACATCAGCCCTCCTAACACCTGGCTGAGTATTTCATTAAAGAATTTAGTGGCTTATACAAAATACAATGTTAAAATCTTTAAATAGGACATTACTATTCTTTGTCAAGAAGATAATATAAAGGTGCACTAAGGCAATTAAAAGGGGTAATGACTTGCAAATATACAATTATCTTAAAATTACAGGCACAAGTCAGGAAATATGCCTGTGCATTCAATAAAAACATGGACTTTCATGCCATACATTTAAAGAGAATGAAATAAATCCTGTAATTTGCAACCACATAGATGAACCTCAAAACATTAAAAGAAGCCAAATATTAGGTACTATATGATTATACTTTTATAAAGTTCCAAAATAGGCACAGCTAATATATAGCTTAAAAGTCAGGTAGTGCTGTTTTGGGAAGGAGGCAGTCACTGGGAAGGGAGTCTCTAGCATGCTAGTAAAATTCAATGCCTTAATATGGAAGTTAGCCATATCTGTACACTTAATCTGTGTACTTTTCTGAGAATATGTTATATTCTAACGAAGGTTAAAAAAAAATTTTGCGTGCATGTGCAGAACTGCTAGAGGGATGGCAGAAAACTTTTAAATGTTTTGACAGTCTAAAGAGGTGGAATAAATAAATTTTAACAGTGGTTATTTTCTTATAGTCTGTACTAAGACAAGACTCGGACACTGTATGGGAAAAAAAAAGCCACACTTCAAGTGGGTCTGCAACATTCAGATGCAATGAAATCCCAGACTACCAAAAAAGATGAATGACGATTTTAATATCTAACTACAGAGCCACAGCAGCCAGATATTGTGGTTTTTATTAAGAAGGGATTAGGACTGATGATTCATTTCCAAATTTTTAATGTAATAAGAACGTTTCTCGACCAGAATCAATGACAATTTATATATATAAAAAAATCTACCTATGGGAATAGTTACACAATATGATACATATAAATGTAAATATAATTATATTATGCCCAGAGCTAACAGAGAGACTGGTTTGCCTCTTGTCTTTTTTTTTTTTTTTTTAGGGCATCACCCGCAGCACATGGAGGTTCCCAGGCTAGGGGTCTAATTGGAGCTATAGCTGCCAGCCTATGCCAGAGCCACAGCAAAGCCAGATCTTAGCCCTGTCTGTGACCTATACCACAGCTCACGGCAACACCGGATCCTTAACCCATTGATTGAGCCCAGGGATTGAACCCTCAACCTCATGGTTCCTGGTCGGATTCATTTCCGCTGCACCATGATGGGAACTCCTGGTTTGCCTTTTAAATAGTGTTCCTGAGTACTTATCTAAGAAATGTTAATTTACTGTTCTACTTTTTATTTAAAAAATGGAGCACAGGCTTTGATAAGGAATTGGCAGTAGACTTTTCTGTTTGAAAATGTAGATGGGGCAATACTATAGATCTAGTGTGATCATGTATTAGCTTCTTAAGATCCAGTAACTCTTCAGGTTTTTTTTTTTTTTGGTCTTTTTTTTTCTGTTGTTTTTTTAGGGCCGCACTCGAGGAACATGTAGGTTCCCAGGCTAGGGGTCGAGTCGCAGCTATAGCTGCCAGCCTACGGCACAGCCACAGCAATGCCGGATCCAAGCCGTGTCTGTGGTGACTTACACCACAGCTCACAGCAACAATGGATCCTTAACCCACTGAGTAAGGGCAGGGATCGAACCTGCAACCTCATGGTTCCTGGTCTGATTCGTTTCTGCTGAGTCACGATGGGAACTCCTTCAATTTTAAATGTTACAGATTAATGTCCACTACTAGGCCTTGGAAAATTAGCATACTGCAATATTTAAACTTACCATTATATTTGGGGTATTAGGCACAAAAAAGTATTAATTTTGGCCACTACCACCCAACCATAGCAATTCTGTCAACTAGGTATTAGAAGCAGTTGATTTTTGAGATAAATCAAAATAATTTTTACCTTCATGATGTAGAAATTTCACAGCATAGATTTTAAGAATGTGCTTGGTAATTTGAATAATTTTTTGTTTGTTTTTTGTTTTTAGGGCTGCACCCTCGGCATATGGAAGTTCCCAGGCTAGGGGTCGAATTGGAGCTGTGTCCATAGCCACAGCAACAGATGATACGAGCCTGTGACCTACACTGCAGCTCATGGCAACACTGGATCCCCAACCAAATGAGTGAGGCCATGGATCGAACCCGCATCCTCATGGATTCTAGTCAGGTTCTTTTCAGCTACACCACAACGGGAATTCCTTGAATAATTTTTTACGAAAGCTTATGTCTTTTATGATTTTATACTTGCCTTAGAATATAATTTTTATTTGCACCTCAAATAAAAATCACTAATTACTAAGCACATGACATATCTCATTGTGCTATCTAATAATGCCTACTATATTGACTTTTTTTTAAACCTATAAAGATGTTACAAGAGACCAAATTCAAACTGTATAAAGTGAGGTTCAAATGTATATATAGCTGAATCACTTTTTTTGTACAAGAGAAACTAACAAAACATTTTATTTATTTATTTATTTATTTATTTATTTACTTACTTACTTATTTATTTATTTTTGCCATTACTTGGGCTGCTCCTGCAGCATATGGAGGTTCCCAGGATAGGGGTCGAATTGGAGCTGTAGCCACCGGCCCACGCCACAGCCACAGCAATATGGGATCCGAGCTGCGTCTGCGAACTACACCACAGCTCGTGGCAATGCCAGATCCTGTCTGAGTGAGGCCAGGGATTGAACCTGAAACCTCATGGTTCCTAGTCAGATTCGTTAACTACTGAGCCACGATGGGAACTCCTAACACAACATTTTAAATCAACCATTCTTCAATAAAATTTAAAAAAATGAAAAAAAAAGTGAGGTTCAATTAAATCAGGCATAGTTACAGAGCTATCTTTATTTTAAATTTCTAGTTTATCATAATTTAGTCATTCTACTTTTTGGACTACTTATAATCTTTAACTCAATGGCTATTTATAATTTTAACTCATATACATTTAGTGTCTCCTCTAACCTTCTCTTTGAAACAAAACAATATTCTATCTCAAAGAAAATGAGATGCAATATTTACTTTTTATTTACAAATTGAAGATTTAATAAATTTTTATAATTATAAAAATTAGAACATAGGATAAGATTTTTAAAAAACACATATTATAATGCTATCCTTTTGTTAGCATTTTTGTGGATTTTCTTTTAATCTTTTCTTCCCATATACAATGGAAATTTCCAAACATAAACAAATGTAGCCCACTAACACCCAAATTCAATAGTTATCAATCAATACATGGCCAATGTGATTTCATCTATAGCACCCATATTCTACCCCTGCGGGATTAGACTGAAAGCAAACACCGGCATTATATAATTTAATTTATAAATATTTCAACATGCATTTCTAAAAAAGTAATGAAATAGAAAAAATGGGCAAATTCATATTTATTTATTTATTTAAATCATTAACATGTAGTGTATTTGTTTAAAAAATATTTTTAACTATAACAACTTCCCTACACCCCCTCTATTCCCTTGCTACTCATTTGCTGAAGAGAATGGGTCTCCTGTTCTACAGAGTTTCTCCTATGCTAGATTTTGCTAATCGAATTCCTGTGGTATTACTTAGCATGCTCTTCTGTTTCCTCTATTTCCTACAAACTAGTTAGATATGGAGGCTGGCTGAGACTCAAGACTTGACTTTTGATTTTCCCAGCCTCACAGGTGTTGCTGCAGCACATCCTGGGGCGTATCACACCTGGCTGTCTCCGTTTCTGGGGATGTCGTACTGTAATCACGAAATAGCCAGAGTATTTAAAAACCATCTTAAAATCTTTCAAAGCATATTCCATGACAGTTCATGGATGTCGACTGAGCTGCTGTGAAACATTATGTTTTGCTGTGACACTCAGAACGAGACATTTACTGTGCAAACTTCTCCTCAAGATGGTTCATTTGTTCTTCTTGGCCCCTTTAAGTTCACCCATTCTAGTTTAAAATCTCCATTTACTCATGGCCCTCCTATGCAGATCTGGTTTAGAACACAAATAAGTTTTTAAAAAATTCAATCAAAGTATAGTTGATTTACAATGTTGTGCCAGTTTCCGCTGTATAGTAAAGTGACTCAGACATACATATATATACATTCTTTTTTATTTTTATTTTTTCTTTTTAGAGAAAAATAAAAAATCTGCAGCATATGGAAGTTCCCAGGCTGGAAGTCCAACCGGAGCTACAGCTGCCAGTCTACGCCACAGTCGTAGCAATGCCAGATCCAAGCCATGTCTGTGACCCAGACCACAGCTTACAGCAATGCTGGATCCTTAACACACTGAGCAAGGCCAGGGATTGAACCTGCATCCTCATGGATCCTAGTTGGGTTCGTTAACTGCTGAGCCATGACAGGAACTCCTACATTCTCTTTTTAAAATATTCTTTCCCATCGTGGTCTATCCCAGGAGACTGGGTACAGTTTCCTGTGCTATACAGTAGGACCTCAATGCTTACCCATTCTAGATGTAACAGTTTGCATCTACTAACCCCAAATTCCTAGTCCATCCCATTCCCATCCACCACCCTCTTGGCAACCATGTCTGTTCTCTACATCTGTGAGGCTGTAAAACTTAAGTAAATTTAATGGGAATCGATACATAATGTTTATTCACTGTGTAACCTTGAGCAACTCTCTGTGTTCCAGTTTTCCATTTTCAACATGGTAATAATAGTACCCTTGTCAAAAGATTATTATGTGGCTTAAGTACTTGTAAAAGCACTTGTAATGGAATCTGGCACCCAATAAATGGCTCCAGAAATATTCAATGATATTTACTATTATTTCATTTATTGGTCCTATATAAATGCATAAGTCATCTGCCAACATTATTCAGGATGACTGGGGGCCTTTATACTTGTTTTCTGATGTCTGAAATTCCAACTGTGGATTTCTGAGTAAGAGAATCGAGATTTGATTCCAAGCTTCAGAAAGTACAAATTCTGTGACCACATGGTTAGTGAAGTCGAGTAGAAAAGTACAGAAGCCCTGGAATTAAAAAAGTCCTTCAGTGGGTAATGAACCTGACTGGCATCCTTGAGGATGCGGGTTCGATCCCTGGCCCAGCTCAGTGGGTTAAGGATCTGGCATTGTCATGAGCTGTGGTGCAGGTTGGAGACACCCAGCTTGGATCTGCATTGCTGTGGTTGTGGTATAGGCCGGCAGCTGCAGCTCCGAATAGACCCCTAGTCTGGGAACTTCCATATGCCGCACCTGTGTCCCTCCCAAAAATGAAAAGAAAATGGAGATAACAATATATGTACACAACACAGAAATACAAACACATTTTGCCGCCATTCGTAGATGAGCCCCACATTCTCATCTAAGATATGTGAATAGAGTCTGCTTTACCTGGCTCCTTGAGTTGTTGAAAAGAATTAAAGAAGCACCTGTTGAGTGGATAAAGCATGAGAATAGTTCTTGTATAATTACATTAGACAAAGCCTAATGTAATTCCTCAAGAAAGGTGATTGTAGTCAATGTTTTTTTTTTTTTTTTTTAATGTCTTTTCTAGGGCCGCACCTGAGGCATAAGGAGGTTCCCAGGCTAGGAGTCTAATCAGAGCTGTAGCAGCTAGCCTACACCAGAGCCAGAGCAACGCCAGATCCTTAACCCACTGAGCAAGGCCAGGGATCAAACCCAAAACCTCATGGTTCCTAGTTGGACTGGCTAACCACTGAGCCACGACGGGAACTTCTGTAGTCGATGTTTATCCCCTTTACGCACCTGATTTCAAGGAACTGTGGTTCAGTCCCACTTGTGCCAGTGTTTGTGGTAAGTTACCTAAGGCGATTTGGAAATGTGGGTGAATTATGGGCCCTGGTGCAACTTTGACCAATGAATGATAGGTAACCCAGTCTCCCTGCCTCTCAGTGGGAAATTCTGAAATATTCTGCTCATTTTCCTCAGAGTTCCCAGGGGGATCAGACCCCTCTTGCCCGCAGGGGTCACCAACTTAGCAGTGCAACTTCTACTGGCTTTTTTCAAACTCCCCCTCTCATTATCCACACTCCCAGACTTCTGTTGCCTGGAATCATCTCCCAAATAAACTTTCTGAACCCAGGTCCTAATCCGAGGCTCTGCTTTCAGAAGAAAACCCAAACTAAGACAGTGACACACTTTGAGGTATAACTGACAGTTATAACAATCTTTCTCACTAATCAGGCTTAGATAAAAAGAAGTAAAGGTGAGGAGAGCACTCAAAGGCAGTCTGTGCTTAAAGCATGTGTGTGTACTGGGTGTGGCTTAGGAAGAGGACATGCAGCATCAAGAATTAAATCAAACATGGAGTTCCTGTCGTGGCTCAGTGGCAATGAACCTGAGGAGGATGCGGGTTTAATCCCTAGTCTCACATAATGGGTTAAGGATCCCGCATTGCTGTGAGCTGTGGTGTAGGTCACAGACGTGGCTCGGATCCTGGGTTGCTGTGGCTGTGGCTCTGGGCATAGGCCAGCGGCTATAGCTCTAATTCGACCTATAGCCTGGGAACTTCCATATGCCACAGGTTTGGCCTTTACAAAAAAAAAAAAAAAAAAAAAAAAGATCAAACACAAAGGGGACATTACTTTGCATGTTAACCTCATGTTAATCCTAGCTGTAATATCTTAGTAGCCAACCAGTTGAGAAGATGTTCTCAGAATCAAAGCTTTGATCTATGGAGGCCTTAATGTTATACACCACTTACATCTTTTATACCTCAGGACTTGGATTTGAATCAGTGCCCAAATCAGCTGTGAAAGAATCAGAGGAAACCTTTGGGATTCTGCTGGCACAAATGTGATTCAAATTTAAATCTAATCAACATCCATTGAGTGCCAACCATACGTCTAGTATACTGCTATAAATGCATCACTTATAGCCTTAAGCTACGAATGTGAATGTGTTTACATAAAGGCACAAGTAACACAGTTTGTATTCTATGCATTGACATGTCTTAGAAGAACACACTGAGGGTTTGTAATGACCACTGAATGATGCTGAGGGTAGAGGAAAAAAAAAAAAACAACAACCCAGGAAAGTGATTATATGGGATAACAACCATAAAATGAGATACTCAACACATGATTAATTTCTTTGAACACATTTTGATAAACTTCCATTAGGACTGGGGTTATCTTGGGATGCAGTAAATTCTGAGCCTACTGATAAAATTTAAGTTACTAAACCTATTTGTTAAGGAAAGAAATAACAGTTCAGTCGAACACGGTACACTATCCCTAGAACTTTCTGTGACAGACACCAAATCATGTAATAGTTTCCAACCTAATTCTGATTTGACTCAGGTTGTAACAGGGATACCAAGCTTAGCTTGGCACCAACAGCTTAACCCCTTTCCTTTTCCTATCTCATAATCCCCACTCTCTATTTCTTGCTTCTCTAAACATATTCCCCACATTCTCATCTCTGGGCTCTGGTTCAGAGTGTTTTGCCCTACATGGACTACCCTTCACTTCCCGGGTCTTCCAAATCCTACTCATCACTGACTAAATGATTAGTTCCTTGTAGACAACATTTTAGGTTCATATAGTTTCTTCCTCCTCCTCTTCTGCTTTTTTTTTCTCTTTCTCCTTTTTAGGGCCACACCTGTGGCATAATGGAAGTTCCTGGGCCAGGGTTCAAGTCAGAGCTGTAGGTGCTGGACTATGCCACAGCCATGGCAACACCAGATCTGAGCTGCATCTGCAACCTACACGGAAGATTGCGATCCTGGTCCTTAACCCACTAAGCGAGCTCAGGGATCGAACCTGCATCCTCACAAACACTGAGGCAGGTTCTTAACCTGCTGAGTCACAATGGGAACACCTATGATGATATTACAAAAAGCCATGTAGATCTAAGTCTTTAGGACTATGGTTAGAAGACCTGGATATGACCAATAGGCACTGCATTTATTAGTTTTGTAACACTGGGTATATCATTCAGTTCAATTATTTATCACATTTATTTATTTATTTATTTATTATTATTCCACTTGCAGCACATGGAAGCCCTTGGGCCAGGGATCAAATCTGAGCTGCAGCTGCCCACCCACACTGCAGCTGTGGCAATGCTGGACCCTTTTAACTCACTGTACCCGGCCAGGGATCAAACCCATGCCTCTGCAGCAACCCATGACATTGCAGTCAGATTCTTAAACCACTGTGCCACACTGAGAACTCCTCATCACATTTTCAATGCATCTACTAAATGCTAGAGCTACAAAGATAAATGAGATATGGTTCTGATTTCAAGGAGATTACAACTGAAAGAATATTATATTCTCAAAAAAATCTATAAACATCACAGTATAATTAAGAGAATTAAATGAGATAATAGAAATAATAGTATTTTTTAAAAGAATAGTTACATTAACTATAAAGTACTTAAGAATCACAAAAAAACCTTTAAAAGCATGGTGTATTCCTTTAAAAATAGCTGAGGTTTGTAATGTTAATTTAGTGAAGCTACATTGAGATTCTGGTAGCTTGCCAGCTTGGTAAACTATACTGTCTGTGGACCTTCATAAAAGGTAGCAGCCCCCTAAACACCTCACTGAAGGTACAGACAAAGTGTGTTAAAAGTTTCCATAACAGGTGTTTTTTTCCCCTTTGAAAGGGCAGTGTGGGCAGGTACTGTTACTATGTTTAGAAATGACTGCGTCATAGATTCTAAAGCAGACTGTTTAAACTCATAAAACACAATTTATAAAGTCAAAGTAGGACTTTTAGATTTGGTAATTCCAAGAGACTCCTTATAAAGTAAATCAACTATGGGTTAAAAAGTTCTACTAATTATATTTCCTAGCCAAAATTATCATCTGAACGTAGATCACACTGCAGCTATGAGATGGCAATAATGTTGACGGCTTCTTCAAAGTTCACAGGAGCCTTTTATTGAAAAGGTTGGTTAAATGAATCCAATTACTGCCTTCAAAAAACTATTCTAAATCCCTGAAATCCACAAAACATTTATTTTATTAATGTAACAAATTTTAACATTTTAAAGAACTTTTCATTTTCATAATATATAAACAGGTGTCTTACTCTTCCCTGTAAAATTATTTCACAACAAAAGGCCCACTAATTTAAAAAACGAAGATCACCCTTTATTTTTGTTATTAACTAATAATAACATATTAGGAGTTTCCTGGTGGCTCAGCAGGTTAAGGATATGATATTGCCACTGCTGTGGCGTGGGTTTGATCCCAAACCTGGGAACTTCTGCATGCTGCAGATGCAGCCAAAAATTTTTAAATTTTCATTATAATAAAGAAAAATCCTAAAGAAAGTCCAATTAAATAGAAACAAATTAAGTAGAAAAAAAAGAAGCACATAATGTGCTGTGACTCTTACCAGGAAAAAAAATTTACTTACAGCAGTGGCTCGAGAGAGTTCCCGACAGGTACTAAGCAGTCCGTTCTGTAAATCGTCCCTCTGTAACACCACGGTCTGAATGGCTGCTGGGTTATCTGCATTCATTTCTATCTCTTGGCTGGCTGACAGCAAAGCTTGCTCAAGCGTGTACTATTATAATAAAAATGATTACACTTAATGTTCTGCATCATCGAATTAATTCTTTTTTGCTTTAGTTATCAGTGTCCTGATAATAATCATATAAAGTAACATTGATTGTAGATAATAAACATAATTGTCCTACTTTCTCCTTGTGGAGCTGCTGAAGTTTCTCCTCCAGCGCATGGACCACTTTATCTTGTTCACATAATCGGCTCAGCTTGGCCTGGGTTTTAAGAGGAGATGTCTTTCGTTAGCAAAGTTTAATTTTTCCTGTTATTGGAGGTAGGCATAACAATAAAACACACTCAAAACAGCCGTGGAATAGCTAATTAGGTCAATCATTATCTCAGTAAATAAAAATTAAAGTACAGTTTTATAAAGATAGGATGCTTGAAAAATACATACAGAAGTTCCCATTATGGCTCAGTGGGCTAAGACCCTGAATAGTATCCATGAGGATATAGGTTTGATTATTGGCCTTGCTCATTGGGTTAAGGATCCGGCATTGTTGCAAGCTGCAGGCATAAGTCACAGATGCAGTTCAGATCCGGTGTCTCTGTGGTTGTGGCATAGGCTGGCAGCTGCAGCTCTGATTCAACCCCTAGCTTGGGAACTTCATATGCCACAGATGTGGCCGTAGGAAACAAACAAAAAATACGTAAATTAAAAACACATTTTTGACCATATTATTTAATCTACATAATTCAAAATATTCTTAGTAATAATCAGTCTCATATGACTTTAACAAATCTTTTTTTTTTTTTCACTTTTTAGGGCCACACCCACAGCATATGGAAGCTCCCAAGCTAGGGGTCTAATCGGAGCTGCAGCTGTTGGCCTACACCATAGCCATAGCCATAGCCACATCAGATCTGAGCCATGTCTGCAACCTATGCTATAGCTCATGGCAACACCAAATCCTTAATCCACTGAGCAAAGCCAGGGATCAAACCCACATCTTCATGAATACCAGTCGGGTTTGTTACTGCTGAGCCACAAGAGGAACTCCAACAAATCACTTTAATGTGATTAATACATTCTTTCTACAAACTGTGGGATAGGTTAAGTAATACACACAGTCCTTAATTTTTTTTTTTGTCTTTTTGCCTTTTCTAGGGCCACTCCCGTGGCATGTGGAGGTTCCCAGGTTAGGTGTTTAATTGGAGCTGTAGCTGCCAGCCTACACCACAGCCACAGCAACGCCGGATCCAAGCTGCATCTGCAACCTACACCACAGCTCACGGCAGCACCAGATCCTTAACCTACTGAGCAAGGCCAGAGATCGAACCTGCAACCTCATGGTTCCTAGTCGGATTCGTTAACCACTGAGCCACAATGGGAACTCCCGAAGTCCTTAATTAGAACACTAGATTCTGTCTTTATATTTTAAAAATTATGCACTTTTGTTCTTCAGAAAGAATGTGAACAATCACTTCTAATGGCAATAATACGAATAAAAATACTGCTCATGGAAAAAAATCGCTTTTAATGGCTTTAAAGTTTTAAACTTTGGGTAATACCCCAATTTTTTTTTTTTTGTCTTTTTGCTATTTCTTGGGCCACTCCTGCGGCATATGGAGGTTCCCAGGCTAGGGGTCGAATCGGAGATGTAGCTGCCAGCCTACGCCAGAGCCACAGCAACGCAAGATCTAAGCCGCGTCTGCGACCTACACCACAGCTCACGGCAACGCCAGATCGTTAACCCACTGAGCAAGGGCAGGGATCGAACCCGCAACCTCATGGTTTCTAGTCAGATTCGTTAACCACTGCGCCACGACGGGAACTCCCCAATTTTTTAATTATAGAAATTTGAGAGGGTATTTTAACAAAATTTCAATCCTGCAATAAACCAGTTCACTATATGTCTGAAAATAAAAACCCTGGACAAACTATAAATATGTCCCAAACGTTACTGCATAATGACAATCAAGCAAGAAATGTGAGGTTCTACTTTCTTTGCCATTTATCTATTAAAGTAACTACCTTATCTTTGTTAGACAACACAATTCAAGCTACACAAGATGGAGTACACTGAAATGAGAAGGTACGATTCAATGGAATTAAAACCAGGGGAAATGAGGAAAGAATGAGACATAAATGAGGAAGTCAGTGACCTAAAATAGGATTAACAACAGTAGCAAAAGAAGTGACAGAATTTCTAAGGCTGATACTTTCTCTAGAAGACAGACAATTTTACTTTGTCTCCAATCCTTCATAATTTTGTAGTCTTTACTGTCATTTTTTTTTTTTGTCTTTTTGCTATTTCTTTGGGCCGCTCCCGAGGCATATGGAGGTTCCCAGGCTAGGGGTCTAATCGGAGTTGTAGCCACTGGCCTACGCCAGAGCCACAACAATGCGGGATCCGAGCCGAGTCTGCAACCTACACCACAGCTCAGGGCAACGCTGGATCGTTAACCCACTGAGCAAGGGCAGGGACTGAACCCGCAACCTCATGGTTCCTAGTCGGATTCGTTAACCACTGCGCCACAACGGGAACTCCTTTACTGTCATTTAAGTGATTCAAAATATGTTCAACTGCTAACTACGGGGGTGGGAGTGAGCTGAGAATAAATAGGGAGTGAAGACTGAATTGAATCTAGGTGCAAAAGAAGAAGAAAATGTTATTTATTTGATGTTATTTTGGAGGGCAGAAAAGGGGAAATTTTTGTCATGCTTACATCCAGTGTTCTGGCAGAGAATATGACAGAGCACTGAAACTATATCGCATACAAATACTTACATCAATGTCTACTTCTTCAGGTCTGTATTTGTACAATGTGCCTCTACATTCATCCTGTGATAGCTATAAGGGAAAAATGTCATAGAGCAACTTTAAAAATAACAAAAAATTTCTAATCTAGCCTACAGTTAGGATTTTAGATTTATACAACAATAACAAAAATGGGATTTTAATGATTCATATACTTTTAAAAGTTTAATTCAAACACAGATCATTACAAAAATAGAATATTTAACAGTAATACAATATGCAGGATACATAAGAATGATGTTAACTGAAGCTTGTCAAACAAAATAATAAGCTGGTCAAACAAAATTATACAGCACCTTACATTTTCCATTTGCGAGACACACATTATTTTAATGAAAAATTGACAAATACAATCAGAGCAACTGTATTGAATCAAATTTCAAATCAGGCATATTTCAACAGTCAAAACCGTCCTTCACAGTATACACATAATCACACAACTGTGTATGTGTACACTCAAATGTCAACACATCTTCATACAATTCTATTAACAAAACCTATAACACATTGTATACATATACATAATATATAAACACACATACACAGTATAGACTTATCTTGTTCTTCTGTCTTAAGAACTAAAAAGATAATGGAGGAAAAGGATGGGTTTAATTGAAAAGAGGAAAAGCACTCAGAACTTCTTAAAACTGAAAGCCTATGTTATAGACGATGGAGAGTCAAATTATAAAAACTTTGTACGTGTTCACTGATACCATTTGTTTTATCATATTATAAGGGACTATTAATCAGTGTATTTAAACATTCTTTCTTCAGCTTCTTCCAAATATCTTTTGGTTAAGCAAATCCTCAATTGCGATTGTGCTTACCAAGATTTCGATAAGCCATCCCAGTCAGTTATATCACAGGTCATACCACAGTGCCCTTGCAGGCAGTATTTCACCATCACTCGTGGCTATCGACTTTATATTGAAGGATGGACAGTAACAAAAACATAGTAGGAAAATGTAACTGGGGCTCAATGCATGTTTATAAAATGGTCCACTTTTTCTCAAAGTGGGGAGAGGAGTAATGTATCCCAACTACGTCCTAGATGGGAAAATTAAATTTCAAATATACATATACAAGTGCATAAGAATATGTAAGTTACAACTATATATGCCCTCTCTGTAAAAAACTGCTTGAAATTGACATCTCAAGGAGGCACAATTTAAATAGTAGATAACTGTGAATAGATTTAGGGATGTGGAAATCAGGAGATTAAAAATGTAAACGTTCCAAACATACAATAAAATCCTGGATTTCCAAATTTCACTTCAAGACATTGCTTTCACGTACCTCATGCAAATGATTCTGTGACTACTTTAAGGGTATGCAGAGTGATTATTAAACCACAGAACTTTCATAGAAATGAACATCACATGAAAAATGAATTTAACAACAAAAGTCAGAACACTTGTGCGCTATTTTAAAATAAGGACCACTGAATATGTCCTGAGAAGTGCCAATTGTCATTCTAAATTAAAGCACCTGATCCAAGAAAAGAATTTATACCTGTATCTGAAAAAAAGCAATGAAAAATAAGTTAAAAAAGGAAAAGTTCTAAAATGATTAGATCCACCATAAGAATGTGAGACAATGTCAAAATTCATATTTCTTATTTATAAGAAACTAAAGATATAAAGCCTTTAGCTACTAAAGATCCACATATACTTTGCTTGATTAATATAAAGTTTAAGCCAAACAGCTTTACCAAACCATGGAAAGTATAATTTGAACATAACTAGTGGATAATGCTACATCTAGATAAAATATGAATTGTATCTTACGTCTCAGGGTCAAAAGAAAAAAAGAAAAGCACTTTAAAATGGAAACTTGTGGTTTCCCCTTGTGGTCTGCAGGTTATGAACCCGACTTGCAGGTACCTCAGCAACACTAGAAAAATAAGTGAAAGGGGCCTGTGGTAATTATACAAGTTTGAGAAATGCTAAAGCTTCAACATGAGATTATATAGATTTATTGACTGTATAAGAATATGTGCTACATTTTATTTAGCAAGTCAGAACTTTTTAATAGTAAGGTATCTTATACTTTTTAAAAACTGGCTTGACATCAGGTTGAAACAAAATCACTTTTGTCAAACTTCAACTGTCTATAAATTCTGTAAATCAATTATAATGGAAAAAATAAAAACCATAAAATTGAAAAAATTCAACTGTCCATATTATCTCTTTTAAGTATGTTAAATATATATATTTAAAGTATAATAATATGCATATAAAACGCAAAAAAATATTTTTATGGAAACACGTGATAAAATTTGACACCATATCCTAGGAAAACTAAAAAATGCTCATAGGGTTGGAGGTATTTGCTAATTAGTCTGTATCCTTTAAAGCAGCTATTTATCATGTGATTAATTTCATTGATACTAATTATGTTACCATTTTGGTACAAAATTACACTTGTGAAGGTGGCAGAATGATTAATAAACACAGAGGAATCTTTCAACTTAATGCTCACTTAGCATTTGCTTTGACTCAGTTTTAAGCCCTTTTTATTTGACAAATTTATGAAAATTACTGCCTAGGTAATTTCTCAGGTGTCCTCTTTCTTCTGAGAAAATGCAAACATGGAGGTTCTCCTGAGAGACCACTGGAACTGCTATGATTCAGAAAAACTGGTCATAAAACACTATACTGCCACTTTATTTTCAGCTAAATTTCAGGAACCTATTAACATAGCACTGCAGTGCAATGTCAGAAAAGCAAACCATCACAAGTGTGAAAATGATATTTTCTTTGAATAATAACATAATAAGGGAAATGTGGAGAAAAAATAAAAGTTTATTTCAATTTATAGAAATACATTTATTTATTTATTTACTGACTTATTAATTTTCTTTTTAAGGACTGCACCTGGTACATATGAAAGTTCCTAGACTAGGTGGAACTGCAGCTGCTGGCCTACTCTACAGCCACAGCCACACTGGATCCAAGCTATCTGAGACCTACACTGCAGCTCAGGGCAACGCCACATCCTTAACACACTGAGCAAGGCCAGAGATCAAACCTGAGTCCTCACGGATACTAGTCAGGTTCATTATGGCTGAGCCACAAAGGGAACTCCTAGCTGAGTGATTTCAATCAGCGATGACTTCTATATCATCAGCCTTGATTACTGATCTGTATTAAAAAAAGAAAAACCAAAAATAAAACCTGGCTTTCACTCTCACTGGAAATGAGCCAAATGTGAAGAATGAAAAGATAACCTATTAGAACAAAACGCCTCTCAATTCACGTCAATTAGCATTATATAAAATGAGAAACTGACAGCTTCAGACGCTGAAAAAGCAAAACAAATTCCAGAACAAATGCTAAGTTAAGGTTCTCAGTATGGCTTTCTGGAATGAATGGAAAGATTCCCTTTTCTTCTGAAAAGTAAAGCTGTTTAAAGATTTGATACTTTATCTCCTTCCTGCAAATTAAAAACTGCTCAATCACATAACATACTTTTAACTTTGAAAACTGTGCTCAGAAATGAGAGCCACCCTCCCACTAACTGCTTCAGTTTCCCAGTTACAAGGCCCATGATGCAGACCCCAGGGCGCCTGAAGCAATCTGAAGGCCTTTCTGGCCAGTGTGAACTCAAGGGATTTCTTTTTACCAGGTGCTTTGACATATTTAAATCAAAATATCAATTCATTTTTCATGTTAGTTAAGTTTCTTCTTCTGTATGGTTTTTCAAGTATTGTAACAGGTCAGAGGCCACAGTAAGTTGAGGGTGTTGAAGTGGAAGAAGCTGATGTTGCAAAACACATAGCTAAGAACATTTAGACCATGAAATACAAAAAAATTGAAGAGGAATGTATAAAATGACTTCGTTTGCAGATCTGCAGATTACCAAGGTCCTAAATTAAAGCCAGCCAACTCCAAGGCATGTATTTTGAGTTAGGGAAAAGAATGGAGGTAAGACATGGCTATTGTGATGACCACGTAAGAGGGAAAAGAATTCAGGGAGAAGACACTCCTGTATAGTAAGAAAGGGCTATCTTTAGGTTGTACCATACTGCAGTATAGCAGCAAAGATTTAAATAACTCCCAGACAAATATTATCTATTCCTAAAACATGGCTGGGGGTAGGGCGGGGGTGGCAGTGGTTGGGGAGGCTGCCCCTGAGAGGAAAAAAACATTTTTTTAAAATAAAGTTTTCCCTAAAAATCAGTTATAATGCTTTTAGAGTTAACCAAAATTAATGGCAAGTTAGTAACAATTTTGCAAATGTACTGCAGACCTCCAAGTACATATCAATCAAATACTCTGCACAAAAACTTCAGGAAAATGGCACACTTAATATTCAACAGCAAAATGTTCAGCAAAGCCATGCTAGGAACTGCAGCATCTTGAAAAGCAGGGATGAATTGCATTTTTCCAAAAGGACATGAACAAAAAATGGATTAAGAAAAAAGACTAATGTTATGAGTAACTCTGAGGATAAACCAAAACTGTCACTGAGGGATTTTGCAGATGATAAAGCAGTATCATTCACTGTCCAAGACCTTACTTGCTGGTACAGTTGGGGTCTTAGCGCCGAGTTCTCAATCATTGTGTGAACCATGGTGATAATAGGTTCATTTTCTTTCATCTATTTCAAATCAGGAGGAGCATACAGCAAACATCAGTTTACAGCACAGCTAGATTTGAAAGACGACACTGTAAATATAGCCTCTACTTTAATATCTTCCTAATAGTGCACTTGTTTACATTTTACCCCACGGTTGTACAGAATCAATATAAACCATTTCAAACAAGTATTAAATTGAACGCTGTAAAAATACCACCAAGGTTATGAAAAAGCTTACTAATTGCAATACAAGGTTTACTTTATAAACATAATCAAGATTGTCAATTAATGAATATTCCTATATATACTAGAATAGATGATAAAAGCATCAAGATTCAAAGGATGAACTAAAAGGTGACAAGCTATAAACTTAAAAGGAGAAAAATGGCATGATTTAATCGATTCCTAATTCAGTAAAAAAGCCTAAAATGGTATTTAGTTCTTGATAAGGTTATTCAGGAAAAAACTTAGGTCTCTACAAATATTACCATTTTCTAATATAATAATATATCCTGTCACTTGGAAATCACACATTTTATTAAAATTAATCTTGATAGATATTTATATATACTCTATTTTGGATTTTCTCACAATCTAACACTATGTAGAATGATTTCAAGGTCATGCAAACTAAAATTTATTTAGTAAAGAGTCAGTGAATCTCCCTGGCTCCATAGAAGGCTGAAACTGTGTTTCACATTTCCAGCTGTATTGTACTTAATTACTGCCTCTAAAAAATACCTGTGTTAGCAGGCTCTGGACTCAAGAGTTAAAGCATTCAAAAGACAATCACCATTACATAGAGAGTGTAAAAGGCCAACAACACCATCTGTACCATTTGTAAGCAGACAAGTCTGTTTGTAATTGCAATTTGCGACATTTAGTTTATCTAATGTTCATGCCCCCAGTAAGCCTAAGCATTTGTATCACGGTTAACAAATGCTACTTTACTGATTCAGCTAAATCTGCAACAAAAGTTTACAAATCTTAAGACTAAATGCATAAGTAAAAATTAAATCTTGAAAACTGTCTATAGAGACAGTTTCATTTTCGGTCTAGTTACCAATGTTTCACGTCAATAATATCTGTTTGGTTGTCAAATTAGAGCTCCTGTGACTGGTTTAATCTGCTTTAAAGACATTTTATTCAAGCTAAATAATTTATTTTTAAATCTACTCATTTACATATTAGTTAAATTCAAACTTCAATAAGGGACCAAGGCATTTATAGGTGAATTTCAGCCACACAGGAAGGAACTGTATTGACAGGCAGGACAAGATAAAATTTTACAGTGTTGGAAAGTAATAAATAGGCAACTATAGATATAAATTTTTCCTTAGCAGAAAGAAAGCTTTAATTACAGAAATTTAAGACCTCGCTATATTTTAAAGTTTATGTTTTAAAGGAATGCTAGTTATCTTAATCAAAGGTTGATCTTGGAATAAAGTGTAACTGCATTATTCTGTTTTGGCTTACTTATTAAGGGAACTCCAATAAATATGGTATTTTTCAATAGCATGCCAAGAAAATTAGAAGAATCCATGATTGAGAGATTAGGTGGGGAGGAGGTGGTTCAAAAGAAGGTTGGGAGAATGAATGTTAAGAAAAAATGCAGATCAGATAGTATCCAAATGTTAAAAGAAACTGCCCTGGAGCCTTGGAAATCTGGCACTACAAATAGGCCACTATCACATGGCTGACACGACTCCCACTTTTAAGTGGTGCTTCAATATTACTAGTGTTCAGACGCTAGGCCTGAGGAGTTTACTTTAAAAAACGTCTTTTAAAAAGGGAGAAGAGACAATATGGTTTCTGGAGAAGGGCAATCAAGTTGGATTTAACTAGTCAAATACTTGGAGAGGGTCAATATGCATGTTATAGAGGGAAGCCATGGCTGTGATTTAAAAATGCCTCAGTTTAATTTACCTGTCAAAGATCATTATATAGTAAGTCACCAAGAAGGGATCTTGCAAGAAGACACTGACTTAAAAACAGAAAAAACAAAAACAAAACAAAATACCAAGAGCAAAAATAACATTAAAAAAAAAGATTGAAGTATTGTTGATTTAAAATATATAATTTTCAGAAAGGTGTGCAACACGGTGATTCAGTATTTTTATAATTATAACCCATTTAAAGTTTTTGTTTTCTGTTTTTTTTTTTGTTTTTTGTTTTTGTCTTTTTAGAGCCATACCTGAGGCACATGGAAGTTCCCAGGCTAGGGACTGAATTGGAGATACAGCTGCCGGCCTACACCACAGCCTCAGCAATGCCAGATTTGAGCTGTGTCTATAACCTACATCACAGCTCACCACAATGCCAGATCATTAACCCACTGAGTGATGCCAGAGATTGAACCCTGGTCCTCATGGATACTAGTTGGATTCGTTACTGCTGAGCCATGACAGAAACTCCCTAAAGTTATCATAAAGTATTGGTTATATACCTTGTGCTATACAAGATATCTTTGTAGCTCATTTATTTTATACATAGTAATTTGTACCTCTTAGTCACCTACCTCTATATGATCCCTCTCCACTTCCGTCTTCCCACAGGTAAGCAGTAATTTGCTTTCTATGTCTGTGAGTTTGTTTCTGTTTTGTTATATTCATTCGTTTTATTTTTTAGATTTCACGTATAAATAACATAGAGTATTTGTCTTTGACAAAAAATAACATTTCAAGTATATAAACTGGATAGTGTCTCTGAGATCATTTCTGGAGTTGACTTTTTCATTATGAAAACTTTCAAATGTATACATCAAATCCTAAATATTAAAAGCAGAAACCATCTTTGGAAAGGGACAATTTAGTACATCAAAGAAATGAAAAATGTTAGCAGCAATTATTTTGAATTGTGGGACTGTGGATTATTATTTTTTCTTTTTCTATACTTGTTTACATTTTCCAAATTTTCTCCATTGAGTAGATACTGCTTTTCTTTTTCTTTTTATTTTTTTTGTCTTTAAAGGCCACTCCTGTGGCATATGGAGGTTCCCAGGCTAGGGGTCTAATTGGAGCTGTAGCTGCTGGCCTATGCCAGAGCCACAGCAACGCCAGATCCGAGCCTTGTCTGTGAACTACACCACAGCTCATGGCAACGCTGGATCCTTAACCCACTGAGCGAGGCCAGGGATCGAACCCGCAACCTCATGGTCCCTAGTCGGATTCGTTAACCACTGAGCCATGACGGGAACTCCTGATACTACTTTTCTAATTTAAAAAACATTACAGATGGGTCAGGGATAAAAATATTTAAACATGAAATAAACAACTTAATGGAACAAATACAGGCTCTAGAAAACACCCCTTGGTGACACAAAGAGGTTAAGAGAAAATCTTAGCACATATGTTCACAGCATGTTCAAGGCTGTTGGAGTCCCTTAATGCAGTGAGGTTCTGATCTAGGAAACTATTCTCAAAACCTTTATTCTGCCTTATAAATCTGTATCTATATCAGAAATTTACTGGAAGGAATGTTAACTAACTAAATAAGCTACCCCAATACATTCGTAAAAACCTATGACTACCTTATAATATCTTTTTTCTTTTTTATTACTGGCTACTTCAGAAATCAAAATTCAAGTTTATTTCTTTTTCTTTCTTTTCCTTTTTATAATCTCACCTGCAGCCTATGGAAGTTCCTGGGTGGGCTTGGGTTGAACTGGAGCTGCACCTATAGGCCTACAGCCATGACAACAACGGATCTGAGCCACATCTGTGACCTACACTGCAGCTTGCAGCAATGCTGGGTCCTTTACCCACTGCGGGAGGCCAGGGATTGAACCCCCATCCTCATCGACACTACTTGGATTCTTGACCCACTGAGCCACAGTGGAAACTCCTTATTTCAACCAGTGGTTCTTAACCCAAAATCACTTGAGGAGCTTGCCAAGAACAGATACCCTGATTCCCAGATAATTAAAACCTGCAACTTGAAAATCTTTGACAATGGACAATATAAAAAACATCAAGGTGACAAGCTGGTCTAAAGATTCCTTTGGTAGAAGTAACTACCATGTTCTTTCTGAACGTATTAAAGTAAGTCAAATGTAATTTGATAACAGAGACTATTCTTCAGCTCGCATAGTCCTTGGGATTTCACATTTCACTCCAGTTGGAGAGATGGGAAAAGTCTATCCATCGGAAGGTAGAAGCAGTAGGACTATTTCAGAATTCCTTGGGTGTCCCACCCATCTGACATCTGACCAAGGGCTGTTAGGATGACTGGGTGGTGGCCCTGTAAGAAAGGTCTGCACAGGGGCGTGGTCCTGCGTGTAGTGGTGGTCTCTTTGTGCGTGGCGTGCAACAGCTGAGGCCAGCTAAACACAACTCAGGATCCTGTACAGTGGGAGTTTGGTTCCCAGTCAACAATTTCCATGATCTGATTGAATTTTCCCTCTTTCCAGATTTACTGAACTGGAAATACTAGATTTGCTTTCCTTCCAAAGTGATCCCAGGAATAGGCCAGTCTTTTATTTCACTATATCTCCTCTGAAATATCTATATTTTAATACTTAGATACAGACCCATTTCTGTAACTTATACTGAAACAGGACATTCTATCTGGCTTTTGCTACATAAACTTTATAGTTTTTGAATTAAAGCAGTAAAATATGACCTAAAAATATACATAACACTCTATGAACACCTTGGAATTTCATGCTCAAGTTCTGGAGGGAGAAAAAAAAAAGATGGACCATCCAGCAATTCTCTTCTGGTCTGACTACTACAAGAACCCTGGAAAGCATTCAGGTACTGGTGCTAATAGCTGACATACTTTTGTTTTAAGGAATCAGAGCAAGAGAAAGACTGGTTAATATGTGGGGGATGTTTAATAACTTACTTGAAAATGAGTTAATGCTTTGCTTCCTGCTTTAATTCCTTCTTTGAAGTAAAAGGTAATAATATAGGTTTAGGTTCCAGTTAATTTCTAAACTATAAAGTTATTATAAAAGGTCCATTATTTTATAACAATAAAAATGAGAATGTATGATTCAGGAGGCATTACACTGTTTTCATAATTAACTCCAGCAACAATTAAGAAAACTTAAGGGGAAATATCTTGGAAGTACACTTCAGCGATGCCAATACATTTCTGTTTACAACAAAAACACTTACTTTTACTTGAAACTGCTAAGTCCAAATGTTTACAAAAACTACCTAGAAAATCTGATCCTTAACTCTGGCCTCTTTTGTTTTGAGGTAAGCTGGGCTAGTATGAATATAGAGCATCCTTTGTGTTGCTGTTGGAAATATCTTTTTTTTTTGTCTTTTGTCTTTTTAGGGCCATACCCACAACATATGGAGGTTCCCAGGCTAGGGGTCAAATTGGAACTGCAGCTGCTGGCCTACACCACGGCTCACGGCAACGCCGGATCCTTAATCCACTGAGCGAGGCCAGGGATGGTTCCTAGTTGGATCATTTCCACTGTGCCGTGACAGGAACTCCCAGAAATATCTTGATTTAAAAACTCATCACCAGGAGGCCTGCTACGGAGCACCAGGTTCAGCAATGTTTCTACAGCGCCAGGACATGGTTAGATCCTGGGCCAGCAAAGTGGGTTAGAGGATTTGGTATAGCAGTGTAGGCCTCGACTATGGCTTGGATCTGAACTCTATATGCAAGGAAAAAAAAAAAAAGAAAGAAAACATCACCAAAAAACTTACTCAAGGGAGTTCCCATTGTGGCTCAGTGGGTTAAGAATCTATGAGGATATGGGTTTGATCCCTGGCCTTGCTTAGTGGGTTAAAGGAACCAGAGTTGCTGTGAATTGTGGTGGGGGCTGCAGATGTGGCCTGGATCTCACATTGTTGTGGCTGTGGTGTAGGCCGGCAGCTACAGCTTTGATTTGACCCCTAGCCTGGGAACTTCCATATGCCGCAGGTGCAGCCATAAAAACAAAAGAATAAAAAAACTTAACACAATACTAAGCAACAATGTCATGGCTGGTAAGATCTTGAACAGAACTTCCCCACTGAGACCTGTGGGCTGGGAAAGGGTTCCAGGTGTGTGGGGTCGGGGACACCTCAGTCCTCAGAGGGCCCAACATGCTCCTGACAGCACTGCCTCCAGTTTCTGTCAAGGTGTGTACAAACATCACCACTTTTCTATGTGTGTTGTCCGTGAAAAAGGTTAGGAAGCAGTAGGATAGTGTTTAGGTTTCAAAAAAGCCCAGCCGTCTCCTCTTTCTTGGGTGTTCCTTGTCATAATGATTATCTATGATTATTAAAAAGTTACCTCTGTAGTTCTCAAACCTGACTGGGGGGAAAAAGAAATCACCTGTGGGGATTTTAAGACATGGAGGGATGGGTGGGCTCTGCAAGTCTGAGTGGGGGCTGGGGAGCAAAGGGCCTTGAGACTGTACTTTCTGAAGATCCACTAATAGTTCTGATAGGAAATCACGCTTGAGAAACCAGGGTCCTATCCTGGCACTAATTCAAGTAACTGAGGACCAACTCAGCATCATCAATAGGGAATTTTTTAAGGTCCTGAGGAGTTGGTACTAAATACTGGTCAGGATATCTGTGCAACTATCAAAAGATGAAAAACTTCAAACTAACGAACTAAACCTAAGTATACTGCGTGTAGATTAAAATATTCTCATCTTTGTATGAAATAAAGCATTAAGCAATTTAACCTCCTTAATAGATCTAGTGGACTCAGCAGAATCACAGAAGATCTGGGGGTATTAGCTAGGAATCCAATTTCCAACTATCAGTTGTTCCGTTATTCCAGCAATTTCTAATATCCCTTTCCAAATCTCTATCTCTACAGAAATAGACACTAGGAATGCAGAAGGAACACGAGATATTGTAACTCATTAGATAAATGCTCCTGCATAATTTTTAGGGGGAGGGGCAGGAAAGAGAAAGAGATTAGCAGTGAGCAGAGCAGGATAATCATTTGTATAATTCATCCTTGGGAAGATTAATTCTGCACTCCCCTTTTAGGTATAAGAAGCGGTTAAGCAGTGGCTTAATTGCTCTTTGAAAAGTTTATATAATAAATCATCTAGAATGGCACTGTCCAACAAAACTTTCTGCAATGACCAACGACAGAGATGTTGTCTATTTGAAATTGTGAACCATGTGACTGGGGAAATGAATTTTACTTTTATAAAAAGGCAACTAATTTAAATAGTTACATTGGGCTAGTGGCTACTATTTCAGTATGTCTAGAAGTTCTAGGCCAGTAAAATAAGTATAATTTCCCCCTAGATTTGGATTTCGTTCCCAGAAGGGAAAACACTTGCTCAAGCTCTGTCTAGTCACCGAGATTCCTTGGGTCTGAATTCTGTGCTAACAACAACAACAACTCCACTGTTTTTTTTCTTAAAAGCAAGCAGTCTGGATGATTTCTATCCATCCCACAGAGCTTTTGTCCTTCACTGATAACCAATGAGAAGACTCATTTCTGTGCTGTCATTTTCCATTTGAAGAGAAAATGGACTTTTCCTGAGTTCTTAAGGACCTCTTAGAAAAAGAATTTTTAAGTTGGGAATCTAGCTTAACAATAGCCCAAACCCCTGATAGCCTAATCACTGAAGAATCCATCTCTCAAGAATGTCCTCCTGTGTCTAGATCAATAAACTCTTAAGATGTGTGGCAAAAATAAAAGGCTAAGACATTTGACATGCCCAGGGGTGAAGCTGTGAGGAATGCAGGGGCCTTTATAAACAGGTCATTTGGATAATGACAATGTAAACGCCTTCCACTCTCAACTCCAGGCACATCTGAAAGTCCAAGAACCCGAGATTGAAGGGTATGACTCCCTATTGAAACCTTTCATTGTTTAACAGGAAGCAGGAAAATCTGAAGTGACTTTTTAAATAGCAGAATGTAAATAAGTCTCTTTGTAACTGATGGGGAAAAGTATGGAGGCCTGTTACTTTGGGAATTTTAAAGCAATCAGAACAAGTTTTCCAGGATATATATGTTATCTAATGGGAAACCCTTGGGAAAAATATTATTATTATATATTCAGAAAAATCAATGGTACTTTAAAATATATAGCTAGACTATATAATATTTCCTCTCTTTCTTCAAGGAAGAAAGATAGATTAAAAAAAAGAAACAAATTGGGACACTAACACAGAAGTCGGTCAAGTGTATCTGATAGTCCCTTAAAGGGAAAAAAAAAAAAAAGCATTTCTAAACTGACTGATGCTGTAAGTACTGGCTTCAGGAATAAGGTCCCTTTACTGAGAAACATTATGAAAATACCTCTAATCCAGCAGGACAAAAGAAGGGTAATCTCTATATTCACCACCTTATTTAACTTGCTGAATTTTTAAAGCCACCATTTTGAGATATACACCTGCGCATATATTTTGAAGGAAACTTTGAAGGGCTAGGCTAGTGCCTTTCCAAATAATTTACCTATATAACTTAACTTCAGCGAGTTTCATCTTTTCTCATCTATGAGCCTATAAAATTTTTTTTTAAAAATTAGAATCCATTTGGCTACAGGATAAATTTCATAGATTTGATTTTTTCTTCAGTGGCTTAAATCTACTTTCCTTGATTAATAACTGATCCTTGAACTTCAAGTAATGTATTATTACCTGATGCTACCATCTTTATTCCTGGCATCCCCAGGCAACCAGAAATAAAGAACTTGAAAATCCATTTTGTAAAAATGCTTTCTCATGGATATAATGTTGAAAATGGTTATTTTTTCCTCCTCTTTGCAAGTATTTTGTAGAATGATGCCGTTTTAAAGGGATAAAATACTCCCAAAGTGAGAATCTTACATCTCTGTTAGTAAAAAAAAAAAAAAAAAAAGGTATTTGTTTTGGCCATGGGTAAACCTATTGTAAAATATATTTGATCTTTAAATCAAATTTAAAATATCTTCTAGATATAGGATCCATATTTTATTAACAGCAATCGTATTCGTACTGAATTAAAACTGGCACCGAGTAGCAGAATTCCTGTCATTAATTCAAAGATTTATCAGCTTATGTTTTAACTACATAATCACATTCTTAGGTTGATCCCAGAAATGTTTTTGGCACTTATGCTCAACTTTATTTCCTTCCTGGGCTTTTAAAATCATTTAAGAATTCTACTTTGTAAGCTCTGACATCCTGCCTTACATTGAGCTCCATAAATCTCTGCTAAGTAAACTTTCTGAAAAAAAAAATTAAAATAAGATAGAATCAAACAAAAGCTACAATAATTGGGCTATAAATATTTGCTTTTATAAAATGCATTTTAGGAGGTGTGGGGAATTCTGTTTTCATTTTCCAATTTTGTTAAATAGGAAAATAACCAGTAGGTAACCCGGAGGTGATATTATACCTCAGCTTACAAAGATCGGCAACCTCAAAGAGATACATTCTAAGAATAACTCTACTGCTTTTGGAGGAAGTAAAAATAGATTTATGGGAGTTCCCATCGTGGCACAGCGGAAACGAATCTGGCACAGCGGAAACGAATCTGACTAGGAACCAGAAGGTTGCTGGTTTGATCCCTGGCCTCACCCAGCGGGTCAAGGGTCCAGCATTGCCGTGAGCTGTGGTGTAGGTCTCAGATGCGGCTCGGATCTGGCGCTGCTGTGGCTGTGGTGTAGGTTGGTGGCTACAGCTCTGATTAGACCCTTAGCCTGGGAACCTCCACGTGCCGTGGATGCGGCCCTAAAAAGACAAAAGACAAAAGACAAAAAAAAAAGATTTAAGAAAAAGAAAGAAATTTCATCAATATAAGGTATCCATTCTCGCTTTGTGATTGTGGACAAGTCATTCGACGTGACTGAATGGGGGGTGAAGGTAACTGGCCACATGCTGCAAAGCCAAGTGGGACACAGTATGTGACAGTGCTTGAAAACTGTAATGTGAAGCTTAAGCTATGAGGATGGACAGATGCTGGACAGGTGTAGAGAAAGTGTGTGGGGTGGGGGTGGATGGGTGCAGTGTTTCTGCAGCAGCTGAGAAATGAGTTGCTGGCTGGAGAAAAGGGTTTATGGGGAGGAGGTGTTTCATAGGTTGAGGGGGGTGGCAGCGGAATGAGGGTTTTGAATAACAAATCCCAAAGAGACTTGATTTTGTAGGGAACAGGGAGCTTAAAGTTTCCTGAGTTAGCAGAAGGACAACATGACAGGTACCTGAAGCAGTGCCAGGATTTGGTGACTAAATGGTAAGGAGGAGTTCTGTACGTAGAAGGTGTTTTGGCGGCCTCTAAGATCCTAACTAAGCACCGTGCAGATGTGATGTGTCAGCTAAAGTCTGTTCAGATAATTATATAGGGTGATTTTCCCGTTTTCAGTGAAAGTGTTTTTAAAGTACTTTTAAACTTTCAAGGTATTTTTAGCTTTCATATGCGCTTCAGGAGGCTGGATGACTTAATTCTGCCATTTTGATAAATGTGTGGACTCTCCACCTTTTGAGTGTTGGAACAGCAGGCAGGGTGCCAAGGACCATCATGTTCCGAGTTCTTCCAGGTAGCCTGCCATTTGTTTTCCTTCTCATCCACTGGGCTGGGAGAGGCTGTGTGAGCCACAGCTGGAGGAGCCTTTCCTCTTTCTCCTTGCAGACAAAACCACTTTACATCCTGGGTCTAAGCAATCAGCCAAAGGTCCTGATCCTTCTCAAAATCCAGTGAGCTCCTCCCCAAGAATGAGGTGCTCAATAAATGTCTGTGACATCAAAAGGGTTAAGGGTGACCAGTTTTCTGAACCATTTCGACTTCTTGTTCTTTGGTCAGGGAATTGAGGGATCAGATAACAACCCGAATTCTGGACATGCCAGGGATGTAATGAAGGCAGAATTTCCACATGGAGGTCTCCATAAGCAACTGGAGATAGCGGAAAATGCAGAGAGGTGTTGTAGGCGCCCTTTGTGCCCCTCGCTACATCCTCTTAGCCCATCTCCTGTTTTAGCTCTTGCTGTATGTCTGGGAGTCCACTGGGCGCTCACGTATGCATAACCTCAATAGCCGGGGAGTCAAGTCTCTCAACCCTTGGTCAGTGGATGATGGGAATGAGTACAAATGCCTCCCTCTTCTCTTGTTCAGCTGGGTAATTCTGCAATCTTCCTATTCATTTGTCAACAAGTATCCAGTCGCTTAGGGCAGTTGACAGTATATTCCTGCCTCCCTCTCTCCCTCCCCTCACTCCTTCTAGTACCTTGGAATCACTTTCCAAAGTAAACTTCCTGCAAACAGGCCTACATCAAGGAAGCCCAGAAACTAGAGATGAAGAGTAATGAAGAGACAACTAGTAAAATTATAACCAAGCAGAACACTAGGGAGCTTCTCTGGGATAGACCCCTTCCGTGTGCCCTCTGCTGTAGCTCCTCTCTGAAATACCTAAATAATAATTTATCTCTCCAGTTGTTTTTCAGATGCTAAAACCACTACAAAATGGAAGAAATAAACTACTTGATGATCATGAGCACATAGCCTTCCAGCCCTAGTGGCACCTCCAGCCCTACTGGCACCTGAGGACTAAAGTTACCATTTGTGACACTGCCCTTTTACTTCAACATCAACCAAAGAATTGTGCTGATTGTACACCCTGGGACGCCTCTCCCTCACCTGGCCTTTAAACATGCTTTGCTGAAACCCTTTGGGAGTTTGGGTTTTCTGACCACCTGTTCTCCTAGTTTGGTGCCTTACAATAAACACTGCACTTTCCTTCATCACAATCTGGCATCAGTAGATTGGCTTTACTGTGCACAGGCAAATGGACTCAAGTTTGGTTTGGTAACAAAATGATGAGTGGATGTCCTGCTGTAGAGCACTGGGAACCATATCTAGTTACTTATGATGGAGCATGATAATGTGAGAAAAAAGAATGTATACATGTATGCAAGACTGGGTCACCTTGATGTACAGTAGAAAAATGACAGAACACTGTAAAACCAGATATAATGGGAAAAATTAAAATCATTATAGAACCCCCCCCAAACAACGAGTGGATGAGTGCTCAGATGAGAGAATATACCAAGAAACAGGGAACTTCTCCAATTAGGGTTGAGATAAGTGAAAACCGTTAGCAAAAGGGACAGATTAATTTCTTGTAAGAAACAGGAGAACCATGATCAAATGTGTAAGCACCAGATAGAACAAGAGATCAGAGTATTGGCACACATATATTAAGTCTTTCCACATTCGAAATTTTCATCTACCTTCGGTCCATTTATTTACGTTCTGCCATTTTCATGCCATATCCTGTTTAAGAATTTTCTTGGTGTCATCTCCTTTTCTCTACCATTTCTATGATCAAATATGCAGGGGAAGGGAGGGACAGAAAGAAAAAAAAGGAGGAATGGGGTGCGTGGGAGAGAGAGATAGGATCGCTCTGAATAGCAAGGCAAAAGGAAATACAGAATTCTGTTATCATGTAACTAGTTTGGGTTAGTAAGTGTTAAATAACACACTTTCAATTTTCCAGTTTCTGTAGTTTGCTATTTTTCAAACACCTATTCTACGCCCCCTGGAAACCTTACCTCCTGTAGCTCTCAATCATCCCTAAAAATAGAAGCCCTAGGACCCCTTCAAATATTAGAGAAAATGGGATCTTGCTTAATAGCTCAATAGAATGAAGTTGCTGAATTGACAACAATGAAAGCCATCAAGAATCTTTTCAATCATCTTGTTAGCATTTCTTCCCTTATAGGGAAGCTGTCCTTCATGAACACAAAGAACAAAATGCAAGAAAGTACTCAAGATTTTTACCTTGAATGGCTTCAGTACCAATTACATACACTCAGTTAACTGTTCCTTGTTGCATTTCCCTTGGCATAGTATGTTTAAAAATGGTCAGAGTTCCTGTCTGCATAGAGTTTTTACATTGTGGTTTCTTGAAAGGATACAGAAAGCATGCTGATGAAGAATGTCCATGGTAACTAATAACAGAATACCAGACTTCTTTCAAAAGTCCCTAGTAGTTTTAGTGCACAGTTCATTAAAAAATTAATATTTATAAAAGAATTAATAATAAACCTGAATGCTACTACAAAACTTGCAAATTAGAAACTAACTTTTTCTTCAGGATGTTTTAGAGGTTAGTATAATCAAAAAAGACTCTTATCCTCTTCACAAGTATTTGGTAATTCTTTAAAAAAGGTGCTGATAAAAGACAAAAATTGAGCTATTGACTTGCAAACCTTAAAGATTTTCATGCAGCAAGAACATCACAGGAATGCTTGAGCTATATTTTCTTTTACTGTACTATGGCAAACTGGTTTGTCGTAAGAAGCTTCCATATTTTCCATGAAAATTTGGGGATAGAGTCCTTTAGCCATCTGGTGTTAAAGAATATACTATTTCAGGAGTTCCCGTGTGGCTCAGCAGGTTAAGTATCCAGCATTGTCACTGTAGCTGCTATGACCCGGGTTCAAATCCCTGGCCTAGGGACTTCCATGCATCGAGGGTGTGGCCAAAAAAAAAAAAAAAGAATATAGTATTTAATGTTATATTGAGAAATGACTAAAGTGTGAGTAGGTTCTAGCTGCGGGGGGAGACAGATTGGGCTGGGTAGGGGCAAACAGATTTCATTAAATTATCATAGCAGAGTCACATTCTTTTCACCAAGAACTTTTGAGTACAATGGGAACAGGCAACCTCCAACATAAAGTGCAGCTGGCTGAGGGATGTCCCTTCCTTTCCTTTTTTCATGAGATGTTTCTGATGCAATTAACTACAGTGACTCTTGAGGGGAGGGGGTAAAGGCAGAATGTCATAATTTTAAGGGCCATTTGCGAAAACACATTCAACTTTACAATATAATTTTATGTTTGAGAGATGAAAAATTACCTACTGCAACACCAGCACAAGGAAAGCTCACATCTGTAGAAGTCAAACTCCATTTATTGTAGCAGGTTTTCCCATAGGGGGAGGCTGGCTACTGGAGTGTATAATCATAACGGTGGGGGGAACAGGAGGGGAGAAGACAGAGAGGGCTGGGTTATATTCAAGTTTATCCACCAGGAGGCAGCTTACTGTTTACAAAAGGCCGGTAAAGCCTTTCTGGTGATCCTTCTGTCCACCCCTACCTACGCATCTGGATCTGCTATCATTGTGTACATGGAAAGCTGGTGGGAAGGTTTTAAGAAGGAGAAGGGAACATCACCTAAATTCCCTTCTAGTCACTCTTCAATCACTAACAGAAAAAGTCAGAAAGAAGCAAATGAGCAAGAAATAAATGAACGGGAGTTCCCTGGTGGCTCACTGGGTTAAAGATCTGGTGCTGTCACTGCTGTGGCGTGTGTTTGATCCCTGGCCCCAGAACTTCTTTTTGCTTTTCAGGGCTACACCTGCAGCATTTGGAAGTTCTCAGGCTAGGGATCGAGTCGGAGTTGCAGTTGCAAGCCTTCACCACAGCTCACAGCAACATTGGATCCTCAGCCCACTGAGAGGAGCCACGGGTTAAGGAACCTACATCCTCATGGACACCAGCTGGGCTCAGAACCCGCTGAGACACAATGGGAACTTCAAGGAACTTCTGCATGCCATGAGCATGGCCAAAAAAAAAAGTAAAGAAACAAACAGAGCTAAGAGCTAAAATGGGGTGAGGAAAATGGATGAAGGAATGAGAACACGTTCTAATTTCCCCATTTCTACTGGTCACCCCTTCATGACTGTCAAAAAAGCTCTAGGTCTTGCCCCACTTCTGCATCTGCACAGAGACCTTCCCTAGTTCCCTCTCCTCAGCTCCTTGTCTAGTTTTTACAATCTCAACTTCATTCCTTTGCTCAATCCAACCAGTCCTAGTCCAGGCTACAGGAGCCAAGGGCTAGACACTGGGACAAATCCTTTGAAGGGACAAGATTAAGAAAATGAAGTCCCTACTTCCCGTGTTAGGCCAGCTGAAGTAGAAACAAACCTACATTCTGAAGACCCCAGGTTGGCACTCTGAAGGCATTTTCTGAGGGAGACTTTTCCTTAATATAGCTAGAGTGTGTGACACTGTTAGTCTCATTTTTAGGCATATCATTGGGCTAAAGACAGCATTTCATGACCTGATTTGGGAATCTAACCACTGGGGCGCTATTAAAAACAATAACCAGTAGGGGTACAGGAACCAATAAACCACTATGCCCTCTCTGTATCTTACAGTTGAATAACAGGTGGTTGACTACAGTAAACTTCTATGGACGCCTTTTAATCCAGTTTCAGACAGATGACTTACATCTGGCTCTACAGAAACACGAGGAACTACTAATCATCAAATACATGTTTGGTAGGGTCATATAGTTCTACAACTCATGCTCAATCTTCCCTGTTCTGAGAAAAAAAGAAAAAACATAGAGATATTCTCTTTCCCCTCACCATCAAAGAATGGCAATGGGGCACTCCATTCTTCAGGAAGAGAAACTATTACAACTGCTAATAATATCAAATTTATGTCCAACTTCTTAGCAAGTACAGAGTTGTTCTAAGACTGTATCTATGGCTTTCCCCCCTCTCTCACATTCTGTTAGGTAGGGTGAAATTTTTCTTCCTCTTTCCTTCTTTCTTTCTCTATTTTGGGCCTCATCTGTAGCATGTGGAAGTTCTGGGGCCAGGGACTGAACCCACGCCACAGCAGTGACAATGCCAGGTTCCCAACCACTAGGCCACCAGGGAACTTCTAGGATGAAATTTCCATGTTTCACTTGATTTGGAACTGAAAGTTTCTCTAATAGTCGGTGATAACTAAGTGGAAAGAGAAGAAAATGAGTTACATTTTGAGTTTCTAAATAGAACCTGGATGAGGTGCATAAAGTATCCAGTTAGGATTCTTGTAGGTTCACAGGTTATACTTTGGGGATTTGTTATCTTAAAATTCACAAAAATGACATATAAACCTAGGCTCATCCTAATGAATGTAGACTTTGAATAATCTACTAACTGAGCTATCCAAGCGTAAACAAACTGTAATAGTGCACTTCAAAGTAAAACAAAAAGCAGAAGAAAATGCTGCCATATAAATAGTATAGCTTTTTTTTTTTTTTTTTGTCTTTTTGCCTTTCCTAGGGCCCCTCCTGAGGCATATGGAGGTTCCCAGGCTAGGGGTCCAATCAGAGCTGCAGTGGCTGGCCTAAGCCAGAGCCACAGCAACGCGGGATCTGAGCCACGTCTGTGACCTACACCGCAGCTCATGGCAACGCCTGTTCCTTAACCCACTGAGCAATGCCAGGGATCGAACCCTCAACCTCATGGTTCCTAGTAGGATTCAATAACCACTGAGCCACGATGGGAACTCCTAGCTTTTGTTATTTTTAAAAACACTTCAGTACATAATTTGTCTTCATGACGGTGATAGTTAGAAACCGAATTCTACTGCTCAAGCTATGGACACCAGCAGTCAAGAGTTTTGGATCGACTGTATAATATATAAATCTTCAGAATTTCAGATAAGGCATTTAAATTTTTTATTTTTTGTTTTTATTTTTTGTCTTTTGTTGTTTTAGGGCCACACCATCGGCATATGTAGGTTCCCAGGCTAGGGGTCTAATCAGAGCCGTTGCTTCTGGCCTACGCCAGAGTCACAGCAACGCTAGATCCGAGCTGCATCTGTGACCTGCACCACAGCTCACAGCAACATCGGATCCTTCACCCACCGAGCGAGGCCAGGGATCGAGCCCTCAACCTCACAGTTCCTATTTGGATACGTTTCCTGCGCCACGACGGGAGTTCCACATTTTTTTATTTGCTATATCAGAAATGAATTTGCCTCTGAAGCAACTGAGAGACTACCCTCTGGTTCTATTTTTCATGAACAGTGATAGGGATTAAGCTCACTTAAATCAGTTAAAAAATTTTTTTGATGACCGTGGAATCTGGCAAGGGGCATTTTATTGGAAGACTGGATTTTATTGCTGGCCTTAGGTTATTCTGATGATTTATTTGAGCAAGCAGAATAAGTGCTGAAAGAGTATCGATGAATACATGTTCTCTTAGTATGACATATAATCTGTAAAATGTGACCAGAGCCTCTGACTTTCAGGTTTTAAAATCTACTTTCAAATTTATAATCATATAAAATTGGTAAATCAGTTTATAAACCCAGGCAACCAATAATGCCTATAAAAATACACCTGGTCATCTAAAATAGGTTACCGGCAGTAATAAGATTAAAAGCTGGAAATGTCTGAGTGGAATCAAAAATTTTATTAAAATTCCAAATTACCAAGAATTCTTTCTATGTAACTTAATAACCTTACTGCTGATACAAAACATAGGATAGTTCAAAAGTAAATATTTCCTTTATATTAAACGCAATTATTTGAAATCTTAACTTTCTTTTGACTTATTTAAAGAGAGATTTTCTTAGGAAACCTTAAATATAAACACCTATTAGGGGATATCTGAGTATCTGGGCAAAGCCCTCACCATGTATTTATAATTGCCTAATTATTACCTAAAAATGGAAGTTCCCCGGCCAAGGATTGAATCCAAGCCACAGCTGGAGCAACGCTGGATCCTTTAACCCACTGTGCTGGGCTGAGGATTGAACTTGTACCTTAGCAGCAACCTGAGATGCTAGTTGGGATTTTTAACCCACTGTGCCACAGCAGGAACTCTGAGATTTTATTTTAATTAATTAATTAATTTGGGGGGGGCACCGTGCCCAAAGCACATGGAAGTTCCTGGGCCAGGGACTGAACCTGCACCACAGCAGTGATTTGAGCTGCTGCAGTGACAATGCCAGATCCTTAACCCACTGCACTACAAGGGAACTCCTAATTAATTAATTAAAAAACAACACACATTTATTCTCTTACACTTCAGGAGGCCAGAAGTCTGAAATCACGTCAATGGGGCAAAGCCAAAGTGTGGGCAAGGCCATGTTTGCTCCAGAGGCTCTAGAGGAGAACCCATTTCCTTAGCTTGTCATGGCCTAAAAAGGAGAGATTTTGGAAGTCACCTGTAGGACTGCTAGCATGGCACAACTGGAAAGGCTCAGCAGGGCGTGCCAAGAGAGCAAGGGATGAGACTGAAACCGCAAACCAGTCTGGGGCCACTAAGGCCGAGGGAAGAAGCAACTTGACCCGGCAAAGGGAGGTGAGGAGAAGACCAGCACCAGCAGATGGAGGTCTTTTTGACATATTCACCTGTCCTTCCCTAAGAGCCGCTCAAGTTCTTTGTGTCTACAATTCCAGTTTTGATCTGTTGAGGTGGGTAGTGAATTAATGAAAAATTAATAAATAAACCACTAGGTCTTTTCCATATATTCACCTGTCCTTTCCTAAGAGATGCTCAAATTCTTTGTGTCTGCAATTTCAGTTTTGATCCATTGAGGTGGGTAGTAAATTAATGGTAAATTAATAAATAAAGCACTAGGTTTACTTCCAGAGATTCGAGATACTTCAGATTCACATTTATATCACTGTTTTTAATCCTGATATTTATAATATCCTATTGTTTTTCAGAACTATCTCTAGCTTTACAGACAGGAAGCTTTTAAGAAAGTTATTTCCCATCTATTTTAGTAGCTTTCTGACAGTGTGGCAAACGTGTCTTTATTAGATTGGATGATGTACACTGTGGTTAAATTTATTTGCACCAACCTCTGGAGTGAAGATCAGAATTTGGATTCATGAAATGTTGATTTCTAAAGCATTCTGATGGGCAAAACCATGATGAAAGCACTTTGTGGGAAAATAAAGTTCCAAAAGTATATTTCTCTTAAAAATTAAAAGCAAAATGACTAAACATCTTTTAAAGGATTATCCTAATGCAAAAATCCCTCTTTAAATATAACTAATTTAAAGCAGTACACTATTATTTTGTTTCAAACAGAGCAAATATAATTAAGAGAATACTGTCTTATGCCGTTTTTCACAGTAACCTCTTTCATTTGATAAAACAGTCATGTTTGAACATCTAGCTAAATTTTTTAGCTTAATGTAATAATTACGAAATAATTATTAATGTAATAATCAATAATTATGAATTATTAAAGTAACAATTATGAATTATGAAAAAAAAGCATTTTCTTGAGAAGCATCTTTATGTTTAACAACATAATCACCTTAACCAACCCTATTCACTGCCACCACTGACGTAAAGCTAGGAACTGGAGGTCACTGTAAAACTCACTCTACACAGCTTAGTAAGAACCAAACACTGGGGGGAGATGGCAAACAATTAAAGAATATCTTCATCACGCATTTTACCCATAGTTAAAGTCCCCTTTGGGAATATGGAGCGCACTAAACCTCACCTCCTCCTGGCCCTCCAATAAGGCATTCATAGCTTGGTGTCTATTTCTTCAATTAGGTTACCTCCAAGCTGATATAGGCTAATAAGGACAAGTTTTCTTGGGATAGGAAGAAAGAAATCTAGAGAATTCAGGCTCTCAACTTCTGGAGACCCAGCACTTGTATCCCTCCTCCCCTCCACAACCGTCCCTTCTGTTTACTGTGATATTCCTGAATTCCCCTGATCAAGGATCTTTTGGTCTGTCACTTATAAAAGCCATGCTATCAACTCAAATTGAGTGGAATACCTGAGTAACCCGAAAAGTGCACTGCATTTAAAACAATAAAACATAAAGGCACGATAAGTTAGAAAATTCTTCAAATCCCACCTGATGATCCAAATATATGGTGTTCCTTTGAAGATGATGAGAAAGGATTTCATTCTAGTAGGCATCAATCAAGAAACAAAGGGACAGAGAAAGAGGGTGTGGAACTCATGAAAAGGTCAATTTTGAAATAGGAAAAACAGGTAGTTTTCCACAACCTATTTTATCACAGCAAACAACAACTTTCATTTACATGCGCTCCTGTAAATGGTACGGATGAGGTATTAAGTTATAAAATTACACTTAGTTTCATAAGAAAGTAAGTAGACATGCAGAGAAGCTGAAACATTAAGCAGGAAAAATCCTCCCAATGACTTTAGCAGACTCAATGTTAGATGCTTTCCATGTTAACTCTTTTCTGCAATGTGGTACTACTTCTTTGGATGTTTCTCATGTAAGCAGAGGCTATTAAACCCTTTGAGAAATGTTTACAAAAAAATTAATCTTTGACACTTAAAAAGCAGTTTTCACTGAAACTATAACCAACTCTCAGCTTATTACTTAACAGGGAAATGACAGGACTCTTCAATGTCTGTTTTACCAGGGGTGGAAGTTACAGTGTTTGCAGAATGACAATGCTATTTGTGAAGTCTACACAATTGTGTGAACTTCCCTCCTCCCAACCAAAAGGTGGTGGGCGAGTGGGTGAATGGAAGGCTAGGAAGAAATGCATCCTACCCACGGTTTCCTTTAATGATGTATAAACCAGTGCATTCTCAAAGGGTCAATAGGATGTCCTGATGTAGTCACCACAATGGTGGGATGGGCTCATGCTCAACAGGAATGAGGCAGATCAAGCCGATTAATGAGTGGCTCAGAGTGATGACAAGAGCAGACACACAGACACATCTCTTCATAGCTGACCTTTGGGCTGTGGGCCTCAAGCTTTAGCTGCATGAGCTGTGCTAACGTGTGCTCCCGGATACTACTCAGTTCTGCTTGCTGCCGTCTCAGCTTTATAAGCAGCAGCGTAAGCTCCTCTGGCTGAAGGAGTACAATTTAAGAATCCAAACAGTGGAAAACAGATTAATTGTTGTCTTAAGTGACAGATATTAAACCAAGATTTCTTGGCAAGTTTCCTCTTATGGTTGACATCATACATCGTGCCTAGGCACTATGATAATAGGTCCTACATAAATGCATAGATATCTAGAGAAATAGAAGGAACAGTGTTACTTGATAAGATACAGCAAAACGACAGTATTTTAAGGCATTTTCTCAGAACTCTTGAGAATGTTCAAATGCTAAGTGTACAAAAGCGCAAGGCACCACCCCCCACCAAAATATAAAGGTTTGTACCTTAGTAAGAGCTAGTCAAAGAGTATTTTTAAAATATATTTTAATGAGATGTTTAAGAAGGACACCTAAAACTTTTATAGCAATGGAATAAGACCTGCATGTTCAACACTCTATTTTAGAGACTAGAATGTAAATAAAAAGAATAAAAATTCATGTAAAACTTGGATATCATTAAGCCCAGTCAGTACCTGGGACCTGTTAATTGCTTCCCAATTATATTTTTAAATGCCACTGTTAGTGTTTTCACAGGATATTTTATATTAACCAAAAGACCAGTTTTTATTTTTAAGGAAAAAGAGAGTATTTATTATACACAGAAAGTTTCCATGGGCGCTAAGCCCTCCTTCCACACTCTGAGGAAAGCAGAGAATCTTTGGTTCCTGACTGGTTACTATGATCCCTGAGGGGAATAAACTTTCAAAGTCAGATCAAATTCGTTAACAGGCCCATTAGATATATTTTTCTTCATTAGAAATGCAGTAAAGTATGGTCAATGGCAGTCTTACAGGCCATAAAATACTATGTGGTGTTTTTCTGAGCTTTGTTATGATTAAAAACTGCAGACGGAACACAGGGGAATGCTCTTCATTTAAGGGCTGTGGGTGCTCTTGAAACCTCCAAGCCAGAGAATGTTCAGGGATTCATGTGTTCTGCCTACACCACAGCATTACACTAGCTCTCTTCTGGCTGTTTTTGCTGCTCTTTGTTTTCCATACCAAAACATTTTTTTAGGGACACAAATAACTTTCAAAATTGAGGTTATGGTTGATTTACAACACTGAGCTGCCTTCAGATATACAGCAAAGCGATTCAGATAGGTGTCGGGTTATTTTCCGTTTTAGGTTGTTATAAGATATTGAATACAGTTCCCTGTGATGATATGCAGCAAATCCTTGTTGCTGATCTGTTTTATGCATGGTGGTCTGTATCTGCTATAAATCATCTTTAACTGTTATTTGAAGTTATCGTAAAAGTTATTGCCTTTAGGTGGAAAAGATGTCAGAAGTAAATCAGTTACTATTGGATTCTCTAGATAAAACTGGATAACTACACAGAGACAACAGCCTTTTATATCAAGCAGTCAAAGAATGTGCGTGCATGACTCAAAGAAGAAATTTCACAACAAAAAAAGAGCTGCTTTTTCTTTGCTGGCAATCACATCTTGTGACCCCACGTCCAGGGGGCAGTTCATATCTTACGATCACCAGCCCCAGAGGTCTTGCCGGGGAGAAAGGAGGGTGGGATAAGGAGTTAGATATTCTAAAACCCAGAGCATAATTGGACAGAAACCCTGAAAGAAGAAATCTTCAAACTCCAGTTTATTATTTATGGAGTTAAAGAGATTTGCAATAGGATAAGAGATTCCAATAAGTTTGTTTGATATTTAAAATTTGAGGCAAAATAAAAAGAGGCACAATTGATTCCTCCATAAGGAGGTGGTAAATAAATTTTATCCTAAATATCCACTAGAGGGAGCAAGGTAGAAGAGAAAAATTTCATAATATGATACTTAGCACTATCTTATGATTAATGTCTGTCAGACCAACAATCTAATATTTAAAAATCCCAACGGTTAATTAAAAGTTTTTAGTTTTAGTCAAGTGATATCTGTAGCCTTTAATAAAGAAACAACAAGTAGGTTAAAGCCAGGAAATTGTCCTTATATCTAGGCATGTAAAAGATGAAATAAAAAAATGAAAAATACACATAAGATGAAGTTGTTTTGATTACTGCAGGAAGAGGATTTTAAATAATGAACAGCTATATAGGTCCTCAAATCACATCTTCACGGAAATGGTGATTAACTACCAATATTAAAGCATAGTTCCCGTGATAAAAGAATGCCATTACAATAAAATGAAATGAATGAAAAGTCATCTTTTCTCTTTAATTTGAAGAGTCCTGGTGTCTGGTAATATAACTCCTTCCCAATCTGGAATAACACTGACTATGAAATGATAATGGAAGTACTTGCTTGAACCTAGTATTTGTAACAGTCTTTCTCTGCATAAATATGTAAATCGGTTTCTTTTCTGTTCTAAAGTAGTTAATCTCCATAAAAATCCACAGGAGAAACTTCTTAGGCCTGTGGTTTGACTACATACATGCTTGCTGGATCTGCTGCCCTAATGAACTTCTCCAACTTCTGTTTTAAGGATGAGGAAATTAACATTCAAGAAAATCTCCCCAGTTATACAATAAACCTGGGAAATAGAATCTTCTATTTAAGGGGTCGGTCATTTAGGAGACGTTTCGGGATGGCACTGAAAAGGCTGCACGACTTCAAATTCTATTGCTGAGCGTGTCTCTTCCACACAAGCAGTGATGGCTTTTCTTTGGGAGGCACCTCTCTGAAAACTCAAACTTAAAAGCTATGTCAGATATGTGCTGCCGTGGGTAGCACATACATAAAACATGAAATGGTAAATAAAGATACAGTACTCACCGTTTTGCCTTGGAGGCTCTGGGGACTAACAGACTGTAAAGTCAGGCCAGCTGGCATTGACCTCCTGTCAGGCACATATACATGCTAGGAAGATAAAGGCACAACATAAATTCTGGGGCCAATGCCAGGGATGGGAATTTATAAAATACTATTTTAAACCCCTATGGCTTATGAAAGCAGACAGGTACTGAAACTTCTGGACTAAAATACAGATGCTGATGAACAGAGATTTTATATACTCTGGCTCAGTGGGTCTCAAACTTACTGGCCTCAGTATCCCTCTACATTCTTAAAAAGTAAATTTTAGTGGCCAGAGTGGCATTACTTTATAGTTTTGCAAATCTCTTTAATGCCTGGCTAGATTTTCCTATCTGCTTCTGTATTCAATCTGTTGTGATTCTCTCTTTTAGGGGAAGTACATGAAGAAAGTCTACCTTCAATATAAGAATTGGAAAAGGGAAGGGAACTTGAACAGTTTCCTTGGATATTTGCAGATGTTTATCTTTGATACTATACTAAAGCTGGAAAAGTGGTACTTTTTTTTTTTTTGGTCTTTTTTAGAGCCAAGCCCTTGGCATTTGGAAGTTCCCAGGCTACGGGTTAAATTGGAGCTGCAGCTGCTGGAGTACATCACAGCCACAGCAACTTGGGATCCGAGCTGAGTCTGCGACCTTTACCACAGGTCAAGACAATGCCAGACCCATAAGCCACTGAGCGAGTCCTCACGGATACTAGTCAGGTTTGTTACCACTGAGCCACAAGGGGAACTCTGAAAGTTGTACTTTCTTAAAGGTTAGTTGCAAAGTGGTATTTGAAACCATATCAATGAACTTTTCATACTCTGTCACACTGACATCCTTTGGTCTATTTGCACTTCAAATGACTCTTTTACCCACCTATGATTTTGTGACATCGAACACTGGTCATGTGGAAAATACTGGCTCAGTGAATTATGCAGATGTTCCAAATGGTGACACTGTCAGTATACAAGATCAGTAGCTCATATCTGTTAATACCATTGCTGATCTTTAAGCACCAGAAAGCTGTCAAGCTCACAGTGGCAGATACAAGACTTCCAAAATTCTAATTTTTGCTTGAAAGCTCAAATGTTGTCATCTGTGACAAATACTGTGGAGCTGATTTCCTTGAAGTGACAGGCTAACACTTCACTCTGAAGAAGTGTCTGTCAAATACCACGTCTCAACAACTAGTTTGTCATTCCTTCTTTCAAGTAAAAATGGTGTTTCTTGAAAAAAGGAGCTAGTTCAGCTTGCAACTCAAATAATTACACAAGTGTTTTTCCAGAGACAACCATTTTTAGTACTTTGCTATGTAATAGCAATGCTTTAAGCACATTGCCCATTGCATCACACAGAATGTTAAAATGTTATGTAATAAAAGGTCAAGGTTGAATAAAATTATCTTACTGTTTCATCAAAGGAATTAAGTGAAACTGCTGCTTTGATTTTACTGCAAGTCTATGGTGTGAAGCATTATAAGACTACTAGTGTAGTCTGAGAGGTTCCCTTGACTTGGGCTAAGGGGCTAGTACATTTACCCATCATTGTTTTTGCACTCTTAGAAGATGACAACACAATGAATAAAGCCTATTTTTTTTTTTTTTTTGGCCACGCCTGGGGCATGTATAAGCTCCCAGGCCAGGGACTGAACCTGTGCCACAGCAGTGACAACGCCAGATACTTTACCTGCTGTACCACAATGGAACTCCAGTCCTAATTATTACCATAAAATAGTTTGAGCTTCCTTACAGACTCCCTGAAAGGATCATGAGGACCCTCAGGTATTCCCCAGTTACCACCCTTCCAGGGTCCATGGACCCTGCTTGAGAACCACATCAAGAAAGACAATAGGATATGGAGTTCCTGTCGTGGCGCAGAGGTTAACGAATCCGATTAGGAACCATGAGGTTGCAGGTTCCATCCCTGGCCTTGTGGTATAGGTTGCAGACAAGGCTTGGATCCTGCATTGCTGTGGCTGTGGTGTGGACCAACGGCTGCAGCTCTGATTAGACCCCTAGCCTGGGAACCTCCATGTGCCTTGGGAGCGGCCCTAGAAAAGACAAAAAGAAAAAAAAAAAAAAAGAGGATAGTCTGAAAGAAAAACTTGGCAATGATGGGGTTCTCAGGGGGGAGGAGTAGATGCTTAGTTGACTGGGAACTGGATTGAGAGCACACATGCATTTCATATTTGCTGCTGAAACAGATGATAAATTTTGGCCCAGAATACAAAAAATTCTAATAACCACGAGAACACCGTTTAACCACCCACTAATAAGTTGTATTAGACCAGATGTCTCCTGAATATTGTTACTATTTTTATTAGCCTTTGGAAATACAAAGTGACAAAACATTGAACATCATTACAGTGGCATATAAAGTGAGCCTTTTTTGGGTGAGGCAAACTAAAGCTTCCTCCAAAAAGAAATTCCTGATTGACTTATTAATTTCTAACTAATGTTTATTTCTGGAAAAAGCGAGCAAATGCTTTATGTAATGATGTAACTGAAGGAGTCACCCATTACAACGATAAAACAAGGTGCTTCTCAAAATGGCATAAAGCAAGAGATTCTTTACAATTGTTAGAATTAAAAAGAAAGTGATAGGAAAATTCTTTTGTCACTTTAGGACAGACATTAGAGCTGGCTGCACACAGAATGACTGATCAAATTGATGGCTTCAGCATTATGAAAAGCTGATGGATGCAAAGCACTCCAAATTCACTTCAAAAAATCTACTGAAAGCGGGAGTTCCCGTCGTGGCGCAGTGGTTAACGAATCCGACTAGGAACCATGAGGTTGTGGGTTCGGTCCCTGCCCTTGCTCAGTGGGTTAACGATCTGGCGTTGCCGTGAGCTGTGGTGTAGGTTGCAGACGCGGCTCAGATCCCGCATTGCTGTGGCTCTGGTGTAGGCCGGCAGCTACAGCTCCGATTCAACCCCTAGCCTGGGAACCTCCATATACCGCAGGAGTGGCCCAAGAAATAGCAACAACAACAACAACAAAAAAAAAGACAAAAGACAAAAAATCTACTGAAAGCAAGGCTTAACCAGCTTAAGGTACAACTTAAAGCATGAGCTCCATTTATGTCTTAATTTTTAAAAAAGTATATGTACCAGTAAGCGTTCTTACTTTTAATATGAAATTGGGTGTCTAAGGAGGTTAGCACTTTTTATCAAGATGAGGTTAGCACTTTTTATCAAGAAGAGCCTGCAGGTATGCTAGAAAAGGGCGGGTGTGGCGTGGGCACACGTGTGAAGGGCCAAGCAAACACGTGTGTCTTAACCTACAGGGAAAGCTGATAAGATCAACTACCAAGCAGGGCAGAAGGCATAACCATCTGCCCCAAACAGCTGCTCCTGAGAGAGGAAGTGTTGCAGCATAATACAAGATTCTGACACTGAAGAATAATACTCTGCCTTAAATTTTATTTTTTATTTGATTTTTTTTTTAGGGCCACATATGGAAGTTCCAGGGCTAGGGGTTGAATCGGGGCTACAGCTGCCAGCCTACGCCACCACAGAAACGTGGGATCTGAGCCATATCAGCAACTTACACCACAGCTCATGGCAAGGTTGGATCCTTAACCCACTGAGCGAGGCCAGGGATCAAACCTGAATACTCATGGAAACTACGTTGGATTCTTAATCTGAGGAGCCACAACCGGAACTCCTGTGTTAACTTTTTAAAACAAAAATAGAGCTGGCCTTGCCCACCTCCTCCCCCTTTTCTGGTCTTCAACATTTACAAGAAAGAGCCATGGACTTGAAGTAAAACGCAGTATCCCTGGCGTGTTGGCTGTCTTACCTTGGGGTGATGGCCCCGGTGCCTGCGGTCTATGGTCACGTCCCCTCTCTGGATTGGTGAAGACACTTCTGACCTATAGGTTCGCTGGGGGGAGTAGCCCTGATAGGCAGCTATGGAGCCGTGGGAAGGCGACGTGGGGATGGAGTGCATTGTCTGGTCGGCAAGATTAACCATGGTTTTAGGGCTGGTCAGAGTGCTGTGACGAGGGAGGGTGCCCTGCTTGCTATAAAACTGGCGCTGCTGCCACTCGTAGAGCTGCCACATGGTGTCATCTCTCATGGATCTCCGCTTCTCTTCTGCTCCAGGTCCTGCGATCTTGTCATGAGTGGAAGGGGTCACGCTGCAGATGCTTTCAGGCCGGGCCTTGCTATTTCTTGGGAGTGTTCTATAGCCTTCAGGGTAGCGGGCCACAATCTGGGCTCTGTGGCTTGGCATATTTCTTGGCAATGTTTGGTAGGAAATGACTCTAAATTAAAAGAACAATTGGAATGTGAAAATGAGGAGAGAGTTGCTTTCCAGATTCTAAATTGAATGCATTTATTTTTTTCCTTCCAATAGGTAAAATATATACTTAGGACTTTCCTTTTTCTTTTTAGGGCCAAACCTGTGACATATGGAAGTTTCCAGGGTAGGGGTTGAATCAGAGCTACAGCTGCCAGCCTACACCACAGCCACAGCAACACGGAATTCGGGCCTTGTCTGTGACATACACCACAGTCTCATAGCAACGCCAGATCCCTGACCCACTGAGAGGCCAGGGATTGAACCTGCCTCCTCACAGATACTAATTGGATTCGCTTCCGCTATGCTACAAAGGCAACTCCGTCCCTCAGCTTTCTAATGTCTGGATTTAAAGCAGGTGCCACTCCCCTCTCCCCCTGGTCACACACACAAAGCACTTAGGAGGGACCAACCATTTGATGACTTTGGGGCTGGAGTGAAGGAGCAAGGTAACCAATTCTCTGATATAAACAGTATTAAGAGTTCCATTCTTTTTGCTGCTTCCTATCTGTATAGATTTCCCATTCCCCCCCGTGCTTGGTCTCCCTGCCTATCCTTACCTTCTCTGTTAACATGAAAGCCAGAAATGTGAAAAAGTCCAGAGTTGACAACCCCAAGGCCATGTGCTTAAGGAGGTATGTCAGACAGGGGAAGACCATTCCATCCAAGAAATTCTGCCCTAGAACTTAAGCAATGTACTCCAACGTACTTGGTTTATTTGGCTATTTACAAACTCAAGAAATATTATAGGAGTTCCCTTTGTGGCTCAGACTAAGATCCATGAGGATGCAGGTTCGATCCCAGGCCTTGCTCAGTGGGTTAAGGTCCTGGTGTTGCTGTGAGCTGTGGTGTAGGTCACAGACATGGCTCAGATCTCGTGTTGCTGTGGCTGTGGCAAAGGCTGGTGGCTGTGGTGTAGGCTGGCAGCTGTAGCTCTGATTCTATTCCTAGCCTAGGAACTTCCACATGCTGCAGGTGCAGCCCTAAAAGAAAAAAGAAAAAAAAAAAAGAAATATTATAGAGACCTTACTGTGCAAAAAGCTCTGTATTAGACACAGAACTGTATCACAGAAGCATATACTGAAACATAAGTAATTCTAACTTTATACCCTGTTTGGAAATATGTGAAAAGATCTTTTACAAACATATAAAGAAAGACATACATTTTCAATCTAAAACACATGCAACACTGCTTGTGGACTAATGTTTAAATTCCAGTTCAGAAAATCTGATCCCATAAAACTCCTCTATCAGTGTTCTGAAGCATTCATAATACGTGAGCTGTATCCTGTGGTAGAGATGATATTGAACTTGAACTTGATCATTAACGGCAAGCTATTTCCTACCGAGTTTGGCTAATTAGTGACAACAAAGTGTAACAGGCTTTTCTGCCATCTTTAGGACTACTTCGGGGGAATTTTAATGGAAAATTTGGCTATCATCAAGTAAGTTTCTTTTTACCCCACATACTTTCTACCATTTTGAGACTTGTTTTTTATAAAACTAGAGTTTCCTTCAGTGGTTTTCCCCAAAGAAATTCAAATGAAGCAAAGTGTGATTCACTCTTAAGCGAAAGCTTAAGAAACAAACTCTGTAAGTGCCTCCATCAGGTTTAGTGCTTCATTCAGCAGCGGCTGCCTGTCAAACACCATGAAAACCCTGGCCAGTGATTCTGCCACGCAGACAATGGCTTAGGCGCCGAGCGTCTGAACGGTGCCCGCCACTCACAAAGAAACTTTCAGGCTCTGAGCACAGATGCAGGGAGCTACCATGTGACTAAATATTAAACCTCTTTTCTTTCTATCAGAACCTTAGGAATAAAAGCCAGTCTTTTGCAAAGTTTCATAAAATGAATTATACCGTGATTATTAATTACCATTATGCTTTTTTCCACCAATAAAAATTATTTCACTATAAAACTTCACAACTATTTTTTAAAGCATGAAGTTCATATAATAATGCAGATCATCTACGTCAGTGGTCCAAACTGGATGCTAGCCGGTAAACTCAAAATTGGAGGAGCAACGGGGAGAAAACCTTCGCTCAAAATAACCACACTTCAGAAGTTGCAAAGTTTGCAGTCAAAATGAAAAAGTCACTGAGAGTCTTTATGTATGTTAATTATACCCACCAAAGGAACCAGAAGTGCTTGAAAACTAATACTTATGCTCAGCAATTAAAAAAAAAACAAACCTAACTTTCAGATATTGAACCCTTTGTAACTATACACTTTCAATCCTAAGAAAGTATGATTATATTTGAGTAACAGTGATTCCATTAAGAAGTGAGATTTAATTTGCTGGGCAGAGATGCAGCAAGAATTCTGGCTGGGATTTTTAATTATCATTTCCCTGAAGATGATAACCTACAAAAGTACTTCCAAATATCCTTTCATTTTCCTCCCAACCCCCCACTCCCTCTGCCCCCAAACTACCTCTGGCTTTTTTTCTGTCTAATCAAATTTTACTTTTGAAACAGCAACTGTTCCTCACAATTGCCTCTTGGGAAAATGAGAAAAGTGAGCACCGAGGGAGAAGAAAAAAATGGAAGTGACCAACACCTGGTTTTGCAGCCTTGGTTGAGCTGCTCTCTTAAGAGGAGAGACTTGGGCTGCCAACTGCACAGACCAGAGGGTACTCCTAGACCTCAGGGGTTGGGGAGCACTGCTGCAAAAGTTCATCTTCATCAAAACATTAATAACTCATTACTTTCTGGTTTCCTACTACTCAGAGGTAAGAGTTACAGTATGTCTTAGTTAACTTTACATACATTAGTACATTAAAGTACTTGATAAATCTTGCATCACCAGTTTCCACCTAACCATAGAAAACTTTTTCTCATCCATAGGCACCTGCTTCTCCTCTATTTCCTCTTAGCCTTTATTTTTGGCCTCCTCTGCAGCCTCCCACCCCTATCCTTCTTCTTCTTTTTTTTTAATGTAAATGTTTTTCCTTAGGAAGGAAAAACACTTCCATTTTCATCCTTACCTTTAAAAGCATGTCTGATATAACAATGACACCGTAAATCTTATTCAAGTCCAGCTCTCTGTTTGGAGATACACACTGCAGGCACTTCAAATCAAACCTGGCCAGACATTCATTACCTTCTCTCTTTCCAGATCTTTTCCATGCAATGAAAGGCATAGGACAACCTGGCCAAAAAGCTGGGCATCGTTCTTGTTTTCCTCCAGACACTCAAACTAGACTTGAGTGAGGGCACACCTAATCCCTCAACTAGTCTTGTCAATTACATTAGAAATACATGCCCTTCTTCTCCTCGTTTCACTTATTGCACCAGTTTTTGAACTTTCTCCAATTCATTCTCCAGATTCTGTGGCAGGAGTGATCCTGCTGAAACACCAATATGCATACATCTCCTGTGGTTTTTCTTTCCAGCCTTATTTCTCACTCATCATCACAGCACTTGTGCCAAAGCCAGACTCACATCTTTGGATTTTTTTCCCAGCTCTATCAGCTCTGGAGTTTTGCATATCTAAAACCAAGATAAGCATGCCATCCTTTGTATCTTGGCTTCCTCCAGAGAGGTTTTTTTGAACCCTTTGGTGGTGCTGGTTGTCCCTGAAACATGTTCTTACAGCAGCTTGTTCTTCCCACACTGTACCTGTCACCATATACTGCACAGGTGTTTAACTTTCTCCACTACTAGACTAAAACCTCTGTGAGAGGTCTGAACTCTTACCTTCTCATAATTTCACTTTCTTGTCCTATGATTACCATATAGAAATTATACAATAAATATATGAAAGAACAAGTGTGTGCATGAATGAATAAATGCTTAGATGAGTAAATACTTAGTTGTATGCATTATGAGTTTAAGAAAGCCAAGGGATAAGACTGAGAACTAGAGGGCATAGACCTTATAGTCTCCATGTTACTGGTCTCAGAGCTTTGCATTACATCAAACTTCAGAAGCTACTAGTGGAAGATAGAGCAGGGCAGTGGGGAGGGTAAAGACCCCTTCTCATTGTGAGTGTGTGTGTGTGAAGGGGAGAAGATAGGTCTAGCTCCCTTCCTCATCTCAAACAAACTTGTTCTGTGCCCACAGCCTAAGCCATCTTCCATGCTGGGCCAGGGAGGCTGACTCCTTGCCATGGTTAAGCTGGGTGACAGAATACTGAGAGTCAGTGAAAAGACATCTCATTAGCATGAGGAAATTAGTAACAGAGCTATAATTCCTAAAACACAATTTGAACTCGGTATTCTGAATTAGTATCTCAGAAACCAATCTCCAACCAGTATGAGGACAGGAAATAAACCTGGGTTCATACACAACACATAAACAGCAAGACACTTACCCCCTGGTCTCTTCTTCATGACCTCTCCCCTTCTGGATCTTAATCCACTGCTCCAGCTGTTGCATTGAATTCGTTCTCTGTATGACCCGATCAGCCTCTGTGTGTAAGGGCCCTGTACTTGGGTGACTTCCGCCCCTAAGATCTGCCAGGCTAACATTGACTGCTTTGTTCTCTGAGCTATTCATATTGACTGGCCTGTAGTGTCCAGTCTGACTAGGGCACGCTGATCCACTCTCATATTCAGATGGCAGAGAATTCAACTTCACACTATTAATTTTTGTTAAAGGTCTATCTTGGCCATCCTTCTGAAATCCATATTTTTCAGCTTCTAATGCCTTTTTTTCTTCAGTTTTGCTCATTTCCTTGTTTTTCTGGTTATTTTGGGTCTCTGGTTTAATTAGCACTCTATGGTTGGGAAAGTTATTGATTTCTTTACTTGGTGCATTTTCAGATGTAATCTTATCCACTCTGAAATCAGAGAAGAAAGCCAGAATAAATCAGATGAAATAATGCACATGTTATTTCTGGGGTTCAATCTGGGAAAAACTAAAATTACCTCTGACTTTACGAAATAAACTGAAAGGGTCTCAGAGGACAAGCCTGCCCAAGTCCCTAATGCTGTGGTATGAAAATGCAAGTACAACATCAGAATGGATAAATAGAAAGAGGAAAAATTAAATGTAAGATATATGGGGTATAATGCACGGGAAGATTAAAAAGTTATTAAAAAGTTATTTCCCATCTTTGCAAATCTGGAAAGAAAGCAAATAAGACTGCCCTTTGACAGTGAAACTGCAAAAAGCCACACTTAAAAGACCACAGTAGCTAGTCATCTGAAATAAATAACATGGTTTCCAGCCAGGAGGGTTAACTTATCACGAGACCAACAGGACCCTGGTTTGTGGAGATGGAAATTATATCCAGTGCTGAACCATCTGACTGACTAGCTCTCTATGTCTTCAAAAGGACCTGGGTTTCCGTTGAGAGCTCTTGGAGCCAGAATGCATGTGCTCAGCTAACAAAGAGCCTTAGCTCTGACTAGCTGTGTCTCGGGCAAGGTACAGAAATTTCCCAGGTTCAATCTCCTCTTCGGAAAATGCAGAGAACTGTAGCACCAATAACACAGGACTATTGTGAGAACCAGATGAGTAAATCAGTGCCTGCCGCAGACCTTATTACCATTATCACTCTATCTCACCAGGCAATTCTGGATTAGAATCGGGCATCCTGTGTCCATGTCCCCACAGCAGTGTGTGCCTGCGCCAAAGAGCGGTTTTACTGCTCAGCATGCCAGTTGCTATATCTGGGGCTTTCTGATGGGAATCAGCTTCCCTGAGACCAACTACTTCCAGGTTCTGACAAGACCAAGCTGAGTGTCTGAACCTGCATGAAACTGCCAAGATCACACCAGTTCTTGGGGACTGGCCAAGCTTGCACATTTCAATCCATAATAACACTCCTATTGGCTCCTAAGTGTGGTACTGCTGCCAGTTTCAGTGATGTGTAGAAAGCACATAACTCATATACATCATATACAGCTATACTGAGATAGCTAGTTAGGAATACAATCAATGAAGAAAAAATAAAAAATCAATGTGTCTATTTTTTTCTTGGAGTAAAGTTATGAACTACCCATATATTTGGGTTGGATATAACGCATAGCTTCCAGATTAGAAGCAATATAGACATCTGTAAAGTTTACTAAGGTATGCTATAGAGCTTCACTCCTTTGAAAGCCAAAAGTCAAAGAAGATCTACACTAAAAGCAGGTTTCTCCTTGCTAAATTCAGGGGTGGGGAGGATTTTTTAAAAATTGACTATCAGAAGTTCCTGCCGTGGTGCAGAGGAAATGAATCTGACCAGGAATCATGAGGTTGAGTGTTTGATCCCCGGCCTCCCTTAGTGGGTTGAGGATTCGGCGTTGCCGTGAGCTGTGGTGTAGGTCGCAGATGAGGCTCGGATCTGGCATTGCTGTGACTCTGGCGTAGGCCAGCAGCTGTAGCTCTGGTTTGACCCCTAGCCTGGGAACCTCCATATGCCATAGGTACAGCCCTAAAAAACAAAAAAAAAAAAAAAAAAAAAAAAAAAAAAGCAAAAAAAAAGAATATCAAATATATGAAAAGGCTTTTTAAAAATTACATACCTCTAGTCTACGTAAAGCTATCATTTTAAATTAGAACTGCAATGACTTTGTCCTCTATTCCCCCCCTGCAAAGATTTAAGAGATATAATAAAAAAAGACACATGCTGACTTTAAATGGAAACAAAACTGATTCTGAAATGTATGCTAACATAAATAATGTAAAACTTGTGATCTAATTTTAAAAAGTGACATTTAAGTTATTGCAGAAGATACATGCGAATACTGAAAATGAAAATAATGGGCCCAGAGATGGAAATTATTCAGAGAATGTACATTATGTTTAAATTTTTTTAGTGCCATCAATGGTCTGCACACTAGGGGACTATGACATTGGATGGTTCAAAGTAGGATAAAAGACATAATTTCTACAGAATAACAGTGACTGACACTAGGCTGGGCACATAGGTGGTTTCAATAATTCCTAGATAATCAGGCAAATTACAGCAACACAACTGGCTAAAAATATGGGCACATAATCAACTAATAGTTGCCAGAAGTCAAAACAAAATATTGAATATCACCTTTATCAACATAAATATGAGTAATTAGAGCTTTTAGAGTGGAAAATACAAGAAAAAAAATGGAAGTAAGTTGAAACTCTGGGATAAGGACAACATACAATACTGAAATTATATAGAAATCAATGTTTTAATTATTAGACTGATTTCTATATTCTAAACAATTCTGTGAAAATTTTACTCTATAAAGTTCATATTATTTTAAGATAGTCTTTTTTTTAATCTACAAATTTTCTCTAGCTATCGTATTAATTACCTGATTTTTATTTTTTATTTTATTTTTTTTGGTCTTTTGTCCTTTTAGGGCTGCACCCACGGCATATGGAGGTTCTCAGGCTAGGGGTCGTTATTGGAGCCACAGCTGCCAGCCTACACCAGAGCCACAGCAATGCCAGATTTGAGCTGCATCTGTGACCTACACCACAGCTCACAGCAACGCCAGATCCTTAACCCACTGAGAGATGCCAGGGATCATACCCTCAACCTTATGGTTCCTGGTTGGATTCATTTCTGCTGCGCCATGATGACGGGAACTCCAAGTACCTGATTTTCAAGAGTCTATTCGGATCATTTTTACACAAGGAATTCCAAGAGTAGATATTCTTCTTATTAGCTCTCGACTTTGAATATGCATATGGTTGAGGTAGTTATTCTTAAAAACGGGTGTCCCAGAGTTCAACTCTAGACCTTCTTTCCTTTGTTATCCCTACTTTTCCCTAGCTCTAATTGCTGATGATTAGTTAAGTTGGTCTGGAATAGATATTTTTAAAAATAAACACAAATTTACTTACACAGCATCAATTTGAGTCTTATAACCAACACATCAAAAGACTTTAACATGTACACATTAAAAAAGAGGAGGTTTACACTGTAACAATCCTATTATTTCCTGAGAAGACAGAAAAGAAGACCAAACTTGCAAGTTAGCATTTTCATTATATGATAAATGCTCGATTGTTGCTAAGAGGAAGAAAAATTTAATTGTATCATAGGCCTTTCTTCCAATTATAGGAATATATAAAAAATGTTTTTTTAAATAAAAATGTTTAAAAGCACATTATTCAGCTGCTATTTACGTGGTTTTAGAAACAGATTTCCTCTCACTAGTTTTTAATATAGATGAATATTAAAATGGTTCATATGTTAAAGCAGAGGGGAAAAAAAATCACAGCTAGATCAATTTTAAGAGTACATATTTATATTACCAAGGAATCTAAATACTGGAGTTTTAAAAGAAGGTAGAATTCATCAAGAAGTATATATATATTTAGAGGAGTTCCCATCGTGGCTCAGTGGTTAATGACTCTGACCAGGAACCATGAGGTTGTGGGTTCAATCCCTGGTCTCAATCAGTGGGTTAAGGATCCAGTGTTGCCGTGAGCTGTGGTGTAGGTCGCAGACTCATCTTGGATCCCACATTGCTATGGCTGTGGTGTAGGCCGGAGGCTACAGCTCTGATTAGACCCCTAGCCTGGGAACCTCCATATGCTGCAGGTGCGGCCCTAGAAAAGACAAAAAAAAAAAGAAGAAGTTATTTATATTTAGAAATAATCCAAATGTTTGCTGAACCACCTTCTGGAGACATTTACCATAAAACAATCAGAATTAACAATCAGAAATGAGAAAGAAATGAAAGTCATCAAAAAATTTTATTCCAAGTTACTAAACTTCAAAACCATACAACATAACATAAAAACACAATGAAATTAACTTAGTGAATATAAATTCTCCTCTAAGATTTAGATCCTTAAAAAACACCATTTTGTGTACTTTAAAGATAGCAATTAAAAATGTACTTACCGGAAATTAAAGGTAATTCTGTAAGAAGAGAGAACATTCAGTTGGAATGTTAGGATTCTGGATTCACCTTAGTATACGGATTGGTGAAAATGGATAAAGAGGGAAGGTGGTGTAAAAATGCAGGTGGTATCTCAAACTAAACGTGTATTTAATGTAACATATGGAGCATGAATTAATCCTTTCTTTCTGAGGAAGAAATGGTTTCCTATCATGACGACTAAAATGATATGTGCTAACTATGATAATGACATACTTGCCAGGCATGAGATAAGATGTTAAGCGGAAATCACCATTATTTTCCCTACCAGCATTTACCTTTTCACAGGTTCTGTCTGTACCAGGGCAGCATCTAACATGGCTTTCATCCACAATTCCATTTCCTTTCCTGTATCAGTGCAGAAATAATAGGTCCGCATGTTTGGATGGGCTGCCTGATTGAAAATGACACGATCGTTTTCAATGGAAATTTGGGATCTGCAAAAAGAAAAAGCGAGTTAAGTGGTTCACTATACAGATCATGACCATCAAATTTCAAAGAAAGCAGACTTGTCTGATATACAGATATAGAAGCAAAGTGACTTACGAAAATATGATCCAATATTGAAAAATATATTCACATTAGTTTTTTTTTTTTTCTCAACTTTACCCTTTTTCTTTTTTTTCTTTTAGGGAGTACAGAAGGGAAAGGAGTAAGGATGAAGCACTCAGATGTCCTGTTCCACGTACACACATCCCTAGCAATCTCCATTTACGAGTCACACCTTGCTATTCAAGAATGTTCCAGAACTTGGAGAATAGACTTGTGGTTGCCAAGGGGGAGGGGGAGTGAGTGGGATGGATTGGGAGCTTGGGGTTAACAGATGCAAACTATTGTCTTTGGAATGGATTAGCAATGAGATCCTGCTGTGTAGCACTGGGAACTGTGTCTAGTCACTTATGATGGAACATGATAAGGTGAGAAAATAGAATGTATACATGTATGAGTAACTGGGTCACCATGGTGTACAGTAGAAAAAAAATTGTATTGGGGAAATAACAAAAAACAAAACAAAACAAAACAAAACAAAAAACCTTAAAAAAATGAAAAAAAAAAAAAAAAGACTGTTCCAGAGCAACCGGCAACAAAAGTCACTGAAATGTACTTGTCACAGCATTTCCCTGTGTTAGCAATTCTTTTAGTCCTCAAAAGGTGCCGGTGTTAAAGCATTTTGACTAATCCTTACAGACACCTATATGCAAACATAGAAGATCTGTAAGTAACCCAACATAGAAGATCTGTAAGTAAAGGCAGTGTCCTTTAGCTTTTCTTCTCAAGTTTCAGAGTTAAAATGTAAATACTTTGGGTTTGAAGAAGCCCTATGTAACTGGTAAGTGGGTTTCTTTCTTTACTGTGGTTCAATCTGCCTCTACAAGGTAAAGAAGAAGCTGCGGATAGACAGATCCCTACTGGGTTTAAGCACTCAGCTTTGGCCGGCAGAGGGGAGACTGAGAGGGTGGGATACCAAACACATTCGTAATTTCCATTTAAAAATGCCTGCGACAGCTCCCTATTAGACAGTGAAACACAAGGAAAGATAAACAAAAGCTATTTCAGCACAGGATAAGGCAAAAGAAACACTAAAATAAGTGGTTAGTCTAACTGTAAAAAGATGAGGAAATCTGGAGCCACACACTCACACTTCACTCTGAGATCCTGACTCTGCTTTGTCTACAGTGTCAAATCAGTTTCCTCAAAAATCTTTTTTTTTTTTTTTTTTGCTATTTCTTTGGGCCGCTTCCGCGGCATATGGAGGTTCCCAGGCTAGGGGTCTAATCAGAGCTGTAGCCACCTGGCCTACGCCAGAGCCACAGCAACGCAGGATCCGAGCTGCGTCTGAAACCTACACCACAGCTCATGGCAACGCCAGATCGTTAACCCACTGAGCAAGGGCAGGGACCGAACCCGCAACCTCATGGTTCCTAGTCGGATTCGTTAACCACTGCGCCACGACGGGAACTCCAGTTTCCTCAAAATCTTTTTCAGAAAGAAAGATATAAATAAATTCAGTCAATACAGTGAGCAAAATTAACTAAAGAACCAACAAGTCTCACTTGACCATATAAGGGATATAAAACTATCGAGGGAAACCCTGCAAAAGAAAGCTCAGGAAGTTCCCTTGTGGCGCAGTGGGTTAAGGATCTGGCATTGCCCCAACTGTGGCGCAGGCTGCAACTGTGGCATGGGTTTGATCCCTGGCCCACTTCCACAAGCCGCTGGTGTGGCCAAAAGAAAAAAAAGAAAAAGAGCTCAAATGCTACTTGTTAAAATGATTAAAACCATCACAAAAAGCCAATGACAGGAGTTCCCGTCATGGAACGAAACGAGTCCTACTAGGAACCAAGAGGTTGTGGGTTCAATCCTTGGCCTCGCTTAGGGGGTTAAGGATCTGGTGTTGCCAGGAGCTGTGCTGTAGGTCGCAGACGCGGCTCGGATATGGTGTTGCTGTGGCTCTGGCGTAGGCCAGTGGCAACAGCTCCGAATGGACCCCTAGCCCGGGACCCTCCATATGCCGTGGGTGTGGCCCTAAAAAGACAAAAGACAAAAAAAAAAAAAAAAAAAAAAGCCAATGGCCTGTCTGTGCAGGGTTTTGGAGAAACAGATATAGATCACTGTCCATATCTATGATCAGCAGAAGGGACATTGGGTTGGTCCTAAGTAGATTCAGTTGTGACCGGAACTCAAACACTGACAATCCAAGTTTGTTATCTGTCCAATGGGAATATTCACTAGAGGATGGCAAAATTCTCTATCTGGTTTTAGGTTCCACAATTTCATTCAACAATCGTCTAAACTTTCTACTTACCATTGTAAAAGCAGTAGCATCAATACCAACAGACTTAGTAGTAAAAGTGGCTCATAAATTCAGAGAGAACAACACCGAGGAAGAAAGAATTTCAAACAAATTATTATCCTTGTTACAGATAAAATATAATCAAAATTAAACCAAATGATTATAGAGACAATATACTTAACATGCATGGTCACTTTTATTGCTATTTTAACATTCTATTTATTCATATTTTTTATAAAAGCTCTATATTTTTAATGAGTCTTAAAACCCTGCAAAACATCCTTTGAATAGTACAATTTCAATAAACATTTGCCAAGTTGATGAGCAAGCAAAAAAATTTAAACCCATGACCAAATAAGTGTTAGTATTAGAGTTCTGCATTGTACTTTAAAAGCTATTATTTTAAGTGATCAGTATTTGTTATAACATCTTAAAATATTTAATTCTGTTTTTGTTTCATACCATTACTAACATTTATTGAAATACTATTGCCCCTCGTAGCCACTGGTCTTTGCTCAGACATTACCTGCTCATCAGGACCATCCATCACCCTCCCACCATTCTGCCTCTCCTGCTCTTTTCTCCATAGCTAATAGCGTAACACATTAATGAGCAAAAGCTGTAAATCGCTTCCGTCCTGAGTATTTTTTAGAAGTGAATAGGAATTAAAAATTGAGTCAATTTCATAATGGTACAAACATTTTCATTGTTAAATAACAGCATTATGTTGCCCTTGTATCCCTTCTTTTCCTTCAAGAGAAACTTTTACATTAAACCCTTTAGAGTTTTTAATTTAAAAATGACTTAAAAAAACAGGTGGCTTCTGAAATTTATTATAGCCAAAATCATAAAACAAAGAATGCAGAATGGTTTTTGAAAACAACAAATTACCAACTCAGCAGTAAAGTAGCCTCTCACTTGAGAGTGTTCCACAAACCAAGCACATGGCAGGGATGGGTGGGTACTGGAATTAGGGGACGGGAGCCTCAGGTCTGTTTAGATTTAATGTCTCAGTTTCAATATTCTCTCAAAAGTACCTGATGCTCATGACGTACTTAGATGCAAGAACATCTCTGCAAATATTCTATAAGATCATGAATGTATATATATTGTTAAAAAATATACTACCCACAAATTTATTATGAACTTAGAAATTCAAACATACAATAGCAACCTTTAAGGAATAGTACACAGATCACCAGGACACGTACAGCTATTTTTATCAATTATTAGCCTTTTAACATATTCGCTTCATTTAGAACTATTTTAAGAAGAGACACAAAGACACTTGCCCCTAAATACCTGAGCACATGCTTCCTAATTAAAGGGACATTCTCCTCCCCAACCCCAAGAGCAGTAATATGTTTTAAATATAAACATGACTGTAACCGAAATATCATTTTATAATAATCCATGGTCAATATCCATTTTCTCATCAATGCAAGATTCAAATACAGAATAAAAAAGCATGACTATCTCCTTACCTTAAAAGCATATTTGCGATTAATGTGATCCTCGGAGGTAAGCATAGCTATCTGGAAACTAGGCAATAGTATGCTTCCCAGAATACCCTCTTCTTTCTCATCTAAGAGATAATTGAACATCCTGGTTAGAATTTTATTTCTTTTCTTTTTTGTCTTTTTAAGAGCTGCAATCGTGGCATGTGGAAGTTTCTAGGGTAGGGGTCGAATCAGAGCTATAGCTGGCCTACGCCACAGTCACAGCAACATGGAATCCGAGCCACATCTCTGACCTAACATCACAGCTCCTGGCAATGCTGGATCCTTAACCCACTGTGCAAGGCCAGGGATGGAACCCATGTCCTCATGGATACTAGTCGGGTTTGTTACTGCTGAGCCACGATGGGAACCCCCTAAATAGAATTTAAATGATCTCATAAAGCAAATAAATTTTCTCAAAACTTACTTTGACAAAATCAAAAGATTTTCATATATAAATGAACAATTCATGTATTCCACCTAGGTAGTTCTTCATAAGGTTTTAAGGGAAAATACTAAATAGCAGCGTATGAATAATTCTTTCCCTATCTGAAGCAGCAAGTCAGAAATGGGTCCCACGTGTCAGAAAAATGTCAATTCGACATAAAAACAGCATGCATTTGCTTGGCATATATATTGTATTCTATAAAGCCCTGTGATTCCCTGAAGTTACATTAGCATATGAGAAATGACACAGAAAATATAGAAAATGAATCCATTCACATTTCTGGTAGGATTTAAATGTGCAACCATTTTAAAGTCCGGACGAACGCACGGTTCACCACAGCCTTCAAAACCTTCCTTGACTGCCCTGTTTTAAAGAGCTTCCCATCCTGATCCATCCCAGAGCCCTCGCTTCTCTTTCTGGAACTTTACCACTGGCCCTCTCCCCCATACCTCTGATACACTATATGGTTGTTTGAGGTTTTTTTTTTTTTTTTTTTTTGGTCTTTTGTCTTTGTTGTTGTTGTTGTTGCTATTTCTTGGGCCGCTCCCGCGGCATATGGAGGTTCCCAGGCTAGGGGTCGAATCGGAGCTGTAGCCACCGGCCTACGCCAGAGCCACAGCAACTCAGGATCCGAGCCGCGTCTGCAACCGACACCACAGCTCAGGGCAACGCCGGATCGTTAACCCACTGAGCAAGGGCAGGGACCGAACCCGCAACCTCATGGTTCCTAGTCGGATTCGTTAGCCACTGCGCCACGACGGGAACTCCGAGTTTTTTTTTTTTTTTTTTTTTCTTTTTCTTTTTGGCTGTAGCCTGCAGTGGCTTAAAGTGGGACCTCAGCTCCTAAACCAGGGACTGAATCTGGACCATAGTTGGGAAAGGCGCCTAGTCCCAACCACTTGACCACCTGAAAACTCCCTATGGTTCAGTTTTTATTTTTAGCATCTTTCTGTTCCCACGAGAATGTAAACTCCATGAAGACATTTAGAATAACAGTAGTAGTAGATGCTCAAAAAAACTGAATAAATGAATATATGCATAAATACATATTTTAAACTGTGCTATAAAAATTACATGCTTTTACAACATATATCCTTGAATGGTTAGGCAAGCACATAAAATACACCTAGAAAAATGTCAAAATATTAATCTTGGCACAGTATAGATTCACATTATTAACTTGCTGCTTGGGGGCAGAGATGCTGATGAAACTTGAAATATATAGTATGTTGTTACAGACCCATAAGACAAGTTAATAAAGCTGTGCATTAGGCTGATGAACTCACCAATGAGGAAAACCATAAATGAGAAATGCTTATTATGCTTGCCATGCTTTTTCATTATTATAAACTTAACAAAGGGTTTTATTTATTTTCCCCTCATTTCCAGAATATATGGTGAAACTTCCAAAAGAAAAAAGTCACATTAAATAGTGGTTTTTTCTGGAGTTACCATTGTGGCTCAGCAGTTAATGAACCCTACTAGTATCCATGAGTACGTGGATTTGATCCATGGCCTTGCTCAGTGGGTTAAGGATCTGGTGTTGCCGTGAGCTGTGGTGTAGGTGGCAGACTCGGCTCAGATCCTGTGTTGCAGGCCAGCAGCTACAGCTCTGATTGGACCCCTAGCCTGGGAACCTCCATATGCCACAGGTGTAGCCCTAAAAAGAAAAAGAGACAAAAAAAATAGTGGTTATTTCTATAGCTTTTCTCATAATGATGAAACAAAATTTGGCGTTTACTATACTACTCATTTATCTTTTGTCTTTTTAGGGCCACAACCACAGCATATGGAGGTTCTCAGCCTAGGGGTTCAGTCAGAGCTGTAGCCGTCCTACGCCACAACCACAGCAACGCCAGATCCGAGCTGCATCTTCGACCTACACCACAGGTCACGGCAACGACGGATCCTTAACCCACTGAGTGAACCCAGGGATCGAACCTGCATCCTCATGGATAGTCAGATTCGATTCCACTGAGCCACAACAGGAACTCCACCATACTACTCACTTAGGTATAGTTCACTAATACAAGAAAGAATGAACAAAAGTGCAGATTTATTCTAAAAGGTAAAAAAAAAAATGAGGCAGAAAGCAGACATCAATTACAGATAATATAATCATTTAAAAGAAGGAGTTACACTCTAGTTTTAAATCTAATTTTATGTTTATATAAAGCCTATAATCAGAAACAGCTCACAAAGCCATCTTTATTAAAAACTTATTTTTAATCAAATAATACATTCATCTATGGAGTGTAATTGGAAAAATGGACTTAAAGTTATTTCAGAATATGCAGAAGCAATAGAGCATAGGGTGACTTCAGTACATTATCGTGGACTGTTTCCCAGCCAGATGCTAATTAGCTATCAGATCTTGGGCAAGTTACTGATGCTGGGATCTCAGTTTCATCAATTATAAAACTGAGGAAAACAGGACTTCCTGAAAAGGAACTTGTTGTGAGGGTTAAATGAGTTTACAGACATAATGAATGCAACAATGCATTTAGCCCACACTAAGAATTCAGCAAATACTGACAATATGACATAAAATTGAGGGTATATAAAATCTTCATCTGTCAAATGACCATCCTAAGAGTCCTCCACCAAATTATTTAAATGTTCCTGAACATGGCATTCTTCTTTTTCTTCTCAACCAAACTTGACCTAAGAAACTGTCTTACTTTTTATCACTCTGAGGTCCTGCCAAGCTGAAGGCAGGTACTGAGTCTGAGTGATGTTTGTAGAAAGAATTTCCCTGAAAAAGATGCATGCACCCATATTGCAGTTCATTGCAGCACTATTCACAATAGCCAAGACATGAAAACAACCTAAATGTCCAATGACAGATGAATGGATTAAGATGTGGTATATATACACAATGGAATACAACTCAGCCATAAAAAAGAACAAAATAATGCCATCTGCAGCAACATGGATGGAACTAGACACTCTCATACTGAGTGAAGTCAGAAAGAGAAAGACAAATACCATATGATATCACTTACATCTGGAATCTAATACATGGTTAATAGATGCAAACTACTGCATTTGGAGTGGACAGGCAATGAGATACTGCTGTATAGCACTGGGAACTATATCTGGTCACTTATGATGGAGCATGATGGAGGATAATGTGAGAAAAACAATATATATGTGTGTGACTGGGTCACTTTGCTGTATAGTAGAAATTGACAGAACACTGTAAACCAACTATAATGGAAAAAATAAAAATCGTTAAAAAAATTTTTTTTTAAATGGAAAAAAAAAAAAAAAGGAATGAATTGCCCACTGGAGATGGGTCAGCTGGGCCTTTCTAGTGCACGGCAGCCTAACTTCTTCCCCTGCCCCATCCTACTTCTTTCCCTTCCCCACCACAGGGCCTGGTCCCATGAAAACGCCTCAGGAAGCCTCTTGCACCCTGATCTCTATCACAGGGAACACAACCTGGGACAGGAACCATAAGAATCTCCACACTTCAGTGGGATCAGGTGACATTTCAGATCCCTCACTTCTTTCACCTTAAAGATGTTTGGGAACAAAACAAGAAATACATACAATTACAGCTGGGTAAATAACTTAGACCAGAACACTGTTACTCACCAGCATTCCTCACCTAGAAGACTTCAATATTTTGTTAACTGGTACCATGGCTTCTAGTTCAATGTCAGGGTCATTTTTCTAAAAGGTACACTTGATCTTGATACTATTTTCACATTCAAGATTAAATTCATTAGAAAGGCAAACTATGCCTTTCATGCTTTCGTCTACTTTTTGGCCTTTACTCTTACTAGGTCTTCAGACATAACTTTCATTCCTTAAGCCCTATGTGTAATTTTACCAAAAAGCCATGCTCACTCATGCTTTGCACATGCTAAGTCCTTGGTCTAGATCACCCTTCTTTCCTAATTCCCTTCCTTGGACAATCCTGGTCAATACTCATTCAATATAACTGAATACACATTTTTCCTCAGACTTCTTAAGCTAACCTGTGAGTTCCCTAAGGAGAGGGGTTTATATTGTTAATTTCCACATCCTACTTACTATCTAATAACACGTCTGGTACATCAAAAGAGCTCACTGCTAGCTCCACCTTAAATCCATCATCATTTTATACGGTAACTCCCAACTCTGCTTCCTTTCCTTCCCCTTTATAATCCATTCTCCAACAGCAGCTTGAGGGAGCTTTTCAAAATGTAAATCAAAACATATCACTCTTCCACTTGAAAGTAGACAGCTGCTTCCTTATGGCATTCTGGCAGAACCCAAACTCCAACAGAATCGTACACTGGTGCGATCTCTGTTTCTCCTACCCATCTCTTTTCCCTACTCCCATCCATCTCTTTCCATACTGGCACACTGGTTTCTTTATGCTCCATCAACATCCCAAACACTCTACCTTAAAGCCTCGGCCCTATTGCTCCCCCTGCCTGGAATACTCTGCCCACCCTGGCTTCAACTTGTCATTGAGATCTTGCTGTTTAAAACATCTGCTCAGAGTCCCAATCCAAAGAGGCCTTTGCCCCACACCCTTCTCTCGTATCAAGACGTTATAGTCCTAAAAGCACTTATCATGGTCTTGTTTATTTGAATTAAATAATATATAAAAGTTTATATATTATGTGATATATAAATTATATAATTAAATAATGTATAAAATTTGAGTATATTATTTATATACTGTCTCCCTGACATCTCTAGATGGTAAGCTTCATGGAAGCTTTCTTTCACTGCTGGGTACTTTTGGTTTTTTTTTGGTCTTTTTAGGTCTGCACTTGCAGCATATGGAGGGTCCCAGGCCAGGGGTCGAATTGGAGCTGTTGCTGCTGGCCTACGCCACAGTCACAGCAACACCAGATCTGAGCTGTGTCTGCGACCTACAGTACAGCCCATGGCAACACCAGATCCTTAACCCACTGAGCAAGGCCAGGGATCGAACCCTCATGGATACTAGTTGGTTTCATTAACCACTGAGCCACGACAGGAACTGCTGTTTTGATAGCACCTGAAATGAAGCAGGTCCTACTCAATAAATGTTGGTTGAGTGAATTATGTCCCATGGTAAGTTTCATTAATGGGTGGATTCGAATAGAGCAATTTCAGTGCTTTCTCACAGTGTTCATGATATGCCTGGTATACTGTAAAGAACAGTAGGATCCTGGGCTTCCGTCTGGTATTAGATGCCAGCTTACTATAATAAAAAGGCAAAGCTCTTATTTTCTCTCTACATTATTTCCCATATCTGTAAAACACAGACTGATCTGTCAAAAAATTCTGACAGTACACTCTAAATGTTAGTATATTAGAAGCTTTTTTGGGAAAGGTACAGAAGAATAAAGGGGCTGTTGTATTCAGTGTACAAGAAAAGAGGAGACCTAGGTGGGGAGAAAAACTGGTGGTTAGAAGGGACTAGATGTAAATCCCAGCTGTGAGATTTGCTAGGTGAGTCCTCAGGTCAGTAACTCTACCTTGCTGCCCTTATTTTCCTCTTGTGTGCATGAGCTTAATAAGATTTCCCACCTTATCAGGTGGCTGTGAGGAAGAAATGGACTAGAGAATGTATGTTATGTGCTTAGCATCAAGGCTCCCAAAATTGCAAGCTATTATGATCATTTCACTAAAATCTGATCATTTTTATTTGAAATCTGACATTTGCAGTTGATAAAATAGTAAAAATGTAATATCATATACTTCTTTCCAACCATCTGAAGAACAAGAGTTAAATGTTATTTCTGTCCTTCCTACATTTTCTTCTTTTTTACATTCCTCTTTTATGGGGAACTATACTAAAATTAATAAAACACTGAATGTAAAATGCATACGGTTAATAGTAACATGGAATCTCATACTCAACATGGCTTCTGAATTCACTTTTACTTTTTAAAAATTAGGTTGAAAGTTTTTTCTATTTCAATAAAAGTGACGAGTAGTACATTTCTAGGAGCAGTAACAACAGCAAATTACAAGGAATTCAGTGTTCTTTTTGTTGCAAATTAACATTAAGAAATTTTTATGTGAGAAGCAGTAAACATTTTCTTGTTCTTATTTAAAGTTCTAAGTAGTCTATAAAACATACTGAAAAGAGAGACAAGTACAAATTATAAGGTTAGGAGTAATGTTTGAGTTACCAATCCTGACCTTCTGAAAGACTGGGAAAATCTTTAAAGAAAATTGTAGAGTAAGCCTGGCATTTAACTAAAGACAATACCACAACTGCAGCCTCACCAACATCTCTATGACAAAATGACATTTTATAGGTTTGGTTAACTCTGACTCAGCAGTACTTCTCAACCACAATATGCAGTGGGGGAAACAAAAAAAAAAAAAAGAGAGAGAGATAAATACAATTCTAGAAATTTCAAAATCTGAAGGTCAATATGCAAATATTGCTTTGATAGATGACCACAAAATTCTGCCCCGTTTTTTTTTTTTTTTTGACAATCAACGAAGTAAATTTTAAAACTGCTAATAGGCTCAAAAATTCTATTATATTTTGTGATATATAAACTAGTAATTATGCATTGGCATCTAATTCTTTAGAGACTGCTTCCAATCAGACTTTAAAGTAGGGAGGAAGTGACTGTCCAGATTCATGATTTTATACTGTGGCTTAAGCAGATTTTTACAGACAACACAGCCTGTAGATCTCGTTTATCATTTCATATCTAACAGATATGTGTGGTATCTAACAGATCCACAAAGCACATCAATAGACCTCTCTGGACTCAGACTTAAAATTGTATTAATCAACAACTTACTAATTTGAGAGAGAGAGAGAGGGAGAGAGAAATGAAGACTGCTACTCCATACCTAAGTAACAGCCCTATTTCCTCTCCATCAATATTAAGAGGCTGGTTTTTATCTCTTCTACAACTTTCTCAGTGTTTCAAGGAGGTTGTCATTGTTAACAAAAAGGGGGGGAGGCATCATAAGAAAAACATTCTTTGTGGTTTTTCTTGCTTGCTAATATACCACAGTTGTCTCTGATCCTCTAAAAACCATTTACTGGGGGCAATGGGGTGTCTAATGGACTAATGGCTAAATCTGAAAAAACTGACAAGTAAAAAGAATCCCATTGAACGAATGGGTTTTTTTTTGTTTTGTTTTGTTTTTTAACTATTAGGCACTGAATGCAAGGATAACATTATAGAATGAATACTCACATGCTCTTTACACAAAACAAATCAGATTAACAATCAGATTGCAGAAAATGGACCAAAACCAAGACCAATCTGCTTGAAGTACTATATTGTCTTCTGTTATACTTTATTTTCTATTTATTTATTTTTAGTTGCACTCAGCCTGTGAACTTGCATCACAGCAGTGATAATGCTGGATCCTTAATCCATGCACCACCAGGGAACTCCATTCTGTCATATTTTAATTACTCAGTTATTACATGTCAATAAAGAAAAGTTTTTTTTTTTTTTTTGTATTTTCTAGGGCCGTACCCACGGCATATGGAGGTTCCTAGGCTAGGGGTCTAATCGGAGCTGTGGCCTCCAGCCTAAGCCAGAGCCACAACAACAGGATCCAAGCTGAGTCTGCAACCAATACCACAGCTCACGGTAATGCCAGATCCTTAACCCACTGAGCGAGGCCAGGGATCGAACCCACAACCTCATGGTTCCTAGTCGGATTTGTTACCACTGAGCCACGACAGGAACTCCTACTTCTTTTTTTTTTCTTTGTAAGAAAAGATTTTCTTGATACTATTTGTTGATAATAAAAGAGCAAAAAGATTTATAATTTTTTTCTTTGAAAGAGTATCTTGGGAGTTCCCATTGTGGCTCAGTGGAAACAAATCTGACTAGCATCCATGAGGACGCAGGTTTGATCCTTGGCCTTGCTCAGGGGTTAGGGATCCGGTGTTGCTGTGAGCTGTGGTGTAGGTTGCAGACATGGCTTGGATCCTGCATTTCTGTGGCTGTGGTGTGGGCTGCAGCTCCGATTTGACCCGTAGCCTGGGAACCTCCATATGCTGTGGAAGTGCCCCTACAAAGGAAAAAAAAAAAAAAAAGAGTATGTCATGCTTAACATATGTTCTATTGCAATTTTAAAATAATATACTCAAACAGTTTATGGTAAACTCACCTCTATAATAAAAGAGGCAAAGGTCAGAAAGCACGAACCAGCGTTTCTTCCAAAGCTTCATGCCAGTACTGTCCTGTGTTAAATCAGCATGTTAAAGGTTTGTTTGTTTTTTATTTCAGAACATTAAAACTCATTTCTGACGTATATTTTAAAAATAAGCTTTTAAAACAAGGTGTATTTGATGTATGCCACACTGATACCTAACCAAGACGATAATAAAAACTGTGAGGTGGTTTTCTAGGAACGTTTATCATATTAAGACATTCCCAAATATACTGGGTTTGAAGAATAATACTGTCATGTAAAAGGAATTCTGTTGAAGCAATCTGATTTGGTTTCATATTTGTAAGCAACTTGAAATCTACTCTTTTTGAACACACGTCTACTAGCATGGGAGTAATGTAACTGTGCAGTCGTGTGTGAATTCTGGTGAAGCCAGATTTAATAAATATGTTAATCTTCAACAACAAGAAAAGTATGTGATTTGAAATTATTCCAAAGGTAATGTGATTTAAAATGACTGTGAATAAAAGAACCTCAGCATACAAACACATTTCATAAACATATTTTTCTTCTTACATATACTGTTTGGGTTTTGCTTATCCTGCGGAAAAGAGTATCTACTTGTCAGCTTTTTCTAAGTAATTTAGGCAATAAAAATACCAAGCTCAAACAAAATTACAATTTTAATAAAAATTACCTTCCCACATGCAATAAAGCAAAACCACAGGAGAGCATGAAACCCACACACAGACATAAGCACACGCATGCACACAAAGGCAAAAGGAGGCCAGTTCATAGGTGCATCGATTAATATTTATTTCTAGTTACAACCATCATCTAATAATGGCTTTAGAACTGAAGAAACTACATGGGTAAAAATCTCTTGAAGTAAAAGATTTGTCCTTAAAATTCACAGCTACACTAGGGAAAAGTTCCCCTCCCCCCAAATTACATGGTATTTTCAATTCCCTAATTAATTATATCTTTAGTACAGATAATTAAAGTTTAGATTTTTAAGTGGCTCTACAAGCAAATTTTCCCTGTAAGTCCACACCTATTACAAATAAACACTCATGGTAGTGACACTAGTTAGTGATGCTTTGGTAATACAAAATTAATCAAGGGATCAAGAAATAAGAACAGCAATCATTTTAAACAAGGAATCCCATATCCTCAATAAAGCCCAATATCACATTGAGCTATTTTAACATAATTTGGACTGATTAGAGTCTAGTTAAAAAGATCTTTTAGCTTGGATAATTTTATTTATTTATTTATTTATTGGATAATTTTAAATGTCAGATGGTTAAAATATAGTAAACAATCTTTAAATAAAAATTAAAAGTTGGTATCCAAGTTATATATCCAATCCACTCAGTAAGAAATTGGCAAAACTAACTTGCTTGGATGGGAATTCTCTAGATTTTAAGTTGGTCTTCTTTCAAAACAATTTAGCTGCTACCCAACTTTCTGAGGGAAGAATGTCTAATGAGTGTTTCATCACAAATTCATTATGAATTTTAATGAATATAATTATTAGGTCATCTGAAAGTAATCAGCAATATATCTGACAGAATAAATTAGCACTATCAATGAACTAATATTTAATTTGCTCTGCATCATCTGTATACATGCAGAATCAGAGAGAGAGAACAAAGAAAGATAAAGGTCTCAAATGCCAAGCTATCTCAACTATCTGGAGGTCATTTCCCTGAAACCCAGCTGCAAACTCAAAAGGAAAAGGAAAACAATAGCCTCTAAACAATCCAAATAGATACCACCAAGTCCAATGTACAAGCATCCTTACTAATTCCAAAACTAATGACAAAGTTCCCCAAAAGCTTAGTTACCAAGTTTCCCAGACAATGGAACAAACATAACCCCCAACTTATCAGGGTATCTCAGTAACCCATGCTTAAGCAAATGGACAAAGAAAAGAAAAACAGAGAATAGACACTTTAAGAGAGTAGACTTGAAAGCACAGAAGCAGAAATCTGAAAAAATCAGAAAAAGCTCAAATTATGATCGGATTTTCCTATAAATTAAAGCAGAAGTACATTGTTACACACTTTACAGTTCCTTCTCCATTTTATATAATGGTCTTAAGTACCTTTAGTCAAAAAATTACCTTTTGATTCTGTCTGTCCTTTTTTCACATCAAATAGGAAAAAAAAAAGGAAAAAAAAGTACCTGTTTATAAAGCCAACCTCGTCTGACCACAGGTGCATTAGGATTCCTTTTAATTGAATTTGACCTCTTTCCAAAATTATGAACTTTTTTTGAAGACCGTGAAGTCTAAAGAGGAAACAAACAAACAGAAAATGTGGTATTAATACCTAAGCATTAAGCTTATTTTCATCTCTTTTTAGATTTCTCTAAAACTTCCGGGATTTGATCTTTTCAGATGAAATACTACAATTCTGCTTTTGTGCCTTCGTAGTTTCAAGTCGAAGAATTCTGCACAAAGACTCCTCCCCCCCCAGGATATTACAAAAGGATCACAAATTTGTATCCGTTAAAATCTGCATATACAAATTTTTAAAAAGGCACAGTGTGTGGTCTATTTTGTCCTACCTGCTACATAAATGAAAAGAACCTTAAGTAAAAATTATTAAGTAATTTTAAAGAATAAACCAAATGACAATTTTTAATTTATATTTGCATTTAATAGTGTTGTTTCAATTAAAGAGTTAACAGTGTCAAGCCAAAAGAGCAAATCTCACATATAAAATATTAACAAATATTTCACATCAAGTCAAAACAAGACATCTGTTTGATGTAATGAAGTGTTTTCTTCTTTACAGTCAATTCTGAACTTGAATGACACCATACAGGTGATATTTACCACATTCTTTTTTTTTTTTTTCTTTTGGTTATGCTTGTGGCAAGCAGAAGTTCCTGGACTAGGGATTGAACCCCCATCACAGCAGTGACAACAGCAGATCCTTAACCTGCTAGGTTACCAGAGAACTCCACCATATTCTTTTTTTTTTTTTTGTCTTTTTGCCATGTTTTTGGGCCACTCCTGCGACATATGGAGATTCCCAGGGTAGGGGTCCAGTTGGAGCTGCAGCTGCGGGCCTACGCCAGAGCCAAAGCAACGTGGGATCCAAGCGGCGTCTGTGACCTACACCACAGCTCACGGCAACGCTGGATCCTTAACCCACTGAGCAAGGCCTGGGATCGAACCCGAAACCTCATGGTTCCTAGTCGGATTCATTAACCACTGCACTACTATGGGAACTCCTCATTAGTATATAGCATAATTTTAAGGCCCAATATCAACCATAGTTTTTTTTTAACTTGGATAAATTTTAATTTACTTTTGAACAGATAATACTTAAATACAGTATAAATCTCAAAAAGGTACAAAAAGATATACAAGGATCAATCCACTTCTCAACCCTTGACTCCCTGTGAAGCACTGGATATCACTGTGTACACATGCCTGTCCATCTAAATAACTGAGTATCTTTCTTTTTTCTCAAATAACTGCATATAATACCTACTCTTCTATATTCTTTAATTGTTATATACAAATATAGGTATTATGCACGTAGCTGAATTTCTCATTTTCTATTTTGACTTCTGGGATTTATGTTCTATTTAGATAGCCCATCTCGTTCTGAGTTTTTTTTTTTTTTTTAAAGTCCATGTTTCTTGTACTGTTTTTATTAGCTTTGTTTTTAACATTTCAATACATGATCCATTTGAAAATTTGGGGTGTAAAGTGGGGGCATAGATCCAACTTTCTTTCCAGACAATGACTTAGTGGCCCTCAACTCACCTGTCATTTTTCTAGATTTTAATTAAAATATATTAACAAGCATTATAATGCTCAGTTATCCTAGTAGGGATTTTTTTTCAGATATATATATATTTTTTGGTCACACCCGCAGCATGTAGAAGTTTCCAGGCCAGGGACTGAACTTAAGCCAAAACAGTGATAACACCAGATCCTTTGCCAGCTATGCCACAAGGGAACTCCCCTACTACAGTATTATGTTATACAAGAAGTAGAAATAATTTATGTTATTTGAAAATTTACACTTGTAATATTCTACAAGATTTCCTTTTAAAAACATGCCTATTAAGATAGGCACTTAAAATAGGTAATTGTCCACTATTTCTTTACAAGAACCATTATTTACTATTTTGATTGCTTTACTATTATAAAATGCACAATTATTATTATTATTACTTTGCTTTTTAAGGGCTGCACCTGTGGCATATAGAGGTTCCCAGGTGAGGGGTCCAATCAGAGCTACTGCCACCAGCCTATGCCACAGCCACAGCAACAGAGGATCCGAGCCACGTCTGATCTCTTGCTATCTATTAATTTAGGAATTGAGCAGTAACTTTAAGGTAATTATTTATTCAGATTTAGCAGCAGGTTTTCTGTGTTTGAAGACATTTTTTTCCTTGGCCATGCACCTGGCATACAGAAGATTCTGGGCCAGGGATCAAACTCTGAGCCATAGCAGTGTCAATGCTGAGTCCTTAACTGCTAGGCCACCAGGGAACTCCCTGAAGACATTTTTATATTAAAATTTTATTATATTAAATATTCAGTTTAAAATATTAGCATACAGTTTAAAGTATAAGAAGCAATAACCACAAATTTTTATAGACACTTAAGCCTGGGAGCATAGATTAAGCAATTAATATTTCTGTTTCTGATATAAAGAAAAACTACCCCCTTCTATTTCCTTACAACTATGGCACTTTTCACATAGTGGATTCTAAGTATTTCAGTCATCAAGCACACTGGCACAAGAGTTCCCCTTTAGCAGTAAAAGATTTTAAATTTATTTTTAAATAGTCTATTATGATAGAATGAATATATATTCTTCTAGGCATACTCAATAGTCAGAAAATGGGATTTCTAGTCCATTATACTAATCTTCACCTTTAAAACTTGATTCAATAAACTGCCATCTTCTCACACATATATCCATTATATTTGTCAAATTATTCAAAATCTGAACTCTACAATATTTTTAAAATGTAGGTCATTAAATTATTAAAATATAATCTCATTACTTCATACTCCAAGCCACTGCAATTATGTAATTATCTTGAATGTAATTAGGTTCCTATAATAATAAAAATTATTATTCTATAATTCTAAGTCCATTAAGAGTAAGAGTAACAGGAGTTCCCGTCGTGGCGTAGTGGTTAACGAATCTGACTAGGAACCATGAGGCTGCAGGTTTGATCCCTGGCCTTGCTTAGTGGGTTAAGGATCTGGCGTTGCTGTGAGCTGTGATGTAGATTGCAGACGCGGCTCGGATGCTGCGTTGCTGTGACTCTGCCATAGGCCGGTGGCTACAGCTCCGATTAGACCCCTAGCATGGAAACCTCCATATGCCATGGGAGTGGCCCTAGAAAAGGCAAAAAGACAAAAAAAAATAAATAAAAAAGAGTAAGAGTAATAGATATGACCATTATACCAGTTATTAATAAGCAAAATAACTTACTCTGCCTACAGGGCTCATTGGATGCACTGCATAATCTGAAGTCATGTTATAGTTAGAAGCTTCATTTATCATACTTATAGGTCGTTCCTTCTTTTCTTCAGATGTCATGGTTGCAACGGTCCTGAAAACATATGTCAGAATGCTAACACGTGCTGTTTATGTAAACCACTTTACGATAAAGCTTCCCTAGAATTAAGAATGCTGGTGTCCAACTTTTTCAGCTGGATACTAGTTAGAGCTCAATAAGCTCTATCTAGAGTAGGAGCTTAATATTTACAACTACTTTAAATATAACAAAGCATAACACAGGTTAATATGTTTATCTTAATAAGTGTTATTACAGATATGCTACTTGGTCACCTAACTGGAAAATTAAAAATTTAATTACAAAGTTAATAAATATTGAATTTATGGAAAACAATAAACAATATCTATAGTTAACTTTTGTGAATAGATTTACAGTATAGAAAGTATTTTCACACATTTTATTTGATGCTTATAAAAATCCTGAGAAACGGCAATTACCACTATCTCTGATTTAAGGATGAGAAAACTATGCTCAAATTAGTTTAATAATTTGGCCAAGTTCACAGTTTCTCTGACCTTGCATCCTAGGGTCTTGAGTTTACTATCTGTGTTTGAGCTACTGTAAAAACAGCTTCTGAAATTACATTCATGCCTCTATACCACACGTAGTAAATAGATAGGCATTCATTCTGTTGTTTTACTTGACTGCAAATGTCCAGATAAGAAAACTAAGTTGTACTGTATTAAAAATGGATAAGAGCAATTTTAATGCTAACCTTATTTTGAATGGAGGTATTCCATGAAACGCTTTACTTACTGTTCATTCACTACAAAAATACAATTGTCCTGTGATGGCTGTCCTGTGACTGGATGTTTACAGGTCACTTTCCTTTCATTGTGGCTGAAAGAAAACAGAAAAGGAGAAAATGTACATACTATTACTATGAATTTCTAAAAATATTCTGGTAGCAAAATAGCCATTTCTTTATTGTAAACATCAAATTTAGTAAATAAAAAAGATGCAATTCAAACCCGCAGGTGTTGATACTCCTAAATAATCTTTTCTACCAAGTATGCTCTAGGAAAATGGAATCTGAAGGAGAAACAAAAATGTTAAATGAAATGTACGAATAACAACACAAAGAAAAAAACCTAATTAGGTTTGTGGAAAAAAACAACCTAGCTTTGATTAAAGAGCAACGATTTTTTGGAGACTAAGAACTTTGTCTAAGAAACGCTAGTCTTTCTAGGTCAAATGATTAAGATCTGGCCTCTTACTGCCTTCTAGAAATGGGAGGAGAAAAATCCTAAGGTACTTATCTAAGCCAAAAAACCCCACAAAAAACAGATGTCCAAAATAATATGCAATATACCTTGATAAATCAATTTGTAAATGAATTTTTTTTTCCCCTTGAGTATTGAGTAACATACCATAAAGCAATCTGTAAGGAAGATCTATCATTTGTATGCTTGACCTTAGAAAACTTACTTTCATATGGAGAAAATTTTCTCGATCTTGTACTGAATACTGTTTTGTTAATCTTAAAAAGATTATTACATGTGCCCTGTATTGTAGGACATTTATAACCACAGACCACAAACTTTCTGGCAACCTTTAGATACTTAAGTTTCTTTTCCAAACCCAAACTGTTGCTAGTTATTTTTGTTATACTCAAGTACCAGAAACCTTATCCAGTAAATAAAACTAAAACTGTACAAAAGAAAAGGTATAAATACAGTTTTTTTAAAAAATTATATATTGACTACTGCGACAGTAGAATGATTGATGGAATAGAATGTGTTTCTATTATTCCTTTAGTTAACCGGTGCTTATTACACCAAATGGTGTTTATAGGACTACTAACTTATCAGCTTTTGGTGGTGGTTTTGTCTTTATACAAAACACATTCAATAGGTGTAATATCAGGTGGGTTTAGATATTCATTTGTGGTGATATTTTCAGTACATAAAAAGCATGCATGTGACTTTTTTTTACCTGTTGATTTAAAGTACAATAGTAGAGACTTAAGGTCTCACAATAGGATATCAGTTTATGTGATAAACAATAAATTAACAACAGAATAATTAAGAAAGTATAGCATCCAGAGGTAAGTGTTAAATACTGAAGTACCCAACTGATGACTATCCTGCATGTGTCAAGGTATGTAAATCCTGATGTTTAAACAGAATAAAACACTGTGGGAAGAGAGGGTAAACCCGTGAAAGACATTAGACACCTTAATAATGAAAATGGAAAAAAAATGTTTTTTTAAAGCGTCTCTTTGGGAATGAGCATTAAAAAGCTATAGCTGGACAAGGAGATCCTGCTGAATAGCATTGAGAACTTTGTCTAGATACTCATGTTGCAACAGAACAAAGGGTGGGGGAAAAAATGTAATTGTAATGTATACATGTAAGGATAACCTGACCCCCTTGCTGTACAGTGGGAAAATTAAAAAAAAAAAAAAAAGCTATAGCTGGTAGAGTGGGAGACAACAGAAAAACACAAATTCTTTTATAAAAATCAATCATGCAAAAATAAAACTAGTAACCCTCAATTATACTGCATTATTTTTGTACACTACATCAACTTGCCTAGGAGGAAAGAGCAGACTCTCATCCTAATATTCTGGAAGTTCTAAATTATAACAACACAGACTGCAACGGTTACTGGGCTAAGAGATTACTCTGACCTCCTGAACAGTAGACCTGAGTACTCAGTAGTTAAGGACACAGGGCCATGGAGACAATAAATAATGATTAAAAAGGAAGCACTTTTTTTTGTTGTTGTTGTTATTGTTGTTGTTGTTGCTATTTCTTTTTTGTCTTTTTTTGTTGTTGTTGTTGTTGTTGTTATTGCTATTTCTTGGGCCGCTCCCGCAGCATATGGAGGTTCCCAGGCTAGGGGTCCAATCGGAGCTGTAGCCACCGGCCCACGCCAGAGCCACAGCAACGAGGGATCCGAGCCGCATCTGCAACCTACACCACAGCTCACGGCAACACCGGATCGTTAACCCACTGAGCAAGGGCAGGGACCGAACCCGCAACCTCATGGTTCCTAGTCGGATTCGTTAACCACTGCGCCACGACGGGAACTCCTGTTGTTGCTATTTCTTGGGCCGCTCCCGCGGCATATGGAGGTTCCCAGGCTAGGGGTTGAATCGGAGCTGTAGCCACCGGCCTACGCCAGAGCCACAGCAACGCGGGATCCGAGCCGCATCTGCAACCTACACCACAGCTCAAGGCAACGCCGGATCGTTAACCCACTGAGCAAGGGCAGGGACCGAACCCGCAACCTCATGGTTCCTAGTCGGATTCGTTAACCACTGGCCACGACGGGAACTCCGGAAGCACATTTTTTTTTTTTTCTCCAAACATAGACACCATTTCAATCAAACTGACATTTTTATTGTCCAACTACCATTAAGATCATGTCTTAAAGTAAAACTAACTAATAAAAACCTTGGCATCCCCTGTAATCTTAGTTAAAAGACCAGGGACTAAAGCCAATATGAAAAAATGAATATATTTATGCTTTTACAATTTCAAAATATCCAATGTGTTTTCTTTTATTTGATGTTGATATTAAATTGACGTAAGAATTAATTCATTTACAAGGACACTCTAAAAAGTATTTTGCTATGTTTTTCCATTTTCAACAGTTTTATTGACCAGTCTTTAAAAATTTTTTATTATAGTCAATTTACAATGTTCTATCAATTTCTTCTGTATAGCAAAGTGACCCAGGTATACATATATATACACGTTCTTTTTCACACATTATCCTCTATCATGTTCTATCACAAGTGATTGGATATAGTTCTCTGTGCTATACAGCAGGATTTCACAGCTCCCTCCACTTCAAGTGCAATAATTTGCATCTATTAACCCTTTAGTCCCAGTCCATCCCACTCCCTCCCCTTCTGCCTCCTTCTGGGCAACTGCAAGTCTGTCTGTTCTCCATGTCCATGAGTTTGTTTTTTTTTATGTAGATAGGTTCCTCTGTGCCATGTATTAGATTCCACAGTGATATCATACGGTATTTGTCTTTCTCTTTCTGACTTACTTCATTTAGTGTGAGAGTCTCTAGTTGCATCCATGTTGCTGAAAATGGCATTATTTTGATATTTTTTTTATGGCTGAATAGTATTCCACTGTGTATATGTGCCACATCTTAATCTATTCATTTGCTGATGGACATTCATGTTGTTTCCATGTCTTGGCTATTGTGAATTGCCCTGCAATGAATATAGCATTGCATGTATATTTTTCAATGAAAGTTTTGTCCAGATATATGCCCAAGAGTGGGATTTCTGGATCATATGTAGTTCTATACTTAGTTTTCTGAGGTACCTCCATACTGTTTTCCATAGAGGTTGAAACAATTTACATTCTGGGTGCCCTTTTGTCTACCTCCTCTCCAGCATTTGTTATTTGTAGACTTATTAATGATAGCCGCCCTGACTGGTGTGAGGTGATACTTTACTGCAGTTTTGGTTTCTCTAACAATTAGTGATGCTGAGTGTTTTTTCACGTGTCTGTTGGCCATCTGTATCTTTTCTTTGGAGAAATGTCTTCTCAGGACTTCTGCCCATTTTTCCACTGGATTGTCTGCTTATTTGCTGTTGAGTTGTATAAGCTATTTGTTTATTTTGGAGATTAAGTCCTTGTTAGTTGCATCATTTGCAACTATTTTCTCACATTCCATAGGTTGCCTTTATTTTTGTTTTTACGGTTTCCTTTGCTGTGCAAAAGCTTGTCAGTTTGATTAGGTCTCATTGGTTTATTTTTGCTTTTTATTTCTGTTGCTTTGGGAGACTGACCTGAGAAAATATTCATAAGGTTGATGTCAGAGAATGTTTTGCCTGTGTTCTCTTCCAGGAGTTCGATGGTGTCTTGTCTTATATTTAAGTCTTTAAGCCATTTTGGGTTTATTTTTGTGCATGGTGTGAGGGTGTGTTCTAGTTTCACTGACTAACATGCAGCTATCCACTTTTACCGGCACCACTTGCTGAAGAGATGGTTTTTTCCCCCATTTTATATTCTTGCCTCCTTTGTCAAAAATTAATTGACCATAGAGTTTATTTCTGGGTTCTCTATTCTGTTCCATTGGTCCGTATGTCTGTTTTTTTGTACCAGTACCACACTGTCTTGATTACTGTGGCTTTGTAATATTGCCTGAAGTCTGGGAGAGTTATGCCTCCTGCTTGCTTCCCCCTACCCCTTAGGATTGCTTTGGCAATTCTGGGTCTTTTTTGGTTCCATATAAATTTTCGGATTGTTTGTTCAAGTTCTGTAAAAAATGTAATGGGTACTTTGATAGGGATTGCATTAAATCTGTAGATTGCTTTGGGTAGTATGGCTATTTTAACAATAGCAATTCTTGGAGTTCCTATTGTGGCTCTGCGGAAATTGATCTGACTAGTATCCATGAGGATGTAGGTTCAATCTGAGGCCTCGCTCAGTGGGTTAAGGGTCTGGCGTTGCCATGAGCTGTGATGTAGGTCAGCTTGGAGCTGGCATTGCTGTGGCTGTAACATAGGCCAGCAGCAACAGCTCCGATTCGATCCCTAGCCTGGAAACCTCCATATGTGGTGGGTGTGGCCCTAAAAAAAAAAAAAAATCAAAAAGCACCAAAAAAACCAAAAAAATAAAACAATAATAATTCTTCCAATCCAGGAGTATGGAGTAACTTTCCATTTCTTTGACTCCTATTTAATTTCCTTGATTAAATAGTTCTAAGTAGTTAAGTGTTTCACCTCCATGGTCAGGTTTATTCCCAGGTATTCAATTTGTTGGTGTGTCGTTTTAAAATATATTGTATTTTTATATTCCTTTTCTAATATTTCTTGTTAGTATACAAAAATGCAACCGATTTCTGAATGTTAATCTTGTATCCTGCTACTTGCTGAGTTCATTGATCAATTTGAGTAGTTTTTGTGTGAGTCCTTAGGTTTTTCTATATATTATCATGCCAACTGCATGGAGTTGACAATTCTACCTCTTCTCTTCCAATTTGGATACCTTTTATTTCTTTTCTTTGCTTGATTGCTGTGGCTAGGACTTCCATGTTGAATATCAGTGGTGAGAGTGGGCATCTCTGTCTTTTTCCAGATTTTTGAGGGAAGGCTTTCAGCTTTTCTCTGTTGTTTTATATTTATATTTTCTGTTTATATTGGCTGTGGGTTTGTCATAAATGGCTTTGACTATGTTATGGTATGTTCCCTCTATACCCACTCTGGTAAGAGTTTTTATCATGAATGGATGGTAGATTTCGTCAAATGCTTTTTCTGCATCTATTCAGAGTATGATGTACTTTTGACTTCTCTTTTGTTAATGTAGTGGATGACATTCATTGACTTCCACATGTATAACCATCCTTATAAACCTTGGGATGAGTCCCACTTGGTCGTGGTATACAATCTTTCTTATGTACTGTTGGATTTGGTTAGCTAAATTTTTTTTTGAGAATTTTTGCATCTGCATTCATCAAAGATATTGGCCTATAATTTTCTTTTTTGGTAGTATCTTTGTCTGGTTTTGGTATTAGGGTGATGGTGGCTTCACAGAATGTCTATGGAAAAGCTTAAGAAGGATGGGTATATGTTCTTCGTATGCTTGGTAGAATTTGCCTGTGAAGCCATACGGTCCTGGACTTTTATTTGTAGGGAGTGTTTTTATTACATATACAATTTCATTTCTAGTGACTGTTCAATTAATCTATTTCTTCTTGATTTGGCTTTGGCGGCTGTATGTCACCAGAAAGCTGTCCATTTTTTCTGGGTTGTCCAATGTGTTGGCCTATAATTGTTCATATTACTCTCATTTATTTTTGTATTTCTGCAGTCTCTGTTGAGATTTCTCCTTTTTCATTTCTTATTTGAGTTCTTTCTCTCTTCTTCTTCTTGATGAGTTTGGTCAGAGGTTTGTCAATTTTGTTTAGCTGTTCAAAAAACCAGCTCTTGGTTTTATTGATTTTTTTCCTACTGTCTTTATTGAGTTCCTCTCTGATCTTTATGATTTTCTTCCTTCTGCTGACTTTAGGTTTTGTTTGTTCTTCTTTTTCTAATTCTTTTAGGTGGGCCGTTACGTTGTTGATTTGAGAGTTTTCTTCTTTTCCAAGGAAGGCCTATATGCTTTTGCACCGTCTTATAGATTTGGAATGGTTGTGTTTTCATTATCATTTGTCTTGAGGTATTTTAATTTCCCTTTTGAATTCCTCATTGACCCATTGGTTTTTTAGTAGCATGTTGTTTATTCTCCATGTAGCCAATTTTTTCTCATTTCTTTTCCTATCGTCGATTTCTAGTTTCATACCATTGTGGTCAGAGAAGATGCTTGAAATAATTTTTATACTCTTAAATTTATTGAGGTTCGTTTTGTGCCCCAGTATGTGGTTAATCCTTGAGAATGTTTCATGTGCACTTGAAAAGAATGCATATTTGGATTTTTTTGGATGTAATGTCCTGAAAATATCAATGAAGTCTAACTTTTCTACTGTGTCATTTAGGATCTCTGTTGCCTTACTGATTTTCTGTCTAGAGGATCTGTCTGTTGATGTGAGTGGTGTGTTGAAGTCTCCTACTATTACTGTATTCCCATCAATTTCTCCTTTTATGTCTGTTAGTGTTTGTTGTATGTATTTGGGTGCTCCTATATTAGGGGCATATATACTGACAATTTTAATATCCTCTTCTTGAATGGATCCTTTTAACATTAAATAGTGTCCTTCTTTGTCTTTATGGCCATTGCTTTAAAGGATATTTTGTCTGATATGAGTATTGCAACTCCTGCTTTCCTGTTTTTTTCATTCACATGGAATATCTTTTTCCACCCCCTCACTTTCAATTTACATGTGTCCTTTACCCTAAGGTGAGTCTCCTGCAGGCAGCATATTGTAGGTTCTTGTTTTTAATCCAGTCTGTCACTCTATGTCTTTTGATTGGAGCATTCAGTCCATTGACATTTGAAGTAATTACTGATAAATATGTATTTATTGCCATTTTAAACCTTGTTTTCCAGTTGATTCTATCCTTCTCCTTTGTTCCTTTCTTTTTTTGGTTGAATTATTTCCTTTTATTTTATGCTTGTGTCCTCTTCTTTTTTGGTTTTTGTAAATTCTTTGGTTTTGATTTGTGTTTGTCCTCTTTTTCAAGTATGTTAATCCCTTCCTATTCCTGCCTGTTTTAGCCTGAGAGTCATATAGGGTCAAACACATTCTAAAAAAAAAAAAAAAAAGAGTCTAGAGCTTCTTACTTTCCTTCTCCACATCTTATGATTTTAAGTTCCTTTTTTCTTTTTTTAAATCATCTTCATGTTTATCCTTCTGCTGTTCCTTGTGTTATTGTCACTTTTACAATAGGCTTCTTTTAGATCTGTATACTGCCTTGTGTAAGTGACTACTTTCTTTTTTTTTTTTTTTTTTTTCCTTTTTGTCTTTTTAGGGCTGCACCTGTGGCATATGGAGGTTCCCAGGCTAGGGGTCTAATTGGAGCTGTAGCTACTGGCCTACACCACAGTCATAGCAACGCCAGATCCAAGCCACGTCTGCAACCTACACCACAGCTTACAGCAGCTCAGAATCCTTGACCCTCTGAGCGAGGCCAGGGATTGAACCTGCAACCTCTTGGTTCCTAGTCGGATTGTTTCCACTGCACCATGCTTGAAACGCCTAAGTGATTACTTTCTGAGATTCCTCCATCCTATTTCTTCTTCTTTTTTATTTAGAGGAGAACTTTCAGTATTTCTTTTACAATGGGTTTGTACTCTGCTATATTCTTTTAGTTGCTATTTGCTGGAGAAATTCTTTATTTCTCCTATTTTAAATGATATTCTTGATGTGTAGAGTATTTTAGACTGCAAAATTTTCCCTTTATAACTCTGAATATACCTTGCCACTTTCTTCTGGCCTATAGTATTTCTGTGGAGAAATCAGCTGATAAACTTAGAGGAGTTCCCTTATCATTAATTCTTTGTTTTTCTCTTGCTGCCTTTAGAATCCTCTATCTTTAACTTCTGCCATTTTTATTACAATATGTCTTGGTGTGGGTCTGTTTGGGTTCAACTTGTTTGGGGCCCACTGTGCTTCCTGTATCTTGATAACTGTTTCCTTTAGATTTGGAAAGTTTTCACCCATAATTTCTTCAAATATATTTTCTATCCCCTTTTCTTTTTCTTCTTCTGGAATCTCTATTATGTGTAGTTTGACCCATTTTATTATCCCATATATCTCTTATAGTGCTCTCACTTTATTTTTTTCATTTGGCTGTCCTGATTGGGTGATTTCCCTTATTCTATCTTCCAAGTCACTAATTCGTTCCTCTGAATTATTCATTCTGCTCTTCAGTGCCTTTAACTCAGCTTGCACCTCTGCAAATTAATTTTCTAATTTTTCTTCACTTCTTATAGTTTATAATTCTTTCTAAAGAAATATGCATTACTGTTCATATCTACTCTTAATTCCTTCAGTATTTTCATTATCTCCTTTTTGAACTTGGTGTCTTTTAAACTGCAGAGGTCTGTTTCACTGTTCATGCCTTCAGGGGAATTCTCTGTTCTTTTAAATGGGAGTGGTTCCTGAGCTTCTTCATTTTGCTTATTATTTTTCTTATTCTGTGAATTTAGGGAAAACAACCACTACAGTCTTAGAGGGCTATTTTTATGCAGAGTACCCATGGGTATTTTGGCAGAGTTTATTATTGTTACTATTATTATTTTGGTATGAGGGTTGCTTTTGGTTTGGATGTCAAACATTTGGTTTGGATGTCAATTATTACTTTGGTATGAGGGCTGCATATACACTGTCTCTTTCCTCAGTGTGTGTAGGCTGTTATCCATGTGTTGGTGTATGGGCTGCAGTTGCTTCCAGGGAGATGAAGGCAATGGGCCAGGCTAGTAGACAGTGCCTGGTTGCTGAGCCCTTGACAGTGGCCTGGACCCATGGGGAGGTGGTGCAGCCTGCTCCTGATTTCAGGGCCCTGGAAGTGGCAGTGACCCTCAGACAGGTGTACATGGAACCCAGAGCATTTGGCAGTGGCAACAGCAGGGCGTGTGTATTCCCAGGGGAGTAAGAGCAACAATAGGTGAAGCTCAGTTACAGTTCGCTCCTCTGTGCCCACCTCTGAGGTGACTGGGACTGCAGGTGGTGTCTGTTCAAGGACCCCTAGTGGGTGGTGGGCCATGCCCACCTCTGGAGTCTAAGATGGCTGTGGTGGTTTGCCCCTGCTGCCCTCAGTCCACCCAAGAGGCACCCAGCTGCCCATAGCCTGCATAAGAGGTGCCCTGCTGCCGGAGAACCTGAGAGTGCACTGAGAAAGATATTCCTATGGTGGTCTGCCCTTCCTCCTCTGGCCCTCCCCAACTCTGGTGCCTTGCTCTTCCTGTGGGCCCAGGCCTCCTCCCATGCTCTGTCAGCTGTGGTGTTCTGTTCCCTTGCCCATGGTGCACCACTCCCTAGCCCCTCAGGCTGTCTCTACACAGCCAATCCTAGTCTTCTCCCCAGAACTGACCTCTGGAGCCTGAGTCTCAGAGCCCATCCCCCAGCCGATGTCTCAGGCTATGGTATCTGGGGGCAATGGTGCGGCCGGTTTGTTTGGCTCTCTCTCTCTGCTTTGCCCTCCTCAGTCCACTTTTCTCTGAGTGCCCTCCTGCTGCACTTTTCTCTGAGGCTTTCAGGTCCCTCCGTCTTGGCTGATCTCCCTGTCAGTTAGGTGGCTTCCCAGGGTTCAGGTCCCTTTCCTCTTTTACAGCTACTTCTCAGGAGTGCTGGACCCATCCTGATTGCTTTTTTCTCTCTCTTCTCTCTTTTTTTCCTTTTGTTCTACACAGTTATGTGGAGGGTTTCTTGCTCTTTATAGAGGCTTAGGGTCTTTTGCCAGCATTTCATAGATATTCTGTGCAGATCATTCTACACGAAGATGGTTTTTTTTTTTGATGTGTGTGGGAGAAGATAAGCACCATGTTTTACTCCTCTGCCATCTTGATTCCATGCCCATTTTCTCTTTTTTAATGAAAGAAATAATCTTTCCCACTACATATGCCTAATTATAACAAAAAGTAAACAAATAAATTCAAATAATTATTTATTTGTTCTTACTTATACTTCTAAAATTTGGCTCTTGGTTACCAATTTAAAAAAAAGCACATCATGCATATTCTAATAATGAAATTCTAAAATCTATACAATGGTATATTTTAAATTATAGTCATTCATGATACTGGGTTTCTATAAAATCCAAATCCAGAAAATTGAGATTTTATAGGTAATTATTTTACTTAAAAAATTGTCATCTACAAAACAACATACTTATCAAAAAAAAAATCAGAGTAATATCCTCTAATCATTTCATAAAAAATGAATTAAGATAAATTAAGAGTATGACAAACCAAAACATCAACCAAATCAAATTCCAGTCTTAATTGCTTAAATGTGCTAATTTTCCATTATCTAATGGTCAATCCTCACTGTTCTTACCCAAATGTATTTTTGTATTCTTAAAAGTTAATTTTTAAATTTCAAAATTATTCCTTATTATTACATTGGCATTTACACTTCATTTTTATACTAATGTTGCATTTTTAAGTACTGTAGTGGTACAGGATAAACATAATTTCAATATCACCTACTCACAGAAACTAAAAATATGAGTTAAAAACACAGAGACTGCCACTAAATGAAAGCAATGTAAATAAAAATCCAAATTAATCATAAAAGCCATCTTTGTTAATGCACAGAATTCTTTTAACACATTAATACATGGGTTCTTCAAATACACACAGCAAGTGGGTACTGTGGGAGGTGGCTGGCCATGGCACCAAGTCATGACCAGTGTCCTTGCTCAGGACAGAGAGGGTAGGGTAGATATGATTCCAGCCCTTCCTCAATTCTACCAGTCTGTCCTCTGCATTATTTACAAAGCATATTTTTTCATCCTACACTTGCCATCCTTTTTGTAGTTGAGCTTTTTTTTTCCCTTCTCCCTCCTTTGAAGGGCCTTAAAAATCCAGATTAAGAGTACCATTAGTTTTCCTATAATGTTCATGTACAAGTGTTGTTCCTATGCAATTCAGCTATTAGGGAAAAACCTTGAGCATCAAATAAATTCTGCATTTGTTGCATGATCTCATACATGGGAAATTCTAGGTGAGTGCAGAAGTCTGTACCCAACCATCCACATGTAATAATACAAGTTTCTGGAGTTCCCGTCATGGTGCAGTGGTTAATGAGCCGGACTAGGATTCATGAGGACACGGTTCGATCCCTGGCCTCGCTCAGTGGGTTAAGGATCCAGCGTTGCTGTAAGCTGTGGTGTAGGTCGAAGACGCAGCTTGGATCTGGTGTTTCTGTGGCTGTGGTGTAGAATAGTGGCTACAGCTCCGATTTGAACCCTAGCCTGGGAACCTCCATGTGCCGCAGGTGTAACCCTGAAAAGACAAAAACAACAATAACAATGACAACAAAAAAAAGTTTCCATTTAATTTCGCATCTCCCTATTTCCAACACTTCCCATTAACTCAAGCTGAAACCCTTCCAATGTCCATTTCCACCTGTAAACTGCAAGTCTTTTTCAAAGCAAAGTGTATTTGCAGTGTTTTTGCATTCTCTAAGCATTTAACATGTGTGAACTGTGCAACCACTTTCATTAGGTCCCTATCTTTATTTCCATCTGACACTAGTGAAGTTTTCCCAAAAAATTTTAATTGAAATACAGGTAATTCACAATGTTGTATTAGTTTCAAATGTACAGCAAAGGGATTCAGTTATACTTTTTTGTTCAGATTCTTTTCCACTACAGATTATTACAAGATATTGAATATAGTGCTGTACAGTAGGTCTTTTTGTCTTTATTTTACACAGAGTAGTGTGTGTATGTTAATTCCAGATTCCTAATTTACCCCCCAACCTCTAACTAATGAAGTTTTTGAGTCCTGTGCTCCTACACCCATTTTCCACAAAGGCCCCATACTTTTTCATTGTCCAATTTTGCATAGGGAGATGATTTTTAGGAACATACTTCTATGTTATAGCAAAAGCGACTGTACTACCAAATTATGAACTAACATACCTCTGTGCTACTAAAAATGCATTTGAAACTTTACTAGACAAGGTGTTACTTTAAAAATCCTTACCAGAGATTTTACGCTCTTTATGACGAAAAGGAAAAATTGGAACAATATGGTTTCAAATAAATTTGTGTTCCTAGAAAAATCCTTATAAAGAAGGGATAAAATTCAGGTCTTGATATAAAACATCCTTATAGTCACAGAACAAACTAAGTCCTGTCTTGTCTCTGAACTTACTGTGGCATAGGAGGAAGCCCAAACTTCTAAATATGATGCCAGGTGCTCACTTCCACCTAACTTTTACTTCCAGACTTCTGTCTGTGATGGTTTAATGTGTACATGTTGGCCAGTGGTTTTCAACTGGGAATGATTTTATTTCCCAGGGGACACCTGAAAATGTCTGGAAATATTCTGAAGCTCACACCTAGGGCTGGTAGAGGCCAGGACACTGCTAAATATCTTACGATGAATAGGAAAAGAAAGCCGTTCACATGAAAGAAGTATCCAGCCCCAAATATCAATAGTGCTGAGGTTGATAAACCCCACACTAGATCCTCATAGCCCTCTAACAATTAACTCTACCAATAAACCATGCTGATTATTTCTCTGTGTTCCAGTTTTCCTCTAGAAACAAGAGAAGCAGCAGTTGAGAGCACAGGTTCTGGAATCAGACTACTTAGCTTGAAATCTCCACTCCTCCTCTCACTACCTAGGTGATCTTAGGCAAGTTACACACCTTAATTCACTAATAGTAGCTATGTCACAGGTTGTTAGTTTATTTATTTTTTTTTTTTTCAGAACGTTTCTAGACACTGGGGATGAACTAAACATAAGCATCCTTGACTTCACTGAAGTTACTTTCTAGTGGAGATGTTTATGAAGATTAAAAGTATAGGAGCTCCTGTTGTGGCTCAGTGGTTAACGAATCCGACTATGAACCATGAGGTTGCGGGTTTGGTCCTTGGCCTCACTCAGTGGGTTGAGGATCCGGCATTGCCATGAGCTGTGGTGTAGGACGCAGACAGCTCGGATCCTGTGTTGCTGTGCCTGTGGTGTAGGCCGGCGGCTGTAGCTTCATTGGACCCCTAGCCTGGGAGCTTCCATGTGCCACAGATGCAGCCCTGGAAAAGACAAAAAAAAAAAAAAAGAGTAAAAGTATAAACATGGCCTAGAACAGAATTAGCCTGACAATTGTTTCCTTTTATTATGAATTACTTTGAGCACCTGTTGTTGTCACTAGACTACTGTTAGTCACCCGTTTAAATAGACAGTTCAAATGAGCACCTATCCAAAAAACTGTTTAGAACTCATCTATTTATTGTAAAAGAATAAAGTTGTGATCTCTCTTGGTTTTCATGCTTCTGGTCAAGATAACTGCCTCTAATGTGTCAGAAAGAAAGTAGAGGAGATAAGCAATTCTAATATAATAGACTCACAGCAAGATTATCAGTTGTTTTTTGATGCAGTATTTGAGAAGGTTTTTAAATAGTGACAAACAACACTTAAAAAAAGAGAAATGGACTCTGCTATTCTGGAGAGTTCAGGACTGAAGGAAATAGGTCATACCAACTAGCTCAATCTGAGGATCATGTGCTCTCAAAGGCCCAGATAAAAAGGACTGAATCAATGCCCTTTTTAGAAAAGATATCAAGAAATTGACAAATAGCAACACAAATTGCTTGTTCTTTGGCATTATGCCTTCTTCACTATTTATTACTGGACATTTAATCATTTAGTGTAACCAGAAGAACAAATGAAAGATCTGCTTATTTCCAGTCCCTATGGGATGGTTTCGTTCGATAATAATTTAGTTTTAAAAGATCTTAAGATGAATAAATCAGTGTGTATACAAAATGGTATAGTCCCATCAGATAATATAAAAAACAAATTACAAATGACATGTCTACTGGAGATGGGAAAGAAATTCACTATTCTCCCTTATTCTTTTTCAGATCTTATTGTGAACCAAATACTGCATCATGGAGGTAACCGTACCAGAAAGTCTGGGCAAAGGTGTGCCATTTTAAGCAGTTCTGAGCTTCCCGGCACTCTACATAAAGAGAAAGCTGATAAACTACACAGCTCCTAGAATCTATTTGTGGAAACAGAGTAAGTTAGTGGATTAGAATCAATGCTATATAAGAAGAGTAACTTAGACTGGAGGGCAGGACTCTGAAGACTGAGGATGCTGATGTTTGTGTCCCTTTCCAGGCTGCTGGAGCGAGACATTTTTTGGTGTAGTCTACACTACTAGCCTGCTTTCAGCAGAAGACTTATGAGGGAGGATGCCAAGCAATGACATCGCCAAGGAAACAACCCTCATACATCAAACAGAGGTATAAAATGCACATTTCAAACATAAACCTCAATAAAAGTATGGGTTTAGAAAAAGGAAAAAAGGTGTCTGTGATTATAGTGTTTATATTGTTTAGTATAAGGATAAAAGTCAGGAACACTGAAAGAACTATTTCATTCTTAATGGAGTGTCATTTAAAAAATGAAAGTATTGGAGTTCTTGTCACGGCTCAGTGGAAACGAATCTGACTAGCATCCCTGAGGATACAGGTTCGATCCCTGGCCTTGCTCAGTGGGTTAAAGATCCAGCATTGCTGGATCACAGATGCGGCTCAGATCCAGAGTTGCTATGGCTGTGCCACAGGCCAGTAGCTATAGCTCTGATTTGACCCCTAGCCTGGGAACCTCCATATGTCACGGGTGTGGCCCTAAAAAGACAAAAATTAAAATTAAAATTAAAAAAAGGTATTTAACACAATTAACTATGAACTGACAAATGAAATCTGGTTTTAAAACTGGTTCTCCAACAACAATCAGGCCAAGACTCTGCAACCTTTTGAGTGTGAAATGTAAATTTTATAAAAGATATTTACATGTAGATAGAATACCTGCACTCCCCAAATGGCAGCTGTGGTCTTAAGTATCACATGCATACCACAGAGTACAGAGGAAAAGAAAAATCTCTACTTACATATCCCGTTGCAAGAAGTTTCAAGACTTCCTGGCCATCCCTGTCTAGACTCTTGTCAGCCAGACACATGTGTCTAGGCATAATTCAACCAAGAGTAAGTGAACTCACATCATTCAGGATTCAGGATTTTGTCTGTGGCTCACAGAGAGTGAATAAAATGAGTATATGTTACTATAGCAAGGAAGAAGGGCAAGAGAAAGGCTATTAGCTAAGGACACATAGTATATTCAAAACTAGAGTTTCCTGCTCTGCCTGATCAAAGAGAAAAACACTTTACCAGCTTCTTCTTTGGGGACGTTTTGGGGAGGTAAAGAGGGTGATTTAACCTGAATTTTAAAAACTCTAATTGTCACACTCTGGAAAAAACCATTTTCCTCTTTACCTAATTAAATAATTTTAAACTTGTGGTATAACTGATACATAACATTTTATTAGTTTCAGGTATATAGGGTTACGATTCAGTATTTGTATATATTGTGAAACCATCACCACAATAAATCTAGTTAATAGTTAACATCAGTCACCACACATAGTTACAATTTTTTTTTCCTGGTGATAATTTTAAAGATTTTAAACAACTTTCAAATATGCAAAACAGTATTATTATCTATAGTCATCATGGTGTACATTACATCTACATGATTTATTTAACACTGGAAATTTGTACCTTTTAACTTCTGTCACCCATTTCACCTTCCCTACCCCTTGCCCCACCTCTGGCAACCATCAATCTGTTGTTATCTATAAGCTCACTCTCTCTCCTTTTTTTTTTTTTTTTTTTTTTTGCTTTTTAAGGCCACACCTGAGGCATATGGAAGTTCCCAGGATAGGAGTTGAATTGGAGCTACAGCTGCGAGCCTATGCCACAGCCACAGCCACACCAGATCCAAGCCACGTCTGCAACCTACACCACAGCTCATAGCAACGTTGGATCCTTAACCACTGAGCAAGGTCAGGGATCAAATCTGCATCCTCATGGATCCTAGTGGGATTCGTTACTGCTAAGCCATGACGGGAACTCCTCTCTCTCTCTCTCTTTTTTTTTTTTTAGAGATTCTGCACATGAGATCATGTAGTAATAGTATTTATTTTTCTCAGTCTGACTTATTTCACTTGGCATAATGATTCAAGGTCCATCCATGTTGTCACCAATGGCTACACACACACACACACACACAGAGTACATTTTCCTTATCCATTCATCCACTGATGGACACTTAGGTTGTTTCCACATCTTGGACATTATAAATGCTGCAATGAAGGTGGGGACGGAAGGCAGTGCAAATAGCTTTTCGAGTTAAGTGTTTTTGTTTCTTTTGGATAAATACCCAGAAGTGGGACTGCTGCATTACATGGTAGTTTTTAATTTTTTGAGGACCCCGTATACTGTTTTCCACAGTGGTAACTCACTGTGGCTTTGACTTGCATTTCCCCGATGCTTAGTCATGTTGAGCACATTTTCATGTGCCCGTTGACCACCTCTATGTCTTCTTCGGAAAAATGTCTATTCAGACCCACTCCCCCCACCTAGCAGCTGTGACATATGGAAGTTCCCAGGCCAGGGGTTGAATTGGAGCTGCAACTGCAGGCCTACACCACAGCCACAGCAACACCAGATCTAAGCCACACCTGCGACCTACACTACAGCTTTTGGCAATATCAGATCCTTAACTCACACAGTGAGGCCAGGAATTGAACCTGCAACCTCACAGAGACTATGTCAAGTCCTTAACACACTGAGCCACAATGGGAACTCCTGCCTTTAAAAAATTGTTTTCCAGTGAGTTGTATGAGTTCCTTACATATTTTTGATACTACCTCTTATCAGATATATGATTTGCAAATATTTTCTCCCATTAGGTAGGTTGTTATTTCATTTTGTTGATGGTTTCTTCTGTTGTGCAGAAGTTTTTTTAGTTTAATGTAGTCCCACTTGTCTATTTTAACTTTTGTGCCTTTGCCTTCATTGTTAGAAAAAAACTTTTTTTAATGTTTAAAAAATTTTGTTTAATGTTAACTATGTACTGGCTACTTCTTATATTGCAATTCTCTCCAATGGGAGTACTTGTTTTTGCGGTTTTTAAAAAATAATACCAGTGTTTCATGAGTAACTCCAATGACTGTTTTACTACAAAATCCATTCTGTTTTTTAAATTAAGAAATAAATATTGAAATTGCTATTAACATTGTTGGCAACAGCCAGTAAGTCTTCTACGTGATATATTAGACAAAGCAAATTTTATCAGGTAATGTCTTATATGTACATCCATGGCAAGAAGGTTGAAAATTTATTCACTATGCGCACACCCAAAACATGTATTTTAGAAAACTGTCCCACAGATGAGATTCAGCTGCAAACACACTTGTATGTTTTCTCAGAATCAAGAGAGAAAGAAGGATTTAATTTAGCCTATGAAAAATTGGATATCATCATGGTTTGGCAATTCTTCCTGCAACTTTGGTAACGAAGCCACTCTCATGACTTGGACTTTTACAAGGGCCCGGTCCACAAAAGCTGCCATATGCTCACAAGGCTGTAAGACTAGAATAAGCCAGAGAGAGGTGAGAACAATGGAAGCGATTTTATTTCTCAAATTTAGGTAGAAAACCATCCAGCAAACAGCTCAGATGAATACTTACACCTCTTTTCAATATCCTTCCTCTCCAACCAAAAAGTATTGTACATTCTCCGTTTGGCCTTGGTTTCACTACACTACCAGACAATTATACTTTTCAGCTTGTTTTAAAATCACAGAGCTTTTATCAATAAAAATCCTAACACTGTACTGCATCACTCTGAGACTCAGTCTCAAATTAGGTCTAAACATCAGGTTTGTAGCAATTGTTAAATATTATTTTATTTATTCATTATTAATCAGTTGGTTCTATGATGGTCCAGAGCAATTTTTAAAATATCGTTAAATGTAAAGTTGATTAATGTCTTACACAGATAACTATTTAAATTTATTTTCCTTTTAACAAAAAGAAGAAAATGTTATGTTGAAATCTGACTCCGACAATGACTGTTTCTGCAATTTATTTTTAAACTGAAAATATGCTGGCATGGAAAATTATGCCTACAATTAAAGGCAGTGTTTTATGAACAAAAGAAATCACTGGAAGTGCCACATGCCTTGTCTTGAGAGAAACCAAATTCTTGAGCCTTAGTTATGTGAAGAAATAACCACAGAGTTAGCAATCTAAAAGATTGTAATTTTTTTTCTTTGCAAAACATCTAAAGTATATATTTCTTTTCCCTACATTTAGTTCTAAATGCCATTTGCCTTTAACTTAGAACTAACTGCTTCCAGACATCCTGCTCAAACCTCAGTGATTCATTTATCCACATCTACAAATTCGCCTTAAAGTCTTAACCCCTTCTATTCTATTCTTTCTTCTCTCATCATTCAGATCATTTCAGATTTATTGGGGAAACAAAGGACGCATCAGGTGTGAACATTCACTGATCCTCACTCTCAACAACAAATATTAAAACCACTGCCTAAACAGGAGCCATCACTTGACCTCACACTGAGTGCTGTTCATACAGTCCCCTGTCCCACACTGCACTGGAAACTGTAATCAATCCTCACACAGACCCTCTGAGGTATGGATGACTATCTTCACTTTACACTAAATAAACTGTGGCTCACAGCATTTAACAGAGTCAGAAGTCACACGGAGACTGGCCCCCAAGGCTTGAAGCTGTGCCCTTTTCAGTCCCTGCACCCCCCACCTTTCCCACCTACCCCCACCTCTCAATACTGCCCCTTCCTTGACTCTTATCATAGCCACAGGGACCTTCCAGTTCTGCCCTACATCGTTTCCCAGGCTTCTGCTCAAGGGTACCACAACACAACACATCACAATACTATCCTTTCCTGGGAGGTCCTTCCCTCTCTCACAGACTGGCCATGCAGCCCACCCAACCTCCTCACCCCGCCACTCTGTCTCTGCCTACATCACTCCAAGACTATTTCTTTCCTCTTCTTTTTCTGAACACGCCCACGGCACGCGGAAGTACCTGGGCCTGGGATTGAACCCACACCACAGCAGTGACCTGAGCCTCAACAGTGACAATACCAGGTCCTTAACCCACTGAGCCACAGGGGAACTACTCCCAAGAGTATTTCTAGCTAAAGCACAGTAATGAAACCTTTTTTAATTCCATTTTAATTTTAAACCCAGTATTTCTTTTCTCTCTTCTTACTCTCTAAAGCTTTGCAATCATTTTCCTCTCTTAGCTGCTCAGACATTTTCACAACATAATTGTAAATGTAACCTCACATTTCCCTGATTATAATACGTACCAAAGAATTTGAGGACAAATAACAACAGTACTAAAGAACAGGTTTACAAAAGCACCCAACAGGGTTTTACAAAAGAACCGCCCAAACTTTGCTTTTCCCAGTGGGAAAATATGAGTATGATGTAACGTTGCAGTACAAGGATCAAAGCATTATATAGACTAGAAACAAAACAAACAAAAAAATTTAAAAATTCAAAATATGAGAATCATATACAAATTCATCTGTTTCTTGTATTTACAGATAATTTCTAAATCATATTCTGAAAAAATCTTTTTGAATAAAAACCAACACACTCATTTAGAATCTACAAAATACACTTTACAATAGATTTTAAATAATTTTGAAAGCAATGCAGGAATAGTTCAATTAACATTATGCTCGTTACAAACAAAATGTACCCAGCATGTTAATAATTGTTACCATCCTGAGTGTTATGGTACATGTATATTTTAGATCACTTAATAAATTACACTATAAACAAAAATGCTTAAAATAACTTAGATAATGCTTTTACTTGTAAGGCATCTGAGTTAGTCTTCAGAAGCTTTTAAATGGGAAGGTTAAATGACACTTTGTGATTATAACAGAAACATGGCTGTTAGAATGTACATGCTAATCCACTAGAGTAATTTTCTGTCAAGCACTCAAGAATCAAGTAACAATTCTGGTGGCTACCCAGAAATCACCCTATGCAAGCCGACAGCTAATGGCATTTCTGTCACTGCCTTAGTCCAGGCATTTTTGTCTCCAAGACTCTTTCTCCCTCCCCCCTTTTTTGGCTGCTCCGTGGTATACGGAGTTCTGGGCCAGAGATCAGATCTGAGCCGCAACTGCGACCTAAGCTGCAGCTGTGGCAACGCTGGATCCTTAACCCACTGTGCCTGGCTGGGGATCGAACATGCATCCCAGCACTCCCAAGACACTGCAATCCCGTTACACCACAGCAGGAACTCCTGTCTCCAAGACTCTTAACAGCATCCAAATCCATCTCATTTTAATCAGGATATCTCCCATTTACACCATCCTCACTGAGCCTTAACTTCTTGTAAAATGGGAGTCAAAACCAAAACAAGAAATCTTATCCCATAGGATAAGGATAAGAAAGGATCAAGCATCTGGTAGCACCAACATACCTTACTTAAAAAAGCCCTCTCTAAATAATAGCTAAACTTGAATGTGCCAGCAGAGTTAGATTTCCTGAAAAGAAGTAAAATTATGTTACGCCCTTGGTTTAAAAAGTTGCTGGCTCTCTGCCCTATCTTTAATGTGAAGTACAATGGTTTGCATAAAACTATAATTTAACGAATGAGGAACCTGATAATTTGATCTAAGGTTAAAGTTTACTGTTGAATGATTTATGTAAAAAGACTTGTAAAACCATACAACAGAATAAAAATGATCATAGGGTATATTTTAGTGGTTTCAAAGAATACTTACTTGAAAAATTAGAGTCACTTGTATAAAAAAATATTAATTACAAAAGTCTAATGGCGTTTCAAAATAAAACTAAGCAGAACTCCAACTCAGAAACATGTCAGTAGTCAGAAATATTCTTGGCATTTAAAAGCAATAATGTGGCATTAAATATATATATAACCTAGAATTTCATTAATTCAGACAACTCTACCACTCCCTAATGAACGCTAATTAGTAATGTTTTATTGTAACATGCATTATGTGGAAGTTTACTGTACCACTGGGAAGGAAGCAAACAACAAATTAGAAAATGCTGAATTTAAGCACCGTCTCTTTTGCTTTTGTGGTGGTTATACACTACTTTAAAATAAAAAGTTAATCTAATCCTAACCTACACTTAAATCACCACACAGCTGCAAAAAAGATCCAATTATTTTATTGGAGATGAAACATTCTTCCCAATGGAATCAAGCTGACAACTAAACAGTTCAATTCAAAGGAAAAAAAAATCAGTCATCATTAAATTTTACTACTCTTCATTGCATAATTTTTAGTCACTTTATTATTGCACGACCTTTATCGAAACAATCACTTTAAGAACAAGAAGGTAGGAGTTCTTTTGTGAAGCAGAGGGTTAAGGATCCGGTGTCACTGCTGCGGCATGGGTTTGATTCCTGACCTGGGAATTTTCACAGGCTGCAGGCACAGCCCAAACAAACAAACCGCACAAACACACAAAAAGGTAATTAAGTCAAATGATATTTCTACGCCAAAAAGAGAATGTGTTAAAAGAAATGGTACCCTCTTTCAAAATGGCTATATTTTTGTGTAATTTGCACTCATTCCATATGAGACAGCCTTAATAACCTTACACATAAGCAAACAGGAAGAGTAATAGAAGCAAGAATGAAATATGAAGGGGAGGCAGATAAGGGACTGATCTTGCTTGGAAAGGGGAAGAGCAAGGAAGGTGGCAGAGAAGTGGCTGCCATTTGAGCTGAGCCTCTATGGATCAACAGGAGTATTCGGATGTGGCCAGTTTGTGCTAGACTGAAGAGGGGGGACACAGAAAGGAGGCTGAAAAGGTCTAGGCTTTGAGTGACAGTATATTTGTATGTGAAAATCCTATTATAAGTTTTGAGGCAATGTATTTGCTCCACTCTTAGGTTCTCTGTCACTTCAATTTCAAAAGAATATACGTATTTTTTTAACTCTGAAAGAGTTCAAGTAATAATGCACTTGTGTGATGCACACAGCACTTTAAATAAGGTACAATTTAGTTAGCAAATCATTATCCCCAAGTACTGAGAAATTTCTCACTTACAGATGAGGCAGGAGTTTAGAAATCTGACCCAGAATAGCTGGGCAGGGCCCACTTTCCACAGCAAAGACCAGACACAGTCAGCAGAGTTGGCAACGAATGGCCACTGGAGGCCACCGTGATGGCCATATTTCACTCTGGAGATACTTCCTTCTAACGGAGTACAAGTCCACAGCATGCTATTAGTTGGTTAGATAACCAGCAGGTTTTCATTATCACAGTAAAGATGACATTCTTCTAACACAAAGATCAAGAGAGACTCCTTACTCATTTAATGTGCTTAACCAATCCATTTATTCATACTCAAATATTCATTAGGCATCTCTTAAGCACAAGGTTTTGTACTGTCCACCACTAGGAAATAAAAACATAGTGCAAGACTATATATAATAGGCTTAAAGAATACTACTCTACCCGAGCTTACTAAGCTAAATTTCAAACTTGAAGGATACCACAATTACACTTTTCCATCAGATTTCCGTATTGGTGGAGAATTCCTCAAAGAGTACCCTATTCATAAGCAGACAGACAAGCACTACTTCCAGTGCTAGACTTGAGTCAGTCTTTATTGTCAATTCAGGTTATGCCCCCAACCCCACCCCCGCTCTGCTCATCCCCTCTTCTTTTCTGTTTTGCCAGATTTAATTTCCTGTTCCTACAAAAAAGTTTAAGTAGCTTCTCTTTACTTGAATGTTAGTAGCATTTAGGCCAATGACCTCTGATGTCATAATGCCTCAAAAACCTCTTTGTTTAAAATGCATATTGAATATATTCCAATTCATCATTATGACAGTAACTTACTGATTAAATTTAAAATACAGGCTATCTTAAAATTATGTTAAAATATTTTAAGTAGATTCAAGGTAAATTTTAAAGGGAATAAAAATATTAATGAATTTTCTATATACTTAAAATTTCTAGCTTTGAGGAAAATTTTTGGGAAAATTGTGAATCTTGAATTAAGGCTGCCAAGTTCAATAAAATGAACTTGAAACCCTAGTTCTATATCTCTGTGCCTCTAAATATAGAAGTGTAATGTATTAAGAGTCCTAATGAGGCAGTTACTGATATCTTTGCACATTTACATATTAAAAAGCTGATTTAGGTTCAATACCTATCTTATTCAAATATATCTACAAAGAGTCTTACTCTTTGACTGCTTCAGAAAATTGATGTGAAAATATTTAATATATTTATTAAGAACTTCTGCATTGTCTTTTCCTCAACTAGACTTACAAAGTTTAAAAAAGTGCCAATTCTTTAAGAGAAAACTTTGAAAATTTCTCTAAAAGAACTTGAAATTACAAGGCTGCTACTGAAGCTGTATCAAAAGAGTTATGTCAGAAATGACAACATCTAAGACTTTAAAGACTTCAGTTTATCTATATTAGCAGTATGACATTAAAATAATATCACTCATCCACTCAAAATGGAGGAAAAAGTTACAAACAAAAGCATACCCAACCTAGCTTACTTCTTAAACTAATGATTTCAAAACAGCTAAATCAATTTACATAGTGCAATTAATATTGCTAATAAAAAGCAATCTTTAAAGGCATGTTGCCAGTCTTTACAATCAAAGGCAGTAGTAATTTAATGACTTTAAATGCCAAAATATTGCCTATAATAAATCTCCTGCCATCATATTGCTCCTAAATTTTAGGTTAATGAGAATTCCTACTTTGAATCACATTACTAAAATAACCCCAAATAATGAAAGAATTAGATAAATAGCAGCTTCGGCTCATTGTTAATTAACTTAGACTAGTATTAATATACTTTTTAATAAACGTATTACGTAACGATGCTATTAGTATCTCCAAAGGAACTTCTGAGAATTATTCATTTAGTTCTCTTTGAGGAAGAAAAAAAAAATTAAGCCTCTCCTCTGATTAAGTTAAAAAATAAATTAAAATCTTCAGGTTTTCAAGCAATTTGCAACTACTGTGCATTTATGGAGCTTCAAGTTAAGGAGAGACCAAGAGGAAGATTACATATTAAAATGCCCAAGTCATTTGAAAACCTAACGATGTACTTACATTTCTATAGCAATACAATACTTCAATTATAAAAATATTTATAGTACATAAATCCTTTGCACTAGCTACTGTGCCTGGGCTACAAAGATTACTTACCACAGGATCATTGAGAAAAAAAGGACTACTGTTTGTTTAGCCATTAGCTATTTATTATTAATACATAAAAGTAACAAGAATTACTCACCAGGCTCCATCAAAGTCACATTTGTAAAACAGACACTCAACCACAGGAAAAACGGACCCTGGAGTGAAAATCTGACTCCACTGCTTTGTCTTTGAGCTGCTCCCAAATGAGCGCTGTGGAGAACAAGCACCAAGGAAATACACTGGGGCTGCCGGGCTGGCTTGCCACTGCTGCCAGTCTGCCACCAGACTGACGTCACGCACCAACATGTCATTGCAGCCGCAACTGAGGCAGCTTCTCCAGAAGGGTTTGTTGTGATTATGCATGCCTTCCAGCCACGAAAGTAAAATATGATTTCAATTCCCTTAAAGCTGGCATAGAGCATAGGGTAAAATACCAGCATACATAGTTGCAGGCAGCTTTGTGAAGAATGCTCAGTGAGGAGTTTTAAGTCACCTTAGCTCTAAATAGATATTTCCTGTTAAAACTGTAAGCAAACCTATTTAAATGACTCCTTTAAAAACATTTTTGTTGTTTTCTTTTTCCCAAGTTGATACATACTTATTTCAAAAATTCAGCCAATGAAAGGTATAAAGAAAGCTGAAACTGCCCAACTTCCACCACGGAGAAAGGAGAACAGCTGCACAGATTTATTAGTCACCTATTTTTTTTGCCCCACCCCCACCCCTTTTCCAGGACCACACCCAAGGCACCGCATCCCAGGCTAGGGGTCTAATCAGAGTTACAGCTGCCAGCCACAGCCACAGCCACAGCCACAGCAACACCAGATTCGAGTCGTGTTTGCAGTCTATACCACAACTCATGGCAACGCCGGATCCCTAACCCACTGAGCGAGGCCAGGGATTGAACCCACAACCTCATGGTTCCTAGTCAGATTCATTTCTGCTGCGCCATGATGAAAACTCCTATTGGTCGCTTATTATGTCAAGCACATTACAGACACATCTGAGCCTCATAACCCAATGACGTAGGTTCAGTAATTATCTCCATGAAGACACTGAGACACAGAATAGTTAGGAAACTTGCCCATGGTCATAGTGCTAACGAGTGATTGAGCAGGACTCAAATTCCAGGTAGAATATTTCCACACCCGTGCACTTGATCACTGTTATACTATCTAGCAGTAAAAATAACAGCTGTTAATCTTTTGGTGAACATCCTTTTAGATCAGTCTATAAACACACACACACACACACACACACACACACACTTATTCAATAGAAGGAAATCAAACCACTTGTTTTGCAAGCCACTTTTTTCATTCAATAATATGCCACAGATAGCTTTCCATGTCAGTAACTGTATTTCTAATTTTTCCTTTGTTGATAGTTGCTCATCACAATTACCTAAGCCTGATTCCTAGTGGACACAATTTTGCTGGTTATAAACAGTACTTAATGTATATATCACTGTCTAGACATCTTTGTGCTTTTCTGAGTTTAGCTGTGTAGGATGATAATTCTTGGAAGTGGAATGGATAGGTTAAAACAGGCACATATTTTCAGTATTTGCATGCTTGTTCCTTCAAAAAAAGGTTAACAATGTACATTTATACCTCAGTGCGTTAGATTTCTCCTTTCCCACATACTGGGTATTGACAATTATTTTTTCTCCTTTTCAAATCTAATAGAAACACATAGAAAATACAGTTCTAACTGTGTTTGTGTATGTGTTTTAACTGCAAGTCAGGTCAAACCTTTATTCACATGCTTTTTCACATAGGAGGCAGTTCGGCTTAATGGCCACAAGCATGTAGGCTGCTTTGGGGTCAGAAAACTCCAAGTTCAAGCCCAGCACTTCTTGTCAATAGTTTTCTGACCACAGGCAAGTTGCTCAGCCTCTCCATGCTTCAATTTCTTTATACAGAAAATAAAGATAACAATTTAATCCTCAGGGAATTCTTGTGAGAATTAAATGAGAAAAACCACATAACCAACTGGAACAGTGCCTACCACGTGTTTAATTAAATGTTAACTCATATTTAATGACTGACCATATTTCTTCTACATTTCACGCCCTTCATCCAAAATGGTGATTCTTAACAAGAGTATGGACACATCATTTTACAAAACATATTGTAAATGTCTTGTTAGAATGCTAATGACATAAAAATGTTCAGATATCTCACAGTGAGTTGTCTTACAACTAAATCTAGCATGTAACATAACTAGCACTAAAACACTCCTTTCATATGAAACTGCTATAACAGAAATTAAAAATAGCGTTTCAAGTTGAGAAAACAAAATTGTTTCATCATGTAGCTTGAAATACAGACACGCAAGCTGACACAGTTTGCTATAACCAGAAGGGTTTGCATATGTTTTAGAAAAGTAGTCATTCATGATCTATCCCTATTTTTTTCAGTGAAGGTTTTGCTAGTCTCAATTAGTCTCAGTTTAAACTTTTCACACTAAAAAAGAAAACAAAACCCATTCTTGAAAACATCAAAAAGAAGTCAACAAAATAACTTTTGCCATAGTTCTAAAAGCAAAGGCCCTTTTAAATGCCACAAATCATAACAAACTTTAAGCAGAATACAGGAAGGTTAAAAGGTAGGAAGCTTATTATTCCTACCTCCAACCAATTTGACCTTATGTTATGTAATAAAGTCTTCAACTGTTTACACCATCAGGATAATTAGAACAAAACACCTCAAAAAATGCACTAAGACGGAAGTTTTATATTATTCTAGCAGATCTGGTTTAGGTGTAGTCACTGTTGTATACGCTATAAAATGATCCCATCTGCAGGCAGACATTTCTGTAATAAAATTGCATCAGAACATGTCTGCAGAATCATAGTGGCATGGTGGTTCTGTGGCTGCCAGAAGAAAAGCAACAATAACGAAGCAGCAGAGGTCTGTCAAGAGACTCTGAACGATTACCAGGAATACTGAGAATTAACAAGTCAACCAGCGTTTTGTTTATGAAGTTCCCAGCACCCTGTGCTACTTCTCTAGGACCTGGAAGATGCAGGCCCTCCCTCCACTCACAGAACTTCCACAGGGAAAACACTGAGCTTGGGCAAAGAACATAAAAGAGGGAATAAGACAAGGTCCTTCCTCTCAGGGCCAAAACAGTCTGGAACTGACAGTTTAATAGGGAAGACAGAGCTGTAAACAGATCATTATAACATAACCTGATTTGCAGAGCACAGAAGAGGAAGTGGCTAAATGCCTGGGGGAATCAGGAAAAGACTTAACAAAGTACAGTAAATGACAGCTGACCTCACTATTTCAAGAGGAGATTTCAGTTAGATGTAGCAGTAATCACAAATTTAAGATGCAATCTAAACTTTACACCTACAAAAAAGTGCCTAATTAACAGAGAAACTACTCACTTTAAAGAAAAAAAAATGCACACCAATAGGGCAATTCTCACAAGTGCCTTGTATGATTCTGTCCTGCTTTTCCCCAAAGTCAGGGATGGCTAGTTTAGCTTCTTTTTTTTTTCTTCTTTTTTTCTTTTTAGGGCCGCACCCACGGCATATGGAAGTTCCCAGGCTAGGGGTCCAATCAGAGCTGTAGCTGCTGGCGTACACGACAGCCACAGGAACGTCAGATCCGAGCAGAGCCTATGACCTATACCACAGCTGGCGGCAATGCCAGATCCTCAACCAATTGAATGAGGTCAGGAATCAAACCTGCGTCCTCATGGATGCTAGTCAGATTTGCTAACTGCTAAGCCACGACCGGAACTTGTAGTTTAGCATTTCTGATTCTGCTCAAACCACATTTTTAGAAAAAGAAGCTGAGGTAGATCGTGGATGAACTGAACGGCCCATTACTTTGTTGGGGCTCATAAACCTATCTTTACATCAGTAGAGAATCCTAAATCCCAATTAATCTTGATTCTCTTTTCATGTATCTCTACGCTACAGGGCAAGAACCATGCTTCATTAAAAAGCCACAGAAAAACGTCTAGTGGGGCCTCCATGGTAATGCACTTCAGTGCAGTCGTTAGAGCTGTTTGTGATAACAACGGAGGATTCAGTTGTGACAACTTATTTCTCAGTCTCATTGTTACTTTACTTCTCAGTGGCATTTAAAACTCTTGACCACCAGGAGCTCCTGTTGTGGCTATCCATGAGGATGTGGGTTCGTTCCTGGGCTTTGCTCAGTTGGTTAAGGATCTGGTATTGCCATGAGCTGTGGTGTATGTCACAGACGTGGCTCAGATCTGGCATTGCTATGGATGTGGTGTAGGCTGGCAGCTGTAGCTCCGATCCGATCCCTAGCCTGGGAACTTCCATATGCCACAGGTGCGGCCCCCAAAAGACAAAAACGAAACAAAACAAAAACAAAACTCTTGATCACTCAATTCTTAAAAATGCCACCACTGACTGAATTATGTGACCTTGTCCCCCAGCCTTCACTCTGCAAAACAGGCATGAATCTAAATGACTCAACCCAGTACCCAACTGTCTCCATAATTTGGTGCCAATGTACTCATCATTATTAATACCCAAAGCAGAAGCTCTTTTTTTTTTTGGTCTTTTTCGGGCCGCACCTGCGTCATATGGAGTTTATATATAAAAAAATCTACCCATGGGAATAGTTACACAATATGATACATATAAATGTAAACATAATTATATTATGCCCAGAGCTAACAGAGGGACTGGTTTGCCTCTTTGTCGTCTTTTTTTTTTTTTTTAAGGGCCGTGCCCACGGCGCACAGAGGTTCCCAGGCTAGGGGTCTAATCGGAGCTGTGGCTGCCAGCCTATGCCAGAGCCACAGCAACGCCAGATCTTAGCCGCATCTTCGACCTACACCACAGCCCACGGCAACGCCGGATCCTTAACCCACTGAGAGAGGCCAGGGATTGAACCCTCAACCTCATGGTTCCTAGTCGGATTTGTTTCCGCTGCACCACGACGGGAACACCCAGAAGCTCTTTTAATGGATGAGAAACAGATCTAACACTGTCTTTTCCATGCTGTGTCCAATAGTGCTGGATAACATGAAGCATTCAAATGCCCCATCACTAGATTCCTGATTTTTATCTCCTTGGTCATTTAATACAAATCTATCAGGTCAGAAAAATACTAGTACAAGAAAGCAACAAACACATACTTCCAAGGTGTGTTTTTTCCAACATTACCAGGCAACTGACTCAATTTTGACACCATCTACCTAGAGATAGTGTCAGAACCCACAGGGTGAAGGCTCAGTCCTGCAAGGCTGCCCCCCTTTAGATACGAACCAAAAGTCCAGGCTGTCCTCTGTTCTCTGACCCGCTGGTTACAAACTGTAGGTTCCCAAGACCCCCAATGTTGGAAAAAACACACCTCGGAAGTATTTGTTTGTGGCTGATTAGCTAGAGTGGTTCACAGAACTCACAGACACATTTACTTACATTTACCAACTTATTATAAAGAATATTATTAAGGAAATAGGTAAACAGCCAGAAGAAGAGGTACATGGGTATGCACTTTACAAAGGTAAAGTAAGAATACGGATAGCCTCCTTTTCTTTTCTCTCAGATTTCCAAATTTATTCATCTTGGCATACCAGCCACCATATCTTCATGACTTAAAGAGAAACATCAAGGTACCGCTAATTATAAAAGTAAATTATAGTCATCCCTCAGTATCTGTGGGCTTTTTGCCCCCCCATTTCAAAATCCACAGATGTTCAAGTCCCTTATATAAAATGACATAGTATTTGCATACGACCTACATGTACCAACTCCAGCATACTTTAAATTATCTCTAGATTACTTATAATACCTAAGACATTATAAAGGCTACATAAATAGGCAGATTCAAGTTTTGTTCTTTGGAACCTTCTGGAATTTGCCCAATATTTCTGACCCACATTTAGTTGAATCAGAGGATGCCGAACCCTTGAATACAAAGGACTGACTAATAACATGTCCTCATTATCTTCTTTTAAAAGGTGGTGATCAGGTAGAGTAAATCAACTCACAGCAATTGAACACTCACACCCAGCGGTAGCCTGAGACAGATTCCAGGTGTCCCATGCACTTACTGCACAAGTAACCACTACATCAACTGAAGTTCAGCATAGAAACAAACTCTACACCACCAAGGAAGACAACCACTGTGAGCGCTAGAATCATCCTCACTTGACAGAAGGAACCAATTATAATGAAAAAGTCCTACATGCCACTAGAATCTTCTTCCCCAGTGAGTAGTAGCTAGTAAATATACTTGCTTACTAACAGGACTCAGAACCTTTTAATTTGAAAATATCCACTTCTCGGGTCATGAGCAAACAAGCTGGCCCATAAAGAACAGTTTAACAAGATACTGACCTAGCCATTTTATATTCCCTTTAATTTATTTCTTCCAATACTTTCGAAATCCTTCACACTTGTTGCATGAGATTGGTAGCCATGACTTCCTCCTTATGAACTCTGTCATAATTTGTGTATCTTGCCAACTTACACTATTTCGGTCTAGCTCAGATGTTAACTCCTTGGAGAGATTCCTCCCAATCTCCCTCACAGAGGTAGATGCAGTGCTGCACATCAGGAAACATTAGCATGATCAACCACAGAAGGTGCTCATACACACCTACACCTCAAAGAACCTGCCAGGAGGAATCCAGGTAAACTCTTTCACAAAATAAATACAACGTATATATTCAAGGAAAGTGGGCTAACTCTACTAAGTTTACACATTTATAAAACCAAATACAAACCAAAGTGGGAGATACAATCTAAAAAGGCAAAAATGATGTGGGCATTAAAACTGATCATCCTTTTTCCATTTAGCTACTAAATGACATCTCACCTTCTGAGCTAGAGGTGAAATGTCTGGTTATATTTAGATCTCCTTTGAATATTCAAACGCTCAAACTATCTCTGGGTGCTTTTACTTGATAGAGAAAAAAATAGATTCTGAGTAGTCAGTGTTTTCATACACTCTGGAATCTTTAACGACATTTTAACTGTAGCCATTACAATTCCAGAAAAATTACAGGTCAAAATGTAGGTATGCAACAAATACAGTATAAAAATTCACTAATTTTGTGCTTTAATGTGTCATGGTAACTAAAATAAGATTTGGAAACACCTGTGTTTTATGAAAGAGATTCTTAATTTCTAACATAATAAAAGAAATTGACTTAAGAACACATTGATGAATAAATATGAAGTTGTATGAGCAAAAAAACAAATGTGAATTTAGATCTAATTTTTTTGCCCAGGTCCTAACTTCAACTTTCCATGAATACATATTTTTGAACATTAGTAAGTGACTTTTATATTCTATATATTGGTTGATCTTCATTCTGAAAGAAATTATAAAATCTAACTGGTTTTCTACAGAGCCTGATTTACCAACCAAAACATCTATTATTTAAGCACTAAATCAATTCTACACTATACCATCTGCCTGGAAGACACATGGTCTGTTTTTGATGCAGAAATAGAATCGAACATATGACAGTGTCACCAGTTTCATTAACATCAAAAAACAGGCCTCAAAGAAACTTATAAATGGTTGCTTTGTATGTTGGCTTGATTAACTCAATAAGAAACTCCTGCTTACTCTTTTGCAAGGAGGCAAGAAAACACACGTTTTTAGGTTTTTTAAAGTTTTAGTACTACAGAACAGGACAGAATACACTATGGAGGCTCATAACTGAGACAAAGATTTGGGACCAAAGAGACTTTTAATATCCACAACTGACTCAATGAAAGGTCCTCATAAGTGGTGCTTTTCTCATCATGATATTATACAACAAACAGTTTTGTGTTCTGTGGTATCGGTTCCAACCAAGACCATTTGCCTGCCAAGGCCAAGTTTTAGAGGTATGAATATTCTCCCTTAAAAAAAAAAAAAAAAGGTTTTAACTTGCCACACTTCTGCATGCACATTTGTGGCTCCAGAGGAATAATTTGTCTTTATACCTGATTTGTACCAATTCCTTGGCCTGTAGGTTTTCTCTACTTTTAAATGAAAATACCTTATTTTAGAAGTTTATTGGAACTGTTATACATGTTTCTGTTTAGTGCTAGAAAAAAAAAATCAAACAAACCTGGGCCGAGATTTAATTTCCTTGGCTACTATTAACAGATTTTTATAATTCATTCAAGAAATATTTATTGAGGATATTGCTTCTTCTATAGAAGAAGCATTTGTTTGGATCCTGTGGGAGAACTAAAAAAAGAATGAAAAAGAAATGAAATGGCCGAACCAGTTGTGGGTAAATAACTACATAACTAAAATATAAGAATATCAGGTGCTATGGTGTACATGGATTCTGGAATCAGATTGCCTAGGTCCAATCTTCGATCAGGCCTTCGGAAAACTACTGTACTGCTCTGCGCCTCAGTCCTTCATCTCTAAAATGGGTATAGCAATAACATGTTCCTTATAGCATTATTTGGTGCATCAGAGGAATGCAAACAGTATTGGAGATATAATTAGAGCTCATTAAGCAGTAACAATTACTGTTCTGAAAGACATGGATCAAAAAAGCAGAGATAAGCATAAACGACTTTGAGCATAGAGGATGGGTAGAATCTGGAGAGTAGAAAACAGGAAGGTTATGATGAGAAAATACTGTGAGATGATTAGTTAGGCTGGGTTCTGACTCAGTGGCTGAGAGGGGTGGGTGAGGAGCAGGGTGGAAGGTTGTGAAGTACAGAGGAAGGAGCTTGGGTGTTAACACAGCAGGCCATGGAGAGCTGCTGAGGAGAGAAGGTTAGGGTCCTAAGGAGATTTATCACGGGAGTTTTATAAATCACAGGGAGGCTGGTGATTTGGATTTTTCAAAGACGCCCTTGAGAAAGCATACTTTCCCATAGAGCAGGCTTGCTTACTCTAATAGGGGCCTTATACTAACAGCCTCATGAGCAAGAATAAAAAAGCACTAAGCTGGAGTCTGTGTGGGCTTCCGTTGTCTGGAGATGACAGCTGAATGAGTAAACAAGTGAATGTGGAAGAAAATGAGATTTGCTACTGATTTGAAAACAAGTTGACTCAGTTTGTATTACTGTTCAGATTTTAAGTGAAAGCTTGCCAATGAGCTCTCAATGCGGCCGACCTCTAGAAACTGGTCAGAGACTGGGCGCTGCTACCCACTGTCCAGTCTCCCTTTCTTGCTCAGCATCTCTCAGGGCAGCAATGCACCCAATAGAGAACTCTGTTTCCTGGCTTCCCCTGCCACTAGGTAAGGCCACCTTTTAATGAGATATATAACCAATGAGATGTAAATAAGTGTCACGTGGGACCCTGGGACGGATGCTTAAAGGGAACTGACGCAGCTAGGAAAGGAATGCTTTTGATTCTTTTGATTTTATTCCTCCTGGATGTAATGACAGCCATTTTGGTCCACGAAGTAAGCTTGCTAGGATGGTGAAGCAGGAAAATGGAAAGAATCTGGCACCCTGATTCCAACCCGAGAAGGCCTATCCTTTGAAAGGATAAATTACTCTGTTTAAACCACTCTTTAGCACGTCACCCTTATCAGAGCCAAACAGATTTTCCAAATAACAAAGTTATTAAATGTTAGTACAACTCACTTCGACTAAGCTAAAATAACTCCAATGTCCCTAAATTCAGGGATGTATGTAGCTCAGTCACCCTCACTAGACTACCATAATGTCAAAGGTATCCTGGTGTCCCGCCTGGTTCCTTGCCTGGTTCCAGGTCCCTGGCACGGTGCTTACTACAAAGCAGTCATTCAGGAGGGAGCCCTCCAGGGTGATGAAGCCTTGGGGATGGGGTCTGGGACCTGCTGGCAGCCACTGTCCTAGCGCTGTGGAGGCAGGGCTGAGAGAACAAGGCCAAACTCCTGTGAGAAGCAGCAAATACCCTGCAGAGTTGAGTTACTGCTTCTAAAACCCTACTGCCACACTCCAGAGTTGCACCCATGCCTTTGGCAGAGTTTGAGTATGTAAACTATTTATCTCTTTGCCTAAACGTTTGAGTTTGATTTCTGTAACAAGAGCCCTTAGGAAGACAATGTATTTAGGAAAAAGTAGATTGGTTTATTAGGTGCACGAAATAGATGAAAAAAAAAACTCTATTCTCAAATTATAAAATATTTGCCAGGTCAAAATGATACTAATAAATAAAGAGTTCAGAGAGAAAAAGGACAAATTCAAGAATGGTACTTCCACTTATATTTCACATCTTCAACAATCAATGTCTCAGTATAAAGTTACCTTCTGAAATGCGAAATCCAAATACTTTTTTATTACCAGTGAAAAAGGGCAGTAGTACTTAAGAGTTAAAAGCACTGAGAAATTTATACATTTACCCTGGGTCAGTGGTTCCTAAACTCAAATACTGGTTGCCTCAGAATCAGGGAAGAACTGGCTTAAAATATATGTTACCAAACCAAACCTCAGGAGATTCTGATTCAGCAGGTTTGGTTTGGGCATAATGTTCTAGGCCATGAAACCGCTTTCAGAGGAAAACAGGCTTGAGCGGCTGATATGTTACATGTGAACAAAACTAGTGAGTATTTCTCCTTGTTTCTTCCCTTAGGCATGATAATGTGAGAAAAAGAATGTACACATGTATGTGTGACTGGGTCACCTTGCCGTGCAGCAGAAAATTGACAGAACACTGTAAATTAGCTATAATGGAAAAAATAAAAATCATTATTAAAAAAACCCCATCTTTATAATTTATATGATGGACTTTAGAGACCTCAACTGTCAACGGGAAGAGTTTAAAGAAAATGTCTCAGCTCCTTTCTATCTATCAAATTCCTGAATTTTACAAGCAAGAATTAGGAAGCACAACACTTTTCTTTCACATTTTAACAATACACTTTCTATCTATTCTTTAGTCTGAGCCAGGGTGCTTTCAGTGACAAAATGATCAACTAAAAAGCGGCTCAAGCAATGAAGAATTTAGTTCTCACAGGGCAAGAAGAGGCAGGGCAGTCTCTGGGTTGACTAATTCAGGGGCTCAATAATGCCAGGGCCCTTGGGTGGGCTCCTCTTTGAGTCCTTTACTCTTTTTTTTTTTTTTTGTCTTTTTGCTATTTCTTTGGGCCGCTCCCGCGGCATGTGGAGGTTCCCAGGCTAGGGGTGGAATTGGAGCTGTAGCCACCAGCCTACGCCAGAGCCACAGCAACACGGGATCCGAGCCGCGTCTGCAACCTACACCACAGCTCACGGCAACACCGGATCGTTAACCCACTGAGCAAGGGCAGGGACCGAACCTGCAACCTCATGGTTCCTAGTCGGATTCGTTAACCACTGCGCCACGATGGGAACTCCCCTTTACTCTTCTCTCTCATGGTTCCACAGTTGCCACTGCAGCTCCAAATATCATGTTCTTATAGTAAAGAAGGGAACCAATTCCTGTCTTAGTTCCCCCCTTTTTTTTTTCTTTTAAAGAAAATGAAGAAAACTTTCAGTTTTTCAGCTTAAACCAATCACTGGTATAAGGAACAGTATTAACTCCCTAAGAATAATTATGATCTACACCCTGGGGCTCACCTTCCCAGACACACACGTGAGAGAAACAACCACTTGGAACAAAGTCCAGACTCTTTCCAACAGGAAGAAAGACGGAGGGATGTGTGGACAGTAGTTTATTAGACACCAATAAGGATCCATCACATTCTGTGTCAGATTAATATAAACCATGTTTAAAACAATGAAAATGCAACTCAGCAGGGAGAAATCAGTTCCATGCATTAAGTGACTGGACAACATTAGCCACAAGCAACAAAAGGAAGATTAAGCTGCCAAGAGAAAAAGAAATAAAAGATGTACCCAACTGGAAATTGGAAAGATAGAACCTACTTCTTTATACTGCAAAATTATTATCAATCAAATAAAAAAATATCTTGAAAATTACTAGTCAGGAATGTTTTCCTACTCTAAACAATGTGTGTGTGTGTGTGTGTGTGTGTGTGTGTGTGTGTATTACTCTCTGATTCTAGATGGGCTAAATATTTCAAAAGTGTGATTTATATATTAGATATAAAAGAATAAGAAAGGAATAGGTATATTAATTTAAATAATGGAGCAAATTCAGTCCCTAAACACTGTTCTTAAAATTTTTATTCAGATGCCTGAGGATCAACAGCATAACAAACTGGATACTCAAACACAAACTTTAGAAATGGATCACTTTTGAAGTTCCCTTTGTGGCTCAGCTGTTAACAAACCCGACTAGGATCCAGGAGGATGTGGGTTTGATGCCTGGCCTCACTCAGTGGGTTAAGGATCTAGTTGTTGCTGTGAGCTGTGGTGTAGGCAGCAGATGCAGCTTGCATCCCAAGCTGCTGTGGCTGTGGTGTAGGCCAGCAGCTATAGCTCCGATTCGATCCTTAGCCTGGGAACTTCCATATGCTGTGGGTGTGGCCCTTAAAAAAAAAAAAAAAAAGAAAGAAAAAAAAAAGAAAGAAAGAAAAAAAAAAGACATGAATCACTTTCACAGACTTCCATCAAAAATTTTCAAAAAACAATATATACTAGGTGTTATCTGGCCATATATACAACATCTTCATCGTTCAGAACTTCACCTGGAAGCCTCAGATTCAGTTCAGAATCCCAGCATAAACATGCAGTATTGGCAGGAATGTAAAATGGCTGCTGCCGTGGAAAACACCTTAGTGATTCCTCAAAAAATTAAACATAGAATTACCACACAACCTAGCAATTCAATGCCTAGGTATATATGCCAAAGAACTGAAAAGAGGTATTCAAGCAAATATTTGTACACAAATATTCCTAGCAGCACTACTCACAAAAGCCAAAAGGTGGAAATAACCTAAATGTCCATTTGATGGGTAAATGAGTAAAGAAAGCTTAGCATATACATACAGTGGAATATCATTCAGCCAAAAAAAGAATGAATTACTGACAGATGCTACAACATGGTTGAATCTCAAAACATAAAAGGTCACATATTGTGTAAGGTCACATATATTGTAAGACATACTCAGAGAAGGTAAATTCATAGAGACTGAGAGCTGATTAATGGTTGCCAGGGATAAGGGGCAAGGGAGAAACTGGGAGTGACTGCTTAATGAGCAGGGGTTTCCTTTTGGGGTGATTAAATTGTTTTGGAACTAGCTAGAGGCAATGGTTGCCTACTATTGTGAATATACTGAATGCCTCTGTACATCTTAAAATGGCTAATTTTATGCTATATGAGTTTTATTGCAATTTAAAAATAACTGATGTAGCTGTAATATAAAATACAAGAAGATCTCAGGGAAGATGGGCTTTGGTTACTTCCTGATCAGAAGTATCTCACCTTGCATTCTACAGTTCTACAGAGCAGATTACAATTCTTCCTCTGACTGGCTATATCCTGGGATCTTCATTACATCCAGCATTCGGAGATTTAAAATGTGAGTCTACATACTGCACTGCAGATTAATTCCCATGATGCAAATGGCACTGCCCACCCAGTTCACTCAGATAAAAGGAAAATTAAAGAATGTTCTGGTCTAAGTCACAAACGAAAGAAATCCTAATTGTTTATTACTATGGAGAGGCTTAGAGAAATTTCTTGGTAGTTTAAAACTCTGACATCACTTTATAAGGCTGTTTTTGCTTCATTAGAGAAAGATGAGATAAACAGATTGTTTGCTACTGTTTTTATTTATTCGTTATTTATTATTTTTTGGGACTGTGCCTACAACATACAGAAGTTCCTAGGCCAGGGATTGAAGCCATGCCAGCGCAGCAACCTGAGCCACAGCAGGGACAATATTGGGCCCTTAACCCACTAGGCTACAAGGGAACTCTCTGTTTTAAGGGCAAGGTTCTACAAGGATCAGAGTGATTCTTTCGAGAAGGCAGACCATCCATTACAAAAGAATGAACATGATTTGCCACTCTGTGTTAAAACTCATCCACACATTATGGAATTAAACTCTATCTTTGTCTAGAAATTTTCCTTGTTTGCAAATGTCGTAAATGTGGTAAGCAAGTTTTGCACTGGTCAGAAGTTTCTGTCCTGAGGAAAGTAATGATGGAACTTGAGGAATGGGGAGCTGGTTGGGCCATGCAGGCAGGCAGCAGGCCCCCTGCTCTCAGCTGGCATCATCTCTCCTCTCCTGGGGCCATGACATGTTTAGATATTGTAATCCTCACCCTTAGAGAAGCAGACTGGGATGAGCAGTACAGGCAATATGCAGGTGCTTCATATAGAGCAAATTAAGAGATGGCAAAAGCCTTCTTCACTGCTGTCTGCCCCTTACTGTCCTAAAACTGCTGTCCCACTGCAGCTCAAAGAGGTGATTCCAATTCTGACAGACTTACAAAATGCAAAGCATATACATATTCCACAAGTTAATAAAACAAATTTTACCTTCAAAATGTACTTCCATATTTAAAGCCATATACTTCTAAAGTATAATTATATTAATTTTATTTTATTAGAATACTGACTGATTATTGAAAATGCTTTAAGTGGAAACAGTCACTGAGGTATACTGTTTAAAATTCTACAGTTAGCTATATTTATTTAGGAGTATTTCATAGAATTCTAAAATAGAAGGCCATTTAAGTTGAAATACATTTTTTGGCAACAAATTCTTTTCTTTTCTTTTCTTTTTTTTTAAAAGAAATCCTTATGAAAACTATTTGGTTATAAAGAAGGTAATTTCCCTTGGGATGATGCTTTACCAAGAAAAGAGTATAAAGGTAGAAAACTGGCTTCCCTACCAATTAACAGCACCATACACTGACATTTCTGACAAATGAGAAAAGGAGTGAATGGGAGAATTCTGCTCAGAAAAGAAAAGCAGAGTTCAATTCAAGCAGAGCTCTTCACTGTAATCATTCCTCAACATTTTGAGATTCTGCCATATTTAAGTACTATGCATACTATATTATCGGTATGTGAGAAGTGATATGAGGTGAGGCCCTCTGAGGAGGTCCCAGGCCAGGGTTCAAACCCACTCCACAGTAGCAACAACACTGCATCCTTAACCACTAGGACACCAGGGGACTCTTCAGATTTCACTACCTAAATCTCTATCAAAGGGTGTGTTAATTAGCATAAGGGATGTTGGAAATATTTTTTCATGATAAAATGAGTGATATTCAAGTATGTGGATGGCTAAAAGGTCCTTGCATAAAAAAAGAAACAAGAATTTGGTTACCCCAGGAGTTAAACACCTTTAGAGCAGTGGCCCAGTAGAAAACTTCATTTGGATCTTTCTTCCTCCAGGTAAAGGATTCTGCTGCTTGAACCCATCAAGTTAGCTGATTCAATCCTCTGTCAGAATACCATTATATTTAGAGTAAATCTTTCTTATAAGATGTTTATTTGAATGCGTGAAAAGGACATAGGGAAGGGACTTTACTCTTCTTGGTTTTTTGTTTGTTTTTTTAGGGCTGCACCCATGGCATATGGAAGCTCTCAGGCTAGGGGTCAAATCAGAGCTGCAGCTGCCAGCCTACAGCAACGTCGCAGCAACGCAGGATCCAGCCACATCTGTGACCTACACTGCAGCTTGTGGCAATGCTGGATCTTTAACCCACTGAGTGAGGCCAGGGATCAAACCCGTATTTCACAGATACTAGTTGGGTTCTTAACCCACTGAGCCACAACAGGAACTCAGTAGAATTTACTCTTCTTATAAGAATACTGTAAATGACTGCTTTTGGATCTAACCTGATAATAGAATTCTTGGCAGAATTCAGCCTAGGACTTGCCTTCATGCACTAACAGCTGGGAGCCAGGCAGCGGGGAAGAAAACAGATGTGGGTCACATCTACCTCTATCTGTCAGAGACTATAGGAGGTTACCAAAAGTATTAAAGGCAAATGCCCAAACTGGCCTACCTCAGCTCACAACATACCTAAAAAATCATTTTATATACCACCAGTGACATATGCACCATGTTTTGAAAAATGCCAAATTAAACCTTATGTAAACCAAAAAAATTAACTGTTAAATCTAACAAAACAACTATGGCCACAGCTTGAAAGTCACAGATTTTCCTGATGAACTACTGGTGTTCAAAAGTACCAGTATGGAGTTCCCGTTGTGGGGTAGTGGGTTAAGAATTTGACTGCGGAGGCTTGGGTTTCTGTGGAGGTGCATGTTTGACCCTTACCCTGGTGCAATGGGGTCAAGGGATCTAGCATTGCCGCAGTTGTGGCTTGGATTTGATCCCTGGCCTGGGAACTTCCATATGCCAGGAGTGTGGCCATTAAAAAAAAAGTACCAGTATATCTACTATCTTACAATAAATACTATATAAACACGCTTAGAATACCCTATTTCATTTATTCCAAGAAGAGCTTTTTAAAAAACATTCTACTCAGAGTTCTCATCATGGCACAGCAGAAACGAATCCAATGAGGAACCATGAGGTTGTGGGTTTGATCCCTGGCCTCGCTCAGTGGGTTAAGGATCTGGTGTTTCCATGAGCTGTGGTGTAGGTCACAAATGTGGCTTGGATCTGGCGTTGCTATGGCTGTGGTGTAGGCCAGCAGCTGTAGCTCTGATTAGACCCCTGGCCCGGGAACCTCCATATGCCACGGGTGCGGCCCTAAAAAGACAACAAATAAACAAAGAAACATTCAACTCATGCAGCTCAATATCAAAAAAACAAACAACCAAATCAAAAAATGAGTAGAAGATCTAAATAGACATTTCTCCAGAGAAGACATATAGATGTTCAAAAAGCACATGATAAGATGCTTAACATTCTTAATTATTAAAGAAATGCAAATCAAAGCCGCTATGAGGTATCCCCTCACACTAGTCAGAATGGCCAACATCAAAAAGTCTACAAATAACAAATGCTGGAGACAGCGTGGAGAAAGGGGAATCCTCCTACATAGTTGGTGGGAATGTAGGTTGGTGCACCCACTCTAGAGAGCAGTGTGGAGGTTCCTTAAAAAACTAAACATAGAACTACCACATGATCTAGCAATCTCACTCTTGGGTATACACCTGTAGAAAACCATAATTCAAAAAGACATATGCACCCCAATGTTCACTGCAGTACTATTTACAATAGCCAAGACATGGAAACAACCTACATGTCCATCAACAGAGGACTGGATAAAAAAGACATTGTGTGTGTGTGTGTGTGTGTGTGTGTGTGTGTGTATAAAAAATATAATGGAATATTACTTGGTCATAAAAAAGAATGATGCCATTAACAGCAACATTGGTGGACCTAGACAGAGACTATCCTAAGTGAAATAAGTCAGACAGAGAAAGACATGAAATCACTAATAGGTGGCCTCTAACAAAAAAAAATGATACAAAACAACTATTCATGAAACAGATTTAAAAACCAAACTTATGGTTACCAAAGAGGAAACACTGGGGGGAGGGGGTAATGGATTGGGAAGTAGGGACTGGCATATACACCCTACTATATACCAGGTCTATGGGTAACAAAGACCTACCATATAGCGCAAGGAAATCTGTCAATACACTGTGATAGCCTATATGGCTAAAGAATCTGGAAAAGAATGGACATGTGTATGTGTATAACTGTATCACTTTGCTGTATGGCAGAAATGACCACAACATTCTAAATCAAGAAAAACAAAAAAATAAAACCATTTACAACCTGAAAGTGGGAGGCTTCTCACATCTCCTGGCATATATATATATATATTTTTTTAATATTTTTGCCATTTCTAGGGCCGCTTCTGTAGCATACGGAGGTTCCCAGGCTAGGGGTCTAATCAGAGCCACAGCATCCCTACACCATGGGATCCGAGCCATGTCTGCAACCTACACCACAGTTCACGGCAACACCGGATCCTTAACCCACTGAGCAAGGCCAGGGATTGAACTGAAAATTTCATGGTTCCTAGTGGGATTCGTTAATCACTGAGCCATGAGGGGAGCTCCTCTCCTGGCGTTTCTTGATTATTGTCTGCCAGGAGGCAATCGTGACACCATTTTCAATACCTGTGTATGCCTGATTGTCAGAAGCAGTATGTGTCCACAGTATGGAATAAAATTCCTGAAACAAGAGCAGAACCACACCTCCACCCCTAGGACCCAGTGGCTGTGGGCGAGGGTCTCCCAGAAACAGTTGGGGCAGGAATCAAAATTAGGCCAGGACTAACTACTACCATGGATTTGATGTGCACAATAATCAAAGGAAACATACGGGAAAATTTCACTCACATCTAGTGTGCTTTCTGTCCCAGTAAAGCAAAATAAATATCCAGTAACATCTTTTGGACTGTATGAGTTGATCTACTGAGCAAAAATTTAGGCCAAAGCAACCGGCAGCTACCTCCCCAAAGCATGGTGTACAATGAAGTGAAAGCCGCTGGCAAGGACAGCAGAGGCCTCCCTTCAGCATTATGCTTGACAACTGCACAGATTAACTCTATCTGCCTGGCTCTTGGGCATTCTGGCTTCTCATCCAAAATTAAAGAGTAGCTAAAAGAAAACCTGATTTGCTTGCATTTTAAAAAATATTTACATATACTCCAGGGTCCAACTCAAACATATATTTTCACTGGCACTGATTTTTTCACCTCCTTTCCTTATGTTTATATATTAGTAAAGTTTCCAGTGCCTGAACTGGCTCTTACTCATTCACTATCTCCATCAACAAATTATTGTGTGTGCTTATTTAGCAACAGGGAGTGTTGTGTGTAAAGGGTCCACATGTACAATTGCACTCTATAATTCCTAAAGCTGAGAATGAACAAATTGTTAAATCAGGCACTGCTTACATTTTCCAAAGACATTTCTATCAAGATTTTTCATAAAGTACAGAAATATTTGGTGTATACAGCAGATATATTGCAGACACAGTTATAAAATGAACACAAATATACCTAAACCCAATTCATCTGTAACTTGGGAAAAATCAAGAAATACATCTTTGGAGTTCTTGTCATGGCTCAGTGGTTAACAAGCCCGACTAGTATCCATGAGGACTCAGGTTCAATCCCTGGCCTTGCTCAGTAGGTTAAGGATCTGGTGTTGCAGTGAGCTGTGGTTAGGTTGCAGAGGGGGCTTGGAACAAAGGTCAGCAGCTACAGCTCCAATTCGACCCCTGGCCTGGGAACCTCTATATGGCACAGGGGCAGCCCTAAAAAGACAAAAGACAAAAAAAAAAAAAAAAGAAAGAAATACGTCTTTGCAGATATGTGTACCCTATAATTTCAAAGAGAGTTGAACAAATAAAAGAATATTTTATTAACTATAGTCCGGAGTTTATTCATATTTCCCTAGTTTTTACCTAGCATCATTTTTTTTTCTGTTTTGGGATCTCATTTAGGGTACCATGTTACATTTGCCATCATGTCCTTGGGCTCCTCTTGGTTGTGACAGTTTCAGAGTCCCCTGGTTTTTCACAACCTTAGAGAATAAAGTATTTATGTAGAGTGTCTTGTCTTTAGTCTTACAGATGCCACTCATTTTCAAAGTTACTTTCATCAGCACCTTTCTACCCCATTCCCCCTCAGTAAGGCTGTGTCATAAATCTCTAATAGATAGCTTCTTTTTGTCACAGTTTGCTTTCTATCCTGGAATCCCTTGACCTCCTAAATGATTTTTAGAATTTGTACACAGCTTGGTTTCATTTTTTGTGCTGTAAAGTTAAACAGGTTTTAAGAAGTAACCACAATCACAGAATCACATGGAATCACCACTCTAAAATCCCCTGGCCTTTACTCATTCAACTTTTTCCTCCTTTCCCCCAAACCCCTAATCTTTTCCTGACTCTATGGCTTTGCTTTTCCAGAATGTCTATGGAATCATACAGTTAACAGACTCTTAAGATGGGGTTCTTTTACCTAGCAATATGCATTTAGGACCCATCTATGTCTTTTTGTGGCTTGTCCATTTCTTTTTACTGTTGAGTAATATTCCAGTACCAGTTTGCTTATCCATTCAACTATTAAAGGATATCATCTTGAATGTTTCCAGTTTTGGCAACTATGAAAAAAGCTGCTATAAACGATCATGTACAGAAAACACTGTTATCAATTTTTTGGATTTCAGCCATTCAATTAGGTGTGTGGTGGTATTCCATTATTTAATTTGTGATTCCCCAGTGACAAATGTGTTGAGTATCTTTTCATATACTTACTGGACACCTGAATATTTTCTTTGCAAGGTGTCTGCTCAGATTTTCTTTTCTCATATTGTAATTGGGCTGTTGTTTTTTTATTGTTGACTAAATACATTTTTTAATGAATTAGTTTTTGTTCAGATTTATAAAACTTACTAGAGAACAGATTATAAACCAATCTCATCATTTCATCTAGGTCAGCAAAAATGGAACCAATAACAGCCAACCTGAGTCTTTGATTTTCTTTTTTTAAAAAGAAGTACATAAAATGAAATCAAGTCCAAATGTTTCAATCTCTTCTGGAGAAATGACTAAAGAAACTAAGGTACACTCACAAAAACAGTGTACTGTAGAGCTTTTAACACATTCCTTATAAACTGAGTACATTTTGGCTTTATAAAAGTTGTACTGTTTAAAATATGAGCCACATAAACAGCACAGCTTGTCTAGTACCAGAGCTTTGCCAAACATCAATGTTTCCATACCTCAGTCAAGCTTAATAATGCAGATTGGCAGTTAGTTAGCTGATCATTTTTCTCAAGTTGTACTGGGTATTCTATCTGGAGGTGTGGCTAATAACAATTTAGAGGAAATTAACTTCTCTATTTTCTTTGGAAATTATAAGTGCATTCAATGAGTCAATGTGACGGAAGCACTCAACAACTGTTTTTTGTTTTGTTTTGCTTTTTTAATCTATTGCAGAGTGTTTTTGACTTTCTCTTTGTGTGAATTTGTTTTTTTTAGGGAAAAGAACTCTTTGGCAATGTATTAACTGCTATGCTATAGTGTTTTGACACAACCAGAAAAGAAAAGTGCTTCTATTGTTTTCATTCCCATTTTTTAATGACTCTCCCTTCCATATCCACCAATACCAATTAGCCAAGATTTTATATCAGACAGCTTTGCTTGAGTGATACCAAGAATTCAGGCTATTCATTGGGTTGAAGATCATCTTTTCCTCAGAAAAATCCAAAAGGAAAAGAAATTCAACTAAGGCCTAAAACTAAAAACAATTTAACTGTATTTTTAAAATCCAAGGATATGGAAACTACTACATTAGCATGATTTTAAATAAGAGTAGGCAACTTATAAGCATTCACTCTATACTAAAGTCATCTTTATACCTAAATTATAATTGCTAATTCATAACAGGAAATAAAAAAAACAAGACACAGAGGTAATCCAGAGCAGGATATATCCAAATGAATAACAAATCTTTTATAGCTGTTTCTAAAAACAAAACAGGAGTTGTGGCATAATGGAAACAAACCTGACTAGCATCCATGAGGATGCAGGTTCGACCCCTGGCCTCGCTCAGTGGGTTAAGGATCCAGTGTTGCTGTGGTGTAGGCTGGCAGCTACAGTTCTGATTGGACCACTAGCCTGGGAACTTCCATATGCCACATCTGTGGCCCTAAAAAGCAAAAAAACCAAAACAAAAGCATGTGCACACACCAAACAAATAAAAATATCACACAGCCAGTGGGGATAAAAAACAAGTATAATGGACAGATTTGTTAAGAGGTTTGACTGCATTTCAAGTTTGGAAATATAATTAATTTCAAGGTATTTTATACTATATCTCACTACATTATATAGCAGTGTCTTTTAAAATGAATAATACCTATTGTTTTTTTAATACACAGATAATATAGAAGAAAATAAAATAGTGCCCAATGATATCAGTGCCCAGAATAACCCACTGACATACAAAAAAAAAAAAGTGATATATGTGTGTGTGTATATATATATATATATGATTTGATCATTCAAAAGCTCATTTAGGCAGAGCGAGAGGTGAAAGCCACCTAACCCTACCCTCTCAATCAGGCAATTTTCTTTATTTTATGCTTCAGATATACCAATCATTGAAAGCCTCTCCTCCCTTTCACTGGAGCAAAATCAATCACACCTTTATACTTTTTTTTTTTGGTCTTTTGCTTTCCAGGGCTGCACCTGCGGCATCTGGAGATTCCCAGGGTAGGAGTCTAATCGGAGCTACAGCTGCCAGACTACACTACAGCCACAGCAACACCAGATCCGAGCTGAGATCTACACCAGAGTCTTCGATCTACACCACAGCTCATGGCAATGCTGGATCCTTAACCCACAACCTCATGGTTCCTAGTCAGATTCGTTTCTACTGCACCACGACGGCAACACATTAAAAAAAAAAAAAAAACAAAGAAACAAAGAAAATACCTTTTTTTTTGTATTTTTTTTGCCATTTCTTGGGCCGCTCCTGTGGCACATGGGGGTTCCCAGGCTAGGGGTCTAATCGGAGCTGTAGCTGCCAGCCTACGCCAGAGCCACAGCAACACGGGATCCTAGCCATGTCTGCGACCTACACCACAGCTCATGGCAACACCGGATCCTTAACCCACCGAGCAAGGCCAGGGATCGAACCCACAACCTCATGGTTCCTAGTCGGATTCGTTAACCACTGAGCCACAACGGGAACTCCATACCTTATTTTACGGAGAAACATTTCTGTCCTATAGCATTTTTAGGATACCGCTGCTAAGATCATGAATTTATTTTTTTCTTTTCTTTTTAGGGCTGCACCTGTGGGATACGGAAGTTTCCAGGCTAGAGGCTGAATTAGAGCTGCAGCTGCTGGCCTACACCATAGCTTACGGTAACACCGGTTCCTTAATCCACTAAGGGAGGCCAGGGATTGAACCTGCACCCTTACAAATACTATGTTGGGTTCTTAACCCACTGAGGCGCAAAGGAAACTCCCATGAATTTTTAAATATAGAAGAACGTGTAATCTCTTATTCTGTTGGGTTTAAGGAAAGTCAGGCTCCTTTCCCAAATGAGAATAAGATATATTTATTCCTTATTTGGAAATGTTCGTGACAACTACGTTAAACAGTTGATATTAAACAAAACAAAACACAACACTGGTGTCCCCAACTTTTTAAATTACAAAGAAGGTCAAGAGCTGGGCTTTAGGCAAACATAACAGTTCAATCATGTGACACTGCAGGAGTAGACATTTCGAGCAAAAATTACTGGTAACCCCTGCTGCAAACTCTTTGTGGAGCACTGTCTCTTACACATCTAAATCTGTGTCACTCCACAAACCCATTCCTCGTGAATTCCTGTCCACAACCCTAGAGAGGCTACTTTTCTATTAGTCTTATGGCTCAGCAAGTCTCTGCAGGTGACCTTATTCTCTAATTTAGAGACAACTGAAATCACCTGACCTGTGTCCATTCATTAGGACACCTGGGCAGTGAGCTTCCAAAACAGCACCCAGTGAAGCTGACCCTGAACCACCCAGCTGATCTGAGCAAATTCCTGATTCACAAAGAGGTTTTTGCTTTGTTTTGGGGTTTCTTTTCTCTCTCTCTCTTTCAGGGCACCACCTGAACCATATGGAAGTTTCCAGGCTAGGAAGCTACAGCTGCTGGCCTATACCACGGCCACAGTAACGTGAGGTCTGTGACCTACACAATAGTTCGAAGGTCTCTGTCTGCGACCTATATAACAGTTCATGGCAACGCCACTGAGCAAGGCCAGGGATTGAACCTGCATCCTCATGGATACCAGTCGGGTTCATTTCCATTATACCACAATGGGAATCCCACAGAGATTTTACTGTTGTTTTAAATGCCACACTTTGGGAGGATTTGTTCTATAGCAACAGGTAAATCAATGCAATCCACTGGATTTTTTGTAAAGCTATCACTTTGCTCTACAGCAGAAATTGGCACTACATTGTAGATCAACCATATTTCTAAAAAAGGAAAAAAAGTAAAGCTTGCAAATATTATTTACGTTTTCTTAAATGTAAAGGCACTCTTCCCTCAGTTCTCCCATCTCTCTCCATCTGCCAACTTCTCTAGGAAATCCATGCCAATCATCCAACTAAAACTGCTTTCTCAAAGGTCAATCAATATTCTCATAATTGCTACATCAATAGTCTCTGTTTCCTTCTCATCCCTTTGATGTCTATGCATCTTTGGACAACTGGAAATCATTACCTCCTTGGCTTCTATGACACTGAATTCCCCTAAGTTCTGACCCAGCCTCTCTGTACCAATTTTCTGACATTCTTCATGTGTTTCTGTTTGTTATCATTGTCTACAGAACTATCTTCAGGACTCTTTTTCTTCATGTGGTATATTTTTACTCATATCCATTAAACACAGATATTTCTCCAAGACTCTGACTTCCAGCTCCAACTTTTTCCACAATAGGTATGGTGGCAACTCAGCAGCAACCAGCAGAACTAAAATTTATCAAGCACTAATATGCTAGGCTTTGTGCCAACCTCTTTACATACCATATATGTTATCCCATACTTGCTTAGCCTCTCAGTTCCTTGGTGGCCAAAGATACTCGCAATTCTGGCTTATCTACAACTTTTGGTCAAGCTTTCTTTCTTTTTCTAGGAGTAACCTATATTACAAATACCTTATTTGCTCATTTATCATAATTTCCCCAGGGTTTAGAATAGTGCTTGACATACAGTGGGTGCCTATGAAGCACAAGGTAAAATATTTGTTGCATAAATGATTGGAAAACTCACACATATCCCATCTCTCTCTCTCTCTTTTTTAAGGGCTGCTCCCACGGCATCTGGAGATTCCCAGGCTAGGAGTCTAATCGGAGCTACAGCTGCCAACCTACACCACAACCACAGCAATGTGGGATCTGAGCCTTGTCTGCAACCTACACCATAGGTCACAACAACACCGGATTGTTAATCCACTGAGGGAGGCCAGGGATTGAACCAGCAACCTCATGGTTCCTAGTCAGATTCGTTTCCGCTGCGCCATCAAGGGAACTCCTATCCCATCTCTTTTTGAGATAGGGTGGAGGCAATAAAAAATAGACTAGTGGTTTAGAGCTACAACTATTATAATTAGCAATTCAATGTGCTTGTCCCATTTCTAAAGCACATATATGACATTCCATATATAATATATCAGCATTTCAAAAGCTGTGCAAGACCTCCACCTAGAACACTGTAAACTACTACTGAGTAAAGTCTTAAAAGTCCTTAAGAAGTGGAGGACTATCCTAAGGTACATCATGAAAAGTCAGTACTGCGAAGATGTCAGTTCTCTCCAAACTGATCTACAGACTCAGTGCAGTCACAATCAAAACTCCAGCAAGACTTCTTGTGGAAATTAAAACTGAGTCAATAAGTTATACGGAAAGGCAAAAGACCAAAGTAGAATAACAATCTCTAAAAAGATGACTGGCCATATTGTTTTGGTAAGGATGTGGGCCAACTAGAACCTTCCCTTAATGCTCTTGGACATGTATGCTGAACAACTAATCTGAGATGCTGTTTGACACTATCTTCTAAAGTGTGATCCTGTGATCCAGCAATGCTCTTCCTGAGAATACATTCAAAGAAAGGTATAAATGTGGCCACTAAAAAGATATACAAGAATGCTGTTAATCCAAATGTCCCTCTGTAGGAGGACAGATGAAATAGGTATTGGCATATTTACACAATGGAACACTATACAGAATTGAAAATGGAGAAACTCCTGCAACCTGGATGAATCCTGAAGAATAATGAGTGAAAATACCACACTATACTATATTTTATTACACAATCTCTTATATTTAGCACTACAGTGTTAAGTGTTAGAAGTTAAAATAGAGGCACTTTGGGGGCAAAGGGAGTGGGTAGTTGGGTGGAGACAGGAAGTGGTCTTTGGGGTGCTAGTAATATGTTCTATTTCTTGAACAGTGGTACACAAGCATGTTTACTTTGTGATACTTGATCAGGTTATACACAAGACATATACCGTATACTTCAAACTTGACATACAATGGCTGATGGAAGCTATCTATATTCATGGAAGACCGCATAGAATCATGGTCTCTGCACGTGCACCCGCATGTTCATTGCAGCGCTATTCACAATAGCCAGGATATGGAAACAACCCAAATGTCCATCGACAGATGATTGGATTCGGAAGATGTGGTATATATACACAATGGAATACTACTCAGCCATAAAAAAGAATGACATAATGCCATTTGCAGCAACATGGATGGAGCTAGAGAATCTCATACTGAGTGAAATGAGCCAGAAAGACAAAGACAAATACCATATGATATCACTTATAACTGGAATCTAATATCCAGCACAAATGAACATCTCCTCAGAAAAGAAAATCATGGACTTGGAGAAAAGACTTGTGGCTGCTTGATGGGAGGGGGAAGGAGTGGGAGGGATCGGGAGCTTGGGCTTATCAGACACAACTTAGAATAGATTTACAAGGAGATCCTGCCGAATAGCATTGAGAACTTTGTCTAGATACTCATGTTGCAACAGAACAAAGGGTGGGGGAAAAAATGTAATTGTAGTGTATACATGTAAGGATAACCTGACCCCCTTGCTGTACAGTGGGAAAATAAAAAAATCACAAAAAAAAAAGAATCATGGTCTCTGATTATTTTTTAAACCAGCAATCACCATATTAAAGATGAAGGGGTTCTTAGAGTTCCTGCTGTGGCGCAGTGGGTTAAAAAGCCAACTGCAGTGGCTCAGGACAGTGTAGTGGGTTAAAGGATTCTGCATTGCCACAGCAGAGGTCACAGTTGCTGCTTGGATTTATGCAGATCCCTGGCCCAGAAACTTCCATATGCTGTGGGTATGGCCATAAACAAACAAACAAACAAACAAACATGAAGGGGTTCTCTCTAAAAGAAACCAAGCCTATTTTTCATTCTTACAAGCTTTCTATTACTGTATTTGTTGATCAAAATAAGTTTGAAAATTATAACATAGGGTTGAACTATGTGGCACTGGCATTTTTGTAAATAAGTTAAAACAGTCAGATATTGACAACTGCATTTATTTTAGACAATATTGTTGTAAGACTGTGTCAGTACTATGACTTTATTATTATCAAAATAATCCCATAAGTAGTCACATATCATAATAATATTGAGAAATGAAGTATGGAGGACACTTGCTAGAGGGCAGAGAAAAGGGAAGAGGGATTAAACACTTATAAGAACCCAAGGTTATGGATGGCACAGAGAAAGGTAAAAGTAGTAGGCAGACAACCAGCAGGAGACCTAGAAGGCAGCGGTCACATCTGCAGGCAAATATGACATCTCCTTCCTTCTTCCCTCCTTGTCCCAGCAGTGGTACCTGGGTCACAGCCATCTAGTCAGTGAATCCCTTAGGCCTTCTGGGCTCTGCCCTTTTAGCTTAGACCCTCTGAGAATCACCTACGTTAAGATATGGCCAACATCATTCCCTCAGCTTTTTCCAAAAGCAGCTATAACAAAAAGCTGTAAGAAGTTTGCCTATTTGGCTGCAAAAATTTTGTAGAGCAAAGTGTCTACTACACCATTAAGTGTTCCTAAATAAAAACACTCATGAGAAATTCTATTCAAGGAAAAAAACGTCCTGTGAATGAACCGCATATGCATTTTCTTATCTTCTTTCTAACGGCAATGGTAATGAACACTTCCATTTTATACTGGGAAAAAGGGCTAAAAGTGAAGTTCATTACAGAAACTCTCCTCATTGATTTTCTTTCTTTCTTTCTTTCTTTTTTTTTTTTTTTTTTTGCTTTTTTAGGGCTGCGCGTGTGGCATATGTAAGTTCCCAGGCCAGGGGTCAAATTAGAGCTGCAGCTGCCAGCCTAGCCCACAGCCACAGCAATGTGGGATCTGAGCCGTGCCTGTGACCTACACCTCAGATCATGGCAACTCCAGATCCTTAACCCAGTGAGTGAGGCCAGGGATCAATTCTGTATCCTCATGGACACTAGTTAGATTTGTTACCGCTGAGCCATGATAGGAACTCCTATTTACTGATTTTGATGTTAATTTAGAACATCTTTTTATTTTACTGAGATCATACCGCTTCACCTTGTGTTGTAAGTTTCCTATGAAAGAATATAAATCTAACTCATATCAAACTCAATATAATGCAACCTTTTCTAATACATCTTATTAATAAGCCAGGTACTAATTGTTAAATTATAATTTAACCTCTGGAGATACAAATTCTGTCAAAAAATCAAAACTCAGCACTTCTTTGAGCTACAATATGTGCTAGATGAACTCAGCTCTCCAGAAAAAATGGTTAGAATTTATTTCTTTATATTTGCTAAGTAATTTCAGATTTCTTTCAAATTTCTAAGTAGATTTTTTTAAAGGGGTCTCAGAGAATAGGACTGGGTCCTTCATTTGGCTTATTAGGACATTATTTAGGATATGAATAAATGGTTTCATATTAAAAAATGCTTTTAAGCATTTCAAATGAAATTTCAAATGTAACTTGAAGTGGTGTGGGGCAGACCCAAACTACTGACATGCAACCCACACATGCACACATGGGTAAGACCTCAGCTGTTAATATGTCAGAGGCCACCTTGCCTTGGCTGTCTCTGCATGCTAGACAGCACAAGACACCAGTAAGTAGTTACTGTCTGGATTCTGTTACAGCATCTGTGTCATTTGTAACTCATGACATAATTTTTATAATCCACGTTAAAAGTTTCGGCTAACCTAAACAAATATAAAATGACAGGGATTCTAAGTATTGCAAAAAAAGGTAAAGACTAGTTTTTAGTAAGCAAATAAATCCTGAAAGGGGGGGGGAAGAAGAGAAAAGGAAAGGGAAAGAAAAGAAAAAAAATGCTTGCTTTCAAATGAGAGCCAGCATCCACACATGCAGATTGATATGATTCAACAATTCCCTGGTTTCCAGCTTCATATTTAACACCACGTGGCAGGCAACTCCCTTCAAGCCCTCAGAAGATGAGGTGCCTGTCCCCCCCACCGCCCCCGTTCTATATCCTTGATCTGTTTTCTTCCCAACTTCCTTGGGACCTTGTTCTAACAACTGTTTCTTCTCTTTCCTGCATCTGCAATCGCCTCTGTACCGGCTCCTACCTTAACAGCTAAAAAGCAGATTCCCATTCTTTGACACATCTTGTCAATGAATTTTTCTTCTTTCTTGGCCCAAAGACTAGTTCACACTGATGGTGTGCACACCCCTCAACCCCCTTCAATTCTCCACTGTCACCTCACTTCCATCCCTTCCCTCAGTGAAGATCGCTGATGTCTCCCTAAAGGACAAAGTACCAGGCAACTTCTCAGTCATCAACTCCCAGGACTCATGTGCAGCACTTGACACAGTTAATGCTCCTGATTCTCCTGATTTCACTCCTCTGCTTCTCTCAGGCTGACCATCTTTTCTAGGTCTCTGCCCACCACCTAGACATACGATTTCCTTTAAGCTCCTATCTTCAATCCTCCTTCATTTACACCTTCCATCCTTAAGTGATTTAATTCACCCCTTATTTAATGACTGCAGTTATGGTTCAGTAACAATATTGCTGTCATTAAACATATACATTCTAATCCATATCTCTTGCCCTGATATTTTTCCTGCTCTGTGGAGCCCTATATCTAATTTGTGCTCTCTCAGCAGAAGGGACATCCTATCCATATTTCAAACTCACAATGTCCAAACCTCAGAGTTCCCTTGTGATTTAGTGGGTTAAGGATCTGGTGTTGTCACTGTAGTGTCCAGGGTTGCTGCTGATATGCAAGAATAGTCCTTCCCCTCCACTTGACTCTCCCCCATACCAGCTCATCGAACCCTAAGATACTGCCTCTTTACCATCCATTGCACCTATCTTCTCTCCCTTTCTGCTGCCATAGTTCAAAATCCTTATCCCACTTTCAAACATCAAGAACTCCATGCCCAACCTCCCCCTCCTCCACTGCTACAGATTTATCTTCTTAACACGCAGATTTGTCCTAGTCTGCTTTCCTATTTAAACCCTCAAAACCAGCCCACCGATGCTACTGTAACCTGCCCTCACCTGCCTGATCTCCCTCCCCCTCATACTTCACCCTTCAACACTCTAGCAGCACTGGGGTACCTGTTCCTTGAAGAGATCTATATAAGCCTTTGGTCTTACTGGTCACTCTGCTTTGCATGCTAGCCACCCTTGCTTTTCTCCCTGGCAAATTCTTACCCATCCTTCAAAACCCAGCACAGGCATCATCTGCTCTGGGAAGCCACCCACACTCTCAGATCCCCAGCAGGAGGGATCACGTCCTCCTCTGCATCACCTCCCTCTCTGCATGCTCCCCTCACTGTCCTCTGTGCTCGCCCCAGAGGGACCTGGCACCCACCTTTGGAGATTGAGGTCACCTGGGTCTAGAATGTATAAATGTTCCCATGTTTAATTATTTGACAGAAATGATATTTTTAGACCCGATTCCCTTCTACTGGTCAGATTAAAAGCTGTCTGGGGCTCATCAGAATCTAGCTCAGGGTCTGGAATAATATCAAAAACATAAGAGGTTTTTAGGTTAGAGATGAAGAATTTTGAAGTTACCTAGATCTGGGTTAAATCCTGGCTCTGCTACTTACAAGCTCTGTGAACTTCAAAGAACCACTCTCAGCATGTTTTCCTGTTTCTGAAATGGGGATAATAATATGTGCCCCATAGTGTTGTGAGGATTATATGAGATAATAGCACTCAAGTACTGAAGCATAAGAAATGTTTGGTGAATTTATGAACGTATTGGTCATACATTTTGAAAGTTGTAAGTATTTAAGATTAAAACTAAACCTGTGAGCACTGATTAATTTTTCAAAACCAACTTATCAGCACATTTACTAAAAAGTAATAGTTTAACAGATCTTTATATTTTTATTAAAATCAAACTTGAATTCTTGCTCTTTTAACTTCAGTTGATGGTTACCCCATATTCAAAATTTTTATATTCCTGTAATAGAAAGAAACATAAAATCATTAATTTCATCTATTTTCTCAAACTCAACATGACTGAGATTCAATTACTTCCTCTACCTTAGTGCTCTGTAACTCTGGTCCTTCAAAATGAAATTAAAAAAAAAAAGACTGAAAGACAGATTAAGCTAATTGACATTAGGAAATTAGTGGAAAAAACATATAAATTAGATAAGGAAATGTCATTTGAAGTGAAGACAGTCATTGTTCATTAGCATCAGGTTAAAACTGAACATACAAGAATCAAGAGCCAGCAAAGTATCAATGTTAAAGCAAGACCATGAATGATTTTTATTTTTTCCTTTTTACTTGTTCCTTTTAAAAACACTTTCTACAATAAGCATCTTCTTTCACAATAAAAATTATTTTAGGGAGTTCCTGTCATGGCTCATTGGAAACGAATCTGACTAGCATCCATGAGGACATAGGTTTGACCCCTGGCCTCACTCAGTGGGTTAAGGATCTGGCATTGCCATGAGCTGTAGTGTAGGTCGCAAATGTGGCTTGGACCTCGTGTTGCTGTGGCTATGGCTGTGGTGTAGGCCAGCGGCTACAGCTCTGATTTGACCCCTAGCCTGGGAACTTCCATATGCTGCAGGTACAGCTCTAAAAAGACAAAAAAAAAAAAATTATTTTAAAAATCTTTTTGAAATGCTCAAAATAAACTGTCAGTGAATAGGTAGAATTATAACACTGCATATTTCATATGATACCTATTACAGAGGAAAGTGTGTATACATGGGGGAATACACATGGGGAAAAGAACTAGAAGGCAGGATGTAAAAAATACTCTTGGTTTCTCTGGCTGGTGAAATTATCAGTAGTTTTTATGACCTTTATAGTTTTCTGTATTTTATAATTTCTTTACAATGATCTAGTATTACTTTCAAAAAAAAAAAAACAGCTTTAGGGGCTCATATATAGAATTCAATAATTTAAATCATACAATTCAATTGTTTTCAGATATTCACAAAATTGTGCAACTATCACCACAATCAATTTTAGAACATTTTCATCCCCTAAAAGAAATCCTGTACACATCAGTGGTCACCCATTACCTCCTCACCTCAGCTCCTGGGACACCACCTCCAATCTATTTTCTGTCTTTACAGATTTGTCTTTTCTGTGTAGTTCATAGAAATGCAATCCTGTAACAGGCAGTCCTTTGTGAATGATTTACGTAGCATCATGCTTCCAAGGTGCATTCATGCTGTACGCATGTATCAGGACTTCATTTCTTATTGTCATCAGGTAATTTTTCCACTGCATGGATAGTATGCATTTATTCAACCACTTATGAGTTGCTATTTGAGTTGTTTCCACTTTGGGGCTGGTGTGGATATAATGCTGCAATGAATGTTCATGTACATGTTTTTATACACACATGTTTTCAGGTCTCTTGGATGTATACCAAGGAGTGGCACCACTCGGTCATTTCAGAACTCTACGTTTAACCTGTTTTTCAAAGCAGCCGCATCATTTTATATTCCCACCAGCAAGGAGGAGAGCTGTAATTTTTTCACATCATTGCTAACATATGTTATTGCCCATCTTTTTTGATTATAGCTCTCTGAGTGGGTTTGAAGTGATAGCTCATTACAGATTTGATTTGCATTTCGGGGATGGCTAGTGATGTTTAGTATCTTTTCAGGTACTTACTCTTCCTTGGCGAAGTGTTTATTCAGATCTTTTGTCCATTTTTAAATTGGGTTAACTGTCTTTTTATCATTGAGTTCTACAAGTATTTTTTTTTTAATTCCACATACAAGCCTCTTATCAGATACATGATTTACAAAATGTTTTGTATTAATTTAGAAAGAGGAAAAAGAACTCCATCTTTTCCAAAAGTTCAATTAGCAAATGCTGTGGTTATGGGGGGTATAACATGGTTAATGACAATTATAAAACAAGTTAGTAGGTGAGCAGCATGTCATAATTTTCAACCTAATCCTCACATAGATGGTAATACTAGGCCTGTTTCTGAAAGTAAAAAATCAAAGGCCAGCAGGGGTAAAGCGACTTATTCTTCAAAATTTCTTCTAACTTCGTTATTTTTTTATCAGTCATCTTTCTTTCTTGTTTTAAATTAATGTTCTCTCCCTGTGCTGTGTTCAAATTTGTGAGCAAGTTTTTATACAGGAACTCCTCAAAGTCTCATTGCTAAGTAGGATTAATGACAGCCAAGTCTCTGGGTGCTGGTTCAGGCCTTTCTCAGCCGTGAGATTCTCCATATGGATGCTGATAATGTGACAGGTCTCATATAGAAGGAACTGTGTAGCCTGGCAGAGACTTGTGAAGGCTGACATGACATGACACAGAAGGAAGGCAAGTGTCCCAGTGAACCCAGTGCTGCGGTGGTCTGTCAGTTTCCTGTGACTACTGTAACAAATTACCACAACACTGGTGGCTTAAAACAATAGAAATTTATTCTCTCCAGGTCTGGAAGCCAGATCAGAGAATCAGCTCCTTGCCTATTCTAGATGCTGGTGGCAGCTGGCTATCCTTGCCTTGTGGCCCCACCATGCTGTCTTTGCCTTTGGGATCATGCTGCTTTCTCCTCCTGTGCCTGAAATCTCCCCTTATAAGAACACCAGGATCATCTCCCCATCTCAAGGTACAAAATTTTTGCCATATAAGGTGACCTTCCATGTCCCAGGCACTACAACATGTGTGATCAGTACACATCCAGGGACCAATACTGAGCTGGGGGAGGGGGGGTTACAAAACCTAAAAACAAAGTCCCAAAGTTGCAAAGGGGCAACTTCAACTATCTTCCTTTCCTTATACTCACCGTGTAGTTGTTTTAAACACAAAAATTGCTCCTACAGCTATGTTCTTTCTATTCCAGCTTTAACATGATCCCCAAATACTGCTGAAAGTCCCATCTTCGTTACCTGATCAAATAGCTTCAATTACTCTTGAGAACAATTTTATACAGAGGAAAACACTGTCAAAGATTCACATATGTTGTAACAACAACAACAACAAAAAAACAAAGGAGGAAAAAAGAGAAACAATATATTGTTGTCTCTCAAAATTATTGACAAACATGATATAAATTTAACGTTAAAAGAGGAATTAGATATTTAATCTTAAATCACTCCTCAGCTACCTAAAAATAATTGAAATGTGCACTACAGCCATAAATGGTACACATGTAGTATAAGGTTTAAAATGTACTGGCAATTGCTTTCCTCTTATACTAGGTAGGGAGTATATGGCTATTTTTATTCCTATTCTTTGTAGGCCTATGATATTTTTACATTATTTTATAATTTTTCAGTATTAAAAAGAAAAAGGGTATGACTTAGTCTTCCTTCATAAACCCTAGAAAGTATCTGATGTGCTAATAAGCTTCATGTTTATGTCCAGAAGTCCACTGGTAACTCTATCAATTGACACTGTTAAAATCTATAAAGAGGTCAACTCTTTAGTTATGCAAAAATTCTTGCTTCCTTTTTAACTCTTTAGCAAAGTGGAGAAAAAGGTAGTGAAAACGAGAACATTTGTGACCAACCAGGAAACAGACATGCTGATTTAAGTTTCCTAATCTTCACACCCCTGGCCCTACCATTTCCACTTTTTGACATAGGAAGATTTTTGCAGTATTTGCTAAGACTAAGTTATCCATCTCCCAGATGGATTTTGTTGGCTAGATGTTAAATGCTGCAATTCTCCCTTTCCTGCCATAAGCAACTTGGCCTCAAAAGAAAGATATGCTTCTGAAATACTAAAAAAGTCACTCTTAGGAGACAAATATCATACTTTCTCATTGACTTAAACTGTAATTTCAGAGATTTGGTCTTAAGGAAAAAGTACAGCTCCAAGAAAAATTTATGCTTGTATCCAAAGCATACTCTTCTTTCTGACAGGAAAAATTTTCTATCATAGTTCAGCTGAACTATATAAAAAAAAAACCCCCAAAGATGTGTGCTACATAGCAGACAAGCTATCTATCAGACATCAAGAACACTGGAGAAGACCCCTGATCCCCAATTCTGAACCTCTTCCACTGGAGGTCATCCAGGTTAAAGGAGGGCTTTGGGCAGGGGGAATTCCATCTGTATTAAAAAAAAGTCACAGATCCTCTGTTCTAGACTTGTGACTTTCCATCTTTACAAAGTAGATTTTAGACATATTTTTAAAAATGTCAAATACAAAAAAAACTCAGAATGTAAGCAGGATTTTATTAAGATATATATTTTTTCATTAAAGTTTCTCTAAATTACATATTCTACGTCTAGTCCTTTAGAGTGGAGTACATATGGCTACTAAACCACCAAAATGCCAATTCTAGGCTAAGCTTAAAAAGAAACATAATCTATGTCCATTCTCAGAAACTACATAAGACCGACATTCAATCTGCTGAGCATCTTGGGGTAAAGCAACCAAGCCCATTATCAGGCTCCTAAGTAGCTCAGAATAGGAGTCCTTGCCCCCAGATCCAGTAACATCTGTATCCTCCATTCTCAGAATGAATAAAGATTTGAGAGCATATATAGTCATTAGGTTAAAGAAAGAAAAACCACAGTTAAAATTAATTTCAAATTTAACAGAGGTGCCAGAATAAGAGCATTAAACTGTTAACAAAAATCAAACTATTGATTTTTCAAAGCAAAATCAAAACAAAGAGTCCTAATGTGAGTGGGTGGGCTGAGGGAGGTCTTTTACCTCCACACAAGTCTGATGTGTGTCACTGGAGAGGCAGAAGACTTGAGACTTGAGGAAACTAAGGGAACGGTGGCCATTCTGTAACCTCCCTGGCAGCATTCAGGATAATGGGGAAGAAATAACAAGTTGTGAGGGAAGAGAAAAGATTTACAAACTCAGTTCAGTGCCAGTGGGCTGAAGGGTTGCTTAAGAGGACTCATTCTGAGGTTATTACCGTACATTGTAATTCACAGTGTTTTAAGGCTCAGCCCCCAAATGTGTGGCAGACAGGGCAGGGAGAGCATGCTGACAGCTAGTCAATCAAAGGAAACAAAGACATTCTAGAAACTGTAGAGCCTGAGATGGTTTGTTCGTATTCTAACATTAAGGTTAACACAGGTGGGAGGAAGATATTTCTGTTTGGAAGTGATGAAAGGCTATTGTTACTGTTGCTGTTACTATTTTTAACTTTTATGCTGACCTATAGTTCTTACTTTTTATTGCTCAGGTTGATGACGCCTGAGGAAACGGAGGTTATACAAATCTGAAAATGTTTAGAGTGAGTTAGGCAAGACCAATCCCATGAACCCTATGCACACAGCATCTTTTGTAATAGGGGTGAGCAAAGATCTCGATGTGTGCATCCAGGATTAATGTGGAGGAATAGCAAGGTGAACCCAAGAAACAGAAATACTGATATAAGATTCCTGGACTAAATGTTTGAGCTACAAATGCAAGCAAGTACTTGATAAAAAGGTTTGCTAAGAAGAATCTAGATGAGTAAAGAACCATTAAGTCAGGAACTGCAATCGAGAGAGGTTGCAGTGGGGAATCTGGGCTTATCAACAAAACATCAAGGAAGTAAGAGACTGGACGGTAAACTTACGTGAATTAACTGAGGGCTTAGTGACCTGATCATTTATCATGACTGAATTAAAGAGTTAAGTTATATCAGGTTAGGTTAAGTCATGGGATTCTATATACACATAATTTCTTTTCTTTTTGCTTTTTAGGGCCGCACCTGCGGCATATGGAGGTTCCTAGGCTAGGGGTCAAATTGGAGCTACAGCTGCCAGCCTATACCACAGCTCACGGCAACGCCAGATCCTTAATCCACTGAGCGAGGCCAGGGATCAAACTGGCAACCTCATGGTTCCTAGTCAGATTCATTTCTGCTGCACCACGATGAGAACTCCTTAAAAATTAATTTTTAATTAAAGTATAGTTGATTTATAATGTGTCAATTTCTGCTCTATAGCAAAGTGACTCTTATACGCATACACACGTTCTTTTTTTCATTATAGTTTATCCCAAGATATGAATATGGTTCCCTGTGCTATACAGTAGGCCCTTGTTTATCTATTCTGTATGGAAGAAGACTTTACACCTACTAACTTCAAAACTCCCAATCCATTCCCACCCCCAAGCCCCACAACCACAAGTCTGTTCTCTGTCTGTGAGTCTGTTTCTGTTTTGTATATAGGTTCATTTGCACTATATTTTAGATTCCACACATAAGTGATATATGTTTGTCTTAATATGACTTACTTCACTTAATATGATTATCTCTAGGTCCATCCATGTTGCTGCAAATAGCATTATTTCATTCTTTTTTGTGGCTGAGTAGTATTCCGTTGTATATATGTACCACATCTTCTTTATTCATTATCTGTCAATGGACAGCTGTCCTGTCTATTACAAATAGTGCTACTATTAACACAGGGGTGCATTATCTTTTTGAATGATACTTTTCCCTGGATATATGCCCAGGAGTGGGATTGCTGGATCATATGCTAATTCTATTTTTAGTTTTTCTGAGGAATCTCCATACTGCTTTCCAAGTGGCTACACCAACTTATATTTCCACAAACAGTGTAGGAAGGTTCCCTTTTCTTCACTACCTTGCCAGCATTCGTAGGTTTATTAGTGATAGCCATTCTGACCAGTGAGAGGCAAGTACCCTGCAGCTTTGATTTGCATTTCTCTAATAATCAGTGATGTTGAGCACCTTTTCCACCTAACTACTGGCCATCTGTAGGTCTCTTTGGAGAAATGTCTATTTAGGTCTTCTACTCATTTTCTGATTGGGTTATTTTCTTTGTTGTTGAGTTGTCATATACATATACTTTTGACACACATATCTTAAATCATTTATACTCTGAGCTCACAGTAAAAGTTATATAGAGTCACTTAACTGATCGTGAATTTGCCAAAAAGCCAGTATTAGAAGAAATGCACTAGAGAGAAGCTAGTGCACAATGGCTATGGCCCTAAAGAGGCAGTATTTGAAGTGGTTTTTCCAATGCCAAACCACGTGCATTGTGTCCCTGACAGCTGAACAACCCTGCAACATAAGGGCTACATTGGGCCAGATTTCACCAAATTTTCTTCTTCTTCTTTTTTCTTATAAGGGCCACACCCGTGGCATAGGGAAGTTCCCAGGCTAGGGGCTGAATCAGAGCTGCAGCTGCCGGCCAAGACCACAGCCACAGTAATCCCAGATCCTGTCATGTCTGTGACCTACACCGCAGCTCGTGGCAACGCCTCATGGCAACGTGGCATCCTTAACCCACTGAGCAAGGCCACAGATCAAACCTGCAACCTCATGGATACCAGGTTCATTATGCTGAGTCACAATGGGAACTCCAAATTTCACCAAATTTTCAATGGATGGGTAAAGAATTCCAGAGTTCTTGGCTACAAGTGATTATATCATCTTATCAGCTCATATAGAGACTACATATGGAATCTAATAATTTTAATTTGTTTCTTTTAATTTTAGAAATTAAAATCTGATAATTTTAATTTCTTTCTTTAATCACAGTATAAGGATTCTGCTTATAAAAAACAAGTGTCACAAAAGTAAAGAAAAAAGGCACAAAATATAAGCTCTTAAATTGATACTGACTAAAAACATGAAAAAAAAATTAACTCAATAAACATTTATTGGGAGTTCTCTGGTGGACCAGTGGTTAGAATCTGGCACTTTCACCACTGCAGCCTGGTCTAGGAACTGAGATCCCACCTCGAGATCTCTTTTTTTTCAGTGAGTGACAATTGTATATGAAGTACTCTTGGGTTTTTTCACTAATTTAAAATTTATACTTCACTAAATGTGATATTATTTACTTATCATTGTTTATAAAGCAATACAAATAAATTGAGGTATTTCTTTAACTAAAATATTCATCATTTTGTTCACCAGGCCAAACACAGCTGGAACATAAGAGGTATTTGGCAATTATTCTATTTATGAAAAATATTTCCACGTATACATTCTGATTTTACTATTATAAAGAGATTCCAAGTATATTATTATTTATAAATCAGTATACTGTGAATCTGATATTTCAAACAGGTGATACATAATATTTTGAAAAAACTTTAATACAGAAAATACATAATTGTTTGGAGAGGAAATTAAGGAGACAAACATTCATTCTATACCAATGTTGCATCATGCTAGGTTCTTTTTACAAAATCCAATTCCTATAAATCTAAAACACAGAGACTAGAGAAATGCAGATACCTGCCTCTGGCTACAAGAGGCAAAAGCTAGATTAGAACTCAGCCCCACCAGATGACAAATACCAGTTATTTCTCATTATAAATCATATTTTTAAAATTAATTTGTTTCTTTAGGACTAATGTAGGAGCAACTTTAAGAGAATGAATGAGAACTTGTGAGAATTATCAAAATCTTTATTTGTTCATACTGTGTCCCCAATCCTTCACAGAGTATTCACTGCCCACACTTCTAGTGTGGGGCTTTTAAAAATGTAATTTTATACCAAATGATATCACTTATACATGGAATCTAAAATACAACACACATCAACTTACCTGTGACATAAAAAACAGACTCACAGAGAACAAACGGACTTGTGGTTGCCAAAGGGGAGGGGAGATGAAGGAGGGAGGGATCTGGAGTTTGGAATTAGCAGAGACAAATTATTATATACAGGACGGATAAACAACAAGGTCCTACTGCTTTTGTAATAAACCACAATGGAAAAGAATACGAAAAAGAATCTATATATGTACAACTGAGTCACTGTATTGTATGGGAGAAATTAACACAACATCGTAAATTACCCATACTTCAATAAAATTAAATTTTTTATATCACTATCACCAAATTTAACCGTAGCCTATATATCCTATTTTAGATGGTTCTTCTAAACATAAAATGAGGAAAAAAATTGAGGCAATTTTCTGGAAGATACTATGCAAGCCTACAATTCTTTCTTCAGTTTTCCAGATACTTCAATTTATGAAGTATGTATTCAGAACTATTAAAATGTCTGCTAAATGTTTAATACCATGTATTGGTTTTTCTTTTCAAAAGTAAACCATATCCCAGAGGAAAAAGTTCTGAATGAGATGTTAAAAGCTAAGAAGTTTTGCTATGAACAAGCCCTTGTGGCCCATTATTAACCAAACTTACTTGACCACAGGCTCCATTTTCAAGTGACACTACGTGGGATCTTTAAGCACTACAGAACTTCATAAAAGCTAGGGAAATAAATCCGCCTTAATCAGCAGATGTTAAGTTAAATAAGTGAGTACACGAACTTAATGATCTGGAAAAGAACAAAATATACAGGTATATGCTTAATCTTTAGAAACCTGGCAACGAAATCCTTGTCATCAGTAATGTTTCTTTTCACAGTCCCCTCTTTTTTATTATCCCTATAATTCTTAGTATTTTCCTTTCTTTTCTTTTTTTTTTGTCTTTTTGCCATTTCTTGGGCCACTCCACAGCATATGGAGGTTCCCAGGCTAGGGGTCTAATCGGAGCTGTAGCCGCCTGCCTACGCCAGAGCCACAGCAACGCAGGATCCGAGCCGCGTCTGCAACCTACACCACAGCTCACGGCAACACCGGATCGTTAACCCACTGAGCGAGGGCAGGGACCGAACCTGCAACCTCATGGTTCCTAGTCGGATTCGTTAACCACTGTGCCACAAGGGGAACTCCAGTATTTTTCTTTAATAGATCGTCTACTGATTATCCATTTATCTTCTATTGATTAGATGTAAATGGGACTGAATACATGAGAAAACAGTGTAAAAAACTATTTTTGTCAGAAAAATTTCATGAGTAAATATAAGGAAAAAGAGTCAAAACCTGCAATCTTCTAATCATTTAATAGACATAGAATATGCATTTCTGAAAAATTAGTTTCAAGGACCATCGAGGACTGACACATTTGACATATTTTAATTAAAAAATAAAACAGTTGATAGGATTCTGTAAAAGCAATACTTGCTTGTTTTTTCCCCACAGTAACTATCTCTGAATGACTTATAGCCCTCATGAATCTTTGCAACAGTCGCAAGAAATCATCTTATTACCTTAGAAACCTTAAATGAACCTCCTATTACCATGGTAAAATACCACATTAAAAATAAGTGGAAATAAACAGGGTGTGCATTTCACCCAAGGGCACACAAGTGAGTCAGTATTTAGTAGTGGCAATAGATTGCTTGAGTATTGCCACCTAGTCCCCATCTTTAACTGCAACCCTCCCTTTTCCATGCATATACAAGCTTAAGTATACACCCACCTCCTTCACATGTGCCAATCCTGGAAAATGGCATGGTGGGGGCAGTTCTCAAAATAAAGATATTTTAGGAAAGCATCCCATAATTGCCTGGCATTTGAAGACACTATGCTTTTAGTATTTTCTTCCTATCCCTCCTACGCCTTCATTGTTTTTCTAGAGCTCTTTAAGACACCTTCTATACCTCCGATTCTCTACCTGACATTTCTGTTCACTTAAAAATACGAAATTTTCCCCCAAGGAAATAAATATGATAATTTTATGCTTTTTCTTCAAATCTTCAGGAAAGACAATGATTTATCCTGAGCAGAGTACGCAATTTTAATTCCGGGAGAATCCCCTGAAGACTTGGTTGCCGAGTTTATCTATTGCACACATAGAATCAAAACCATGTTCATTATAAAATAATAACTTACAGATTTTAAATCTTGCTTGATTTTAGGAGAACATAATAGGAGGAAAAAAGTGAAAAAGAAAACTCCCCCCTTTAACTTCATTGTAAAACACAAATATGTTGGATAACAAAAACAATCAGAAAACATTTAAGATTATCTTCCTCTCCATCACCATAACATGAGCTCAAGGGAAGTAGGAAGAGCCCCCAAATGGCAAAACTATGATTGTATTCCAAATACTTCTGTAGCTAACTCAGTAACTAAAAACAGAACGAATGCCAAATATGAATACTGAACAATTGTCACATATTTTACAAAGTGTTGTCAATCCCATTTTATTTTAGAGTATTTGAAATGACTATACTACAAAACCTATTTGTTTTTGAACCACCTATGCAACGACATGTACATATTAGCACAACATAGCCTCTTATTTTCTTTAAAGAATTCTTGCTCTTGTGCTATTATTTTATTATACATAGTTTAAAAATTCTTGCTCTTGGGCTACTACCTTATTAGCTGTAGTTTTGAAATTCCTGCTCTTAGGCTAAATTATTGCTTTTAGGCTATTCCTTTATTAGACATAGTTTTAAAATGTGAAGGCAAAATTATAATTTCATTAAAATACAAGAACAAAAGTGTTGAACTGTCCACACAGACAAGTCCTGAACTCCCTCAGCACACAATTCTGCCAGCGTTATTCAGCACCAGTGAGCAAACGAAATTTGTGGAGAACACGGTGGAATATTATCACAGCAATTTATGAACTTGTCACTTCAGAAATACACTGGAAATATTTCAAAAGAGTGAGATTTGGACAACAGAAACAATTTTCTCCCAATCTCAGCTAACTTACTTGCTATAAAGCTTTGGCTTAGTACAAAACAGGCAGCAGATATAAGAAAAGACAGAGCCTTGCTAAGAATTACGAAACAGAATAAAACAGCTAATTAACTCACCAAATAGCCTTTTGCAAAAAACCTGCATTCTTCTCTTTGTCTCAGGCCTCTGGTTTCCAAAGACAAATTACATGCTCTCTGACAGAATGATGACAAAAGGGCACATCGTGATCTCTTTTCTGCTATTTCCACTAGAAGAAAACTGAACCACACTGCAGTCTCAAAGAATAAGTACTTCATATGAGCATGCTCAGTATCTAATTTAAATGACTTGGTATTTCATCTCGGCATGTGATGGCCTACTTCTACACGAACTCTGAGAGCTGCAAATTCAATCGAAGATCATTAACTGCAATAAGTTACACAGAACCACACCAAAGGATAAGTAATTTGTTTTTAACGTCATGATTTTTGTGGTTCTTTTAACTTGATGTGGCTGGAAATGATTATTTCTATACTTTTATTCAAGCAAGTCCTTAGATCTCAGTATTTCTTTAGTAATGCCCACATAAACAACCAAAATGCTAGAATGAACTGGAAATTTCAAGATATCCAAAATGTGATTCCCCCCAAAATATGTCTGACCACGGATAAATTAAACAAACTACAAGCCATTTATATTTTACTTTGTAACCTCTTATTCAGTTCTCTTGCCTCTTCAATAAAAAAAAATCATCTGCAAACTAGTAGTATTTTAGTTTCTCCTTTGGAAATATCAGTAAACTGAAATGTTCAGTATCTTTATTAAAAATGTCTGCTATCTTCAAACTAGCAAACAGGATTTTTCTCACCTATAGACTATATGTTATATAATAGAGTATATGCTTGCATAAAACAGTCCTCATCCAAATATTGAAAAGCTTTAAATAGGACTTTAAAAAGTGTTTTTTGCATTTTCAAGAGCAATTTTTATCAAAGTGCTACACGCTCTCACACACACAAATCAACCTGAATAGTTTGCATGCACATGTGAATGTCATCAAATAACTAATTTGCCTGGTTTGTTAAGTTACTGCAAAGACCACAGAGTTTGTGAGGATGGAAATATGGTCAAGAAGCTTATCCTCTGCTTACATTGATCATTTCAGTCTTCCAGAAATAGAAATTTACCACAGCAGAGACAGCACCACCAAAGCACCAGACAATTCTCAGACGTCCACTTCCCATTTTCACCTTGGGCAGATGAACAAAAACAGGAAGTATCCATACACTCAACACACACCCAGCCTGGGGGAGCAAACCGCTGACAAGAGTGGAGCTGACTGTCTTAAAATGGGCCCATGAGTTAATTTATGATTTTCCTTTCTTCCTCTTGGTTACTTCTATCACTTCCCCATTGTAAACTACCTCTCCACCCTCCACACAAATGACTCAGGATGTGCACAGTAGCCTTGTCTCCCTCCATCCCCACCCCAAATTAACACGTAAGGCCTGGGAAAGTAAGAAGGCAAATTCCATGGCAGCACCCGAGACAAGGTCCCTCATAGATGGTGGGACAAGATATTTAGAGGTTCAGAATGGTTGTAAAAAATAAGAGGTTCAAGTTTTTTTTTTTTTTTTTAAACCACAGAGAGCCATTTATGGAACCACATTTAATTCTAATACATTTCTAGAAAATAAAAGTGTTAGGTTCAAAGAAAACTACCAACACACACCAGTTTCTTCAGCATTCTGCCAAAGCAATTCATTCTTATTGGTCAAGGAAAATTCACTGGGTACAACTGCAAGGGCTGTGGGTGCTGTGTGCGACACAAACATTCTGTCTCTTAAGCAAAAAGCTCGGGAAACGAAGGAATACCAAATAAAAGCAAGAGTTATACAAGACATCAAGAAGTGCCAATAAGTTCTGTGCACTGCTATGTCTAGTAAGTTCTGTGTACTGTACGTGTCAAGGTAAAGATTCTGCAGAAAAAGTAAGTCACCTAATGTACTCAATGAAAGTTCTATGATCCCTGAATGAGAAAGGAAATGTCCTTCACTGAAAACAAGCAAACAAAAAAAAAAAGTACTTCTGATCTATAAATATTTGAGAACATATTCTATGTGAGACATGGTGCAAGCAACACAGTGGAAATAAGAAATGAGAAGGACCATCTCTGACTCTAAAAGAGCTCAGAGAGTGTGAGGCAAGAGAACAAATAACCAAGGTAAGGTTATCACAGCAGGAGAGAGGTGCCTAGGGAGTCAGGAGGGAAGAGAAAGCATTCGGGTGAAGGGGATTGAGAAAGGGCTTTGCAACAGGGTGAACTTTTTGAAATGCCTGGATGAGGACTGAGCCTCTGGACTAGAAAGGACAGGGAGGAAGGGGAAACTGCCAGGTCGGAGGCTAGGAGGGAGGGCAGCAGAGGACCTGGGAACTGGAGCACTGGCAGTTATGTATACCACAAGGTGCAGATGACAACACTGGGACAAGAGAAAAGAGAAAAAAGATGCTAACGGGTGTGGTACTTGGAAGCGGATGGCAAGAAGCATTTTGTTTTACACTCTGAAAAATGGAAGAGTTGAGGTCATGTGTTAAAAGGCAGAATGAATGGAGTTCCTGTTGGGGCACAGCAGAAATGAATTCATGAGGATGCAGGTTCGATCCCTGGCTTTGCTCAGAGGGACAAGAATCCAGTGTTGCTGTGAACTGTAGTGTAGGTTGCAGAAGCGGCTTGGATCCTGAGTTGCTGTGTCTGTGTTGTAAACCCAACTTTGGAAAGATAGGCAGACACATAAAAAGGAAAAAGAGGCACTCATTCCAGCACACTGCATAGTACTTCCCTTCTCAAACACACTTTTTCGGTTCTTCCGTATCATTTAACAGCTCTTCAATCTGCATATCCTCCCTCATGTACATTCAACCTCAGCATTCTGATTTCAATTTGAGGTCAATTTTGTAATCACATGTATCCTTTGATCTTGCTAGAGATCCCGTTTTTGCTTTTTTTCCCCCCTTCTAAATCTTTCTCTCTCATCAGTCTTTTTTCTTTTTTTCACAGTTGCACTTGCAGCATAAGAAGTTTCTGGGCCAGGGGTTGAATCGAAGCTGCACCTGCCCACCACAGCCATAGCTGCAGCAACACCAACACCAGATCTGAGTTGCATCTGCGACCTATACCACAGCTCAAGGCAACGCCGGATCCTTAACCCACCGAGTGAGGCCAGGGATCGAACCTGTATCCTCATGGATCCTAGTCGAGTTCATTAACCACAGAGCCATGATGGGAACTCCCAGTAGACCCTGTTTTTACTCTTATTTTACAGATATGGAGCCTGAAGCTTAAGAGGCTCAGCATCCAGTGTCACGCAGATAATCAGTACAGGAATCTGGATCCGGATTTTGGACCCCCGAACCCACGATTTAAATGAGATCTAAAGGGCAGTAAGCTTATGAAGGAAGCAGAATTACTGAACAAAGGATTTTCAATAGCTGAGGCAATGGGGAGGGGGGACGTTAACTGTAAAGGGAAGAACTGATACTAAGCAAGAAGTAAGGTCTACAAGGCCAGGAGGACTAAACCAGTTTCTATTTAGTTTTATTGAAGTTAAATTTACATTCATAAAACTTATACCTCATAAGTGCACAATTTAATGACTTTTAATAAATGTAAAGGTCATGCAACTGTTATGGCATGCAGTTTTAGAACATTTCCACAACTTCTAAAGATTCCCTTGTGCCCTGTTTGCACTCAGTCTCCACTTCTACCCCCAGCCCCAAGCCACAGGCTCTTGAAGATAAGAAATAAACGACAAGTTAGAAACAACCACTGTTGGAATTCCTGCTGTAGCTCGGCGGTGACGAACATGACTAGTATTCATGAGGATGCGGGTTCAATTCCTGGCCCCACTCAGTGGGTTAAGACCCGGTGTTGCTGTGAGCTGTGGTGTGTGTCACAGACGTGGCTGGGATCTCGAACTGCTGTGTTGCTGTGGCTGGTGTAGGCTGGCAGCTGCAGCTCCGATTCAACCCTAGCCTGGAAACTTCCTCCATATGCCATGAGTGCAGCCCTAAAAAAACCCAACCACTGTCTCCACTTCCTTCTCTGGGACAAACGCTCAGTACCACACAGTAATAATCAGTCATTAAGTACTGACTATACATCTCATCGGTAAAAGATTCCTGCTTATATTTTACTGCTTTCTAAACTCAGAGATTTTCAGCGGGTATTAATGGAGGAAAAAAAAGTAGAAGCATGGTGTTTTTTTTTTTTTTTAAAAATGCAATCTTAGTTAACATACGATTGGGCTTTTTTTTCAAATGTATAGCAAGAAAGTGAGCCCAGGTAATATACACTGGGAAAAAAAAAAGTGATAGGAAGTCTCTACAAAATCTGGGATAAAAGAATACCTTCTGCATAATAACTTCTTACTGTCTGACAAAAGAAGAATTGCAAATTTTAAAACATATTTTCATAAAATAAACTTAAGTATCCCAGTGACTTTTACTGCAGAGATAAACTCAGCATCTACTTAGCATGTCGCAAGATAATGAATAGACCTAATTATACATTATTTTGGCATTCAAGCTGTCTCCTGCTACAGACAATGCTTAAGACTCTAAGGAATCTCTTGTGCTTTACCAGAAAAACAAAAGCAAAAGCAAAATCTTGCTTCTAAATAAAGACATAAGAGAAATATATTTTTTAAAAGCGTATTGTGTAAATGAAAAGAAAAAAATAAGGGTGGGGCAGGATAATTTTCTTCTTTCTGCTAAGAGACAGAACAGTACTTATGAGTGCCTCTTTTCCCAAATCAAGACAGTCAATTTCTATCCATCCTGCCTATGAATTCTTAGTCAGCCTGTTAAAATAATTTCATAAGTATTACAGAAATTTGTAACTTTAAAACTTGTTCCCTTTGCTCATTCACTTTACAAATATTTATCAAATTTTAATTTTATAAATCTGACATATTACCTTCTATAAATTTAAGGTGTACAGTGTGTTACTTTGATACATTTATATATTGTAGAATGACCACCACTGGAGGAATATTTATCACATTACTTTATTATAGCATAACATTATCATCTATATTCATTATACTTGCAAATATTTATTTATTTATTTATTTATTTATTTATTGGTCTTTTTGCCATTTCTAGGGCCACTTCTGCAGCATATGGAGGTTCCCAGGCTAGGCATCAAATTGGAACTGTAGCCACCAGCCTACACCAGACCCACAGCAACGCGGGATCTGAGCAGAACCTGCGACCTACACCACAGCTCACGGCAACGCCAGATCCTTAACCCACTGAGCAAGGCCAGGGATCAAACTCACAACCTCATGGTTCCTAGTCGGATTCGTTAACCACTGAGCCATGATGGGAACTCCACTTGCAAATATTTATTGAGCATCAACTCTGTGTTAGACACTCGTCTACGTATTAGGGATCCCACAGTAACCAGGTCTGTGCTCTCGGGGAGCTTACATTTTCATGGGGGAAGAAACTCGATAAAGAATGTACCGTTGCCCATTGATATCCATGGGGGACTGGTTCCAGGAACTCCCATGGACACCAAAATCTGCAGTTGTTCAAGTTCCTTATATAAAATCATGCAGTACTTGCATAACCTATCCTGTATGTTTTAAACCATCTCCAGATTACTTATAATACTTAATGCAATGTAAATGCTATGTAAATAGTTGCTGGCACAAGACATACTCAAGTGTTGCAATTTGGAACTTTCTGTCATTTTTTTCTTTTTAAAAAAATTTTATGGCCGCACCCACAGCATATGGAAATTCCTGGGCCAGTTACTGAATCTGAGCCTACAACTGCGACCTACGCCACAGCTGCAGCAATGGTGGACCCTTTAAACCACTGCGCCAGGCCAGGGATCAAATCCACACCTCCACAGAGGCCCAAGCTGGTGCAGTCAGATTCTTAACCCACTGTGCCATGGCAGGAACTCCCCATTAATTTTTTTTTTCCGAATATTTTCAACCTCTGTTTGGTTGAATCTCAGGACCATGGATATGGAGGGCCAGCTATAACACTGTGGCAGAAGTCTATATCAAGAACTAAGTTAAGTCACTGAGTGAATGGATGGATGGCCAATAAAAGTCCTGAGGAGGTGACATGTAAGCACTGGTTTAAACAATGGCAGAAAAGGGGGAAAAGAAATCTAGATGGGGTAGATGGTGAAAAGGCTCTAAGGATGGCATATCTAAAGCAAGCAAGAAAGCCCGGGTGGCCAGAGTGTGATGATAGCTGAGGGCAAGAGTTAAGAGATGAGGTCTAAGAGGTGGCAGGTCCACTAGAATCAGATTTACGAACCAGAGAAGGGACTTTGGATTCTATTCGAAGTGCTGTGGAAGGCTGCTCAAAGGCTGTAATACAATGTGATTTACATTTGCTATTTTAAGAAGATGCCTTTGACAAATACCATATGATATCACTTATATATGGAACCTAAAATATGGCACAAATGAACCTATTGACAAAACAGAAACAGACACACAGATGTAGAGAAGAGACTCGTGCTTGCCAAGGGGGGTGGGGTGGGGGAGGGAGTGGGATGGACTGAGAATTTGGGGTTAGGAGATGCAAACTGTTACATTTATAATAAACATCAGGTCCTACTGTATAGCACAGGGAACTATAGCCAATCTCCTGGGATAGACTATGATGGAAAAGAATACACACACATACATATGCGTTTTTTGTTTTTGTTTTGTTTTGTTGTGTTTTGCTATTTTTAGGGCCGTTATGGCCTATGGAGGTTCCCAGGCTAAGGGTCGAATTGGAGCTGTAGCCACTGGCCTACACCACAGCCACAGCAACTTAGGATCTGAGCCGTGACCTAATCCATGAGCAAGATCAGGAATCTAACCCGAGTCCTCATGGATCCTAGTCAGGTTCGTTAACCACTGAGCCATGAAGGGAACTCCGAAAAGAATATTTAAAAAAAAAGTGTGTGAGTGTGTGTGTATCTGAGTCACTTTGCTGTACAGCAAGTATTAGCACAACACTGTCAATCAATTACATTTTAATTAAAAGAAAAAGAAGATGCCTTTGGCTACCGTGTGGAGAATGGATTATAAAGGGTCAAGAGGAGAAGCATGAATAGTTGAGAGGCCACAGGAAGTGTCTGGTGAGAGGTGAAGGTTGCACAGAAGGAGGTAAAGCAGAGAGAGAAAGTGAGCAGATATGGGAGGTTTTTGGGGAGGAAGAAGAGTCAACAGGGTCACTGATAGACCGGAGGTTGGGGGGTGGGTAGGTGAAGGAAAGAGAAATTAAGGAAGGTGCTAAGCTGTTTTTGTTTGTTTGTTTCTGATGGTTTCCACTAGATACTATGTGGAGAGGTCAGTGGGTGGAGAAGTGGGAGAAGATCTGGCTGAAGATGTGGGTTTAGGGGTGACTGGCACATGGTGTGCAAAGTGCCTTGGGAGTGAGTGAGGTGATGGAAAAGAGAACACAGGACAGATGCTGGGCTCTCATCGATCCACAGTGCCTACTCTGTGCCATACCCTACGCTAGGAAGGAGTTTAGAATATGGCTGAAAAAGCCAGATCCTTGCCCTCACAGAGCTTATACTCTCTCAGAGAAGACAAATACAACATAACAAATATGTAAACTGTATAGTATGACAGAAGGGGTAAGTGCTATGAAAAAAAGAAAAAGCAGAGGAATGAAGGGGTGGCTAGAGTGATGGAGGTAAAGGGAGGGTCAAGTGAGCCTCACTCAAAAGATGAGATGTGCACAAAGGGCCAGGCAGAGGGAAAGGGCAGCACCAAGCCTGGAATATAAGTAGGATATAGTCTTATAAGCAAGGTAAGGTATAAGTAAGGCAGCGATATAAGTAAGATCTTCTAAAATAAGTATCACCAGCATAAATAAAGAATGGTAGGGAGACCAAGATGGCTGGAGCAGAAGAAAAAGAGCCAGCAAGGAGGGCCGAGAAAAGCAGTATGCAACCCAGAAGTGAATGATGTTATTGAAGCCAAGGCAGAAAGAAAAGGGTGTCAAGGACCAACTATGAGGAATGCTGCCAAGAGGATAAGTAAGACCAGAACAAAGAAGTTCTCAATGCTGGCAGTGCAATGTGGAGCCGGTAGAAAAGAGAGCCATCTCTATGGAAGACAAGGAAAGCGGTCCACCTGGCAGGTGGTATATTCACTTCTAAAGGTACTAGGACAAGCTGGTTCTGAGGACTTAACAAAGTTCTTGGTCATCAAATAAGGATTTACAAATTTTAATAATGTCAACATCACCAATTCTGAAATCCAAAAAGCTCATTTTGCGTATTTTCTCACTCAATGATAAACCACTCAAAAACCACTACTCTAAGCTATTTCTTAAACAAACAAACAAACAAACAAAAAAGAGCTAAAAACTCAAAAGTCAGAGAAACAACTTCAGCAGCAACATGGTACCAACCTATTGAGAATCATTCCAGGTGTTGTGGATATATACTTGATCTTTCGTTTGTACAAGAACATTGTCAGGTAGGTTTCACTAACCACATCCTAATATGAGGAAAGATCAAAGACAGCCCACCTTTCAACTGCTAGGAAACAAGGGGAGGGGTTAGGAGGTCTATGTTTTCTCTCTGCCACCTAGTGCCTCTCATCTATTCAGAGATACCTAAAACGAAGAGGGCAGACAGGGTAGGTTTTCTTGCTTCATAAGACACTCTTGTTAGCTAGACAAGATAATTTTTTTTAAATTATTTATTATTATTTTTTTCCCACTGTACAGCAAGGGGGTCAGGTTATCCTTACATGTATACATTACAATTACATTTTTCCCCCACCCTTTCTTCTGTTGCAACATGAGTATCTAGACAAAGTTCTCAATGCTATTCAGCAGGATCTCCTTGTAAATCTATTCTAAATTGTGTCTGATAAGCCCAAGCTCCCGATCCCTCCCACTCCCTTCCCCTCCCATCAGGCAGCCACAAGTCTCTTCTCCAAGTCCATGATTTTCTTCTCTGAGGAGATGTTCATTTGTGCTGGATATTAGATTCCAGTTATAAGTGATATCATACGGTATTTGTCTTTGTCTTTCTGGCTCATTTCACTCAGTATTAGGTTCTCTAGCTCCATCCATGTTGCTGCAAATGGCATTATGTCATTCTTTTTTATGGCTGAGTAGTATTCCATTGTGTATATATACCACATCTTTCGAATCCAATCATCTGTCGATGGACATTTGGGTTGTTTCCATGTCTTGGCTATTGTGAATAGTGCTGCAATGAACATGCGGGTGCACGTAGACACGATAATTTTTAAGTTTTACTTTCATTTTATATTTTCTCCTTTCTCCCTCCTATCCATCTATCCATCCACTCCTTTCTTCTATCATTTATAAATACGTACCAGTCTACTTATATAGTGAAGGGAAGAGACATTCTATATGCAAAGTCCCATTGCATTTTAGAAAATTTTCTTTTGTAAATAAATAAATATCTTCCAAAATAAGCATCACTGCTTTTCTAAATAAATAAATATCTTCCAAAATAAGCATCACTGCTGTATAAAAGGTGTAATTAACCAATACATCAACAATGATGACAAATTGTGATCCTCATTTAAATAAATGACTAAAATGACACCTGGAATTAGGTTAGTTATCTTTTTTTTTTTGTCTTTTTGTGATTTCTTGGGCCGCTCCTGCGGCATATGGAGGTTCCCAGGCTAGGGGTCGAATCGGAGCTGTTGCTGCCAGCCTACGCCAGAGCCACAGCAACGCGGGATCCGAGCTGCGTCTGCAACCTACACCACAGCTCACGGCAACGCCGGATCGTTAACCCACTGAGCAAGGGCAGGGATCGAACCCGCAACCTCATGGTTCCTAGACGGATTCGGTAACCACTGTGCCATGATGGGAACTCCAGGTTAGTTATCTTAACGTTCTTTTGGAAAAAATTACTTCCTGACAGTTTGTGGTTCAAGTTTTTCACTAACACATTTAACAATATATACAATTTTATAGTCTAATGATTTATCAACTCTAAAAATCACCTTTCTATGGTAATTTAAAAAAATTTGCTTGAAACAGTAGATCCCTAAAAAAGTGTAAATCGGTACTAGCATCTAAAATGTAATCTGTTGATGAATGAGCAAAGGAGATTTTTCAAGGAGTTTAAGAAAGGGTTACAAGACCTCATGACACAGAAACAAAATCCTACTGGAGAAATTAGACTTGGTATATACCATTCCAGGTCATGGAAAGAACGTAACTATTGCTTTTCAAAAATCATGTGGGTTGACAGATCCACTTTGGTCCACTCAACTAGTGCAGGTAAGGAGAGCTCCAGATGCTCATTAGGTAAAACTCTAACAAACAGCAACAAGAGAGAAAACAAGATGCCAAAAGTGAAAGGGCAACTCTACAGGAACAGCTGCATAAACTAAAGGATCTGTATGTACTATGGAGCATGTGGTGCGGCTGTTAAAGTAGCAGGGCGGATCTGCGTGCCCCTCTGGCAGGTGTCTCTGGGGCAGGTACACCATCTCCAAAGCTGCTGAGAGAACAGTGAATGTCAGCAGCATGGGCAAAGGCTACTTTCAGGTTTTATGTGGTACTCTTTGGTGTTAGAGACAGTGTTTCCACAGCATCTATTAGTCACCCAATTAACATTAAAAAGGGGGAAAAGGAAGTGAAAGAAAGAAGAGGCAGGAAGAAGGGAAAACAGAAAGGAAAGAAGAAGAGCCAGGAATAAGGTGACAGGTATATGGACAAGCAGCATGGCATGCAGAGATCGGGAGTAGGTGCCCCCAGATTCAAATCCTAGTCCCGCTACTAAATGTGGGCAAGTTAAGCAAGTTAAGCCCTTTAAGGTTCAGTTTACTCATGCATTGAGTGAGGATAATACTGTCTCTAACCCTTTGGAGTTACTAAATGAGCTAAGTTTTGAAATGTGCCTGGCATAATAAGTGCCCAATAAATGGTAGTTATTAATCTCAGAAAATTCTAAAATAACAGTAGTTTTAATAATGACCATGAAGCCAGTCCAGCAGGAGAATATAAGCTGCCGGTACTATCAGAAATACATCTCATTTGGGATCTCCTAGTCCCACTGAGTGTCTAGCATCTCGTCCTCACTCATCTGACCTTGAGCCCTAAACTGTGTTTCCTACCCAGAAATTTCATTTTTCAATTTGTCTACAGTATATCCTAAGACCATTTAGGACCTGTATCTCTTCCAGTCATACTGCCCACCCTGAATGCCCCATTACTCAGAGGCATGTTCTTAAGACTATATTTTTCATGTTTAAAGAAAAAAGAAATCAAAAGCCTAATCAATAAACCAGAACAGATTTCAAAGTAAACAACATGCCTAAGATTTCAAATAATGACATTCCTAACTTACAATTCAATTTTAAATTGCTTTTTCACAATAACCTAATTCAGTCATAATGTTCACATTTGCTTTTCTAATGTTGCCCCCCCCCCCCGTGAGCCCCATGCAAAGCTCATGAATTATCGTAATAAAGTGTTGCCTAATGAAGCATTATTCTGGTGAATCTCACTATTCTACCCCTCTTCTAATTATTAAGACTTTTCTTCTAAAAAAAAAATCAAAACACTTAACATTGTACCTTCTTTTGTGTTTAGAAGTTCACTTACGTGCTACGGTCCCTGAACTGATGCATCTCATCAACACTACAAAACCTCATTGTATTTAAAAGTCTAAAATCTAGAGCAGGAGTTAACAAACTTATTCTGCAAAGGGCAGCAAATATTTTGGGCTTTGTGGACCAGTCTTGGTCACAACTGTCACCCCTGGCATTGTAGAGAGAAAGTAGTCACAGACAGTATGTAAAAGCAAATGAACATGGCTGCATTCCAATAAAACTTTATTTACAAAAACAGGCAGCAGGCTGGATTTGGTCCACAAGACACTGCTGCCAACTCCTAGTCTGGAGCAGCATTTAAGTGGAATGTGTATGACAGTCTTCTATCTATTCCATGTAAGTTCAGTGACACCTGTCTCTGACCAATCAGTTGATGGGTCATTTTACTTATTCACGATGATCAGTATTACTAATTTTACTAAATTATTTTCTATCCTTATTAATTTAATTTGGATTCTTCCCACTATTTAACTAGTTTTCATAATTCTGAACTTTAAATATAACTTGCTTAATGATTCAGTATTTCCTCATGAATCTCACTTTCTAAAATTTATCATTTTTATACCTCTGGATTCTCTCCAAATTTCCTGTGAAAAGCAGAAATGTCAGAACTTCCCTGCCAATTAAATGCCTTACAAAATTCAAAAATAAAACAAGCATTTACACATTTCCTTTTCCTTTCGTTAAAAATTCAAGGTCATGATTGATAAAGATATCCTTTTAAGGAACGGCAGCCAGCCTCTAGGATAGCCATGGATCCTCACCTGCTGGCATTCACATCTTTGTACCACCCCCTTTTGGCCCCTCTCTTGGTCCAGCATTGCTTGCTCTGGACAAAGCCAGATGCCATGTCATGAGGGCCATGAAGTCTGGCAGAGAAGTCCACGTGGAGAGAAACCAACTGACCAGCTCCAACCTGCCATCCATGTGGTCCTCCAGCCCTAGCTATGAAGCTTCCAGAGACTGAAGTCCCAGCCAACAGCAAACCACAACCTTATAAGACGCTCTGAGCCAGAACTGCCCTACAGAGCAGCTCTAGAAGTCCTGCCCTGCAGAAAAGATAAGAAATGAGGCAGTTCCCGTTGTGGCGCAGTGGTTAACGAATCCGACTAGGAACCATGAGGTTGCGGGTTCGGTCCCTGCCCTTGCTCAGTGGGTTAACGATCCGGTGTTGCCGTGAGCTGTGGTGTAGGTTGCAGACGCGGCTCGGATCCTGAGTTGCTGTGGCTCTGACATAGGCCTGTGGCTACAGCTCCAATTCGACCCCTAGCCTGGGAAGCTCCACATGCCGCAGGAGCGGCCCAAGAAATAGCAAAAAAAAAAAAAAAAGACAAAAAAAATTAAAAAAAAAAGAAATGAAAAGATGATGATAAGAAATGGTTGGAGGTGATTCAAAGCTACAGGGGATACCACTCATCTGATTAGGTTACAGTTTAGCTTGTTTATTATTTTTTATTAAAGTATAGTTGACTTACAATGTTGTGCCAATTTCTGCTGTACAGCAAAATGATTTAGTTATAATCTATATATCCATTCTTTTTTTTGATATTCTTTGCTGTCACAGTCTATCCCAGGAGACTGGGTATAGTTCTCCGTGCCGTAAGGAGCAGTTGAGCTCATTTTTTGTAACTATTTTGGTGGGTAGCAGCTGCAGTTGATAAACAATCATCTCCCCTCCTGCAATATGATGGGTTTAGGGGAGGACACTGGTATTATCAACAGTATTAGGCTGTATGGTCATCTTTTTTTTTTTTTTCTTTTTTGGTATGGTCATCTTGACTGCTGTGCTGTGTTTGTTCAACAACACTCAACAGAAACTTGATACTTGCTATGTGGAAGGCTGTGTGCCAGCCTATCAAGATAGTTTGATTTCTATACACTGGCACATGACCCACAACAGTGATATGCAAAAAACCATCCTTACTTCACCTCTGTTCTTGCCCATGTGAATCTCACTGTTGTCCAGGGCAGTATTTTTAAACCCTGGCCTGACCCATTAAAGGATAATAAAATGCAGTTAATGGGATGCTTTCCACTAGCACTTTTAAATAATGACACAGAAGAGAAGGTATAAGTAGTAAGGGGAAATTATCTCCTTTCAGTTTTTTTTCTTTTTTTAGGGCCACACCTCCGGCATATGCCGGTTCCTAGGCTAGGGGTTCAATTGGAGCTGTTCCCACCAACCTGTATCACAGCCACAGCCACACAGGATCCGAGCCACATCTGCAACCTACACCACAGCTCATGGCAACACTGGATCCTTAACCACTGAGCAAGGCCAAGGATCAAAACTGCGTCCTCACGGAGAGTGGCCAGGTTCATTAACTGCTGAGCCACGACAGGAACTCCTTTCAGTTTTATATAAAGAAATGTATATATTTGTATATGAACAGTGGGTCATGCAATAATGTGCATTTCTTGTGGATAATGGTCAAAAAAGTTTAACACCGGTGACATAATGCCAAACAAGTTAACGCCCTAGAAAACTAATGAGTCACCACGCTCCCCCAGTTCTCACCATCTCATTCTCTTCTGACTTCTCTTCTCTCTGCCTGTTAAATATCTGGACCTTGTTTTCACATTGATATTTTAAAATCCATGTGGAAGTCAGGTCTGGCCAGATGCTTTTTCCTCACATTAGTCCTTCCCATTCTGAGGGTTGAGAATAGGGCAGTCCCTTGTCCTTGGAGACACCCCCTTTGCAACATGCTTCGTGGCTGTCTCAAAAAAATAAGGCAAACAAGAGGAGGAAGATCACATACAGAACTTGAAATGACCCCGAGGTCACTGTGATTTCTGACTAAATGAATCATCTTCACTTCTAGAAGACACAGGAAATAATTAGATACGCTGGGCTGATTTTTAACTCTATAATGTCCTAGCAACAATTATATTTTCCATCATGTGGGCTTTCAGATCATTATTACCTATATGCAGTAGGTAAAAGCTTTGCTCTTATAATCAGGGCTACAGACATAGGACATATCTTGCGTGCAGAAGAATCTTCTGGCTCTCTCTTCTCTAGTGCCCGGTACAAGCTTTGCATTAAGCTGATGAATGAATAAATATCAAGAAAAAGGCATTTCAGTAAATAAAACAATTTTATCTGATCAATGGAAATTCAATTACTTATTTATAATGCCTAATGAGAAAGCAGTATTATCCACAAGGAAGTTTTGCCAGCTTTAAGCCAATACTTCATTCACTGAAAAATATAAATAACTAGTAGGAGTTTCTGTTGTGGCTCAGCAGTAATGAACTTGACTAGTATCCATGAGGACGCAGGTTCAATTCCTGGCTTCACTCAGTGAATTAAAAATCCAGCGTTGCCATGAGCTGTGGTGCAGGTCACAGACGCAGCTTGGATCCTGCATGGACTGTGGCTATGGCTATGGCTGTGGCCAGCACCTTGTAGCTCAGATTTGATTTCCAGCCTGGGAATTTCCATATGCCATGGGTGTAGTCCTAAAAAGACAAAAGGAAAAAGAAAGAAAGAAAAAAAAAAAGAAAAAGAAAATATAAATCACTAATAAATAGAGCGAAACATTTCCTAAAACTAATAGAAGGGTTTCAAAGTTACTCAGAAAATGAGATGGAATAAACGACAATGACAAAAAAAGCCCAGGGTGATGGTTCTATTGGGAATTGATGGTTTTCTTCTATCAAAAAGGCACAGTGAAGCTTCAGAAAAGCCATGGAAAAAATGATTCTAGGAGGAAGACTGAGCTGATTAGTAGTTTCTAAAAAAAATGCTAGGAGGGGAAATGGGAAATCAACATGTTGTAACCAGATCTCAAGATTTAATAAGAAAACGGATTGATGTCTTCGGAAAAGCACAGAAGAGCAAGTAATCAAATTCCTTGAGAATGAGATCAAGAAAAGAAGGGGGGGGGGGAATTAAGTCACAAAAAGCTCCACTGAAAGTTCTGACTCTTTCTAAAAGCTCTCTTGCTAAGCAACATTCCCGATTTTTCTTAATTGTTCTAAAAGCAGTTCTTTTTCATGTCAATAACATTTTAGTGCAGTTATGTCATCCTTGGCCTATCGCTGGTCCAGACAAGAGTCAAGAAGACGTACTATAGTCCATTTATTGGCCTAACCAGCACAAATATGTTGACATCTGCCAAATTTATTTCTCTCACCCACTCCTGAGTTCCAGACTCACAGACCCATACTGCCCACCTGAAATCTCCACGAGGCTCCCTCACAACCATCTCAAACTAACCCTCTCAAATTAACCCTTTACGTAAACCATCCCTAGATCTCCCACCTTCAATAGACACCTCCTCTCCAACTCCCCACCTTGCTCACCCTCCAAAAGAACAAACTATTTTTCTCATTTCTTTAATCTTTTTTTTTTTTTTTTAAGAGCCACACCCGCAGCATAGGGAGGTTCCCAGGCTAGGGGTCGAATCAGAGCTTGTGGCCACTGGCCTACTCCACAGCCACAGCAACGCCAGATCCGAGCCGCATCTGCGGTCTACACCATAGCTCACAGCAACACCAATGGAGTTAACCCACTGATGGAGGCCAGGGATCGAACGTGAGTCCTCATGGATACTAGTCAGATTCGCTTCGGCTGAGCCTTGCTCAGTGGGTTAAGGATCCAGTGTTGCCACGAGCTACAGTGTAGGTCTAAGATGCAGATCTATCTTTGCTGTGGCTGAGCTGTGCTGTAGGCCAGCAGCTGCAGCTCTGATTCGACCTCTAACCTGGGAACTTCCATATGCCACACATGCAGCCATAAAAATCTATCAACCAATCAATCAATCAAACATGGAACTTCTACCCAGCTGCACACATCACAGAACTAGAAATTATTAAATTATTTCTCCCGTGTAATCCAACAAATGCTGAGTCGTCTGCCCTCTAAATTCCCCCTCCAGTCTACTTTAATCTGCCTCTGCTGACACTCCCCTTAACTCATCCACCATTTCTGCTCCTTCGGACAAAACAATGGCTTCTTAGCTACTCTCCTTTTCTACTCTTAAGCCCACATCATTTAACTCTCCACCTGGCAGCTACAGTTAACATACAAAATGTCATGCCCCCTTTTAAAACCCTCAGCAGCACCCCCCACACCCCAGTCTACCCCTCCCCGCACCTAAATAAAATCCCAAGGCCTTAATTGAGCCTCAGGGTCCTGCACCTGCACCACAGGTCCCCTGGGCCTGTCTCGGGAACAGCCAGGAAGGCGCCCTGCCTCGCCCACTCCTCCAGGCAGTCTGGCTGCTTTCAGACTCTGTGGATCTCTGCAGCCTAGCTCCCCCTGCTCATCTGTCTACTCTCAGCTTAAATCTTTGAAAATATGCTTATATATTTACCTGTGTGTCTATTAGTTCAATGTCCATCTCTCCTCTACACTGGCAACTGCAAAAATTCTCTGACGATGCCTGTTTTGTTCATGACTGTGACCTCAGAAGCCAGAGGCCTTGGTATATAAGCCAATAAATATCTGCTGAGTGACTTTCTTTTAAATTTATCTCACTTACCACTAAGATTATACAATGCCTTCACACATAAATCCAAAATATAAATAAACAACTACAAGATAAAATAAGAAATGATTACATTAAGCTCATAACAAAAAATATAGTCAGTGAAGTAACTTCTAAAGGAAATAATCTCAGTGTCATCTTATCCTTTTGCCTTTGGGGATTATAAACTTATTAATTTATTAATGTCATAAGTCATATCTGCAAAATAAGACCTTAAAGATAAACAAGTATTGCAGGCTATTATACTTATTTCATGGGAATGTGTACTCTAGTTGGCTATTACCAGATGCGTCAATAAAGTTGCATAGCTAGAAAAATTATTTCTAATATGATTTGTTTCTAAAATGGAATTGAAACCATTATACGAAAATCAGATCAATACAATTCTAATATTTTAAATTGTTTGTATCTTCCCATATTTTTCTTTCTCATTCATTTATAATGCTGAAAGTAGCACTGTTGTATTTTCAAAATGAACTACCAACCTAGAAACAGATTGTTCTTATGAAAAAAATTGATTAAGATAGGATGGAAAAAAGAGAGGAAAATTACAGGGGTGGGTAGCAGAGAGGAGTGGCAACTTTACCTTTCCTTTCTAATTTTACTTAGAAAAACCTGACGTCTCATTACTAAAGTAAAATTCTGTTCTTGACACTTACTCTTAAGTCTGTTCACATCTGAGCTTAATAACCTAGCAGTGTTTAAACCTGCATAAGCGTGAGCTGGTCATACTTTCCTTACCACCCAATCACCTGTAGTTCCGCCATTCTTGAACATGACCTTGATGAGACTAGTGGTGTTCTGACAGGCTGTAGACCAAAAATGGTGCTCACTGCTCAAATTAAAATAAGTAAGCAATTTGACAGAGAATCTCTGAAAAATCAGCAGCCATCACTAAGTATCTTCTCGGCAGAAATATTTCTCGCCACTGAGTGGCACAAAAACAGAAACTGAAATAGAACCCAGCTTTAAAAAAATGAAAATGTTCCAGTCTCATGTTCATAAAAGTTTGTTCTCATATAAAACTCATTTCTATTATCGTTCTTTTCCTACTTCTCTAACTGCTCCATTTAAAAATATTGGCTTGGGAGCATTGAGAACTTATTGGAATTCTCCCCGAGAAATGAAGAATGAAAATTAATGTGAAGATGAGCTGGTCTAATTTTTCAACCCCCTGTTTCACTCTAAAATACTTCCAGGTAAGATTTACAAGTGTCTTCTTCACATGGGCCCCATTTCACTGATAGATGCTCACAAACATAGGGTTATAACATGTGGTAGCTACAAGGGGGACAAGATGCCCCCCCGCCCCGCCGCCCAATTTTCACCCCATGGTAGTCAAGCCCTACACGGTCCTTTTGTTTGACCTCTAAGGCAAGGTCACTGACGACACTGAGGCCTCCCTCTTGTTCTCTCAATTTTCACCCCATGGTAGTCAAGCCCTACACGGTCCTTTTGTTTGACCTCTAAGGCAAGGTCACTGACGACACTGAGGCCTCCCTCTTGTTCTCTCTTGAATCTCTCTCTCTGGGGGGAGCCCAGCACCCTGACCTGAAGAACTGCCTTCCACCAACCAGGATTGACTTGGAAGCAGATCTGAGCCTCAGACAAGCCTTCAGGCGACCACAAGCCTGACCAACACCTTGACTGCCTTCCCCTAAAGTCTGAGCCAGGACTACCAAGCTAAGGCACTTCAAGTATTCCTAACTCACAGAAACTCTGAAATATTTAGTGCTTGTTGTTTTAAGCTACTAAATTTTGAGAGAATTTGTTAGGCAGCAAGAGAACTAAGATACAAGACTTCTTTATTTTTCATCCATCCCATGTACAACCAATTTGAAACTCAGTAGGCCTAGAAATGTCAGATGCAATTAGGAAAACACTGTGCCACCCAAATATGGAGGCAAAAAGTCAGTCAGACACATGAAAAACATGCTTTTGGAATTCTAAGACCTCACATATGTAAACTGCTGCTACTGAAGTCCAGAATGCTACTACACAAGACAAGCGTCCTTCAGAGTACTGATACTGTCATACAGAAGATGCTCATTACATGACTGACAAATCAGTGAACGAATTAATGCAGCAGGAATGAAAGAAATGGATGGTATCAAGGTTGGTGAGATTTCATAGCACAGATCTTTGTAATCACTTGTTTGCAATGTTTCTTTCAACCACCAGAGGGCAGGAATGGCACACTGTTCTTTGACCTACCAGCACTTAATAACTAGCCTAAAGCATGTAGTAGGAATAAAATAAAAATTCTCCACAAAAGGAGGGAGAGAGAAAGGAGAGATGCTTGTTAATAAATGGGAAGAGATTAAATATGACTATAATGCCCCAAAAAAGCTTCTTGGAGTACGAGCTGCCTTAGAATATAGGACTCCAGGAGTTCCCGTTGTGGCTCAGTGGTTAATGAATCCAACTGGAAACCGTGGGGTTTCGAGTTCGATCCCTGACCTTGCTCAGTGGGTTGAGGAGCCAGCGTTGCTGTGAGCTGTGGTGTGGGTTGCAGACTCGGCTTGGATAGGATACCGCATTGCTGTGGCTGTGGTGTAGGTTGGTAGCTACAGCTCCGATTAGACCCCTAGCCTGGGAACCTCCATAAGCCGCAGGAGTGGCCCCAGAAAAAGGCAAAAAGAGAAAAAAAAAAAAAAGAATATAGGACTCCATGTACTAATACTAATTGGGGCTAATTCATAAATTACATAATTCAGTACTAATTCATAAATGGCATTTGAGATAGAGAATAAAGCAAAAAAGCACAGAGGCTGAGAACATCAGACCAATTTCAAGGAACATCTGATTAGAGCATAGGGAGTGTGGACTGGGACTCAATATCAATCTAACCTTTTCCTCTTACTCCTTTTTCTTCTACTTACTAATTTGAAATTAGCTGGTAGTCCTCTTTTATGAAATGTCTCTTTCTATAAAAAACGTAAATTTAGTATATTGAGTTTAGGCACATTCTCAGTTATCCACAGGTGATTATAATCCAATCTTCCTTTTCTGTGTAACCAAAACAAGTGTCAGTGGGTACCTCTGGGCGGATGCAGTGCCCAGAAAGAAAGAAAATAATTACCCTCTCTGTTGCCAGCCTCACTAACTCAAACCAGAGAGCAGATGTCACAAAGCCCTTGGAAGTCTATTATCATGGCAAGTGCTTTCTGACTGCCCTATTATTTTTAATGCTACCTTTTGGTCAAAAGACCAAAAAATAAATAAATAAATAAATAAATAAATAAATAAATAAATAAATAAATAGTTTTTATTGAACTAAATTTAAAAATATCCATTTTCTACTGAATTGGACGCTTACTCCCTGTGACAAAATTAGCAAAACCGTTTTCTTTTCTCTTCAAGTTATTTAACTTAGCTAGAGTCAGGGATGACTTCATATTTTATGGGGCCTTTGGCAAATTATGTTGCCTTTATGATTTAAGGTCAGATTCCTAGATCTGAGATTTATAGTTAGCAAGAATATTTATAAGCCTGTAGAGATAGATAATGAATAAAACAGAATCCCAACATTCCAAGAAAAGATATCCTTGCTGCAAGAAGCTGAAGGAAATAAATGGGTTAATTTTTGATTAGTCTAAAAGGCGTTAGTAAAACTATTCATCCTCGGGAGTTCCCGTCGTGGCTCAGTGGTTAACAAATCCAACTAGGAACCATGAGCTTGCGGGTTCGATTCCTGGCCTTGCTCAGTGGGTTAAGGATCCGGCGTTGCCGTGAGCTGTGGTGTAGGTCGCAGACTCGGCTCGGATCCCGTGTTGCTGTGGCTCTGGCGTAGGCCAGTGGCTACAGCTCCGATTAGACCCCTAGCCTGGGAACCTCCATGTGCCACAGGAGTGGCCCTAGAAAAAGGCAAAAAGGCAAAAAAAAAAAAAACCAAAACAAACAAACAAAACTATCCATCCTCTCAACTACAATTAAAAAACAAGATGTTTTGTGTATGTTTGTAACAGATCAAATTGTCCCAAGAACAACCATCAATTGGTTAATGATAACAATACTGGATCTAGATTTGTGGGCAAATCCTGTTGATAATAATTGAAGAAAGTTAAAGCAGAAGCATTTAATTCTGCTCAGTGGGCTTCTACTGATCTGTAAACCTCAGAATCATTTGCGGGGTTTAAAATACATACAAATAAATTGTATTCTTTGGAAGAATGACTCTTTGAGCCTCAAATGACAAAAAATTCAGTTAAAATAACTTAAGCAGGTATGGGCCAGCAGCTGTAGCTCCCATTTGTCCCCTAGCCTGGGGACAAATTTATGCCGCAGGTGTGGCCCCAAAAAGTCAAAAGACCAAAAAAAAAAAAATCAAAATAAGCAAAAGAAGGGAATTCATTGGCTCAGAAAACTGTAAAGTCCAGGAGTAGATCCGGGGACTCAACTCATAGGATAAAGGGGTGTGTGTCCGTCCGTCTCAGCTCCTTGCCTCACTCCACTCCCTCCCTCCTTCCTCCCCAGAGAAGGACCTTCCTCAGAGTCCCATCCTGTGTGGAAAGCTAGGTTTACATCTTTACAGCTTCAAATCCAACAAGAGATTCTCTTTCTCAGGAGCTTCAGGAAGGTCAAGTCTCAGGGGCACAGGTATATAGGTATATAGCACATGCACACTCCTGAGATCAGGGCTGCACCAAACACTCCCCCCTCAGACAGGACCAGGTCTGACAGCGAGGAGAGAGTTATTCTCCAAAGTGAACACAGGTTAGCTTCTCAGAAGATGAGAGGGTGATGGGCAGAGAACATAAAGATCTGCCATCAAGTCTGACCACAGCTTAAAAGAGGCCTCTGGATTCCCACTCCAAAGCCAAGAACCAGAGTAAAAGAGGCTTAGAGAAGAAGAGGCATTTCGTTTCTATAATGTCACCTGAAATCCAAACTTGCAAGATACTGCTCACGTCCAAGTAACTGGAATCCAATCACAGCCAGTGCCTTCCCGGTTCTCTGGTCCTTCCCCAGCTCCCTTCTCGGATGCCACCACTGTGCCTCGTCCTGAAGCACTGCTCTGGCTTCAGACTCTGAGGTTCCAGGAACCTCTCTGACTTTCTCAGGCATCCACTCCTCATTCTCCTCCCCTCTCTTTCTACCCTACTGCATCACTCGTCTAGATTTTCTATCACGTCTATTCAAATGACTCTCAAATATTCATCTCCAGACCCCTCCCCCCCAAAATCCTTAAAAATTCCACTCCTACATTTAAAAAAATATACACCTCAAAACCTAGGTGCTGTGCCCCAAATATCCAAAGCAAACATGTTCCCATTAACAAAACCAGCCCTTTCTCCATCTCCCTCTCAGTTACCTTTTCTTTGTTTTTCTTTTTAGGGCCGCAGGTGCGGCATATGGAAGTTCCCAGACTAGGAGTCAAATCTGAGCTGTAGCTGCTGGCCTACTCCACAGCCACAGCAGCGCCAGATCCGAGCTGCATCTGCGACCTACATTGCAGCTGGTGGCAATGTCAGATCCTTAACCCACTGAGCAAGGCCAGAGATTGAACCCAAATCCTTGTGGACACTGTGTCACAAAGGGAACTGCAAGTTCTCTATTGAGAAATACTCTGGTCATTTGTGCTTCAGGGCTCAGCTCAAGCATTACCTCTCCTGTGAAGCCCTCCCTCCCCTCTCCTGCCCAGGCTTGGGTATGTGCTTTCAGGGCGCCCTGCCCACTGTCACAGTATTTAATTCCATTTCAGCATAATGACTGGTTTACTTCCTGAGTTTCCACCCCAAACTATAAGCCAATAGCAAGGGCACAGCTGTGTCTTACATCTGTATGCAGTATATGCCAAGCAGGGTGGCTGGCACATAGAGGGCTCCCAATGAGTGTTTAATGAAAGAGAAAACTGAATTCTTATTAAAGACCTATAATTTTCCTGGTTTAAAATATTTACTACTTGCTAAAAAGGACTGTCAGAGAGAATCTTACTAGTCAAACAGTCTGTGTCTAGGTAAGGTCGAGGCAAAAGACTGCTACCAAAATTTATAAAACAAAAAAGTCAGGGAACAGAGTTAAGGTGAAAAGCTACTACTATCTTCTTTTCTTTCTCTTAGAAACCCCCATGTTAAAAAAAAATAATCACGGTACATATTAAAAACACTAGGAAACTCTTCTCTCCAAGGGACCAATAAACAACAGCCCATCAGTAGGCACCAGATGTGCTGGCTGTTGAGACCATAACAAATCTTTTCGTTCCGGGTACTAAGCAGCTCAGCTGCTATCCCTTGACTCACCAGCAGATGGCCTCTTCACACCGAAAGCTGCCTGAGAACTCCATCCTCTTAACTAACCCAAGGCCCTGTCTCCTTGGTGATATTCATCCTAACTTCCAAGTGCCTAATTCTTATGACCTGAATTTTGGTCTGAGCATTCATTATTTTATATTTCTATGGCACTGAATGCACTGCTTAATGTCTCTGAGCCCAAATTTCCTCATCTTTGAAATGGGAATAATAATACGTGTCTCTCAGGGATGCTGAGTAAGTGAAGGGGAAGCACCTGCAGCACAGCTGGTGCCCACAAAGGGCTGTGCTGATGGTGATCTAGGTGCCACTGGAGGTCACAAGGGACATGAAGGTCTGGGGCTCACTGGGTCAACACTCCTACCCCGCCCGCTATAGTCACTCCAGGGAGGCATGGCTCTTTAACCTACTCCAGGGAGGCATTTCTCACCCATACTCATCTTGTTACCTGTAAATTTTCAAAACAATTCATTCCATCCTCCAACTTGCTTCCCCCCCTTTTAATCGCCTTGAAGTTGATCTCTCTCCATTTTTTTTTTTTTTTGGTTCTTTTTAGGGCCGCATATATGGAGGTTCCCAGGAGAGGGGTTGAATCTGAGCTGTAGCAGCAGGCCTACGCCACAGCCACAGCAATGCGGGATCTGAGCTGTGTCTGTGACCTACACCACAGCTCATAGCAACACTGGATCCTTAACCGCCTGAGCGAGACCAGGGATTGAACCTGTCCTCATGGATACTAGTCGGGTTCGTTAACTGCTGAGCCATGACAGGAACTCCAGTTAGTCAGTTTTGATGATGTTTATTTTTCATTAATGTTTTTTAAACTTTAATAAGCAAGCTCTCTGCTTCATTGCTATTCAGAAACTTCACTTGCAAAAGAAGTCATAAATGTGTTTTGTTTATCTACAGTGAAAGGACAAGACCTTTCTTAGGGAGGCTTTTAAAAATAACACTCAATATTACTGTCTTTGGTTTTCTCCTTGGATTATTCACATCAGCACCCAGCAGCTTCAGTCTGTACTGTGTTTCGTATCATCACACATAACCTTAGAAACCTTATCCTAATCAACCTAGCCCTTGACAGCCAGCATTACAAATAAAAAGTTAAACATGCCAGGTCTGATATTTTATTTATAGGTATTAGATTGTGGTCCTTCTATCTTATTTACTTACTTACTTTTTGGTTTGGGAGTTTGTTCTAAGACAAAATGTTTCTGCTATTTTATTTCCTCTCCCTCACTCCTGAATGATTTTGCTGGAGATGCAAGGTGACACTGATCCAGTGTAAAGCAGGCATAAGAAATTTGATAAGGAGAAGAAGAGTCTGGCTAACACCACTTCATCTTGCTAAGGGCAGATGGAGCCCAAATTAGGTTAAAAGTAAATTTCAACTTCTATTATTAATTATAAGCAAAATTACAAATCACATACACATATACTTCTTAAAATTACCCTGCACCATAGAAATTGTCATTCATCTTAAAGTTTCCATATATAAAAATGCTGCAAGAAACTGAAGCTTTTCCTTTTTTGGGAAAAGGTCAACCTGTAAGAATACAACACAATCAAAACATTAAAAATGTCAAAACTATTTCTTTCGCTGGCAATAATAACAGAAAGTAAGTAACAGCTTGGATGGAGAAAAACAAATCTGCTTCAAAGCTCAAACTCCAGAAATGTAAAGAAAAAGTGCCCTCATCTGGCCAAACAAAAAACTTAACATTTTAGGTGCACATATTAACTCCTGTTCAAGTGTAATTTTCAGGGCTTTAATTGGTATATAAATAAATCTGAAGATTTAAAAAAATACATAGCAAGCCAACAGTATAAATTTTTTGCTGCCTTTTACAGATACAACTATTCACTGTTAAAAAAAAAACAACTATTTAAACCATAAAATATGAGGCAAATTATCTAGTACAGCATCTCTCCCCAAGCACATATAGTAGAAATACTTTGGAAGAAAATAAATTGTTGCCAGTCCTCTAATATATTTGCAAATCATTAATTATAAAATGGTATACATAACTTTATATTCTAATGATGACTGATTAATGTCTGCCATATGTCATTATCTGGGGAAAATATCTTTGTACAGCTTAAGAGTTTATAATTTTTCTTCTTGAATATTTCTAAAAACTAACATGCCATCTAAAGTCAAATGATGGTAAATTATTTATATTATCAGATTGACATCTCTGCCAAACAGATCCAGTAGAGCCTTGAATGAAAATACAATTTTCAGCAGTGCTGTGACACTAATGTTACAATTGAAATGCTAGCAATGAGTAATCCTATCATTAACGGTAATGAATGATGACGACAATACTACTAATAATACTCGAGATAAATGGGAGCTATTTGCTAGGCACTGTGGCAGTCTGAGAGGTAGGCAGGGCACCCCTCCCTCTCCAAGAAGTCTTGTCCTAATCCCCAAACCTGGGATTCTGTTCAACCTTGCTACCCTATGCAGTGAACGGGACTTGGTGGATGTGGTTAAAATGGGGAGATGAAAGAGAGAGACTGTTCTGGATGATCTGGGTGGCCCAATGTCATCACGAGGGCCCTTACAAATGGAGGAGGGAGGCAGACGTGTCAGAGGGGTTGTGACCATGGAAAAAGTCTGGGAGATAAGCAACACTGCTGGCTTCGAAGATGGAGAAAGGAGCCCGTGAACCAAGGAATATGAGAGGCCTCTCAAAGCTGGAAAGGCAAGGAAATGGACTCCATCCAAACTGCCAGAAAGGGACCCAGCTCGGCCCACACCTTGACATTAGCCCAGTGAGACCTGGATCAGACACCTGACCTACAAACCCAAAAGGTCATAAATCTGTGTGTTTGTTTTTTGTTTGTTTGTTTGTTTTTAGGGCTGCAACTGCAGCATATGGAAATTCCCTGGCTAGGGGTCAAATCAGGGCTGCAGCTGCAGGTCTATACCACAGACACAGCAATGGCAGATCCCAGCCCTATCTTCTATCTACGCCGCAGCTTACGGCAATGCTGGATCCTTAACCCACAAGAGCTGAGGCCAGAGATCGAACCCACATCTTCATGAATACCAGTCAGGTTCATTAGCGCTGAACAATGACAGGAATTACCTGTGTTGTTTTAAGGCACAAAGTTTGTGTAATATCTACAACAGAAAACTAATACACTGAGCTAAACTCAGTTACTTAATAGCTGGTACTATTATCACTATTTTTTGGCCTTGCCTGTGGCACCCAGAAGTTCCCAGGCCTGGGATGGAACCTGCACCACAGCAGTGACAACATGGGATCCGTAACCCACTGAGCCACCCCGAAACTCTAAGGTGGGTACCACTTTTTTTTTTTTTTTGTCTTTTTGCTATTTCTTTGGGCCGCTTCCACGGCATATGGAGGTTCCCAGGCTAGGGGTCCAATCGGAGCTGTAGCCACCGGTCTATGCCAGAGCCACAGCAACGCAGGATCCGAGCCACGTCTGCAACCTACACCACAGCTCACGGCAACCCCGGATCGTTAACCCACTGAGCAAGCGCAGGGACCGAACCCGCAACCTCATGGTTCCTAGTCGGATTCGTTAACCACTGCGCCACGACGGGAACTCCTAAGGTGGGTACTACTTTTAACCCTACTTTAGCAGAAGGGACTTGAGACTTAAAAACTGAGATCAATTAGCTTGCCTAGGGTCACACAGCTAAACTTTAGAGTTGGGTTTGCCTGTCTGATAGCAGCCTCACAATCACTGCCCTCAGTCTGTAAGCACAATACCAGGGACCTCTCAGCCCGGAATGTACGCTGCAAATTTCTCCCTCCTTCACTCCCAGGGACATCTTCCTCCCACATATTGTTGTTTGAAATGGTTTACTTCAACTCTCTCCCTCTTCAACCAACCCTTGAATCAGTCTATCTTCTGTCTTCTACTTTCCACAAGCACCGTGATCATATTGAAGCAGAACAAACCCCTTGGATCAAAGGAATAGTCCAACTCATTTCTTGTTACCAGCCTCAGTCATGTCATGTCCCACTTGAAAACTTTCAGCTTCCAGACTGTAGTCAAGTAAAACCCAAGTTCCTTTTTAAGAATCTGACTTTAGGTATCCTCTAGGGAATTCCAGAAGATCCCATCTTAGTCTTCCATCTTGCACAACTGCTTCACAATGCTATCAGATCCACCCCAGCACAGTCTTCAGGCCTTTGTGGTGCCCTGTCTCATTTCAATACCCTTTGTCGTGCCAGGGTATTATTCAGACTGTGCATCTCTTGAAAACCATACCCACCCCTACTAAGTAGCACACCGGCCACAAAGTCCTAAAGAATTTTGCTGGTACCACTAATGGGCCCCTGTCTTGCCCTGCCCCATCTGGCCACAGATACGAACATCCCAGCTGGGCTAAAGGAGGTAGTGCACCACTGTCGTCTCTTAGGTCAGACATTCTGGGTCCCAATCCCAGCCCTGTCACCTCCTAGCTTTGTGATCTAGGGCAATGTTCACATCTCTGGACTAAATTTCCCTACCTGAAAAATGAGGAAAATAATAGTAACCTCCTCATAGGGCTATTTCAGGACTGAATAGATTACTAGAGGTAGCTGGCAGAGCATCTGGTTTACAGATTCTTGATTTTTACTGTGGTTCCCTTCAAGAAGTGGCTTCCTCCTTCGATCTTAGTCCACTTGGCTGACACATGTGATGAGTGTAATCATTACCTTCCCTTTTCCCTGAAGGCTGGTCTTGTGACCTGTCCCACAGTGCCAAGCGACGCCACTGCTTTCACCGATGGATGTCAGCTCCCAACCCCGGTAATTCAACACAGAGATTACCATGAAGCGATATCTCCTTCTATTGTCTTTCCCCTTTTCCCTCCTGACAACCCCCTACCCACTCCTCAATCAGATCCTTAACCTATCTTCTAAAGCATGCTTTTATTCATCCACTTAAACACCATTTTAATAACTGACTGTAGACGAGTTAGTCCTTCTAGCACTGACTTCTCTAGCAAACAAACCCCCTGTCCAACGACTGCATCAATGAAAAAAGTCATCATGCTGTCATTGTTGTTACTGGTCTATGTCCTATTCACCTGTATACCTATATTCACCTGTACACCTATATCCTACACACAGGTATATGGCCTCATTCTTGACAGCAAGGACTATGTAGCAATCATCTTTGACTCCTTCTGACCCAAACACAAAACGGGCAATTTATCCTTGCTTATAATCATAATCATAAATGTCATTTCATTGTTCACAAGTTTTCAGTGACATTTCTTTACACTAGTGTTATCTTAAGACTAATTACTAGTCTCTTCCATACAATGTGTTTTAAAATATCAGAATAACCAACACAGCTACATTAATGGCTTTCAAGTATCACCTTTAAAGAAATCACTATAACTGAAGCCTTCAGAGCCTCAACCTCAGTTGTATGAGATCACTGTGCTGCATTCAAACAGATTTCAGATAACTTTAAAAGACAACACAATACTACTGTTCGACTTCATATACTCGAATGCTTCTCCTTTAACCTTAGCTCACTGATGAATTTAACTTACTCGATAATCTAGGACTGATTCAGGTCTACCTCATGCTTTTATGGGCCTGGAGCTCTCAGATGCTCTGCCATCTTCTATTTGGTTATGGTGAGTTCTGATCATCTCAGGTAAAAAGTGAAATTTTATCAGAGACGGAGGCGTTCTTTTTAATCTGATATTTTCAGGAATATTAAAGAACAAAATTGATTTCTTTTTCTTTTACAATCACTACAAGATAACTAGAAGATTTCTTTCAATCATCTGCCCTTCCATGTGAAATACATACAACCTTAGGACAGTGGTTTGGAACCCTGGCCATAATCACCTGTGGAGTTCTTGAAAAATCAATCCCAGGCTCCACACCATAGGGGTCTCTGATGACCCCAAGTTTGAGTGTTGCTGACGTTTGCTGAGGAGCCAGGAAATAAGAAGCACAGCCTGAAGAAACTTTCTTTCCTTCAAAAGAAAACACTATATTTCAAAGATCTACATAAATATAGATATATTAAAATATGTATATTGCATCCAATTAATCATTTAATCTAAAATCTCATATAACCAACATATTATAAATCATTGTAATACATGTGTCTTGACAAATATAATTACAATAATCACTGTCAAATTTCTTTCCCCAAATGATCAGTCTTCATAATGGCAATTTTCTAAAACAAATAAATGTTCAGGTGTAAAAAAATTTTTGCACATCAAAAGTAATAATACAACATACCTTCTAAATACTTTTTAAACCTTGATATCAGGCCAAACTGTTCCCTATCTGCCTGCTGCCAATTTAAAACTCACTTTGCTAGATTTGTCTACACAACAAATTCCTCTGCGTTTTATTATTTTTGTGGGTGAGGTGCCCCAGACTGAGCACACCTCGGCCGGGAGAACAACGCCCCTCCCAGGCTGATGGAGGAGCTTTCTGCTGGGCCTGCAAAAAACAGTGGGGGACGAAAACATCCTTGATTACTGTCAAATAACCTTGTCTTTCAGAGTAAAAATTTAAATCCCAATGGTGATTTAAAATCTATAGTCAGTTGTTAAGCCCTTTAGGACTCAAACAGCAGACACACATGATAAATCTCAGAGCTGACAGTCTGAGATTGGCTTACCACCGCTAGCACTTCCAAACTCTAAAAAAATCAGTGGTATACCACTCTCTGGTAAGAAGCATCAAACCAAGTATAATATTAATTATATGGATGAGGAGGGAGGCTCTGAAAGATTTTTGCGCAAATAAATGCCATACTATCATATACATTTATCAAGTTACCTTCTACCTCATTCTAACTTTTTTCACAAAAAAGTTACATTACTATTCTGTTACAAATAAGAACCTAAATCTCAACTACCCTGAAATTAACTTGCCTGTTAATTACTGCAAAAGCTCACTCCTTCCCCATACACTGGAAAAAAAAAAAAAAACAAAAACCAATACACTAAAAATCCATATTTAATAAACACTTCCTTCTTTTGCAATTCCAATTCAGGTTCCCCTCTAGTCTTCAGCAAGAATGCATAAATTTATAAAATTGTGATCCTAGTGATTTCAGTTGCGTCCTCTGTTTTGATAGAAACAATATTGTTATACAGAGATTTTGAACAATGCATGTGATCAAAAAAGAAACAAAGAAAGGAATGGAAAGTATCCAAGAATAGTTATAAAAGAGTTATTAGGGAACTAGTTATTCCCGATGTGGCACGGTGGAAACGAATCGACTAGTATCCATGAGGATGCATGTTCAATCCCTGGCCTAGCTCAGTGAGTTAAGGATCTAGAGTGCCCTGAGCTGTAGTGTAAGTCACAAACGTGGCTCAGATCCCATGTTGCTGTGGCTGTGGCGTAGCCCATCAGCTGTAGCTCCGATTCGACTCCTAGCCCGGGAACTTCCATATGCTGTGGGTGCAGCCCTAAAAAAACAAAACAAAAAAGTCACAAAAGAGTTACTTTAGCGTTAAAAATAATTGTACCCCCTAAACTGATTTCCCAGTGCCAAGAAAATAAATGCCTTGTTTTAAAATGTAATCATTACTCATAAGAAGAGTCACAACAGTTTCTGACAGAGGCAATGTGTGTCTGCAATTAAAACATAAAGATTTTTCCCTTCTTTCTCTTAACTACTTGGGTTCCTATTCCCAAGTAGAATAAACCAAGGAGGATAAGAAAGATATACATGGATTTCTGTGTTTCAACTAATTAGACTAAGTACCACCACTGACTATAAATAATTCTACTTCTTTTTTTCCCTTTGAAAGAAAGCAATTAACAGACATCACCACATGCTAACCCTTTCTCCTCCTCTGTAGAGATGAGGAAACTAACACCCAGTGAGGTAGGTGGAAAGTGAGAGGCAGAGAGAGGGAGGAAGCTGGAGTTCTAACACTTTCTGCTCAGGACAGATGTATGTCGACCAGAAAATCCCGTCACTATTTCCCCCCACACAGATGAGCAGACTCCATGTGTACATCATCCCAACTTGTTTCAATCATTAAATTAAGAATAAAATCAACTATCCCCTTGGAAAGTGTGGTCAAGTGCTCTACCGCGTGCCCCCTCCATGGAAGACCCGCGGTCACAATCTCTCTCTCCAGGCCTTGATTTCTTCGTTTTTCTGGAAATTGAGTATTGCTGGCCTGGCATTCAGTAATCCCTGAATATGTCTTCAACTAATGATGGGATCGTTTTGACATTTCAGCTCTCTCTGCAGCATTCACCTGGGGGATAATGAATTCTGAACAAAATGTAGGGTACGAGTGAAAATCAAACCCATTTCTGCATTACACTTTCATAAATGTTTTGCTGGTGGTGCTTCCTCCACATTGTTCATGTCACAGGCACACAAAGAAAATGGTGACACCTGAGCAGCCCACAGGAGTGAGGGACCGAGGAGAGAGCTAGAAGTGGTTGGGGGTGGCTCCAGCCCCGAGGGCTGGGGACCGGGCAGGGAGTGGTGCCCAGTGACTCCTGAAACCTGATGACTGCAAACCAGGAACTGCAGGAGCTGTGAGCCAGAGTAAGGAAATGAAGGTGATACCATCCAGGCTCAACTCCATAATGAATGATTTGCTCACTTTCAAAGCCAAGGCCCATATACCTCTAGAGTTAACTCACAAGGGTATGCAACTAGTTGCACAGAAACTGACCATCTCTGTTGTCTAAATCATACAGAATTAACAACGGCAGCAAATATTCCTACTGCCAGAAAAACCAGTCAAGCATTTTTGAGTAGGAAAACCATTTATTATGAATTATCCTTCAAATTACAAATGTACCTGGAAACTACAATAATGTTTATATAAGAAGTATTTAAACATTGTAGTTCAGGTCTGATTACTCTTTTTTTTTTTTTTTTTTGCAGGGGGGTCTCTTTGCCTTTTCTAGGGCCGCTCTTGCGGCATATGGAGGTTCCCAGGCTAGGGGTCTAATTGGAGCTGTAGCTGCCTGCCTATACCACAGCCACAGCAACGAGGGATCCAAGCTGCATCTGCAACCTACACCACAGCTCATGGCAACACCGGATCCTTAACCCACTGAGCAAGGCCAGGATCAAACCTACAACCTCATGGTTCCTAGCTGAATTCGTTAACTACTGAGCCACGACGGGAACTCCCGGGTTACTCTTAACTGTAAGGAACTGAGACATGGAGAGAACCACTGGGGCATCCTGGAGTTCAAAGAGGCTCCAGATCCACTCTTATTGTGCTTTACAATCATTATTATTGATTATTTAAGCAATATTTCCAAAAGATGAGTACAGAACTTCTTCCTGAGGGACAGCGTGGTGCTCTAAGTGTATGGCTGAATTGGAGTGGAAGCTGATGGACTTTGACACTGGGGTTTCAAAACAAAGCTCATCTACATGACACCTGCTTAACTGCCCTCACCCTTAGTTTCTTTTTCTATTCACCAGAGGCAAAGTCTACAGATAACAGGTAGTTTCTACCATGCATGTCTGGTACTCAAATGTATTTAAAAGACATTACTTTAACCACCGGTACTATTTCATATGATTTTTCTTGTTTTTTCTTAACATTAATTCATGAATAGATCTACACAAGTATCCTCGCAGTATCTGTATTCAATATTCCTATAGGCTACATAATATTCTATCTTGTTATGTCATGATTTAGTCAATGGGAGTCAACTGCTAGACATTTATATCATGGTCATTTTCTATTACGAAAGATTTAAAATTTTTACTTTAAAAATGAAAGCACCTAGACCCAGAGATGGAATTACAGAGCAAAAGAATATAATGATCTCTATGGCTTTTGGTATATGTATTTCTTAGAAACCTATTTTCCTGAACGAAGATTGGGGTGTAGGGTGTGAGGAGGGTAGAATCCTACTGGTTTTGAAACTGTTTTGGGTGACTCTCAATAACTTTAATTGAATCTTGGAAAGAAATATGCTTTTTTTTTTTTTTTTGCCTTTTGTCTTTTTTGTTGTTGTTGTTGTTGCTATTTCTTGGGCTGCTCCCACGGCATATGGAGGTTCCCAGGCTAGGGGTTGAATCGGAGCTATAGCCACTGGCCTACGCCAGAGCCACAGCAACGCCGGATCCGAGCTGCGTCTGCAACCTACACCACAGCTCACGGCAACGCCTGATAGTTAACCCACTGAGCAAGGGCAGGGACCGAACCCGCAACCTCATGGTTCCTAGTCGGATTCGTTAACCACTGCGCCACGACGGGAACTCCAGAAATATGCTTTTTAAGAGAAATTAAATTGAAAAGAAAAAAGCTTTTCAAAATTATTTCAAAATAAGAGAAGAATTCCTCACTTGTGGTTACTAAGCAAAATGATTTTAACAATGAACACAACTTACCGTAAAAAAAATTTTTTAACAAAAACATGTGTACAGTATGCACAAACACGCAATATGTATTTTCACAAAGTACAGAAAGATTTAAATTGAAAAGGTAAGTCCCCTCTGTGCTATCCTTGATACTCATCAAAACCCAATAAAGCCCAGAAGAAATTTTTAACATTTTCATTTGCGTCCTACCAGAATTAAATAGAAACTACACACACACACACACACACACACACACACACACACACACACGCACACACGTATATCTTTATTCGGATACAAAAACCCTAAAACTTGGGGTTTTTCCCTCTTAATAAATCTTGGACTTCAGCACATACGGATCCACTGCTGCATATATTCTATTATTTTCTGCTGTTCTATAATTTACATAACTAGTTCATTATTAAAAGATACTTGAGCAATTACCAGTTTTTGCCATTTTTTGTGCGTAAATGTTTAAAAACAAAACTTAAATAATTATCCTGCACATCATTATAAACTATATGAAAGTTCAACTTCATATTAAAACTATATTTGTAGGACAAAATTGCAGCCATAGAATTGATGGATCAGAGGTTATGAGCAATTTACATCTGACTATTCCCACAGGAAGTAAAAGAGAAAGACTATTTCCCTCTGCCTGCGCTAATATCACCACACTTAAATCTTGGCCAGTCTGATAGATGAATGAGATAGCTCATTCCAGCTGGCATTTTTTACTGACTATTTGTATTCTTTTTAGAATACAAATAGTGAGCACTAAAAGAATTATTAGATGGGAATTTCACTATCCCTATCTTTCATCCACATTTTCTACTAGTTTGCTCATTATTTTCTTACTGGGAATCAGGTATTTTTTTAAATCCTATCTATTCAAGGTCACTTATTACTCATCTTTTTCTCTTTACAAAAATAATTACGAAAACCGGCTATAGTTTCCTTGTTATTTGAATTGCTTGTTAAGAACTTTTACTTATTCCTGTCCAGCAGAGATAACTACATGCAGACTGGTCTTTACATGCATAAATCTACTGTACAGATGAATAAAAATACAACCAAGTGGCACTCTGGTGTGGAAGGAACTAACAAGAATACAGTATTATGCAGGTGAAAGACCAAGAGGCCAGGGTCCATTTAATTATCATGTCAGCTCTACTGCAATAAGCTTAATAACCCATGGGTGTCACTTCAGCCTCGAAGTATCAGCTCCTCAATAAAACAAAAAAATTGGGAAGAATGGTCCCTAAAGTGAAAAAGTTGAACAGAATGCTTCCAGGTATAAATTCCATAAGTCTAAGAGGTATCAGTATTTTTCTTCATAAGTTCATAGGACCTATGAAATACCTACAGAAGGACATAATGAAATAACTTGATCATTATGAAATAAAAAATAAGTAAAAAACAAATAATAAAAATACATCTATTTAAAAAATAAAACTAAATCATAATATAATAAGATTATCAACATTGTAAGTTTCTGGCTTCTTATTTCATTTTTTTTTACATCCTCAATATATTAGGAACTTGGGAAAACATGCGCCATATATGGAATATATTCAAAGATTAACTTACCAACTTCAAATGTGATTTTCTCTATTATACTCATTTTATAAGTAGTTTAGCAGGAATAAAAAATAAACCTATTTAAGAGTCCACTGCTATCAAAAGCTCTTTGTGGTTGGACTATTACCATGCTACTTACTGGCATTTACATTACTTTAATTTTTCAACTGTTGTTTTAAATGAGACATATCTCATTTAATTAGGCCCGTGTTCAAGTTTATGTTCCTACCCATGAAATCAATTGAGATTTATGGTTGTGTTTTCATGTGTCCACTCATAAAATTATTAAACACAAATAACCTTTCTCTTATTTGAAGAATTACTTCAGGGCTATGATCCCTATGCTTATTCGTTTTATGCTTTTAAAAACTGTGTTTAAAAAAAACTGCCTCAGAAACAAATTTTGTGTAGGCGGAAAATCATTACTATAGCAACGGTGGCTTCAGTTTATGAGGAATTAAAGGTGAAAAATTCACATTTCCAACACTTGAAACTTAACTATTTGATTTTTGAGGGCTGAGGGCTGAGGGTGTAGCTCCTGACCTTTGTCCACTACTATCACCAACTGAACCCCAATGAGACTTGGCCAAACCAAAGCCTTAAAAGATAAAAATACATGGTGCTTCCTTTGATGAGATGGTTAATTACTATAAATCAAACATGACACTTCAGGCCACCCCCAGGCTACTCTCCTCTGCCTTAGGTCCAGGGAGCCAAGGGGTTAGTTAGTGGGATAGTGACAGTTTCAAATGGTGAGTGATTAGTGCATCCCTGAGGTCTGGTTGCTAATAAAAAGCACTAGCACCAGGTCACTGCTTTGTCCTGGGGGAAAAAAGCACTGATCCCAGCTGGAACCAGCATCTCCATCTTCAATGGTGGCTCCAAGGATGGGGCAAGCCTATCTTTTCCTGAGGATCCTTCCCTTAATACTGTAATGGGAAAAGGTTGACAATTAGCAACACAAAGAAATTAAAACAGTATTTCCTCATAAACAGATGGCAATGTTTTGTGTGTATGAGTCTATGTACATAAGAAAGGAAAATCAGGAGCAATTTTCTTTTTAAAAATGTTTTCCCATTCTATTGCCCTGGTGCAAAACACACCCCCAGCACAAGGGGGACCACTAATTTAACCCAAGAGCGTTACAACCTAATGAATACGGTAGAGAACATAGTATTCATGTAAACACAAAGAGTATCTCTTGCGTTGTCTTCTAGAAGTTTTATGGCTTTAAATTTTAGATCTATGATGACTGATTTGGACTTTTATAATAAAGCACAAGATATGAATTGAAGTTTTCTCTCTCTCTCTTTTTGTATATGAATATCCAATTGTTCCAGCAATGCTTGTTTAAAAGAGTAACCTTTCTCCATTGCAATACTTTTGCACCATTGTCAAAAAAAAAAAAAAAAAAGATTATATTTTATGGGTCTACTTCTACACTATCTTATCCCACAGCTATATTACTGTTGTATTTAATCCTTTCCCCAAGGCCACAATGTCTTGATCACTGTTGCTTTATAGTGGGTCTTAAAAACAGGTAGTATGAGTCCTCCTACTTTGTTAACGATGTTAAAAAAACATTGTTCTAAATAATACGTAAATTCACATAAATTTCAGCATAGCTAATTGGGCTGTTTTAAGCTGGGTAAATCTATACTCATAAGCAGCTATCCTTACAGGGTGTTGTTGGAACTCATAATTAATATCAAGTGTCTCTTTACCCTCGTATTAAAAGAAATATTAAAATCTCCCAGGTGCAGTTAAAAGAGCAGAGTGTCGCCACATTTCCCAGACCTTTTACCAAAATATAGTGACAGAATTTAAACGCTCACTCCCTCAATAGATTTCTTCTTAATAATCCCATTCTTTGGGGGCATAACTGGACATGGCAGTTCTCAAGCTACAAAGGAAGCTATAAAGAAAGCTATTTTCTACTTTCTTCTAGTCTCCCCCCCACCCCCCCCCCCCGCCCCCGCCTGCCTTAAGTCAAGCCAGGCTGCTTGGGGTTTGTCTCTTGGAGTGGAGGAAAGAAAAGGTCTAGGAGAAATGTATCTCTGTTCTAGCTACTACTCCCTTTTACATCTCAAACTGCAGAAAAATTTTCACTTAAGATTTTATGAACTCTGTCCAATTGTCTTTTTGGCCAAATCCCCAGACATCAGAAATCAACAACGGTAACCAACTACAACTATAAATAAGAGTTTTAAAACTGCAGTTTTATAAAGCATGCAAGTTGTGGCACAGTCATCCTCTCAAGTAATTCAACCACCCTCCCAACCAGCCAGGTTGCTCACTTTTAACAGAAGAATATGACGAAAGCCAGCCAAGTTTCAAAAAATTATGTGGACTCCAAAAACAAAGGATGATAAATCACTTATAAAACCATGATAGGGAGATTTCATGTTTTGTGCAGAAATTTATTATCGCCTGCATTAACTGAGTTTAAATGCCCAAGAAGAAAACCCTAGATAATCAGAGTCATAGACGCCCCCCTTTTCCTTTACAGTTGTTGACAGGGGGAAAAAACCACTCTGTAAACACATAAATATGATAAATCAAAACTTAAAACATAAATGAAAAGAGTTCCCGTTGTGGCTCAGTGGGTTACAAACCCAACTAGTATCCATAGGATATGGTTTCCATCCTTGGCCTTGATCAGTGGGTTAAGGATCCAGCATTGCTGTGGCTGTGGTATAGGCAGGCAGCTGCAGCTCCAATTTGACCCCTAGCCTGGGAACTTCCACATGCTACAGGTGCGGCCCTAAAAGGCAAAATAAAGAACAAACAAACCACAAAAAAAAGCCATTAAATTATTCATTGAATGTCTTTAAGGCCAGGTTGAAAATGAACCTCTATAAATAATACACTATCCCACAGACCACAAGTCAGATGGATGATCCATACTCTACTCCAGAGGTTAAGAACAAAGCTTACCAAAGCAGTGTGCCTTTTCAGTTTTTGACCTGAGTTTCCTACAATTTAATTAAGCTAAAGCCAAGGACAAAGATAAAAATGCTGTCATTTATAAGCCTCCAAATTGTTACCTCACAAATATCCCTTGTACAATTAAACATTTTTACCTCACTCATTCTTACAACTTTCGACTTCTTTGCTTAGAAACAAAATACATGCAGAAACTCCAATACCCAAGTATAGGTACGGTACAAGGTTTACTCTTTAATTTAAGAGAGGAAAAAAGAAACATTAAGCCAAACACAAAATTATTTTTTTGATCATACAGCAAATATCATACACTTGTGTTTCACCAATAAATGAAAACAGTCAAGAGAGGGAGTTCATGACACTGGGATCAAGGTTTCTACCTGATCTTGTTTTATATTTTAATGGAGGGTTTATATGTAGGCTACTTCCTAGAGTGGTTCGCTCAGGCCTAGAGGTTGCCAGGCAGCTACAGAACAGACAGAACACACACAATCAACAATGCATAGTAAATACTGATAAAATATTAATTTCTTTTGCACATCGTTTTTTCCTCTACACATGGTACTTAATATTCATTACTTACTTCACACTGCTGGGTAAGGAATGAGAAGAGAATGAATGACAGACAGTTACCAAAAAAGAGTGGCCTCTGGTGGGGGATGCTGATAAGGGGGGAGGCCATGCATGTACAGGGGCAAGGGGGATATAGGAAATCTCCTTCCTCTTAATCTTGCCATGAACCTGAAATTGCTCTAAAAAATAAAGTGACTGGAGAAAGAGTTACACAAAGTCGAAGAACTGCAAGTTATCAGTAACAGCCCAGACAGGTGCCAAGTCCAAGCTTTGTCTAAGAGACTGTGACCCAGCTGAATCCTGACCTGGTTTTCACCCAGGCCCTTTCACAGAACCCACAGATGGTCCTGTGGGATGCAGAGACAGGTTTGGGAGACCTTCACTGTATCAACACATGCAAGGTCACAAAAAGACTCACTAACAGGTTCTTCAAATTGTATATACCCTGGATGTACACAGTTTTTAAAATTGAAAGACTTTTTAATATTCTATAATGCTTTACAATTTTTGAAGTTTCACACACATGATTTCATATAATCCCATAATAACCCCCTCCCCTCCATCTTGCCCCTCCTGCCTTTCCCCTCCCCACTGGTAACCACTGGCTTGTTCTCTCTACCTGTGAGCTGGCTTCTTTCCTTTGTTTTATTCACAAGTTTGCTGTACTTTACATTCCACATGTAACTGACATCATACAGTATTTGTCTTTCTCTAACTTATTTCATTTAGCATAATATCCTCCAATTCCTAGATGTATACATTTTGTTTCATATTTTAATGTTTATGAAATTAGGTTCATTTTAGATTCAGTGCTTGAATTTAATACAGTGGTTTGTTTGCTTTTTCCCTAGAAAAGTCAGTATTAAAGCATTGGTGAATATATCAAAGTGTCTCAGAAGTCAAGGTGAAACTCAAGTCGACCGCTGGTGGACAGAGGCAACCAACTCAGTGCTGCCATACAAATCACTATAAACTGGATGGTTAAAGGCCAGAAGATGCTGGACCCCCCCCCCAACTCCCCCCCCCCCTGGTGCTGGACAGGGAGAGGGGGCTCCAATTCCCTTCAACACAGTATCAGCAGAAACCAACTACCCAAGTGACACTAACTTCATTCATCTGTGGTGGCTTTAGTTTACAACCATCTCTATTTTTTTTTCCTTAAACTTGATAATCTTGAAATAGAACTTTACTTAACTCCAAAGATAAAACTGAAAATGGCCTAAGTTAACCACTGGGTCCAAAATAGCTGTACAACATCAGCAAAGGCACTAAACCCTTGTGGATAACACACTTTTTCTTTAAGGGTCAAAACATGGGAAAGACGACACATGCTTTCTAAGACTACTATCAGAATATAATAAACCAAGCAATTTGTTTTCTCTTTTGTAACTTATTCTGAAATAATAACTTGCATCTTATTACTTACGTATCATACTTAATGTGCCAAGAACTCAAAGTATATATTTTAATCCTGTATGGCAGCAGTTAATCTCACTTTACATAAAATGAAACAGAGACTTAAAGGGCGTTATATGGCTAGAATCAAGTTTGGCATTCAAAGTCCAGTCTGGCTGATTACAAAACGCAACTTTTTCCATTTCATTAAGTTGTCTCCAGAGTACTGATTTACTATTTCAGCATCATTCATTTACCTTTGTGTTTCTGAATATAACACATTCTTAAAAGAAATCTCAAAATTTGGTATTACGAACTACTGTTACACTCTTTCCCTCATAAGTGAAAGAGTGTTGGTGCTCTTTGTAATAAAGCATTATGAAAATCAGAATGTGTGCACATGTGTGTGTATGGGGGAAGAGGAATATTGGGAAGACACAGAATTTTAAGTAAATTTAACATTCAAACAAAGGCAAAGATATTGGTATCAAATTTTTATTTCTCCTCCCCAAAGAAATTGCTGGATAGTTATTTCTTTGTAAATCACAGCAATAAACTGCCTTCACTTCAGGGTCTTGTGATTTCCACAAATGTACTTGCCACAATTGATTTGTTTCATCTACAGCATAAATAAGGTATAACTCACTTTGGCTGTACAAACTCTGAAGATTATTTTGTATTAGAATAGCCTATTTACACATAAAACAGAATTTTTTTTTCCCACTGATGGAATCCAAATACATGCTTTCAATGAAAAATAAATCTCAAAAACCATTAAGTCAGCCAAGGAGAATACTTCAAAAGAAATGAAGCAAAATGGCAGCCAGGAAACGGGGTCCTTCTGTTCATCTGAAACAGCTAATATCCCGAAGCCAATCTGAAGGTTGTCTCCATTCAAAACATATGGCTTTAATGGACTGAACTCATGGTTCAAAAGTAATCAAAATCCCTTTCAGGAACTGGTTAGGAGCAGGGACAACAAAGAGTTTTCAACTAGTTTGAACTAGTTTGAAGTAGTAACCTCTCCATTAAGTAACTGTACTATACTTTTTTTCTTTAATTTTGTCTTTCTAGGACCACAACCACAGCATATGGAGGTTCCCAGACTAGGAGTCCAATTGGGGCTGCAGCTGCTGGCCTACCCTACAGCCACAGCAACGCCAGCTCCGAGCTGCATCTGCGACCTATACCATAGCTCATGGCAATGCCGGATCCTTAACCCACTAAGCAGGGCCAGGAATTGAACCCTCAACCTCATGGTTCCTAGTTGGATTCCTTTCCGCTGCGCCAGGACAGGAACTCCTATACCTTTTTAAATTTAATTTTTATTTTATATTGGAGTACAGCTGATTTACAACGTTGCGTTAGTTTCAGGTGTGTACTATACTTTTTAGACTACAATGGTAGCACAGCCTGCAGAGAAATATGGAATCATCAGTGACCAGAGAGAACCTGCGCTACCAAGGATGCCTTACAGAAGGATGACGATAATGACTAGGAAAATAACCAGCTATCCAATGACCCGTGAAAAGGGCCATCTCAGGGGTTGTATCATTTTCCCTGGCAGTATTTAGGTTCCCCAAATAGGGAAGCTGATTTAGAGTCAGGGTTTTTCTGAGGGTTTATAGTTTTTCTGTTTCCTTAAAACAGAAAAGAGGAGAGTCACAGAGTTAAGAAAATCAAAGGAACACATAGCAGACATGAGCTGAGAATGCTCGCCATCTCATGATTTTCCTGACACTTAGAAAACAGCCCTAAAAGACCATGTCTGTGCTGTTAAAACTGAAGCATGAGAAATTGCTTTTTCGGTTCCAAAACAGCCCAATGACAACAAATTATTATGATTTAATCTACTACATATGGCTCTGTCCTCTCATCCATCAAGCAATGCTGATTCTTTCTCTTGGGAATTTGAAGCCTGAGTGAAGACATTGTCAGACCTATGTTACCTTAATGAAAGTGCTTTCGGGAGGGTTCAGAAGCTCCCACTGCTCAGGGCCCTGATTCCTGCCCTTCCCAAAATCTAGCTGTGTAGCAATTCATCCAAGACTGCAAGCTCCCCAAGAATCCTTTCAGTAACCCATTTTAACAAATAACTTCGTTTGATGATAAGGTTAGTCTTACTTTCTGTCCTGGCAGCCCTAGGATCCTTAACAAAATACTGTTTGTTTGGGAAGCTAGATGGGTGGTTCCAGCTGACCCTTGAGTTACCAGTCCAAGGCCCAAATTCTGTTTTTCTTTCTGTTGCTCTTAAAACCTGAGCATGACTGACTGTTAATTATGCCAAGTACAGCAAGCAAGCAAAGTTTCCTTTCTTGTTTCAGAGCCCTTACAGTTGCTGCACATATACAGACTTGCTCAAAGCATGTTATGTAAACTGAAGGAGAAAATTATGTTGCTTAATATAAAGTTTGGTGAGGCCCAAGGACTTTGGTTATTTTTAATAGTAACTTTAATACACATGTGCTAAAGAAAGTGAAGTGATATAAAGTGCTCATTAAAAACACAGTCTCTAAAGTTATCATGATCTCAACTTCCACTAAAAAGAGTCTATTTTAGCTTCAATCAGCACTCGGCCTCACAGGTATACTCCCCCCACTTTACCCTTGACTCAGTGTGAGATAATGCAGAGAGCACAGGAAAAAGCAGCCAAATAGAGCCTCATGTAATTGATGATAAACCTATAACTGGGAACCTACAAGGAGCATGGAGGAGATGTGCTAAATCAAAAAGCATACCACACCCTCGGAACCAGTGAAAGGGGCTTCACCTTCTCCATGATACAGCCTTTAATGCGTACTGATGTTGCTTCCTGCTTGAGGCAATGTGGCCCTTTCGGCTTTAAATGGCCCAGAGAACCAGAAATTTTTTGCCTTACTCTATCCTAATCACTAATTATGAGGATGATTTAAAATACTTCATAATAGTTTCATCTGTGTCCATACAATCCTATATATTTTTTAAAAAGTTAATTCCACTAAGACTACTAATGAGCCACTTGCAAAAATAGATTCTATGTGCAAAATCATTTCCAGGTGGACTAGAAATGTAAATATAAGAATAAAAATATAAACACATAGAAGGAAATACAGCTACTTTTATAATCCAAGAATGACACCAAAAACAGAAATCAAAAAAGGAAAAGATGGGGAATTCCTGTTGTAGCTCTGCCAGTTAAGAATCCGACTAGTATCTATGAAAATGCTGGCTTGATTCCCAGCCTGAATCAGTAAGTTAAGGATCCAGTGTTGCCATGAGCTGCAGTATAGGTTGCAGATGTGGCTCGGATCCTGCGTTGCTGTGGCCGTGGTGTAGGCCTGCAGCTGCAGCTCCAATTAAACTTCTCTCCTGGGAACTTGCATATGCTGCAGGTACAGCCCTTAAAAAATAGGGGGGAGGAGAAAGACTGATAGATTTCATTGCAACAAAAAAAAAACTTTTCTGGCAATAAAAAATTAACAATTAAAACACAAATTAAAAACATTTAAAATAAAAAAAGACTAACATATCAAACAAAAATGGATAATGAAGGCAATTTGAAGACCAATATGGGAAAGTGTATCAGACCCCTAAAAATAGGCTTACCTTTAGATTCATCAAATTCTACTTCTGCTAATTTACTCTTTGAAAACAATTTACCAAGAATATTCACTTTAGGAGCTCCCGTTGTGGCTCAGTGGTTAACGAATCCAACTAGGAACCATGAGGTTTCGGGTTCAATCCCTGGCCTCACTCAGTGGGTTAGGGATCCGGCATCGCCATGACGAGCTGTGGCATAGGTCACAGATGCGGCTCGGATCCCACACTGCTGTGGCTCTGGCGTAGGCAGGCGGCTACAGCTCCAATTAGACCCCTAGCCTGGGAACCTCCATATACCATGGGTGTGGCCCTAGAAAAGACCAAAAAAAAAAAAAGAATATTCACTTCAGTTTTTTGGTTGGTTGGTTGGTTTTGCATTTTAGGGCCACACCCATGGCATATGGAGGTTGCCAGACTAGGGGTCCAATTGGAGCTGCAGCTGCCGGCCTGCACCACAGCCACAACAACACCAGATTCAAGCTTCATCTTTGACTTACCACACAGCTCACAGCAACGCCAGATCCTTAACCCACTGAATGAGGCCAGGGATCAAACCTGCATCCTTGTGGATCCTAATTGGGTTCGTTAACTGATGAGTCTCAAAGGGAACTCCACTTTAGTACTGTCAATACTAGCAACAAACAAACAAAACTACCAATATGAGCACGTTATCCAATCTGTTTAATGAAATAATCTATTGCCGTTAAAAAACAGAATGAGAGCTATATTCACTGGCATGAAAAGAGAATCACAATGTACTACCAGTATGTGGGAGAGAAATAAAAAAGAGGTTGCAATACAGTAAAAATATTGTGCATGGCAAAGACTACTTTCTCTTAAAGTCCGTTCTTCCTGGGCACACAGGAGACTACTTCTGCCCCCATTCTTCCTTCTGACACACTCAGTCTGAGTTGGCTGTGTCTTGTGCACATGTTCTCCACAAAAGAACATGAGCAGAGCTGTAATCCTGGAGCTACCCGCTGAGGGTGGCAGACGCAACAAATTCCTGAAAGATTATGAGGAATGGAAACAGCCCCATCCCCATCTCCTCCTGTAACATCTACCCTGGGCTACTGTGCAAGAGAAGAGACTGTTGTGTTTGTGCCATGACATTTTGGGCCTACATTCAGGGGCTTGGCCTACACTTTTTTTTTTTTTTTTTGCTTTTTAAGGCTGCATTCACGGCATGTGGAGGTTCTCAGGCTAGGGGTCTAACTGGAGCTGTAGCCGCCGGCCTACGCCAGAGCCACAGCAACGCAGGATCCAAGCCGTGTCTGCAACCTACACCACAGCTCACGGTAACACCAGATCCCAAACCCACTGAGCAAGGCCAAGGATCGAACCCACAACCGCATGGTTCCTAGTTGGATTCGTTTCTGCTGTGCCACAAAGGGAACTCCCGGCCTACCCTATCTAATAGGGTAGAATAAACAGTTTTCTTTCTTTCTTTTTTTTATTTTTGTCTTTTTGCCATTTCTTGGGCCACTCCCACGGCATATGGAATTCCCAGGCTAGGGGTTGAATCAGAGCTGAAGTCGCTGGCCTACGCCAGAGCCATAGCAACATGGGATCCGAGCCGCATCTGTGACCTACACCACAGCTCATGGCAATGCCAGATCCTTAACCCACTGAGTGAGGCCAGGGATTGAACCCGAAACCTCATGGTTCCTAGTCGGATTTGTTAACCACTGAGCCATGATGGGAACTCCTACAGTTTTATTTCTTAAGAAAGTCTGTATGTGCACATGACTATTTAAAAAAGTCTAGAGAGATATGCATCAAAGCTTATCTTTATGATATTTAACCCTACGGTTGCATGCAACTGTAGGTAGTTTTTTCTCATTGCTGTATAGCATTTCATTGTGTGAATACACCACAATTTACCCACTACTGATGAGCATTTGTGTAGGTTCCAGTTTTTGGCTGTTACTGTACATGTCCTGGTAAACACAGACTCATACTTCTGTTGGTGGGTATGTAAGAGAGGAACTAATGGGTCATGGGATACACATATGTTCAGCTTTAGTAGATACTAACAGACTATTTCAAAGTGATGGAACCAACATGCGCTCCACCAGCAGTAAAAGAGTTCTAGCTGTTCCCCATTCTTGTCAACACTTCTTTTTCATCATCTCCATTATGGTGGGTAAGTACCACATGCTTTTAGTTATTTGCAACATAAAATACTTCATTATCTAAAATTAAAGGAAGTTTAGCTAATTACAGGTATACCTCTAAAATGAAATAATGATTTCAAAACTATACGTAAATAATGTGTTCTCAATAATGTAAAATAATGTCTAGAGAACACTAAAAGAAAATGGGCCGCCACTCTGCAAAGTGACTTAGATGTAGATATCTGCAATTTGACATTCCTTGACTTAACGAAAACTATCCTCTTGGAGTTCAACGGGTTAAGGATCTGGCATTGTCACTACAGCGGCTTTGGCCGCTGCTGTGGTACAGGGTCGATCCCTGGCCTGGAAACTTCCACAGGCCCTGGGCGTGGCCAAAAAACAAAACAAAACAAAACAAAAAAAACCCAAAACTATTCTCCTGATGCCTGTAATTCACTCGAGAATATCACGTGAGCTCCTACATTAGAGTGCCCGGACTGGAGCCCTGTGACCTTGAACTCTAACCTCTCTAACCAGCCACTTTTCACCTTTCACCACCTAAAGGAAAGTTTAAGAGCTTGGGTTCTAGAAGTAAATTGCCTGAGTTCAAACCCTACAATTTCATAAATCTCTCTAGGCCTCATCCTCATCCAAAAGTAAAGAAAATAAAAGGTCTAACACCTCATGAGGCTGTATGAGAATCAAATGGATGTATATATGCACAGTGCCCAGGACTGTGTCTGACACATTTGCAAATATCAACATTGCAGCTGCTGCTAGCACTGCTGCCTCACAGAGAAAAATAAGTAAGAACCAATGAAATCTCCAGAAGGCAAGCTAGCACGTGGACCTATTCCAAGCTTTTTCTCTGAAACTGACAGCTGATCATCTGAGATCAAGTGGCCAGATAGTTTGGAATCTCAAGCAACCTTTCCCTTTACCTACTTCCAAGAAGACTTGAGGTCTTTTAAGGCAAGATTTCACCATGGAAATAAATGTCAAACAAGAGAGACAAAGATAGTGAAGTATGGGCACCACTTCATATCTGAAAATTCATTAAAATGACAGTTCCAATAGCCCCGATTCATTTTTCTACATCTATCCTGGCCTCTCAATCTCATCTCACTATAGGATAAGGTTTTCGAAACAGAAATGTGATGCTGGCAACTTCCTGCTTTGAGGAAGAACACAAAAGTCTGTAACGTGGCCTTTGCGGTCCTGCTCGGCAATGACCCCATGTCTACTTCCCCGCCTTAGCCTGCCCCAGACTTCCCTATCTACACTAACCCACAAAGCTTCTTCCTCCACAGGATTCTCGGCAAACCATTCCCTATTCCTTAGGCCTACAATGTCTTGCCTGGGTAATTCCTGTTTATCCCACGGATCTCAGTCCAGTCACCTCCCAGCAGATTAGGTCTTATGACACCACGAGCCCCTCCCTCACTAGGCTTATCTCACTTGTAATTTGACTTTGATGTGTGACAGCTGGTTTACTACTGCCTTCCCCCCCAAAATGAAGACTCTGTGAGGATATATGTGCTCACCACAGTCACCCGAAGAAGAGCACAGCACTGGGTACAAGAGAGAAGCTGACCATACATTTTTAGGTGGCTCAAATAAATAAAGTGAAAGGGAGAAATGGAAGACTATGGAATGAAAGTGCCTCAGGTCAAGCCTACAGGGAAAAGATAGGATTTCAAAACCTGAAAGCTGTCAGCATAGCTAAGAATTACCAAAAAAATTATCTCAGCATCAAGATCAAATCTGCCCATAGCCATGTTTCAAAGTGGGGGGTTGGGGTGGGGTGGGGGGGTGAGGAAGGGTGTTGGAAGACTTGCAGAGTCTCACGTAAGCGTGATGCCAACACCAGAATCAAGACTTCTTTCTTTCTGCGGTTTCCAAAATCGAATAAGTGACTGCATGTGTTGCCACTTTTAGCGTCTTCTATGTAAGGAAGCTACAGTCAGTTCATCCCTTTTGAAGGGCACATTCTTTCCAGCTCTTCTGGGATCCCAGAAGAACTGGAGATCAGATTACAGCTCCAAGGTTACCCTGGAGAGACTGCTTTCATCACTGGTCTATGTGCAAAGCATGGATTGCAAAAAAGGAATCCTAAACAGATAAAACAATTGGGTAAGCACTGAGACGGGACAGGTGGGGCCTGGGTGTGTGAACAGTATCACTCTGTTAATGAAAACAGAGAGTAGGTATTATCTGCATAGATGAATATATGCTAGCAACTTCTTTCATTTTTTATTTTTTGGTAGCAGAACTGTAACAGAAGTTTTAAAGCTGGCTTATTAAATAAATTTGCTAACTCAAGTTAAAGTATAAGACGGACCACTCATTAACATACAAGAGTCACAAGAAATGACAAATCACAGGTCAAACGGTCTATGTAATAAGGAAAAACTAATGTTGCCATGATCACTACTTCTTTCAAAAGGGAGAAAAGGAAAAAAGATGAACTACATAAGTTCAGTTTATCGTTACATATGACAGCTACTAACACAGAAACGTGATATTTAACTAGTAAACTGCAGAGACTGTCAGGATCTGGAACTTCTCCTGGGCAGCTGACTGTCTTTGTGGAGGTGCCAAGGGAGGCAGGTTCCTGGCTCACAGCCACTAGTCAGCTGAGACACAAAGGGACAAATTTGGGATGTGGCAGACCATTTAGGGGTGATAATCCGCAATGCGTGAAAGTTGAGTACGACACACAGATCTTACCTGGGAAAAGAGAGCCAGACACTCAAATGAAAAAGAGAGGCAAAAGCAGAGAGAGTGTTATCTTTTGCCATTTTGGTATAAAACATGAGGTACAGGACATTTAGTATCATGATGTATTTGTACAACTGTAGTATGTTTCAACAGGGTCAATATTAGCTGGAATAAGCTAGATAAAATTAAATCAAGTATTACATTTAGATTAAACTTTCTTCAACCCTGTTCTAACCTGGGGCTTCTTTTATATTTTACCATTAGGAAAGAACTATCACTATTTTTTTTTCAAGCCCACACACAATTTATAGGAGGAAAAAAAAGAGCATCAGCAAAGGCTGCATAGTGTGATGTTAAAAATAAGGACTTTGACCTTGGGCAGACCTCGCATCTGCCTTAGTTTCCTTCTGTAAAATGTGAAAAATAATAGTATCTACTTCATAGTTACAAAGATTAAGTGAATTAATATTTATAAAAGCACAAAGGCCTGGAACACAGTGTGCTTTATGTAAGTATCTGTGAAATAAGCACTCTTTTCATTCTTTGCTTCCTTTAGTTTAACTAGGTTATTAAGTAGATTTTGAAAATTCCATGTCATAAAACACATCAAAGATTTAAGTATCTATTTTAAGAGACCTAACTGCTCATACTTTCTACTCATACAGTAAATACCTGTTGCTTATACAACAAATTCTATGAAAAGTGCCCATCTTTTACTTTGATTCAACTTAAATAAAGGAATGGACACACAAAAAAAATAGCCATCACTTACTGAGTACTCACTCTGTACTATACATACTTAATGTCATCTAGCCCTTACAACAATCCTATAAATTAGGATCATAGATGAGGGAACTATGGCACAGAAAAGTTAGATGACTTACCAAGGACACAGCTAATTAGGGTAAACCTAGAAAAATACAGATTTTTTCTGATTCTGATATTTCTTAATCACAAAATACTTTGTTTCTAAAAATAGTTTTGTCATCTACTGAGTACAACGGTCTTTAAATACTTAAACACAGGCAGACCTAAAAAAAAAAAGAGAACTTAATAAAAAGTAGGTTTTTAAATAGTCAATGGGTATTTCAGAATATTTCATACACACATACCAATCTGCAATTACTTCCAAACTCAAACTGACCAACTGAAAAATCATTGTACTAACAAGTATCACAACAGTAGGAGAGGTAGGAGGAGCGACAAAAAAGCCAGCCCGCCCCTGGCATCCAGGGCATACAGCAACCTCCAGAATACTGGTGAACAACGCGTGGCCACTCTGGATTTACACTAGGTCATCCTGTTCACCACTTGGTCAGGATGAACTAAGAGTTTCTTAGTGGAACCCAATCTCCTCGTCTGTAACCTCGTCTACACACATACATCCCTGCAGGAAGGGAATCTCTCACCCCATGTTGTTTTTCTAAAGACCCTACAACAGTGCCTCCAGAGTTATCCCTTCAAGAAATCTTTGCTACTGAAGTGAAAAGTATTAAATCTTCTTCATGTCTATATATTTTACAAACTGAAAGCACAGGTAAATAATGGTACTTGGGACAAAACTAATTACTTTCCCTTTTGTGAATCCTCCTTAAAACTGCTCACAGTATGACTATGATGTAACCACACCCCCAGAAGTACTCTCTGTGTTTGAAAAGTGTGACCAAAACATTCAGAAGTTCTGAGAGAAGAAAAGACATTACAAGTCACTAAGTGTACAAAGTTCCCCAAAGTAGATCCTGAAGACAATCTGCCTGGTCTTGGTTACAGCACAAGCTGAACAGGTATGACAGGTTTCCAGTTTGAACTCTTTTCTATACTCTGTGCTTCAGACCTCATCTCATCTCTGAATGTCAAAGATTCTATCGCTGCCAGTGTAAAACTGATTAAGGACGTGAGTGAACTAAATACTCCCCCCTGACCTGTAAAAATGAGGTCTAGGGTGCTAACATAAAAGGTTCTCATCCAGAAATAAGATTCTTTTGATCTAAGATTTACTATATAATTGAAAGGAAACTAGGGTTGAACAACAAAGAAGTGAGGTACTCACATCCTAGGTTTCTAAATAAAACAACACGTGTGCTGAGCATCAGAAACGAACCAACAGGCATGTAAGTTTCCCTAACTTGTGTGATACAGCATATTCCTTACAAAAACACTTAAAGAACACTAAATAAGAAAACCAAATTTCACATACTTCTTAGAAGACCTGTAATCTATCCTTCTGTGGGAACATCATTATGAGAGAGAAATTTTCAGCAACTCCAAAACTGTAACCTTGAAGGTATTTTGCATATCTGAGTGGATGGGTATGTCTCCAAAACTGTGGTCTTCATGGAGGACAGGGCAAGGCTATCTGTGTTTGGGGTCATTGTTGGGGTTTTTCGTTTTGTTTTGTTTTTTGTTTTTTGTTTTTTCCTGGCAGAGAGGATGTTTTCTGAGGAGAAAAGTTGAGGAAAAAATGGGGGGAGGGCTGAAGTGGGGAGATGGAAGATTTGCTTAACTGGAATACCTTCAACTTAAAGCATCTGGAACAGCCACAAATAGAAATGGAAAAATGGATTTGAAGCTGGGGAGAGAAGACAGGGATAAAAATTTAGGAAACAGCGACTGCGGCTATGATGTTACACTAGGGAACAAGATCACCTGGGGAGACTGGCTCCATGAGGAAGACACAGGAAGTATCTGAGCAGTGAAGGCCACCAGCATTAAAGGCTGATGATGAGCCCTCTTGGCTGACCGAGAAGCTGCCCACAGAGAAGCATAAAGGGTTTCCAATGGGAAGAATGCAAGTCAGACAAGCAAGGAGATTTTAAAAAGTGGGAAATGGTATCGAGGAAGAAGGGTAACATAACAGCCACAAGGAAAAGGAACCAATGAATCTGGCTGTTAAAAAATTATTTGGAGAGAGGCGGGAAAGAAATATTGAGAATGTGAGAAAGTTAACGGATGCCTTTTTAAAAGGGGAGACTTCAGCCAGTTTTCTGATTTGTAGAAATGAAACAGAAGGTAAAAGCATTTAAGCAACATCTGAGACTTTGGGGTTGCAGTGGGATCAAGAGCAGAAGGGGAACCTGGAAGAAAAGAATAAAACAGAGAGAATGAAAATAAAGATGGGATGTATCTTGGTTTGGGTGGTGGAAGGAAAAAAAGTTCTTATTAGGCAGCCCACTTTTCTCTAGGAGAAGGGATGGGGGTTGCTAGATAACCTCTGCAGAGGTGATTAGGGACTATTTAAAGGGTCACTGAATATTACTGAGGACCCAAGTGACACTTGGAAATTAGAAATCTGTAATAATAACCCCAAATGGCAGAGCAATTTCATTTTTCCCAAAGAGCAGGAAAAAAAGTGATGGGTGAGCGGCTCACACTGAAAAACTCAGAATGGAAAACATGAACCGGAAGTCAACCACAGTTTTCCAGGGGACGATGGAACTCACAGACAGAAGACAAAACATCTTGAGGCATAACACCTCTATCCCAGGCAATATGGTAGGAAGACAAATACAAGTGGCTTCAAACTCTGGTTCCTAGTTAACTAGATATGATGTTGGTCAAGCTACTTACTTATACCTTAGTTTTCTCACCTGCTTAAAATGGGGTTGGGGTTGGGGTTATAATACCTACATTTACCAAATTATTCTGAGTATTAAAGGAGATAATATATGAAAAGACCCAGCACTGTTTCTGACACTTGACAGGCACTAAATAAATACAATGTTTTTTTTTTTTTTTTTTCCCTGCATAAAATAAGGACTTGAGAAAAGGCTAGAGCCCATCCGACTGTAAAATCTGCCTTAGACTTAGTTGTCTTGACCACACCTCACATCCTTGAATTTCATGAGTTAACTTCCATCACAAACATCACCACACCTAATAATGCAAACCACCTTATATTTATAAGATGCTTTGGAGTTTAAAAAGATTAACTTTCATTATCTCATTCACTAGTCCAGTTAACAACCACCTAGGGAGAAAGAAGAGTTAACTGCCACCAATTTATATATGAGGACAAATGATTTGTCCTAGGTCTATTTAATGTTCATTTTGTTATCTTTGTCCTGTAAAGGTGTCGAAGCGCCTTAAAAAGAAAGACAACCTATTCTTGTTTAGAAAATAGGTTTCCTTTGTTTTTATTTTTAACAAAGCTAACTTAACTATGATTTCATTTCGATCTTATTTTCCATTGTGCTTTAATTTGCAGGTCATTTCATGTCTTTAAAAGACACAAGTTAAATGCTACCCAAAAATAAGAAAAAAACATCCAAAACCAATAAAGTATCTAAAAGTACCTAGATCAGTGCTTAGCTTGGCAGGCACCCAGTAAATGTTTGCTGATATGCAAAACAGCTTCTGACGGAAGTCTACAAATTGCTTAATAATTTAATACATATGACAATCTTTCTTTGCATTCTATCTTTACAGGTATATTTTATTTCACTGGGGAGGGGCTGCAATTTAGATGAAGATAGACTCTAATTTGCTTTTTTCTCCTACATACAAATAGTACCCCCCCCACATGGAATCAGGGCGAATACAGTGATCTGGGGATGGAATTCAGAAAATCCATTAAGTTAGGTGAGAAAGAAATTGTCATTTATCTTCACGATCTCTAACTGTAATTTAGCATTTCCTTTAATTATTAATACAGACAAGAAGCCATACCTGTATTAGTGGCATCTCTGCTTTTTTTTTTTTTTGTCTTTTTGCCTTTTCTAGGGCCACTCCCACGGCATATGGAGGTTCCCAGGCTAGGGGTCGAATGGGAGCTGCAGACACTGGCCTACACCACAGCCGCAGCAACACAGGATCTGAGCCGCGTCTTCAACCTATACCACAGCTCATGGCAACGCTGGATCCTTAACCCATTGAATGAGGCCAGGGATTGAACCCACAACCTCATGGTTCCTAGTGGATTTGTTAACCACTGCGCCACTAACTCCTCTGCTTTTTATAACAATAGAATTCATCAGACATTGTATACCATATTACAGTCAATGAAGGTATTCTGAGACATCATTTACACTCATTGCCACTTCAGAATAACCATAGTTATCAGACTCACTTTTAGATTTTATTTAACGTGTTAAAAAAAAAAGTAGATATCACTATATCACAAAGTTGCCTGAAAATTGTCCTATCTCTATTTCAATGTAACTGGCCTGCTTTGCAATCACAAATTTGCAATGTATGTGTAACACAGATTACAAAAAGGTTAAGAACTTGCTTCAAAGAAGGGTTAAGACCCTGCGGACTTTCCCTCTTGGTGCTCTACTCCAACAAGAGATTTCCTCTTCTTATCTCCTCTTCCCCAGTCTGCCCTCCTCAGGCCCCTCTTCCATCCTGCCTGCATTCGAAAACCAGGAACATGGCAAAGAGTAAAACCTATGGCCAATTTTGTAGCCGTTTTCTTCTCTCCCATCAAATACAGTGATTATTATTTATATCCACAGCCTTTAAATCCATGTCTTCTCCTAAATCCTAAAGTGTCCTTTGTGGCTCTTTGTTCCTTAAACCTTAACAGCAGAATCAGTGATAAAACATCTAGGGTAGTCAGCGTGCCACTTCCAACTGGACGAGTCACAGCTTTTTAATACTCAAAGACACGTAACCTGTGTGGCTACCAAGCTGATAAAATGTAGGCTACCCAACAAAGAGGAAACAGGATAGGGAGAAGTAGGCCGTGGGCTGGGGAAGGGAAGGAGACTGCAGAAAGAGTTATTACTCATCTTCCTATCAACTGGAAGGAAAGAAGGGATGAATAAAGACAAGCACATAATCACACATTCACGCCCACAAAAACCACCACGTGGGCTATGAAACAGCTTTGGGGAAGACGAAAGAGAGAGACTATGTCCCCACTGGATGTGGGCCAGGAAGAAAAGAAGCACTGGCCCAACTGAGAGAAACAGTGAAAAAAGAGGTTAGTTCTTGGTAGTAGAGGAGTCAGCCAAGCACCTGGTTCAAGGCTAAGAAATGTCCAAATGGGGAGCCCAGGTTTGCTCACATTCACACAGCGCCTCTCCCCAGCTTCCATGTACCCAGAACAAAACTTCCACTGCAGGCCCAAGCAGCAAGCCCTGCAGCCATCTCTGGAAGCTTAAAGCCAGAGAATGAAGGCTCTACCACACCTGATAAGAAAGGAAGGGGAAGGCAAAAAAGAATCCTTACAATGTCACAGTAAAGGGATGCACCTGTCCCGGGACACACTGCAGACAAATTTAAGTTTTCCAGTACTATCAGCACATCATGAGTTGGCTGATTTAAGGACAGATTAACCTACACAGCATTGTTTCCGGGAGACAATGCACTCCAAGTTCTAAACAAATGATTTATGTGAAGTCTAAACATTACTCATGATCGAGAACTACCTTTATTAGTTATGCATCAAAGCATCAAACAAATATAGTAAGAAGAAATAAAAAAGTAAAAGTTTAAGAAATGATTAAAACATTGAGATGGTGATAAATCTTTTTAAAAAACCAACAAGAATTACTTTGCTATTTTATACACATTTTAGTTGATTATACTTTAAACTATTAAAAACAGATACATGGGGAGTATAAGAGTGTGGCTCAGTGAGTTAAGGACCCAGCGTTGTCACTGTAGAAGCTCAGGTTGCTGCTGTGGTGTGGGTTCAATTCCTGGAACTTCCACATGCTGCCGGGTGGGCCAAAAGAGAAAAAAGAAAACAAAACCAAAAATGGATACGTGTATCCTAAGTCAAGCTTAAATTTAGTATATAAATTCAATGCTTTAACATAAGTTTTTAACACAGGTTGGTTATTTTTCTATGCCACTCCTCTATAAAAACATTTTAAGTAAATGCCTTCTTTTTCAAACACAAAACATGTTCTCAATTACCCAGAAAATCAACATGATACAATGCTATTCTTTTAAAAGATGAAGCAAAAATTGTCTGGTTACAAGCCCTAGATACAAAAAAATAAAACTAGATATTTTTGCTTCTGATGTATGAGTAAAATAAGCTCTAGAAAAACATTTTGTTGTTTGAGCAATTAATGTTCAAACAGGAATATCTGCAACTCAAGTCGATATAATAGCATCCTACTGCTACTTGAAAATTCTGGGATGCAATGACCACGAAGATGATAAACACTCAAAAGAAAATGAAAAAGCCTTCTGCGTTTTTCCAAAATAATTGTGATTGCTGACCCTTCTGTGCCTACTAAATTGTAACTTGTCTAATTATACTGTCTAGTTTTCTCCCCCTATAATTTCAAGTATTATTTCATCACTACCTTGCTAATATAATACTTGGAACAATTTCTACCTAAATTTGTTTATAAGGCCCACATTCTTACAAGATAAAATGTTAAGTGCTTTGTTCTTTAAATTCACAAAGCAATCTGACAAGGAATATACCCTAAAACTGAATGGATGAACTGGAAAGTTATATAAAAAGAGGCTTCCTTATAATCTTGGTTCCTTTAAATCTTAAAACATTGCAAGAAGAAAAATAGTGTCTTCATGGAAATGACTTCAAGAGATGAATTATGTCCACCAATCTCATGTTCAAGAAAAATTGATTTTATCCATAAACTACCCATTTTCTCTGCCTACTTGCCTCAAGAGAAAACATTTTCCCAAAAAGGGTTCACTATAACACTCTTATATGGAAGAAAAATTAAAGTTAAATAGAAACCCATTTCTTATGAAAGAATAATGTATACTTTTTTTTTTTTTTTGGAGGTTCCCAGGCTAGGGGGTCTGTCTAATTGGAGTTACAGATGCTGGCCTACGCCACAGCCACAGCAACGTGGGATCCGAGCCGCGTCTGCGACCTACACCACAGCTTACGGCAACACTGGATCCTTAACCCACTGAGCGAGGCCAGGGATCAAACCTGCGTCCTCATGGATACTAGTCAGATCCGTTTCCACTGAGCCATGACAGGAATTCAGAATAATGTATAAATTAGTGGTCATCGTTTTAAAAACATCTACCAAGATGTTGGCAGGGGAAAAAAAAAATTAGAGCTTGCCTAGAACATAGTAGGAGCTCAGTAAGTATTTGCTAAATAAAGCAATTTAATGTAAAAAAAACTTGACGGGAATAAATTGAAAGCTGGAGTAGTAACCTGGTCCTCTCATTCAAATTACTTAAGTTATGCAATAAGGAAAAACATTCAACTAAGGCAAAGGTATAATAATCCCATTTTATATTAAAACAAACTTGTATTTCAACATAAATGCAAAGCAATAAAACTAACTGTGAACTTCCTACATTTTCCCAGAAATGATTGCATCATAGTATAATTGCTTTTCAGAGGTTAAATGATCTCTGATTTACATTTGATGACTAATGGGGGGGGGCACCTACTTAAATGAATATGTACAAATCCCTATTACAGAAACGAAAATAAAACTTCTTTTTGACCCTAGAAAAGTCTACTCACTCTACTTTAAAAATGGATATCTAATTGCTCTTTAGAGGTTAAAAGATCTCTGATTTACATTAGATGACTAATTTGGGGGGGGGCATTTACTTAAATGAATGTGTACAAGACCCTTTATGGAAACAAAAGTAAGACTACTTTTTAACCCTAGAAAAATCTACTCTATCATGTTTTAAAAATGGATACCTAATTTGAATAATCAAGATTGTATCTCCTTTGCCCTGAAGGAAAGAACATTCTCAGTTCTGTTTTGAAGCTGGCACGCATATACTCAATCTTGGTTAATTTCCAAAAGCACATATGTTATAGTAAATCCTCTTCTTTCAATGCCAAGAAGTTTTTGCTCTTAGAAATGGTTTCGTTGGCATATTCTCAACATATCAGTATCTCAATACCTGCTAATCCTAGAGAAGCAAGAGTGGCCAACACATTTTAAAAGTAAAGGTTCCATTTTGCATCTATTAAAAGTTGACTTTTATTTTCTGCAAGATCCTATCTGTTAAATCTGAGGGTTTAAAATGTAACCTTTGGTGTACATGAAATCACAGAGCAGGAAATGGGTTACTGACTGTGTGTTTTAACATGTAGCCAACTATTAAACCGTTTGTTCTTAATACAGTAAGAATTTTCCTACAAAGAGATTAACAATATTTCAATCTTTGGAAAGACAGAGAAACACATTTTAGCCAATTCAGATAGAATTTTCATGACATTCACTGAAGTGTTTTCCTAGTGAAAAACCAATGATTTACTCAAAATCAGCTATAAGAGAAAATCTGCTTTTCTCTTCCTTTAAAAAAAAATGAGGGTAAAATTGAGGAGTGAAAGAAAAAAAATTCCATGAAAATACCTAAGTTTTCTATCCTTTCTTCAGGGAATATTCTCAACACTTCCAATATAAAATACTAACATGTGTTTCTATAACAAATCCTTTGATCTCAATGCAAAAAAAAAAAAACCCTTTCTTTTATAAATATGAGCTATTATTAATACTATTATTACCATTCATTTTATTTTAGTATTTAGCCATAGATTGTTCAAGCAGCAAAAAAAAAAAAAAAATTCTTAGGACAATATTAAAATTATAAAGCCTTTGCACCCTTCCATCAATTTTAATTTTAAAATTCATACTCATTCCCCCAGCAATTCTATGACACTAAACTCATCTGGAAAAAAAAAAGCACTAAGGAATTATGTTCAAGGACACTTATCACAGAATTAAATTATTTAGACAAAAAGGATTAGAAAACCTAACACTGAAAATAGGAAATTAATAAACTAGATTATGATAGATCCATATAATACAATAATGTGTAGTCATTATAGAATAAGAAATTGTCTTATTCTACAAGGGACTGAAAGTATAGGAACTTTTTCAGCCCTCTTATACTCCTTTATATAAACTGCCTGAATTTACCATCAGCATGCACTGTTTTTCCAATAATTACTAGAAAGATTTAGAAAACTATTTAATAGAAAATATTGCAGACATATTAATGGAATCAAGTAATGAATGTATATACCATGATCCCAATCCTCTTATGTATATAAATATTTAAGAAGAAAACCAAAAATATGTCAACAGCTTGTATACACGGATGGCAAAGTATAGGTATTTTTTGGTATTAATTAGGAGCACATATTTCTTTTATACTCAAAAATAAAATCCTATTTCACATAATATTGTTATACCCCATTTGGCTTCCACGTAACAACTAAAGTTAAAAATTCTTTGGTTTAGGAAGTTCCCATGTGATGCAGCAAGTTAAAGGATCGGGCATTGCCACAGCTCTGGCACAGGTGGCAACTGTGGCACAGGTCCAACCCCTGGCCTGGGAACTTCCACATGCCACAGGTGAGGCCAAAAAAAATTCCCAGGTTAAAAGGAAATGAGTAATTTATGATTTAAGCCTACAAAATCACGTCATAAGGTAAATGATGATGATAGGAATGGGGAGGTGGTAATTATCAGTGTCCAATAGCACAGACTTGATCTTAAAAAAAGAACAACGCTGGGATTATGGTATATTTCTGTTATATAATAAATAAATTTAGAAGAAAGTACCACATTACAAAAAGTTGCTTATTTAATACATGCTAAAAAATAGATTTAACAAAGTGAAATAAGTCCATGGATGACAGATACATAACAATACGTTAGGGAGGAATAAATTACAAGTTTGGGATTAACATATACTCACTCCTATATAAAACAGACAATCAACTCCTATATAAAACAGACAATCAACAAAGACATGTTGTATAGCACAGGGAACTCTATTCAAGACTCTGTAATAACCTATATGAGAAAAGAATCGAAAAAGAGTGGCTATATGCATATGTATAACTGAATCACTTTGCAGTATATCTGAAACTAACACAACATTGTTAATCAACTACACTCCAATAAAATTATACAAAATTAAACAAATTTTAAAAACACAATGTTAACTAAAATGAGAAATATATGAGGAACTACCACTAAACAAATCACAGAAGCCAACTATGCCCTACTGTGAAAGATTATCTTAACTCCGCTATAAACAGATGATCAGCTGAAGGAGTCACATCAACCTGCTGGAATAAACTGGTAACTATTACTGCTTAATATTTTTATATAATTATATAAAAACTGCTATTTGTGAACACAGCTACACATACGGTGCACGAAAAATGTGTCAAGGCCTTTGACACATCCCTCAAGGTCTTGTCTAGATTTTCGATTAAGGAATACTTCAAATACTTTGGGTAGCAATTTCAACTGTCCAAATTAAAAGTTTTCATTTACTCATACCTGACTTTCTTTAAACTGAAACTTTTAACCTATGCTAATTTGCACAGCATTAGGGCTTTAAGAGAATACTAATATTTAATCAGTACAATGTCCAGAGAAGACATTTCAAACGTAAAGTTTAAAATGGAGGTTATTCATTACTGAGGATAATGCTAAATTGGAACTAAGGAAACTGCACAGTTTTAAATGAACTGTCAAACAGTGGAATACTATGCAGAGGTTAACATTATAATGGCTCTGCAGACGTGTAAGAAAACATTACAGCAACCACCTAGTAAATACAGTGGACAACTAAAGGATATTAAAATTATGGCTATAGCTAGATGAAAATGGTGATGATGAAATTGTGGGTATATTTACTTCAAAAAATTTTTAATATTATGGATAAATCATTATTTCCACTAAAAGACAACACAATTTTTCTAATCCTAAATGCCCAGTTTGCTTCTTTTGAGAGTCCGATTTTAAGTAAAGAAATAAGGAATAAAATTGAATGCACAGCTGTTTGCTTCTAGGAATACAAACGGGAGGAAATAAACAGAGGGAGGCTAATGTCTGTGAGACTGGGCTAACTACTTCAATCCCAGCTGTGTTTTAATTTGTATTACCAAACAGTAACAAACGCTTTTTATGACAGTCAGAGGCTGAGAATTTCCGTTTGTGCCCTGCAAAAGTTAAAGGCACACTAGGAGATACTTGTAAAGTTAAATTCAGTAATTTATTGTCTGGTCTCTATTCTAAGTTGTACACATATTCAGGAGTTAATTCTAGCTTAATGCCATTTAAAACCAGGATGACAAGAGAGATGCCTCATCACTTACAAGTGACTTAAAATACAAGATGAGCAAGTTAAAAACCATACCCAATTTGCTGTGATAAGATAATCACGGTAATATTAAAGCAAGTCAGCACAGACTGAGGTCACTTTATACTATGGATCACAACTGCAAACAGCCCTGTTCTCTACTCTTCGAAAACAATACTACAAGATATCTACCATAGCCATAGAAATCAGGGAGGTGGGGAGCTCCCATCATGGCTCAGCGGTTAATGAATCCCACTAGGAACCATGAGGTTGTGGGTTCGATCCCTGGCCTTGGTCAGTGGGTTAAGGATCCGGCATTGCCGTGAGCTGTGGTGTAGGTTGCAGACGTGGCTTGGATCCCGTGTTGCTGTGGCTCTGGTGTAGGCCAGCGGCTACAGCTCCAATTTGAACCCTAGCCTGGGAACCGCCATATGCCCCATATGCCGAGGGAAGGCCCAAGAAATGGCAAAAAGACCCAAAAAAAAAAAAAAAAAAGAAAGAAATCAGGGAGGCGGGATATATCCAGATGCAGATGAGAAAATACGACCGCAGGTAGAGGTCTTTATTCTAGCTCCCTTAAACGTACTCTCTCTGTTATTCTCTTAAGTGGAGAACTATAAAGTCAGTGGAAGCCCAGAACCTGTAGGAAATGCAAAAATTTACTAAAAAGCAGACATTCCTCAAGCTATCTTTTTTTAATGCCATCAAGCGTAAGATTGCTACCTTTACAGAAGACAGTTATAAGAAAACACACTAATTTTCAACCTAATTTTATGGAATTCATTTTTAAAGTTTCATTATAAACTTAACCCTAAGTTTATGACAATAGCCATATTAGTTGAAATGTATCGGAGTTGTTTTTTTTAAAGTTGGTCATAATAGATATGATATTGGTTACATAAAATGTTGAATAAATTCCATAGCTGGATATCACTCCAATCTTCCATTGTCTCTTTTTGATCTGGTGATCTAATAATCAGATAACCTGTTATACTGTAGACAGAAGTTTCACTGTAAAGCTCAATGGCTAAAAGATCTTTTTGGGTGGGGTACATACAGACCCACAATTGCCAACCCATCCCAAGTCTGAATTCCAGTTCTGTCGTTATCTAAGGTTTGGTCTTCTCAATTTTGAGAAGATCAAATGTCACATAAATGCTCAATAAATGGTGGGTAGGTCTGTGTGATGTATGCAGTAAATGACATAATGCAGATAAAACACAGCAGAGTACACAGAACATAAAACAGCAGATATTCCACAAAACAGGTAGATAAGAACTTGAAATAACAAGTAAAAATAGTTTCTAATTCAAATAATTGTTTTTGCAAAATTTTATAAAAACAAAAAACTCTCCCACTATTAGCATGCAATTTGTTATCCCTAGCATCTAGCACTGTACCTAGCAAATAGTAGGTATTAGAATTAACAGATAGCATTACTAAATAATGACTATCAAAATCTATTATGAGTTTCTGATAATTACTAGTTTGTAAGACCTTGCCTATTTTGTCTTTGCATCCCACTGCCTAGAGATTCTGTAACATATTCAGTTAATTTCATCTTTTCTCATGCGATTAAAAATTCATTTGATTTCTTAAAACTTTTGATTCATAGGAATTCCTTAGTGGCTGGGTGAGTTAAGGGTCCGACATTGTCACTGCTGGTGTGCAGGTTTGATCCCAGACCCAGGAACTTCTGAAAATGCTGAGGGCGTGGCCAGAAACAAACAGACAAACAAATCCTTTAGATTTGTAATTTAACTCCATGTAAAGGGTTTTGTGTTTGGACTACAACATAGGTATAGCTAAGGGTAAGGGCCAAGTCTGTCTGGCTAATTACTTCATTCCCATTAGATGCTCAGTGTTTAACAAAAATTAGGGGTTCAAGTATTTAAATAAATGAATAAACTGTTTTTCATGTTCTGTAAAAGAGGGAAACAAAACCATAATTCCTAACCAGAGTTCAGACCAAACAAAGAAGGCTATAACAAAAAAATTACTGGAACTCCCACTGTAGCTCAGTGGTAATGAACCCGACCAGGATCCACAAGGATGCAGGCTTGATTCCTGGCCTCACTCAGTGGGTTAAGGATCAGCATTACCATGAGCTGTGGTGTATGTCACAAACTTGGCTTGGATCCCTCGTTCCCCTGGCTGTGGCATAGGCTGGCAGCTGTAGCTCCAATTTGACCCCTAGCCTGGGAACCTCCGTATGCTGTACATATGGCCCTAAAAAAAAAAATAGTAAATAAATAAATAAGTAACTGATAGAAGCTCTGATTTAAGAAAAAGTCTTAGTATATGTCAATCATATCTCAAGAAAGTTAGGAAAAAGAAAAGAAAAAGTCTTAGAAGAATAAGCTCATCACATGAAGAAACTAACAGCAGTATCATTTGGATTCCAGACACATTTATTCTAAATGGCATACTGAATTTCTGGGTGCTTTCTCACCAAGACCAAACATGAGAATTCAGGGTCATATATAGTTTCACAAATAATAATACATGTTTTTTTACCTAAGAAACTCCATACAATTAACTTTCAAAAGTAAAAAGCCAATCTTCGACACGGCTCTATTAAAATCTCCAATTACTTCCTGTTCTGTTTCACAGAAGTTGTGATGACTGGCTTGGCTCTATTCCCTAGACAAAAAGCAAAGCAAGGAAATGCTCCAATCTAACCTTTCGATCCCTCTGACAATTAGAGAGCTCTCTCGCAGGGAGCTCCCTCCAGTAACAACTTTGAGATAATACCTGAACGGGAAACCTCAAAAAGCAAGATTCTAAAATGGAAAGTACTTTCTAGTATAAATAATTCTCTCAAAAAGCAAACAAAAATACTAATTATAAAAATAACCTTCTCTGTGTATCTGGTTTGCCTATATAGATTATTACAGAGAAGGGTTGTTCATTCCACATACACTTTTCAGGAATGTCTCTGAGGAAGAAGATCTTCAGCCACTGATGAGTTATTTTCAGAGAGCCATGTGAGTTGTTTGGGGGTGTATTAGGATATTTGGGTCAGTAAAGTGTTATCACGCTCAGTGCCACATAAGGTGGAAACCGTCACTATTTTTTCCCCACATGCTTGATTTATTATAAGGATTAGGGGAAAGTGGTCCTATCTCTGATAGAATCTTGTCGCCTAAGTGAAAGCCTTTGCAATCTTGAGGGCAGAGCAATAACAAATTTTAGATAAAAATTAATAATATTGTATGCCCATAACTATGATTTCCATCTTGAAATTGTTATCTTCTTTTGCAGAAGAAAACATATTCCACTTGATCCTAAGTAGGTCATGTTTAAAGTCCTGCTACTGGTGATCCCAAAGTATTAAAAATCTCCAGGTCCGCAAACAGCAGTAGATCAAGTAGATGTCTGACTAAAGACTACCAGAGTAGTACACAAATGGGACCTAAAGAAAAACCAAGGTTTAAGGGCTTAATAGGAAAGAATATTGCTTTCTTCCATTTCTGGCAAGGGTTCTCTTACTAGATGGAGTCAGGTTCATTATTCAGAAGCATCTAATAATAGCATTTGTATTTAATCTCAGGATCAAAACCAATTTAGAACAGTCTGGACTTCCTTCTTACCAGGTAAACAGTTGATAATATAAAAACACACCTCAGTTGTTTTACATAGAGCTTGTGAGATCTTTCCCATACGTGATGACGCTCTTTCAGTTAAGTACGGAGAGTTCCCATGTACATCTTTCTTTTCTTTTTTTTTTTTTTTGCCTTTTCTAGAGCCACTCCTGCGGCATATGAAGATTCTCAGGCTGGGGGTCTAATCGGAGCTGTAGCCGCCGGCCTACGCCAGGGCCACAGCAACACAGGATCCAAGCCGCGTCTGTGACCCACACCACAGCTCACAGCAATGCCAGATCCTTAACCCACTGAGCAAGGCCAGGGATCGAACCCGTAACCTCATGGTTCCTAGTCAGATTCATTAACCGCTGAGCCATGACGGGAACTCCTGTACATCTTTCAAATAAGCTGTTTAAAGATAAATTCTTCCCTCAACTTGCATACATGCACTCCAGCAGTATTCTTTTCTGCTTTTCTGACCCTTACTGCTTCTCACCCCTTTGCTTCATTTTCCTCTCTCTGTTTCTGCCATGTCTATAGGAACCCAGAGGCATAGCTCAGTACTAACATTCAAAGAAAGGGGTTTCCTGCTCTTCCCTGGCATTGTCTCAACACCAATAGATGATGCTGGGGCATATGAACCCCTCAAGATAAAGCCTAACATTTCTCTGTACTTGCAAAGTACAGACTTTAATACAGAAGGCACTTGGGTGTTGCCTGCTTTGCTGATTATTTTTGTCTTTTGAGGGCCGCACCTGCAGCATATTTAAGTTCTCAGGCGAGGGGTCAAATCGGAGCCGTAGCTGCTAGCCTACACCACAGCCACAGCAACATGAGATCCCAGATCCGTTTGCAACCTCACAGCAATGCCAGATCCTTAACCCACTTAACCCTCATGGGTACTAGTCAGGCTCGTTAACCACTGGGCCATGACAGGAACTCCTGACACTGTACTTTAAATCACTGAAAGTCAATATAAATACCAGACTATTAACTGAAGATTCTAGTTGTTAAGTCTAAAAAACACACCAAAAATTTTGCTTCCATCTATGAATAAAAACACAAAAAAGTGAAAAGCATTTAACCTACATAATCAACTACTCCCACTAAACAAAGATCAGTGATCTTCCTTACAATTACTTCTTCCAAAATTATGCAGGGATTTTATTGGGCTTTTCCTATAATGACTTCTTACTGAACCTGTAGTATATACTGAAACCTATGCTTCTTGTAAGTCAACTACTGAAGTGGAAATTTATTAATTACTATTAAGTATTTTGTGTATAATGTAAAAGACTGTATACTTTACCCTTTAAAAACCAAAAAAAAAAAAAAAGGCAAGAGAAGTATAAAAGAGGAAAGCACAAAATAAGGCAGAAATAACTTTAAACACACTAGTAATCACAATACAAGCTAAATTTTCAGATTTAAAACTTTTTGTCAAACTGGATAAATATCCATTATATGCTATTTAATGAAAGACACATACAACCTATATGGATAAGCAAAGGTTTCTTGAAAGTAAAAGAGTATGAAAACTTATACTAGGCAAGAACTAAATAAAAGAAAGCAGGTATGTATTAAAGTCAGACAAACAGGCAAGACAATAAGTACAAATGGAGCTAGAGGTCAACTCCCAATGATAAAATGTTGAATTCATTCTAATGACATATTCTACACTGAAAACACAACAACGCTATACTTAAAAGCATCTGACAACATTGTAGTCTTCCTGAGTTATGGCAGGACCACAGCTATGCTCTGAACTTTCCTACCTTCATGAATTTTCCTCCTAGACTTGCTTTTATTTTCTCAGTCAGTCCTGTGTTGCTTCAAAACTATCTACCACAGCCCAGCTCAAGCATCACTTCCGCTACAGAGCTTTTCTCAAATCCCTTAACTGGAAATATTCTCTTTGCTGACATTTGCTGGTATATAAAATATGCCTCCAGGAGTTCCCGTCATGGCGCGGCAGAAAAGAATTTGACTAGGAACCATGAGGTTGCAGGTTCAATCCCTGGCCTCACTCAGTGGGTTAAGGATCTGGCATTGCCGTGAGCTGTGGTGTAGATCACAGACACGACTTGGATCCAGCATTGCTGTGGCCGTGGAGTAGGTCGGCGGCTACAGCTCCGATTCAGTCCCTAGCCTGGGAACCTCCATATGCCATGGGTGTGTCCCTGAAAAGACCAAAAAAAAAAAAAAAAAAAAAAAGGAAAAGAAAACTGGACAAGAGATACAAAGAGATGTTTAACAAAGCAAAGATCATGAATGCAAAGTGAACCCAACAAAAGATGCTTAATTTCATTAACCTGACAAATTCAAAGTAAAAGCCATGATTAGGAAACTTTTGACAATCATCAGATTGGCAAAAATGTCAAAGTTGGACAATATCATGTGAAGTGATGGAGTTCCCTTAGTGGCTCAGTGGAAACGAATCTGACTAGTATCCATGAGGATGCAGGTTCTATTCCTGGCCTTGATCAGGGGGTGAAGGATCTGGCGTTGCCATGAGCCGTGGTGTAGGTCGAAAACACGGCTCAGATCCTGTGCTGCTATGGCTGTGACACAGGCTGGCAGCTCCAGCTCTGATTCTACCCCTAGTCTGGGAGTCTCCATATGCCATGGGTGTGGCCCTAAAAGACCAAAAAAAAAAAAAAAGATATGAAGCAACAAGAACATATATTGCCAAAGGGAGTATAATAGTACAACCACTTTGGAAAATAATTTAGATTTATTCAATGAAGTTGAAATGTACCTTACAAACACAATTATACTCCTAGTTAAATATTCAAGAGAAATCTGCAAATGTGCACAAGGAGATATACAATAACATTCATATAAAGCCATAAAATAGTCCACCAGTGGGAAAGGTTTAGATTGCAGTACAATCATACACTGAAACAATACATAGTTGTAAAAATAAACCACATTGATTTAGGATGGATCTTACTAATAATTATGTTTAACAAAAGAACCAAATCAAATACAGAATGACTTCACTTTTATAAAGTTTAAAGCAGCAGCTGGGGGAATTAAACCATTCTCAAACATATGTGGTAAAATTTGAAGAAAACCACTGGAATGTTATAAACATAAAATTCAGGATGGTGGCTGCCTATGGGGACATATAGTGGGGGGAATGACAGAAGAATGAAATCAAGGAGGAGCATGAGGAGCTTCAAGGGTCTGAGAGAGACATTCTCTCAGCTAAAGCTGAGTATCTAGTACAGTGATAACTGTCTTTTTTTAATTATTTTTATTTCTTTTTGGCTTTTTGCCATTTCTTGGGCCGCTCCCATGACACATGGAGGTTCCCAGGCTAGGGGTCTAATTGGAGCTGTAGCCACTGGCCTCCTACACCAGAGCCACAGAAACTCGGGATCCGAGCCACGTCTGCAACCTACACCACAGCTCATGGCAACGCCAGATCCTTAACCCACTGAGCAAGGCCAGGGATCGAACCTGCAACCGCGTCGTTCCTAGTTGGATTCGCTAACCACTGAGCCACGACGAGAACTCCTTATTTTTCTTTATGTCTGACAAATGTTATACTCATTTCACATGTATTAAATTTTCCATAATAAAATAAAACACATACTCAAAAACAGGTTTTAAAAAATCCTTAGCATCAGATACAATTAGTAGTAAAATAAATATTATTTGGCCCAGAGAGTTTAGACTGTTTGTTCCCAACTGCATAAAATAAACTCGCCTGTACTGCACAAGCAAACAGTTCAAATTAGGTAGATTACTTTAACCTGCCTTGCTTCCCTTTGATGAAACGAGCCTGACCAGAGGGTTAAAGGCAAGAAAAGTAATTACTATTAATTATTCTTCATGTTACAAAGTCCCTATTTACGAGGTTTTTTGGTCAAGTGCTTTTCCTAAAATTATTTCCAGGTGGTTCCAAGAATTTGTAAAATCTTCCACTGCTGTCCTTCCTATTTTGTTGCCTATTAGGCAACTTGTGGTTTAAAGATTATGAAATTTTGCTTTCTTTGGTTCACCACAGTTTGAACTTGCAAAGTGACTAAGAGCAAAAAGAAGAGATTAAATGTTTACATTTAAAACATCTACTTCTGTTAATACGTAGTAAAAAACTTTATGACCAAAAAACAGATTAAAATGTTCATCTAAAAATCTTAAATCTTGGATTTCATATTTAATAGGGTAAAAAAAAAAAGCTGATTAAATCATTGTCCTTTAGTGTTTGCATACATCACTACATTTTTAAATTATACTTGGAAAATATCATTTCTAATTTAAGAAGATAATTAAAATATTCTGAAAAACTAACAATGAAAATACTGAAGTAATAATAAATGATATACATCTGGTAAGTAAGCTCCTAAGAGTTCACAGTAGGTCCACTCAATCCCCTTTACCCAGGCAGGGCCCAGAAACTCCTAGACCGACCACTATCCTTGGCCAAATGAGTCATGGTCTCTGGACTGGTTGGTCCCAGGGTCACTTTTCTCTAAGATGACTAAGTTCACAACCATCTCCGCTCTCCTTCCCAATCCATCCTTGGCCCAGCATTAGCCCTACAAGGCTCTACTCTGCTTGTCCTTAAGCCCTCACTCACATCTATCCTGTAAACTATATTCCCTATGGAAGAGGTGCTCCATCACCAGCAACCACTTCCCAGAGCGTCACCCCAATAGCCTGGCTGTTATGGACTTTCCCCTGGGGATACCACCTGTCCTACTGCACCCTCTCAAACAGTTGTTTATTCCCTCTTCCTCAAGATCCTTCAACCACTTGAGCCATTCATTCCTTTAATCCCAGGATCCCATCATGCCCATAACCTGGCACATAAGCCGAAATCACCACATCAGTGACCCACTGCATCAACACAACCTCTAGGCTCCAGCACATGGATTCTCCCTCTGTGGACTCTCTGGTCTTGGGAGAATCTTTGTTCATCAGATCCCCTCTTGTTCCACTTCCTTCCTTCCTGGCCTGAAGTCCAAGAGTCTAACATTTCAACAAATTTACCACATCCTAAACACTCCCACTCATCTGCCTTCCACTGCACTTATCGAGAAAAACCCATTGAGGCTCTGACTATTCATTTTCTCTGAGCTCCCACTGCCCATGAGCCTCCCTAAAGACTCCATAAACAATGAGGGTCTACAATGTACCAGAGACAAAGCACATGACACACTGTGTCTTAATGAGTTGCTGACTTCTTTATCACAAAATTTTTATTACAAATATTCAACAGATATTTACTGAGCCACTTCTAAAAAGAAGAAGGCACTATTCTAAGCTCTAGGAATTTAGCAGTGACCAGTTCAGAGGCAGTCCCTGCTCTGGGAAAGCTTACATCCCAGTGAGGGGAGACAAAAGGCAAAAAGTACATGAACAAGAACTTGGGCCAGTGCTCAGTACCAGGAGGAAAATAAAACATGGTAAGTAATACGATAGCAAGTGCAAGGTCAACAGGTGTTGGTGTGTGTAGGACAGCAGAGGTCATCTACTTGAGAGCCTTCTTAAATACACTGAAACCTGCACTGTCTTCTCCATCCCCCACACCAGAAGCACCACAGCCCATCCTGAATCTCAAAATGATGTAGCCCCAGTGAGATACCAAACCAATGAAACACATGGTGAAAAGAAAAAAATAACCCTGCTCTATAGGAGTTAATAACTAAATAACTTGGAGTTCTCCCATGGCACAGTGGGTTAAGGATCTGGCATTGTAACTGCAGCGTGACTTGGGTCATTGCTGTGGCGTGGGTTCAATCCCTGGCCTGGAAACTTCCACATGCTGTGGGCACCACCAAAAAAAAAAAAAAAAAAGGAGAGAACTAACTGACCTAAAAAAGGAGAGAATCTTACACATATGTCCACTTAATTTTCTATGTAATTGAAGTACAAGATCAGCAGTGTGACCAGAATCAAATGTAATCCCATATTTGAGTCAGAGGAACCATAAACTTCAAATAAATTTGGGGGCACAGGTACTAATACAGATTACAAAAAGCTTCCAATTCTCCACCCCTCCCTATCTACACAACCTTTCAATGTGGTTTTCCAACTCTTCCCTCAAAAGATGGAGTCCATTTCTCCACTCCTTGAACCAGAGCTGGCCTTGAGATTTTCTTTGGCCAATGGAAAGCAGTGCATGAAGTGATGCTGCCCCAATTCTGTTCTACCATCTCACAAAAGATGATCCTAGACCAGCCAAGATCAGCAAAGCCTCCTGCTTGACCCACAGTTGATCTCAGACAGAAGTAAGCCTAGGTGTTCCCATCCCGGTTCAGGGGTAATGAATGAACCCAACTACTATCTATGACGACTTGGGTTCGATCCCTGGCCTCACTCAGTGGGTTAAGGATCTGGCATTGCCGTAAGCTGTGGTGTACACTGCAGATGCATCTCGGATCTGGCGTTGCTGTAGCTGTGGCATAGGCTGGCAGCAGCAGCTCTGATTAAACCTCTAGCCTGGGAACTTCCATATAACACAGGTGCGGCCCTAAAAAAAAAAAAAAATAGAGTGAGCCTAGCAGAAACTAGATGAATTGCTCAACCAACCCAGGGACGTGTGTTCAGTGATTATTTTATGCCTCTGAGTTTTGGGATGGTTTCTGATACAGCAAGATTAATCGTATCTACTCAACTTGAATGATGTATTACATTTCTCCTTTAATACTTTTGAGGAACTGAAACCAAAAATGGTGAAATATTTCAATCTCAGGGTCTTATACAATGAGGCTGTAATATTAGACCAGGTAGGAACTGATATATACAGAAAGGATTTAGGACCCCATCAAAGAATTTTATTTCTCCCACCAATAACACTGCTTGTTTTCAATCCGGAGTTCCTTTTGCAGCTCCACTGAGAAAGGAACAGCAGCTGGACTGAAAACCATTCATGAAAGAATAACAGGGAGCCTAAATTGACATTGTAAAAATTTGGATTGTTAGGTAAATGCTCCAAACGGGCCTGTGAAAAAAAAAAAAAAAAAAAAGTAGCTGATTCCCTGTCCTTTTATCATTCTTTTCTGAAATATAGAAACTTCTCAGTGTGAACCATATATCCTTCCAAATCCACAAAGGATTTCATTTCTTTCTTGCACACTGTCTTGTACCAACCACCTCTGAGAGTTTTAAGTAAGCTTTTCAAAGTAGATATAGTAAGTATGCATGCCTCCTCCCCTTCCCACTCTTCCGCGTAAGCATGAAAGGTTTAGTGACTTTGACTGGACTAGGGCTGTCCTGCTTTCTACCCGGTGGGGTTGTTCTGAGAACCAAGTGAGAGAGAAGGAGAGGCGAGTATTCAGAAGGAATGTGACCTCGCCTGGCCCACTGCCCACAGCTCTTTGTCCCAGCCTACTCAAGCCACTACTGGTCATGGGCTTGGCCTGGACCAGCCAGCAGCGCATGCCTAAGAAGGCATGTTTTTCAGCACCGTTGCAGAGCCTGAGTGTTAATATTTTTAAATATTTCACACCTATATATTTACACAGTTGCAATTTTCTTATTTCTTTTTAATAATGATAAGAGGTTCTTTTATTTAGCCTCCTCCCATCTAACACCTTCTACAGACAATAACTTATTCTACGTTTAAATTTTTTTAAATCATAAAATATATATTCTCTGCAATCAAGACTGCCTTTTCATTGTCACTCCTGGGTACAGTATATAATATACTGTCTTCCTTATAATTCAGTTCTACCCACCTACGTAAGAGATCCTACTGTTACAATGCCTTGAATTATTCACTACCCTGGAGAATATATTCATGCTAAGTCCTGCCTTTTATCTGCAGCCCTGGACAATAGCTACTTTTTCAAGAAAGTCTTCCCTTGTGCCACTGGGTATTTCACAAATAAGCTGGTTTCCAATTCCTAAATCACAGGGCTTTCTTAAATAGAAAATATTTTAAAAACCATATATATATATAATTAAATGCACATACACCATCAACAATAAAACTTATCGACTATCATGTGTAACTGTGTCTACCTTCAAGAGGTTTAAAATCTACATGAGTTTTTTTTTTTTTGTCTTTTTGCTATTTCTTTGGGCCGCTCCAGCGGCATATGGAGGTTCCCAGGCTAGGGGTCGAATCGGAGCTGTAGCCCCCGGCCTACGCCAGAGCCACAGCAACGCAGGATCCCAGCCGCGTCTGCAACCTACACCACAGCTCATGACAACGCGGGATCGTTAACCCACTGAGCAAGGGCAGGGACCAAACCCGCAACCTCAGGGTTCCTAGTCGGATTCGTTAACCACTGCGCCACGACGGGAACTCCTACATGAGATATTTTTGAACCACTATTGGTAGGCCAGGCATTTGCAGCTGCTTTCTAGCATAAATGACCCTGAAGAGCATTGTCTTATATATCCAATATTATGACCTAGAAAAATAAATACCAATTTCATATGTACACCATGTTTTAGTTTTTCAAAGTTTGTTTGCATAAATTACTCACATCATAAGCCTATAAATAGGTAAGACAAGAATTACTCCCTCTCCATTTTTCATATGAAGAAACCAGGTTTTAATAGGAATGAGCAACTTTCTCCAAGTTATATGGTTAACATAGGTTAAAGGAGCCAAGGTCTGACCCTTGGCTACTTTTCACTTTGCCAGAGTACTCAGTAGCCAGAGGCCTACAGATATGCACACTGTGGTCACAGAACAAAGGGCAGGCTCCTCTTGACCAATCTAAATGGCCAGTAAGGGCCGAAAGCATACTGTGCTTGGAATGCCTAATTTCCTAGGTAAATGCACACTAGACTCTCCACTGGGACAGGTTAGCAACCCTATTAACACTTATTTTTAAAACACAATAAAATAAGTGTGTGGGGGGGAGCTTTAACGAAGATGTAACAAAAGTACTGACAATAATACATGTACATAATCTTATAAATAAATAAACATACAACGAGAATGTATAATCAAAAACTTTTTACTTATTGGGGTGAGCAAATATCTTGAAGAACTCTACTAAGCTAACTGGCTCAAACATCAAAAATACAACTAAGTATATAATGACATAAATTATTAAGGAAAATAACACTGGAAAAATAGAGAAAATATGGATGAGACAATCTGCAGAAGAGACTCAGACAATAAACAGAGAGAAGGATGAAAGGCCAAAATCAGGAACACACATGCAAATTCAAACAAGATACCATTTTTGTCCATTAGATTACTCAAAACTTAAGCCTGATAACCCCAAGCTGGCAAAGATACAGGAGACAATAATTCTGTACATTGCATGATGTGAGAGTAAAATGGTGAAGATTTTTTAGAATTTGGCCTAACTGTAAACCACAGATAAATCTGAAAATGACTGTCAAAGGGCTCCGATAGTTGATCTCACACCAATTCCCAAAGGAATTCAGGGAGTGACTGCACTGTTATCATTTGGGGCTTTCTGATTCATTATGCAGTTTTGCACAGTGTGTCACTTTCTACCACTTTCCTATTTGTGTGTGTGTGACTCTATGCACTTAATGAAAAACAGTGCTTTTAATTAGTCTTATAATTATCCATTTTAATCATTTTAATATTTTTGGACCCCATTTATGGTATTTGGCAGGATTGTACTACATTTACCAAAAGCTAAAATACACACACAGCCTAACTTAGAAATTCCACATCTAACAACTCTTTTATAAAAATATTTGAGTATGTTCACTACAACACTTTCAGAAACAGAAAAAAAAAGGAAAAAACTAAAAGTTCAACAACAGGAGTAGAATGAAATAATTAAAGCATATTTTGCAGCTACTGAAAGAATGGTGTTGACTTCTAACCTCTAATATGAAAAGACCTGGAGTTCCCATTGTGGCTCAGAGGTAATGAATCCGACTAGTATCTACAAGGATCAGGGTTTAATCCCTGGCCTTGGTCAGTGGGTTAAGGATCTGGCATTGCTGTGGCTGTGGCATAGGCTGGCAGCTGTAGTTCTGATTCAACCCCTAGCCTGGGAGCTTCCATGGCCTCAGGTATGGCTCTAAAAAGACTTAAGATATTAAATAAAAAGGAAAAGTCAAAGAAAAGTACATACAGCTCAATGTCGTTTTGGTAAAAATAAATAAAAGCATGTAGGTATGTATGTATTAGATAAATGAAAAGAAAGGGGAGAAGAACAAACACCAAACTCTTGTTACACAGAACCTCGTTTGGGGAGCAGAACATTGGAGAAAGCATCAGCGATTCTACACTACTGTAGTAGGAGAAATAGTAACATTTCCCTAAAAGTCTCCCCTAGAATACATAGAGGTATAGTGCCTACTCTTAAATATTGCCACTGATGACACTGGTTAAACTGCATGAGTTAATCCAAAGGTCTCGTTCACAACTCAGTCAAGTGCTTAAAATCACATACTCACACAAACAAATACACATACATATGAGATTATCTACCCATCCATCTACCTATCCACTCACCTACACATATAATCTTGGGCACTGGCATAGCTACTTGGTTCCTCTGATCTCTGAACTCTGCTATAGCCTTTTACTCAGTTAACTGGAAAGAGCAGTCCTGGTGTAAAATATGAGTATTCTGCAAATTAATTTAGCATAATATCCCAATGATTGGTATCTTTTACTACCAGTTATATTACTCCAATGTGAAACCAGGATGAGCAAAAGCTTAAGGCTTAATTTATTCAGGTACCTCAAATTTTTAAAAATATTTGGGTTTACACTCAATGTCCTGAATTGCTTTTCATTTTAAGGTTTGTGGCTTTCTGATATGAATTCATAGATATTAAATTAAAGATGGTAAATACACCAATAAATCCACCTCCTCACCAAAGCCCTTGCAAATATCATTAACTTACCACAATCTGTTTTCCTGCTGATCCCAAAGTTGGCCTCCAAGTTCTTGAATACAGTGTTATAAACAGCTATTGCTAATCAATTAGAGTTGCAATGCAAGTTGAAGCTTATTTACCATCTCTGGTTGTCCATTACATCAACAGTCTGCAACGAACCACATCTCCTGGTATTCAGTCTTGTGCAATTTTCTCCCACTTTTTATTTTGGCTTTGGTCATGTGACTTGCTTTGGCCAAAAGGACATGAGCACACATAACGCAAGAAGAGGTTTTATAAGCACTTGTCCCCAGGGGCTTGTCTTCTTGGCAGGTTCCCTCCTAGAAGCCAGCTGCCATGTTATCAAGAAACTCTAGATGGACCACTAAGTGATCGGTGGCCATGAGAAAAGACCCTGGATATTCCAGCCACAGCCAAGTTCCATGGGCGACCTCAGTTGCAGCACAGGGAACAGAACAACCTAGCTGAGCCCAGTCATCCCAAAGAAAGGTGAGAAACTATAAATCTTTGTTATAAGCCACTAAGTGTTAAGATAGCTGGTTATATAGCGACAGCTAACTGAAAGACTAATCATCCCTGTTCCAAACAATCTGAATCACAGTAACAATCCACCAGATTCTTCACTGTTATCCTCACGTTTCATCTGTGCCATCAGAATATTTATGGTAGGTATGGATAACAAGGGCGCTATTATACACTACACTCTTACACACTCTCGTTTACTAAGGAAAGAACATAACTGTGTACAGATCTCCTAGAGGGCAATTTGGCAAAATATTAAATAAGGAACCTTTTAAAAAGCTCATATCCTATCCCAATAATTCCAAGTCTAGGAAATGGACATGCATATAAGAATGCTACATAAGGATTTTTCTCACAGCAAAAACCTGGAAACCATATAGCCATCTAAAAATAGAAGGATGATTAAACTATTACATATTCGTAAGACAGAACATCAGAATTATTAAAACAAAAACCCTTCCATTGAATAAATATATGACATGAGAACACAATATAACTTTAATGAAAACAGCATTCAACACAGTAGCAGCAATAAGACCCAAATCTTTAAAAATATTTACACATATATACTGAAATATTAATAGAAATTCTCTCTGCATGATGAGACTGGGTGATTTTTACTTTCTCCTTCTTTATACTCTTCAGTTTTTTCCAAATGTTCTATAATAAAAATGCATTACTTCTATAATCAGAAAGAAACACTTAACATTATAAAACAGGTTGGAAAAAAAGCACACATGCTAAACAAATTTGGAATCATTCTCTGACATTTCTTTACTGAATTTTTTAAAATGCCATAATTAGATTCATCTATATTCTGACAGAATAAACTTATCAAAATAAATGTAGTACAACAGGTGAATTTTCAGAGAAAAAAAACTGACACTAAATTTAACATGTTACTTTCCCTCTATCATTGATTTGTACTCTGAAAAATGGACAAGAAGTGATTCCCTATTTCTTTTCCAGACTATGCCATATTGTCTTATTTTACTAAGTTTTAAATTTTAGGTTGAACGGCTTTACAGTAAATATTTATAAAATGAGTATCATATGCACCTTCAACCAGGTTCTGCAAAAGCTGTTGGAATTAATTCAATATGAAGACGAAAACTATTTTTCATCTCAGAGGCAAATTCTCTCATTTGAAGACCATATCTATCCACAGAAATAATTATGTGTAAAGAATCTCAGTCACTTGGAAGGGACTGGGGATAAAAATCTGTAGAACAGCCATGGGAGGCGTGTAGCGAACAAGTTTTGGTGGCATTAACCAAGCACTGACACTGTTTGAGGACTGTTCTCTAAAGTAGCCAGTGATTTCAGAGGAACCAGAGGAAATCCCTGGGCTCCTGGAGCAGGGGGGAGTTTTGCTCACCATGAGGCTGCACTGACACTTTACAGATGCTCAGGTTCACGGCCTTCCTGGCCCTCAGCCCTGCACATGGTATATAAAGGAGCAGCAGACCTCTGATCACGCAGTCTTCCTTATCCTGACTTCTCACGTGAATCCAGCCTTTCTCTCTAATCACAGATTCTTGGAAGGCTGGCTGATAGTAATCTTGGCTTCAGCCAAAGACGGAAAATTCCTCAAGACTGGCAGGCTAGTCTTTGCTCCAGAGATGGGCATGTGATACAAAGTGGTCAAAAGCCTTGTCTAAGATTTTTTTATTTTGGAATAGAGAAGAAAATTTATCTTCTGGGTTAAAAAGCTTAAAAAGGTGTAATTTGGGGCTGTAGGCAACTTTTTTTTCTGGTTAAGTGGAGAAAAGCTTTCTAAAGTGAAAAACAGTGGGTGAGAAAGAGCCTTGAAGGATTCATTTGTGTCATTCCTGGAATTAATGTGGGAAAAACAGTTTGCTTTTACTTATAAGAGTCGTCTTTGGAACATTTGCAACAATATGAATCCTGACTGGATGACAAGTGAGAAGGAGAAAAATGCCCTGGGATGTTCAGATTTGGGTAATGACTTGCTTTTGTTACAATCTATATTAGGTCATTTCAAACATTTAACTGTCTATTATGATTGGGTGCTGGAAACATAAAGGTGATAATGACACAGTCTCTGCCTTCAAAATAGTCCAGAGGGATGCCCTTGGGTGCATTTGAAATTACTGGCCACTTCACAGAATAATTTCCAAATAGCTAGGAAGCTACTTCCAGGTGGCCCAGGAAAGCTCCGAGTGGCGGTGAACCGCCTATCACCTCACCTCATGAGGGCTACTTTCTGTTTCTCTCAAGCCCCTCTACTACCCACTGATCTCAGTGGTCTGCATCTGCTTTCCTCACATTATTTATGACAGTGGATAGACTTCAATAGTTCCCTTATTCTCCAAACCACAACATCCCAAACTGTGAACGTTTCTAAATGGAAAAGGCACATACAGTGACAAGGTATGGGTTCCCGCTGTCTTCTACCAGGCCTCACAGGTTTCTGCACCATCCTGACTTATCCTGGATCTGGTCCCCCCATCAGTCCTCTGAGCAGACCCTACCTGTCTCTTGGAGGAGCATCAAAGAAGCCAAATTTGAGAAACAGCTAATTTACTAATTTTGGGATAGATAGGTGTCACATGAAGAGAATATTTAAATTTCACAAAGAGCCACATTATAAGGGTTTTTTTGTTTTGTTTTGTGTTTCTTTGTTTTGTTTTGTTTGCCACAGCATGTGGAAATTCCCAGACCAGGGATTCAACTGGTGCCACAGCTGCGATCTGAGCCACAGCAGTGGAAATGCCGGATCCCTAACCTGATGAGCCACCAGGGAATTCCATAAGGTTTCTGAATAGCATGGAATTAAGTTAACTGTCATCATCAAAATTCATCAATTAACAACCATTTATTGAGGAACTACTATGAGAAAGGCTCAGGCTGAGGAACTAAAAGCACAGCAATGAACAAGACTGCTCTTGGAGTTCCCATCATGGCTCAGTGATTATCAAACCTGACTGGCATCCATGAGGACATGGGTTCTACCTTAGGCCTTCCTCAGTGGGTTAAGGATCTGGCACTGCCGTGAGCTGTGGGGTAGGTTGCAGACACGGCTCAGATCCCACATGGCTGTGGCTGTGGCACAGGCCGGTGGCTACAGCTCTGATTAGACCCCTAGCCTGGGAACCTCCATATGCTGCGGGAGTGGCCCTCAAAAGACAAAGAAAGATAGATAGATAGATAGATAGATAGATAGATAGATAGATAGATAAATAAATAGTACATTCTAGGAGTTCCTGTCATGGCTCGGTGGTTAATGAAACCAACTAGGAACCAGGAGGTTGCGGGTTTGTTCCCTGGCCTCGCTCAGTGTGTTAAGGATCCAGCATTGCCGTGAGCTGTGGTGTAGGTCGCAGACACAGCTCGGATCTGGCATTGCTGTGGCTGTGGCATAGGCTGGCGGCTACAGCTCCGATAAGACCCCTGGCCTGGGAACTCTACATGCTGTGGGTGTGGCCCTAAAAAGACAAAAAAAAAAAAAAATTGAAAAAGTACATTCTAAATATACTTTTTGTAAAATAAGGATCAAGGGGTTTATTTAATGTCTCCTCCCCCAACCCACCCCACACCCCTGGAAAAGCTGTTATTATTATTATTATTATTTATTTATTTATTTATTTTTTGTCTTTTGTCTTTTGTTGTTGTTGTTGTTGTTGTTGCTGTTGTTATTTCTTGGGCTGCTCCCACGGCATATGGAGGTTCCCAGGCTAGGGGTCTAATTGGAGCTGTAGCCACCGGCCTACGCCAGAGCCACAGCAACTCGGGATCTGAGCCGCGTCTGCGACCTACACCACAGCTCACGGCAACGCCGGATCGTTAACCCACTGAGCAAGGGCAGGGACCAAACCCGCAACCTCATGGTTCCTAGTTGGATTCGTTAACCACTGCGCCACGACGGGAACTCCCAAAGCTGTTATTATTAAATCAATGCTACTGATGATCACTGACAGTTCAAAACAAATATGGTAGCTGTACCATTAAAAATGTAATCATAATCCTGTTCAGTGTTAAAAAGAAATACAAGGCAAGAATCTAATGAGGGACAGAACTTAATGCTGGCAGGGCTCTATCAGGCCCTCAAAGTCTCATCTTCACACAATAGTCAGAGTGACCCTTTTAGAAGGTGAAGCCAGATCACGTGTCTCTTCTGCTCAGACCTGCAGTGGCTTCGTATCTCCCTACGTGACAGCAACCAACACATGCTGGCCCTTCCTGCTCCAATTCTACCTTCTTTTCCCCACACCCACTCCTCATCACTCCTCTCCTGACCCTCCAAACCTTGCTCTATTTTTTTTTCTTATAGCATTTCTATGCACTTACATTCTATAAACTTCACTTATTTATTATATTTTCTTTGTCTGACAGTCTCCCCCACCATCCCGCTCCCAGAAGGGTACAGTTTTGTGGTCTATTTTGTTTAATGATGTATTCTAATCACTACGGCACGTAATTATGAGTTCAAAATACATTAAAGAGAATTGAAAGGAAAAAAATGCATCAGTGAACAACCGATTAACAGGAAGACTTTTCCACTGGGACTGAAATAATAGTCAAAATCAGTTGGCCAAGCCTTGCTCTCTATCATATAGTAGAGAGTAAGTTCTGCTGCAGTTTTTCTCCTTTTTCTAATTTTCCACATCACACCAACCCCACCCCAAGTCTTTCTTTAGATACGGCAACACTTTCACTCAGGATGTGGTCCAATCTCAAGTCCAAGATGCTATTTATTCTTCATCTTTCAGATGACTTTGCACTGCTCTGAATTTTCAGAAGAAGACGTATTCCTTATGTTTCTGGGAAAGGCCTCTTTCATACTGGGCTGAAGCCTTTCAATACACTTGCTCAAGGCATGATGTATATACTTCACAGCGCTTATCACTCTACAATTATGCATTTGTGATTACGTTATTACTGTCTCTCCCACTAATTTAACTATAAGCTCCTTAAGAGTATGTGGCACACGTACTCAAGTATTTGCTGAATGAATAACTGATGGATGAATGTGACATCCTTGGTTCGGATCTACATACTCTATGGAGATAATGAGGGAGCATGCTGGGGAGAGGTGTAGGAGTTGTGTTTCTTGTTCATGAGGAACAGAAGATAATGTTGGGAGTCCTTTGGAAAGGCCAGATTTTAGCCACTGAAGTGGTATGTCCTCTCAAGATAAGCAGCTTAAAAACCAAACCATCATTAACACCTCCACCTAGAGCTCCCTTATTTTGGTCAAGGGTACCAATCATTCTTTTAGCCACTCAGACACAAAGGCTTCTAAGTAACTTTCCACCTCTCCTTCTCTGACAACCTCCCAGCTCAGCAAGGCTCCCAGGGCCTGTCAGCTCCTCTTTAATATCTTTGATCGATGGTCTCCTTCCTTTCTTTCCTGCTGCTATCAACTTAGTACAAGCAAGTAACTCCCAGATTGTAGCAACCAACCCAGAATGGGTCTCCTTGGTTCCAGGTTTGCCCCTAATCCATGCTGTCTATATTAAACTCTCTCTTAAAACCTTCACTTTGTGCCATTAATGCTATACCAAAAAACATCTGCAATGATTTGTCTAGAAACAAAAATCTCAGCCTGACATTCAAAGGCCAGACACAGTAAAGCTCCAAACAGCATTCCTAGTCTGACTTCCCATTATCCTAGCATTTTCTAAGTTAACATCACTTACCAGCAGGATAGTTATCACTATTCATCACATGCATTATGTATGTCCCCACCCACCATAGATTTATCTTACTAGTCATCTATATCAGCCCATCTGAATTCCCTCCATGCCCTTCAGGCCTAGCTCAACTCCTGCCTCTTCCTTCAAGCCTTTCCAGGACAGCCAAGACTAACTAAGACACCTCTTTCACCTCTGATTTCTTAAGACACCTGACAGATAACGAGCATCATTTTTTACATTAACTCCAATTTACACATACACATCTATACATGTAACTTTCCACCATGAACCCTAACTTTACACATATGTGTTACAGAAAAATGGAAAGGTTCCAGAAAAGAGCATGGGTCCACAAACACTGAGAAACAAACCCGTCTTCCATAGGACAGAAAGAAGACAGGGTTGTTCACATCCTACCAGTCTCTAAGGCTTCCACATATTTGACTCTTCCAACCAATTTTATCTTTTTCTACTCCCCATTTCTTCCTCCTTCCTAAACATATACCAGCTTTCAGAATAAGGAAAAACCAAAGAGGTCTACCCACATTAGGAGAAAAATTATTTGAAGCACTTGAGTTGTGGGGTCTCCTCTTTTTCTATCCTGATTAACTCCTCTAGAGCCTGGAGGCCCAGCACCATCAGCACAGACACCATTTACTCCGAGTATCAAGAGGCCAGGCAGTAAGCTTACGTGGGCACTACAAGAAGACACTGAGGAGGCCTGTTCCCAAGCAATGGTCCGTGGTCCTGGGGCTAAAAAAGACAAGACCCCAAGGTAAAATTCACTATAGCTGGGGAGTTCCTGGCACAGCAGGTTAGGGACCTGGCATCGTCACTGCAGTGGCTCAGGTAGGTGCTGTGGTGTGGGTTCGATCCCTGGCCCAGGAACTTCCACATGCCACGAACACGGCCAAAGAAATAAACAAAAACTAACAACAACACTATAGTTGGAAATCTTGGCACCCTCCCACCTTGAAACCTAAATACACTTTATCACTTTATCACTAGAATACTGTCATTTGTGGTAAACTTTCCTAACAAAACTCTCTGCGTTTCCTTTATGAAGATGCCATTTTAAAATTACATTTGTCTTATTTTGTTGTTGTTGTTGTTTTAACGTCTGTATTTCCTACTAGACCGTAGACTCCAGGAAGGCAGGGTCTTATATCCCCAAACACCTAAAACAGTGCCTAGCACTTACTAAGCACTCCCGAGTGGATGTAAAAGAATCACCGGATTCCAAGATTCTCTTAATATAATACTAGTCCTAAGAGTAAAACTATAATAAACTAGTAAAACTATAATACAGGTTTTTAGAGAGTTAAACAAGTTTTACTTGTAGGTTGGTCTTTGTCTCTTGTTTCCATGAAATGATACTTCTAGTTCCAAGTAACTACTTATGGAGGGATACATGATATAAGACCTGTCTATATGGCCCTGTATTTTTAGGTCTAGAGGGGTTTTAGCCCAGAGACTTTAATTTCAATGCTAGGGACTAAAAGAGAAGCTATATGACCTTTAACCTCTTTAAGCTTCAGTTTCATCATGAAAAAGAGGGGGAGGGTGGATAACAAAAGGCTACTGTGAAGATTAAATTCATTTAATGCTGTGTTGAAGCACCTCACACTAGAGTCCATGTGCCCCATACCTTCTCTCTCTTTTAATACACTGAATGTCTTTCTCTATATTACAAACTCCTTGAAGGCTGAAACCATAGTTCACAGTTGTATCTAATGATCAGCATAAAGTACTTTGTACATAAGGATTACTTATTCCAAAAACTCTGTTATGAACATGAAAAAGAAGAACAATGTCCATGAATTGTCCTGAAACATTATATTGCTTTATCCAATTATAAAATTATATAGCACTACTGTGCCAAACAATTTAAATACCAAACACATTGCAAAGTATTCTAATATTCTCATGGCAGTTATGTTCCCTATCTTCACTCATAGTTTGAATTGTTGTAATTTATGAAGAAACAGATTTTCATCTCACTTGCAACCTTAAATGGCTATTTCATACTAGAATTCCCCTCACTGCAGGTTAGTTTGAAATTCTAAGCACACATTACATACAACTATCACAGATACTAAAATGAAACCTCATTAGTCAAAAATCAAAAACTGCTTTATTTGCATATCTAAGGAAAAGTTCAATTTTCAGAACTTAAAATTTAAATCAAGAAAAAAGCAATATAAAAATATACCACACAAATTTACATACTATTTTATTACCCTGCAAAGATATTTTTGATTCCCAAACCTGCCACATAAGACAATGACCTTTGAATAATCAGAACAAAGTTTCTTACTATTCAGAGAGCATTGTTTTAAGATTTACTTAACACTTTAAATTAACCATCTTAAAGCTATGAAGCACAAAGGAATAGTCAATGACACATCCATTTTAAGCTACCATGACCTGTCATTACAGAGTCATTAAGTATATTTTCAGGGAGTAAGCAGAAAGCTTTATAACCTTCAAATGTGTAAGATTATCTCTTGTACTTTACAGGCTAAGTTATTTGAATATTTAAAGCTATACTTTAAGTTACAAAATCAGTGATAATTTTCATCATTCTTCCTAAAGATAAAAAGCATGATTTAAGTCTTAAAAAGAAATATGGAAACAATAATCAAATTCAAATTCTGTGTATATGTATTTACACATATACATACAAGTAATAAAATAATTTAGAGGCTGGTTAGCTTAAGGCAGCTTTTCTCATAAAAAAAATAAAGCTAAACATCTATCTTTATAATATAGAACTGATTTTCAAATATTAACATTTTCTGGCCACACTGATTTATTTATTCATTGTCTTTTTGTCTTTCCTAGGGCTGCACCCACAGCACATGGAGATTTCCAGGCTAGGAGTCTAATTGGAGCTGTAGCTGCCAGCCGATGCCAGAGACACAGCAACGTGGGATCTGAGCCATGTCTGAGACCTACACCACAGCTCATGACAATGCCAGATCCCTAGGCCAATGAGCAAGGCCAGGGATCAAACCCGCAACCTCAGGGTCCCTAGTTGGATTTGTTAACCACTGAACCAGGACGGGAACTCCTGGCCGAACTGATTTAAAGTAAAATATCTTCTCTATATAACATATTCTGTTTCCTAACTGTAAATGTTCATGAAAGAATGAATTTCAAAAACTGTATAAAGTAAACTGATTGTCCAATTCAACTCTATCCAACTGTCAACTCTGACCAGGTCTTTTCATTAACACTGGTTAGTCAGCACTGTTAACTGTGTGATCCAGCTCCCCCTCAAAGGTTTAAGTATACAAAACACAAAATGCGGGTGACAGAAAGAAAACACAAACCGCTATGGCTCTCCTTATCTCAGGTTATCTACAACAAAGCTTAAAGAGATTAAGTGGTTAAGCCGGATAGGAAAGCTAAGTAACTTTCCACATTTCCCACTTCATCTCTTCTTGGCACTGTGAGTTCATTATTTTGTAGAATACTGTAAATTCCCAGAATAGTACAAAAGTCGAAGAAATCTGAAAGCGGGCTGGAATTGAGAAGTCTCCTTTCCCAGCCAGCCTAATATAAAGATGTGAACACTGAGCTCCAACGTGTGAGAGGGTCAAAGCCACAGTCCTGCCTTAAGACTCCTCCCCACAACAGTGCTCTTCTTACTGCCCAGAGATGCAATCGGTGATGCCAAAATATTACCCAAAGATAAACTCTTCTTGAAAATCCGCCATTTGGAACCAACTCAAATAATCTGAGAGTTAAAGGTACCTCACTTGGGAACTAAAATAGAAACAGCTCTTTTGGCCTCCCTTCTTCTCTGGGAGCCTCCCAGGAACACAAGATTAGGAATAACAAGAGGGGTCGATGTTATCTTTTATTGGCCTCTCATCTTCCCTCTTCCCATGTGAACAAAAACCACCCTGCTCACTACATCACCGCTCTTTCTGATAACTTATTCAATAATCCTTTCTTAATTTCAAAAAGGACCAACAATGAGAAATATATCCACCAACAGTCATCACTTTCCTATTTCAGACCCCATCCTTTCTTCTCTGAACATTCTAAATATAGCTCATGTTCCTTCTGTTTCTCATCCTGCTGTCTCTGCAGACTCTAAGTTCCAAAGGCATGTTTCTGTTGTTTTATTATGTGGTGTGACAATGGAAAGAGTAATTCTCCTGACTATATCCATGATTATAATGAGATTCAGACATGGTAACATGTGAAAGCACTTTGTAAATTGTGAAGTTTAAGATAAAAGTAGTGCCCCTATTATTCTAGAATGATCATGCATCCCCAATTGCTCCTAACAACCTAAGTAAAAAGTTTCTAGGAAATTAAGAGCCTATATTAGAGCTTTAATTCATCTTCAAAGGAATCAGTCTTCTGATAGATCCCAGAAAGGAAAAGCAGTAGCACTTAACATTCAGCAAAGCATGTATTTGTCAATGGTTAGTTTATTTAAAAGATGTTTAATGAGTATATATTTCTATAACATGCTCAATTTTAGAACAAATCACTTTCATGCTATAAATTCTTTATTGCTATTTTTGACACAATGGCCATATATCAATAAAACACGATTAAAACCCAGTCACTTAAAAAACGTATCCTGAGTTAAAATAAAATTATTACAGCTTTAATATTGTCCTCATTTGCATGAGAAACAAACTTAGGCCAGACACTCAAATAAGATAATTTGTTTAAGTCAACATAAAAGAAGTTCTAATCAAAATGGCTAGTAAAACCAGAGAAAACTTGGTCTTCCTAGCAGCTTAGTTCTAAATTTTAAAACATACATATTCAGCCCGCACAGAATAACATTTTGTACTGTCAAACATTCATCTAAGAATGTACACATTCACAGAAATTAAAATGTTATCAAGAATTGGAGTGTTACTCCTATTCTGGAAGATCAACTAGACTTAATGTATAGTAGTTAAAATTATATTGGATAAAAATAAATGAACTCCATTAAACACACACACACACAACTGTTTTTCTTCAGAAATATCAATACTTTGTCCAAAAAAAGAAGCATCCCTTTTCATGGCAATACAAACTCACTTTAATTCAAGATGAAAATCACCATTAAAAAAACATACTTGATGACTCTGCACTTTACTCATATCTTTATTGTTTAGGGTATCTAATAATGCACAGCACAATCTCCAAATAAAAGATGTAAATCAAAAATACCCAGAAAAGGACCACATCATGAAACTATACTCCCCTGCTATATCTTAGTTTTGCTTTCTGTACTTCTATATTCAAAAGCAAGCATTTCTAATACCTATAAATATCCTTAACATCTTATATAAATATTATTCTAAAAAACATTAAAACTATATAGGTGGCTATAATTTCATGGAATTATAGCATCATATTTAAAATGGCACTTAGTAAAGTAAAATGTCTTACTGGGCCCAATGAAACAGAGATACCTTTAGCTAGGTACCTGTTATTAATAAATGACTGGCATCCCAACAAAACCTTGTATGTAAGCATCCTCTTTCAAGCCTCAGTTCCTTAAAATTAAACAAAAAAATCTGAAACAGCAAAAACAAGCTCTTAAGTAAACAGTTTCTAATTTAAAATGAAAATAAAACTACCTTTATTTCCCTTGAGGGATAAAAATTTTCCTACTTAATGCTAACCTCAAAGATTGTGTTTGTCTCCAAGTACTATCAAGCTAATTCTGAATAGAAACTAGTTCAATATTCTATAGAATTAATTTAAAGGTTAGGACTGGTTATTTGTCTCTTGTAAGCTCTTCTGAAAGCCTTTTATTTAAACACAAATGCCAGTAAAACATTTAGATATATATTTTTTAAACATATGTATTTAAGGAAACCAAGGCAAATTACAGTGCTCCAACAGATGTCGGTGAACTATTCAGTATTTGTTTTTACTTTCAGCCTGTCATTGTTCACCAAACTGTAATCTAGCTTTACATCACTTTTGCTACTTATTAATAGCTCTGGTCAAAACACACACAAACAGAATGCACTTAGAAAGAAAAAAAATAATAACACCCTAAAAACAAAATATTATAATGCTCTATCACTCAAGAATATATACAGAAGCACCAAAAATGCAACTGTGGCCATAAATGATCTAATCTAAATCAATGAATGTTCAGGCAAACAACAAGAAAACTAAGAGTGCCATCTTTCTCTCAAAATGCCAACATTCATAAAGCCTAAAGTCAATGCTACAGGATAAACTGTAAGGAAGATACCTACACATACAACTAAACGTTATTCATAACATTCGAATTACCAAGAGAAAAAAAATCATAAATAAAAAACTCACTTTATATAGTATCTTGCACCTTCAAAAGTATATGCTTCTTCCCAGCCAGTAGGCAAATCTAAAAAACATATATTTTACAATTAGTATTACTTCAACAGAAGAGCAAAGTAAGTTTCAAACCATTTTAATTATTCATTTTCATGATCAGCTATTTTCATTTGTTAAGTAGGTTTCCAACCAAAAAAAATTTTTAAAGTGTCAGACTGATAATAAAACTCACAGTGGATATAATACCATTTTGGGGAAAAATGGCAATTCAAATTTAAAGCCACCAGTAAAGTATCAACAATATCAGAGATTATCTGACATAATTACATACTTTGATCAGAGTGGAGAGGAACTATGCCCTGGCATCCAAAAAAAGCAAAGGGATGCTGTCTAATTCTGGATAAATACCCATGACGGTAGGCCAAAAAATCCCCCAAAACCAAAGGTAACCTGGTGCCAGGAAAGGCAGCATGAAAGGTAACACCCATTTCTTCCTAGCTATGTTGTGTTTCTTTTAAGACTATACCTTTCAGCTACATAAGGACATCCATCCAGGAAGTGCCACTGATAAGAAAGAACTTCTTAAGTACTTAATTAGGGGAAAAAAACCTGACATCACATACTTATACATGTATGTTTCCACAGAATTGACTTTAAGAGATGTTAAGTCTCAAGTAATGATCGGGAATAACAGGTGAATTATGGTAACATTTTGTGCTATGCATTGCTTACAAAGGACAAGTGACTTGGATTTAATCATAATACAGCTTTGGAATTAAAAAAAAAAAGAAAAGGCTGATGTGTATAGAAGAAGTCAAAGCCAAGTGAACCAAAGCAGAAAAAAAATCAAGACCATCTCTCAAAAAAAAAAAAACAAACCCGAAATAATATAAATTTTTCTGAGGTGTGAATGTTATCAAAATCTGTGGGGGTAAACAAGGTACAAATTTACATATTTATTAAACATAACCAAAATAAACATGAAATAATTCCAGGAGACGATTAGGCTATATAATCTAAATATCATATTGTCTTTTGCGACATATGTTACCCCCCATAAGGCAAAGAGGCCATCAAAGTTGAGGTAGGTTATACAAAACACTGAAATGTACATTGAAGTCAAAGACTGCACCGGGGAGTGAAATATGACAGTGTATTAGTCAGAAATGCCTTAAAAATGTAACCTCATCATGCTTGCTACACCAGCTTTCCCTTTCCTCCTCCACCTTTTTGCAAATTTGGAGATATTAGTCACTTCACTGAACCCCAGAACTGAACAGAGAAAGCAGGCTTGTTCAAGATCCTGGGAACTTGAAGAGACTCAAAGAATCTCAGAGTAGGAGAGGAAGTATCCTAGAGGGCAAGCTCTACAGGACTGCTGAAGCCGGCCTCACCTTCCACCCAAACTGTTCTCAAGCCTTTCCAACCACCAGAAAGAGAGGCAGGCCAGGAAGAGAACACATGTTACACGTTTCAAAGACAAACAAGTTTCAAGAATATACACAAAGAATGACAAAAGAAAGCCAGACCAGCCCTGAAGCTCCAATCAGCCCTTGGCCAGCTCAACTCACATGCAGCATTCAAACAAGCTACCAAAGGCACGGGTGAGATAGGGTTCCCCGCCAACCCTCTCCATTCAGGGCACCGATCCCCACACGCTGGACACCCTCTAGCACGCCCACCGTTTCCCGGCGGGGCGTGCGATCTCGGGGCCGCCGCCGGGGACTTTAAATCTGGCTGACCAGCAACTGCAGCTGCAAATGCCTCCTCCGACCCCGGCTACTCCTCCAGTGGTAGGAAGGAAAGCGCCCAGCTTTCCTGAGCCTCTAGATCCTCGGAGAGGATCGCAGCACCCCCCAAACTGCTCTCCTCCTCCAGCAGCCACCTACCCACAAGTCCCACCTCGGAGGAGGAAGCCGCACGGAAGGGGGAGGATGTGGATACGTTCTCCCGGCGGACCAGTAGAAGGGTCCCGGGCAGCAGGGAGGGGAGTGGGAAAGGACTTCTTAAAGGTGGAAAGGGATGAAGTGGGGTGCCGGGGGAAGGGGGAGGGATCTACAGAAGGATTCAAGGTGGCTGCTGGAATTAAAAGTCAGACCCAGGTTTCCCGGGAGGGGGGATTCGGCCACCCTAGGGGGGTTGGAGTGACCAGGTTGGGATGGGGGGCAAGTGGCTACCAAACGCGGAGGAGGGGAGGCGTCCAGAGACTCGAGGGAAGTAACGCGGAGGGGCCCCCGCGGCTCCTCTACCTGCGGCCGCCCTCGCCTGCCTCCGCCCCGCCTCGCCGCCTCCCCGGGACCGCGGCTCGGGGCAGGTTGCCGGCAGGAGGCTGGCGGCCCGGGCTCTGCCGCCTCCTCCCGGCTGAGCCCAACTCCACTCGGGCCCGGCCGGGCTCCGCGTTACCTGTGCTCTGCCGCCGGTGCCCAGTGACCACGGCCTCGCCGGTGACGGGGTGCAGCCAGGTGGTGCTCTTCGCTTCCTCGCTGCAGGGGTGAGAGAAGGGGCCGAGACGGGGCGTGAGTGGGGGCGCGGGAGGAGCCCAGGGGGCCGGAGCGGCACAGACCGGCTCGCTCTCCCCGTGTCGCCCGCCTCCCGCCTCCTCCAGGCCCCCGCGCCGTCCCCGGATCTTTACTTGATGAAGAAGACTCGGCCGCCCCGGGTGATCCCGTAAGTCCAGGAGCGGGGCAAGGAACAGATCCACTCCAGGTTCAGATCCGCCGCCATGTCTGATCCCCAGCCGCCGCCGCCGCCGCCTTCTGCTGCCGCCGCGGCTGCCGAGGGAGGAGGGAGCGAGCGAGCGAACGAGAGAAGGGAGCGCGGAGCGAGCGCGGCCCGAGCGCGCCTTCCCGGCCCGGCGCGCCCCCGCGCGCGCCCTACCGCCTCGGGCGGCGCCCGCCCCAACGCCCCGGCTGGGTCAGGCCCGCGCCGCCGCCCCTCCGCATCCTCCGCGGCCGCCGGCCGGCCGCCCCGCCGCGCGCTCGGGGGATGGGCGAGCGGCGCCGCGCCCCGCAACCAGACCCCTCCCTCCCGCACCCTCCTCCGCCCCCGCCGCCGGAGCGAAGGTTCAGAGATCGATTTTTTTTTTTTTTTTTAAAAAGGAAAAAAAAAAAACCACACAGAAAAAACGCGTTCTGCTCCTCGGGCTTTGCCTGAAGGCTTCACAGCCCTGAGCGTGATTCAAAGAGAGTGTAATCCACGCTCCCCTGAATGCTCTCTCTTTAAAACAACAGAAAAACAGCATCTGAGCTTTGTTTTATAAGAGCTATTGGATATCCAAGAGGTTAAAAAAAATTATATATATGTATATGTATATATATATATATATATATATATATACACACACACACACACACACATACATATAGCTTTAGAATAGAGAGCTGTTTTTGTTGAAGCACACGGAAGGTTTCTCCTGTATGTGTTCTGTGTACCAGATATCAAAGATTTGATTAGTTGCGGTGAAATCCATGAAATATGAGTGGATTCAGGCTTGACAAAACAAGTTTGCCTCTTCCTAGATCCCTTAAATCATATAATGTTTTGTAAAATACAAACTTGTCTTTTTTCTTCTTTTTTTTAAGATTCATTTATTCATTAATCTGGGTTTCTTTCTCCTATCTTGTAAATTACAATAATGGCTAACTTTACAGAGTCTTTGTAACTGTGTATGTTAAGTCCCCACAATAGCCTATAGATATAATCCCCATTTTACAGATGGGAAAAATAAAGTTTAAAGAAACAGAACTTGCTCAAGGTCACAGTACTAAGTGGCAAAGTCTGGATTCAAACTGGCTTTAATATTTCAAAAGTCTGTCTGTATGTAATTACATTCTATACCTGTTTTAAAAGTTTTGTCCCCTCCCCACCTTGGTTCTTTGAAAGAGAGAAGGGCAGATTTCACTGCAACTAAGCTCTCCCTTAACACCAGCTAAGAGCACCGGACTCCTCATTGTTTGGTGCTCAGCCACACTTGGAATTGCTTCTGTGTCTCTGCAGCAAGATGACTCATGCCAACAGGATACACAGCTCACTAATATTAGTACTACTTGTATTCTTACAGCACTTTTTTCTGACCAGTTTTTCGGGCCTCTGAAAATATCTTGCTCATCTTCCCAATTGCCCAAAGAGGCAAATAATCTTTTTCAACTGTTATGGAAATTAAGGCACAGAAAGGGTAAATGACCTTGGACAAAGCCAGATCCAGCACCTCAGGTGGGGCCTAGAGGAGAATGCAGTTTCATTGGACTTTTTCTCTCATACTCTAATTCCCCAAGGCCATTCTGTCTTTGGTGAAAAGAAGTCGGCAATTACTGCTATGATTTTCCTGTCCATCTGCATATACAGGGAAAAAAATAACACTTGAATGTTTTTCTCTTTTTCGTTCCCTTGCATTCTCTTCTTTTCATTTCATTACTTCTTGACATCTTATCTCCTGCCCAGTCTCTGGAAAAATGAGGTTTTTTAATCAATGAATAACTAGCAGGAAATGTTCCACATTACCATCAGTGGTCACAGGATGTAACACAGCAATAAAAGCAAGAGCTATTGACTTTATATTGGGCTATATTACAGATTTTAAAATCTAAAGTAAATCTTTATATTCTAATAACTTTAGAAATCTAATCCCTGTTAGTCCAATGATAAAGCATTGATTTTTTGACTACATACGTTGTGAAGTTATTAAGTTGACCATATGTTGTATGGGGATTCCTTTTAGCTATGAATCTTTGATTTGCAAGATTCATTAATACAAAGCATATTTTAAAAAGTGATAGAGGAGTTCCTGTTGTGGCATAGCGGAAACGAATCCAACTGGTATCCATGAGGATGTGGGTTCGATCCTTGGCCTCGCACAGTGGGTTAAGGATTCAGCGTTGCTGTGAGTTGTGGTATAGATCTCAGACGAGGCTCGGATCCATTTTGCTGTGGCTGTGGAGTAGGCCAGCAGCTGTGGCATGGATCTGACCCCTAGCCTGGGAACCTCCATATGCCATGGGTGCAGCCCTAAAAAAAAAGCAAAAAAAAAAGTGATAGAGATTCACTTAATAAAAATGTGTATCTTAAGAAATCACATTATCAGTGCTTAAAAAGTAACCTAAAATCTAAAATCCTAGGTACAACTGCATAAAATTTAGGAAAGGCAGTAAATAAAAAAAACAATGACAGATATACAAAATGCTTCTATTTGGGAAAATAGTCACCCTTGTGACTTCCAGGAGCTAATAAAAGGAGCTTCATACATGAAATGTAAGGCACTCTGGATAATTTTCACCATTAATGAGTAAAGCTGTATTTTTCTTTAAATTTTCCTAGAATGTCCTTTCTCTGTAAACTTATTGCCTCATCCAGGTCTGCTTTGCTTTCAAGTTGTATGTACATGCGTGTTTTCTTCACTGCCAAGAGGCTAGGAATCATATCCTCCCATCATTGAATCCTTCCCAACCTTGAGTCAGTCTTCAGATGGTTATTCAATTCCATGTTCTTCCCAGTACTTTGACCTCCCAAGAGAGTTATTTCCCAGTAACATATCCCATTTTTATCACTCCATACATCTTCAATAACTGACTCAGACTTAAACTCATACCTAACTTCTGCTTTTTATAATATTTTTTAATATTTCCATCCTATGAAACTATTCCATTTCACATATCATGATGCACCTTTTTGAGGAATATTAGCCTATGACTATTATAACTTCTCTGAAAAAAAATAGGTTTAAAAGTACTGACAGGAGTTCTCATTGTGTCTCAGTAGTAGCTAATCTGACTAGCATGCATAAGGATGAGGGTTTGATCCCTGGTCTTGCTCAGTGGGTTAAGGATCCCAAGTTGCCGTGAGCTGTGCTGTAGTTTACAGATGTGGCTTGGATCTGGCGTTGCTATGACTATGATATAGGCCAGTGGCTGCAGCTCCAATTGGATGCCTAGACTGGGAACTCCCATATGCTACGGGTATGGCCCTAAAAAGCAATAAATAAATAAATAAGTAAATAAATAAATAAAAACAAAAGTACTGAGCACTAAAAGTAAATATCAATCTATCCATATACAGAGGTCAATACTTGTACTAAAGAGCTTCTGGTTCAAATGTAACAGAAAAATACATACTGTGACCAGAAAAACTCAAAAGAAAGTTGCTTAAAATATATGAAAGAAAAGAGAGCAAAATGACATCTTAGAAGAACAGTAAATCAGATTTTTGCCCCTTTGATAAAAGCATGAGCTCTGGAAAGTAGAGAAAGAGGCTCCAGAAAGAGAAATTTCTTTTTTACTATCTAGAAACATCTCTCATTCATACACATTAGTGTTTATTAAAAGCTACCAACAAAGATTTGTGACTTTGATTAGGTTGTCTTTCCAACTATATTTGTGTTACCTTATATATTTTGTTACATTAAAAGCTCACAAAATAAAGAATATTATAAACAGCCCCTTTAATTAGTCAACTGTAGAGTTATATATCAGGAAATGTGAGGAAGGGCAAAATTGAGAGTCAAATTAGGTTAGTGAAAATCTTGGCAGAAAAAATGGAGATTGAGGACCTAAGACAGGGAAGAAAAATAATATTTGGAAATCAATTTATTGGGGATTCTTTTTATGTTAAGGAATAAATTGATAAGAGGGTTAATGAGATTATTTCATTCACTCATTCAATAATCATCTATAGGATCCCTACTATATATGCCATGCCAGCCATTCTGTTGGATGATAGGAATCAAAAGTCTTGGCCTGCTCAGGGCAGCTCAGAAAGGAAGACGGAGATGCAAATATTTAAGTATAGTGTGGAAGTAGCATCTCTAGCCTTTTCATAGAAATAAACCTAAACTGGATTTCCCGTCATGGTGCAGTGGTTAACGAATCCGACTAGGAACCTTGAGGTTGCAGGTTTGATCCCTGGCCTTGCTCAGTGGGTTAAGAATCCGGCATGGCTGTGAGCTGTGGTGTAGGTCACAGACACGGCTTGGATCCCATGTTGCTGTGGCTCTGGCGTAGGTCAGCAGCTACAGCTCCAATTGGACCCCTAGCCTGGGAACCTCCATATGTCACGGGAATGGCTCAAGAAATGGCAAAAAGACCAAAAGAAAAAAAGAAAGAAACCTATACAGTTGTTTTCTAAGGGTGTCTAATAAACCATTCAAGGCCTATCTTAAACTATAATCTTTTAACATTGCTGTTTTAGATAGCTCTTCAATTATAAACAGGAATAACTGAAAGAAATAAATAGCAGCACTAGCAACCCTGCTGCTGGCTGCTCCCTCTGCTACAGCTGGGGTTCTAGACTAAGTTGGCATCTGCCTAGAGGCTTGGAGACTAAGAGGGATGGAAATCAAAAATATCTTCAAAGGAGCTCCTGTCATGGCTCAGTGGAAACAAATCTGACTGGTAACCATGAGGACGCTGGCTGGATCCCTGGCCTTGCTCAGTGGGTTAGGGATCCTGAGTTGCCTTGGTCTGTGGTATAGGTCGAAAACAGGCTAAGACCTGTCATTGCTGTAGCTGTGACATAGGCTGGTGGCTACAGTTCCGATTTGACCCCTAGCCTAGAAACCTCCATATGCCACAAGTTTGGCCCTAAAAAGACACACACACACACACACACACACACACACACACACACACACACAAAATCTTCAGGCGTTCCCTTTGTGGTGCAGCAGAAAGGAACCTCACAGGTATCCATGAGGATGTGGGTTCAATCCCTGGCCTCACTCAGTGGGTTAAGGATCCAGCATTGCCATGAGCTGTGGTGTAGGTCACAGGCACAGCTTGGATCCTGCGTTGTGTAGGCCAGCGGCTGTAACTCTGATTAAACCCCTAGCCTGGGAACTTCCATATACTGCAGGTACGGCCCTAAAAAGCAATAAATAAATAAATAAATAAATAAATAAATAAATAAATAAATAAATAAATAAAACAGAGGAAAGTAAATTAAATATATAAATTGGATAATAAGTAAATAAATAAAGGTAATCTTAAAAAAAAAGAAAGAAACAAACAAAAATCTTCAAGGAACTTACCTCTGAACCTCTAGGCTCATTCAAATGAAATACCTCTTCCTTTACTCCAGTCAGTAAAGCTTCAATCTACTTCTCTCCTTTCTATGAAAGAGAAAGACTGAAATTCAAATGGTGGAGAATTAAAAGAAGTATGTTATAATGCAGGGACAGGGGTCTGGATAGCGAGCCAGGAGTCTGGCTGAATCATATGCCGTCTTTGCCATGAATTAGGTGTCTGACTTTGAACAAATCATTTAGCAGCCATCCCCCTTTCAGACCTCTGGAGTCTCATCTGTAAAGTAAGGGCACTGGTCTATTTAGGACATTACATATGATTCTTTTTTGCTCTAAAGCCCTCTGCTTTTATGGGCTGAACACTCCAATAGCTGAAATTGGGGCTGCTTTGTCACAGTGGACAGTCACAAGTAAGATGCCTGTTGTATAGAACTGGTTAGGATTTTCTGCTACTCAGATGGCTTGTTAATAGAAAAAAAAAATGGAAGAGCAATTTACAAAGTTCTTTCACATCCAGTATCATATTTAACCTGTGCATATGTACATAGATTATTAACACAAACAAGAAAATGGACTCCATGAAGATATTATATAATCTAGCCACTAAGTGGCAAACTTAAGGCTTGAACCTGGTCCTTTGGACATTAGATTTCAAATTAAATTCTGTCCACAAGGGATTCCTTTCCTGCCAATCTTCATTGACTAGGTCTTTTTCCTCACCAGCAATTACTCTCTACTGACTGCTGTCGGTGTCTGCTCTCAGCATGGCACTGCACCTTCTCTTCTGAGTCACCAGTGTCCCCCTAAAGGCTGCCAAGTCCAAGGGATACTTTCAGCGCCAAGCTGAATTCATATGTCACCACTTCTACTCCTTGAAACTTTCCACTTCTGTTTTCTCATAGTTCTCCTGATCTTTGCTCTAGACCATCTGCAGTACAGTCCCTGGGAAGCTTATTTCAGTATTGATTCCTGGGACTTCCTGGAAAGACCCATTCAACCAGAACGTCCAAGGATTAGACCAAAGAATCAGCAACTGACAACTACTTTGGTGATTTTTTTTTTTTTTTCGTTTTACAGCGACACCCATGGCATATGGTAGTTCCCAGCCTAGGGGTCAAATCGGAGCTGCAGCTGCCAGCCTACACTACAACCACAGCAACAGGGGATCCAAGACACATCTCTGACCTACACCACAGCTCACGGCAATGCTGGATCCTTAACCCTCTGAGTGAGGCCAGGGATTGAACCCATATCTTCATGGATACTATGTTGGGTTCTTAACCTGCTGAGCCACAATGGGAACAATTCCCAAATCTGTATTTCCAGCCTAGACCTCTCTCCTGAGTTCTAGGCCATATATCAAATTTCCTTCTAGACATGTTCCTTCTGGGTGGTCCTCAAATACTCAAAACTCGACATTTCCAAACAAGTCACTTTTCTTCCAAATACTGGCACCACCCTGTGTGTTCCCCTCTTAGTGAATGGTACCAGCATCTAAACATCCACATCAGAAAGTTGGGAATTATCGTCCCACAACCAGTTGGTTAATCATTTATATTCATGCCCATTAGATATATCACAAATTTATTGCTCTTCCTCATATGCTCCTAATATAAGCATTCATCACTGCTACCAGAATGATCTTTTTAAAAATGCAAATCTGATTATGTTCCTTTCTTGCATAAAATCCTCTCATGGCTCAAAAAACTTAGAACAAATCCAAAGCCTATTGCCTAGTATTTGAGACCCTTCTTGATCTTGAGCCCTGCCCCCCTACATGGTTGCCATATGGAATGGCCTACTGTTCTCTGAACAAGCTAGGCTCTTTCAAGTCTCTGCACATGCATCTCTCTCTCCCTAGAATGTCCTCTTCTCTGTTTACCTAACAGACTCCTACTTATATTTACATTCTTAGCTGAAAACTTAACTTCCACTAAGAAACCATCCCTGATTCCTTTGGACCAACCTAGCTATTCCTTCTGCCATACTCCCATATCTTCTCTGCTAAATTGTTTTCATGGTCTGTATCTCTTCCTTATCCCTAACTCCCTAAATGAAAACATTTTATTTACTTATCTTTATTACCTAGGACTCAATAAATGTTACTTACGTGAATGAATAATAGTACCGATATTTACATAGTGTCCTATATTTTATGAAGCATTCCTTGTTTGATACTTATTTCTGTTTTTATTACTGCAACGTGCTAGTGAGTCATTTTTCTTTCCTTTCTTAGATTTAACATTCTCCTTAGCTTTTTATAGAATATCCCATATAGAAGAGAAAAAAAATGGCGTGGGCCCAAGACCAGCATAGCAGTGTATGAAAATAACTGCTTTCTATAGAGCTGTCTACCTGGCTTATAGAATACTAAGATGTGTAGTTATATTGAATGAGATACTGAAGAACAGAAAGGATTCAGTATTATCTTTAATCTATTGAAGGGCTCTATGGACCTTTCTTTTGCATATAAATTCTAGAAAAAGTAATATTGATAAAAAAATAAAATGTAGTAGTTAGAAAAATCATATACTATAATAGCAGAATGAACCAGAGAAGAAAACAAACTTATAGTCACTGTTATGTGTATGGCTATAAGTGCGAAAGTTTATTAAATCTATGTCCTAAGCCTAAAGAATAAATGAAAGAATGAAGAATCATTTTCTCCCTCATTGTTAGTGTTTTACTCTCCTTATAGACAATTTTTCTTTATTATTTTGAGTCACCACTCACTTAAAGCAAGAAAATTTTCCCAACAATTAATAACTTGTTATAGAAAAGTATGTATATGCACATATATTTTATTATAGTTGCTTTTGAAACAATTTTCTGATTTCCAATTTATTGTTTATATTTTAGCTACATGTAGAATTACATAAATAGTAATCTAAAATTGAATATCTTTATCTAATTGTAATATATCAAGTAGTCCCAATAAAGGAAAATGTAATACAAATGCAAATTTTTATGTTGTCTTAGGCACTGCCTTGTATATAGTTAGTATTCACAAATTTTTAGTAATTGAATGAATTGTAACATAACAGTGTACAGTGCTATGGGAAAAAAAACCTGAAGACTTTTTTTAACAAAGCTCTTCTATGTTAGATACATTTTTCTTAAAACCAAGCAGCTGTCAATTTGGAAGTATCTCAACAGTTGACTATCTGATCTGAAGAACATTCATGTTTGACCTAAGAAAATCAAGAAAAAGTTAGAAATAATTACATAGGAAATGAATAGGTTTAAAAGGAAAAAGGCTAAAAAAATGTCATATCAGCTTAAATTTCTGTCTTTTTCCAAGGTTGTATATGGGTAACAGAGGGAAGGAGAAACTGTGCTATGAAACCCATTTTGGTGACAGCTGGAGTCCTGTCCCGCTAGAATTACCTAGGGGTATAAACCTAAGAAGCATTGGTTAGTGTCGTGTATTATTCTATTTTCAATTGCATCATTCTTAGTCCAACTTTATCATTTCTATAGAGAAGGTAGAAATATCTATTTATGTGTTTTACTAGAGTGTTTTAAGAAAGTTTTTTTGAGGGACAATCTTGATAGGGATTAAAAATTTTTTTTGAGTTTTTTCTTTTTCTTTTTTTTTGCTTTTTAAGGCTGCACCCAAGGTATATGGAGGTTCCCAGGCTAGCGTCTAATCAGAGCTACAGCTGCCAGCCTACACCACAGCCACAGCAACACGGGATCTGAGCCGTGTCTGCAACCTACACCTCAGCTCACGGCAACGCCAGACCCTTAACCCAATGAGCAAGGCCAGGGATTGAACCTGCAACCTCACGGTTACTAGTCGGATTCGTTTCCACTGTGCCACAACAGGAACTCCATGATTTAAATTTTTTATATTTAAAAATTTATATAATTTTCAAACATTCATCGTCAACAAAATGCAATTAATTCTAAGTTTGTCGGCAATATTTAACATGCTCAGAAGATTAGATGATATTCTAAATATTGATAAAAATCAAAGAATCACTTCTGTTAAATATCCAAAAATTTTTGTGCTAAATTTCTTTTTTTTTTTTTTTGGTGGCATGCAGAAGTTCCTGAGCCAGGGATTGAACCCGAGACACAGCAGCAACCCAAGCCACAGCAGTGACAACACTGGATCTTTAACCCACTGTGTCACCAGGGAGCTTCCTGGTGCTAAATATTTTGATGGCTGGAGAAATTCTTCTCTTTATACTCTTATTCTATGGTAACTAGCCTTATGGCATTTAATTGGAGACACTTTATCTGCAGTTTGTTTATCCATTTTAAGTAATGGACATTCTTCATGAATCTAATAATATATGTTCATCCTAGGCTGGGGATACTGGGGATACAAAGAAACGCAAATCCAGATTATGGCCCTCAAAGCATTATAGTCAAGTTGGGGTGGGAAGGAGTGGAAAAGAGATAAAAAAAATCTTATATTGGTAATAAATGATATGATAGATACTGCACAAGATGGAAGAAAATTTGTAAAAAGGGCATCCATCTCACAACTGTGAGGAGAGGGGGATAGGCAGGCCTTCCTGGAGAAAGTGTTACCGGAATTATGCTGCAAATTAATGCTGCCCCTACAAGAATTTCTTGAAATTGGTAAGTCAGAGCATAAGCTGACTCTGCCCTTCCTTCTCTTTCCTCCAGCTCTATTAGAGTGTTACATACAAGAGGTTCAGGGCCATGTGTGGCAGAAATTGCTAATTTAACCAACCTCTCTTCTCCCCTCTTAGACCCCTCTTAGACCCCAGTTTTACTGTCAGATACATGGATGCATGAACTACAGACAGACTTCCTAGGTGCCCTTTTACTTAGATATGAGCTCTTTGATTGGTTTTGGTGAGTGGGATGTAAACAGAGAAATGTATGGCAGATTATGAGAAACGTCCTAAAAGATAGTTGGCAGATACTTAGTTTTGCTTATTTTCTTTTCTTCAGTCTGCCACTTGGCATGTGGATGGGATGGCTGTACCTCCATCTGGGATGAAGACGACAAAGGCCACACCCTAGGGATGCAGAGCAGATACCTGGATGTAGCCTGGGTCCCTAAGGACTTCAGGCAGCAGTACCAACATAACAACTCTAAACTACTTCCTTCAGACCTAGAAGTGAAGGAGAAATTAAATTCTATCTTAATTAAGCTAATGCTGTTTGGGGGTGGGGGTGGAGGCAGTTTCTTGTGTGGCTCTCAGCTGATCCTAATCTCATCTGAGGTCTCATGTCTATTTTACTCACCAGCACTTAGCACGCATTGCCTAGTACATGTCAGGTAATCAATAATTTTTTTTTTTCTTTCTTTTCTTTTCTTTTCTTTTTTTTTTCCAGGGCTGCACCTGCAGCATATGGAAGTTCCTGGGCTAGGGGTCAAGTTGGAGCTGCAGCTTCAGGTCTACATCACAGCCACAGCAATGCCAGATCCAAGCTGTATCTGCTTGCGGCAGTGCAGGATCCTTAACCCACTGAGCAGGGCCAGGGATCCAACCTGCATCCTCATGGATACTAGTCAGGTTCTTAACCCACTGAGCCGCAACCGGAACACCCAATAACTTTTTGAATGAATGAATGAATGAATGTATGACTCTCCACACACGCCAAAATTACTTATGTAAAATTTCCCTTATGCCTCAATAACACCTAATTATTTTTTCAGACGAACCAGATATTCTCATTACTTACCTTGCTATTTCCTGAGAGTGAGACAGACCCTTACAGAAGCTGCTTTAATTCATTCTGGGAATTAGACAATTAATTTCTTTGATATCTTAATTTGAACTGTAACAGTCAAAAGTTAATTGACCTTTCAAATAGTCATACTATGTTACTCCCTGTGACTACATATTGATAGTCTATTTTCATATTATTGCAAACAAAAAGCACAATTGACAGAAAACTTGAACCAAAATAGGTTTCTTTGCCAACCGTGCACTGATGGACATATATTGTATTGTGTTTATATTCTGTCTACCCAGGTCTCAAGAAGAGGCTCAGAAAACCAACCATGCCAACATCATCAGCATTCTCCCAAACACACACTTTGTAGAAAAGCACTGCTTATTAGGGGCAAGACAAAGCTGTCAAGAAGATTTATATCATCTAGCTTGTACATATAATGAAGTCTAAACAGTAAATATTTTAGAGAAAAAAAAAAACCTTCCAAATGGTTCCAGTTCATTACCTGGGAGTGCATTCTATTAAACATTTTGAGATGCAGCAAAGAGCATTAGACTCAGAGATCTCAGCCTTGTGTAGCTTTGGTGCCTGTTGTTTTCACTTTCCATCTCTCTGAAAAATGGCGGAATATTTACCCACCACATTTCATTTATGTGGGCTGAAACAGATAACATCCTGAAGTAGCTCAAACTGCTCAGATACAAATGTTTTAAAATAAAGATGGAATTTTTTTTCTAGAGTAGAGAATAAAGGAAGGTAATTTAAATTAGTAGTAATTTCCATGCTCTTCTCATCTCTGGGCAGCTTGCAGTGATTTTTCCCTCTATAGGCCATCACTTATTTTCAAAAGGGCTACTCAAAAATAAAACTGGAGGAGCAGCTTTTGTTCCCCTCTGAAACAGGTACATATGGGAATTTCCCCTCTGAAATGATACTTAACTTGGGGATGGAGATGAGCTGCTTTAGAAACAGTAGTTGTTTTTAGAAATATTATAGGAAGGAAGGAAGAAAAAGAAAGAAGGAAAGGGAGCAGGAGGGAGGAAGGAAGGGAGGAAGAAAGAGAAAGGAAGGAAGAAAGAAAAAGATAGAAAAAGAAAGAAGGAAAGAGGAAGGAAAGAAGAAATGAGGAAATTAGGGAGGGAGGTAAGGAAGGGAGGAAGGAACAGTAAATAAGAAGGGAAGAAAGAAAGGAACTGTACTATACCATGATTCTGATTATTTATGAGTTAAAGCTTAGAAGCTCAAATTGATTCTTCAAAGTTTTTTCTTTTTTTGCTCAATATATTGGTTGCCAAGGGGGAGAAGGAGGGAGTGAGATGGGCTGGGATTTGGGGGATAGTAGATGCAAACTATGACATTTAGAATGGATAAGCAGTGAGGTCCTACTTTATAGTACATGGAACTATATCCAGTCTCTCAGGATAGATCATTGTGGAAGAAAATATAAGAAAAGGAATTTATAGATGTATGTATGACTAGGTCACTTTGCTGTATAGCAGCAACTGGCACAACATTGTAAATCAACTATACTTTAATTAAAAAAAAAAGTTGAATTCCTATTGTGGCTCAGTGGTTTAAGGATCTGATATAGTCTCCTGATGATGCGGGTTCAATCCCTGGTCTTGCTCAGTGGGTTAAGGATCTGGCGTTGGTGTTATGATGTAGATCACAGATGCAGCTCAGATCTGGTGTTGTGGTGGCTGTGGCATGTGGCCATAAATATACATATGATAATTCTTTCTTTAAGCTTTTTTTTTTTTTAATGGCCGCACCTGTGATATATGGAAATTCCCAGGGGCATATGGAAGTTCCCAGGCTACAGGTCAAATTGGAGCTACAGCTGCAGGCCTATGCCATAGCCACAGCAATGTGGGGATCTGAGCCACATCAACGACCTACACCACAGCTCACAGTATCGCCAGATCCTTAACCCACTGAGCAGGGGCAGAGATCATACCCACGTCCTCATGGATAACTAGTTGGGTTCTTAACCTGCTGGGCCATAACAGGAACTCCAATTCTTTCTTTTTGGACCAAAAGAATTTATTATCAGAAGGAACTTTCTCAGAGTTCCCACTGTGGTACAACGGGATCAGTAGTCTCTGTAGTATTGGGACATAGGTTTGATTCCCGGCCCCACACAGTGAGTTAAGGATCCAGTGTTGCTACAGCTGTAGTATAGGTCACAACTGCATCTCAGATCTGATCCTTGGCCCAGGAACTGTATATGCCACAGAGCGGTCAAAAAAAAAAAAAAAAAAAAAGAAAAGAAAAAAAGAAAAAAAGAAAAGAAAAAGAAAGAAAAGAAAAAATAATAAAATAATATTTGTTTTAAAAAAACACTTTCTCTTTTGGAATTGCTGCATGGCACAGAGGGTTAATGATCCAGCTTGTCTCTGTGGAGGTGCTGGTTCAGTCCCTGGCATGGGAACTTCCATATACCAGTGGGTAGGTCATTAAAAAAAAAAAAAAAAAAAAAAGATAAAAAAAGAGGGGAAAAAAAACCCCAAAAAACAACAACAACAAAAAACACTTTCTCTTTTTCCAGTCTGTTCATACTTAAAAGTTAATGGTTGCAGCACTGTAGGAGTAAATATAATCCAATGCAATGATGAAGCCAGTTCAGAAGAGAGAAGTTGGAGGAGACTACTCACTGATGGAGATGGGTTAGAGAAAAGGGCTGAGCAACTCACAGAACAAAGCGTCTTCATCTAGCTGTTAGCATGACTTTCAAAATTGTTTCAAGATATTTATGTACCTAAACAGTAGCCTCATGTGTAGTATTTAGCAAAAACTTATTGAATCAAAATTGCTGTGGCTTGAATGGGCCTCATTTTCTTTATCAAGTTTTAAAGACGAGGAAGTAGAGGTAGGACCAGCTACACAGTTTGCATAAATGAAAATGTTGGGTCCCTGGTTCAAAAATGATTAGGCATTTCAAGATGGCGACAGCAGAGCATTAAGCAAATCAGAAGCTGCCTCTGAGGGCAGAACCTTATGTGACTGCAAGGGCTGTATGTCCATGAAGCCAGTCCTGAGATGAGGTCAGTCAGGTTAAATTATTTGCCTGATGTGAAGAAACTGGTTCGAAGTGGAGCTAATCTCCTGATTCTTTGTTTAGTTTTTCTTTTTTTCTCTATATTTTATTATTTTTCCATATTCACCTCATGTTCAGGTAATAGTCTCCATTCATTCTTGAATTTAATAAATTTTTCTTGAGTGCAGATTATGTGGCAGGTCCTGTATTAAGAATCAAGGAAACAATTATAAAACAATCCCTTTTCGTAAGTACTATATAACACCAGGTGCAGAAAAAGAATTTAAGGAGAAAAATCTCCATTCCTACAGAGGTTGTGGAAAGGTGGAACTCTCATATATTATCACTGAGAGTTAAATAGGTATTAATTTCCTAGAGGATAACTTGGCCATATTTGAAAAATGTCTTAAAATGGGTATACCCTTTGGCCCAGAAATAATACTTCCTGGAATTTATCCTAAGGCAATTTTAAGAAATGCGAGCAAAGTTATATGTGCATAGTTGTTCATCGCAGTGATATTTTTTTCATAAATGTATAAGAATTTGGGTTTTATTAGACACATTTTGGTATACCTATGCTATTAACACATGGCAATTAAAATTGTGGTTTTAGAAGATAATTAACATGGGAAAATGTTTGTAATACATAATTAGCTGTCTGTTTATAACTAGAAAAGCAGGGAAAGACACACACCCAAATGTTAGTAGTGATTAAATTTTAACTTTGAATACTTAGTTTTTTCTTTAGAAACTCATTTCATTGTATTTTTTAAGAGTTCTTTACTGAGTATATTTTATTTTCATAATAAAAAAAGATTTTAAATTCTACCTGCACTAAACAATGAGAATCTATATTTTCTCAAATGCCCAGAGAAGGGCAGCAATTCTATATTTTACTATTGGGAAAAATTAGTAATTTAGTTTCATATATAAAACCTCGTGATAGACTAAACTAAATGTCTATCACAAACTTGGATGAATTGAAATATTTCCCTTATAGCTGAGAGAATTCTTACAGGTCAGATACTCTAAGCTCCTAACTAAAGTAGAAACTGACTCTAGTATATCCTTGACAAAGGATCTAAACTTACTGAATTTAGAGAGATTTATTTCATTCCTGAAAAATCTAGATTTTAGTTAGATTCTAACAAAGGAAAGTCAATTTGGAATCAGAATACCACTATTCTGTAACTACACTATGGGTATTCAGGTATAATTGTGTATGGTAATGGAAGGAGTGAGTGTGTTATTGGATATATGCTCCTTGAAAAATTCATTTAAATTAAAATTGTATCAAAAGAGTAAAATAACTAAAAATAAATTTAACTAAGGGGGTGAAAGACCTGTACATTAAAAATTATAAGACACTGAGGAAAGAAATTGAAGAAAACACAAATAAATGAAAAACTATCCCATGGATTGGGAGAATTAGTATATAATGTCCATGCTACCCAAAGCAATCTATTATCAAATTTCAATGGCATTTCTCACAGAACTATAATAAATACTTTTAAAATTTTATGGAACCACAGAAGACCCCAAACATCTGAAGCAATCTTGAGAAAGACAAAGTTGGAGGTATTACACGCCTGATTTCAAACTATATTACAAAGCTATAGCAACCACAACAGTATAGTATTGGCATAAAAACAGACTTATAGATCAATAGAGCAGAATAGAAAGCCCAGTAATTATGGTCATTTAATTTGTGACAAAGGAGCCAAGAATATATAACGGGGAAAGGACAGTTTCTTCAGTGGATGGTGATGGGAAAACTAGACAGTCAAATGCAAAACAATGAAACAAGACCACTATCTTACACTATACACAAGAATTAACTAGAAGTGAATTAAAGACTTAGAACATAGGACCTGAAGCCATAAAACTCTGAGAAGAAAACATAGATGGAAAGCTCGTTGACATAAGTCTTGGCATTGAATTTTTAATCTGACTCCAAAAGCAAAGGCAACAAAAGCACAATAAATAAGCAGGACTACACCAAAATGAAAAGCTTCTGCACAGCAAAGGAAACCATGAACAAAATGAAAATGCAACCTACTGAATGAGAGAAAACATTTCAAATTATATATCTGATAAGGAGTTAATATCCAAATTATATAAACAGCCCATACAACTCAATACCAAAAACCATACAACCCAATTAAAACATGGGCAGATTATCTAAATAAACATTTTTCCAAAAAAGACATAAATATTGCCAAAAGGCACAAGAAAAAATGTTCAACATCACTAATCACCAAGGAAATGTAAATCAAAACCTCAATGAGATCTTGCCTCACGCCTGTCAGATTAGCTATCACCAAAAAGACAAGAAATAACAAATGTTGGAGAGGATGTGGAGAAAAGAGAATGCTCATGCTCTGTTGGTGGGAAAGTAAATTAGTGCAGATACTATGGAAAACAAGAAGGAAGTTCCTCCAAAAATTAAAAATAGAACTCATATGATCTAGCAATCCCATTTCTGGGAATTTTCCCTTAGAAAATGAAAACACTAATTTGAAAAGGTATATGCACCCCTTTGTCATTGTGGTACTGTTTACAATAGCCAAGATATGTAAGCAACCTAAATATCTATAAATAGGCAAACGGATAAAGAAGATGTGTGTATATACATAGACATATACATACACACACACACACACACACACACATACACATACATAATGGAATATAACTCAGCCATTAAAAGAAGGAAATCTTGTCGTTTGTGACAACACGGATGAACCTAGAGGATATTATGCTAAGTGAAATAAGTTAGATAAAGAAAAACGCTATGTTTTCACTTATATGTGGAATCATAAAAACAAACAAACAAAAAATGAACAAAAACCCTCCAAACCAAACCAAACCAAACTTAGAAAACAGATTGGTGGTTATCAGATGGGAACCAGGTTGGAGGGTGGGCAAAAAGGAGTCAATTGCACGGTGATGGATGGGAACAGGAATTATTGTGGTGGTTACTTCCTAGTGTATACAAATATTGAATTATTATGTTGTACACCTGAAACTAATATAATGTTATATACCATTTTTTGTTTATTTAATGATTTTTATTCTGATATACCATTTTTACCTCTATTAAAAAAAGAACTAACCCAAGGAGAAATTTTTCAGGTATAAACAAGGCTTATAAAATGAGGGAATATGGTAAGCAGAAAATGATTCTATAGAGATGAACTCTATCCAAACATACCAAAAACTCCAGAAACTTTGTTTATTTCAGAACTCATTATTAATGGAAAGATTTGTAGGACTGAGAGGTGTTGGTAAGATTTTTAACAATTAGCCTATATAGAAATGTTAACTAATGCTACTTGCGAAACATTGAAGATATAAATATTCAAAGAAATAATTAGCTTTGCCTTCATCCTTGGGAAGATAAGGATAAAAAAACAGTCATCAAAAGGGAAAAGGAGGACACTTGGACCACATGGTAGCATGCCAGATTGAGACAGTGACACTGGGGATAGATTTTGCATCGATCAATGGTTGAAGGAGAGAGGAGGAACAAATATGTTTTTACTTCCTTGGTTATTTTCTAGATGAAATGCTACTTGATTATATCAATCACCTCCTACCACATCCCAATAATGTTTTTGTTTGTTTGTTTGTTTGTTTTTTGCTATCTCTTTGGGCCGCTCCCGCGGCATATGGAGGTTCCCAGGCTAGGGGTCCAATCGGAGCGGTAGCCACTGGCCTACGCCAGAGCCACAGCAATGCAGGATCCCAGCCGCGTCTGCAACCTACACCACAGCTCACGGCAAAGCCAGATCGTTAACCCACTGAGCAAGGGCAGGGACCGAACCCGCAACCTCATGGTTCCTAGTCGGATTCGTTAACCACTGCGCCACGATGGGAACTCCTGTTTGTTTGTTTTTTGTCTTCTGTCCTTTTAGGGCCCCACTGCGGCATATGGAGGTTCCCAGGCTAGGGGTCTAATCAGAGCTGTTGCCAGATCTAAGCCACATCTGTATCTGCGACCCCCACCACAGCTCACGGAAACGCTGGATCCTTAACCCACTGAGCGAGGCCAGGGATCGAACCCGCAACTTCATGGTTCCTAGTCAGATTCGTTTCTGCTGCACCACGACGGGAACGTCCCAAGAATGTTCTTTAGCCATAAACATTGTGAAGAAATTTCTTTTTCCTGTAAAATTATTGTGATTAACTAGAATCCCTGTTAAATTTTACATACTGATAGTATAAACTCCTATACAGCATAAGAAAATCTCAACTTTATTAACTTAGCAATTAAGAAAAATATTTAGTCACATAAAATATAAAAACACCAGCTCCTCAGAAAAAATACTGTATGATCCAGTAATTCCACTTCTAGCATATAAACAAAAGAATTGAAAACAGGATCTCAAGCAATAACTTTTACATCAATGTTCTTAGCAGCATTATTCACAATAGACAAAAGGTGGAAATAATCCAAATATCCATCAATGGATGAATGGATGAACAAAGTGTGGTATATACATACAATGGGATATATAGTCAGTCTAAAAAAGGAATGAAATTCTGATTCATTTTACAACAGAAGTGCACCTTGATAACGTAATGCTAAGTAAAATAAGCCAGACAAAAGAACATAAGTCATTTGGTTCCTTTTATATAAGGCACCTAAAATAGATTAAAGTTATAGGGATAGAAAGCATAATAGGGTTTACCAGGGGCTAGAGGAAGAAGAGAATGAAGAATTATTGTTTAGTGGGTACGGGGTTTCTATTTGAGATGAAAAAAAGTAATGAAAATAGATGGCGATGTTGGCTTCACAACATGGCAAAGGTACTTAATGTCATTGAGTTGTTCACTTAAAAATGGATAAAAGAGTAAATTTTATGTTATGTATATTTTGCCACAATAAAAATGTGTTAAAAATAAAAATTAAAACAGCATTTAACAGCATTTGAAACTAATTTCAAAAAATGCCACAGTTTCGTACCAGAAATGGCTCTGGTTTTTGAATGAGCATTATACTTAATCTTTGAAATGTATAATTTTAGCTTCATATGTTTTTCAAACTTCGAGATAGTAGTTCTTCAAATTTCTCAGCAATCAGAGCCAGACTATTGAACATTGTACAGGGGAAAAACTTTCCATGATGTTAACCAAACAAAACTAAACAGAGTCCTTAACAAGCTAACATTCATTTAAAAAAATCTCCATGGTATAGTTTGCTGCCTTTTTCAAATGTAAATGATTACAAACCTTTCAGCATCTCCCTGACCCAGTGTTCCTTGGGACATGGTTTGGTGAATACTGCTAACCAGTCATCACATGGTGCAATTTGTCGATTGGCACCCACAATTGATTTGTTCATTTACGTCTTTTCATTTTTTCGATATTTTGTTCGTCATTCGTGGGTCCATTCAACACTTATTTATTGAGTACCAACATCGTGCCAATCAGTAATCTAAGGGCCATTTAGCATAACTGGCGAACTTGCTACAGCTAGATATGAATAATCCCTTTGGTTTAGTATTGACAATTATCCCTGAGTCTATCCAATGAAAGACTTACCTAGTTTCCCGTGGCTCCATCTCACTTTATTGTGTCAAAGAGATGAGAGAAGAGGAGTTTCTCCATGGAGACTGGTCATGGTTTAGGATGTGGAAACAGGATCTTTGCCTACTATCCAAGGACCTTTTCTCCTTTGCCTTCAAACCGTCATGAGTTTGCTTTCTCCTCCAGTCCCACAGGTTCATACCATCTGACCATCTCCATTTTCACAACTCTACTTTTCATGTGCATGGATCTGGGGTTTCTAGGCCAGAAACACCAGATAAGGTATTCTTTAGAACTCCTCTCCCTGTGCAATCTTATTTTCCCAGTGAGGGGATCTCCTTGGCCTCCAAGTGCCAGCGGCTTGTTTATTTATTCATCGAAAACATGAAGTATTTTCTTGCCTGTATTTTGCCAGGCACAATGGATAAAAAAATGAGTAAAATTTATTTCTTGACTAGAAAAACGAGACTCATAGAAATGTAACAAAAATGCAATGAGCTAAGTGGTTATACTATCCTCTTTTGCTGAGTTATGGCAATTCCAAATATTTATTGAATGTTCATTATGGACCTAGTATTGATTTAGGTGCTTACCATGTATGAGCTTGCTATATATCCATAATAAACAAATGAGGTGGTTACTTACCCTCATTTTGCAAAGGAATAGGCCCACAATTACACAGTTAATACATGGCAGATCTGGGATTAGAACACTGGCAGTTTGACTTCAGAGATGGTACTGTTAACTACTATTCTATGGTGTTTCCCTAGTATTTGCATAAGATAGTAGAGAAGAAGCCTCTCCTGGGAAAATCACAATGGAAGTATAGTGAGCTGGGTCTTTATGGATGATTCACATTTCACTGAACACTGTGTAGATGTGTGCATTTGTGGAGAGGGGCAGGAGAGCAGTGGGGAAGGGACTACTGAACATGCAGATGTGTAAGTTGTGCACAAGGTGCCCAGCTAAGAAAATGAGGGGCTGGAATCTATACCCCCTCTGTTCACTGAACTGTGCACCCCAGGGTGGACCTGCACCCACCTGGGGTAAGGCCACAAGGTGCATGAAGGTACTGTACGTACATTGTTCTTTTTATTTCTCTTTTTAAGGCCACACCCATGGTATATGGAAGTTCCTAGGTTAGGGGTTGAATCAGAATTGTAGCTGCCAGCCTACGCCACAGCCACAGCAATGCAGGATCTATAACACCCTGAGCGGGGGCAGGGATCAAACCTGTGTCCTTATAGATACTAGTCAGGTTTGTTGCATCTGAGCCACAATGGAAACTCCTACATTGCTCTTTTTAATCTGTTATCTAGGGGTAGTTTAGGAGGACAGAAAAACCATAGATTAAAATTTTAAAAAATGTTTAAAATGCTTTTTTTTGTGTTTGTCCTCCAATTCTTGTCTTATAACTCTAGCTCTTCAGATACTGTCATCAATACTGCCTTCTTACCATCCCTGGGCCTGCCTGCTCTTCCAAATTATCCCTATTCAAAATTTAATTCCTCATGGAATTACCATCGTGGCTCAGTGGTAATGAACCCAACTCATATCCATGAGGATAAAGGTTTCATCCCTGGCCTCACTCAGTGGGTTAATGATCTGACATTGATGTGAGCTGTGGTGTAGATCACAGACATGGCTTGTATCCTGCGTTGCCATGACTGTGGTGTAGACCTGCAGCTGCAGCTCCAGTACAACCCCTAACCTGGGAACTTACATATACTGCAGGGGCAGCACTAAAAAACAAAAAACACAACAAAACAAAAAAATTTATTCTTCCTCCTCCCTAACCATAAGAACATGTCTACATTTTAAAATACATTTAAGAAGTGGTTGGTTTCTTTATAGTTTATATTAAATTATGAATGACTAATCATCTTTCTTAAAACTCGAAAAAGAGATTCCTTATTAATGGAAAGAACATGTAATTAGCAGAGTTGCAAGTAAGGGGCCGATGTTCTTGCATAGAAGGAAAAATTTGATAATTTATGGGTAAAATTCAAAGAGCTACCATCTGTGTTCTCTTTAGGTTCAAGGGTCTTACAGTAGTATTTACTCTTGGCCTCTCCATACAACTAGAAACATACTACCACATGCATGTTTTAAATCATCTCTTATCCTTCCTTTACTCCCAAGGGTAAGATCTGTTTCTTTGTTCTTTTGGAAGTTGGGCTGTTACTCAGTTGACAACTATCATTAGCTTACATTCTCATGGATCCTCTTCCCAGATCCATCCTAGAAAGTCATCTTCAGCCCAAACCCCAGTTCCAGTTTGGGTAAATTCAAACAGACCAAGATGTTTTTCTTGAACAATCAGCTTGATCTATCCCCAGTACATGAACTAATAATATTTAATATAAAATCCACATTATGTAGAGTTGTTGTTCACAGCAAGCCCAGAAATGTTCTGTTGGCTTCTCTCTCTTTAGGTCTTTTTTTAAAAAATGCAAATACTCCAAGTGTGAATAACACTTTTGACTAATGTACACTGAGGTGTTGAGTTTTTTTTTTTTTTTTGATGGCTCTTTTTTTCTTCAGGAGGAACTTAGGGAGGGAGGTTAGAGAATGGAGGAGGGTAGATATGCAAAGTAAAAGAGAGAAGGAAAGAGGCAAAAAAAGGGAAGAGAAAGAATAAGCATAATTGAAACCAATAATATCTAAAGTCTTCATAATTTAGCCATTTTTAGGACAACATTTTAGAGTAATATCTTGAGGAAATGCATCACATCAGTTTATTGATACTTTTTTTTTTTTGCCTTTTCTAGGGCCGCACCCACGGCATATGGAGGTTCTCAGGCTAGGGGTTGAATTGGAGCTTTAGCCACCATCTACACCACAGCCACAGCAACACGGGATCCGAGCTGCGTCTTTGACCTACACCAACATCGGATCCTTAACCCACTGAACAAGGCCAGGGATCGAACCCGAAACCTCATGGTTCCTAGTCGGATTTGTTAACCACTGCACCATAATGGGAACTCCTATTGATACTTCTAAGGAACCCAAGAAGATCTACTGCAAATAGGTTCCAAACAGAAATTTTTTTTTTCTTTCTTTTTTGGCTGCCCCATGGCATATGGATTTCCTGGGCCAGGTATCAGATCCGAGCCACAGTTTCAACCCAAGCCAAAGCTGCAGCAATGCTGGACCCTCCACCCACTGGGCAGGGTGGGGGATGGTACCTGAGTCCCAGTGCTCCCAAGATACTGCCAATTCCATCGCGCCATAGCAGGAACTCCATCCAAATACAGAATTTTTTATAAGTATTGATTCTGATATTTCATGGTATATATTACAGAGAGGCAGGATTTCCTACTCTTGATAAATAAGAAACAAGTTTCCTGGATTCCCGCTGTGACTCAGTAGGTTAAGAACCTGACTAGTATCCTTGAGAATGTGGGTCTATTCCTGGCCTCACTCAGTGGGTTAAGATTCCAGCGTTGCCACTAGCTGTGGCATAGGTCACAGATGCAGCTTGGCTCTGGCATTGCTGTGTCTGTGGTGTAGGCTGCAGCTGCAGCTCCAATTTGACCCCTAGCCCGAGAACTTTCATATGCTACAGGTGTGGCCCTAAAAAGAAAATAAAGAAAAGAAACAAGTTTCCTATTCACATATCTTGTGGATCACGTGAATTCTTTAAAGTTTGTGAAAGAATAAAAACTTTCCTTCAAAGTGTAGGGACATTATACATGCCTTAGGACATACTGATATAAGGAATAGATTTCCTCTAAGCTATCTAAAGAAAAGAAGAGTGTTATATAAAGAGGCAAGGTAGCCCACAGAACTCAAGGGCAAGAAACACAGTCAGATCTGGCAAGGTACTGTTGAGTTCGTAGTGGACTGAAAGTTGGTAGTAACCAAGGCAACATTTGGTATACTTTGTTCTTTCCTGTAATCTCATACCCTCCCATTGCACATTCACCAGTATTTAATTTTCCTTATCGCTATGTTTCTACTTTCTCTTTACAGAGCAGCTTTCCTCACTTTACATGGCACATGTGTCAGGTTGTCAGCTTTAGCAAATAAAAATGCAGGATGCCTTTACTTTACCTGGCAACCGTAACATCATGCTTAGCCAATCCATTGCCCCCATTGTATTGGGTGTGACCCGACCCATACCCAGAGCTAATTTACAGGTTTCCAGGTCCTCATTTAAAATTCAGGAGGGAGAATCTAATTAGTTCAGCTTGGGCCAGTGACCAGCTCTAGTGGGTAAGGCAGTCACAGGGTCCATCTCTGTGGGTGGGAAGCATTGTCAGAAAAGGAGTAAATGCTGATGAGTCAGCCCCAAAATGTTACCTGCTAAATATAAATTTAGGTTACAAGTAAATACTGTTATTTATACAGATGTTGTTCTTACAAATTTCTTGAGTTTATAGATCAAAAAATTTTTTTTCTTTTTAGGGTCGCACCCGTGGCATATGGAAGTTCCCAGGGTAGGGGTCGAATCAGAGCTACAGCTGCCAGCCTACACCACAGCCATGGCAATGTGGGATCCAGACCACATATGTGACCTACACCACAGCTCATGGCAACACTGGATCCCCGACCCACTGAGTGAGGCCAGGGATCGAACCTACATCCTCATGTATACTAGTTGGATTTGGTTCTACTGCGCCACAAAGGGAACTCCCATCTAGACCAAGTTTAACTGGCCTTCATATTGCCTGATATCTGGTTTCTGGTACTTCTTACATATTGGTAAATTGAGTTAAATGAGAAAAAATTTTAAAAAGTATTCTACTTTTATACTAATTTGAATATCCAAAAATACGGAGAGAGAACAGAGTAACTATCCAGAAGTGATGTTCTAAGTTACTAATGTGTTGCCTTTAGAGGATAGTGTAAGGGATCCAATGGAGAATGATGTTGACTAGTGTGGACAAGAGTCACTGAAAAGCACAGTGACTTAAAAACAGCTTAAATAGGAGTTCCCGTCGTGGTTCAGCAAAAACGAATCTAACCAGCATCCACAAGGACACAGGTTCGATCCCTTGCCTTGCTCAGTGGGTTAAAGGTCCGATGTTGCCCTGAGCTGTGGTGTAAGCTGCAGATGAAGCTCAGATCTGGCGTTGCTGTGGCTGTGGCATAGGCCAGCAGCTGCAGCTTCAATTCAACCCCTAGCCTGGGAACCTCCATATGCCGCAGGTGCAGACCTAAAGAGCAAAGAAATAAAAAATTAAAAAAAATAAAAGGAAAGGAAAGCTTAAATATTTCTCTTCACTATGTTTTATCAAATAGGTATCTCTTTGAAGTGCACAAATTACCCCAGGAAAGCTAATGTATCAGCCAATCACTAAGAGGGGGATTATTATTATTATTATTTGGCTGCCCCCCAGCATATAGAGTTCTTGGGCCAGGGATCAGATCCAAGCTGCAGCTGCAGCTGCAGCAACACTGTATCCTTAACCCACTGTGGCAGGACAGGGATCGAACCTGAGTCCCAGTGCTCCAGAGACTCTGCCTATCCCATTGTGCTATAGCAGGAACTCCAAGAGGAGGATTATTTCATTAAACTTTTAGTTTAAATGCTTTTCTCCTAATAAACAATTTTTAAAAACCTCTTATCATGGATCACTGATCTTTATTTTGTTGCCTCTTTTTTTTTTTTTTTGGCCATTCATAACGCTCTTTGCATGATGATTTAATCTTTGTTTTTCAGGTTGCTTTAGCCACAGTGGTAGCTAGTGACTATTAATTTATTACCTATCACTCATATTAGGCTAACTAAACATGGGGCAACATAATTTATGTTATCAACACCTATAACACTGATGGTTAAATGTACCATCAATCCACTTAGGGTCATAGGAGGCAGAATATATGGATTGAACCTGGATTGAACCTGGATTATATGATGTGGACTCAAAGACACATAGCCTAGATTGAAAACCTAGCTTTCCCTACCATTAATTGTGATGCTTTAGGCGAGTTGGAGAACCTCTCTCACTCTTACTCTCTTTAGAGCAGGGATAACAAGCCACTTGCCAGGGTTGTTAATCAAATGAAATAATATATGTGAAACTGTTTGGAAACTATAAAATACTTCACAAACATAAGATTCTTCTTCTTCTTCTTCTTCTTTTTTTTTGTCTTTTTTAGGGCTGCACCCATGGCATATGGAGGTTCCCAGGCTAGGGGTCAAATGAGAGCTATAGCCACCAGCCTATGCCGTAGTCAATGGCAACGCCAGATCCGAGCCACCTCTGGGACCTACACCACAGCTCACAGCAATGCCAGATCCTTAACCCACTGAGTGAGGCCAGAGATTGAACCTGTGTCCTTGTGGATGCTAGTCAGATTCCTTTCCATTGAACCATGATGGGAACTCCACGAACATAAGATTCTTCTTATTGTTGGTATCTGATAAAACGTGCTTATAAATCACATGAATAATCTAAGACAAATGTTATTGCTCTATGAATGGTTACTATGAGCTAGAGGCACAAGCTATAAAGATAGAATTATTCAAAGAAAAATCCTCCTGAAATAATATTACTTTATGTAGCATCTTTAAGGTCAAAACTATTTGTACTGCTTATTAATATTTTTTAATGTATCATTTAAGAGAAACGGAAAGCACACTAGGTTTGGGGGAAACATGAGCCATAATCCAAACCAATATGGGTAACAAAGCACTCATGGTTACCACACCATCGAAAGGTAAAATCTTCAGGGCTCTCCTGCTTGATTCCCTTGCTGTGCCACCGTCTCATCCCTTGTCCGCATTAGGTAGGAATCCCCAGAGAGAAGGAAGACTCTGACGGTCAGTGTATCCCCTGCCTCACATAGAAACTTTGCCATCAGAATCTATTCTGTTCTTATTTCATTTTCCTTTGACATCCTAAGCCCCACCACGTAGTAAAAGGAGAAGTAGCTCCTCCTCACACAAAAGCAGGAGACTTGTGGGAAAGCAAAGTTCTCTCTGCTGCAGAAAGTTCCTTCTTGTAATGCGTTCGAAACATATTGATCTCATTCATCTATGGCGATTCTCAGGCTTTAACTGGGAGCCTTGTCTACATAGTTCCCCAATAAATTGTATACATAGTTCCCCAATACATGACCCTAGAAAGGATAACCTGATTGATTGTAGCTTGCCTAATTATATTCTCAAGAAGAAAGATAAACATCTTTTTTGTTAATTAATCTATTTAACTATATGAAAATGACATGACAAAGAAGTTGGCCCTGAGACTGTCTATGGATGCAATTCCCTAATATGAAGTAGTTGTGGAACAGACTATTAAATCAAACTTTTAAATACTACCAAATCGAACACTTGCAATTTCCCCTTATTTGAGAACACTTGCAAACAACCTTTTTTTTTTTTTTTTGTCTTTTTGCCTTTTCTAGGGCTGCTCCCATGGCATATGGAGGTTCCCAGGCTAGGAGTCAAATCGGAGCTGTAGCCGCTGGCCTATGCCACAGCCACAGCAACGCCAGATCTGAGCCTTGTCTGTGACCTACACCACAGCTTACGGCAATGCCAGATCCTTAACCCACTGAACAAGGCCAGGGATCGAACACGCAACGTCATGGTTTCTAGTCAGATTCATTAACCACTGAGCCATGACGGGAACTCCTCTATTTTCAATACTGATAAAGCAATGGTCCTATCCTCCTTTGTATTAATGATTTTATTATCTTTCATCATTTGCATTTTTCATGTCTAACCAAACTGATCTGAATTTTAAGTTTATGTTGTTAACTTGGAAATGATTAACATTTACAAAGGAAAAACAAACAGGCTATTTCCAGGCAAGTTTTATGTTTACAAGCTGTAGAAAGATTGCTTATTTTAACTAGTGAGATTGGCCTGGAGTGGTGAACTTTTAAAACAAGATGGACTATGGCCAATTTGACCTAGAGACACAGAAAATACATTATGAAAGCAAAACGAGCAGGATAGAGTTGTATTGAGGGGCAGTTTTTAATATGGAATTTAAGCACTGGTTATTATTCTATTTCTTTTGTTAGAGTCATAGATTCTGTAGTTGGAAACTTTCAGCCAGTTAATATATCAGGTTTGCTCATATACTTACTGCAGAGTCTGTAATTGCTTGTCATATCATGATGTTTTATTTGTTTCATGCTGCTATTCACCCTTTCCATCCAGGCTTATCAAATTCTGCCCCACTGTTCACACTGTCAGTTTTGTGTCCTTATGCCTGAAAAAATTATCTCTACTTTGTTGCTTTCCTTTGTGACTTGTCTCTTACTTAGGTCCCAAGTTTCTGCCTAACTGGTTGGAGGAATACTTCTGGGCTTGCCACTGCAATTTGTTTAATCAGGTCTAGGTCATGGGAACAGAACAATGATTCTGAGAATGGTTTGCCCTCAGCTGAGGTCTGGCCACCCCAGAGAATAGCATTAACATTATGGGAGCCACAGCATCCTGTCTCAAAGCAGAGGACATGTAGCCCTGAGAAATCATTCTGGGAAAATAATCTGGAAATTAATCTGCAAATGGGAGACACTTTTACACTGGACACTTTTATCCAGTGGATAGGTTGGAACCAAATATCTGCCACGCCTGAGTGACAATTGCAATGGTCATATACCTTAGCTCAACTGTCTTGCCTTAGTTAAGATGAATGTAAGATATTTTTTGCTTCTACGTCATAATCAATCACGTTCATGTATCAGTCAAAGCTTTCTTTTTGGATGTCACCAAAACTTTTTCTTTAAAGTTTTACTAAACTGAGGAGTTCCAGTCGTGGCTCAGCAGAAATGAATTCGACTGATATCCATGAGGAGGAAGGTTTGATCCCTGGCCTCATTCAGTGGGTTAAGGATCCAGTGTTGCCGTGAGCTGTGGTGTAGGTTCCAGGCATAGATTGGATCCCACGTTGCTGCGGCTGTGGTATGGGCTGACAACTGTAGCTCCGATCCAACCCCTAGCCTGGGAACTTCCGCATGCCAGGGATGCGGTCCTAAAAAGACAAAAAAAAAAAAAAAAATTACTAAACTGAGTTTTGGATTACGATCATTAATTTATTTATCAAAACAGTATTTTTCTGGTAGAGAAGTTGATACAACCTTAAAAAAAAAAGTCATACATTACAATAAAGGGAACATTTTAACATTCCCCAAAGATGAGTCTGGGTATTGAAAATGAAGACAAAACATTGGAATAATGCTGTAGTAACATAATCGCTCTATCTTCATGTTTGCTCACATACACAATTGACTTAGTAGTTGCATAAATGTCTTTTGCTTCCCATGCTTCAACATACCACAGGGGTTATTTAAAATTACATCTAAGAACCACTTTTGTCCCATTTGAAGCAGAAAAAGATGTCCCATAGATGGTAATTAAAGTTTCTTTTTTTTTTTCTCTCACAAACTTCTTAAAGTATGACCTGCAAATCCCAGAAGGACTCGAGGGACAATACAGGTTAATGACTAAAAATAGACACTGTGAAGCATGCTAATATAACAAAACTGTTGAGGTATGATTCTTTGGATATTACTATTCTTAATTTTTTTTTTTTGTCTTTCTGCCTTTTCTAGGGCCGCTTCTGCGGCATATGGAGGTTCCCAGGATAGGGGTTGAATAGGAGCTGTAGCTCCTGGCCTACCCCAGAGCCACAGCAACATGGGATCTGAGCCGTGTCTGCAACACCACAGCTCACGGCAACACCGGATCCATAACCCACTGAGCAAGGCCAGGAATCGAACCTGCAACCTCATGGTTCCTAGTCGGATTCGTTAACCACTGTGCCACGAATGGGAACTCCTACCATTTTAAATATGCTGGCTTATATTCAGCTCAAAATACTATTAAGATAAACCCTGCCATATGCACAGGATTTCTAATGACTGACTTATGCTGCAAATCCAGCTAAAACACAGTATTTGGAAAATCTAGTCTTTATTGGGCAATATAGTCAAGGGTGGGGGCTGATGTGGCAAGAAGTGAAGTTCTCATAACATTCTCATGAAAGTTCAGTGGCCAGAGGAAAAAAAAATAAGTCTTTTGTGTCCTTATCATGTTTGTGCAACATTAAAAAAAATTACTGCTCTATAAATTGTGCAATAGAAAGTAGTCATACTTGGCGCTTTATAAGATTGCAATACACGGGACATAGATGTCATTTAATTATGTATGGATCTACCTGTTCATACGTGTCTTTGCTGTCCCTGAGTATTCATCAGAAGTTCAGGGATAATTACAATTAAGACTTTAAATACATAGTAATGTACATATGTAGCATTTGTGTAATTACTTCTTTTTGGTAAAAATAGAACAATAAGGTTTGTTTTAAAGACATGAGGACAAAATAAAGCATTTCCCAAGATTATGCTTCCAAGTGCTAATTTTTAGCTGACAAAAAGATACTACTTTGCTAGTAAATTTCAATTATTTTCCCCACTAATGCTGAAATTTAAAGTATATTAGGAGATCAAATTTCCCATTCTTCCTTCAGCTCTTCCTGAGGCATTTTAAGTTCCTACTATTGGGCTATTTATAGTACCTCAAGAAAGTATGAAAATTGAATACTACCCCTGCATTGCAGAAACAACTAGAATTCAAGATGAGGGTAGAGAAATTGCTAGGAGCCTTACTTCTCTCTTTCTAACTAAACCTACCACACCCATCACAAGAGGACAAAAGTTCAATGGGTGAATAAGCACAAGCTTCCCTTAAAGCAGTGGCTCACAGATTTATTTCCAAGTGACACTTTTGCCAACAAAATGCCACATATTCCATTCCCTTCTTCCTCATAAAAAGTGCTTTTCTGAAGTTTACCTCTTAAGTGGTTCATAAGCCAGTCCCTTCCTAACTTAATGCCTCCTAAAGCTAACAACACATTAGGACTCCAAGAATGGAAATATGTAGGTTCTTAGGAATTGTTCAGTAAGTTTCACTGTGATAGGATATTGAATGTAAGAAAAGGGAGAAATACAAGTCTCTAGAGCTCTTCTGCATACAAAAGAGAAAAATCATATAGAAATAGCTATGCTTAAGAACAAAGAAGTTCATGAGGGAGTTCCCATTGTGGTGTAGAGGAACCAAATCCAACTAGTATTCATGAGAATGCTGCAGGTGTGATCCCTGGCCTTGCACAGTGGGTCAGAATCTTTGGATCCTACATTGCTGTGCCTGTTGTGTAGGCCAGCAGCTGTACCTCTGATTCTACCCCTAGCCTGGGAATTTCCATATGCCTTGGGAATGGTCCTAAAAAGCCAAAAAAAAAAAAAAAGAAAGATACTATTGTGGTGGTAATCTACTATTAGGTGAAGATCCTAATAGTTTTAAATTGCTGAGGCTGGAAGAGGGAGTAAATGTTTTAAACCACCAAGCATTCTTACCCTCAAGTCTTTCACAAATGAAGAAAGGTGGATTTGTTTTAGAGTATCATTCTCCTTTTTTCAGAAGGACTCATATTTCATGAGTTAGGTATTTGTAAATTAAATAAATAATGTTTCTTTTAGTTGAGTGCTTGTAAATGAAGTACCCAACATTACCTTTGGGGAAGCTCATTGATAAAGACATCCAAAAATAGATCCCTTAGTCTGCTGATTCCTTTGGGGTGGGAGTGGAGGGACAGACTGCGGAGGTTGCTAGCAGGGGGAGGTGGGAGGGCAACACGTGTCTCAGAAGGGATTTTGATTGTGTGACCTGGCTCTCCTTCCTCTAGCTGAGTCTGAGACAGGGATGTGGGACTTGGGAAAGAAATGAAATCAGAAAGGGAACTTTGGCCAGAGGAGATGAAGTGGATTCTGCAAACACATAGGTAAACTGGGCCCCAGAGAGGAGCCCAGTGGGAGCTTCCCTTGAAAAGGCATGTCAATAAACTCTAGGTTCCAGAATGAACATCTCATCTCATGCAAGTTCAGATTTTTTTCTTTTCCTTTTTTCTTTTTCTGTCTTTTTGCCATTTCTTGGGCTGCTCCCATGGCAATACAGAGGTTCCCAGGCTAGGGGTGGAATCGGAGCTGTAGCCACCGGTCTATGCCAGAGCCACAGCAACTTGTGATCTGGGCCGCATCTTTGACCTACACCACAGCTCATGGCAACGCCGGATCCTTAAACCACTGAGCAAGGCCAGGGATCCAACCCGCAACCTCATGGTTCCTAGTCGGATTCATTAACCACTGAGCCATGATGGGAACTCCAGATTTTTTTCTTTGTTGTCATCTCTGAGAGCTTCTTTAAGACTTAGTAAAATATCCTAAAATGTGTTAACTGTGTTTCCTAAATTCAATCAATTTCTACGCTTTGGGAGGAAGCTGTGTCTACACTTTAGGGAAGTTAAGGAGCCTGGAGAGCCTCAGCCAGGGGGGAACATTGGAGAAATCTGAAGCAGCAGCCCAGAGGGAGTTGACACAAAAGACTCAGGATGGATTTGTGCAACTGTGAGAACTTCCTGCACATCTTCATAAAGTCTGGGGGAGGTACTGGACTCACTGCATTCCCCTGAAGGGAGGCTCTGATCCTTCTTATTTAGATGTTAAAGAGAAGAGTGACGTTGGAAGGCTGTAGAAGCTGTGTTAAATAATCCATGCCATAGGAATACAAGAAATGAAATCCTGTGTTGCACTGACAAGCTAGTACCTGGAAGTAAAGTAACAAGATCACACCAGCCAGTTTCAGAATAACCGGGAAGGTAAAGAGAGGAAGGTTTAAATAAAAAAGTCTATTACTTCTCCACTAAATATGACACTTTCATTATTGTTTAAGGACATATACAGAAAAAAATACATAGGCATGAAAGAAGAGTTTTAAATACACGTTAACAAAAATTATAAAAGGCTTACTGCTCACTCATCATGGTGAGAAATGCAAAAAAGTTAGAAAACACATTCCTGCCTTTGAGAAGTTTACTGTTATGATGTCTAATTTGCATACAAATAGAAAGACATATCTGAGAGACCAAATAAAACATGTGCAAAAATCCATACCTTTCTTCAAAGATAAGCATGTGAAAGTAATAAGAATTCAGTAGAAACTGTACTTGGAATTTTGAATTCTGGTCTTTTCCTGGGCAAGTAATGCGAAGTGTGATACTCTCTCAGGATGCCGGGCAGTGGCAGCCACTGGAGCTCCCAGTTAGCCATGCAATCAGGAGGGTGAACGACCATACACTTACAACCATTCTGCACCCAGACAACTATTCTGTTTCTTCACCTCCCCTATAGTAGTCAATAAATTAAATGAGCTTTTCAACACTTAATCATAAAACAGCTTTTGTGTTAGATGATTTTGCCCAACTGTAGGCTAATGTGAGCATTCTGAGCACATTTAAGGTAAGCTATGATACTTAAGGTAGGTCAAATATATTAAGTGCATTTTTGACTTACAATATTTTCGACTTATGATGGGTTTATAGGGACAAAATGCATATATACTTGGAATATGTCAGGTTAGAGTTCAAGGCACTGTACAAATATTCAACTTTCCATTGTCTGAATTTTCTTGAAGATAACACTAAATATTTTTGGTTTTATATATGAATCATATAAAACAAGTATTAAGGAAAAATCATTCAGAGTTCTTGTTGTGGCTCAGTGGGTTAAAGACCTGACATTGTCTCTGTGAGGATGCGGGTTCAATCCCTGGCCTCACTCAGCTGGTTAAAGATCCAGAGTTGCTACAGGCTGTGGCATAGGTCGCAGATGCAGGGTGAATCTGGTGTTGCCATGGCTGTGGTGTAGGCCAGCAGCTGCAGTTCCAATTCAACCCCTGGCCCGGGGAACTTCCATATGCCACAGGTGCAGCTGTAAAAAGAAAAAAAAAAAAAAAGCTGAGAAACAAAGCCAGAACTCCTGACTCTTCATTCTTACTGGGCCAATAAGATATACTTCCATTATTCTTATCTGAAAAGTTCAAAATATCTGAAATATTCATTCTAAGATCTTAATTGGGAGAAACCTTCCAGAAAGAATCTACCTTTAGCATTATGCATTTACCATGGCTAGGGTTAAAAATCTGTTTTTGCATGCCACCATTTTTTTTCTTTTTGAGATTGGTATGTAAGACATTGCAAGGTCACCTGGTCTCAGTTGAAGGGTCTTTCTCATACACTATATTCAACACCACTTAATTTCCATTTTTTTTCTTTGAGCCCATTAGGATGAAGACACTTGTCTGCCAAGAAGTTTTTCACTCATATGTAATTACCATGTCTAGAGTCAACTTGAGATCATGCAGCAGGGGATGACTCAGAACCACGCACAAGCCACATGAGGTTAAGGTTGGACACTGCGTAGTTCCCTCTCTCTTTAGTCCCAATGCTGGATGGATCTTTGGAGCAGCAGATTTCTAAAACTGGCAGCAAATCACTAACATTAGAGTCATCTTAATGCTCAGCCCACAGAGAGTACTCACCTGTCAAATTTAGTATCAGGCCGGGCTGAGAAACAAGGTAAAAACACCAAAACCTGTCACATTCTTTAATGTCTCAAAGGCCTGTACAGTGAGGCTCTTTCTCCTTAGTTAGATGTTCTCCTGGCCTACATAAGGAAAGTTATGTCTATGTAGTAAATTGTAGCAGTCCTCATCCTATGATTGCATTTACCCTGGCTAAAAACCACCTGTCTGGCACATTTGTTTATAAGACTTGGTAGGTCCTCTATACCCTTACAAGGCTCATTGGTCCCTGCCTTTTGCTCTGTAGTCCAAGTAGTCCAAGAGGTGTTTGCTGGAAGCTGCACTTAAACGGAAACCTCCCCTGCATCCCCCATGACCTCCATCCTCCACCCCACTCCCAGCTTACCGGCAGTACTTGTCTCTTATAAAAATAGTTGGTTATCTCCGGAAAAAGCTGTCATGAATTGTAGTTACCATTCTGCACGACCCAAAACTTGAAGGCTTACTCTCAAGCTATAGCAGATAAAGCCATCTGTCCATCTATTAAACCAGCTTGGCTAATATAAACCTCTACGAACCACTGAGGTCGAAATGTCCTGCCCATACACTAAAGTCTAAAGCCCTTTGCTGCCTGTATTGACTGCATCAAAAGGCATTCCTGTAAATATATTTTTCTATCCCTTGATTCTACTTTTGCTATATTTCTCAATGTTAGTAACCAATCTATCCAATTCGAGGGTGTGTGTGAAGGTCCACTTAATATTGCCTTTCTTCCCCTTCTGGATTCTGAACAAAATGAGAAATAAAGTAAAAGAATAAGACAGATGGTATGTCCAAACAGCACCATTATTACCAAGAAAGCTTTTATTCAAGAACCAAATGGACTTCATACTGATGCTGGGCCCCTACATGAAGTGTTTTAATTTGCCACATTTAATGGAGGTGAAGAGAAGGCAGTAGTACTAGCTCTTCTCAGAAATATCAAATTAGCCCTCTCATGCTGCACTATCTTATAATTCAGAAAAACCTCATTTTGTCCAGTAATCTGGAATTCAACAGGAATACAACAGTGTTCCTTGTCTACAAAAAGAAATAAACCAAGGAAATGTGTCCTTTACCTTTCTCATGAAGTTTAGGGTGTAACAGCCACCTCCTGTTAATTACAGAAGATTTATTTCATTTTTCCAGAAACACAGGTTAGGTCTGTTCTAAGTCAGCAGCCAATCAGCTTAGCTTCTCCTGGTAAACAAGGACCTGTTCTGCTCTAGACTTGCTTACATTTCCAGAGGCTGTTGAGCAGCTTTTCAGCCTGGAAGATCTAGTTTTTATTATTGCTCTTTTTGTAGTAGTAGTAGTAGTAGTAGTAGTAGTAGTAGTAGTAGTAGGTGGTGGTGGTGGTGGTGGTGGTGGTGGTGGGATGTGTATGTGTGTGTGCGTGTGTGTTCCGGTAAGGTGAATAGAAAAGTATTTTATGGGAAACATTCTTTAAAAAAATAGTGAGAACAGGGCATATGGAATGTGCCTTTGGCTAGCAAACATGTGAGGTAAAACTAAATGCACTGGCTGAAGGTTTACTGGGGAGACATGGAAAGAATAAGAATACTGAAAGAAAATAATACTCTGGAATAGAACAACAGAAATAGACAAACAAATGTTTAACACCAAAAATTTGAAATTTGCTAAGAAAATGTGACCTAATCTTTTCTAAACAGAGAGAAAAGGAACTAAGAAAGAGTAGAAATTTAGAAGTATGGTATCATAATTTAAGAAAAAAGTCTGTAAACAATAGGGCAATAAAAGCAGTGTTCATCCTACGTGAGTGCTGAATTAGATTTTTTTCATGATAAATGGCCTAAGGGATCTTGTACAACTGTGAGATTTAAAAAGACAGCTTTTTTTTTTTTTTTGACTTGCAAAAAAAAATGATAAAGCATTTAAAGCTTATTGTTTTTCTAAATTTTTTTTGGTCTGTTGTCTTTTTAGGGCTGCACCAGTGGCATATGGAGGTTCCCAGGCTAGGGGCCCAACTGGAGCTGAAGCTGCAGGACCATATCACAGCTCACTGCAATGCTGGATCCCCTACCCACTGAGTAAGGCCAGGGATAGAATCCACACCCTCAGAGATACTAGTCGGGTTCTTTAACCACTGAGCCATGATGGAAACTCCTATTATTATTATTTTTTATTTTCAGTGAATGAAGACTTTTCTATTCAGACGGAAGCCTTTATATCTTAAGTGAAATCACATTCATTTGTAATAAATAATTATGCTTAATAATAGAAAGACATATGGACTGAATGCATATGGTCTTCTAAAAAGCTATTCTTTAAAGCTGATTTTTAGAATTAAAATAAGATGATAAAGGAAAAATGAAGAAGAAATAAATTTTCCAAGTTGAAACTCATAGAAAATTTTCATCTCCACTGAGAACACTTTTACAAAAAACTACTTTTAGAAAACTATTGGCAATTTGAAATAACTACTGGCAGTTTGAATTTGTGGAAATTCATTTATCATGCATTTAAAATTTTTGACTTTTCTAAACTCATGTTCACTACAAAGTCTGAATTATCTGTGAGAAATAAATAATATGTAACTCAAATTCATAGAAAATCAAAATTAACAATTTTAGTCTTCTTCCTTATGGTATCTTTTAAAAAATGAATAAATAGGAAAAGCTCGATTATAACACCTTATTTCTCATTCTATAGGATTGCAATAAAATTTAAAGAGATAATACAGCATTGATCTGAATTTTTTTTCAAGGTGATGATCTTCTACTAAAAAATGTGATTAAATAAATTGGTGAAACTCTAGATTGAATAAAATCAATAGATCTTTAAAATATTATAGAGATTTTTTTTATGCTAATAAATATTAAATGAATCTCCAAGAGGTAAACCCATTCCTCAACAGGTTTTACCTGATTTAGTCTCAAGGCTAGCATCAGGCATGCATGATGTTATATTATTTTTATTTAGAAATCTGGGAACAAGAAGAAAGGGACCCAGACAACATGCAAGCTAAATAATCAATGTCAAGGGTGGTAGTCCTTGGTGCCACTTATGAAAATCCAGTTCTTTTCTCCTTCCTGACAAATCAAATACTAAACATTCTAGTTAATGAGTTTTGTTTTGTTTCGTCTTTAGGGTCACACTGCCGCATATGGAAGTTCCCAGGCTAGAGGTCAAATTGGAGCTACAGCTGCCAGCCTACACCATAGCCACAGCAACACATGATCTGAGCCATGTCTGCAACCTACACCACAGCTCAAGGCAACACCGTGACACCGGATCTCCAACCCACTGGGTGAGGCCAGGTATCGAACATCCATCCTCATGGATAATAGTCGGATTCGTTTTCACTGAGCCATGACAGGAACTCCCTAGTTCACGAGTTTTGTGGTAGTTATGTCAGTCACTTCCAGGCTGGAACATTTACATCCCAGAGCAGACTCCTTAGAGTTCTCTTTCCCTTGACTACATGCAACTATATGCCAATAAAACGGTCAACCAGAGGAAATGGACAAATTCTTAGAAAAGTACAATCTTCTAAAATTAAACCAAGATGAAATGGAAAAGATGAACAGGTCAGTCACAAGTACTGAAATTGAAACTGTGATTAAAAACTTCCAACAAATAGGAGTTCTCGTCGTGGCACAGTGGAAACGAATCCAACTAGGAACCATGAGGTTATGGGTTGAATCTCTGGCCTCGCTCAGTGGGTTAAGGATCTGGCTTTGCCATGAGCTGTGGTGTAGGTTGCAGATGCTGCTTGGATCCCACATTGCTGTGACTGTGGTGTAGGCAGGCAGCTATAGCTCTGATTGGATCCCTAGCCTGGGAACCTCCATATGCTGCGGCTGTGGCTCTAAAAAGCAAAACAAACAAACAAACAAAAAAACCCCCAACCCCCCCCCCAAAAAAAAACCCAAAAAAACAAACAACAAACAAACAAACAAAACTTCCAACAAGCAAAAGTCCGGGACCAGATGGCTTCACAGGTGAATTCTATCAAACATTTAGAGACGAGCTAACACCTACCCTTCTGAAACTATTCCAAAAAATTGCAGAGGAAGGAACAATCTCAAACTCATTCTACGAGGCCACCATCACCCTGAGACCAAAACCAGACAAAGACACCACAAAAAAAGAAAATTACAGGCCAATTTCACTGATGAACATCGATGCAAAAATCTTCAACAAAATCTAGCAAACCACATTCAACAATACATTAAAAGGATTGTACATCATGATCAAGTGGGATTTATCCCAGGGATGCAAGGGTTCTTCAATATCCGAAAGTCAATCAGTGTGATACACCACATTAACAAACTGAAGAATAAAAACCACATGATCCTCTCAACAGATGCAGAAAAAGCCTCTGACAAAATCCAACACCCATTTCTGATAAAAACCCTTCAGAAAGTGGGCATAGAGGGAACCTACCTCTACATAATAAAGGCCATATATGTCAAAACCACAGTGAACATCATTCTCAATGGTGAAAAGCTGAAAGAATTCCCGCTGAGATCAAGACAAGGATGTCGGCTCTCGCCACTACTCTCCAACATAGTTTTGGAAGTCCTAGCCATGGCAATCAGAGAAGTAAAAGAAATAAAAGGAATCCAAACTGGAAAGGAAGAAGTAAAACTGTCACTATTTGCTGATGACATGATACTATACCTAGAGAATCCTAAAGACTCTACCAGAAAACTCATCCATGAATTTTGCAAAGTTGCAGAATACAAAATTAATACATAGCAATAGACTGCATTTCTATATGCCAACAACAAAAAAGACCAGAAAGAGATATTAGGGAAACAATCCCATTTATCATTGCATCAAAAAGAATAAAATACTTAGGAATAAACCTACCTAAAGAGACAGAAGACCTTTACTCTGAAAACTATAAGATGCTGACGAAAGAAATCAAAGACGACACAAACAGGTAGAAAGACATACATACCATGCTCTTGGATTGGAAGAGTCAATATTATCAAAATGAATATACTACCCAAGGCAATCTACAGATTCAATGCAATTCTTATCAAAGTACCAAGGACATTTTTCAGAGAACTAGAATAAAATACCTTAAAGTTTGTTTGGAAGCACAAAAGACCCAGAATAGCCAAAACCATCCTGAGAAAGAAAAATGGAGCCAGAGGTATCAGGCACCCTGCCTTCAGACTCTCCCAGCTGACTCTTAATGGACATACAACAAATGCAAGAAATTCAGTCTTGCTGAGATTTGGGGTTGTTTGTTACTGTAGCATAACCTAACTTATACTGACAGGCCAAGTGATCAAGAGTAACTTGTATTTTTAAAACCAGAAAATATTATTTTCACTGTTTAGTAGAAAGAAAACTAGGTCAGAGCTTAGTGAATGGCTAGACAGGTCAAAGCAGAGATGGCAGGGATGCAGAGAATTTCTAGATCCACCAAGTTGGCACAGATGACTAGGGGAGGTGCCAGCTATAGAGTGAACCACCCAGAAAGTCCTGAAACTGTCTTAGTCAGGGAGACTTGAGGCTGCCAAGGTCACAATGTGACCTGATGTTTGGGGGAAGGCCCCAAACCTGGGATTGGTCATAAAGAACAAAAGGAGAGCTTGTTTACTAGAACAATGCTTGACCATTGTCCAAGATGATTAGATGATTAATCTGCTATTATTAAATACCTTCTGACAAGGAATAGCTTTAATTTCAGAGCTTGAAGTGGGGATGAATCTCCAGATGAAAAATAAATGACTCAAAATTAGAAGAATGGCAGAAAGAAGCCAGGTGAGTTATTACAAATTAAAGATTTTGTGGATGGCTTTAGGAAATGAAAGAAAAGGATTTTTGAAGCAGATATTAGGAAGATGAGTTTCTATTGATTTTCTACCTAACTCTCTAAGACAGAATATTTGGTTATGAGATGGTCATGGTTGTTTCTTAAACTTTAGGGTATCTGGTAGAATATTCTAACTAGAGGGCCCTCCATGGACTTCTAATTGCACTTGCAGTACTTTTTATGAACTTGGGAAGACTTGACAAACTGAGGCCATATATTGCATGTGTATTAGTTTATTAGGGCTGCCATAACAGAGTACTACAAACTAGGTGGCTTAAAAAAAACAGAAACTTGTTATCTTAGTTTTGGAGGGTAGAAATTTGAGATCAAGGTGTTAGCAGGGTTGATTCTTTCTGAGATCTGTGAGGAAGAACCTGTCCCATGCCTCTCCCTTACCTTCTGGTGGTTTTATGGAAATCTTTGACATTCCCTGCCTTATAGAGAAACATCATGGTATTCTCTTTGCCTGTGTGTGCATTCTCCAAATTTTCTTTTCTTTTCTTTTCTTTTAAATAAGAACACCAGTCACATTGGATTAGAAGCCCACCCTACTCCAGTATGACCTCATTTTAACCTGACTGATAACATCTGCAATGACCCTATTTCCAAGTTAGGTCACATATTGAGGTAAGGGGGTTAGGATTTCAACATATGAATTGTGGGAGGACATAATTCAACTTTTAACAGCACATACCTAAGAAGAAGATTGTTTCTCCCATCAAACATACCCTGTTTTCTCCCCTTTGTATAACCTCTTACAGAAGCATTTATGTGTCTCCCCGCCACCCCCCGCCAGACACTGAGCTTCTTGAGTTCAGAGACTACACTACTTTAATCTGTTCATCTCCTGGCATAGGACTTGTCACAAACAGAGTAGTTCGATCTTCCTTGAACTTATGACTGCTATAGCATTCTAATTTTACTCCCTGCTTCCTCCACTTATAGTTTAGCCATTCTGATTCACTTTGCACAAAGCTGCTGCCCTTTACCAAATGGCTTACCTGGCCAATCTCCATTCAACCCTCAATTCTCAGTTCAAACACGATCATCTCCAGTGCCTCTATGACATTCCTGGACAAAGTTAGGTAGCTAATTTCTCTTTATTCCTATATAACATTGTGCATACCCATGGCAAGCATTTGGCACCCAACAAACGTTTTAATGTGTATTTGAATTAACTAAATTAATGATTTATAAAGCAAGTTCTGTAAAGTAATTTCTATTCCAAAAATTTTAGGGAATATTTTCCTATTTTTGTTTGCACTGCTGAAATAAGTGGGTCATACTTTAGAAATATTCTTATATGTACCTCACTTTAGAAAACCACTTTTTAAATTGAGATATAATTGGCATAACCTATATCACTTCTCTTTTTTTCTTTTTAATTTTATGTTCACACCCACAGCATATGGAAGTTCCCAGGCCAGGACTGACTCATCCAAGTCACAGCCACAACCTATGCTATAGCTGTGGCAAGGCCAGATTCTTTTAACCCACTGCATCAGGAGAAGGATCAAACCTGTGCCTCTTCAGGCACCCAAGCCACTGCAGTTGGATTTTTAACCTACTGTGCCATGGTGGGAACTCCTAAACTACATCACTTTTAAATCTGAAGAACTATCTATAAACATCAAAGAATGTAATTCAAAAACAACACAGTATTAATATATGATTTATAATTTTTATTAAAGCAAAAAAAAAAACCCTCTATAGGGCCCTCAAAATTTTTTTTGAATAAAGATTTGTGTTCATATAATAGCTAAAAGAATGGTGTACCATTGTTAAGGTAAGTACCCAGAAATACCATGAGCACCACTTGAAAAATCAGAAAACATCTTGAAAGAAAGCCTGAGAGTTCGGTGATAATGAATTTGACTAGTACCCACGAGGTGGCCGGTACAATCCTTGGCCTCATTCAGTGGGTTAAGGATCCGGCATTGCCATGAGCTGCGGTGTAGGTCGCAGATGCGGCTCGAATCTGGTGTTGCTGTGGCTGTGGTGTAGGACAGCAGCTACAGCTCAGCTCCGATTCAACCCCTAGCCTGGAAACTTGCATATGTTGCAGGTGCAGCCCTAAAAAGAAAAGAAAAGAAAGCCTCAACTCCGTAACATTCTGGGCCTCAATGATTAGACATCAACTGATCATCACATGAAAGGAAGGATGTGACAAACAGGTTAACAAAATGGTCTAAGATAGTGGAGCAATGGGGTAATTCAAGGATGTGCTGAAAGCAACTTGAAAGACTCACACATCATCATGAGGGACAAGGAGGAAACTATGTTGCTATCAGAGTTAATCTAGATTGCATGAAAAAATAGATAATCTCATCTATAAAATGCTGACAGCAAAATCCAAAGACTGCCAAGCCTTCCACCCCTGATCTGCCACCCAGTCTCTCATCATCACTTCTCATGCATCCTTCTCCAGAAAGTCCTATCCCTTTGCTGTCCACATCTTCAGTTTTCTTTCACGTTCCTTCAGTCACTTCAGTCTGGTTTCCATCACTGCAAGGAAAGTGAAGATAATTTTCTCTTTTGGAAATGTTTCCTTATTGTTTTACTCTTTGGCTGTTTTATGAATGCCCCTTCTCTTTTTTATTATAAAAAACATGTGACATGAAAGCTACCCTTCTGACATATTTTAAGTGTACAGTACAGGATTGTCAACTGTATGCATATTGTTATACTGGTGATCTCAGGAACTTTTTCATCTTTCATGATTAAAACTATATCCATTGAATCCCCCCTCTCCTAAGCCCTGACAACCACCATTCCACTTTCTGAAGCTATTTTTCTGGGTTACCACTGACCTCTTAAGTACAAAAGCCTACCATTCTTTTCTGTCTTTATCTTACTGGATCTTCTTCTGCATTTCACACTAATGAAGAAGACTTCCTTCTTGAAAGTTTTAGTCCTTCAAAGTTCCTTGTATTCCTTTACCATTCTCTATTTCCATAATCCTGTCTTTCTACCCACCCTGTAAATGTTGGTATCACAAAACCTGGGGTCTCACTCTCATTCTCCCACCCCCTCCCTAAGTGGTTATATCAGAACTGATTTCTGCAGAGTTCCCATCGTGGCTCAGTGGTTAACGAATCCAACTAGGAACCATGAGGTTGCAGGTTCGATCCCTGGCCTTGCTCGGTGGGTTGAGGATCTGGCATTGCCGTGAGCTGTGAGCTATGGTGTAGGTCGCAGACACGGCTCAGATTGCTGTGGCTCTAGTGTAGGCTGGTGGCTACAGGTCTGATTGGACCCCTAGCCTGGGAACCTCCATATGCCATGAGAATGGCCCAAGAAATGGCAAAAAGACAAAAACAACAACAACAAAAAAAACAAACAAAACTGATTTCTGCTATTTTATCTGCTCCAAGCCTTGGAGATGTGTATCCTGGAAGCCATTTTTTTTTTTTTTTTTGGGGGGGGCCACACCTACGGCATGAGGAAATTCTGGTGCCAGGGATTGAATCTGTGTCTCAGCAGTGACAACACTGGATTCTCAACCTGCTGAGCCACCACAGAACTCCCTGAGGGCCAGCTTTACCTGAAGATCCCATGGGAAACCTCAAACTCAACTTGCTGAAAACAAAACTCTATATTCTTACCTATTATGTTCCTCAGCTGGTAGCACCTAAGTGTCTCACTGTAACCCACACCAAATGTGTGGAAATTGTCTAAAACTAATCCTTTTTTTTCTTGCTCCCTGCACATCTGCTCATTTACCAATTCTACTGATTTTAATTTCCAAACTTTCTTACACATGTCCATACCTCTCTCTGTCTGCCATCACAGACTTAGTTCAGGCCTTTATCCTCTCTGATGTGAATTCGGAAAAGCCTTTTCATCCCTCTCCTTCTTTCTAGTTCTTTTTTTTAAAATTTTTTAAAGATGAGCTTGAAAAATATTGTTATATTTTCTTAAAATGTTTTTTCTTTGACATTCAATACAGCTTCTTTTTCACACTATGTGGTGATTTTAAAGCATAGTGAATACAGATCAGTTACAATTCACAAAACAAATGGGAAATGAAGAGAGGCTAGGTATAATATTGACCACTGGTTAGTTTTTATTGCTCTGTCCTAATATTAAACATTTACTTTAGTTTATATTAAAATTGAGTTTAAATTTAAAAAACCATAAGTTAACTATAATTTTAATCGTAAGTATCTTGATATTAAATTTACTTCTCTGCTTTGTGGATGGGAGAGAAAGACTTATGCAGTTTTCTTGGTAGTAAAAGAAAGGCTTATAAATACTATGACCACTGTTAGTGGTCTTTGCCCTAGTTTTTGTTTTGTTGAACAGTCTTCACAGCAAAAGCCAGTTATTTAACTAAAACACACGTCCAAATACATTGTCTTCTGCTTCATGCCTAGTGGGGACTTATACCCCCACCTGGGGATCCCTGAGGACTGGACAACCAGAGAGTCCAAGGGCGACTCCTGGGCTCAAAGAATGGCTGTTGGCAGTTTCTGTAGTTCAGAAAGCTGTGCAGCTGTACCGTGTGTACTAGCTACACACAGTATACCGTCTCCTATTTTGTGACTTTACTCACACTCTTCCCCTTCACCCAACCTGGCTAACTTCTACCATCCTTCAAAGTTATCTCAGAGTCTGTTCCTTGTGGAAGTCTTCCTGTTACCTCCCCTTAAATACCTTGTCTCTATGACTCCTAAAGAGATGAAGTATTTCTCTTTGCATTTTCCACATTAATAGTTTACACACCAAGACGTGAACTCCTTGTAGATGGTGACTATGTTACAAAGCCCTGTTGCACAGAATCTCATACATACGAGCACAGGGAAGGTTACTGTGAAGAGGGTGCTGGATGGCTGGGAGGCTCTGGGACCTAGACAAGTAATTCTTTTTTTTTTTGTCTTTTTTGTCTTTTTTGCCTTTTCTAGGGCCCCTCCCGCGGCATATGGAGGTTCCCAGGCTAAAGGTCTAATCGGAGCTGTAGCTGCCAGCCTACGCCAGAGCCACAGCAATGCGGGATCCAAGCTGTGTCTGCGACCTACACCACAGCTCACAGCAACGCCAGATCCTTAACCCACTGAGCAAGGCCAGGGGTCGAACCCGCAACCTCATGGTTCCTAGTCTGATTCGTTAACCACTGCGCCACGACGGGAACTCCCAAGTAATTCTTTTTTTTTTTTTTTCACTCCTAGATTTCGCATTACGACTATTACAAAGGGGAAATAAGGTCAAAATGTATACAAAGAGAAGGAAGAATGACATTAAGGACAGCTTGAGGTATATGGCTGTGAAAGCTTGGAGGGCAAATTCACATCTTTGCTTTGAGAGACTGAGAGCTGGAGCAAATTGGTCTTTGAAATATGTATAAGCTTCTGGTGTCTTTAGCATCTGCTGATAGGGCCAGTGCTTTCTTCCCATCCAATTATATCCTGATTTACTGTCTCATGGGAGCATTATGAGTGAATGTCTACATCCTCTCAGGGATGGTCATATTTCTAAGGATACTGCATTAAAAATCTTTGGTAAAAGGTAAAGACCTCAATATTCAGTAAGTGTAGTAGATATTCGTTTATTGATTTATTTCCTAGCTTATTTTGTAAATGATTTGAGACTGACTACAAGAATATATATATAAAAGAATAATAATGTTGTGATGATCATAGGGGTGTATGTGTATTTTTGAATTAGTGTTTTTGAATTTTTTTGGATTCCCAGAAGTCAAATAGGTGTATCATATAGTAGTTATAGTCTTAATTTCTTGAGGAATCTCCATACTGTTTTCTATAGTGGTTGCACCATTTACATCCCCACCAATAGGGTATGAGTGCTCCCTTTTCCTGCATACTTGCCAAGATATGGAAACAATCTAAGTGCCTTTCAATGGGCAAATGGATAAAGAAGATGTGGTATAGGAATACAATGGAATGATACTCATTCATAAAAAGATGAAATCTTGCCATTTACAGCAACATGGATGGAACTTGAGGGTATTAGGCTAAGTGAAATAAGTTAAAGAAAGACAAATGCCTGATGGAGCATGATAAAGTGAGAAAAAGGATGTGTGTGTGTATGTGTGACTTGGTCACCTTGCTGTACAGTAGAAAATTGACAGAACACTGAAAACCAGTTATAATGGAAAAAAATAAAAATCATTAACTAAAAAAATTTTTAAAAAAGAAAGACAAATGCCATATGATTTCACTCATATGTGGAGTCTAAAAAATAAACAATCAAAATAAATGAACAAGCCAAACCAAACAAGAACAAACACATAGATAAAGAGAACAAAGTAGTGGTTACCAGATGGAAAGGGATGTGGGAAGGGAAGCCAAAATGGGTAAAGAGATCAACTGCATGGTGATAAATGGAAACTACATTTTTTGGTGGTGAGCACTCTGTGGTGTATACAGAAGTAGAAATATAATGTTGAACACAAAACCTATATAATGTCACAAACTAAGGTTATTGTAATAAAAAATAAATAGAAATAGAAGGGCTAAGGAAAATAATAAAAGCATAAGGGCCAACATAATTTCTTTACTCATTCATTCAATTATTTATGATTTTATTCATTCATCAAATATTTTGTGGGTACCTACTATTACTAGCCAGAATTTGGTTCAAGTTTGGCTCTGAGTTTCTTGGGAAGCCAAGTCAACAAGGGAGGTACCAATTACATAATTCTTACTATAAGATAGAAAGAAATACATAGTTTCCTGTAGGAGAGTGAAACTTTCTCTGGTATTAAATTCTAAAAACAAACAAACAAACAAACAAAACCATATGAAGTAGACAATTAATCAGAAGACAATGTCTTTGACAACTTATAATAGTGAATTAATACATTCTGATATGTGAGTGGGCTCTTTGAGCAGGTTCTAAGCAGACAGGAGACTGGTACCTATGTAATATACAAATATACTAACTAATACATGTCATGGTAGTTTAGAGGAAAGACAGCAGGCTTGAAATAAGGAGATCTAGGATCTGTCCAAGGCTCACCAGTAATTGAATAAGTTACTTATGCCTCTTTGTGTCAAACCATAAATCGATCATCACTATAATACTACCCCATCCCTTACAGTGTTACTTTGAGAATTTAACACAGGTATACATGCACAGCTTTGTAAACTCTAAATTGCAATACAAATGTTATTTCTTTAGAATCACCAGCTTGCTGATGTTAAGAACTATATCTTTATTTGTGAGCACTAATCTCCCATCTCCTCACCACAGCAGCAGGACAGCAACATGTGCTTATCAGCAAAGTAGAAAAAACGGAGTTCCTGCTGTGGCACAACAGGATTGGTGGCCTCGTGGGAGCACTGGGATATATATAGGTCTGTCCCCGGGTTGGAACAGTGGGTTAAGGATCTGGTGTGGCTGCAGCTGCAGCTTGGGTTGCAACTTTGCCTTGGATCTGATCCCTGGCCTGGGAACTCCATATGCCTTGGGATAGCCAAAAAAATTAAAAAAAAAATTAAAAATAAATAAATAAAGTAGAAAAAAAGATGGGGGAGGCAGAACAAAACCCTGTTGTAATGCCCTTGGAAATTATTTAACTATTCAAATTTTGTTAAATTATTAAAATATCAGGTTTCTGAGTATCAAAATAACTTATCTAAAAAGTAAAAAAGAATTGCAACTTGCTTTACAATGAGTTTGGAAGATCTCTCCAGTGGGGTTAGAGAGCAGTGCCATCCGACAAGGGATTTCATCCAGCCTGAGGTTTGCTTTCCTCTCCTGCAAAAATGGAAATAAGAAAATGCAATGTGCAGTTTAAGTAGTAAGCTGACATACAGGGTTTTTAAATAGTGGGGTTTTTTTCCTGCATAGAAATTAAAAATTGTGTATTGTAGAAAGTTTAGACTATATACAAAATAAAAAAAATTAAAATCTCTCAGAATTAGGATATTAGAGGTAATTATTTCTAACATTTTGATGATTATCTTCCAGTGGGTTTTTTTTTGTCAGTGTTAAGAATGAATACATGCATGAATTTGGCATCATAAGATTTAAAATTTTGTAACTGAGTCTCAGAATGACTAAAGATTTTTTTTATAAAATGATGTTTAATGGCTCCCAAACAATTCCACTAAACCAATAATAATATTAGTTGCTAAGATCTACTGAGGACTTGCTGGATACTAGAGCTAGATATACTTTATTTTAATTTAATTTTTATTTTTTTGTCTTTTTTTTGCCATTTTTTGGGCCGCTCCCGCGGCATATGGAGGTTCCCAGGCTAGGGGTCTAATCAGAGCTGTAGCTGCCAGCCTACGCCAGAGCCACAGCAACACGGGATGCAAGCCGTGTCTGCGACCTATATCACAGCTCATGGCAACACCGGATCCTTAACCCACTGAGCAAGGGCAGGGATCGAACCCGCAACCTCATGGTTCCTAGTCAGATTCATTAACCACTGTGCCACTAAGGGAACTCCCCAGATATATTTTATTTATTTATTTTTTATAATTTTTTTTATTTTCCCACTGTACATCAAGGGGGTCAGGTTATCCTTACATGTATACATTACATTTACATTTTTTCCCCACCCTTTGTTCTGTTGCAAGCAGATATACTTTAAATACTTATTTATTCCTCACAAAAACACTGCAAGATTATTTTAACATGAAGAAGCTGAGCCTTAGAAAATTCAAATAACTTTCTTACTGTCCACAGTTTGTGACTTGAACCCAGATTTGTATCACTCCAAATACTAAGATCTTAGTCACTATTGACTACTGGCTCCTATGTGGACCTAACACCAAGTAACCAACTGGTTTGAGCAAGTAACCAATTATGTATTATTTTGTATTTGTATATTTATTTAACCAATTTTGTACTGGACATTTAGGTGGTTGCTAACTTGATGATATGAAAAAAATACTGTGATTAGCATATTTATAGGGAAATCTATATACATAGGGAGAGTGTTGCTTTAAGTAAAATTGCTAGAAGTAAAATTGCTCAAAGGAACAGCACAATTTTAAAATGACTTTTTTATACTTATTGTCAAATTACCCTGTAGAAGTACTGAAACAATTTAAAGTACCTAGTTTCCTAAAATCTCTTCAGCACTAGGTATTGTCTTTTCTTCAGTTTTTGGCATAAAATGTGCCCAGGAAAGTAATAACTCTATAGTTTTGAGGCAGTAGAAGATAGTCCTTTTTGAAAATCTGGCAAGCTAGATCCCTGTCCTAGTCAGAGAGCTTTGTGTCTGAGCAATTAAATCAATAGATAGGTAATTTGGTGAGGACTGGAGCCCAAAATAAGAACAGACTTTGACAATTTATATTAGCTAGAGGTCTTCACCTTGATTTATTTAAGAACTTAAATGGAAACAAAAAAGAGGACTTACTTTGTCATAGCCTAAGGGGAATATTAGCTGCATCTTCTTTGTGATATATTACATAACATATATCTACACGAACTTGATAGGAAAGGAGTAATTTTTCAATGTCATTTTTAGTTCTTGGAGATGTGGATCACAGTATTTTTTGTGTGATCTTAAAACTTCTTTTTCCAAAGTTCTTTAGATATTCAAGGCCAAAGCGCACAGAAGAACCAATGTTGGACAAAAATCAGAGCTAAAGGACAGTGAAGTACAGGAAGATGCTGGACTGGGCATCCCATGACAGATTTTTGCCCCAGTTCCTTAATCAGTGGGCAAGATTCATAGCTTTTCCAGGCTGTGTTGTCCACTTATAAAATGATTTTCAACTGAGTCAGTGGTTTTTATACTGCCACAGGCATTCTAAGAATATTTGATTCGAATTGCACTTGTAAAAGGTATTTTTTGACTATTAAAAATTTGGTACAAACTAAGGATGCTAAATTCCAAACTTTAACATATTTGAGACCACCCACACACTGTCATATCCATTTTTCTTTTTGTGTGTTATCCCTGGAAGAAAGCTTCCTGTGCTTATTATAATTGACTGCCTTTAAAAATACATCATTGAAAAAAAAAAAAATACATCATTGACCAAGAAGAGTATAGTTTTTCTAGGAAATTCTGCAAATTCAGACCAGGCCCCTTTAAAGGCAACTATAGATGTGAATACAGAGACTGCCATATAAGAAATGACAAGTCAGAAACAAACACATCTGCCTGGCCTCCTTCCCCTCATTACATAACCATTAGTGGAACAGTCCAGAGTGACTACTTTCTGTATCTCTAAATGAGAATGCAACTGGTAGTATGTTTAAATGCTTATTTAAAATGCTTGTAATCTGATCTTTGTGGTGTTTTGGATGCTTTGGTATTTGTTTGATTGTTTTGGGTGCTTTGGTATTTGTTTGATTGTTTGTTTTTGTTTATTTTAGATGAGGTGGAATAATTCTACTGCAAGTAGAAATGGATTGATGGTTAAAAGCAGGACATGTAAAAAGCAAATGCAAAGTGGGAAATGATAATAACAACCAGGCTCACGTTTTAGGACAGACATGCAATATTGGTTAGGCTCAGAATAAAATGAATCACTATAAAGTACTGAATGCATTTTCCAATTTTATCGACTATACTAACAGCAATACGCATTTAAAATGGAAGCTATATGCAGAAAATTCTCTTCAAAGTAACTGTGATTCAAGTTTGTATTTGTTTGGCAATTCAGGGTCTCAATGCATTATATCTACGGATTAAAGTATCTGTAAAGAAATAAAAACTTAAAAGCACTATTTTTTGTTTTTGTCATTATTTATCATTGGAACTTGTCTTTGTGGTAATAAGAAGGCCCAAATCTTCAATGTGATAAACATAGTGAACTTTCGCAAGATACTTTTATGTCCTATCAAATTACACCACCATTGTGAAATGAAGTTTTGTGAATGTAAACACAGGGATTTCAGGAGTTCCTGTTGTGGCTCAGCAGTAATGAACCCAAATACTATTCATGAGGATGCAGGATCCCTGGCTCCACTCAGGGGGTTAAGGATCCAGAGTTGCTTTTAGCTGTGGTGTAGGTCACAGGCATGGCTTGGATCCTGCATTGCTGTGGCTGTGGTATAGGCTGGTGCTAATGCTCCGATTCGACCCCTAGCCTGCGAACTTCCATATACGGTGTGTGTGGTCCTAAAAAGACAACAACAACAACATCAATAATAATAAGGATTTCAGAGCCTTTCATCAATATTATGCAGCTCTTCCCATCAAAAAGAGGAGTCTATTTTCTGACCCCTTGAATCTGAGCTTGCCTCTTGACTAATGGAATACTGCTAAGGTTATACTATGCAGAGGTAGACCTCTAAAGCCTTGGAACATTTGCCTCTTCCTCTAAGAATGCTCTGGCCGCCATGTAAAGTCTAGCTGCTGAAAGATAAGAAATCACACAGAAAGCATGCTTTAGCTAAGAGCCGGACCCAAGGCCCAAGACAAATGAGTGAGACCACCTTGGACCTCTGGCCCCAGGTGAGTCACCTGATCAATACAAACACAGTAGTGAACCAAGCAAGACTAGCACAATCACAGGCCAGTTAATTCACTGAGTTGCAAAAAAATAGTAAATTGTCTTTTTGAGCCACTGATCTTTGGTTTGTTACAGAGCAACAAATAATTGATACAACTTAGTAACAAATATGGGAGCAGATCTGTAACATTATCTGATAACATATTCTAGAGAGGATTTCAGAATGTATCTATTAAAATTAATATATTGGTAAGGAAGCTGAAATTACACAAATCCTTTACAATTCAACTGATGATACTGCAAATGCTGTGGATTTTTCATTTTTGCTTCATTTATGTTCTGGTATGCATTTAGGAAGAAGTTTTTTTTTTGTTTTTTTGGTTTTCCTTTTGTCTTTTTAGGGCCTCACCTCACAGCATATGGAGGTTCCCAGGTGAGGGGTCAAATCGGAGCTGTAGCTGCCAGTCTATGCCAGAGCCACAGCCATGATGAATCTGAGCCATGTCTGTGACCTACATCACAGCTCACAGCAGCATCAGATCCTTAACCCACTGAGCAAGGCCAGGGATGGAACCTGCATCCTCACGGATCATAGTCATGTTTGTTAGCCATGACGGGAACTCCAGGAAGAAGATTTAATGCTGTTTCAAATGCATGATTCATAGGAACCAGAAAGAAAAGGCAAGAGTTAATATTTTTCAAAGATTATTAATGTAGGAATGTCTTCAATGACTGTGTAAGATCAGTGGGGCCAGGGCGGGGGGGGGGAACGCCAAAGAATTGGTGGCTCATAGAAAATTTGTTGCCAAAATGTACTAAATTACTCATCATATGTTGTATAAGACAAATACTAGCTATTAAGAGGATTTTAGCATCTTTGCGTGAAATGTTAGGTAATCCTACACAAATCTCAATTTTATCAACCCTTAAATTTTCAGCTGCAGGTTTTTCAGGATTATTTGTATTCATATGGGTAGTAAGTCACTGAACATGGACATGCTCATGTTTGTTCAGCAATTCAAGATCCCAGTGAATTACAGCTACAGATTAAAGTGTCAGTAAAGAATAAAATGAAGTTTAGATTTGATTTGCATAATAACATAATGTGGTTATTTTGAGAATTTAAAGAAATATTTTACAAAATTATCCAGTACTTGGGTTTTTTATTTTATTTTTTTTCAATTTTAAATGTTTATTTATTTTTGTGTATTTTAAAATTTCCCCAATACATTATTTTTTTTTTTCTACTGTACAGCATGGTGATCCAGTTACACATACATGTATACATTATTTTTTCTCACATTACCATCCTCCATCATAAGTGACTAGACAGTTCTCTGTGCTACACAGCAGGATCTCATTGCTAATCCATTTCAAAGGCAATACTCTGCATCTATTAACCCCAAACTCCCAATCCATCCTGCTCCCTCCCCCACCCACTTGGGTTTTTTTTTTTTTAAAAACAGCATCATTTAGGAGTTCCCTTTTTGTGGCTCAGTGGTTAACAAACCAGACTAGGATCCATGAGGATGCGGGTTAAATCCCTGGCCTTGCTCAGCGGGTTAAGGATCCAGCATTGCTGTGAGCTGTGGTGTAGGCTGCAGAAATTGCTTGAATCTCGTGTTGCTGTGGCTGCGGTGCAGGCCAGCAGCTGTAGCTCTGATTCAACCCCTAGCCCAGGAACCTCCATATGCTGTGGGTGCGGCCCTAAAATAGCAAAAAAAAAAAAAAAAAGCATCATTTAACAATGTCATAATTTTACAATATGTTTGAAAATTATTTTCCCACCAATGATAGTCTGAAGAATCCATTCATTGATTCCGTCCACATCAAATATTTACTAATTATGAAATGTTTGTAGATATTATTACTTATTAAATATCAAAACCTTGCTTTTCTTTCAAATGCCTTGATTGGTTTCCCTGAATGTGCAGCTGTTTCTAAAAGGCCCACCATCAATTCCTTCAGCTCTTTGTATACATTTGTCATCCTTCCTTTGAGAGGTAGAGTCCATTCCTCCCTCCACTTGACCCTGGGCACGTCTTAGTGACTTGCTTGATCAGTAGAATATATTGGAAAGGATGTTCTGAAATTCTAAAGCTAGGTCACAAGAAGACTTGCAGCTTCTGCCGAGGCCCCTTGGAACTCTCTCTTGGATCCCTGAGCTACCATGAAGGAAATCTGACTCCCCTGCTGGACTGATAACATGGAGATGCCCTGAGTCTGTAGGGAGAGGGAAGGGACCAGCTGAGCCAACTGACCAGCTGTGCCCACCAAAGAATCAGATGTGGGAGGGAAATAATTTTGATCACTCCAGACGAGGTCATTTGTAGGCTAAGTACCATGGAAGCATGACCTCAGTTAAAGTCACATGGAGCAAAGCAATAAATTGCTCCATGTGACTTTAGGAATTGCTATGATTTTCTAAGCTACTGCATTTAAGGATGGTTTGTTACATTGCAATAGATAATTAGAACACTGAAGAATAATCTGAGATTAAAAGATAAGTTATTAGGAAGTCATTAACACTTCTAACTATTTATCTTCAGCAACAGAAATGGAGAATGCAAAACACAGAAATAAATTGAGCATCTTGCCTGATTTAAGACCATGTGTCTGATTTAAGACTACAACTAACAACAAAAACCTTGTTTTTTAATATCTTGGCATTTGCAAAGCTGCTTTACTGTTTTCATTGGTTGTTTTTTTAATAAACATATTATAAATTTGAGTTAAGAATAAAATTTTGCTAGTATAATACCACTTTTATCTCTTGGGGTGTATTAATATTCTTTTTGAAATATTCCATCTGGGAAATAGTTTCTGAACTTTATAAAATGGAGTTTTGAAAGTCACTGGACAAATATTCTTAGTATCTCTTTCTAGTTCTAGTATTTATAAAATGTGTAACAGTGGGCATGGTGGATTTGGAGTGGATTTTGATTTGAGCCACAATCTTGGTCAGAGGTATTGAAAAAATTCTCCTTGGTGTTTGGATAGGAGATTTTTCTTAAAAAAGAAGGCAGAATCTCTTAAAAATAGCACCTGCTCTAATAGTGGTGAAATCACTTCCATTTTCTTTTCTTTTCTTTTTTTTGTCTTTTGTCTTTTTAGGGCTGCACCCATGACATAGGCATATGGAGGTTCCCAGGCTAGGGGTCTAATCAGAGCTACCTACAGCTGCTGGTCTACACCACAGCCACAGCAACATCACATCCGAGCCGCATATTCGACCTACACCACAGCTCATGGTAACACCGGATCCTTAACCCACTGAGTGAGGCCAGGGATTGAACCTGTTATCTCATGGTTCCTAGTTGGATTCATTTCTGCTGCACCACGACGGGAACTCCCCATTTTCTGTGCTTAAATATGTGTCATAAATCTCAGTATACCGGTCAAAATATATAAGATATGTACCTTTACTTTTCAGTTTAATTTCTATTTGAACACCCATTCCTCTAGCATGGTAGAAGTCTAACTGTGGTTAATGTGGTATCTCTATACCTCCACTCACCTTTTCCTTGGGTTACGTTTAAGACCTGGAGGGCTTATGTAGGTCCAAGCCCTCAGAGCTGAGGAGGACATTCAGTCACACATGCATCTGAGACTCCAGTGGCCCGTCCTGTTCTCGCCCTCATCATGCAGGTGTTCTTCTGTCTGAATAAGGCCTTCAGGTCCAGCAGGGTTCTCAGCTATAGTCACACCTTTCTAGCTCTTGAGAGTCATTCTGCTGCTCCCATGCCATGCTGGCATTTGTAAAGCTCTGTGGAGCCTGCAAAGACCCTCTCTTGCCAATACTTAGGGGCTATTCATAAAATAGGGCTCAAGTCTCCTTTGCTCAAAAACCCAAAAATGTATCTGGGAGTTTTGCTGTCTTACAGAAGCGTGGTTCTAGGAAAAGAGTGCTGGGTCCTGACTATCCCACCTCTTGTGCCTAGGAGTCTGGTGATAGTCAGGGGCTTATTGAGGGGAAAGCCTTGCTCTTACTCTTTATGTTTTCTCCTAAAATTTTCCTGTGCTGTGAGTCCTTACTAGTCTACTGAGGTTCCCCATCTTTCTAGGCTTATGATGTCCTTAGTATGTCAATAATTTTTTTCATGACATCTGTAGGCCTAAACAAACACATAAACAACAAGCAAACAGATAAAAAAGGACAGCAGGAAAACACAAAAAGTCAAGGAACAGATAACAAAGGGTGAGCTCATAGAAAGGTCGATGGAAAACTGCTAGCCCTGTGGGTCCACAGCCAAAAGTCTGGAGCCGCTGTTGGTAAATCGGGACTCTAGAGGAAAAAAAAAAAAAATCCACATATATTCAGTGATGGTGGTCGGGGAGGATGAGAAGAGCCTAAGAAATAAAAGTTTTATTTAAGAAGATCAGGAGAGAACAGCCTTCTCAGGTGTCTGAGCAAAGAGCCCTCAAAGAGAAAAAAGAAGAAAAAAAAAAAAAAGATCTCATTGGATTCTGGGGCTGGAAAGTTATACAGACAGAATAATAAATAACCAAAAAAGCTCTTTGAGAAGGATTACCTATCTTGCAATAATTTGCAACTCTTTTATTGTCATTACCTGTAGTAAAGTAGTTATTAATGTCCTCAACAAGAATGATAGCTGCATCAGTTGCTAAGAATGAGGGAAATCAGAAAATAAATGATGTGAGGAGATTCCTGTTTCCAAGTTTATAAATACAAGAGGAAACCTTCACATGCTCTGGTGATCACCACAAAGGCAGTTGGTTACTATACTGTCACATTTCCAGACAAACTGGGTCTAAGAGTTTTATTTGAAACTGCCACAATTATAAAAGCCAATGAGTATAGAAAGGACTTGCCATCCCATATAACTCAATTCTGACCTTAATTACATGGGGCGTATTATAGCGTAAATACGAATTAAATATTCATCTCTTTAAGGCACTTTACTAGTAATAAAAGCCTGGTAGTCTGCTGGTCTAATGCTGTAATGAATTGTAATGACTTTGGGGTGGTTGAAAACCATAGACCACGGTTCTCAGTGCATAAAATCCTGACATATTTGAACAGGGGTAGATGTGCATTAGTCCATTAATGCTGGATGATAAATAATCACAAAAGCCAGTGGCATAAAATAGCTTGCATTTATTTCTTGTTTACCCATTTGGTGTCAGCTGGAGTTCAGCTGCTCCAAGCTTTAGCTGAAGGTTGGGCTTAGGTCTCTTACATGAGTATGCATTCTGAGACTGAGGTCAAGGGGTAATGGCTATCTAGTGGAAAATTTTCTGATGACAGTGAGAAGGAGTACAAGAGGGCAAGCCCAATCACACAGGCACAGTTCAAGCTTTTGCTCATCTTATCGGTCAAAGCAAGTCAAAGGGGCAAATACAACATCAATGGGATATGGAGACATATGCCTCAGACAGAAAGAGTAAGAATGAATGCTTCCTTAGTAACAATTTAATCTACCATGGGCTGCTTTTTACATAACTTCTATTATTTCTCAAATTTTAAATTAAGTTCAGATTCAATTTTAAGTAACAACCACCCCCGCCACCACCATACAGAATTTTTTTTCGTACCCATAAATGAAATCCACAGGAAAGCAGTCTCAAGTGACATGACATCTTCATAATCTCCAGAAGCCCAGTGCCTTCTCTCTAGCTCTATTACTATTTCTAGGCCACCTCCTGATCCCAGATGTTGATCAAGCTTCAGCCATCAAGTCCACATTCCAGACAGCAAGATGGAGAACAGGATGAAGAAGTCTTATCTCCTTCTGTCTTCCCAGAGCTTGCACACAATTCTTTTGCTTACATCTTATCGGCCAGAAATCACTCACATAACTATACTAGCAAGGGAAGATAAAAATTTACACTTTATTCTTGAAAGTCTTCAGGTGGCCATGTTTCCTGTGAAAAATAATAGGATTTATGATGTTAATATACTATCAGGGAAGAACAGCTGTTGGTGTAAACAATTGGTCATGCTTGCCACAAAATTTCAAAGAAACTGTATTCTCGCACTACCAAGCTTTTAAATAAGATATTTAATTTCTTCTTCTAAATTCTTATAAAAATATGGTTTTTAACAGAAGACATGATAAATACCTCAAATTAACTTCTGAATTATTTTTAGTTATAACTGGAGCTGCTGAAAAGAAAAAGGTAGAAGGAATGAAGTTTCTAACAAGTATGTGTGTTTTCAATGGAATTTATTATCAGTGGTGTCTCTACTGTCTTTCAGGTTCATCTTGAAAATGAATTCCAAGAGAACTATACTATATCTTTTCACTGTAATATGTTAATTCCAGTACATGAGTTCTTGAGAGATTTTCAAGAAGAGAACATTTCCTGTTATGAATAAATGGTCAAGATTTGAATTAGCCCACAGACATTGACAGATCACTACTTTTTTTTTTTTTGTCTTTTTAGGGCTGCACCTGTGGCATATGATGTTCCCATGCTAGGGGTCAAATCGGAGCTGTAGCCGCTGGCCTATACCACAGCAACACAGGACCCGAGCCTTGTCTGCAACCAACATTACAGCTCACGGCAACACCGGATCCTCAACCCACTGAGCAAGGCTAGGGATTGAACCTGTGTCCTCATGGATACTAGTCAGATTCACTTCCACTGAGCCACGATGGGAACTCCTGGATCACTGCTTTTTGTCATGATTGTTAGCCTGTAATCAAGGTTGTCCAAGATCTGTTCCCAATATACTTTTCTAGGCCTATCGTACACAACTCCCTTTTTTTTTCTTTTTTTTTTTTGGCTTTTGAGGGCGACACTCACAGCATGTGGAAGTTCCCAGACTAGGGGTCAAATTGGCACTATAACTGCTAGCCTACACCACAGCCATAGCAACATGGGATCCTAGCCGAGTCTGAGACCTACACCACAGCTCACGGCAAAGGCAGATCCTTAACCCACTGAGCAAGGCCAGGAATTAAACCCATGTCCTCATGAGTGCTAGTCGGGTTTGTTAACTGCTGAGCCATAAAGGGAACTCCCTCTTACACAATTCTTTTCATGTATCTTTTATAAATTTATGACATGCTGCAAAATGTCAAGTATTATTTGACTTTCTCAAACAAACTAGATCAATTGTGCCACCCAAATATATCCTATACCTTTTTTGGTCTATGCTTGAGCCATTTCAATAGAGTGACTTCCACCATATGCACCGTAAACCTACTCCTTCATTTAAGACTTAAAACAAAAATGTACTTCCTTACAAAAGCCTCTCTAGATTCCCGTAATCAGAAGTCTAAATCCAATATAACTGTATATTATATTCAGTATTTATTGAACACCTACTATGTATCACTGTGCTAAGTTTCATTCATAGCATTTACAGTGTAGTGAGGAACATTAATCAAATAATATTTTCTTATGTACCTACTGTTACAACCTAGCTCACATTTTACTTCTGCTGTTCATCTTCCTTACCTCTACAAGCACTGCAAAAAAAAAAAAGAAAAAAGAAAAAAGAAAACCCTGTATATGCCGTTTTGATACCTAGAACTATGCCTTGCTTTGTTAGTTAACTATTCAGCAAAAATGTTTGCTGAGTGAATATTCTTTGTTTGTTTCATTTACTTCTTTCCCCCTATCTCCAGGGGAGGCAATTAAAAGAAGGTATCTTACCATTACGTTAACTGTTGTAGAAAAAATCATTTAAATTTGAAGCACACATTTAATATATATATATATATATATATATATATATATATATATATATATATACATATATATATGTGGGCTGAAAAAATGCACAACCTAAAAGTTGAGAATTATGCTTCATTTGGTGGACTTGCTGAGGACTTAAGCCCAGGAGGCAGCCTCTCAGCTCTGAGGGACTGCTCTGAAGAGGTAAGGGAGGAGCCAGGATATATAGTAGTTTTGCCAAAAAACAAAAACAAACAAAACAAAACAAAACCCAGGTAACTGAACGCCAAAAGATTTATGCTATCTAAAGAAAAAACAAACATTTCAAGTTAATGAATTTAGTGCTTTTCCATGTATAGGAAGATGCAAGAGTCTAGGCTCATTGAAATCATTCCTTTGATATGCACCTAAAGTATCTAGGGCCGGTATTCTATTTTTCTCCATCCCCTCAGGGTGCACATTCTGGGGGCAGCTGCAGTAGATGATGGCTTGATGGCCACAACATCCTTTGTTTACTGATATGGCAGGGACATTTTTTCATCTACATTTGTGTATCTTCATTACTGAAGGGGTAAGGATGGAAAAGAACCTACAAGATGAAAATTCAGTCTCTGCCTTATTAGAAATACACAGTGTCCCAATGTAAGATTATGTGAATTTCAGGAGACTAAGTATCAGGTATCCAGTGTCCAGACTTGCAAACACTACACAGATGAGAGAAAATCTCCGTCTAATCTTTATCTGGTTTTCTGTGATCAAAAGAAAGAAAGAGCTAACTATAAATGTTTCTTTAGGCATTTCTGAGAATACGTGCATCCTGCATCCTACAACCACTGTATAATATGACGTTTTCTGGCTCAGCAGCCATTTCCTTGTTGCTATTGATTCAGGCTTCAATCTGTGGAGTGGATCATAATTAGGAATCTGGTCATTCTTTCCCCAGCTCAGATTCAATTAGCCATATGCTACAGGCAGCAAACACAGTGGATGTCAAACTTCAGCAATTATCAAGGGGAAAGAAGGTCGTGGGGTCAAAACTGTGGATTTAAAAAAAGCTCTTGAAGTAGAGGCAAACTCCTAATTATAGAACATTAATCAGAATTTTGTCTAGTCATTCATCAGTCATCTTCATGGACCAGCTCTGGAAATAGCAACCTCTTATCCATGTGGGACAGAAGTGTGGAGCTCTGAAAGCAAAGGTATCAGAAAACGAAATGAGTAAATATGCAATTCTGTTTACATTCACCATCTCAACAATGAAGAAAAATCAACAGGCGTACAGAATATGGCAACTGTACTTTTAAATGAAGGCTCTTTAGAAGGTAGGGGTGTTGTGTGTGTGTGTGTGTGTGTGTGTGTTTTAAACTTATAGAGGCTGATTTCAAACAAGTGATTTACTCATTTTGGAACTCTCTATTCTTAATTAGGGCTGTGCTGGGTCAGCCCTGCGGTGGGAAGGCCTTGGCATGGAAGCTCATCATTAAATTCATTTTAGTCAAAAAAGGTGAAATTAAATTTAAGCATTCATTTGACATTGAAAGCTGTGTTAGTTCTGAAATTTTCTTCTCTGTTACATACTGATTTGTTAGAGAAAGGGGGTTGGAAGCCCTAGGAGTAGATAACATTAAAACAACAACAACAACAACAACAACAACAGTCAAAAGAAAACCAGTATTGAAGCATGAGGTTCTTGAGAAAAAACTCACATAATTAGGAAGGCTCAGTGAAGAAATCTACCACTTTAAAAAAAAACCTATTAATTTTTGACTAACCTACCCATTCATGCTCTTCTCCAAAGAAGAAGGAACAGGGTTACAATACAGCCACACTCCATTAAAAATAACATTTATTCAACAGCAGGATTGCCTCCTGGGCTAACTCTCTCTTAGAAAAGGCCTATTATAAATCCCAGTAATTTTCCCATGAGTTCTACAAAGAGTGTTTCTTCGTGGTGGGGTTGAGTATTTTATCCGCTGTAATTTAAATGTCTCAAAGGATGTCACTTCAAATCATTTCCCTTGGGAGGTTGCTCTAGTATGAAAAATATCTTCATTAAGAGATTTCTCTAGTTTTTAACCCAGAATTTTTCTATTTTGTTTTATCTGGCATCAGAAATACATCCTTTTCTCTCCAGCCTTGACCAATGAACTTTATTCAAGAAGCCAGTATGCTCTAGAATGAGAAGGTGGTTGCCTTTTCTTCATAAAATAATGACTTTATCTTGACTGTACCAAGCACATGAAAATTCCTGTTTGATTCTGTCCACTTTAGTTATGTGTCTTTGTCTGTAGATAAGGTTTGGAGAATTTGGTCAAGAAAAAGCTGAGCTTTGGCTAGGGGAGGATGAAAGCCAGTGGAAAGATTTTTTTTTTTTTTTTTTTTTTGCTGTTTTAGGGCCATAACTGCAGCATATGGAAGTTCCCAGGCCAGGAACTTTCAGGCTAGGGGTTGAACTGGAGCTGTAGACTCTGGCCTACATCACAGCCACAGCAATGCCAATTCTGAGCTGTGTCTGTGACCTACACTGCAGCTCACAGCAACTCCAGATCCTTAATCCACTGAGTGAGGCCAGGGACTGAACCCATGTCCTCAGGGATCCTAGTTGGGTTTGCTACCCCTGTACCACGACAGAAACTCCTGCAAAGCGGAGAAAACTTTTAGATGCAATTTTTTATTCTCATACAAATATAATTTTTTTTTTTTTTTAACATTGAGGGGTTAAACTTTAATCTGGTGAAATGGAAAATGAGGAAACCAAAGAAGCTGTAAGAACATGGGTGGGAAAGCTTCAGAATTGCTTTCCTTTGAGGTAAACAAACTGGGAAACCATCTTGCTAAGAAGTTAGGGTACAGATTTCCAACTCCTGTAAGAACTTCTACCTAAACTCTTTAGCTTTAAGCATGGTTACTGTAATTTAAATAACTTAATTGGAATGACAAGGGAGGTGAGGGTTGCTATAGCCAATATATTAAAAGACTGTCAAGAAAGGCCCAGGAGCTTGGTGGGAAGAGAAAATTTACTCAGCTGCACAGGGGTGAGGATCTTTGTCACTGGCTCCCTTGTGGTTTTCAGTGTGTGTGCACATTGGCTGTTCTCCTATGTGAAGTAAAGCTCTCCAACAAAGCTCCTAGAAGGTCCATAGATGGGGTAGCACAAGAAAATATGTATATTTTCCTCTCTTATTAAAATATTTATATTATGTTTATATAATTATTATAATTATTAAATATATATATTACATATATATATATATATTTTTTTTTTACTAAGAGTTTAATGAAAGCTCCATGTGGTTTGAAGTGGTTGCTGTCCTTTCTGACAATCTTATAATTCACCTTTCATAAACAGAAAACTCAATTCCTTCATTTAAATCAGTGACATAGCTTCAGTAAGGATTGTTGTGTTGGGCTGTGATATAGGATTATTCAAGGGACAATACAAAGGCCAGGGCTGAATCTAACAGGCCACTGGCTGCATGTAGCAGTGTCACTGGACACCACCACTGCTGCATGTTGAAGGTTTCCTTAAGCTTTTAAATTTTGAAATTTAAAACACATATAAGGAAGTCCTGCTATACGCAACAAAGTGGATGGAATGTGAAGGCATTATGCTAAGAGAAATAAGTCAGATAAAGATAGATATTATATGATATCACCAATATGTGGGATCTTAAAAAAAAAAGGACTGAACCTGCAGATACAGAGGACAGATTGGTGGTGCTAGAAGTGGGGGGTAGTGGTGAAATGAGTGAAGGTGGTTAAAAGGTACAAACTTCTAGTTGTAAGATAAATAAGTCCTAGAGATGAAATGTAGAGTATAGTAATAGAACTGAGCAGAACCCTGAGGGCACCCTCCCCTTATTCCACTGCCCTGTCAAGAACAAGGGTCCCTCCATGTCTCCTATCTCTTATTTGGAAAAGCTGGAGACAGAGTTCTTATTGTGGCTCAGTGGTGACAAACCTGACTGGTATCCATGTGGACATGGGTTTGATCCCTGGCTGTGCTCAGTGGGTTAAGGATCCAGCATTGCCATGAGCTGCAGTGTAGGTTTCAGACCTGGCTCAGATCTGGCATAGGCCAGCGGCTACAGCTCCAATCTGACCCCTAGCCTGGGAACTTGGGAGTTTTCATATGCCGCAGGTTTGGGAAAGGAAGGAAGGAAGGAAGGAAGGAAGGAGGGAGGGAGGGAGGGTGGGAAGGAAGGAAGGAAGGAAGGAAAGGAGGAAAGGAAAGGAAGGAGGAAGAAGGACGGGAAAGAAAGGAAGGAACGAAGGAAGGACGAGGAAAGGAAAAGAAGGAAAGGAAGAAGGAAGAAAGGAAAAGAAAGAAAGGGAAGGAAACAAGGAAGAAGAAGGAAAGAAGAAAGAAGAAAGGAAGAAAGAAAGAAGGAAGGAAGGAAGAAAGAAAGAAAGAAAGAAAAGGAAAAGAAAGAAGGAAGGAAGGAAGAAAGAAAGGAAGGAAGGAAGGAAGGAAGAAAGGAAGAAAGAAGGAAGAAAGAAAGAAGAAAGAAGGAAGGAAGGAAGGAAGGAAAGGAGGAAAGGAAGGAAGGAAAGGAAGGAAGGAAGGAAGGAAGAAAGGAAGGAAGAAAGGAAGGAAGAAAGGAAGAAAGGAAGGAAGGAAGGAAGGAAGGAAGAAAGGAAGAAAGAAAGAAAAGAAAAGAAAGAAAAGCGAAGTGTCCCAGCCCTAATCTCTCAGGCGTCCCTGAGTCACAAAAGAGACTCAAGTAGCTAATGATTAGGACAATAGAGTCACAGACTTGGTGTCTGATGCACATTCCTGAGTTGTTTTACAGACGCTGTAACCACCATAGATGGAAAAAGCTAACTGCATGATGACCAGACTGTGGCCATGACATAAACTGCTTCATCTTGAGCAATATTGAATCTATGGCTAGCAAAATTCCAAGAACTGGCTTTAAGAGAATGGGATTAACACTTGTGCTCATAATAATTTCTCTCTCGGTGGGCACCAAAATATTTGTAGCTTGTTCTGCCCAACGGCAGTACAGGGCAACTACAATTATCAACAAAGAGATGCTACAGCCCCATGCTGACATCTTGCACTCTAAGAATATGGTGCCCTGGGTCACCATTAGGAAGATAAAGAAGACCAGTCTTCACTCATATTCCCACATAAATGCAGTGATGTTCTGATAAGTAGGGATTTGTAAGCAGCTTTTGGCAGGAAAGAAGTCTTTGCAGGAGGCACCCCTTTTGTCATGACTAACCTTAAACCAGGCACCCCCAGGCTCTACTGATCTCCAGCCCAAGCACACCTTTCAAATCTTTCAATCACATGATACCTTGCCTAACTTTGTTCTTTCCCAAGATCAAAGAGGTAGAAATGAAAAATAATTAGATGATCAGATCTCTTCCCCAGCTTCCCCTTCAGTAATATGGTGACCAAATTGTGTGACCAAACTGTGTGAACAAGATAATATCTAGAGGAAGATGACAAGAAGTCAATGAGCCTGTGCAGTGGGGGGATGGTGATGACTCTGACTCCCATCTCAATGATTAATTGAGATTACTTACCTCCTTCCCTTTAAAAGTTTCATGGCTGAGTAGGATCTATGGAGGTGGTTTTGGGGGGACACTAAATCCACCATTGCCAGTATTCTGATTAAAGCCAACTTTCCTTTCAACTAACATTTGTGAGTACTCATTTTATAATCAGGACTCAATTCAGTAACAGTAACTATACTCAACGATATGTATTATATATTTGAAAGTTAAGAGAGTAGATCTTAAAAGTTCTCATCACAAGAAAAAAACTTGTAACTGTCTGGGGTGATGGATGTTAACTTACTGTGGTGATCATCTTGCAGTATATACATGTATCAAATCATTATGGTGTACACCAAAAAGGAATATACTATTACATGTCAATTATACTTCAGTTTAAAAAACCCCCAAACCTCTCTATTATTACTAAATTAATTTTCAAAAGATACAACTTGAAAAAGCAAAGCATATATAAAAATGTATGAGACAAAAATGTGTGCCCTAATGATTTATCACAAAGCAAACTACCACTCAGATTTAGAAACAGAATCTTGCTAACACTTCCAAAGTCCCTTTCATGTCCACGTCATCTCCTCCTAGCAATTATGGTATTCAATTCCTACTTGCTTTACAGTTGCAATGTATCCCCAAACTCTATATAATTCTATCTGTTCTGAATTTTATAGTAAGTGGAATCCTACAGTATAAATGTTTTCATGATTGGCTTTTTTTTTTTTTTTTTTTGCTCAACATATTTGTGAAATTTACCCAGGATATTATTATAGCTGTAGTTTGTTTATTTCCACTCTTTTAAAATCTTCAACTGTATATACCTAAAAAGTATTTATCCATTTTATTCTCTCTCTCTCTTTTTTTTTTTTTTTGTCTTTTTAGGGCCACACCCACAGCAAATGGAGGTTCCCAGGCTAGGGGATGAATTGGAGCTGAAGCCACTAGCCTATACCACAACCACAGCAACACAGAATCCGAACTGTGTCTATAACCTACACTACAGCTCACAGCAATGCCAGATCCTTAACCCACTGAGCAAGGCCAGGGATCAAACCTGAATCCTCAGATTCGTTTCCACTGAGCTATGACAGGAACTCCTCCATTTTATTCTTAATGTTCATTTGGGTGATTTAAGTTTGAAGGAGGTATAGATAATATTGTTAGGAACACTTTGGTGTATACATACACACATTTTGGTTCTCTCTCTTTCTAGGTGGAAATACTAGGGCCTAGGATGTGCTTGTCCTCAACTCTGTGATAGTGCCAATTTCTTTTCTATGGGAGTTGTACTAATATACTTGACAAGCAGCAGTGGATGAGAGTTCCTGCTGCTCTATACTTGCCTCAATGATTGGTATTGTCAGTCTTTTAAGTTTTAGCCATTTTTATGGGTTTGTAGTTAAAAGAAAATTCTCTCTACTCACAATACTTCCGACACCAAATCTGTGGGTTTTTCAAACCAAGAAATTCTCTAATTCTCTGTGGACACTACTCACTGGATATTATACAATTTAATTCAATTCAGACCCTACGGTCTGGAGTTGGCAAAGCCCCTACAGCATAAGGGCTCAGTCCCACAATGATGCCCCTACTTTGGATGCTAATTGCAGGTAGGGGGTCCCAGGTTACCCCCACTTTTGCCATAGTTGGCTAAAAATGGGTGTTCCTACAACCTCCCTGCTCAGGTTTGATAATTTGTTATAATGGCTCACAGAATCTCGGCAAATACTTGCCTATAACCAATTTATCACAAAGGATGATATAAAGGATACAATGAACAGCCAGATGAAGAGTTATATTGGGCAAGGTGTGGGAAGGGGGTGCAGACATTCCATGTCCTCTCTGGGAGTGCCACCTTCCCAACTCCTCCATTTGTTCACCAACCTGGGAGCTCTCTGAACCCTGCTATTTAGAGTTTTTATGGAGGTTTATTACACAGTCATAGCTGATTAAATTACTGGTCATTGGTGATTAACTCAAACTCTATAGTCTTTTTCCCCCCTCCCTGGAGGTCAGTGGAGGTGGGACTGAAATTTCTAACTTTCGAATCCTGCCTTGATCTTTCTGGGCACTAGCTCCCATCATGAAGCCATCTAGGGACTCCAGTGACCAGTCATCTCATTGGCATAAAAAAAGATACTCCTATCAGTCTGAAGATCCCAAGGGTCTTCGAAACTCTTGTGTCAGGAACCAGGACTTAGCCAATTATAACAAAAAATGCTCCTGTTATTCCTATCATTCAGGAGATCGCAAGGGTTTTAGGAGCTCTGTGCCAGGAACTAGGGACGGAGACAAAATATACATTTCTTATTATGCCACAGTTGTGTTATCTTATTTAATATTAGGTTATATTTTCCCCTGAGTTTACATTAACTCATGAGTTGAGTTCCGTTCATATATTCACATATTAATTGGCTACTGGATACCATCTTTCATGAAGTGACCCATTTTCTCTTGCCTATCCTTTCTGGTTGTCAGACTTTATTATTGATTTGCAGGATTGTTTAGGGGATACAAAATATTGTCTTTCACTCTGTGGCTTACTTTGTACTTTCTTATTGGTGTCTTGACGAACTTTTAATGAAGTAAAATTTATAAATTTTTCCTTTACGATTATGCTTTTGGTGTCCTGTTTAAAAAGCCTTTTCCTACTGTAGGTGGTGAAGATCTTCTCCTATCTTCTAGAAGCTTTAGAGTTCCATTTTTCACCTTTAAACTTCCATTCCACCTGCAGCTGGTTTTTCTGAATGGTATGTGACAGGGTTCGAGGTTCATTTCTCCTTGCCTCCACCCTGGCAAACCACTATTGAGATAGTCAATATTCTCAACAACATTTATTGTAAAGTTATGCATTCCCTACTGTTCAGAAGTGTCATTTTAGGAGTTCCCATTGTGGCACAGTGGTTAACGAATCTGACTAGGAACTATGAGGTTTTGGGTTCGATCCCTGGCCTTGCTCAGTGGGTTAAGAATCCAGCGTTGCTGTGACTGTGGTGTAAGTCGTAGACTTGGCTCAGATCCTGCATTGCTCTGTGTCTCTGGCACAGCTCTGATTAGACCCCTAGCCTGGGAACCTTCATATACTGTGGGAGCAGCCCTAGAAAAGGCAAAAAGAGAAAAAAAAATTGTCATTTTAGTCATTTATAAACCTATATATTCATGGGTCCATTTTTGGAGTTTTGATTTTATCCCATTATTTTATTTCCTTTCATTAATATCATATTGTCTCAATCACTTCCACATCAGGGAAATTATCAATGTCTTATAGAGTAAGTTCTCTCACCATAAACTTCTTCAAGAGTACCCTCACTATTCTAAGTCCACTGACTTTTCATATATTTCCATTTTGGAGCCAGGCTAGTCTACTGCACTGTAATATATTTTCTAGAATCAGCTTTTCAAATTCCATAAAAACAACAATAAAACATGTACATATGCATAAACATCAATGCTCATTTAATAAGATAAACATATACTCAAACCAAATAAAAAAAACCGATTGTGATTTTACGCTGATTTTGCTGAATCTATAGAATAGTTTGAAGAAAACTGACATCTTTATATTATTGAGTCTTCAAATTTATTAACGTGGTTCATCACTCCATTTAATTTGGTCTTGTTTAATGTCTCACAGGAATGTTTCATAGTTCTCTGGGTTTTTTCCTTTTCTGTTTTTACTTAGAAAAACAAATCCAAGTCCCAGTGCCTTCAGGCTCGCCCCTACCCCAGCCATAACTTAAATAACTTAGAGACAGAGTTGGGGTCAGGTGGGGAGGGCAGGTGGGAGAGGGAGGAGGGCCCACTACCATCTTTCTCTTGGCTGCCAACTTCTTTTCAGGCTTGCCTTTGTGCTCCTTGGTCATGGGACCCTCAGCCCCTCTCGGGCCCACAAGGGCTTTGGGGTCAGCAGTGGAGGCTGAAGCCCTCTTGCCACTGGGCCCATCTCTGCCCCAAGGGATCTCTGAGCAGGTACTACTCAGCCTAGCTCTCCAAGAGCAGGTGGCTGCCTCCTCACTGACAGCAGACTTGGGGTTAGGGTGAATCAGAAGGCACTTGATGGTAACGCACATTGGATGCCCACCTCAGCTGTCCACTCCCTCTTGAGCATGCTGACACTTGCCACTGGCACCCACATTTGGGTAGAAGATCTTGGTCAGGAGGTAGGTCTTGGGTGGGAAGGCAAGAAAGTCCTTCCCCAGCAGGAGTTTCATGTGGAATAGGTCTCTGGTGTATGGGATCCTCTGAAGGCCCTCAGTGAGGTCGGTGAGGTCCTCCTTGCTGGGAATGACCTTGACGCCATCAGGTGGGTCAAATGGTGGCACTGTCCCCTCCTTGAACACCAGGAGGATGATATGGGGGGCAGGTTCTCCACACTGGAGTTCAAGAATGCAGCTGGCCAGGGGAGGGTCCTCCCACCTCTCTGGCTGCCAGCTGGTTACTGGGGGCCCAACTGCCATTGTTACTGCCCTGGTGCCCCTGCTCCACTTTCAGTTTCCTCTGGGCAGTCAGGCACCATGCCTGCAGGTCCCCCCACCATGGGTGCTCATTTTTTTTGTTTTGATTTGTTTTGTGTTTTTTTTTTCCTCTTTCAAAATAAATTCATTTATCATTCTTTCATTACACACAGAGGCTTTGGCCATCTGAACAAAAAAAAAATTTTTTTTTTTTTTTTGTCTTTGTGCGATTTCTTGGGCCACTCCTGCAGCATATGGAGGGGTCAAATCAGAGCTGTAGCCACTGGCCTACGCCAGAGCCACAGCAACATGGGATCCGAGCAGTGTCTGCAACCTACACCACAGCTCACAGCAACACCAGATCCTTAACCCACTGAGCAAGGCCAGGGATTGAACCAGCAACCTCATGGTTCCTAGTTGGATTCGTTAACCACTGAGCCACAACAGGAACTCCACAAAAAAAAGTATTTTCAAGAAAAGGCTTTTTAGGTCTTTGTTTTTCAAGACAAATAAACACTTATCACATGTTTGATTTTGCTATCAAATCCCAGTCGGGTCTACTGCCCTGATAAACTAGAAAGGACTTGGTGGCCCCGATGACGCCTTTTCCTTTCTCCAGCCTCTAAGGCTCTTTGTAGATTATCTCTGTGATGCGATGCTCTGAAACCCCTATAATGTGTGAGGGTATAAAACAGTGAAGGGTACTCCATCATTCCCTATTCAAGATTCTTTGTCATTCAGGATCACCTGTCAGATTAGACAATATACAGAAGATAATATGCCACAAAACACAGCTCTCCTCCTTTATCTCACAGAGAAATTAAAGTTCCAAAATAGATACAGAACCATCTCTCATCACCAATTGTCCTCTAGTTCTTCCCAAAGCGATCTCATTCCTACATCCCAGATGAGCTACATCTAAGTTGTACCTTCTCCTGGACCTCTAAAGTGGGGAGATTCTGACCCCAAGCCTTCAAGCCTTCCAAAGTTTCAGAAAATAATCAGGTCACAGGGGTAACAGAAAAATACACTGCCACACCCAACATTTAAAAAACACAACAAAGAAAAATGTGACCATGGAAACAGCTGTTGATTAAGCGCCCATTAGAGTATTTCTGGAACAAAGGTTATTTTTCAAGAACCAATGTATTTGACGATCTAAACCTCTATGGAGGTCACCAACCACTGACCCTAAGACAGACTGTGACATGAGGGTAAAAAAACCTAAAAAGCCAAAACAGAGAAAATGACATACCGTTTCAGTTTCCTCGAGGTGTCAGGCCATTCTTACCAGCTGACCAGAGTCCATTAGCTGTGAACCTCCAACCCTCCTTCAAGACGATTCACTTTTCTCTAATCCTCCAGACCAGCAGCACTGACATCTCTGCCATTTTCTCCATCTTCTTGACCTTCCTGCCCAACTACCAACTGTCTCTCGTCAGCATTCCGGTGGGAACGCGATTCAAAGCGTTCTCCTCCAAGGCCTCCACCTACGTTTTCATCTGGATGAGCATACGGTCCATCTCCCACAACTTGCTCCTGGTCCTCAGATACGTGATACGTCTGTCCGTGCTCTTGGGTGAGCGCTGCATGTCGTCGCATCTCGTCAATGATCAGAGTAGGAACAGCCCGCAATCCTCCAGCACATCACCTCCTCCGGAGCTTCCACTTCGTCCAAGTCCAAGGGCCGCATTTTCCCTGTCACTGCTTTACACCCACCTCCCCCCCGACAGTTGCTGCTTCAATGGAAGCCACCCACACTCCCGGCCGACAGTATTCCTGAGTCCCTTTAAAATGGTCCCTTCACGCCTCCCGCTTCGCAATTGCCCTGGAAAGAAACAGTTCGTCCACAAGCAGAGGAACTGCGAACTAGGTGGACACGCAGCCGTCAACTTGCGCAGTTTTGCGGCACTTTCACGACATGGCGTGTTCTGTTTATCTTTGGTTATATTTGATATCTGGTAATTGGATGTTTTCAGCTTTCTTAGAAATGGTATTATTTATAAATTTTATTTTCTGACTGTTGCTGATATGAAGAAATGCATTTGAGTGTATCTCAAGCTTGATAACAGGAGACTAGCCTTCATGACCTGGGGTAGGAAATGTTTTTGTGTGTTTTATGTAGCAACTTTGTTGGACTCTCCTGTTAATGCAGAATATCCGTTAATTCCTTTGGGATTCCTTCCCCCCCCTTCGCTTTACTGAGATATAATTGACATATATATCTGTGTAAATTTAAGGTGTACAATGTGATGACATCATATATATATATATATATATATATATATATATCTTGAAATGACCAGCGCCATAAGGTTAGTTAACATATCTATTACCTCACACAGTTATAATTTTTCTGTTGTGTAGAGAACTTTTAAGATCTACTCTCTGCGCTACTCTCAAATACACAATACAGTATTATTAATTGAAGAGACCATGCTGTATATTATAATCCCAGGATTTACTCATAACTGAAGTGGTTACAGTTTGACCACATTTCTTCATCCCACACCCTGAACCCCTGGCAATTTGTTCAGTTTTTATGAGTTTGAGTTTTTTAGATTCTATATATGTGTGATGGTACATTATTTATCTTTCTCTGTCTGATTTATTTTACCTAGCAGAATGCCCTTAGTTCATATATATTGTTGCAAGCAGCAGGGTTTTCTTCATTTTTATGACATATATATATATGTATACACACACACACACACACACACACACACATAGACACACACACACACATACATATATGTATCACATTTTAAAATTCATTCATCCTTTGTTGGACACTTAGGTTGTTTCCATGTCTTGGCTATTGCAAATAATGCTGCAATGAAACTGGGAGTGCTGGTATCTCTTAGAGACAGTGATTTATTTTCCCTCAGATATATACTCAGAAGTAGGGAAAAAAAAAAGGAGTTCCTGTTGTTGCTCTGTGGGTTAAGAACCTGACTAGTATCCACAAGGATGCAGTTTCACTCCCTGGTCTTGCTCAGTGGGTTAAAGGATTGCTACAAACCATGGCTGTAGGTCACAGATGCCACTGTGGTCTGGTGTTGCTGTGGCTGTGGGTAGGCTGGTGGCTATGGCTCTGATTCAGCCCCTAGCCTGGGAACCTCTATATGCCACGGGTGTGGCCATAAAAAGACAAAAGAAAAAAAAAAAAGAAAACAGAGAAAGAAGAAGATGTAGAATTTGCTAGATCATATAGTAGTTCTGATTTTATTTTTCTGTAGGAACTCTACTCTTTTCCTATACCAATTTACATGCCTTTTTTGGAATTTTTATTAACATATACTCACATATCATCTGTGAGTGATGAAAGTGTTATTTCCTATTTCTTTTTCAATATTTTCCTCCTTTTTCTTTCTTTCTCTCTGTCCCTCTCCACCTCCCCCTCACCTTCCCCCCCCCCCATAGTAGCTATGTTCCCTTTCTGCACTGGCTGGAACCTTCAGTTCAGTGTTTAATGGGAGTGGTGACAGCAAACATACTTGTCTTGTTCCAGGTCTCAGGAGGAAAGCTTTTACCGTTTCACCACTAAACTGCTCCTGTGTATTTCTTGTTGACATAATTTTTGAAATAAAGAAATTCCCTTCTCTTCCTAGTTTGCTAAGAATCTTTACTATGAATAGTGAATTTTATCAAAATATTTTTGTCTCTTTATTAAGATGGTCATGTGATTTTCCTCTTATTCCATTAATGTAATAAATTATATTGGTTGATTTTTGACTGTTCAATCAATCTTGGTTTTTTTTTTGTTTTTTTTTTTAGAGCCACACTCATAGCATATGGAGGTTCCCAGGCTAGGGGTTGAATCAGAGCTGTAGCCAGTGGCCTACACCAGAGACACAACAATGCAGGATCCAAGCCATGTCCGCAACCTACACCACAGTTCATGGCAATGCCAGATCCTTAACCCACTGAGAGAGGACAGGGACTGAACCTGCAACCTCATGGTTCCTGGTCAGATTCGTTTCTGCTGAGCCACAATGGAAACTCCTGTTCAATCAATTTTGTATTCCTGGAATAAACCCAAATTTTTACATTTTGCCAAATTAGATTTGTTAATATTTTATTTGGATTTTTCAATCTGCATTCTGGGTGACATTGGCAAAGAATTTTTCTTTCTCATGATATTTTTGTCATGTTTTTATTTTTTTTACAGAATAAAATACATATATTTAAACACAATTACATTCATACAGATTATTATATCATGGATCTTAAGAAACAGATTAAGTGACTCCCTCTGGAGAAGTGGAATGGAAAATATGCTGAGACAAATAGGAAATCTATTCTATACTTTATCCCATTTTGTATGGCTTTCATCTTTACTATTTAGTATTATCTATTATATTCAATTTTTCTTTAAAAATTAGCATTATATTAAAATTGCGTATATTATGCAACTAAAATTTATAAAGAAGAAAGCTTTATATACCATTAAATATTTTGCATAGCATAATAAAAAGAATAACTTAACTGGTAAGAATAACAAAAATAATATACCCTTTGAAAATAAGTAAAATATAAAATGCATAAATTGGTTAAAAAACAGTGTAGCTATATAAATATGTCCTCACAATTTGTTACATCTTATTGATTCTTCAATATAGGCATTACACCATTCTAGGTGATGTGATAAACAAGACATTATAGACCTTACATTGTACCATGGAGAGAAATGGTTATTAACTATACAATTGTAGAACTGTATTATTTAATTGTACAGTTGCATTATTTAATTATAATTATCATAAATTCTTTGAAGGAGAGGAAATCAGAATCAGATGTAAGAAGACTTCAGCATTCCAAGAATGATATCAAATGACCCCCTTCATGGTGGATTATGCACTTATTTACTATGAGATATATTTCTTCTCCAGAGATTCCTTGTTTGTGTATCAATTGCAGCTTTTTGGTTTGCAGTTATTCTGAAGTTTTCATGTAAGAGTCTATATGTATATGAGATTGTTTTAAGTTGTTGGTCTCTTAATTGCAATTTCATCTCCAGTGTCCTGCATTTGTACCCACCTCTTCTCATGATTTCTGATTTTGGTGGTATAATTGTGCATGGATGATTTCATATCTTTACTGTATATGTAGCTTTACTGGTGAGCCTTGTCATTTGTGGAATTTTTGTTTCCTGTTGCTGTCTTTTCTTTTCTGCCTAGAGAAGTTCCTTTAGTATTTGTTGTAAGGCTGGTTTAGTGTTGCTGAATTCTCTCAACTTTTGCTTATCCGTGAAGGTTTTCATTTCTCCTTCAAATCTAAATGAGAGCCTTGCTGGATAGATTAATCTTGGTTGGAGATTTTTTCCTTTCATCACGTTAAGTATATCATGCCACTCCCTCTGGCCTGCAGAGTTTCTGCTGAAAAATCTGCTGATAACCTTATTGGGGTTCCCTTGTGTGTTACTTGTTTCTTTTCCCTAGCTGCTTTCAAGATTTTCTCTTTGTCTTTAATTTTGGTTAGTTTGATTAATATGTTTCTTGGTGTATTCCCCCTTGGGTTTATTTTATATGGTACTCGTTGTGCTTCCTGGATTTGAGTGAGTGGTTCCTTTCCCATGTGAGGGAAGTTTTCGGCTATTATCTCTTGGAATTATTTTTTCTTCCCCTTCTCTCTCTCTTCTCCTTCTGGTACCCCATAATACGGATGTTGGTGCATTTAATGTTGTCCCAGAGTTCTCTGAGACTCTCTTCATTTGTTTTCAATCTTTTTTCTCTTTTCTGTTCTGCATCCGTAATATCCACTAATCTGTCCTCCACCTCACTTATTCATTCTTCTGCCTCCTGTATTCTGCTGTTAGCTGCTTCTAGTGAATTTTTTTTATTTCAGTTATTGTATTTTGCATGTCTTCTTGTTTAAGTTTTATATCTTGTATCTCTTTGGTCAGTGTTTCCTGTAAGTTATCAATCTTTGCCTCCAGTTTATTTCCAATGTCTTGCATCATCTTCAGCATCAACAATCTAAAGTCTTTTTCCTGGAGGCTGAGAATCTCCTCCTCACTTAGCTATTTTTCTGGGGTTTTTCCTTTCTCCCTCATCTGAGTTATACTTCTCTGCCTTTTCATTTTTATAGGTTTTTGGTGTGGTGACCTTTTTACAGATAATAGGGTTGTAGCCTCTCTTACTTCTGGTGTCTGCCCCCCTTGTGGCTGAAGTCTGTATGGGGGCTTGCTGTAGGCTTCCTGATGGGAGGGGCTGATGCTTGCCCACTGGTAGGTGGAGCTGATTCCAATCCCTCTGGTGGGTGGGGCTTAGTCTCTGGATGGGATTCGAGGCAGCTGTGTGCCTGAGGGGTCTTTAGGTAGCCTGTTTACTGAGGGGCGGGGCTGTGACCCACCTGGATTGTTGTTTGCCCTGGTTCTTCTCAGCGCTGACTGACAGGTGGGGCCAGATTTTCCCAAAATGGCACCTCCAGAGAAAGGCACGCTGCTGAATATTCCTGAGAGCTTTGCCTTCAATGTCCTTCCCTCACAACAAGCCACATTTATCCCTGTTTTCCCAGGATGTCCTCCAAGAACTGCAGTCAGGTTTGACCCAGATTCCTATGGAGACCTCGCTCTGCCCTGGGACCCAGTGCACATGAAAGTCCGTGTGTGCCTTTTAAGAATGGGGTCTCTGTTTCCCCCAATCCTGTGGAGCTCCTGCACACACACCCCACTGGCCTTCAATGCCAGATGCTCCAGGGGCTCTTTCTCCCAGTGCCGGATCCCTGCATGTGAAGGTTTGATGTGGGGTTCAGAACTCTCACTCCTGTAGGTGAGTCTCTGTGAAGCAGTTAGTTTTCAGTCTGTGGAGCTTCCCACCCGGGAGGTATGGGGTTGTTTATATCACGAAATCACCCCTCCTACCTCTTGATGTGGCCTCCTCTTTTTCTTCTGGAGTAGGGTATCTTTTTTAAGGTTTCCAGTCCATTTGGGTGGAGATTGCTCAGTCTTTAGTTGTGAGTTTTGTTGTTTTTAGGAGAGAAGTTGAGTTCCAGTCCTTCTATTCCGCCATCTTAATCCTCTGTGTTTTTTTTTTTTTTTTTAATGTGTATTTCTGGAGAAGGAATCTTCTTTTTCCTTTTTTTTTTTTTTTTGGCTGTGTCCATGCCTTGTGCAAGTTCCCAAGCTAAGGATCAAACTCACGCCACAGCAGCAATCGGAGACAAAGCCCAATCCTTAACCCGCTGTGCCACAAGAGAACTCCTACACTATTGTTTCTGCTCCTCCTTTGTTTCTGGGTTCCCTCCTTTTCCTGATTAGCAACTGTTTGAATCTGCCCTTTGGTATTTGGGATGGCCTTAAGAGGCTGAGTGAAGCCTGTTTCCTGCAAACAAAAAGATTTGTACCTGGGAGGGCCCCATAGGGACCTGCACAGTTTCAGTCGTGGTTACTTCTTTATGTATCTAGTTATTGAAGATCTTTTCTAGTAGGTTCCAGTCATCTTCACTGATGGTTGTTCTGCAGATAGTTGTGATTTTGGTGTGCTCATGAGAAGAGGTGAGCTCAGAGTCTTTCTTTTGGTTGCTCTTAATGCATTTGTTTATCACCCAAAGGTCCTGGCTTTATATCTGTCATGTTTTGACATCAAGTTTATTAAGCTCCTGCAAAAATGATGGGAAATAATCCCTCATTTACTGTTGTCTAGAAAAGTCTGTTTAAATGTTTGGTAGAATTCACCAGCAAAGCCATCTGGGCCTGTTGTTAATCTCTGTGGGAAAGAATGAAATTAACAGTCCAGTTTCTTTAGTAGCTCTAAGACAATTTAGGCTTTCTTTTCTTGTGTTTGTTTTGGTAATTTGTGTTTTTGTCCATGTCATATGAATTTTTAAGTTTATTGGCATGAACTTTATGCCAAGTTTATTATTTTTCATAATATCTTCTTATGATCATTTTAATGTCTGTATGATCTATAGCAGGAGTCAGCAAACAAAAGCTCTCAGGCCAGCCAAATCTGACCCTGGCCTGTTTTTGTTTGGGCCAGAGAGCTAAAAATTATTTTTACATTTTTAAAGGGCTGTTAAAAACAAAACAAAACACCCACTCCTGGGCATCTATCCAGAGAAAGCCATGACTTGAAAAGACATGTACTCCAATGTTCTTTGCAGCACTATTTTCAATAGCCAAGACATGGAAACAACCTAAATGTCCATCGACAGAGGAGTGGATAAAGAAGATGTGGTACATATACACAGTGGAATATTACTCAGCCATTAAAGGAGCGAAATACTGGCATTTTTGGCAACATAGATGGACCTAGAAATTATCATGCTAAGTGAAGTCAGTCAGACACTGAGACACCAACATCAAATGCTTTCACTGACATGTGGAATCTGAAAAAAGGACACAATGAACTTCTTTTCAGAACAGATACTGACTCACAGACTTTGAAAAACTTATGGTTTCCAAAGGAGACAGTTTGGGGGGTGGGGGATGCATTGGGGTTGTAAGATGGAAATCCTATAAAATTGGATTGTGATGATCATTGTACAAGTATAAATGTAATAAATTTATTGAGTAATAAAAAATATAATAATAAAAAAAACAGGGGGTCCCCTTCATAGCTCAGCAGTTGACACACCTGGCTAGGATCCATGAAGATGCTGGTTTGATCCCTGGCCTCACAGAGTGGGTTAAGGATCCAGCATTGCCACGAGCTGTGGTGTAGGTCGCAGACATGGCTTGGATCCCTCATTGCTGTGGCTGTGGTATAGGCTGGAGGCTGTAGCTCTGATTCGACCACTAGCCTGGAAACTTCCATATGCCAAAGGTGCAGCCCTAAAATGCAAAATAACAACAAGAACAACAAACACACACAAGAATATGAGACAGAGACCTTAATTACTTATCTATAAAAATTATTATCTTCATATTTCCTTCATTTTAAAAGTTTTACTCTACATATTTTGTGATTGATGTTATTAGATGCATATAAATTTAGAGTTATTATACCTACCTAGTGAATTAAAACTTTTATCATTTTTAGTTGTGATGGAGGAGAAGTACATTATAAGCAGTGGGAATACTAAAAAAAAAATAAGTAAATAAGAGAAAATGTGATACATATTTTGAGTAAAGAAATAATACATTTAATTATATTGTGAGATCCATTTAGGAATATAGGAAAAAAAAAAGGAGACTGTAAAAATAGAAGGGACCACCAATCAACTGGATTAATTGATAACTACAGAGTACTTTATCCTATAACAGCTGAATACACATTCTTCTCAAACTTATATGTAATATCCACCAAGTTAGAGGACATTCTGGACCATAAAACACATCTTAACAAATTTTAAAGAATAGAAATCATAAAATGTCTGCTTTCAGGCTATAATGAAATTAAACCAGGAATCAGTAACAAAAATAATTGGAAAATCCCAAAATATGTGAAAACTAAGGAACATAGTTCTAAATAACACATGGGTCAAAGAAGAAATTTCAAGATTAATTAGACAATATTTTGTACTAAGTGAAAAAACAAGTTCAAAATTTGTGTAATGCAGTGAAAGCAGTTTTTTTTGGGGAAATTTATAGCATTAAATGCATATGTTAGGAAAGAAGAAAGACCTAAAAATCAATCATTAAAGCTTCGATGTTAGAAAACTAGAAAAAGATGAACAAAGTATCTCAAATTAAGCAGCGGAAGAGAAATAATAAGATTTAGAGCAAAAACGAATGAAATTGAAAACAGCAAATCTATAGAGAAAAATCAATGAAACCAAAAGCTAATTCTTTGAAGAAACCAATAAAATCGATAAGCCTTTAGCCAGACTAACTAGGAAAAAAGAAAGAGAGGATGCCAGGGAGCAGCCAGGATGGCAGAGTAGGAAAACCCTGAACTGATCTCTTCTGTGGGCACACAAAAATTACAGTTATTTTCAGAGAAACTATCAGTGAAAACTACCTGAAGATTAGCAGAAAATATTTTGTACAACTAAAGATATAAAAAAGGAATCACAATGAGAAGAGTAGGAGGAGCAGAGACAGGTGAAGTTAAAGTTCCCCCTGGCTAGCTGACCCCAAAACAGGAGATGTTCACAGTTGCAGTCTCCTCAAGGAGTGCGGAGTCTGAGCCCCACATTGGGCTCTTCATCCCAGAGGTCCTGCATTTGGAAAACAAGCACACAGAACATCTGACATTGAAAGCCTGCATGGCTTTCATATGGGAAAGCAGGATGGTTGTAGAAAATCTCACGCTACAAAACCTAGTACAGAGGCTGTAATTTGAAAGAAGACTGAATCTGACCCAGACTGCTCTTGGAGAGACTCTCAGAGTGGGTCCCTCGCTAGGATTATAGATGCTGGTGGCAGCTACTTGGGAGAGCTCATTCTTCCACAAGGATGCTGACAGGCACCATTTTGGAGTCTTCCCTTAGCCATGAGTATAAAGGGCTTACCTCCCAAACAGCCATTTGACACCAGTCTTAGGACTCAACAGAGCAAGCAATAAGCTGCTAGGACACAGCGCCATTTACCACAGGTTGGCACCAGCGGTGGGGTCTCCTCAACCAGATGCTTCAGAATCTGGCTCTGCTCACTATTGGGCCAACATCAGCCCATGGATCCCTAGGCCCTGGCCCAACCCATCAGTAGGCAATACCTGCACCCCTGGGACCTGCAGTTAGCATCCCTGAGACCCAGTACCACCCACCAGCAGTCTAGTACCAGCCCTGGGACACTCCAGCAACCACCTATTCCAAGAACCCAGAGTCCCATGGCCAGCTGTGTCCAGGATTTGGCCCCATGCACCAGTGGGCTGACACCACCCCAAACCCCATAGCCAGCCACTCTGGGATCTGGCCCAACTGATCAGTGAACCAGCACCAGCCCCAGGACCCTAGGGCCTGGCAGCTAGCTGGGTTGAGGACCAGTCCCACGTATCAATGTGCCTACAGTAATTGGCCCTGCCACAAAAAAAGGGCCCACTCTGCCCATATAAGTGATACCTCTAGATCATATAGCTCTTGAGACCAGAGGGTAACATGTTGCTGGGCCCCATGGAGCATCTCCTATTTAAGGTCACTCCTCCAAGATTGGGAAAGGTAAACAACCTTCCTGATATATGCAAATAAAAATAAAGAATTAGGTAAAGAGAAGGGACAAAGGAATGTATTACAAAGTCACAAGATAAAACCCCAGAAGAAAAACTAAGCAAGTGGAGATAAATAATCTACTCAATAAAAAGTTTAAGGGAATAATTATAAAGATGCTCAATGAACTCAGGAGAAGAATAGCTAAATACAGGGAGAAGTTTAATAAAGGGTTGGAAAATAAAAAGAAGAGATAAACTGAAATTTAAATATGCTAGAAGGAATCACCAGTAGATTAGATGGTACAGAGAATGGATTGCGACTGGGACACACAGTAATTGAAATTACCCAAGTTGGACTGATAAAAGAATTTTTTTAAAATGAGGACAGTTTTAGAGATCTCTGAGAAGACATCAAGTGTACTCGTATTCCCATTGTAGGGCTCCCAGAAGGAAAAGAGAGAAAGGGATAGAGAAGTGTATTTGAAGACTTAATAGGTAAAAACTTTCTTGGAATTCCCATTGTGGCTTAGTGGGTTAAGAACTCAACGTAATCTCTGTGAGGATGTGGGTTTGATCCCTGATCCTTGGGTTAAGGATCTGGCATTGCCACAAGCTGCAGTGTAGGCTGCAGATGCAGCTTGGATCTGGTGTTGCCTTGGCTGTGACATAGGCCTGCAGCCTGCTCCAATTCAACCCCTAATCTGGGAACTTCCAAATGCCACAAGCACAGCCTTAAACAAAACAAAACAAAACCAATGACAACAACAACAACCATCTCTTTCTTTATCTGGGAAAGGAAACAGATATCTAGGTCCAGGAAGCACAGAAAGCCCCAAACAAAATCTACCCAAAGAGGTCTACATCAAGATGTATAATAATTAAAATACCAAAAATTAAAGATAAGACAGATTCTTAAACTGTTGATCGAGAAGAGAATTCTCATAAGACTGACAACTGACTTTTCAGCAGAAACTTTGTAGTTCGGTGAAAGAAAAAAACCTACAACTAACAAACTATATCCAACAAGGTTATCATTCAGATTTGAAGAAGAGATAGAGTTTTACAGACAAGCAAAAGCTAAAAGAGCTCAAAACCACAAAACCAGCTTTACAGTAAATGTTAAAGGGGCTTTTCTAAATGGAAGACAAAAAACACAACTAGAAATATGAAAATTATGAAAGCAAAAATCTCATTGGTAAAGGCAAATATACAGAAAGGTAAGAGATCAACCACTTATAAAGTTAGAGGAAGGTTAAAAGACGAGAGTAGTAAAATCATCCACATTTATAATAAAAATGTAAAATATTATGTCAAAATTGGAGTTCCCATTGTGGTGTAGTGGAAACGAATCCAACTAGGAACGATGAGGTTGTGGGTTCAGTCCCTGGCCTTGCTCAGTGGGTTAAGAATCCAGCATTGCCGTGAGCTGTAGTGTAGTTCGCAGATGCAACTCGGATCTGGTGTTGCTGTGGCTGTGGTGTAGGCCAGCAGCAACAGCTCTGATTAGACCCCTAGCCTGGGAACCTCCATATGCCATGGCTGCAGCCCTATAAAGACAAAAGACAAAAAAAAAAATTATGTCAAAATCATTAAACATGAGGGAGGGAGTAAAAATGCAGGTGTCTTAGAATGTGTTCACATATCAGAAATAATCCTTAAAATAATCATATATATATATATGTTGCTATTTATAAACCTCATGGTAACTACAAACAAACCCCAAACTATAATAGATAAATATACAAAAATAGAAAAGAACCTAAACATTACATTAAATATTTTCATCAAATCACAAGAGAAGAGAACTAAAAGAAAGAAACAAAAAGAACTATAATAACAATCTCCCCAAAATTCACAAAATAGCAATAAGTACATACTTGTCATAATTGATTTAAATGTAAATGGATGAAATGCATTTACAAATCAAAAGACATAGAGTGGCTGAATAGATACAAAAACAAGACCCATATATATGCTGCCTATAAAAGTTTTACTTTAGATCTAAAGACACACACTGACTGAAAACAAGGGTATTCCATGCAAAGAAACAAAAAGAAGCTGGCATAGCAATATTTATATCAGAAAAAAATAGGCTTTAAAACAAAGACTGTAGCAAGAGACAAAGAAGGATGTTATCTAATAAAAAAGGAATTGATCCAACAAAAAGAAATAACACTTTTAAGCCTATATGCACCCAACATAGAAGCACCTAAATACACAAAGCAAATATTGATGAACACAAAGGAAATAATTGATAGTAGCACAGTAATAGCAGGGGACTGTAATATCCCAGTTACATCAGTGGACAGATCATCTAGGCAGAAAAATCAACAAGGGAACACCAGCCTTAAACAACACAGTATTGGATGGAATATATAGAAATATGTAAATTTTCCCTCAAAGCAGCTGAATACATGTTCTTTCAAATTCACATGGAATCTTCAGGATAGATCACATGCTAGGCCATAAAACAAGTTACAATACATTTAAGAAGATGTAAATCATATCAAGCATCTTTTATGAATACAATCAGTATGAAACTGGAAATCAAATATAAGAAAAAACTGCCAATACCACAAACACATGGAGGTTAAACAACGTGTTGCTAAACAATGAATGTGTTACTGAAGAAATCAAAAAGGAAATCAGAAAATACTTGGAGATAAGTAAAAATGGAAATACAATGATCCGAAATCTATGGGACACAGAAAAAGTATTTCTAGAGGGAAGTTTACAGAGATTCAACCTAACTCAGGAAATAAGAAAAATCTCAAATAAACAACCTAACCTTATACTTAAAGGAACTAGAAAAAAACAAAACTCAACTTGAGTAGAAGAAAAAAATCATCAAGATTAGTAGTTCCCTGGTGGCCTAGTGGGTTAAGGATCTGGCATGTCACTGCTGTGACTTGGGTCAACCCTGCGGCACAGGTGTGGTCCCTTGCCCAGGAACTTCTGCATACTGTAGGCTCAGCCAAGAAAATCATACATATCAAAGCAGAAATAAATGATACAGAAACTAAAAGTCAATAGAAAAGATCAATGAAACTAAGAACTGGTTCTTAGAAAAAAAAATTTAAAAATTGATAAAGCTTTAGCCAGACTCATCTCATCAAGAAAAAAAGAGAAGGGGCCCAAATCAATAAAATGAGAAATTAAAAAGGAAAAGTTACAAATAACACAAGAGATACAAAGGATCACAAGGGATTGCTATGAACAATTATATGCAAATAAAAAGGACAAACGGAACAACAGGTAAATTCCTGGAAATCAACACTCTCCCAAGACTGAATCAGAAGGATATAGAAAATATGAACAAGCCAATTACCAGTAATGAAATTGAGTCATTGATGAAAAAACCTCTCAACACATAAAAGTCTAGGACCAGAGAGCTTCATAGGTGAATCCTATCAAATATTTAAAGAAGAATGAACACTGTCCTTCTCAAACTATTCCACAAAACTGAAGAGGAACAAACAATTTTTACCTCATTATATAAGGCCAGAATCATCCTGATACCAAAACCAGACAGACACCACATACCTGAAAATTACAGCCAAATCACTGATACACAAATGCAAGAATCCTCATCAAAATATTAGCAAACCAAATTTAACAATGTATTAAAATGATCATACTCCATGATCAAGTGAGATTTATCCTGGGGATGGTTCAATATATGCAGATCAATCAATGCAATACACTAAATTAATAAATTGTATTATAAATATCATATGATCATCTCAATACATTAAAAAAAAGCTTTTGACAAATTTCAAGATCCATTTATAATAAAAGGTCTCAACAAAGCAGGTAGCAAGGGAACATACCTCAACATAAAAAAGGTCATATATGACAAACCTACAGTCAGCATCATACTTATTTCCTCTAAGATTAGGAACAATGTAAGGATGCCCATTATTACCCCTCTTTTATTCAACACAGTACTGGAAGTCCTAGCCATAATAATCAGATTTTTTTTAAAAAGTCATCCAAATTGGAAAGGAAAAAGTAAAACTGCCACTGTTGACAGATGACATGAAAGAAAGAAAGAAAGAAAAAATCAAAAAATAAGAAATCAACACAGCAAAAAAGGGGCAGAAGAGACCTCACCGGAGTTGCCGTTGTGGCGCAGTGGTTAACAAATCAGTCTAGGAACCATGACGTTGCGGGTTCGGTCCCTGCCCTTGCTCAGTGGGTTGACAATCTTGCGTTGCCGTGAGCTGTGGTGTAGGTTGCAGACGCGGCTCGGATCCTGCATTGCTGTGGCTATGGCGTGGGCCGGTGGCTGCAGCTCTGATTGGACCCCTAGCCTGGGAACCTCCATATGCCGCGGGAGCGGCCCAAGAAATGGCAAAAAGACAAAAAAAAAAAAGAGACCTCACCAAAGAAGGTATATGGATGGTGAATGACATGTCATATGTCATTATGGAATTGCAAATTAAAACAATGAGATACCACTACATAACTATTAGAACAGCTAAAATCCAAAACACTGATAATACCAATTGCTAACAAAGATGTGGAACAACAGGAAATCTCATTGCTGGTAGAAATGAAAAATGGTATAGATACTTTGGAACAGTTTTGTAGTATATTATAAACTAAACATATTCTTATCACATGATAGAGCAATTGTATTCTTTGGTATTACCCAAAGGAGTCAGAAGTCTATGTCCACAAAAAACCTGCACATGAATGTTTTATAACAGCTTTATTCATAATTGCCAAAAATTGGAAGCAACCAAGATATCCTTCAGTAGGTGAATGGATAAAACAACACAAAACAAAACAAAAACACATCTGGTACATCCTGACAATGGAGTATTATATGGCACTAAAAATCAAGTAGCTATCAAGCCATGAAAAGACATGGAGGAAACTTAAATGTATATTACTAAGAGAAAGAAGCCTATCTTAAAGGGCTACGTGGTGTACAGTTCCAAGTATATGAAATCCTGGAAAAGGCAAAACTAAGATGGTAAGATCACTGATTAACAACTAGTGGTTTCCAGGGTAGGGGAAGTGGGTAGGGATGAATAGGCTGGTTAGAGAGAATATTTAGGGCAGTGAAAATACTCTATATGATACATAATGAAGGATACCTGTCATTATACATTTGTGCAAACCCATAGAATATACACCACAAAGAGTGAACCTTTAATGTAGACTATGGATTTGGGGTGCTTATGATGTGTCAATGTAATTTCATCATTTGTAACAAATGTAACACTCTAGTGGGGGATGTTGATAATGGGGGGATGCTATGCATGTGTTGGGGGAGAAGATAATGGGAAATCTCAATTTTGCTGTTAAGCTATAACTGCTCTTAAAGTCTTAAAAAGAAAAGAGTAGGAGGAGGAGGAATTGGAGGAAGGTGATCAAAAGGTATAAACCTCTAATTATGAGATTAATAAGTACAAGAAAAGTAATGTATGACATGGCAACTATGACTAATACTGCTGTATGATATATAGGAGGGTTGTTAAGAGAGTAACTCCTAAGAGTTCCTATTATAAGGTGTATTTTTTTCTTTTTATTCTATCTATTTGAGCAGATGGATGTTAACTAAACCTATTGTGACAATCATTTCATAATATATGTAAATCAAACCATCATGCTGTCCACTTTAAACTTATACAGTGAAACCCAGACACCTATCTATGGTCAATTAATGTTCAACAAAGGAGGCAAGAATATAAAATGGGAAAAACACAATCTTTTCAGCAAGTGGTGCTGGGAAAACTGGATAGCTGCATGTAAAGCTATGAAACTGGAACACACCCTCACACTATGCATGAAAATAAACTCAAAATGTCTTAAAAACTTAAACATAAGACAAGATGCCATCAAAATCCTAGAAGAGAACATAAGCAAAACATTCTCTGACATTAACCTTAAAAATGTTTTCTCGGGTCAGTCTCTCAAGGCAACAGAAATAAAAGCAAAAATAAACCAATGAGATGTAATCAATCTGACAAGCTTTTGCACAGCAACGGAAACCATAAAAAAACCAAAAAGACAGCTTACAGAATGGGAGAAAATAGTTTCAAACATTGCAACTGACAAGGGCTTACTCTCTGAAATATACAAACAACTTACACAACTCAACAGCAAAAAAGCCAACAACCCAATGGAAAAATCGGCAAAAGACCTGAATAGCAATTTCTCCAAAGAAGATACACAGATGGCCAAAAAGCACATTAAAAAATGCTCAACATCACTGATTATTAGAGAAATGCAAATTAAAACTACTATGATGTACCATCTCACTCCAGTCAGAATGGCCGTCATTAATAAGTCAATAAATAACAAATACTGGAGAGGGTGTGAAGAAAAGGGAACCCTCCTACACTGTTGATGGGAATGTAAATTGGTACAACCACTATGGAAAACAGTATGGAGGTACCTCAGAAAATTAAATATAGAACTACAATCCCACTCTTGGGCATATATCCAGACAAAACCTTGCTTGAAAAAGACACATGCACCCATATGTTCATTGCAGCATTGTTCACAATAGCCAAGACATGGAAACAACCTAAATGTCCATCAACAGATGAATGGATTAAGAAGATGTGGTGTATATACACAATGGAATACTACTATGCCATAAAAAACAAAATAATGCCATTTGCAGCAACATGGATGGAACTAGAGACTCTCATATTAAGTTAAGTAAGTCAGAAAGAGAAAGACAAATACCATATGATATCATTTATATCTGGAATCTAATATATGGCACAAATGAACCTTTCCACAGAAAAGAAGCTCATGGTCTTGGAGAAGAGACTTGTGGTTGCCAATGGGGAGAGGGAAGGGGAGGAAGTGGGATGGGAATCTGGGATTAATAGATGTAAACTATTGCCTTTGGAATGGATAAACAATGAAATCCTGCTGTATAGCACTGGGAACTCTATCTAGTCACTTATGATGGAGCATGATGGAGGATATTGTGAAAAAAAGAATGTATATATATGTATGTGTGACTGGGTCACTTTGCTGTACAGCAGAAAAATTGACAGAACACTGTAAACCAGCTATAATGGAAAAAATAAAAATCATTTGAAAAATAAAAAATATAATAACCCCCTAAATAAACTTATACAGTGAGATGTATCAATTATTTTTTAATAAAAGTGGAAAAAATAATGGAGACTTTATTTTGGTTTGCTTTAAGTGTCAGAGGAATGAGTTTGTATCTAAGCCATTCCAACTTTTTGAATGTCATTTTTCTTACCTAAATTCAAGCATTCATAATCATAACAAAATAAGGAAGAATTTGATTTCAAGCTTTAGGCAATTTTTCATACCTTTACTCAAAATAATTGATCTTAGCCACTTTATCTTTTTGCCTTTTCTAGGGCTGCACCCGCAGCATATGGAGGTTCCCAGGCTAGGTGTCTAATCAGAGCTGTAGTTGCCAAGCCTATGCCACAGCCACAGCAACGCAGGATCCGAGCCGTGTCTGTGACCTACACCACTGCTCACGGCAACGCCAGATCCTTAACCCACTGAGCAAGGCCAGGGATCCAACCCGCAACCTCATGGTTCCTAGTCGGATTCGTTAACCACTGAGCCACGATGGGAACTCCATTAGCCATTTAATCTTAAACATTGAGTTTTAATAATTATTCTACTATCTCATTTCATTTTTCTCAAGAAGCAAGGGAAGTAGATTTTTATAAACAAAAATAGCAAATGATTGCTTATTATCCTTATGTGAAAATATTCATGCTAGATGTCCCTTTATTTTCCTCTGAATGATGACTTTTTGACTTGAAAATAATTGAAGGAAAAACAAAGTGAAAGTCTTATTTCAGAACTGGCTTAGTGCCAGAGCCTTGCATGTGCTAAGTTTTACCTTGCAGAGTGACTGCAGTGTGATTCTGGTGTGAGATGCTAGGTTAAGATTCATGACTCATTCAGCTATGGCAGAGCTGCAGAGGTACTTACTCGACAACACCAGGTTTGAAGCCAATGAACTGAGGGTATGATGGGAGGAGCAGCAAGGGAGGGCCCCAAACCTTTATACAGATGCTCATCTGAGGGATGAAAGCTGCTCTGAATTTTCAGCTAGTCTTGACACTTGCCTCACCTAACAGCCACCAAATTCACAGCAACAATATTTGCAATGATTTATTGCAGACTGAACTGTTCATTTTCATTTCCCTGAACAGGACCCCACCTTCCCATCCTTCCATCCATTGATACTAAGGGTTAAGAAAAAGGCAGGTCCCAGCCGGGTTGGGGCACTGGTATTCTTATCTGACAGGAGAGATATATATCACATGACAGGTTCTATGCCTTGCTCAACAACTTATGTGTAGTGAGGCCATAGATAAATTACTTTATCTGTCTCTGCTTTCTTTTCTGTATCGGTAATCTGAAGATAATAGAATTACACCTCCTCCTCACACACTTTAGTGACACACTCATGGAGATAAATTGAGGCTGAATTGTAACATGTCTGCAAAGGCCCAAGAGCTCTGGGAATAAATGCTATGTATAAATAAAAATGTATGATGAATATTTGAATATTAATAAAACCTTTTATATTTTACCCCCATGGCACACTAGAAAGTCTTAACTGTTGAATATCAAACATTTCTTTTTCCCTCCAAAATAACACTTATATAAATTCTTTAAGTTAGTCCCTAGAAAATAATCACAAAGAAGATAAAATTTGTCTCTGTGCTCCCAGGTCCCCCCTTTCCTTTTCAGAATGATGAATCCATGCCACTATTCCAAATGGATTCAGGGCTTTCATGGGACTTTTTTTACTTTTTTTTTTTTTCTTTTTTGCTATTTCTTGGGCCGCTCCCGCGGCATATGGAGGTTCCCAGGCTAGGGGTCTAATCGGAGCTGCGTCCACCAGCCTACGCCAGAGCCACAGCAACGCGGGATGCAAGCCTCGTCTGCAACCTACACCACAGCTCAGGGCAACGCTGGATCGTTAACCCACTGAGCAAGGGCAGAGACCGAACCCGCAACCTCATGGTTCCTAGTCGGATTCGTTAACCACTGCGCCACGACGGGAACTCCTCATGGGACTTTTTAACTCCATTAAAATATGCTCTCAGCTGAAGATTTCATAAATGTATCCACTGAGGAAGAAATGATTGACAAGTCTAATGTGTTATCATTCAGCAAATTTTTTTGTTTTTTTAATATTTTGATTTTATTTTATTTTTCATTTTTTTATTTCCCCAATACATTATTTTTTTCTACTGTACAGCATGGTGACCCAGTTACACATACATGTATACATTCTTTTTTCTCACATTGCCATGCTCTATCATAAGTGACTAGGCATATAGTTCCCAGTGCTTTTTTAAAAAACATTTTAAATCATACACAGTCTTTAGACAAATGGTTTAATCTAAAATGGGATTTTCAGGTTTCCATCTGAGTATCGTGTAAGGGTTTGTTTTTTATCCTTCTGATGGCAGTAGGGGTGAGCAAAGAAGGGAAATAAGTTAGAGCTTCTGAAATTTTACTACATAGGTCCAGGTGTTAAATAATAACTCCAGTATTAAACACTTCATATATCACCGACCATACTTAATATGCTATCAAATGCAACCCTCATTGAAGTAGAATAGTATTTGTTTTTTGGGTTTATTTATTTATTTATTTTTGTCTTTTTGTATTTTGGGGGCTGCACCCATAGCATCTGGAGGTTCCCAGGCTAGGGGTCTTATCAGATCTATAGCCGCCGGCCTACGCCACAGCAATGGGATCCGATCCGAGTCTGCGACCTACACCACTGCTCACAGCAACGCCAGATCCTTAACCCACCAAGTGAGGCCAGGGATTGAATCCGCAACCTCATGGTTCCTAGTCGGATTCGTTTCTGCTGCGCCATGACGGGAACTCCTCATTTTTTTTTTTTTTTTTTAAAGCAAATGAGAGTACTGAAGCTTGAAGAGACTAATAACTGTTTGAGGTCACACACCCAAAAAAGAGCTGAGCTGAGCTCAAATTTGAAACAAAGTCTGTTTGTCTCCAAAGTGCTTTTCTTGCCATGTCCAATAATGAAACAAATCATAATTTGTAGAAATGGCCCCTACAATTGACTTTGGACTCACTTCCTTTTGTTTCTTTCATGCTGGTCAAGCACACATATTTTAGTGCTGACAGAGCTTCACAACCTTGAGTTCATAATTCTTGCCACTGAAATAGACATGCGTATATTCATCACACTCTCCAGAAATAATTATGTGGTAGTGAAATATCATCAATAGATTTTTGGTATCTTCCAAATGCTTTTCAGTATTACATCAAGTTTAATGATGAATGTGTTTTTATTTAAAATCAGAAAAAAATTAGTGCTGGAGTAATATACATATGACTCGATCCAAAGGCCCTTTCTTTATCAGCAATTTCCTTGACATAAGTGTAGCATTTTCCTTGAATCTCTCTCTATTCTTACATTGTACTGATTTTTTTTAGGTTCTCTTGCTCCTTCTCCAATCAGTTCTGTTATTTTTTTCCCCGGTCTTCATTTTCTTTCACAGAGCTCTTATATAAGTATTCTGTTATGTTTTTCTTTCCTTTTACTTCTCAAGCATTTGCAGTCTTCATGTAGGCTTTTTTCCTTCCAGTATGAACCTTGATTCAGGCAATTCAGTCTTGAATTTTCATCCGTTCTCCGCACCCCCTTCTTTTCCACATACTTATGCTCCTCTCCCTCCCTCTCTATTTCTCTCTCTCTCTCTCTCTCACACACACACACACACACACACACACACACACACACGCATGCACACACGCACACGTGTGCATGTACCCTAGTCAGTGCAAGCTCTGTGTTGCTCACACTGTGGTAAGTCACTATGTCACAGAATTCACAATTTTTGAGTTTTTTCCCTATAATATTAAAAAAGTAGAGTGATAGAGACAGATATAAAAATAAATTCCTAATAAAATTAGTGATAAATACTGACATTTATCAGTAGAATTAATAACTAGTATTAACCAAGTGGAGCCATTACCAAATTTTATCTGTGAGTCTGCAATTTTGTTTTCTTATGTGATCTTGTCTCATCCATGGGCTTCTCTCTACTCATTCACAGTTCTTTGCTTGCTGTCATTTCATGACTCAGCTGCCTGTCACCAAAGTATTAATTGGGGCCACTGATGACACGTCCTCTTGTCATATCCACTCACTGCATTGCCATTACTCTGATCATTTGGTCTTTTATCCTGAACTCTCCCTAACCTAAGAAATTTTAGAATGTTCCAGACCTCATAATATGTCAAGTTAAAAACCCCTATTTTTATCTATCAATATCCTTCTCACTAACTCTGACCTTAAGTGTAGAAACAGTCTCTCGCAACTGTCACATTTCCTCTTAAAATTTGGCTCCTATTTCCCCAGGACATATTGAAAGTATTTAAAAGCAAAAATAATTTAAAAGTATGTTTTTTTAAAAATAAGTTGTGTTCTATTTCTCATGTAGCAGAGAAACACCCTGTAGAATTTTCCTCTCATATGCAGTTCTACTGAAATCAGAAATAGTTTGCAAATTATTTTTTGAAGATTTACTTTTATCTCTGGGGTATTCTCTCAATTTCTCTAATTATGATCAATAGAAACTGACTACTGTAAACTTAAAAGGGAATTTATTTAAGACTATGATGGCATGGTGGGGATGGGTATGGTACTTTTGTATGTAAAGGGTAAGAGGCAAGGAGGCTGTGAGATCAGGCTTGGAAGCAGAAAGGAGCAAAGGGAGCTTGAGAGGACCAGGAAGCAGTAAGGACAGAAACCACCCCATTGCAAAAAGACATAGTAGAAAATTGACAGAATAGTGGAAACCAGCTATAGAGGAAAAAATAAAAATCATTATAAATGAAAAAAAAAAAAAAAGGACACCAGGTTAGACTACTTCTTCTGTTTTGCTGCCACTGAAATGAAATCACTTTTACATGTTTTCTTCATTCTTGCATCACACCCTGAGAGATTTATAGTCTCAGGGTAGAGAACCTGGTTGGCTGAGGTTGTCACATATCAGACCTTGGGGTCTACCACAAAAAGAACCTGGGTCCCTTGGCTTTCAAAGACATGCATTTGCTTTTCCAATAAACTACATATAATGGGGAAGAGCCAGTTTCTCGAAAGAAAATCAGGGGAAGGTGAATGGATTGGGCAGCCGAAAAGGAGCAATGTCTAGGAAGGAACTTATACTTTGGATTGAGTTCCTTACCAGTTGAAATGTCACAAGGAAGTTGAGTCTAAATACAACTTTATAAATCCATTGGGTAATATTGATTACATACTTATTTGTCATTGGAAATAATCCTGGATAATGTATATATAAATATGTCTGCCTAATAAGAATTTACAATAGTCTACACAACCAAGGGCACAAGAGATGGCCTCTGTTCTTTTTTTTTTTTTAAATATTAACGCAGCTGCTGCTGTTTTTTACATTACATAGCTACATAGCTGCTGTTGAAGTGTTATAAAAAAGGAAGAGAGGGAGTTCTCGTCGTGGTGCAGTGGTTAATAAATCCGACTAGGAACCATGAGGTTGCGGGTTCAATCCCTGCCCTTGCTCAGTGGGTTAATGATCTGGCGTTGCCGTGAGCTGTGGTGAGGTCGCAGACACGGCTCAGATCCTGCGTTGCTGTGGCTCTGGCGTAGGCTGGCAGCTACAGTTCCGATTAGACCCCTAGTCTGGGAACCTCCATATGCCATGGGAGTGGCCCAAGAAATGGCAAAAAGACCAAAAAAAAAAAAGGAAGAGAGAAGAAAAGGAATAAATTTGAGTGGTGGATAAAGACAAGGAAGGCTACATGGGGAAGAGATATGAGTGTGTCAACATTTTTCATAAGTCCTTTACATAAGTCTAGTTATTTGCGGAAACTTGGAGTTGATTACCAAGCCCTTTAGGGAACTTGCTTTTCTTTTTTCTGTTCAACTACATTCCTTCACTCTAACAGGTAGAGTTTTCTGCATATGAGCATTTGAGCCACATATTTTTACAATCTACTGTTCTCTTTAGCAATTTCTGTCCCTGTTTTATGCATGTTGCTCATGGGCTTCAAAAATAATGAAATTTCATTTTTTCAGGAGGGAGCATCAAAATTAAGAGAATTGTGAAACCATTCAGCATCCTTTATTCTTCTTGTAATCAGCAAGGAAAGCGCTGAAGGCAAGATAAAGTGTATATATTTATGACATCCTTTTCGGTTTCCTTTTTTTTCTTTTGGTAGATGACAAGGAAAATTGGACTGTTTCTTGTCTAAATTGACAAGCTGATTATTGTCAAGCAGATGTCTTCATTAAGTCTGTGTAGGAAGAGCAAAGAGGATCAAAGGGAAAAAGTGTTGAGCTTTCTTTCTGGTACTCTGCAAAGAGGTCATATATCTTACAGGATGATCTATAAAAATGGTTTATAGCATTTTGTGTGAAATGGTAATTTTAGTAATAAAAGCACCTGTGGCGAACATTTGCTGGGACCTGACACCTTATTTTGTAGTCTTGGAATGCGTAGTGTTATAACCCACTTTAGGAAACAATAACAAGGTAGACCCTAATTATCAGGTATTTAGGTCATGAAGAAAGGTACAGAGAAAATAGATGAGGTTAATTAAAGGTGGGGAAGACTGACAATGTGTTGGATTAACATCCCCACCTATGGCAAATCTTGATATCAAAGTTACCTATCAATTGAATCATTTTTGCCAGCAGTATCTATTTAATTTCAACCCTGTCCATTCTAACTTAAGGAAATAATGACACAAATGTAAGTCCCTTTTTTCTACTTAGTAGTCTTCATTTCCTTTCTTTTCTTTTTTTGGCTGTACCTGCAGCATGCAGAAGTTCCTGGACCAGGGACTGAACCTGCACCACAGCAGTAACCTGAGCCATAGCAGTGACAATGCTGAGTCCTTAACCACTAGGCCACCAGGGAACTCCCCCTTTCCTTTTTCTCCACTCCCAGTTGAAAGATCAAAATAGTCTTCCCTTCATCATTTCTTAGATTTTCTTCTTTTATGTTCCCAAAAGCTTGTCAAGTACCCCTTCTTAGGATTCATTCTTCTTTGGTCCTTTTCAGATTATCTCACATTGTTCACATTGGTCATATTATATATATATATATATATTTTTTTTATATATATAAAAAAAAAATATATATATATATATATTTTTTTTTTTTTGTAAGCAGCAAAGAATCTTAACCACTCCTGAGGCAGCTTTCTTCCTGTAAGCAACTGGGTTACCTCAGCAGGGTAGGGTGAGAAAAATGGTGTCACAGCAAGATGCTTACATTGTGCTAGTTAAGTGCAGGGAAAGCTCAGTAGTATACACTTAGAAACTGGAGACTAAACAACAGTGGCAGCTATTCTGGACAAATTCCTGCTCTATTAATTCAGTTATGCATTGTGATAACTACTATGCATCCTTCATGGTAAACTGCAAGTCATCAAATTATGCTTCTCAATCATCATGATAATGGAGAGGGACATTATAAGAGCAGCAGCTATCAAATGCTATGTACGAGTAACCAAAAAATCAGGGTGAAGAAACAGTGCTGCTAGGAAGAGCCATTTTTTTTCTTTCCTCTTTTTCTCTATCTTTTAAAATTACTGGTTCCTTTCCAAACAACTAGGAAAATGTCTACCATTCATTTTAGCACTATATCTGATCCTTTTCCCCCTCCTTAGCTGGTACAAATCTTGAGGAATGAAGTAGAGAAAATAGCATAACGCTTTGGATGTAGGATCGAGAAGTACTGTTCCATTTGAAATTAAATGGACTGATAGGGTAGGGATGGGGGAAGGAAAGAATAGAAAGTGACAAGTCACTTTAAAATGAAGCCCATAAAGGGAATTTCCATTGTGGCTCAGTGGTAATGAACCTCACTAGTATCCACGAGGATGTAGGTTCAATCCCTGGCCCTGCTCAGTGGGTTAAGGATCTGATGTTGCTGTGAGCTGCAATGTAGGTTGCAGATGCTGCTGGGATCTGATGTTGCTGTGGCTGTGGTGTAGTCTGGCAGCTGCAGCTCTAATTCGACCTCTAGCTTGGGAAGTTCCATATGCTGTGGGTATGGCCCTAAAAAGACCAAAAAAAAAAAAAATCCCATAAAATATGGAACAAAATAAATTTAATATAAAAGGTCTCACTTAAATTACTTCTAATAAGGTCAGGAAACTATAGATGTTACCAATATATAGATGTCACCAATATATAGATGTCAAACAAAAGATTAAAGATAATGCAGTTACAATATTGATGCATCCAAGCAATAAGACTTTTTGGAATCCCTACCTACTAGGTACTGTTCCAGCTGTTGAGGAAAATAGCAGTGAACAAAGTTCTTACTCTCATGGAGCTTATATTGTAGTGGAATGAGAACGTAGAGACAATAACTAAACAAGTGTATATACATATTGGATGGTCAGGAGTACTACAGAGAAAAACAAATCAGGGAAAGGGGAGAGAAATGGGGGTAGCAGTGAGGAGCTAGTTATTTTATGTGGGTTTATCCAAGAATCCCAAATGAGAAGACAGCATTTGAACAGAGACTTGTCAGAAGTAAGGGACTCATCATTGTGGATATTTGGACAAAAAGTTTCCAGGCAGTGAGTACAAAAATTTCTGAAGAAGGAGTGTGCTTAGTGTGTTTGAGGAAAAGCAAGGAGATAATGTGGCTAGACCTGAGAAATAAGTAGGAGAGTGATGGGAGATGAAGTCAGACAGACAGGTGGGGACTGGCAGTTTGTACTATGTAAGTTCTCCCACAGGGCTTAAAACTTTGAAAGCTATCTGGCTGTTATTTTGAGAATACACTGTTGGGACTGGGATTAGGGTAGACATAGGGAGACCAGTTATGGGGTGTCTTAGTTTGAGGCTGCTGTAACAAAACACCTTAGACTGAGTGGCTTATACATCACAGGAGGAGGAGCGTTCTTACCAGAACCTGACAGTGCTGGCACTCTGACCTTAGATTTCCAGCCTTGTCCTGGCTGCAGACTACCAACTGTCTCACTGTATCTTCAAATGGCAGAAAGTTTGGGATGGGGTGGCATTGATTATTTTTGCCAAAATCAATTATATTTGTCATATAAAAGCTTTTTCTCTTCCTCATTCATTCATTCCTTTACTTTTTCATTCCTTCATTCATATGTTTTCTATATTAGCATGAATTCAAGATTCTTATTTCCTATGTCAGACAAAGACAAATATCATATGAGATCACTAATATGTGGAATCTAATAAAAATGATACAAAAGAACTTATTCACAAAACAGAAAAAGACTCAGATTTCAAAACTAAACTTACAGTTACCAAAGGAGAAACATTGATGGAAGGGATAAATTAGGAGGTTGGGATTAACATATATACACTACTGTATATAAAATAGATGAGTGACAAGGACCTATTGTATAGCACAGGGAAATGTACTTAATACTCTGTAGTAACCTATATGGGAAAAGCATCTGAAAAGAAATGGATATATGTATATGTATTACTGATTTATTTTGCTGTACACTTGAAATTAACACAACTTTTTAAGTCAACTATACTCCAATACAGTTTTTTTTAAAAAGGATATCTCAGAGTCAGGGGTTTCCAAATTAGATATATATAATATTTGGGACATACTTATGCTAAGAAATTATTTGTGATTTATCTGAAATTCACATTTAACTCTGCATTCTATATTTTTATTCACTAAATATGGCATCTCTACTCATACTCTGCATAGTATAGAGGCAGTTTGAAATAAACTATGGACAATATAACATTAAAAAATTCTTATTTCCTTTAATGGGTTTTAATCTGTTAGCATAATTAATTTCCTAAAGTATAATTATTCTAATATGTTAATATAATGATTTTTAGATTTGGTCAGGGAAGAACTTCTTCAAAATGGTTCCTGTGTTTTATTGCCATCCCCAATATTTTTGAGCCAATTTCTTACCTTTCTGGTGCAAGATTTTCATGGTTCTTATACTTTTTCTGCCCCAGAAATCAGCCATTTCTCTAAGAAGACTTACACTATATCTAGAAGTAAAAAATTGGTCATTAATTGTTGCTGCTATTGGAAAGTGATTATTTCTAGGTTTTCTCAACTGAAAATGCTTAGAAATATGAAGGTGCGCACACACACACACACACACACACACACACACACACACACACACATGTTCATGGGTACATGTATATCCTTTATCTATTTCTTGACTTCTCTCCCTCTTTTATAATATATGTATACTAAAAATCATCCTTATTACTTACAATTCTTTCTCTGTAGAATAAATATATAGTATTAAATTGTGTTCAAAAGTTAGTTGAACCAAGATAATGTTATACATCAATTAAATTTCAATTTTAAAAAATTTACTTGAATAGCCCTTCCTGTTCTCCCCCCCCCCCCCATTCCCCACCTCAAGTGTGGTTATTCTTTTGGAATATAATAAGGTTCACTTGCTTACTTTGTTCCCTTTTAGGAAGAAAATATATTCATTATTATTTTATGAGTATTAACGTGGTTCAAAGTGATAAAACTGATATCCTTAAAGATGTATCACTCCCACCCAATTTTTCTGTATTGTTTCTGTCTCAGAATTACTTTTTTTTTTTCTTTTTGCTATTTCTTGGGCCGCTCCCACGGCATATGGAGGTTCCCAGGCTAGGGGTCCAATCGGAGCTGCAGCCACCAGCCTACACCAGAGCCACAGCAACGCGGGATCCGAGCCGCATCTGCAACCTACACCACAGCTCAGGGCAACGCCAGATCGTTAACCCACTGAGCAAGGGCAGGGACCGAACCTGCAACCTCATGGTTCCTAGTCGGATTCGTTAACCACTGCGCCACGACGGGAACTCCCAGAATTACTTTTTTAAAAATTTAAATCTGACAGTGCTCCTTCTTCCTTAAAACCCTTTAATCACTTACTGTCTAATATCTGGGAAGGATCTGCATGATCTGGCTTCTAGCTTCATCCTGTGATAATCTTTGCTCACTGTTCTCCAGGCAGACGGGCTGTCTTTTAGTCCTCTGAGTGATTATGCTCCTTGTTTTCTTAAGACCTCACATACAGTGCCCTGTATCTGCAACTCTTTTTTTCTGTGTCTTAAACTTGCTTATTATTCTTAAAACTCCAGGCCAAGTCAAATGCCATTTCCTCAGGGAAATCTTCTTTCTCCCCCACTCCTATCCCACTCCCCCCCAAATATTTAATAGTTTATTTTTTATTATGTTTTATTTTTTGTCTTTTTAGGGCCACAACTACAGCATATGGAAGTTCCCAGGCTAGGGGTGGAAACGGAGCTGCAGCTGCTAGCCTACACCACAGCCACAACAATGCAAGATCTGAGCCACATCTGCGACCTACACTACAGTTCATGGCAACACCAGATCCTTAACCCACAGAGTGAGGCCAGGGATTAAACCTGCTTCTTCATGGATACTAGTTGGGTTTGTTACCACTGAGCCACAATGGGAACTCCTAATTGTTTGATTATTTGAATCACAGCTCTCTGGCCCACCATGGCACAAGTTCCGAGGACAAGAAATATTTGTTGAATTAATTAAAAAAAGTTTAAGTTAGTATATGATATCAAAATAAAATGCCACCTTATATGTAGCTACTTTAGGTGATTCGTAGTTACTTGAGTTTTGTCCACAAATTCTTGTCTTTTTGTCCAACTAAAGTTAATGTAAAACATAAATCTGGCCATGGAAAGTAGTTTTATTGGCAAATACTTCCCCATTCCCTTTAAATGACAAAATTATAGGAACAAAATCATTTTAAGGAAAGGAGAGTGGATAAGTGAAATAATTGCTTTATTTCTTGTTGCTAAGTGTAGGAAGCAGATGGAGTGAAGTGGGAGATAAAGAGAACCATTATTCAACAAAACAAAAAGACAGCTATTTCAGTGTATGACTGAAAGCCCTTTTCATTATTTTTGCCATGTTTTCCAATATGATTGCAAATATGCTTACAGACCTTGATGTACAGCAAATGCTTTTAATTGCCAATGGTCAAGAAGTATAATTTTATCTATAATAATTCCAGGCGACTATTATTTTAAAAAATTTTTAACGTTATATTTTTAATAGGCTTTGTTTTAGAACAGTTTTAGGTTAATAGCAAAATTGAGTAGAAGATACACAGATTTCCATATATATCCTTCCTCCAAATGCATAGCCTTTCCAGTTACCAACATCCTCAACCAGAGTAGATTATTGAACCTACTTTTGACACATCATTATCATTGGAAGTCCATTTTTTATATTAGGATTCATTTTTGCTGTTGAACATTCTATAAGTTTGGACAATTTCATAATGACATGTAGGCATGATTTTGGTATCATATAGAGTAGTTTCATTGCTCTAGAAATCCTCTGTGTTCTACCAACGTATCCCTTCTTCTGCCCAAATCCCAGACATCTACTGTTTCCATAGTTTTGCTTTTTTCAGAATGTTGTATAGTTGGAATCATACAGTATGTAGTCTTTTTCATTTGACTTCTCTCAATTAGTAATATGTTTTTAAGTTTTCTACACGTCTTTTCATGGCCTGATAATTATTTTTTTTTTTAAGTGTTGAATAATATTCCATTATCTGGATGAACCATGGTTTATTTACCTATTCACCTACCAAGGGCATCTTTTTTGCTTCCAGGTTTTGGCAATTATGATTTGTGCAGTTATTTGTGTATGTAATATTTCAGCTCCTTTGGGGAAAAAAACCCAGGAGTGTGACTGTTAGATTTTATGGGGAAAAGTATGTTTAGTTTTGTAAGAAACCACCACCAGACTGTCTTCCACAGTTGCTGTACCATTTTAAGTTCCCATCAGCAATGACGAGAGTCCCTGTTGGTTCATATCCCTGCTAGTATTTGGTGTTGTCAATGTTTTGAAGTTTTCTTCTTCTTCTTTTTTTTTTTTTTGGCTTTTTGCCTTTTCTAGGGCCACTCCCGCGGCATATGGAGGTTCCCAGGGTAGGGGTCTAATTGGAGCCAGATCCTTAACCCATTGAGCAAGGACAGGGATCAAACCCGAAGTCTCATGGTTCCCAGTCGGATTCATCAACCACCCATTCTGTAGCTTGTCTTCTCATTTTATTGACAGTGTCCTTCATAGAGCAGAAGTTTTTAATTTTGATGAAGCCCAGCTTATCAATTACTTCTTTCAAGTGTTGTGCTTTTGGTGTCGTATCTAAAAAAAATCATTGTTGAACTCGAGGTTACCCAAGTTTTTTCCTATATTATTTTCTTGGAATATTATAGTTTTGTGTTCTAATTTAGATCTGTGAGCCATTTTGAGTTAATTCTTGTGAAAGGTGAACAATCAAGTCTAGATTCACTTATTTGCATGTGGATTCAAGTTGTTCCATTACCATCTGTTGAAAGGAATAACTTTGTTCCATTGTACTGACTTTTTTGCTTTGTCAAAGATCACCTTTTTGTCTTTTTTTTTTTTTTTAATGGCCGCATCCGTGGCATATAGAAGTTCCAAGGCTAGGGGTCGAATTGGAGCTGCAGCTGCTGGCCTATGCACAGCAATACCAGATCTGAGTCGCATCTGTGATCTATACCACAGCTCACAGCAACGCCAGATCCTTAACCCATGAGCCAGGCTGGGGATCAAACCCACATCCTCATGGATACTAGTTGGGTTTGTTACCATAGAGCCACAATGGGAACTCCTGTCAAAGGCTGTTTGATAATATTTATGTAGTTCTATTTCTAGGCCCTCTATTCTGTTCTGTTTATCCATTTGTCTATTCTTTCACATATACTATAGCATCTTGATTACTTTAGCTTTATGTAAGTCTTGAAATTGAGTATTATCAGACTTTCTTCTTCTTCAATATTGCATTGGCTACTTTGGGCCTTTTGTCTCAGAATGGGTTTGTTCAGATCCAAAAAATAACTTGCCAGGGTATTGCTTGGAATTGCATTAAACCTATAAATCAAATGGAAAGAACTGACATCTTGGCTATGTTGTCTTCCTATCCATGAACATGGAATGCCTATTTCTTTTTTTCTTTTTTTTGTCTTTTTGTCCTTTTAGGGCCACACCCGTGGCATATGGAGGTTCCCAGGCTGGGGGTCTAATCGGAGCTGTAGCTGCTGGCCTACGCCAGAGCCACAGCAACGCCAGATCCAAGCCGCATCTGAAACCTATACCACAGCTCCCAGCAATGCTGGATCCTTAACCCACTGAGCGAGGCCAGGGATGAAACCTGCAACCTCATGGTTCCTAGTTGGATTCGTTTCCGCTGCGCCATGATAGGAACTCCATAATGCCTATTTCTTTAGTTTTTTTTTTTGTTGTTCCTTAAAATTTTATATCTTTCCTCATATAGATCCTGTACATATTTTTTTATTTTATAACTAAATAGTTCTTTTTGGGTATGCTAAGGTAAATTACCATGATTTTAATTTCAATTTTCACTTATTCATTGCTGACACAAAGGAAAGTGATTGACTTTTGCATATTAATCTTGCATCCTGCAACATTGCTATAATCACTTACTAGTTCTAGGAGTTTTATTGTTGATTCTTGTGAATTTTCTACATATATGATCATTCATTTGGGAAGAAATTTAGTTTTATTTTCTTTTTCCCAGCCTGTATAAGTTTATTTCTTTTTCTTGAACTGTTACAGTTACTAAAAACATCCAATAAAATCTTCAAAAGTAGTGGTGAGATGGGACATCCTTGCCTTGTACCTGACTTTCCTGGGAAAGCTTTGATTTTGCACCACTGAGCATGGTGGTAGTTACAGGGTTTTTTGCAGCTGTTCTTGAGAAAGTTTCCTCCATTCCTAGTTGGTGTTTTAAAAATCATTAATGGGTGTTGAATTTGGTCAAATATATTTTCTACATCTAGTTATAAGTTCATGTGGATTTTTCTATTTTAGCCTGTTGATGTGATGGATTATAGTAATTGATTTTTGAAAGCTGAACTTGCCCTGCATACCTGGGATAAATTGCACTTGGTTGTTGTACCTAATTTTTTATGCAGTATTGGATTTGATTTTCTAATTCTTCTGAGAATTTTTGCATATATGTTTATGAGAGATATGGGTTTATAGTTCACTCTTCTTGAAATAGCTTTGTCTAGTTTTGATATTAGGGTAGTTCTGGTATCATAAAATTAACTAGGAAGTATTTTCTCTGCTTATATCTTCTGGAAGACACTGTAGAGAATTGGCATGATTTCTTCCAAAAATGTTTGGTAGAATTCATGAGTGAACCCATCTGGACCTGGTGTTTTCTGTTTAGACAGTAATTTTTTATTTAATTTTTGGATAAAAAAATAGACATAGGCCTATTCAAATTGTCATTTAAAGTGATTACTGATCTAGTTGGATAACAACATTTTGTTACTGTTTTCTATTTCTTGTCTTTTTTCTTTGTTCCTATATTTCTTCCACACTTTTTCTGCCTTTTGTGTTTTAATTGAGCATTTCCTATGCTTCCATTTTCCCTCCCCTCTTAGCATATCAATTATGCTAAAATTAAACTTTTTTGAAGTTGAATTTTAAATATTAAAAATTTTTAAACTTTAAAAAACTAAAACGTTTGTTTAGTGGTTTGTTTTCCTAGAGTTTGTAATACACATTTACAACTAATCCAAGACCATTTTCCATTAAACCTATAATGCCTAATGGGTAGTTCAAGGAGTTCATAATAACAAAATATTCCTAGTTCTGCTCAACCATCCTTTATAATCTTTTCACTTATACCTAAGCATACATAGGTACATAAGCATATTTAATTGAATACAATGTTGCTATCATTATTTTGAACTGGTAGATCAATTAAGAATAAGAAAAATAAAAGTTCTTATTTTACTTTTACTCCTAGATCATTTTCCAGGATACAGAATTCTAGGTTGGTGAGTTTTTTCTCTCAACATATTACATGCTTTAGTGTATTCTTTTCTTTCTTAAATCATTTTTGCAATGTTGGGTGTAATATTTATCTCGCTTTCCTATAGGTATGTTATAGGTAAAGTTTTTTTTTTCCTCTGGCTTTTTTCAATGTTTTTTCTTTATCTTTTATCTTATGAAATTTGAATATGGTATGCCTAGGTATAGGGTTTCTTGTTTTTTGCTTTCATCCTGCTTCATTTTTTCTGAGCTTCTTGGATCTGAGGTTTGGTGTTGGACATCAGTTTGGGGAAATTCTCTGTCATTATAGCTTCAAATTACTTCTCTCTTTCTTATCCTAGAATTTCCACTACACATACATTATACCTTTTGTAGTTGTCCCACAGTTCTTGGACATTTTATTTCAGTCTTTCCTTTTTGCTTTCCAATTTTGGAAATTTATATAGTTATATCCTCAAGATAAGAGACTCTTTAATCATATTCAGTCTACTAAATCATTCTTCATTTCTGTTACAATGTTTTTGATCTCTGGAATTTCTTTTTGATACTTTCTTTGAATTTCCATCATTCTGTTGACATAACCCATGTGTTCTTATATGTTGTTTACTTTTATGTTGTCTACCTTTTAATCTTAATTAAAATTCTGATAATTCCAGTATCCTTGCCATATCTAATTGATTCTAATATTGTTCAGGCTCTTCAAAATATGTTTTTAGCTTTTCAGTATGTCTTGAATGTTTTTGTTGAAAGTTGGATATGATGTACTTGGTAAAGTATACTTCAGTAAACAGGTCTTTAATAATGTAATGGTAAAGTGTGGGAAGTGGGGAAGCCTTCTGTAGTCCTATAATTAGGTCTCAATCTTTGGTAAGCCTGTGCTTCTAGGGTGTGAAATTCACCAGTACTTTTCAGTACCCACTCCCCTTAGGTGGGACAGGATGGCTAGAGGGGGCTTAAGTTGGGTATTTCCCTTCCCTCAGTTCAGCTGGACTCTGATAATATCCCAATAGATTAGGCTCCAGTAAAACAGTTTCCCTTGAGGGTAGACCTTGTAAGAATAACAGACTATCCTGATATATTTAGAAAGGTTCCCTTTTTCTTTTCCCTGCTGGAAGCCTGAGAAAACTTTTATCCAGTCTTTACTGTGAGGACCTGATAGAGCTCCTGGAAGTAAAACTCACAAAAGTGTGTCAACCCCCATTGAATGGGTCCCTCATAGTTTTTAGCTCTCGGACTTGCTAAAACTTGTTCAGATTTTCCTAGGGGTTCCTATGGAGGTTTGTGCTTGTGGATTTTGGCTCCAGTAAGTTGTGATTCTCTGTATCCATCTTTTGCCTTTCCAATTTTAGGGACAGTAGTTTTCCCTATGACCTCACTTCTCTGATGGAAATGAGAAGAGTTGTTTATTTTTTAGTTTGTTTAGCTTTTTACTTGTGATTAGGATGGAGTGATAACTTCTAAGCTCCTTATGTGCAGGAAAGCAGAGTCTAACTATCCTGTTTTAAAAGGCCAAAGAGGTTGGATGCTGAATAAACTTTGCTATGAAGCTGATGGAGCTTGCATTTTAAGACCCTTCCTTGCATGGCTTCTTCCAAGACCTTAGGAAGGCCATAGCCAAGTGTTCACACAGTCATATGATTTTGTAAAAGCTGCAGACTTTTAACTACAATTGGTTAAGACTCTGTCTCCATTCTATTTTCTTTCCCTCACACTTCCTCTGGTGTCAGGCATTTTGGGGATGCAGAAATTAACAGTCACTTCCATGTATAATTAGCCATCTCTTTGGAATAATTGCTTCCAAGGAAACTTCTGTGCCTATCTGTCATTGTGACATAAAAGTGCAAGAGTGGGTTCATGCTGTGATATGGATGTGTCCTCTAGAACCAGCCACTGAAGTATTCAGGCAGTGAAAGAGAAAAAAAGCTTAAAAAACAGGAAGCTAGAAGCTAGCCTGCAGAAAATTCTTCTAAGCATCAGAAGCACAGAGTTGTAAGCAGAGCATCCCTTTCCCATTATCACCTAATCAGAATGGCTGTTCTCTCCAGGTAGTAACATACTTAATAATGCAAAATGTACAATGATAAATGCACCATATTATTTTTGGATGAGAATCATAGAAAATAAAATCTATCCAATAATTCTTGTTTTTATAGGTCTCAAATTTAGGAATATTAACAAACAGTGAATAAATCTCTTGACAGACTGTGCATTTCCTTCCAATATGTCAAATCACTTCTTATAGTATCTCGGTGGGTTAGGAACCCTACTAGTATCCATGAGGATGCAGGTTCAACCCCTGAACTTGCTCAGTGGGTTAAGGATCCAGCATTGCTGTGAGCTGTTGTGTAGTTTGCAGATGTGGCTTGGATCTCCTGTTGCTGTGGCTCTTGTGCAGGCCAGCAGCTGCAGCTCTGATTCAGTCCCTAGCGGGGGAACTTCCATTTGCTGCAGATGCAGTCCTAACAAGAAAAAAAGCCAAAAGCTATCTAATGCCTAGGAATAATCTACTGAATGAAAAGAAACCAAAAAATGACTGAGTTAGAATTTTTAAAAAAAAGGGGCTTATTATGGGGTTATATGAAATCATGTGTGTGAAACTCTTGAAAATTGTAAAGCACTATAGAATTGAAAGACTCTTCCATTCAATTAAAACAAATAACCTAACAAAACAATTTTCTCCTTAAATTCTCCCAGATAAAAATATGGAAAAAGATAGTGCAAATTATCAAATTTGCATATAAATTATCTATATGTAATTATATATTACTTAATATACAAATACACACACACATATATATAAAAACTGAATCTGGTATGATTTTCCTTCAATTTGAAAAACTTTTTTTTTTGGTCTTTTTTTGTTGTTGTTGTTGCTATTTCTTGGGCTGCTCCGGTGGCATATGGAGGTTCCCAGGGTAGGGGTTGAATCGGAGCTGTAGCTGCTGGCCTATGCCAGAGCCACAGCAACGCGGGATCCGAGCTGCGTCTGCAACCTACACCACAGCTCAAGGCAATGCCGGATCGTTAACCCACTGAGCAAGGGCAGGGACCGAACCTGCAACCTCATGGTTCCTAGTCGGATTCATTAACCACTGAGCCACGATGGGAACTCCTGAAAAACTTTTTTATAACAATTTGTTATAGCTCAGATTTGCTCATGCTGACTTTGTTTTTTAGTTTTCATTTATCTGAAATGTCTATATTTGCCTTTGTTCCTGAGAACACTTATGCTAGATGCAGAATTATGTCTTGACAGATTTTTTTAATTTTTAAAAATTCTTTTATTTTTTGGATCAAGCTGAAAGAATTTATTAGAAGATAATATAAGCACCCAGTTACATTAAAAAGATTAATATTCATTTGTTTATTCCCTTAATTCTTTCTTCAAAACCTAGAAAATGAAATAGAAAGAGTAATGCAAAAGGAGATTCCATAACCCTCCCCACTTCAGGTTTTTAAGTTACAGCTTTTTTTTTTTAATGATTTTTATTTTTTTCCATTATAGCTGGTTTACAGTGTTCTTGACAGATTTTTTTTTAAACCTCTTTGATGTTTTCTTTTCACCTCCATAGTTTTTGATAGGAAATAAACATTAATCAAACAGTGTTCTGCTATGTAAAGTTTCTATTTTTTTATCTATCTGCTTTCAAGTTTTTTTCTCTTTAGTTTTCAGCCTTCTAACTATGATATGCCTAAGCATGTTTCTGCTCATATTTATTCTTCTTGAGATTTACTGGACTTAAATCTGAAAATTAATTTACTTAATTGCTTAAATAAATCTGAAAATTAATTTCATTCATTAAATATGGAAAGTCTTTTGTTATTTTAAAAAAGTCACTGAGTTGAAGTTTGAGAAATGATGAGAGCTAGAAGCTAACCATCTATGTAAATAAGACAAGACAAACAAACAAACAAAAATCCCAAAGGAAATAAAAGGAATAGAAGACAAAAGAACTGAAAGCAGGGTGTATAGTTATGTAGAAGTTTTCTTGGAAATTATTTGAGAAGGTCTCTCCCCTGGCCAATTTTGACATGAGAAGCTAAAGCCTTTACTTCTTGTTTTTGTCCAGCCTAAGATTTTGGTTTCCCTTGTACTGTGCTCACATATCTAGTGAGCAGAAATGACATTGTTCTTCCATATTTCCCACAGAGGCTTTGCCATTGGATCTCTTTCTAGCTCCTACTCACCTTTCATTTTGGGGCTTGTTTATTTCTGCTTAGGTGGAGCTGGAAGTTGCAATTTCTAATTGGCAGCTCAAGTGCTGAAACTCTTTGATGTTTCACCATGGCAGAAAAATTAAACTAATCTGTGGATTATAAAACATGTGCTATCAGAATACATGGGAGAAAGGATAAAGAAAACCCCAAATTTGAGGACAGGTTATAAAGTGCTAAAGTAGATAAGTTAATAGTATGGTTGGGAACTCTAAAACCACATAAAAAGCTATTAATCAAAATATCTGAAGCTTTGTTATTCATTCTTGTATATCTTTTTTGCTGTCCCTTCTATCTTAAAAGATAAGATTCTTTAGAATTTTTGACAGCAGTACGGTTAACAGAGTAAAATGTAAAACAAGTATATCAAAAACCTGAGAATTCTGAGCTGCATTAAGAAATAAAGGGTCAGCGTTTTAGCAAAACATCCCAGAGTCTCTCCAGGACAAATTACCTCCTCTGGAGAGCTGTAATAATATGACTCAATCTGCTGAGTGTCACATGATACTTGTTTTGAAAATATTTTGCATTTCTTAGTTGAAGGGCACGCTCTAACACTTTAGATTACAATAACATGGGCTTACATTTCAGCTACTTTAATTCACATCAATCTCACAATCTGGCAGAAACATTTTTCACCCAGTCTGCATTTATTTTGGTCACGCTGAAAATTCTATTTTTAGAAAAAGGTGTTTAAGATGGAACCACAAACACAAATTTTAAAAGATAAATCTTCAAATTTATGAATGTTTTCCAGATTTCAGAGATAGGAAATGACATGTTAGTTAATTTCTATGGATGGTCCCATCTTGCCTACACTGGAAAAGGAAAAGAGGAAAGAAAAGAAAAAGAAATGTATTCTAGAAAACTCAGAGAAAACTTTTCCCCTCTATTTTCTTTCAGGGGTAGAGAAAGTGTAAGGATGGAGAATTATTTGTCATATCCTGCTCAGATTATACTTCATGTTTTGATTTAAATTTTGCTCATGTGCTTCGAGGCCTCTTCATAAAGAAAGAAAAAACCTGACTACCCAGAAATGCTTATTAAATCCAATAGCACACCTGCTGCAGATTAAATGCCAGTCGCTCTTTGACTTTGTTCCTTCCACATCCCAATATCTGTCTTCACTGAGGTGTATCCTTTTCACTGCAGGAAATCTAGAGAAACATGGGAATTAGGCAAGTAGACCGGTTAAAAGCAAACAGACCTAAACAATTAAACATTTTTTGAGGAAAAAACCCAAAAAACCTGAGTGTGCAAAGCTTATGGTATTTACTGCCATGAAACATGTTTCTGATTCTTTTGATAACCATATGCATCAGTGCTTCAGCCACACTGGATTTTTCAGTGGAATTGTTTACAAAGAATAAATCTTACCTTGCTATCTTAGAATAAGAAATAAGTAAGCTGTCTTCTGCTAAAGGGAAGGACTTCTAGATAGGTAACCCACCACTGTATGCTATTTACTGTAGGTTTATTTTTATCATCTTGACAGCCTTGCTCAGAGGCATTTTTGGAGAGGGGAAGGACCACTTGAGGACCTTGACCTGGGGCAGAGCTGAAACCAGTGAGGGAATCAACAGTTGAGGTAGAAGTAGCTGGTAGAAAAGAGCTCTATCTGGAAGGCAGTGACATTCTTTTTTTTTTTTTTTCTTTTTGGCCTTTTTGTCTTTTTAGGGCCACACCCATGGCATATGGAGGTTCCCAGGCTAGGGGTCGAATCAGAGCTGTAGCTGCTGGCCTATACCACAGCCACAGCAATGCTAGATCCGAGCTGTGTCTGCGGCCTACACCACAGCTCACGGCAATGCTGAATCCTTAACCCACTGAGCAAGGCCAGGGATCAAATCAATGTCCTCGTAGATGATAGTCGGGTTTGTTAACCACTGAGCCACGACAGGAACTCCTGGAAGGCAGTGACATTCTAAGAGGCCAATCCAGTGTGTGATGAGTGTCTACCGAACTTAGGGACTGGTGAAGCCAGACAGAAGTCAGAGGTAGGTTTTAGGAACAGGCTTCAGCTACGTGTAGAAAATGAGGGAAGAAGGAAACCCTGAAACAACAGCTGGCACATGGCCCTGGCCCACACAGCTATAGTGGCAGAGCTTGTGGCTTAGTGGCATGAGACACACTAGGCACAGGACACTAAACACAGCAAACAGGCAGGTACACTGTAGACTCTGTTGCCAGGTGTATCTGAGCCTTACTATGTACACTCTGCTCTGGTTAAATTATTCTTGGAACTCAAGTTGCTGGCGTCAGGGTGTGCAGCTGAGAAATTTGGTGAAGTCTCTGACAAGAGCCACTTATGTAGTCTCCTTAAATCCACTTCTGTCTCATTCCAATCTATTTTTCACCAAGAAGTTGGAGAAGTTCTTAAAAAATATGTCTAATAACTACACCCTCTATTTAAATTCCACTAAAGGTGTTCCTTTGGGCTTTTGGCTAAAACTAGACCCCAACATGACCTACAAATCTGTCTATTCAGCCACTCTCCTTGTTGATTACAGCTATCCAACCACTGGGGCCTTTGCCAGCTGACCAGTGCCCACACATCTGCTTTGCACGGTCTATTCTGCCTGAATTCCTCTTCTCCATTTATTTGCAGAAGCAGCAGTTTGTCACTCCCTCATGGAATTCAAGAGTCATTTCCTCGTATAGACTAGGTGAGGTCCCCTGTTCTAGACTCTCTTGCAGCTTTTCTTTCATCTTCAAAGCAGTTCACAACCGTGATCAAATAATTAAGTGTGATGTTAGTTGTTTAATGTTTGTCTCCCTGGCTGGCTGAAAGCTCTATTAGCCTAAGACCACATGTGCTGCATTCCACTGTACTTACTTGGCATAAGACCTTTTGCAAAGTAGATGCCTAGTAAGTAGTTACTGAATGATTGAATTGTGAAATAAGTGTTGAGCACTTCATCACCATGTCTTAAATCATAACAGAGTCAATAGTCTGTTTTGCCTGCTTATTAAGCCAACCTACTATAGGGATCAGTCTTAGTAAACCATTGTAACATATATTACACCAAGTAGTATAGCATTAACAACAGCAATAAGATAAACCATATATCTATGGCTTATTTTGTTTACTACTAAATCCATTTTTTTCAAATTCCTTCTTTTTTTCTTTATGACTACATCTGTGGCATATGGAAGTTCCCAGGCTAGGGGTCAAATTGGAGCTACAGCTGCCAGCCTACACCAGAGCTCACAGCAACATCATATCCAAAGACATCTATGACCTGTCCTGCAGCTCGCAGCAACACAGGATCCTTAACCCAGTGAATGAGGCCAGGGATAGAACCTGAGTCCTCGCAGAGACTGGTTGGGTTCTTAAGCCACAGTGAGAACTCCTCAAATTCCTTTTTTTAGGGTTGAAAAAAATATTACTTGAGAGAGAAAGAGAGAGAAGAAAAGAGACAACAAAATACCGCATCAGTCTTCTGGAATTGATAAGTCAAATGAATGCTCTGTACTGGTGTCTTTTTCCATGTTCGTCAGTAAGCCAGTAAATTTAATGTCCTTTTCCAAAGTTACATCAGTCTACTGACTGTAATACCCTCAGTAACTTAGAAGTTTTGGAATGGGGTCCTTATCGCATCTCCCTGTGGTATATATGGGAATTGGAGTGAAGCAACTGATTTATATCAGCCCACCAAAGAAAAGGTCAGGTGTGTACAATTCCAGTCTGCTCTTCCCAACCACTGTCAAAATCTGCTCCATGTGTAGTAGGGGTTATAAACGGCTGTTCATTAAGTTTATAGAATGTCTCTAGAATCTGTCGCCTCTTCCTATATTTGTACATCTTTTCACCCTCCTACTTTCACCACTTTGGCTTGGACCCTTTGTCGTCCCTCATATGGTCTATTTTAACAGTCTAACTATTGACTTTTTGACCTTTTTTGTCTCCTTTCTCTAATGTTCCTCCTGCCCTGCAACCAGAATTAGCTTTCTGAAATGTAAACATGGTCATTTAACTCCCCTAATTAAAGATCTTTTATGACTTTCATTTGCTTATAGGAGCAATTTAAAAATTAAAAATAATAGCTGGGTTCTACTTTCAAATTAGAAACATAAAAAGACATATAAAGGATATAAAATGAGGTGAGGTAGACTGGAGGGGGCCAGAGCTTTGGTCTTTGGTGCTTCCATTAGGGTACATATTTGGAATCTGTAGGCCCATGGGATGATCTGGTGGATTTAAGGCCAGTCTCTTCAGAAAAGCATTTGTAAGTCTTCACAATCTGACCACACTTTTACCGTCTATCATAGCCTTGCTAGTCCACCCGCATACTTTCTAACCCCTGGATGTGTCACCATTTCCAACACTCCATGCTTTTCCCTTCAGTTTTACCTTGGCATCTTCTCTTAGTGCTGACCGGAAAGGTCATTCTCTGATGGTGAAATTTAGGACCCAGTTTGAATGTCATCACTTCTGTGAGGCTTTTCAGATACCCCCAATCAGAGCTGGGCTCTTTCCATCCCCCAATGCTGGCTGTGTACTTAGCCCCACCATAGCACTTAGCACATTTTATGGTCTGTCTCCTTATTTGAGGTCAGAAAATATTTTATTCGTCTTGGTGAAACTAGTGCTTTCCTAATGCTGGCTTATAGTTCAGTGTTTGCTGAATGCAACATGATACTATTTGCTTCCCTCAGGAAGTAAAATTCCTAGAGGGGCGGGGAATTCAACATAATTTTTTCCTCACCATTACTTTCCTCCCTGTATTTTGCTGTGGACTGACTGTGTGTCCCCCCCCCCCCGCCCCACACCCCCTATTTATATGTTGGAGTCCTAATCTCCAGTGTGATGATATTGAGAGGTGGGGCCTTTGGGAGGTAATTAGGTCTCTTCGCTCTCTGTCAACTAACTCAATAAACCTAAACCAGCTTAGTCTTATACAACTTTAGGTTATTTTAGAAAATAACAGTAACCACCACACTTAATGCTTCTTGTAAGGGATTAGTGCCCTTATAAAGGAGACATGAGAGTGATGATATCTCTCTCTGCCATGTGAGGATACAGTGAGAGCGTGGCTGTTTACAAGCTAAGAAGTGGGCTCTTCCAACCAAATCTGCTGACACCTTGATCTTGGCCTTCCCAGCCTTCAGAACCTTGAGAAATAAATGGTGTTTAAACCTTCTAGTCTGTGGTATTTGTTACAGAAATCCAAGCTAAGACACATACCTATATGTTTAAGATGCTGCCTTTCTTTTCTCCCTGATTTGAATAGACATTTCAATAAGACATGACTATCCCTCTCTCAGACTTTAAACCAGACTTTGGATTACTAAGAAGAGTCTGGGGGATCATGGGGTCACTCCTGAAGCGCTAAGAGAGGAGGAAATGCAACAGAGGTGTCAAACCTTAAAATAAAAGGTCTTGGAAAGAAAACTTGAAAGAGACCCAGAATTGTTTTTCCTTGTGTGGTATATAGTAAGTATGAATTTCTCAAAATCCAAAACTCATATGTGCAAGAAAGGAAAATTTTTAGATTTTTTTTTCAAAATTCCAATTTAATATCTCTTTAAAGACTCTATTCTTCCTGATGGCAATAACCATAAGTTTAGTCAATTCCTGACAAGCTCAGTCACTTTAAGTTTTAATGCAGGCAATTCCCTGACTGCACTTACGTAGCCTCTTGACTCCAGGGAAGGAGGAAGTACCTGGACCTTTGTTAGCAGTTGTCCATGCTGTCATTTACCGAGGCCATCGTTTATGGTTTCCAGATGTAGTCACTGCTCTACAGTAGCTTCTATCAAGATGTTCATGTCCCTAGGAATTCCCAGCTGTATGATCCAAGCTTTCTTATGTGCACTGTTCCCTTGTCATGACTACTTACTTCATTCAGAGCTCTTTGTTCTCTGTCAACTAACTCTGTAAACCTAAACCAGCTTAGTCTTATACAACTTTAGGTTATTTTAGTAAATAACAATAACCACCACAAAAGTGTCTTATTCTCCATAAATTGTGCCACAAATACAGACCTTATTTAAAAAAAATTTTTTCACTGGCAAGCAGGCTCAAAAACATTTATACAAACTGTTCTCAGGATTGATGAAGTCCTAGCTCTCTCTTCTTTTGAAGTGCTCCAACTACCTCTTTACATGAAATGTTTACTTGAAGCAGATGCAACAATATCCAGAGGTAGAGTCCTGTGCCCTTGGAGTCGAGTCAGGCGATCAGAAATCCTCTGACTCAGTGAATAGACGCAGGTCTGTTTGTGGGTCAAGCCTCAGGCATTATCCTTAAAGGAAGAGGTTACAGGCCTGGGTGGACTTTCATAGTCTGTTCCTTAAACAACATATCTCAAATTCCACTCATTTCCACAATGAGACCTTGTTTCATTATGCTCATTATTCCTTATGCTAATGAGAAAAGCTAGTATTGATGGAGCTATGGATAACAGAATGCATATATTAATATCAGCTGTCTCTGGAGTGTGGGCTCCCTGATTTGCATGACAGCTGTGGCCATTCCTGGGATTTCAATTCCTGATTTGGGTAAACTTTGCTCAGGCTGCTATAACAAAAATACCATTTACTGGGTATAAATATAAGCAACAAATACTTATTTCTCATAGTTCCAGAGGCTGGGAAGTCTAAGATCAAGGCACCAGCCCATTCAGTATCTGGTTAGAGTCCTCTTCCTCGTTTGTAGATAGTTGTCTTCTTGTTATATCCTCCCATGATGGAGCACAGAGAAAGGGCAGGTCGCTTTCTCTTCTTAGAAGGACGCTAATTCTGTCATGGAGCCTCTATCTTCATGATCTCATCATTCCCCCAGAGGCCCTGCCTTCAAATATCATTACATTAGGGCTTCAACACATGATTTTTTTTTTGTCTTTTTGCCTTTTCTAGGGCCGCTTCCCGTGGCATGTGGAGGTTCCCAGGCTAGAGGTCTCATTGGAGCTGTAGACGCCAGCCTGAGCCAGAGCCACAGCAACGCGGGATCCGAGCCACATCTGCGACCTACACCACAGCTCACTGAGCCACAACGGGAACTCCCTCAACACGTGAATTCTGAGGAGACAAACATTCAGTCTATAACTGGAAAAGAAACCCCTTGAATTATAACTTAAACTAACAAATATGTAATATTACACTAGTTATGCCGAAGAATTTTAAATCTGTCCTCTTTATATTCTGGTTCTGCCATAATAATTATCCTTTTGTGAAATGGTGGACTTAGGTTAAATTGCCTGTATTTGAGTGGGAGTGGAGTGGGATGGAGTGAGGATACATGGATTAGTACTTCAAAATACTATTCTACTCTGTAAATGTACTTTTCTCTCTTGAGAGGAAATGCAGATGCCTGTTTGCTCATAAACCATCAGGAGGAAGTAGATAACCCTTTTAGATAAAATGTTAACATTTTAATTTTTTGTGACAATAAAGCCCACTGACATGTTGGGTAAGAGAAAATTTAAACTGACCTGATCTAAATTTAGAAAGTAAATCTTGGAGCTTTTCTTAAGGTAATCTAGTTTATCCTTATTTTAATTAATCAGTATACCACTGAAGGTTGCCTTTGCTAATTAATATAAAAAGGCAGCGATTATAAGGAAACTTGAAACATGTTAATCTCTAAGTATGGAAACCATGCATACAAGAAAAAATAATTTTAAGAAACTTAATGGTAAATATTGGAGTTCTCTGGTGACCTAGAGGTTAAGGATCTGGCATTATCACTGCTGTGGTGCAGGTTTGATCTCTGGCCCTGGAACTTCCACATGCTGTGGGTGAGGCCAAAAAAACCAGTAAGTACTTGGCACATAGTGGGGCCTCATTAAAAATTTGTTTCTGAGTGATGAAGATAGAATAAATAAAGTATGATACTGAAAAAGCTCATGTGTATTGCATTAAAACACAGGCAAAGGCATGGCAACCTCATGCATAGTAGAAACTTCCAAATGATTGAGAGAATTTGTTTCTATAGACATGATCATAGAGAAAACAACCCTGCCAAAATCTCGTGGGAGAATTAGGATGAGGAATTAGGATGACTCCCTCCTGTCTGTTCCTTTGAATTTGAAGCCCAGAGTCTCAGGGTCTGAGGCATTCTGATTGGGACAGAGAAGGGTTATGGGGAAAGGCTTTTGTTCCTATTTGAGTATCAGAAGCTAGAGTAGGGCATAAATTACCTGTCAGAAGAAATTTAGAAACATTTACTAAATTTTGACTCCTATATTGGAGTATATTGTTTTCATAAAGTGACTTTTATTTTTTATCAAACTCTGCGGGAGTAATTTAAAAGGTCAAATAATTGTATAAGACTTGTAACAAAACAAAAGTCTCCTCTCTTAACTCTCTATCCTTCAAAGGGGCAACCAATTTTAGTCACACTTATAATGCCATTTTCTATTCTTTCAGTTTTGGACATTAACCATTACCTTCCTAATATGGAGGATGAGAATTTAGCTGGCTTACCTCTCTGCTCCTCTCCCATTGTGCCTTTGGAAGGGAGGAAACAATTTTCCCTCTACCCTTCTGAGTTCTTGGCTGAAGCTCCTGTCCTAGTAGATAAGATTGACAAGAGAAAAACAAATGAAAGTTTATTAACACGTATACCTCGTGTATCCATGGGAGAAGCCCAGGGAAAAATGAGTACCTACCCCAGGTGCTTACAATTCAGACTTAAATGCCCTCTTAATAGGGAAAGGGGAGGGGGGATGGACAACTCTTAGGGAAGAGTAAATGATTTTAGGAACGATGAATGGGCCCTTAGAAGAGTGGATAGGCGGTATGATAGTTTGTGACAAAGTCTGTCTGGTTAAGGTGTCCATTTCTTGTCTCCTGTGATAAAAATTAATCTTCCCTGAAGTTCCCGTTGTGGCGCAGTGGTTAATGAATCCGATGAGGAATGATGAGGTTGCGGGTTTGATTCCTGGGCTTGCTCAGTGGGTTAAGGATCTGGTGTTGCCATGAGCTGTGGTGTAGGTCGCAGACACGGCTTGGATCCTGCGGCTGCTGTGGCTGTGGTGTAGGCTGGTGGCTACAGCTCCGATTAGACCCCTAGCCTGGGAACCTCCATATGCCACAGGAGCGGCCCTAGAAAAGACAAAAAGACAAAAAAAAAAAAAGAATTAATCTTCCCTGGTTATGAAACTCTGGAGAAGGGATTTATGGGGATTTATGACAATTAAGTTCCTAATGGAAGAAATTTAGGAACAAGTAAAAAGAGCTCAGAGAGGCCCTCTCCCTGCATTTGCTGTTTTTTTCAAGTGCCAATAGCTCAAAATAAGCAATGTACTAAATTGGCATATTTTTGGGATGGCAGGTACTGAATTCCTATAGTCATATTTTGGGGTGGCATATTCTGCTACCCTTTATCTTGCTATGTATATTCCTAATCTAATGCTATCAGACTTTTTTGTTAAATCATTATTCAGTGTTTATTCTCATAGGATCACATAACTATGTATCACAAAGTGTGATTACATTTTCTTCCCGGTTCAACTTTTATTCCCCTTGGAATATTTGCCTCAGTGTTGCTTGGTGGGTTTTCTATGCATCAAGCCCCTATTTGATCTTCAGAGCCTTCCACAGAAGTGTAAATCTCTCAGTGTATTTAAACACATCAGGCATTTCCTTGGTTTTACTTTTTATGGTCCCTACAGCTTATGTTGTAATTAAGAGCATATGGGTCCTGGGTTTGGACTGCTTGGGATGAGGTTTATATTCGTGTAAGGTTGTTGGGATGATTTGAACATTAGTAAATGGAAAAATTTTAGAACAATAACAGATATGTTGTAAATGTTAATTTGTAACATCCCTCCTATAGCCTCCCTTCTGTTCAGAACTATCTGTGTTTGTGTGTCTTGCAGCTTATGTCTCCTCTTTCTTGGTTCACTTCTCATTTGGGGGAGTACTTCCACTGTAACTTGTTTCTCAAACTTTAGCTTGCACTCAAAGGGCTTGATAAGACTTAGATTGTTCTCTGAGTTTCTGCTTCAGTAGGTCTGGGGTGAGGTCCCAGAATTTACATTTCAAAACAAATGTCTAATTGATACTGATGTTGCTTTGGCAATCACTGCTTTAGTAGCTTTCTGGGAAAGAAAATTTAAGAGAGAAAACTTCTGAGACTTTGCTTATCTCAAAATGTCTTTATTCTGTCATCCCAAGTGACTGATAATTCAAATTAGTTAGAACTCTTAAGTTGTAAATCATTTTCTTACAGAATTTTGATGGTATCATAGCTTCTAGGGGTTTTGAGCAGCCAATGTAATTTTCATTCCTGATCACTTTGTATGCAATCTGCTTTTTTTCTCTAGAAGCTTTTAGGACATTTTTATTCCCAATAATCAGAAGATTTTCTACAATATGCTTGGTGTGTGTCTGTGTGTTTTAATCTGGCCAGTGCTTACTGGGCACCTAGGCTCCTTCTACCTGAAAACTCACCTCCTTCAGTTCTAGGAAGTTTTCTTGGTATTTTCTTTTTAATAATTTCCTCTTATCCATTTTCTCTGTTCTTCTGTTCTGGAACTTTAGTTTTATTTTTTACATTTTTTATTATGATTGATTTACAATGTTCTGTCAATTTCTGTTGTACAGCATAGTGACCCAGTCATACATATATATACATTCTTTTTCTCACATTATCCTCTATCATGTTCCATCACAAGTGATTAGATATATAGTTTCCTGTGCTATACAGCAGGATCTCATTGCTCATCCACTCCAAATACAAGAGTTTTCATCTACTAACCCCAGATTCCCAATCCATCCCTCTCCCTCCCCCTGCCCCCTTGGCAAACACGAGTCTGTCCTCCATGTCCATGATATTTTCTGTTTTGTAGATAGATCATTTGTGCCATATTTTAGACTCCACATGTAAGTGATATCATATGGTGTCTTTCTCTTTCTGACTTCTGTCATTTCAAATGTTCAACTCTCGTTGATTTTCTTTTTCTCAACTTTTTATATTTTTTATTGATTGGTGGTTTTATTTCCTTTTAGACAGCTTCAACTTCCAACACTCTTATTGACATTTTTATTTGTACCATATTTTAATTCTAAGAGGGCTTGATCTCTAAGGATTACTTTCTAAAAAGTATCCTGTTTTGATTTAAGGGATGTAATAGTTTCTCCTCTCTACCTGGGAATACTTCCTGGGAATACGAGAGTTTGGCTTATGACATTTTCTTTCGCTTCTTGTGTTGTAGGTCATCCACTTTTTCTGTTTCCTGTTTTGGCCTCTACTTTCTCATTAAAAGCCTTCATCATGCCCAATGATCCTTGACGGTGTTTTTATGTTTAACTGTAAGGCGTTTAAAAGCTGACTCAAAGTTCTGTGTGCACTGGAGAGGCTTGTAAAGGACTGGCTTTGGATTATTAGGATGAAACCTGGGTCTTTCAGTGGGGAATCTCCAGCCATCTGTCTCTGTGGGGATTTTTCTCTTGGGTTGGTCAGATTTTCTTATCTCTTGGTTGAGGTTTATAGTTGAAGCTATTGCAGTCTGGGAACAAATGGGGGAAAAGGCATTGGAGACCTCACCATTCAGACTGCAGATTTTTCTCACGCCATCCTGGTTCTCATGGCACACATCCCTTGCCCCAACTCTGCCTATTGTCCTCAAGTCCATGTTCCTTTTGATTCAGTTTCTCTGAAGAGAAAACTCTCAGTCTTCTGCTGGGGGTGGTGACAGGTCGTTGCAGGGAGCTGGGGCATTGATTTAGAGATTTAATTGATTTTTAAGTTAGACTTCCTGCTCCACTTGAACACCTCCCATCTCCTTTAAGATACGTCCTATTTCTTCAGTTGCTTTCTTCTGAGGTTTTGTGAGAGAATTTAATTTCTTGATTTTCTGTTTTCCCTTGATTTATTACTCAGCTTGCTTATATCCAGTTCAAAATTCTCTGTTGTCATTCTTTTTTTTTTTTTTTTTTTTTGTGCTGTGGATGTTCCCAGGCTAGGGGTCGAATTGGAACTGTAGCTGCTGGCCTAAACTACAGCTACAGCAATGCCAGATCTGAGCTGTGTCTGCAACCTACATCATAGCTCATGGCAATTCCAGATCCTTAACCCATTGAGGAGGCTAGGGATCGAACCTGTGTCCTCATGGATACTAGTCAGATTCATTTCTGCTGAGCCACGATAGGAACTCCTCTGTTGTTGTTTCTTACGTATTCCTCTTATTATATATTTATACATATTGCTTGGGTAGAAATAGAAGCAAAGAAGTGTGTTCAAGTTACCAGATTTCACCTGAAGTTTGGTAAACACATTTTTTCAAAATAAATCAAGAAATATTATATGTATCCTCACACCTGAAATCTGATCAATGAAACACCTTTTGCAACTATAATGGTTTTTAGAGTAACTGATGATGTAATTTATAATAAAAAATGTGAATGGTGAAAATAGGCTCTAGGAGGCAGAAGAAACTTGGACTTGCAATGGAGTAAGAAAAGAAACTAAAAGAAAAATGTATCCTTGGAGGTTACAAGCCATCTAATTTTTTTCCTATACATAGTTCAAGCTAATAACCTTGATTTCAGCCTTATAATGTCCTTTTTTATGTCTCCATGTTCAATTTTCCCCGAAACTTTATTTATTTCTCTGTTCTCATTACTCTGAGCTTATTCTAGTCCAGACCTTAACATCTCTCATACATACTCTATATACACTAATAGTCTGTGTGATGGTTAATTTTTTTATGTCATCTTGGCTGGGACACAGGGTACTCAAATGTTTGGTCAAACATTACTCTGGATGTTTCTGGAAGTGTGTTTTAGATCAGATTAACATTTCAATGGGTGAACTTTTGAGTAAAACAGATTACCCTCCATGATATTGGTGAGCCTTATCCAATCAGTTGAAGGCTTGCCTAGAACAAAAAGACTGACCTCCCCTGAACAAGATAATATTCTCAGCACACTGCCTTCACTGAAACACTGAGTGGCTCTTTCTGATGCTACAGCACGTGGCCTTCAGCTAGAACTGTGGCGTCAGCTCTCCTGGGTTTCCAGCCTGCCAGCCCACCCTGCAGATTTCAGACTTGCCATCCTCCACAATCCTGTGAGCCAATTCGTTCAAAGAAACCTCTTTCTATGTATGCATACACATCCCATTGGTTCTGTTTCTTTGAACAGCCTCCTTCCTTACTTTTTTTTACCCTCACCCTCATCCTGTCTCCAAATTGCAACATGTAATTGTCTTCTAAAAGTGAAATAGAATACTTTTACTTACCTGTTGAAAAGGTCTTCAGTGTCTTCTCTATAGCTTTCCGAGGTTCCAAGCTACCTTTCCTGTTTACCCCCAGCCACTCAATGGTGAAAGCTGCCTGAAGACACTGTAGTCTTTCTTCCTCTGTCCTTCTGCATGCATGGTTTCTTTTGGTAATATCCTTTTCCCTGTTTTCCATTTGGAAAATTTAACATTTTTTAAGTCCCTGCCCATATGCCACTCATATGAAGTATTACTAATGCTTTCCCTGTCTTTCCCTTCCTAGACCCACAAAACCCCTCCCACAGTATATATGGAAAGTAATGCAACCCATATTGATCATATTACATTGAGATTATTTGTTTTGGTTTCTCTTTCTCATTAGACTCCAAGACTCTTCAAGGGAGCCTAGTACATAGGAGGTATACCACAAACATATATTTAATATTTCTGGGACTGTACCTGCAATTCCTTCAGTATTTCTTATTGTAGCTATTAAAAGAAGGAAGAAAAAATTTGAATTCACTGCAGTTGGACCTAAATTTTAGTTCTGCACATCACAGCTAACACAGAAAGAAGGCACAACTATTCCCCTTCCCTGCCTCCATTAGATCCCATCATGTTGTTCTTTGACTTCTGGTTTAATGGCCTAATTGTTTCAGTGTTTTCAGTTCTTTTTTTTTTTTTTAAATTTTGCTTTTTTTTCAGGGCTGAACATATGGGATATGGAGGTTCCCAGGCTAGGGATTGAGGCAGGCAGCTGCCAGCCTATACCACAGCCACAGCAACGAGGGATCCACTGGGTGAAGCCAGGGATTGAACCCACATCCTCATGGATCCTAGTCACGTTCGTTTCTGCTGAGCCACAATGGGAACTCCTGTTTTCAGTTTCTATTGTATGGATGCCTCAACTTTTCTTGGAAAGTGATAGTCTATGAATAATAAATAGCCTAAGCAGACATATTACTTATTTTCCCAAAAGACTTCTTAAAAAACACTAGTTTTTTCTTTTGTGAAGCTTTAAATATTGTTAAAAAAATAAAGACATTTTAAATGAAGAGGATATAAATAAATTACTACCTCCTTCTGTCTTTCTCAGATCCTAACTCTCCCCATAACAGAGACACAATCTAAAATAGATTCCAGAAGTTAGAATAAATAATATGAAGCAGGCTCTTTCTTGAAGTTATCCTTCACTTAGCCCCAGCTTTCCATATCAAAAACCAAATTGATCTCCAGCTTCTGAGCTCTGAAGAAATTAATGCCTTTTTTGCCCATAGTCCTGGGCAGTGGATTTCTCCCTGCTGTTGTGATCCCTATTCTGGTGGCTGTGTGGGGATGGAAACTTCCAGAGCTCAGCCTCCGCCCCTTTATCAGACTCCCATTTTCAGCAGTCTGGAGTTTCCTTCCAGCTCCCAGGAAATTTACCTTTTAGAAAATTCTTCCTGACCTCACAAAGTTTCTTGCCTCTTTGTTGACTTCCCTCTTTGTGATTTTCTTTTTTTCTGTCAGTTGACTTTTTTTTTTTTTTTGCAGATTCAAGTTAAAGTTTCAGCCTTTTGTTCAATTCTTAGGGCAACAGCTGTGCAAACGAGGCCTTTTCTTTATCTGTTGCTAGTGGCAGAGCCTGGAAAAGAGGAGGAGAAGCTGTCAACTACTTTATTAAGGCAGATTCTCCTTTGTTTATTTTAGAAAACCACTCTCTCTTAAGGCTTGATTTTTTTTTTTTTTAAGTTCTTCTTGGGTTATTGGATTCAGTGAGCTTTCACATTCTTCTTTAATCCCACCATCTTCTTTCTAATCTCTTGAAAAAGTTGGTTTTGAGTAATAGGTCACAAGAGGAATCAGAAACAAATACCTATGGCCAGGCACCTCCACAGAATAATTCTTTTATGTGGGGATTCTGAGATCTTTTTCTTTGCTAATAGGTATGCAGGATAATGCTTTTCTCTTAAGACCAGGCAGAAGGGAAGCAATACAAAGCATCTAACACACAGCAAAAGTGCAACAACCAAAAAGATTTCTTTTTATAGTTTCCAGAAAAACAAGGTCGAAACTTCTGAAAGAATATCAGAGCCTGCTATTTTACATCTGCTGTAGTCAGTTTCTTTCCCTAATGTAGGTTGTACAATATCTCTAATCAGGGTCACCCCAGAAATAATGAAAAGTGGCCTCGTGGCTGGGAAAATAATAATTAGAGGAGACTTGACATGTAGTCTGTTTTTGATTAGTTATTAATCTAAAATGAGACATATGGTGAAAGTTTTGGCTCAAGTTTTGTTTGCTTCCCCACCATGTCTCTGACATTCCCCAGTCCCATGCTGCTGGTATCATTTTAGGAGTAGCTTCTCTTGGTATTGGTTTTTCCGGTGAGTTGAAATTTAAGTCTTTAGAGAAAGAAAACCAATTAACTTAATGCAATACCCTGTAAATAGTAATTGTGTTGAATATAAGTGAAGCTGGTAAATAGTTCCATGCCCTTTTTATTATTAAGTACTCAAAAAAAAAAAAAAAGTTTTGGTTCAGACTCTGGAAATCTTTCTTTCTCCTACTTAGAGGAAGAGTCAATAGGTGGAGAAACAAAAGCCCTGCAGGTGTTTCCATGCAGAGCCAAGCCAAGTCTAGATCAACATACTGAAATCAGACAAAAGCATGGAGGTGGCTGGGTTGAGGTAGAGGGTATCCTGGAAAGTCAGGTGTAAGGATACAGCTATTTTCTGGCCAGTTATTGAACTCCTCTCTATTCCATTCTTCTAAAAAAGAAGAGGGAGAAGGAAATGTTTAAACATAAGATGAAAAGTTCATTCATATTATAAAAATTTGTTTTGCTCAGAATCAGAACAGTGTCACCAGGTAGAATAAACTTATCCTTTCTCAGAATCAGAACAGTGTCACCAGGTAGAATAAACTTATCCTTATTACCCTTGAGTGGGTATTTACTTCATTCCTGGTGCAGTGCAGGGCACACTGAATGTGTTGTCTGATTTAATGTTAACATTCCATTTTAATTTTAATTTTTTTTCCAATTTAGTATTTTGATTTTCATTAATACATTCCACATATTTAAATTAAAAAACAAAACACTGAGAAATCAGCAAATTACCTTGAATGTAGCTCTGTGCTGCCATTATTACCTTCACCTCCTCTTTCCCAGACTCCAAAGTCAGGCACATGGTAAACTCTATACACAAAACACAAGGTTCGGAATAAGAGGTCTCATCAGTGTTATTGATAATCTGGAGTTCTGAGGAGATCATTTCCACAAAGTAAAGGAGATATGGCAACATTGCATTTATCTGAAGATAACCACATGGAAGATGATCTCATATCCCATGTGTACACTGAAAATATAGTGAGGACATGTTGTTAGGAGTGGAGCCTGCTTAAACTACTGGATCTTATCAGCATGAGGCATATAGCTGTAGAGCACTCCTCTCATACATACATTTTGTAGCCGAGGGCTCCAGCTCATGGGTCTTTCCTTTATCATCAAGGCGCCTGTATGCAACAGCCAAAGCCCAGGCCCCAGCAGCGCAGTACAGTATTGTGGATCTTGGCCTTCTGATCATGACCATGTTTTAGTGGGAAAGAGACCCGTGGTTGTACTTTGATACAGCAGCAATGTTGACAGTTCTGCAATAGTGATCAAATTTATCCCATAGAGTTTGTAAACTGAACCAGACCTTAAGAACGCTGGTGGAGAAGAGACGAGGGCATCAGGGAAGCTGGCCACTTCATATGGTTGACTCTAGTCACAAGGGTCATAGACTAAACTACAGCAATTTTCAAAACTGAGCACTTGGTCCAGGCTCTTCACTCCAAGACCTGGGAGCTCAGGTCAGCCATGAGCGAGGCCATTGCTGGGTCAGCTCCACCCGGCTAACCCCTCCCTAGCTGGCTCCGCCCCGACCGGCCCAGAAGGCACGCAGGCGCAGAAGGCCCAGTCCCCAGAGGCGCTGGCTCCCCCTTTGCGCTACGCCGTTTGAGGTGCGCCAGCTGGAAGTGAGTTTAACCGCAGCTCCCGCGGCTTCCTGAACTTCAAATTTAACATTTTGAAAGGGAGGTGGTGATCTCAGTGAGGTAAGAAAACTTGTCCAGTGGTTGAAGCTAATTAAGGGTGCTCACATCCCTTTGACATATTCTGTAGGTTGTTCTCAGGAATTTCGTATTCACTTATTTGAGAATCCATTGTTTAAAAGAGCAGTTCCGCTTGTGGCTCAGCTGAAACCAATCTGACTAGTGTCCTTGAGGATGCGGTTCCATCCCTGGCCTGGCTTAGTGGGTCTGGGATCTTGCATTGCTGTGAACTATGGTGTAGGTCCTAGACCCTGCTGGATCCCGCTTTGCTGTGGCTGTGGCGTAGACCAGCAGCTAGCCTGGTAACTTCCATATGCCACGGGTGCATCCCTAAAAGATAAATGAATAAATAAATAAAGCAGGCATTGTAAACATATGGGCTATGTGAACCTCTGTTACAGGTCAACCATCTTCTCAACCATCCTCTCAATTTAATAATCCGCAGTGTCCTGCTCTGTTAAACAGGTGATGGAAAGTTAATAGCAGAACGGTTTGTACAGTTGTGTCACAGAGACCTACGAAATTATTGCATATACACACTACATTGACTTTTGACTTTGTAAACTTATGATTTTGTAAACTTATTTTTTGTCTTTTTGTCTTTGAGGGCCACACCCATGGCATATGGAAGTTTCCAGGCTAGGGGTCCAATGGGAGCTGTAGCCGCTGGCCTGCGCCACAGCAACGCAGGATCTGAGCCGCATCTGTGACCTACACCACAGCTGATGGCAATGCCAGATCCTTAACCCGCTGAGCGAGGCTGGAACCCACGTCCTCATGGATGCTAGCCGGATTCTTTAACCAATGAACCACTACGGGAACTCCCTGTAAACTTATTTTTTAAACAACATAAAGGAACTTTGAACTGTCCTTTATCCAGTTGCATTTCATATTACAAACCAGACCCAGAATTTTTAAGAAAAGACCCAGAACGTCTGAGAAAGGAACTGGAATATGTCTAACTCAGATTATGTCCACCATTTCCACAAGATTTCTTCTTGTGGAGTTTATTATTAGCCCATCAAAATGAGAATATGGGAAATTGGTTTCTTTTAAAAAGTAAAAGCATGTATAATAATCACCTTGATAGGAACTGTTTTTGTTAATCTTTGTAAAGGATTTTCAAAAGCAGTTAAGTACTTACTTATCAGCAAATTCAGTCTAATGACAAGTAAATTTCTGTTTTGTAATGATAGGTAAGGTTTTAAGCTTGAGTGGAAAGGGGAAAAAAATGAATTTCCTACAACTTTGCCACTGCCCTTCTATGTTGGTACCACTTTACAAAAAAAGATGGCCTTTTCCACTGATGTTTTGCATCAGAAAGAAACACCAGATCTTTTGGAACTGAGATTGTTTTTAACATCTAGAACGTTGTTGAATTACTGAGAGTGCAAGGGCTGGAGCAGAGAGTTCTTAATTGATAATGTACCCAGTGGGGAGCTTATACATGTAAGTAGAAATTTTCAGGAGCCTCTGGGAGAAAGGGTGGTTTGAGAGAGGAAAGAATGCTTTTAAACTCTGAGCACTTATTTGAAAAATGATGCCATATATTGGGTTGTGTGTCTCATGCTGTTTTTGGACCTGTTTTTAAAAAGGGAACAATGGACAAGAAAGATTTGGAATAATTCTGCAACATATTAAAGTCACACATAAAATACAGAGGAGGTACAGGGAATTAAAACCAGAGAGGCTCATTTTTTTGCTGGGATAGGTAACTTCTCCTAAATGTATCTGAAAATCATTAAGAACTCAACTGAGACAGTGCATTCAATGATCCAGTGAATCAAAGAGGCTGCAGAGATTATTCTTAACCAATTCTTTGTTTAGATTAAATTGAACAAACAGCCTTCCTAGGCAGTTTTGATATTGGACTTTTTTTTTTTTTTTTTTTAGAAGAACATAGAAACTTAAATAATTAAAGGAAATACCTTTGGAATTTGGTGAGCTATGCCACTAGATATACATGTAATTGTTTGCTTAGCAAAGTATATCACCTGGATGCTACTTTTGGGAAGGACCTTTGATGGGTGCATTACAGTGTTTTGACATAAAGTCTTTTGAGCACCCCTGGTTAAACTTCCATATCTTCTTATGCCCACATTTCCAATACAGGAGTATCTTACTGACCTAAAGATCTTACTGACCTAAAGTCATATGGTAGAACATTATGCCATTTAAGCTACTTTTTTTTTTGTCTTTTTGCCATTTCTTGGGCTGCTCCCGAGGCATATGGAGGTTCCCAGGCTAGAGGTCGAATTGGAGAGCCACAGCAACATGGGGTCCGAGTTGCATTTGCAACCTACACCACAGCTCATGGCAACGCCGGATCGTTAACCCACTGAGCAAGGGCAGGGATCGAACCCGCAACCTCATGGTTCCTAGTTGGATTCATTAACCACTGCGCCATGACGGGAACTCCTAAGCAACTTTTTAAGAACCCTTCTAATATGACAGACAAATACATATGTTAACATAATATTCAGTCAGAAGTTAAGTGCATTTTCTTTTTCTTTTTCTTTCTTTCTTTTTTTTTTTTTGGTTCCAATGCTAAGTGAATGGAAAGTTTTTAATTCATTTTAGGAATTGAAACAATTCTTTTCCTGTGAGACATAGAAAAAGAGAAGAATTGAGCTTTTGATGCTTCAGGCATTTATAGATTAATGAGAATATGAATATTTGCCACTCTAAGGGAGCTCTGCATGTAATATCTCTTGTATTTGAAGATGATGCTTATAGGTTGACCATGATGCCGAACACATACACAGAATTTCTTGTTTGTAGGGGCTATTTTTATTCATTAGGGTACTGGCTAAGTGGCTATAACTTGAAGACAACAGAATAAAACATTGAAGACTATATAGAAGCTTATTTCTCTCTTTCGTAATAGTCCAGAGGTAGGTGAGCTGACCAGGGAAAGCAGACAGCTCTGTTCCACAAAGTCATGCAGGTACCCAGGTTCCTCCCATCTTAAGTTACATCCTTCCTTAGGGTGATTCATCACTACCACATCTAAGCTCCAGCTAACAACAGGCCAAAGAGGAAGTACAGGCATGCAGATTCCTTTTAGGATTATGACTATGTCAAACTTTACTAAGCCCTGTGATTCTGGAAAACAGCAATGGTTAAAGAAATTCCTCCTACTCATTGTATTCTGGGAAACAGCTTACTGCAAAGAACCATCTTTACCCATGATTTAGATAAGACTCAAGAATGCTCTTTTTGTTTATGTATGACAAGGCCAGACACAGACCCTTCATCCCATTCTTTGCTTCCTAGATGATTAGCTAAACTGTTTTTCCCCTATTGATCATTGGGAACAAAATGTTTATTAACCAAGCTTTGGTTAAGATCATCTCCTTCCCTTGAGCCCTCAACCTGAGCTGGGGTACAGCCCCTCCTAATGGTCTCCCAGAAAATGGGCTGGACTCAGGGTGAAACATTCTTTGATCTATTTTCTGACTTTGCCACTCTTTCATCCCATTCCCTTATACCAGGTTCTTTCTAGCCTTATTTCCTGCTCTCAAAGGAAGAAACCTATTTTGCTTGACATGTGCAGATCATGTGGCCAGAGGTGTCCTCCCTGTTGCACTGATTCTCTTCCCTCCCATTGCAGTCATTCTTTCCCGACGCTTTGCAGTAATCCTTGCAAATAAAGTCCAGATTTGTTTTTAATTTGACAGAAATTCTGTTGGTTGGAATTTAGCTGCAAAGGAGGCTGGAAAAGTGCCTAGCTGAACAGCTAAACCCAGCTAAACTCATGGGTTCTGTTATTAAAAGAAAGAAGGGGTGATAGATATTAGAGGACAATTGCCAACATCTGCCACAGTCTTCATAAAGTAAGCCACCATTTGTAGTTCTGTATCCTCTTCTCTCTGATTTTTTGGTATTTTTGTTCAAAATAAATTACCCAGAATCTAGCTGTCACATGCCACCTTGGTCTTTCTGTCAGAGTTTCCCTAAACTACTCTGCCATATTTCTGAAAATGTGTCAATGTGGTCTTTTTTTCCATACGAAATGCTTGGGGCCTCCCAAATTCACCTTAAGACTTCAGCTTTGAGCTTAGGGCTTCTAAACATCAGTGTTTAAAACTTAATCCACCTTTAGAAAATGTATTTTTGTGGAAAGAGATGGGTTTTAACAGGACCATTGTATACGGTTGGTAGGTTGAACAACCTGCTAGGCAGCTCTAGTCTTCACAGAGGGATAGATATGATATCTAGTCCTGGCTCTGCTAAGTTACTCGCTAAGAAACGTTAAGCCTGATATATAATCTTATGAGGATTTGTTTTCCTTATCAAAAAAACAAAATACTTAAGACCTGCCTTGTAGAGTTACTTCAAGAATAAGAGATGAAATTCATAAAGTGTCTAGTATAGTACCTGGCTCTTGGCATATGCTCGATTAATGGTGGATTCCATTTTAATTCTTTGATAAAACTTTTCTTTGGAATTCTGGAATTCTCCCATCCCATCTCCTCTTCCAGAGGCTTCATCAGTCTGTGTTGCTGCCCCTCGTCTAGTTCCACACCCACGTCTCATCTTTCCAGGCAGTGTGCTATGCTGTCTTCAGCATAGCTGTTTTTGTTTTCTCTGCTGTTAAAATTGCCTAATCTGGGCTTAATTCCTTTAAGGATCAGTTTTCTGACTTTAAGTATAAAATTTTCTTTAAAGAGGTAATTCTGGGTCTACAATTGACAGGGTGAACTGGATCTTTGGTTGTTTCAAACTGCAACAGGCTGAGCTACTGGACAATGAAATAGACCTGTGATATTTTTCTCAGGTATCCTCCTGTATTTATTTTCTGGACACAGTAGGTGTAGTAGAATTGCATTGCTCCCACTTGTTGATAAAAATCCCATAAAGACATTAGGATAGACAGAATATGTTGCATATCTTGTTGACCTGCATTTCAGTGGAAAATGCATCAAATAGTGATCGAGACTAGTTTCAGAGTCTAACCCCTGACAGGGAGAAAGATGGAGTCACTCCTTTCATGGTGCTGAGATAGTGTTTGTGGATGAATGTACACAGATTCTTATTTCAGGTATATGTGGTTTTAAACTTAGATCTTAAAGTCACCTGGTGTGCTTCCTTAGGTGTTCTTCAATATAAATCATTAGGAGCTTTAAAGTCCTGGCAGTGGATTGTTTTTCTAAGAATATCCCTTAATCTTTGAATTCTTACCAAATTCAGGCTTAATCATTATGCAGGCAAATATTCCATACCATCTGTTGGTGTTTACAAGGGAATGAAAGTAGGCACACATATAAATTTGAAGTAAAAAAATTCACCTTGAAAAAATTGTTATACATAGAGGGTCTTTGAAGCTTCCAGGTAAGACAAAAAACCAATTTCATATAGGGAGGCTCAGTAATTTTTGTTGTATTACATGGAATTAAAACAAGACTTCATGGATTACCAGTATCTCAGCTTGGTGCTAAAGAATAAAGTTTTCATTATGATGAAGCATTTTTACTTTTCTTTAAGTCTTACTGCAGGATTTGAGGAATGCTGATGTAAGTGGGGGAATGTGTTAAGTTTCTGAGAAGGTTGCTAGAAAATAACTGAACAGCTATAAGAAAATATTTAATGTAAACATCTAAAATTATTGTTCTGCCATACCTTCCTTTGGGGACCTAAAGGCTGACTGGTGATAGTGATAGGACTGAATATAGCTAGGAATAAATTGGAGTCAGCCATAACACCGCCCTCCCTGAGTCAATATCATGGTGAGATTTGACTTTACTATTTTTATAGTGTATTTCATCTCTCTCTCTCTAGCACCCCTGCCACTAGGTCCAGGTTGCCATCATCTCTTTCCTGCACTATTGCAAAGGCTTCCTAACTTATCCATCCACTTCTTTTGCATTTTTCCAAACTATCACATGATAGCCAGAGTAATTTCCTAGAAACAGCAATTAAATTATACCACTCTCCTCCTTAAAACTTCTCAATGGTTTCCCATTGAAGTTAGAGTAAAACCCAAGCTTCTCCCCATGTTTTACAAGAGTCTGCATTTTCTGGCTTCTGAAAATCTTTCAGCCTGATCAGTGCTTCTTATTGAGCATGGCCAGACCCATGGCCTTCTTCAGTGTGCTTTCTCACTCAGCCTCTGTTCTCTGCCTTCTCCCATTCCTCCCTGGGTATTTTCCTCATCTTTCTGGTTGCAGTTTAAAGATGAACTTCTTCAGGAAACCCTTCCTGATTACTCATCTTTCTCCATCACAGCACCTGTCTTCCTCTTAGCCTTTGTCACAATTTGTAATTACATACTGATTTGTTTATTGTGCCTCTCCCCAACCAGGGTGTACAAAGAGCATAAAGACCATGTCTATCTTATACACCACTCATTACTCACCTTTATAATATGCCAGGAGTATAGTAGGTGCTCAGAAAATAACTGGTTGAGTGAGTTGAACAATGATTATAAGAACAAACATCTTTTAGGCCCTTACTTTGTGTTAGATGCTTGTCCTACCATCATCCTAACATTTCATTCTTAAAGAAACATGTAAGATAGACTCTAGAATCCCTGGTTTGTGGATGAAGCACCCAAGTTTTAGAGAGTTTAAATAACTTTTCCAAAGCTTCACAGCTAATAGGTGATGAAGCTGGAACTCAGTCTTAAAGCTCATGCTGTTAACCACCATGCTCTATTGATGTTTATCCATTTATCGTGCAAACATTTAGTGAGGATATAAAGTGAATGAATGGAGTTCCTGTTGCGGCCCAGTGTGTTACGAATCTGACTAGTATCCATGAGGATGCGGGTTCAATCCCTGGCCTCACTCTGTCGGTTAAGGATCCAGCGTTGCCATGAGCTGTGGTCTAGTTCGCAGACACACAGCTTGGATCTGGTGTTGCTGTGGCTGTGGTGTAGGTCAGCAGCTGCAGCTCTGATTCGACCCCTAGCCTGGGAACTTCCATATGCCATAGATGCAGCCCTAAAAAAAGCAAAACAAACAAACAAAGAAATAATAAAGTGAATAAAACTAGTAGGAAATAAGGAGCAATAGTAGGAGTAGTGCTTTGTTTCAAGTTTGTAAACAGCATGGCACTTGAAACATATTTATGGATGAAATTACCAGGTGATGTTTGTAAGGGACACTGGAATTCAGCACAGGACTGCAGTGTACTATCCAAAGGCATTATAGGGTAGAGATAACGAGAGCACACAGTGACTGATGGGAGCAGGCCCTACCACAGAGAAAGTGATGGATGAGACTTGGAGAGGAGACAATGCTGTCTTAACAAATGACAAGGCTGCTTCTAGTGCCATAGGAGCAGAGCTGAAATCAGATTTTTAATCTATTTTAAGAGAGCAAATGGTAACACTTACCTTATAAAAGTTTGTAGCCTCAATGGAGAAAGTGTCCTTTCAAACCAATTGAAAATATTCTGTAGATCCATGTTGTTATGGTGATGCAATGGAGCAGCTGTAGAATAAGACTTGTAAAGGAAAAGCAGAATCTAAGTCTTAATGTTTACAGCCTGTCTTATCAGGCTACTTTATATTTCTTTGAAAATGTGGAGGGGTTCTTGGGGAGTTAGAAAATGTGAAACCTTTGAGAGGTTGCTTTAGCCTTTGGATATCCATTGGGAAAATATTCTAATCACAGTCAAATTAAAGCATGAAGATCCTTTCTAAGTTTATCAATATTAAAGCAACTTTAAGGGTGGGGTGATAAATTAGGAGGTTAGGATTAACATATACACACTACTATATACAAAACAGATAACCAACAGGGTCCTACTATATTGCACAGGGAACTATACTCAGTATTTTATAGTAACCTATATGGGAAAACAATCTGAAAAAGAATATGTATGTGAATATGTAACTGAATCACTATGTAGTACACCTGAAACTAACATGATATTGTAAATCAGCTGTTCTTCAACTAAAAAAAAAAAAAGAGGCTGCAGCAACTTTAAAGTGGTTTTCTTTAAAAAACAATGGCAAACTAATTAAACAGGAGGAAGTTTTGCTTGAGCAAAAGGTCAAGATACTTAAAATTATACTTTTCTGTGTATCTCAAAAAATCTCAGAAAAAATTATTATTGTTTTCATCAATCATTTGATTTTTGCTTTTAAATTCCAGTTATTACACTTAAGCTGAGAAATGCTTTGTACAAAAGCACATTTCGATTAAATTTATTTTAATACTTCCAGTTAGGTGTTTATTTGTAGACAGAATATAGGGCATTTCAGACACTGATTGGACTGATTAATAGTGCTCATCAGGAAGAACCAAGGGATCATAATTAAACGCCAAACCTACATGGTCTGTTGGTTTTATGTTGTATAAATTATGCATGAGTTTGGCATTTATATTTCATGGAAAAATTACAGTGCTGTTTCCTCATGCACTTTCTACATAAAGAATATTATATGTGTGTGAATGTGAATATGAATTTGCAGTCTCTGCTGTATTACCTTTTTTTTGCTTATTAAAAGCAAAAATTTCAAACAAAGTTTCAATAGATTCAGTTTGAGGATACAAGAGGTTCTACTTCTGCTTCTTCCATACTATTTCCTCTTACCAAATAGTCAACTGTTGAAGATAAGAATCAATCTAGACACATTGCCTTTTGAGTCAATTATTCCTAGACCTGTGTATTTCTCAGAACACAAGGAAATACCCCAAAGTCAGATGAAAATAGTTTTTCTTGATAAAAAGTATTGAAGATAAAACCAATTATCATCACTATTATTTCATGAAGAACTAGTTAAGGACATACTTATAAAATTCAAAATCAAACACATTTATTAGCATCTCTCTACATTGTCCTATTTTTCCTGCCTTGCCTCCAGTCACTGAAATTTATTATTCATAGCATGGCACCAACCCATCGATCAGCTTTTAGAAACTATTGCTTCCCGGGTCATTAACCTTTTCTTCCTTTAGGGGTAGTGTTTGCACATTGTTGGCAGTTGGTAACACAGTGGGCATGGTACTGTATGCCTAGCCTCTCAGGATAGGGGTTCTAGGCTAGCTATTAAGAAAAACCTAAGGCTTAGCTGTTACATACCCCTCCTGCTTGCTGACCAGGCCACAGTGGCCTTCTTTCAGCTCTAAAAATATACAAATATCCTGCTTCAGTCTCATGTTTCCATTCCTCTGTCTAGAATGATCTCTCAAGCATTCTTTGTTGTTGTTGTTCTTCCTTTCTTTCTTCTCTTCCGCTCTTTCTTTCTTTCTAATTTGATCTCTCCAGCGTTCTTCACCTGGTTAATATCTCCTTATCTTTTTTCAGACTCAGTTTAATGTTTATCAGGGAAACTATCCCAGATCATGCATTTCAGTAAAGTTTCCTTGCTAGGCACTTGTCTAATGAACTTAATACAGTTAATGGGCTATGAGATCTCAGAGAGCCATGCTGGGGTAAGCTTATCTTTGTATTCTCAGCACCCATTGTATGTTTGTCACATACTTGATGTTCCATAAACACTTGGTGAATGATTAATAATTATAGAAAATGATAACAATTGCTATTAACATTAACTGAGTGCAGACTTTTTTTTTCCTTACTAAAACAGCCCATATTTTTATTTTTATTTTTTTCTCATTATTTTTTTATTGCTCAATGAATTTATTACATTTATAGTTGTACGATGATCATCACAATCCAATTTTGTAGGATTTCCATCCCACAACCCCAGCACATCCCCCCACGCCCCGAACTATCTTGTTTGGAAACCATTAAGTTTTTCAGGGTCTGTGAGTCAGTATCTGTTCTGAGTGCAGACTATGTTTCTGGTACTTTATATGTAATAGTTGTCCCTAATCTTCATAATAAATTTGGGATGTAGTTCTTTCTATGCTTATCATGTGAAAGAAGAAACTGAGGTTCACAAATTGTTTTTTTTTTTTTTTTTGTCTGTGGTTGTCCAGCTGTTAAATGACAAAGCCCAGAGTTTAACCCAAATATGTCTTGTTTCAGTGCTCATGTTCTTGGCTCTACAATGCCAAGGCATCCTTTTACTGAAGAACAAGGAATTATTAATACACAAAATAACTTCTTTTAATTTTTAACTAATTATCATACAAAATCATTTATTGTTTGTTTTGATTATCTGTTATTGCATTAAAAAGCCTACCCAAGCTCATAGTGTTTTAAAACACTGGTCATTTATTTGTTTATATTTTTGCAGTTTGAACAGGATGTGATGTGACAGTTCATTTCTATTCCATATGATAATCAGTTATGGTGGCTTTACTGTGGCTGAAAGATTCAGTTCCAAGAAGCCTTACTTGGAATGCTGGCAAATCATTGCTTGCTAGGAACTCAGTTGAAGCTGTTAGCCAAGGTCTCGATGGTCCTCCATGTGACCTCTCCAAATGGCATGGTCACTGGGTTCTACGAGGGAGTGTCCCTGGGGGAAGCACTTCTTGTATAATGCTCTGTGTTCATCATGTCCATTAGTGTACCATTGGCCAAAACCAGTCAAACAGCCAATCCCAAAGTCAAACCTCAAGAGGTCTATGCAAAGAGGCTAGCTTACTGGGGGCCACCAAAGAAATAATCTGCTAAATTGCTGTTCAATGCAGAATTCTAGGAACAAAGCTCTTGGTCTCATCTTGTTTATATTCTTTTTTTTTTTTTTAAACTGTGGCGTGATGACTGACACATAGGTAGTGATTTTTCTAATTATTGCTCTTCTGAGAAAAAGTATAGTCATCTCTGTTTGTCAGGATAAGCTAGGTTTCTAGTAGGACTAATAAACAATCCTCAAATTTCATTAACTCAATGCAACAAAACCTTGTTTCTTGCTCTTACTGCATTCCCAATGAAAGTCAGAAGGGAGGCTCTGCTCATTATAGCTCCTCAGTGACATTGGCTGATGGAGGGTTGATCTTGACATGTGCCTTCTCAGTGCCCTGAGCAGAGGGAAGAGAATATGGTGAATCATACACTGGCCTTTAAAGCTTCATCTGGAAATGGTTTATAGCACTTTCATTCACATTTTATTGGCCAAAGCATGTCATATGGCCACACATAATTTCAAAGATGGTAAGGAAATACAATTCTACATGTGCCCAAAAGGGAGATGGCTAGAAATATTTGGTGAACAACACTGTTATGTGTTTAATTATGTGTCCCCCAAATTCACTTGTTGACGTCTTTACCCTTAGTAGCTCAGAAAATGACCTTATATGGAAATAGGGTCATTACAAAGATAATTAGTTAAGATGAGGTCGTAGAGTGGACCTCTAACCGAAAGGGACCAGTTTTCTTATGAAAATAGGGAATTTGGATACAAATAATGCAGAGAGGGAAAGCACCATATGAAGATGAAGACAGAGACTGAGGTGATTGGGCAGAAGCCAAAAAACACCGAAGATTGCTGGTAAACTAGCAAGAGCTGAGAGAGAGGCATGGAACAGATTGTCTTTTACAGCCCTCAGAAAGAACCAACCCTGTGGACACCTTGATCTAAGACTCATTGCCATCAGATCTGTGACACAGTACTTTTGTGTCTAAGTCGCACAGTTTCAGATACTTAGGGCAGCCTTATCAAACAAATTCAAGCACTGAGGACTCCTGCAATGTCTAACATCTCTCCCATTTTCCCTTTAAAAAAATAACTTCCCTTCTGAATTTACCTTTCTGTTCTCCTTCTGCACATATTGTGCACTTGGGTGTTAGTATTAAAGATCAACCCATTTTTCAAATTAGGACTTTGAAGTTATTTGCAATTCCTTTATCTTTTTTTTTACTTCTAATTAGAGTCAGTTTCTGAAAATATTTCTCCACAGTGTTTCTTGAACATTCTTATTTTTTTCTCTTTTAGCCTAAGTCTGTTGCCTCTTTCATAGTGAAGTGATAGGTTTCTACCTCTTTTCTTTTTTTTCTACCTCTTTTCTTTTTCTCAAGTCATGCCCTACTTTTATTCACTTTACATTGAATTTTCAGAATAGTCTACTTTGAACACCAGTCTCTATATATCATTTCTCTATTTGGTCAAACGTGTCCTATTATTTCCTAGTCTGGTTTTTACATCTCTGGACTTATTACCTGTCACCCTCTCTTCCTCCATAACTGTCTTCTCAATTTTCACTATGATTAGGTGTCACCTGTCTATCTCAGCAGAATGTACCTGATGGTTACCTATTACCCTACTCATCTTGGTATTTTTATCTCAGCGCTTTCCTCTGCCATTTCCATGTGGAATGTTCTCCCCAATAATTCATGTCTTTCCTTAATGGTTTTCTCAGAAATCACCTCCCCAGGGAAACTTAATGGATAATACCATCAATGCTACTCTTAACCTTCTCAGCAGTTAGAGTGTACAATATTATTATTACTTTGATCTAGGCATTATACTAAATGGTCTATATGAATTATTTAATGTAATTCTCTTGCCAGTACAGTAGATAGTATCATTCATATTTTTTAGATAAAGTTTCAGGGAGGTTGAAACTCAATGAATCTTTTATAACAAGTGAAAGTGGTCATGATCTTAAAAAAAATCACTTCAAGTATAATTTTTATAAAATAAAATGCACCAGTTTTAACAGTACATTTTGATGAGCTTTGGCATATGTGTGTATACTCCCTGTAATCATCATTTCAAACAAGATAGAGAATATTTTCATAACCTCAGATGCTTTTTTCATTTGGTTTGCAACCACTTTTCCATCTCTAGGCTCATGATCTAATTTCTATCACTGTTGGTTAGTTTTGCTTTTTCTAGAACTGTATATAAATGGAACTATGCAGTATCTTCACTTTGGTTTTTGGCTTCTTTTGCTCAGCATTATGGTCTTTTTAAAAATTAAAAAATTTTTTATTACCTAATGAATTTATTACATTTATCGCTGTACAATGATCATCACAATCCAGTTTTTTGTTTGTTTGTTTCTTTCTTTTTTTTTTTTTGGTCTTTTTGCCTTTTCTAGGGCTGCTCCTGCGGCATATGGAGGTTCCCAGGCTAGGGGTCTAATCAGAGCTGTAGCTGCCGGCCTACGCCAGAGCCACAGCAATGTGGGATCTGAGCCACATCTGCAACCTACACCACAGCTCACGGCAATGCCAGATCCTTAACCCACTGAGCGAGGCCAGGGATCGAACCCGCAACCTCATGGTTCCTAGTTGGATTCGTTAACCACTGCGCCACGACGGGAACTCCACACACAATCCAGTTTTATAGGATTTCCATCCCACAACCCCAGCGCGTCCCCCCACCCCCTGAACTGTCTCGTTTGGAAGCCATAAGTTTTTCAAAGTCTGTGAGTCAGTATCTGTTCTGAAAAGAAGTTCATTGTGTCCTTTTTTCAGATTCCACATGTCAGTGAAAGCATTTGATGTTGGTGTCTGACTGACTTCACTTAGCATGATAATTTCTAGGTCCATCTATGTTGTTAAAAATGTCAGTATTTCGTTCCTTTTAACGGCTGAGTAGTATTCCATTGTGTGTATGTACCACTTCTTCTTGATCCACTCCTCTGTTGATGGACATTTAGGTTGTTTCCATGCCTTGACTATTGAAAATAGTGCTGCAGTGAACATTAGAGTACATGTGTCTTTTCGAGTCATGGTTTTCTCTGGACAGAAGCCCAGGAGTGGGATTGCTGGATCAAATGGGAGTTCTCTTTTTAGTTTTCTGAGGAATCCCCATACTGTTTTCCACAGTGGTTGCACCAATTTAAAATCCTACTGACAGTGTACTAGGGTTCCTTTTTCTCCACCCCCTCTCCAGCACTTATTGTTTGTAGACTTTTGGATGATGGCCATTCTGGCTGGTATAAGGTGGTACCTCATCGTGGTTTTGATTGGCATTTCTCTAATACTGAGTGATGTTGAAGATCTTTTCATGTATGTTTTGGCCATCTATATGTCTTCTTTGGAGAATTGTCTATTTAGATCTTCTGTCCATTTTTTGATGGGGTTGTTTGTATTTTTTTTTGTATGGAGCTGCAGAAGGTGTTTATAAATGTTGGAGATTAATCCCTTGTCAGTCGATTCATTTGCAAATATTTTCTCCCATTCTGTGGGTTGTCTTTTCATTTTGTTTAGGGTTTCCTTTGCTGTGCAGAAACTTTAAATTTAATTAGTTCCCATTTGTTTATTTTTGTTTTTGTTGTCATTCCTCTAAGAGGTGGATCTGAGAAGATGTTCAGCATTATGGTCTTAAGAGTCATTCATGTTGTATGTGCATTAATAGTTCTCTCCTTTTAATTCTGAGTAACATTCCATTATATGACATGACACAATTTTGTTACCCATTCATCTTTGGTTTCCATTTTTGACTATTTTGAACATAGCTGCTATGAAAATTTTTGTTGAAGTTTTTGTGTTTACATATATTTTTCTCTTGGGGAAACATGTAGGGGTAGAAATGCTCAGTCATATGATAAGTATACATTTAACATGATAAGCTACCAAACTACTTTCCAAAGTGGTTATACCATTTCACATTCCCACCAACAATATATCAAAGTTGTAGTTGTTTCACGTCCTTGTCAACATTTGGTATATTGCCAGTGTTTTAATTTTAGCCATCATGTAGTGGGTATATAGTGGTGTCACATTATAATTTTATTTTATTTTATTTTATTTTATTTGCTTTTTAGGACCACACCTGCAGCATAAGGAAGTTCCCAGGCTAGGGGTCAAATCAGAGCTGTAGCCGCCACAGCCACAGCCATAGCCACAAGGGGTCTGAGCTACATCTACAACCTATACCACAGCTCACAGCAACACTGGATCCTTAACCTACTGAGTGAGGCCAGGGATCAAACCCACATGCTCATGGATTCTAGTTGGGTTCATTACCACTGAGCCACAATGGAAACTCCACATTATAGTTCTATTTTTCATTTTCCTGTTGTCTAATGATGTAAGGGATCTTTTTTATATGCTTCTTGACCATTTATTTATCTTGTTTTGATAACTTTATTCTATTTATTTTGATGTCTTTATTCTGTTTAAATATTTGGCCCATTCAAAAAACTAGGTTGTTTGACTTCATATTGAGCTAGAAGAGTTCTTTATGTATTCTGGGTATAAGTGCTTTGTAAGATATATAGGGTATGAATGTTTTCTCCCAACCTATGGCTTGCCTTTTCATTTTCTTAATGATATTTTCCAAAGATCAAAAATCTTAATTTTGTTGGAGTTCCCGTCGTGGCGCAGTGTTTAACGAATCCGACTAGGAACCATGAGGTTGCGGGTTCGGTCCCTGCCCTTGCTCAGTGGGTTAACGATCCGGCATTGCCGTGAGCTGTGGTGTAGGTCACAGACACGGCTCGGATCCCGCGTTGCTGTGGCTCTGGCGTAGGCTGGTGGCTACAGCTCCGATTCAACCCCTAGTCTGGGAACCTCCATATGCCGCGGGAGCGGCCCAAGAAATAACAACAACAACAACAACAACAAAAAAAGACAAAAGACAAAAAAAAAATCTTAGTTTTGTTGATGTCTAGTAGGTAGACATTATTTTTCTCTCATAGGTAGCATTTATTGTGTTCTTCCTAAGAAAGATTTGCCTTTCCCAGTGTCATGAAGAGATCTGGTAGGTTGTGTCTTTTAAGATGTTTGTTAATCTCATCTAAGTTTTCTAATTTCTTGGCATAAGTTTTCTGAAAATACATTATACACTGTATACATTGTATACTATAGTTTCACTCTACTTGTAGGTTATTGGATTTATCTGTCACAGTTTCATGGATGCTGGCAGAACACACAAGACTCTTGGGTCAGAGAAGAAAGAGAGTTTATTATTCGCAGCAATAGCAGTAATTAGAGTATTGACATTTCTTTACCAGTTCCCCAAGATCTAGTTCCTGTAGGGTAACATAAAGAAGGGCAGATGATTCTTGCACATGCAGTGGGTTGTATTTCAGGAATCAAGCACTGAGTTTAGGAAATCCAAATTTTTTTTTTTTCTGTGTGTGGTATTCATATTTGCCCTTTGTTCCAGAGTTGCTATATGTTCAAAGGCTGTTAACCATAACCCTAGCTCTAGCCCTTTATGAGAGATTTCATTAATTAGCCTAAAGGGTTCCAATTTAATATATTTAGTAAGTAATCACATAGCCCTTATTATTTGCTAGTACAATCTTAGTACTTTATAAACATCAACTCACTTAATTCTCATAATGACCCTACAAGATAGGCATAATTAGCTTCCCTATTTTACAGATGAAGGAAAAGAGGCACAGAGAGTTTAAATAACTTGTGCAAGGGTATGAGGCTAGGAAGTGGCATTGCCAGATTCGAACCCAGGTGGTCTGACTTCAGAACTCTAACATTATCCTGTGCTGCCTTTGTTACAGTTTTTTATTGGTGAAGTAAGTGGTATATATTTGTTGACTAGAAATAATACACAGATACCTCTATAAGTGTTGCATAACAATATCATATCATAATATTATGTGTTAATGAGAATCAGGGAGCCCATCAGCCTAAAACTCTTTGAGAAAGCACTCAGACCATTCGGCCTAGCATTCTACCACTTAATCCCATTGTCTACTCCAAGTAGAAAACCAGCTGATTTTTATTTTTGTCTGCCATGCTTGCAAGATACATGTTTGCGTGCCTAAAGGATGTCCCTCCCACCCCCGACTCCAAGAATATGGCATTTTTAGTGCCTACTTACTAATAAATATTTGTATGTGTCACAATATTTGGTCTGAAATTTGCTTTCATTATATTATCCTACCTGTTAATAAGTCTGTAGATAAAGTTCTCATCTACTGTGAATTCCCAGAGCTTATAGATAGCTGCCTAAAAGAACCAAAGAATTCTCAGTCTTAATAGGCTTAGATCAGTTAGCACTGCCAGGTTTGTCTGTCTCCAAAGACTTATGCTTTGTGCACATTATAACTAGGTCATAGTACTTCATTCTCTATTTCCTTTAGAAAACGACAACTCATTCTTTTTTGAAACGGTGATAGAAAACACATGGCAAAAAAGTTCAAACTGTACAAACGGGTAATAGTGAAAAGAAACCGTCCTAACCACACCTATCATTCAGTCCTCTTTGCAAAGGAAACCACTGTCCTTATGTATTCTTCTAGAAGTATTTTATGTGCACGTTAGCATATATTCTTGATCTAGTTTTTAAAGTTGTTCTTTATATGTCATTCCATATCCCCAAATATAGTTCATGTTCATTAATGGAAGACTGCTTATTAAAATTTTTTCTCAAACTGCTCAATGTAGTTTCTCAAAAAAAACCTCTCTCAATAAATGCATCTCACTGTATTTTATTTGTATAAAATGAAAAAATCAAGAGGAGAGAGTTAAGGGTAATATTCTAGTGTTCAAATATCTGAAAACTCAGGCTCTTAAATGAAATCATAGATACACACACACACACACACACACACACATGCACGCATGCACGCTAAAATGTTTACCTTTTGGAAGTTCCTGTTGTGGCTCAGCAATAACGAGCCCGACTACTACCGATGAGGATGGGGGTTTGATCCCTCGCTTTGCTCAGTGGGTTTAAGGATCCAGCTTTGCTGTGACCTTTGGTGTAGGTCGCAGACACAGCTCAGACCCCATGTTTCTGTGGCTGTGGCATAGGCTGGCAGCTCCAATTGGACCCCTAGCCCGGGAACTTCCATATGCCGCAGGTGCGGCCCTAAAAAGCAAAATAAATAAATAAATAAAATGGTTAACTTTGAATAAGAAGAACATTGATTTACACAGTACGACTATTACACAGTGTGACTATTGACCAAATTTCAGTGGTTTTGGTTCCAAATGAGGCCATGTTTAATTATATATTTATTTCTTTAGCTAGTTGAGTCTGACCGGCACAACCGCTGAAACGCCCCAGTCGTTCCTGGGACTCACGTATGCTCCTAACATTCCTCCTGTGCTGTTCCATTTAAGGCTCCCTGTTGAGAGCTGCTGGCTACAAGTTGCTTTCCAGTGGCCTCTGCAGAAAGGCTGCTTCTCTACCCAGCATACTTTTTTACAGTGCTCCCAAAGCTGCAGTGTCTCCAAACTGCTGAACACAACTGGATTCCCCTCCATTTTTATGGCCATAGTGGAGCCATGCTGTGTTACTTGCAGAAATGATAGATGCCCTTTCCCCAGCTTTGCCTTGGACATTGTTAACCTGGTACCAATCTAATGAAATTCCTTGTGCAAACAGCCATTTCAACCTTTCTCTGCAGCCCTTTTCTTTATGTTAGTTCAGACCAAGTCTTAGGGCAGGCTGTGAAAAAGACGAGATACTATCTTTTGTCTTTGTTCCTCTCTGGACCCAGGAATCCACATATAAAATCATTCTTTTCTGTCCCCATTTTCTATCTGGTTTCCACAAATGGATGCTGAAGCTGGGTGGTGTAGGGATAGGTGTTGCCAATCAAACAAATCCAATCTTAACTATGTAGCATTTATTCTGGTTATTTCCTGGAGATAAAGAACGTGGTTTACCAAAATGTCTGTGGCTTACACCCTATTTGATGACATTTATAACTCTGTATTTTGGGGTAACTCTGTAACATTGGCATTTTCTTAACTTTTTCAACTGAAGGATCTTTGAGCACTGGATTGTAAATAACCATGTTTTCATAGTTCACATGTGAAGTATTATGCTAAAATCAGTGGTGACATACTCTGAATACTGATTTGATAGAAATGCTTCACTGATTTTCCTAGAGCTGAGCCAAATTCATTAACAGCCTGGATTCATTAGGAAGGCACCATTAATTCAAGGAAAATAAAAAAAAAGATTAAATTATTTTATTGTATTTTATAAAGCATCACATGTTAACCAGAATTTATGTATGTTTGGTTTTGACTGCTTCCATTTAATTTAAGAATCTTTATGGAGAACACATTTATTAGTTTACTTACCAATTTTTTTTTTTTTTTTGGTGCTTATCTCTGTGTTGAGGTTTTTGGGACTGTGTGAATGAGTTATAGGATGGTTTTTTTTCTTTCTTTCTTTTTTTTGTTTCTTTTTTTATGGCTGCACCTTTGGCATATGGAAGTTCCCAGGCTAGGGTCCAGCTGGAGCTACAGCTGCTGGCCTACACCACAGCCACAGCAATGTGGGATCTGAGTCATGTCTGCGACCTACACCACAGCTCACAGCAATGCCAGATCCTTAACCCACTGAGCGAGGTCAGGGATCCAACCTGTATCCTCATGGATACTAGTTGGATTCGTTTCTGCTACGCCACAATGGTAACTCCAGTATGGGTTTTTAAAATCATCACCCTGGAGTTCCTGTTGTGGCTCAGTAGGTTAGAAACCTGACATAGTGTCCATGAGAATGTGGTTTGAACTCTGGCCTTGTTCAGTGGGTTAAGGATCCAGTGTTGCCGTAGCTGTGGTATAGGCCGGCAGCTGCACCTCTGATTTGGTTCCTAGCCCAGGAACTTCTATATGCTGCTAGTGCAGCTGTAAACAGGCAAAACAAACAAACAAACAAACAAACAAACAAACCAAAATCATCATCTTTTCATAGATAAAGTACCTACCCTCCTCCCCTTCTGGGGGTTCTGGCTTATTCCACACTAGGATAATAGAAAATGGTAAAAATGGAAAAGGAGACAGAAATTCTTTAAAACAGTGCATCAGAGCTATGCAATCAGACAAAGATAGCTTGTCTGGATTAGGTCAGAGAGGTGGTTTCCCTTTGTTCCTTCTTTCTGCACACAGTACCGGGCTGAGGGGATGGAGGAATAGAATTCAAGGAGAGGGGCAGGTGGGTAAAGAATCACAGGAGGAAGAGAGAAAGAGAAAGGAGAGAAGAAAGAACAACTTCTTGATATTCTTCAGAGCAGGACTCAGAAGGGACTGGCGTTGATTCCAGGTTACTGTAAAGAGCTCTTTTTACCATCTCTAGCAACTGGGTTTATTCTTGCTCTTGCCTTAATAAAGTTGATTTTGGGATAATGTGCTTATCAGCTGAGACAGTGCTAAGGGGTCTTGGGGCTTTTGAGCCATCAAACTCCATCAGAAACCCCAAACCACCTAAGCAGTCTAAGTGAAAATATTGTGCTGCCCATGCAAATGCTGCTTCTACCAGTCTCACATGTCCTCCCTGCCCCCACAGTCAGTTTTCTAAACCCCTTCCTTGTAGAAATTCTGCAGCCTACTGCTTCCTGCCCTTCCAGCATTTAATGGCACAGCTAAAGGATTACACCTTGTGAATAAAACACGGTCCCTTCCTTTTGGGAACAATTTAAGAGAAAGAAATGACATTACACAAACAGCTAAAATAAAATCAGAAAATAACCCTTATTAACTTCTCTTATATGCTAGGAACAGTGTGGAAAAAAAAAAGTAGAGATTCGAAAGATGTGAGCTTGACTGATTTGAGGTATGGATCAAGGGGAAGGAAGAATTAAAACAAATTAAAGTTTTCTGTTAAAATGATTTGTGGCTCAGTGAGTTAAGACTCTGACAAGTATCCTCAAGGCTGCGGGTTCAATCCCTGGTCTTGTCCAGAGAGTTAAGTATCTGGTGTTGACACAAGCTATGGCATAGGTCCCAGATATGGCTCGGATCCAATGTTGCTGTGGCTGCAGCTGGCAGGTGCAGCTCTGATTTGACCTTTTAGACTGGGAACTTTCATATGTCACAGGTATGGCCCTAAAAATAAAAAAAATCTGATATTTAGTTATGTTAATAGAAGTAGGTCATGTGGAGTTGGTGTCTGGGGTGGGATAAGAGGATCTCTGTTAGGGAAATGTTGAGTTGAAGGAATGGAGGGACAGATTGCTAGAGATACAGGGAGGCATCTAAATGTTTGTGTCTGGAGAGCAAAAGGATGTTTGGAGTTAGAGGCGTAGATTTGGTGTCACTGGTTATGGTGAAATATAGGATAGTGGATGGTGTTACCTCAGAGAAGGAGCTCACTGCTAAAGCATATATTTAGCAGGTTAGAGGAGGAGGAAAAAACACAAATGAGACATAGAAGAACAAGTAAAGTTCTACCAAAACCAAATGAAGAAATCGAGAAACAAGAGGGAAGGAATCAAGTATGTGAAATGAGGCTGAGAAGTTAAAAGCTATGAGTGTTGAAGAAAGTCTTTTAGACTTGCAAGGAGGTTACTGGCATTAGAAGAGTGGATGGGAAAATGGTACCAGATTGAGGTGAAATAAGAGTGATCAGTAGAGAGGAAACAGAAACAGTGAGTACAGATTTCAAAAGGATTTTTGCAAGGACAAATACCTTGCATGAATGTATATATTAAAACTTTATATTATTTATATTTCAGAGCTCACCAATGGTGAAAAAGAAGAGCAGTTAAAAAGGTTTTTAAGTCTTGTGAAACAATAATTTGTCTCTCAGAAGACAAGAGTCAGAATTCTTTTTGTGGAGAGAGAAAGGTTAAATCATCTCCATGAGGTCAAGTAGTGGTCAGTATATGCAGAGCATTTTTAAAAAAATGAGGCAATGGTGTCTTGACCCTTTATGTGTCTTATCTGAATTGCTCTGAGATCTCAAAGGTATGTGTTATACCTTTAGGGGAAAGTAATTTTATATTATTTTATAACAGGGATAAAGAGGTAGTTTTGATTTCCAGTTCCTTAATCCCAAATCAACTAACTACACTATTCATTTTCCAGTACTATATTTTAGAGAGTAGGTTACCAAGGCCTTAACACTTATTAAGAAATAGATCTTAGTATAAATGAGGTCTTTTCCAGATATCTTAGATTTCTGGAAACAATTAGAAGACTAATGGAAAAGAAACTTAATTAGAAAAGGAAAAATGTTCTAAACGTTTAGCTGCTCTTCTGGGTCTTCAGGTTGAATTGCAAATGTAACTTGATGAGAAGAATCTAATTTGTCATAATTAGTTAGAGGATACTTAACATAGCTCTAGGAAAAATATAAACTAATTTAAAACAGGGACACATATCAGCCTTATGCATAGGGCATTTTGATTTTAGTGAACTAGTTTTGGTGTCTTGTTGTAACATCCTTCTCTTGAGTTCTAATATTACAATTAAGAGCATGGCAGAAATTGCAGCGTGCAGGACTGTTTTTTTAGACTGACGTCACATGGAGAAAAGAATCTAGCTGGAAACAATCAGAATTATTTAAAAATAATTTTAAAGCAAAAATAGTCTCACTTTTGAACTGTATAGCATGTAAGAAAGCTAAAGTACTCATCTTGATTTTTCTTTTCTAAGGAATAATTCAAAGTACTGAATAGATATAAAAAGTGTCATTCCCCATGAATACACAGTATACAATCTACAGGGTTTTGAATATACTAAATAAGGAAATATTTGCACTGCTCTATTACACATAGATGACAGATATCTTAAAATATCAATCAGTTATTTTTCTTGTAAGGAAAGCATTGGCTTTCTCCTTCAGTATGCTGCACTGGGGCAGGAAGTTGTCAGGAGGGGCATCAGATACCTGGGTTTGGATTTTGGCCACCCTTTTTACTGCCATGTGACCTGGTAGGATTCTTTTTTTGACCATCAGTTTCTACATATAAAAGAGAGGAAATAAGCATCTCACAGGATTCTTGTGAAAAGCAAATGAGACAACAGATGTGTGGCTTCAGACTCAAAGCTCACCGTTTTGGTGATCTTCCATTCATTTATTTCCTTTTAAAGTAAATAACTGAAAAGAGAAATGCTATATAACTTCACTTAGCAGAAGCTTTAATTAACAGCCTCCTTTGTACTGGCACTGGAAACTTGTTCATGGATTTCTCTTCCTCCTGTGCGTCATTGCTACAGAGTCCATACTTTCTTTTTCACAGAAAAAAAGAGACTTCCCTAGCTATTAGCTTGAGCCATATGCCATTGCTAATATTCAACACCTTTGACTTATTAAAAAAAATGACAATTTCATATGATCCAGTTTACTAATCCTGTTCAAACTGTTAAGTCCAACTCAGATTCCAACATCCAATTTGAGATTGGAGACGGAAAGCCTCCGGGACACAGCATCTTTTCCTGCCACATTTTTTATACCATTAAATTTAAACACTTCTGTGTACTATTTTGTATTGTTGGCAGTTCTTTCATATGAATGTGTCTTACTTTCACAATTATTTTGTCTATTCCTTGAAGGTGTTCGTTGTCCATTCTCCATTCCAGTACCTGGAATTATGCATTCTACATAATATTTGCTGAGTAAATTTTTTAAATGATGCTAATAGTAATAAATAATTCATAGTCATTGACCTGACTGCTCTGAGGATAAAAAATTTGGGCTGTGCTTTCTTTTAACATTTAACCTTTTCATCAACAAAGAAGGAAATTTCTTTGGTCTTGAGGAATCTTCTAGTGATAATATATATAATGATAAGGTTGTCCTTGAGTCACAAAAATGGCTGCTACTGATCAGTAGTTCAGCATGAGTTTTAGGCTGTTGTGCCACTAAAGGTCCTGGAATTTCCATTAATTGTTACGGTCTCCCTTTAGATTCCACTTGGTAATAGAGTTAGGAGAAGTAAGATGTTAGCCAAGGTGATACAGAGCTGAGTTAAATTAACTAGCCCAGGTGGGAACTGATCTCTTGTTCTTGGTATGATTTATATTGTATTTGAAGCAGGAGATAAACATGAGCACCAAATAAAACTTATTTTAGGAACAAAAATGCTATTTTTCTTGGGAATTCTATTCTCATCTCTTCAGCAAGACATAGGGGAAATCAGGGTTGTCGTATGTCTCATAGGGCTGGAACTGGCAGAAAGAGTCTCCCTTATGGAGAGTTAGGTTTGATAAAACTGAGGAAGCAGGTACAAATCAAGAGCTTCACAGTTAAAGGAAAGGTCTAAGTGAGTCATCAACATGAGGAGCAGGACTTAAGTCAGGGCGTTGTTGATGTATGAGGGGTTCAGTGAATTGCACCCCTTTCTACTCTGGGTTCAGTTTTACTAGTAAATACGAACTTGAAATATGACTGTGCCCACGGTCTAAGTAGCCTCTTGCTTTCTCCCAGTGAATCAAGACTGGTGTGGCCAAGGGCAGGCTGAGAGCTGGGCACCTTTCTGCAGGGCAACTCCTGCAGTTCCTGCAGCCTGGGAACAGGCTGATTATAAGAGAGCAAAAGGCGAGGAGGATAGGCCTCCTCCCTACTTGGAACAACTTCTTTCCCAATTGGAGCCACTAGTTAGGTCACTTTTTTCCTTTGCGGGGAAGCCAGTGAGAAGTAGAGACTAGAGAGAAGGGAAGTTTCTCCTTACAATTCAGTCATTATAACAGCTCCTACATTCAAGCCTGACAAAAGTTTACAGCTAGGGGACGAAACTGCCTTCCCCTTCTCCCACCCCAATAAGAATGAACTTGAAGGATTGAGGGGAGAGGTTAAATGTCAGATTTGCAGGCAGTCTGGATAAATGCCAGAGAGAGGTCCTCAGCTAAAGCCAGCACTTAAGGGCTTCCTGAGGAATGAATGTGGATAGCTGGCCTCATACTAAGGGTCTGAGACAAAGCAGATGCCAGAAGTCTATTGAATTTTCACTTTGTTGTTTCAGCATCTCTTTATGGTTAATGTCTGTAGTCTTCTGCTTCTGACTGTGATGGAGTTATTGGTACAAGGCTAGCCTCATGCCATAAACAGCCATGACACTGGACAAGATATATGTGGCAGTGCTTATTAGACTTTGGGCAACACGTAATGCAAGACTTGATCCCTGAAAGAAGGGACACTCATAAGATGAGCCCCATACTTGACCTGGATGTCTGTCTGCCTGGAAAACATTTCCCAGTCATAGCACAGGATGCCGGAGTTCACATGGTTATGTTTTGCTGAAGAGGCATGGGTTAGAGTTCAAGATAGCAGAAGTGGGTAGAATATGTGAGTACTGGAGAGAAAAAAGTGAGCCTCAAAGTCTTTATGGAGGTTCCCCACCAGTCTGGATGAGGATTGGGCTGTATATGTGCGGGGCAAGACTATTTAAGGCTTACTAGAGAGTTGAGACCTGCAGCTAAAGGGAGGAGAGTGAAACAGGTACTGGAGGGCAAGCAGTGCTGGGGCCATTGTAGTTCCAGCTCAGCCACAATGGAGAAATCTAGTTAACATCTCACTAATACTCGTTAAAATCCAGTTCAGATAACAGGAAGACCTCTGAGGGCCAAATCTTAGGGTAAAACCTATATTTCACTTGGCATAGCAAAGCCAAAGACCCATCCCTGAGAAGATCCACAGGGGAGACAGAGTTTGGAAGTTGAATTGTCAACTTAGAGGGGCTTGGAAAACACCTTGTACTTTCCGCAGATCCCTCTTAATGAAGCATAAAACCAAGGGCACAAAGTTTTCATGTAAGTTTCAAGGTAATTGTTAGTTAATTGAGCTGCCTACAAAAACAAGTGAAAAACGCTTCAAAGGAAGATATCAGAATTCAGTGTCTTTACAGTGAGTTATCCACAATATCCAGTGCAAAAAAGTTAAAAACTTTAAAAAAACAAAAAACGTGGTCCATGTTAAGCAAAAAGTTTAATAAAAGGCAACTCCTAGATGGTCCATGTGTTGAACTTAATGGACAGAGACTTCCAGTTGACTATTAGGAATATGTTCAAAGAAGGAAGGGAAAATATTATTAAGAGCACACAGGATATTTTAAGCAGATAATTTTAAACTTTAAAGAAAACCAAATGGAAATTATAGAACCAAAAACTAAATTTTTAATGAAAAATTCACTGGATGGTCTCAATAGCATACTGGAGACGGCAGAAGAAAGTCTATAGTCTTCAAAATGAAAATTCATCCAGATCAGCCTTGGCCTGAATTTCCTCAGTGATTTATACCGAAAAATATGTAATCATTTTGGAGGTAATTTACTTGTTATTAATTGTACCCAGTCAGTCATTAGTCAAATATTTAAAATATTTTTCACATGGGCACTTTTCTCTATTTCTACTTTCCTAGTTGAAGATGTCATTCCCTAGTGCCTATAGACTAACATTCTGGTCTCTAATCCTTTTAGTCCATTTTTTTAAATCCATCTAGTCTTACTGCTTTAATTGTTTATTCATTCAACAAGTATTTATATATCACCTAATCTATTTCTAATACATATATCTATTCTGATATCTTTGATCGTTCCAATTTTCTTTCAGTAGGAAGCTACATTCTTTTGTCTGGATTTCAGAGTCCTCTATATTCATTTTCTTTGCCCTCCATTAATTATTCCAGTCATGTTTGTATTTGTCATAAATACCATAGTAGACTTTTGGCCAACCACTAATGGATCTCTCTTATCCATGGGGATCCTCTGCCTTATGAAGCAGGCTCTACCCCTGCTGTAGGAACTGCACATTCCAGATAATCACTTTTCCTGCCGCCCTTGCAATGCATCATATGTCATAGCACATGATCTGGGTTCTCTCCTTTGGACATACTTCTCCCAGACTTTGAATCATAAGATGGAGATACAGAGTGATCAGGCCTTCACAGAATTCACTGTGATATGTGGTGCCAGTGGCAACATCTCCCTCCCAGTTTCCAGAGGTATCAGCAACAGTATCTGGGGTCAACAATATAAACTGAGGTGTCTGTGCCCATCAGTGACTGCACTGGAAACTTCTAGGCCAGTCTTGTATTACAATTTTGGTCACTGACTCTGGCTGCTCAGCCTCTAGTTCTTTGTTTCTCCTGTAGATTTTGCGAGCTATCTGAATCCTTAAATTAGCCAGGGTTGTTTTTCACTGCATATGGCTGAGAATTTTGACTGAACACATATGCAAATACCCTACCTTAGACCAGTGAGTCTTCCTATCCCAAGAGCATGCCAAGCTCATCCTGGTCTGCCTGCTTGGCTGGGGTCATTCTAATCACTAGGAATTCTTCCATTATCCCATGTCTCTGTTTAAATCTTGCATACCTCCAAGCTCAGCTGCTTCAAAGAGATTCTTTTTCCTCACTTTTCTAGGCTTGAATCATCATTCTCTCCTATATTCTTTACATCTTAACACTAGATTATATGCAGTTTTTGCTCTTCACCAATTTTAAATATATACTTAAATACATATTTTCTTTTAAAATTTTTTATAATTAATTTGCAGTGTTCTGCCAGTTTCTACTGTAATTTTCATTGTTTACTGAAGAGACTACAATGCATGCCATGCCCCATATCCCTCAACTTGCTTAGTTTTGCGCTGTGTTCAGAACACTGGTTATTCACTCTGTCCTAAAAGGAGGATAAATTTTATGAAAGACTTTGCTCTTATTTACTATTTAGTAAGTACCATAATATCCAGGATAATGTTAAAACATTTGTGTAGGAAGATGGCACTATTGACTGGTTAAAACCATCTGACATAAACTCATTCAGTTTCTTCCCTTCCCATCTCAATATTTCCTTAAGGCTAATCTTCATTCTCCTTGCTCTTGCCTCAGAGGAAGAAGTGCCACTCTTTATACCTTGACCCTCTTCCAACTCTTTTGAAATCTTATTGTATTAATCTTTTTCCTAAACCCTATTCTTTCTGTCTTGGGACTGCTTCTTTGTACTAAAACAACAAAAACCCTCACAATCTAGTTCTGTCTTCTTTTACCTTCAGAGTTCCTGAATTCTCTCTGCCTTTTCATGAACAGATTTAGTAACATAATGATCTTGTTGAACACGTCACTTTTTTCCATCCTATCACTTCTTTGCACTTTGTGAAACAGACTTTTTCCTTACCACTTTGTTGAAGCTGCTTCCTTGATGGTTACCCAAAATCCTGCCCTCTCAGTCAAAATCCTGCCTATCTCAGCCACTTAAAACTGCACAGGTTAGCCTCTCATGTGTGCTTTCCAGATGACTGCTGTGTTAGTGGGCAGGGTGGGGATGCTGCCCATGATAGCTTTACTCTGAGATCTAGGCTGATGAAGCAGCCTGGCATCTGGAATGTTGCAGGTTGCCTTGGCAAAGGAAAAGAGAATTCCACAGGGTTTTGTACTCGCAAATTACATTTTCTGACCTGGAAATAAGACATGTCACTTTCATGCAAACTCATTGGCTGGAATTAGTCACATGGCCCCATCTAACTAAAGGGGGTCAGTTGAGGAAGTACAAACCCACATGTACTCAGAAGGAAGAAGACTGGAAATACATTCAGTGAACTACCAGTTCTCCTCATCAAATCAACTAGATTTCTCTCCCTCTACATTCTCCTTCGCTCCTCTCTGCAGCATTTGATATTATTGACCTATCCTTTCTTACAACTACAGCTCCTCCTCAAGTTATGAAGGGATTACCTCCCTGTAAATCATTGTAAGTTGAAAATATCCTGAGTTGAAAATGCATTTTAGGAGTTCCGGTCGTGGCCTAGTGGTTAATGAATCCGACTAGGAACCATGAGGTTGCGGGTTTGATCCCTGGCCTTGCTCAGTGGGTTAAGGATCTGGTGCTGCCGTGAGGTGTAGATTGCAGATGTGGCTCGGATCCTGCATTGCTGTGGCTCTGGCGTAGACCTGCAGCTACAGCTCCTATTCGACCCCTAGCCTGGGAACCTCTGTATGATGTGGGTACAGCCCTAGAAAATACAAAAAAAAAAAAAAAGAAAATGCATTTTAATACATTGAATCTCTTGGACATCATGGCTTAGCCTAGCCCACCTTAAATGTGCTCAGCACTTACATTAGACTTCAGTTGGGCAAACTCATCTAAGACAAAGCCTGTTTTCTAATAAAGTGTTGGCCATTCCATGTAATTTATTGGATATTGTATTGAAAGTGAAAAACAGAATGATTGGTTACAGAAGTGTTATAAGTGTATAGTTGTTTACCCTTCTGATCCTCTGGCTGACGGGGAGCTGCCACTACCCAGTGTCATGAGAGAGTGTCATACTGCATGTTGCTATCCTGGGAAAAGATCCAAATCAAAAATTCAAAGTATGGTTTCTACTGAATGCAAATTGCTCTTGCACCATCGTAAAGTAGAAAAAAATCCTAAGTCGGTGTCTGTAATAGCCTCCTGTATGAATCCATGAATGTTTTGCCAATACTTCAAACTCAGTTTATACAAACACAAATTCATCCTCATCATGTACCTTCCTGACTCCTCTTGGCTGATTCCATCCCTTTTATTTCTGTTCTTTATTTCTGTTTATGATACTGCCGTTTCCCCATCACTGGATTTTGAATCTCATATATTTTTAATTTCCCTTCCTTCAGTAATTTCTTCACTGGATTTTGAATCTCATATATTTTTAATTTCCCTTCCTTCAGTAATTTCTTCCATCTGATCCATTGCCAAATCCTGATGGTTTCCATTTTCCTAGTGTCTTCTGAATGTATTTCCATTCTCACGGAGATCTTAGAGAAAGCTATCAAGAAAGCTTTATGTTGGCTGCTTTCATCCCAGTCCCCTCTCCACAAATTGTCCCATGCCACTACCTGTAGAGTTTCTCAAAGTTCTAATCAGCACACGTTTTGCTGTGGGTTTTTTTTGTCTGTTGGTGTTTGTTTTTTGCTTTTTAAGGCTACACCTGAGACATCTGGAGGTTCCCAGGCCAGGGGGTTGAACTGGAGCTACAGCTGCCAGCCCAGGCCACGGCCACAGCAACGCAGGATCCAGGCTGTGTCTGTGACCTACACCAGAGCTCACAGCAATGTCAGATCCTTAACCCACTGAACGAGGCCAGGGTTGAACCCGCAACCTCATGGTTCCTAGTCAGACTTGTTTCTGCTGCGCCATGACGGGAACTCCTTGTTGCTGTGTTTTAAAAAAAATTCTAATAACTCTCTCTTCAGAGGAAAGTTTCAATTATTTATTAAGTGTTTGAGGCCCTCTGTTATCTAGTTTTGACCTATTTTCTAGACTTTTCTCTCAATTTTTCCTGTAAGCCCCAGAACAATTTTACCTTTTCCATTAAGTCACTTTTGATCACACTAGCTGAACATGAACTCTTTGTCCTTTGTGAGACTATGAAGCTTTGAAAATTTCATGGTTTATCATATACCTTATGTCTATTAATTACTTCTTGCATATATTGAGGTTTCTTTTTGTTATGTTTCAGCCTCAATATTTGACTTTCTTTGTTGGGCAGGACCTCTCCTGAAATTTAATGGCAGATTATAAACTGCCTTATGCACCTTAGTTTTCTTCCTATCCACTACGTATCTGGCATGTTATTTTGCATGGAGCAGGTAGGGGATAGTTATTGCTGAATGAAAGACTCGCTAATTTTCCCCCATTCTGTAAGCAATGGTGGTGACTTTCTTTGAGCTGCCTGCATTTTTTCTCTTAATATTCTCTTGAGCTCACTGGCATGCTTTTTACATGGCTGGCTGGGCTTAGAAGTTTAATCTGCATCTATGGAATGGTAGTTTTGTATAAGCAAAGTTAATTGGCTCATGCAGAGATTGAATCACAACCTTGGCTCCATTAGCACCTTGTTCTAATCAGTTGAGCTAGGCCAACACTATAAAATATCCATGAAAGACGTAAATATAGATAAGTTTTAACCAGGCTTATGCTTTTCCTTGTGTAATGGCAGAGGTGAGAATTAGTTGCCTGTTGTGCTTGGACAACTGGTTTAAGTGAGTAGTGGAATTAATAAATGCAGTTTTGAATGAATGAATGAATGAATGAATTTAATTGGGTTAGAATAGGCTAATTAAAAGCAATGGAACAGTTTGAGCATTTGAAATACACACAGAATTTCATGTGATGTTTTGTACTTTGTCCATTTCACAAAATGCCAGACAACTACTTAATGGGACTTTAAAAATTTTGAAGAAACTGCCTAAATGCTAAAAAGTAGTCCAGCACAGAAAGAAACTTCTCCAAAGCCCTAACTTGCAAGCTTTCATTGGAGCAATCTTGAAAGCAGCTATAGCTTAGTCCTGTTGGTTTGGGGCTAATCTCGAGCCACAACTGTGAGGAGAAGCATTGATGGGGGAGTGGGTGTCTTTGTGACAGTATTAACATGGTGGTGCTTTTAAAGTTAATGGGCTCATGCTCTGGGCTAAGAAAGGTACCTGGTGGGGAGGGCCCTGGCTGACTTGTCTATAATCTATTGCTTTGTCTGTTCATGGCAGACAGTCCAGGATAGTCAAAGGGCCAGACCACAACTTACCTCCAAAATCAGAGGATAGGAGCCCTCATTAGGGACCTGACATCTGATCTGAGTTAAATAAATTTAAAAGATCCTACTATTATTTTATTTTATTTTTTTATTTTGTCTTTTTGCTATTCTTTGGGCCGCTCCCACGGCATATGGAGGTTCCCAGGCTAGGGGTCGAATCGGAGCTGTAGCCACCGGCCTACGCCAGAGCCACAGCAACGCGGGATCTGAGCTGCGTCTGCAACCTACATCACAGCTCACGGCAATGCCGGATCGTTAACCCACTGAGCAGGGGCAGGGACCGAACCTGCAACCTCATGGTTCCTAGTCGGATTCGTTAACCACTGCGCCACGACGGGAACTCCATATGTCAAATTTAATATTACCAGTTGCACCCTAAATGTGTAACAAGGTGCCATATGAGTAAACAAACTAAGGTATCCATAATAAATATTTTAAAATTTCAACTTATATCAGTTAATGAGATGTCTGAAAACAGCAATATAAATATAGTTGAAATACATAGGAGGCAAGTAAATAATAGTAGGATCTTTGGAGTTCCCGTTGTGGCGCAGTGGTTAACGAATCCGACTAGGAACCATGAGGTTGCGGGTTCGGTTCCTGCCCTTGCTCAGTGGGTTAACGATCCGGCGTTGCCGTGAGCTGTGGTGTAGGTTGCAGATGCGGCTCGGACCCCGCGTTGCTGTGGCTCTGGCGTAGGCCGGTGGCTACAGCTCCGATTTGACCCCTAGCCTGGGAACCTCCATATGCCGTGGGAGAGGCCCAAAGAAATAGAAAAAAGACCAAAAAATAAATAAATAAATAAATAAATTAAAAAAAAATAAATTTGACATAGCGTTTGTTTTACTTTAGGATAATAATTGCCAATTTTCCCCTCATGTACATGCAATATTGAGAATTGATGTATTTGAGGTAATTTTGTTCTGAATGTGGAACTCTGAGGGCATCATCACCATCTCTGAAGTATGAACTTGTGTATTTGAGGGCCCCTTTAACAAGTCTGAGAGGTTTGAGTTAGGAAAATGTTCATTAAGCCCAGGCCTTGGGGGAAAGGGTCAGTATAGACTATTGAGAGAAAACATTGAATAGAGGTCATGCAATCTCAGTGACATCAAAATAATTGGCAGAAAGTAGTCTTAAAAAGAGGTTTTGGTGAAAATTTGAAATAGTGGGAAGATGAATGTTTTTTCTTGTTTCCTATAATGAGCAGTTTAACTAAGAAGAATTTGATAACCACACTACTTCCAATATAATTTCTTTTTTATTAGTTTATTTTTCCTGGTTATAAAAGTACTCAGTGTTCATTGTAGAAGAATGAGACGTTCCTAACCTAATTTCAAATAAAATGCTGAAATAAGCTTAAGAGAAAAATGAAATCAGACAAAAGTTAATAGATTTTAAGGTGGTATCCTTTATACATCAAAAGAGTATTAGGAAGAAACCTTCTGATTTAAAGGGAAAGAATCAAAATTTGACTGCAGCAGACCTTCCCTTCTGAAATCTCTCCTGGTTGGTATTGATTCTGTTTAGAAGTGAGAGGATAATAACCACAGGTGGTTGGGCTTGAAAACTAATTTGTGGCCATCAGCTTTCTGTCTGCATGTGATTCTGACAAGAACCTCTTCTTACTTTTTTCAGCTGTTCTGGACTGTCCTTTCCAGGCAGAAGGCAAGCAGAACTCTGCTTTCACAGCAGTGCCCGGTGTTAAGAGACTGCAGAGTCATCCACTTTGTGGGCACTTCAATGTTCTCTTTCAAAAGAACCATGCAGTCATTGCTTTCACAGTTGGGCCTGTCGATCTATGACTGCAGAACAGTGTGCTTTTCTTCTGAGCTATGCTATTTGATTGACCAATTTTATTTTTAAATCTACCCAGTGAACTAGATGTTGTAGAAGAAACAAAGCATTTTCTATCTAAGAAACACATGTATAATGTGATTATCTATATAGGAACAGGATGTGAGGAACAAAATTTATTTTCATTGAACTATGTATATAATAGGAAGTCTTATAAAAGACTAGGAATATGTGGAGGGTTTTTTAAATGCTATGTTTTTGGGACTGGTAGATATTTTGCTAAAGTCTTTCTTTCTGACACTTTATCTAATTGTGAGCTAATTGAAACTGAAACGATTTTCAGTCTAGAAGATCTCGTAATAAAAGGCTTTGACCAAACAGCATTTTTCACTGAAAATAGTGAGGTCTTTGTCTTTTTTTTCCTTATAACCCACTTCTAAATTTTAGTGAAATACCGCTAATATACCTATATTTGCAGTGAGATGTTATAGCTTAGTGTCAGAAGAGCAAGATAAAAAAAAAAAAGGAATAATTCTTTGGGTAACAAATGCAAATGAACAAGTTTATTACATAATGAATGTTGCTTAAGAGAACATCAGGAGTGAATTGTTTCTGTGACTTTAATGGTTCATTCATCTTTGAAGCACTTTCAAGTAGTGAAACTATGACTTCTTTGTTTTGTGATCAAAATAAAACCCAAATTTGCAGGTGCAATTGAGTATGTAGTTAGACTTTGCTTTATCTCATAAATGAGAAGAGCTTCTAAGCATTTTCTTTTTTCCTTAAGGCGACTTTTGTATTGAAAGTTTAGAATAAAACAGTCTTGTGATGAAGTAGGAACAGTTTATATGATGAAAATGTTCATTCTGGAGTAATGCTATAAGACTCTCACATAATCAGAAACTCTTAAACTAGAGCTCAGGCCCTGCTCTGGTCTGAATGTGGTTAAAACTACCCTAGAATACACCTCAAGAGGTTGGGCCAGTAGTGGTTGATGATTTACCCTTTTCTAAATAAATGTTGAGAAAATACCATCAGTTGACCTGGGAACCAAAACTGGTCAGATTTCCAGCATGTCTAGATTGTGATCAATTTCCGGCTCTTTGTATTAAGGAAGAAGCTTTGGTGTTTTTGTTTACCTAAGTAGCTGGCTTCCTGTTTATAGAAGGCTTGTTTTTAAAGCCCTGACTTGTATCTGGCTAAAATTTATTTGGATGAAAAATAATGTGTACATAATGAATAATCTGTATGGCACAAACAAGATAATTGATGTCAGATGATTAGCTCTCAAATCAGCTTTTATAAATGAAGTAACAGAGAATAACTTTGGACTGCTAAATATAAACAGGCATATAAAGTAACAAAGACAAAAACAATTAAGCGTCTGTAAAACAGAGCAAGCAAGTCTGGGTGTAAAAAGCTGCAGAGCAATGGTTTATGGCATAATTATCTGATGATCATATTTTTCAAGTTTGTAGTGAGAAATATCTCACTTTTAAGTAGCTTATAAAGCTTGACTGCAATGTATAGGAATTTCAGAAAAGGTGATACTGTGCAATTAGCTCATTGTCTATCCTGGTGATAAACTCTTCAAAATGGCCCTATAGGGTCTACTCTAGTAGGATGAGGCTTAAACTACTTTTCACAGACAAAGAGGCTCTGCATGACTCGACCTCTGCTTTCTGATCGTAGCCTCCTTTTTCCAAGGTTTTCCCTAGCTAAACCCTACATTTTTCTTAAGAATCATTTCAGGAACCTACTCCCCTGGGAAATGTTCTCTTGTCTTTTTGCTAACATGATGCTCTTCAGCCATAGTGGTCATTACTAAAATTTCAGTATAGTAGCTGCATTATGTTGGGGGTCATAAAATACTTGATTATTCCTTCCAGAATGTTCATGTCAGCAAGAGAGTTAAGCTTTCTGGTAGTTTATTCTCAGAAGGAAGAGAATAATCTTTTCTTATTAGAGAAAAGATAGATGAATACTACAGCTCTGAAAGACTCTTGTTAGCTGTGGAGCCCAAAGAAGGAGATTTGGGGCAGGAGAAGACAAACTAACCATAATTTCAAAGTTTCTTTTAGACATCATTGATCCAGCTTTTTCCCATAGCAATCTTCCCGGCACTTAATGAAAACTTGATGAAGGTGGTAAAAAATTGGTAGCTTTCAGGTTTTTTCCCTAGGAATGGAGTATTTATCTTTGTGATCTCATGTGATCTAAGAAACTTCTGTTTCTTTGGGGGAAATCATAGGCCTATTTCCATAAATTTTTCTTCTCAGTTTTAATGTTAAAAAATTTCCCTAACACTGTAGAATTCTTCTTAAACTCTCAATAATAGAGTCTGTTGCTCACACTGTACCTATTTGAGTATTACAAACAGATAGGAAAAGATCTCTGGATTACTGCTTTAATATTCATTTAGCAGTTCAGGAGGCAATATATGTCCATGTCACTCCCATCTGCTTTTAGCTATTTAGCTGTATCCTTTGACAGTACTACAAAATAAAACACTGATTCCCTACACCCTTCTTCCCGCCCCTTGTTTTTGGAAAGGTTTAGAGGTTGAAGGAGGGAGGGAGCAAGTGAAATTTTGGAGCAAGTTCAGTCAGTGAAGTCTTTTCCAGTATGCTTTTATGGCTTCTCATATAATGTTCTGATACTCCCTCTTACAGGTGAAGGGAGAGATGATTTGACATTCTGTTAAATTTTGCATGGAAGTTAGTGGAAGGGGCCGAAAAGAAAAGTCACAGACTTCTTCTCTTTATGGCCCCTAACAATGTAAAAAATGACAACACCATCATGTACAATGTTTACAGGGGCTGGTTTTTTACAAAGCACTTTGTCTCACATTATCTCATCTGACAGAGAAGAAGCATCACGTCTAAAAGTAAATCTCTCAAAATGTTTCTTGTAAGAGTTTAAACACTATTATACACTTTGCAGTTATTAAAAAACATATCTTGTCTCAAAGATACGTGCCCTGGAAATAAGAAATTTCCCTGTAGATAGTTTTTTTTCCTCTCTTCAAAGAACTTAAAATTCTAACAAATAATGACTTACATTCAAAGAATATTTTATATCTAAGAAGCTGAAGCAGGTGCTTTGTAGGGAAATTTGTAGAAAACTATGAACCTCATAGTGGGAACTAGGAATCTAGCTTTATTTCATTTATTCATTAGCTACATGAAGGACTTAGTGCTAACTAAGCACTGTGTCACCAAGGCTTGAGACCCAGTTTTTGCCAGTAGAGTCTTAAGGACTAGCATGCAGAGACTGTTAGGCATCTGTGATGGTATTATTTTGAAATCCTTCGTTACTGGTAGATGGTGTGCCTTATAAGGAAAATTTGTGAAAAACCTTTAAATGGGCAAATAGGGGATGTCCGCTTGCTACAAAATGGGCTGTTATCATAGCAGAATCTATTTAGAATCTGATACTTTGATCTTTAGAACTTCAGGATTTTCTTCTATGCATTCAATTAACAAATATTTATTTAGTGCTTTCCACATACCAAGTACTGTTCTGGCCTCTGATGATACAAGTATCGAATAAAATAGAAAAAGCCCTGCTTCTATGATGTTCATATTCTGATAGCTAAGACCTTAAAAAAATAAGGTACATATGTAAAAATATAAAAAAATTAGTGGTATGTGTAAAGGAAGAAAAAACTACAAGGAATGAGGTTGTGTGGTGTGTGTGTGTGTGTGTGTGTGTGTAGGTAGGTAGAGGGTGGTGGTTGAAATGTTTTGATAAGGTGACTAGAGAAGGCCTCACCTAGAAGGTGACATTTAACTACCTTCAGGTTTAGACTCCTGGCCCTCCCTCTTCTGTTTGTCACTTCTGCAATGTGGCACATACTCCTTTGGAGACAGCTACAAGTACCCGTTTCATCAATTAGGCGCTCAGACTTCTGCAGGAAATGACTTTAACATTCTTTAGCAAAATTTTGCTATTTCATAATTCTTTTTGCATTTTGGAACACTGTTTTGACACCCTGGAAAGAATACTACTTATCTTTTAATAAAACTGGGTAATTGTAGCTGGACCTCAGCCTCAACTTATTATTATTATTATTTTCCTTAAACTGCCAATCTCAAAACTTCAGAGCCTTCTGGGGGCAATTTGAGTTGAGCTTTGAGGGTAAACTGTTCCTTTGTTTTCAGAAAATCTCTTGACTAAGGCTTTTAAATATGCAAATAGAGGCTTCTTTCTGAAGTAGTTCTTTTCCTCCCGTATTAGAGTTGGGAAATGTCTAAAGGTGGTGCAGGAACTGGAAGCAGGTATTTCAGAGGAAGATGGTGAAAGTTCTATATAGTCATAAAAATCGAGAGTATTTTTATGTTTTCTTTAGAGAATTTTTTCCCTTCTACATGTAGACTCCATATCTCTGAAGATTACTGTTTTTTTCTTGTCAGGATTGAATGCATACTATCACTCATGCCTTTGTCCAAGCATTTGCCAAAGGTTGGAGGGAAGATTCAACTATAGGAGAAAGAATGCAGATGGACACCACAGATTCTGCATGCTAGTCCTTCAGCAGCTGAAGTTGTTGAAACTTATTATTCTGGACTGTTCTGTTAAAGCCCCACAAAGGATGTTATTAAAAACCGAATAGCTTTAGACTTTAGAAAATATGCAATTATTGAATTATAATGGATTGTTCTGTTACATCTCTTAGGGCAAGACTAGCCCACACTGGGTTGGATATGGTCTGTTCCTTATAATTTACTGTGGGAAGAGGCCAATTCAGGGGCAGGGAAATAAAAATTCTCTGAAGTAAAATTTTAGATTGTTACTCTCTCTGAGTCAAGCAACAGTTTTGTTTGGACTATGGAGTGTAAATAGAGTTCCTGAACCTTCCTGTGGTAGAAGGGGTGAACCGGCCTCAGTTCCATGGAGAAATTATGAAAACTAGGCAAGAGATTCTCAAGTTGAGTTTATGTTTTTAGATTCTGAGAAGAGTGGTCATTTCTGGTAGCAGTTTAAGCCACTCTTTGTTTGGTTTGTCCCTTAATTATTCTAAGTGTCTGTTAAATATGTTGGTCTGGTTTTGTGCTGTGGAGAATTGAGGACAGGACACTCCTGTGCTTAGGAAGAGGGGACAGAAATATCATGGCAGGCACAATGGGGTGCCCAGCAGAGGGACCTTCTTATGAAAGCACCTACAGTTGAAGGGATGCAGTGAGGATTTAATTTCTGAAACTGAAACTGGTGGGAGAATGAACTATTATTAATTAACATTGAAAAATGTGACCTGATTTTGGCATTCTAGGTTCATGAGGTCTATGACATATTTACTTATTCAACAAACATTTATTGAACTCCTGGTATGTGCCAGATACTGTTTATGTGTTTGAGATAGACCCATGAACAAAGCAGACACAGTGGTTGACTTTATGGAGACAGACAGTAAGTAAATTATGTACTATGTTGGAAGGTGATAAATACTATGAGAAAAAGGTAGAGCAGGTGAAGTAAAGGGGGTGAGTAAAGGGAATTAGGAATACAGGGGTGAAGAGTTATTGATTGTTTTATTTTAAATTGGGTAATCAGGGTTGGCCTGTTTCTGTTTTTTTAAGTGTAGGTTCATTTGTGCCTTTTTTTTTTTTTGTCTTTTTGCCATTTCTTGGGCTGCTCCTGCGGCATATGGAGGTTCCCAGGTTAGGGGTCGAATCGGAGCCATAGTCACCGGCCTACGCCAGAGCCACAGCAATGCAGGATCTGAGCCGCGTCTGCAACCTTACACCACAGCTCACGGCAACGCCGGAACCTTCACCCACTGATCAAGGGCAGGGATCGAACCCGCAATCTCATGGTTCCTAGTCGGATTCGTTACCCACTGTGCCACAACGGGAACTCCCATTTGTGCCATATTTTATTTTATTATTTATTATTTTTAATTTTTTTAGGGCCACACCTAAACCTGGCATATGGAGGTTTCCATAATGTGACACCTGACAGAAAACTTGAAGGGGTTGAAGGAATCAGCCATATAATTATCTTGAAGAGGGTTCCATGCAGAGACAGTAGCCAGTGCAAAGGCCCTGAGGTCAGTGTGGTAGGCTGAATAAAATATAATGAACATCCCCAAATATGTTCATGTCCCAATGCCCAGAACCTGTGAATGTTACTTTATATGGCAAAAGGGACTTTGCAGATGTGATTAAGGCTCTTGAGATAAGGGGAATTGTTTGGATAATTAAAAATGTACCCAATATAATCACAGTTCTTCTTATAAGAAACACACAGAAGAGTCAGAGTCAGAGGAGAAGTGATGCTGGAAGCAGAAGTTGGAGTGATGCACTTTAAAATTGGAGAAGGGGCCATAAGCCAAGAAACACAAGTGGCCACTTAGAAGCTGAAAAAGGCAAGTTCATGAACTTTACCCTCAGAGCCTCCAGAAGGAACCAGTACTGCTGACATCTTGGCTTTAGCCCAGTGAAACTGTTTTGAACTTTTAACCTCTATACTGTAAGAGAATGAATTTGTGTTAGGTCACTACATTTGTGGTTATTCATTACAGTGGCAATAGGAGATTAATTCAGTGTGAGTGTGCCTACTGTTTGGGCAACACAAAGGCCAGTGTGACTGGAGGGAGAGAAGGGTAGTAGGAAAGGCCAGAGAGATAGCAGGTGGAGTAGTTGTCATTTAAGTGAGGTTTTGTGTAGAGGGGTGGGGTGGTTGGACTTTTGCAGCACACTGTGTGTGTGTGTGTGTGTGTGTGTGTGTGTGTGTGTTGGAAGGAGGTTATGGGAGCCCAAGGTGGTAGAAAAGAGATCAGTTGAGTAGCCTAGTTCAGTAATCAAGTGGGGATAAGATGGTGGGTCACAGATTAGGGGGATAGCAGTGGGGGTGGTGAAATCTGCTTTAAAGATAAATCCAGCAGTATTTCTTGACATATTGGATGCGGGATATGAGACAGAGAGAGAGAGGAGGGTCAAGGATGGCTCCAAGATATTTGGACTGAGCAGCTGGAAGGATAGAATTTCCAGTCAGCTCTTCTAAGGAAGCCACAGGTAGAATGTGGATCTAAAGTCTTGAGTCTGGATTGGACATCCAAGTGGAAATGTTGGGTAGGCACTCACATACACAGATTTGGAGTTCAGAGGATTTTCTGTGGTGGAGATACAAATTTGGGGTTGTTGGCAGTAGAAGTGCTATTTAAAGAATGAGATTAGATGAGGCTTCTGATGGAGTCATTGCAGGCAGGAAAGAGAGTATTAAGGCCTGGAGCACATTGATGTTCAGAGGTCTGGGAGAAGAGGAGGGTCTAGAGAATAAAACAAGGAAAAACAACGAGTGAGATAGGAGGAAAAGAAGACATTTTCTTGTCCAAGTGACAACAAACCCCTGTATTTTAAAAGAAAACACACAACCATTCCAGAACCCAAGGAGGGAGGCCACTATTGGGGGACATTTCTCTACTAGTTTCTTTTTTCTGCATGTTTTGTCTTTATTCCCAGCTGTCTTTGTGAAGATATTTGTATAGTAAACAGCTTTGGAAGATAGAGACACTGTCTCCTTCTGGAGCAGAGAACTGTTTCCTAACAAAGCCTCCTTCAAGAGCAAAGTTCAGGCCAATTTGCTAACTCTCATTATAAAAGATTGGGGGTACCTGTGCTTAAGTTTCCTCAACTGTGGCACAAACCTACCTGGGCTCCTCTGCCTAGCCCTTGAGGGATTTAGGATAGCAGGAGACTGACACAGATAAGCTCATGCTTCCTACGGGGTGCTATGAGTAACTGGTTCTTTGTCTTTGACCCAGGAATCTCCAGTCTTCTGCCAGCATGAAACTGTAGCATTGCAACAGTTTGGGTAAAACCATTGGGGTAAGACCTTAGTTTATGACAGTCATAATTATTCCATTATCTGAGTGTACTGGTAATTATCCTGCCACACATGAAGATAACAAAACACTAAGATGTTTGTATGTTAACAATTTTAAAGGATAACCTTTCTTTTTATAAAATCATGGTTGATTTATAATGTGCTAATTTCTGCTGTATAGCAGAGGCTCCGCAAATAGCTACACTGCATCTTGTGGCAACACGGTTTTTTTGTTTGTTTGTTTGTTTTTTTTAGGACCACACCCATGGCATATAGAGGATCCCAGGCTAGGGGTCGAATTGGAGCTGCAGCTACCTGCCTATGCCACAGCCACAGCAACAGCAACTTGGGATCCAAGCCTCCTCTACAACCTACACCATAGCTCATGGCCACGCCAGATCTTAACCCACTGAGCAAGGCCAGTGATCGAACTCATATCCTCATGGATCCTAGTCAGGTTTGTTAACTGCTGAGCCACAAAGGGAACTCTTCACATTCTTTTTTTATTCTTTTCCATCATGGTCTATCCCAGGAGATTGGATATAGTTCCCTGTGCTATCTAGTAGGATATTATTTTTTATCCACTCTAAATGTTAATAGTTTGCATCTACGAACCCCAAACTCCCAGTCTATCCGTCTCCCTCCCACCTCCCCTTTGGCAACCATAAGTCTGTTCTCTATGTCTGTGAGTCTGTTTCTGTTTTGTAAGTGTAGGTTCATTTGTGCCATATTTTATTTTATTATTTTTTATTTTTTTAGGGCCACACCTAAACCTGGCATATTCCAGGCTACTGGTTGAATTGGAGCTATAGCTTCCATCCTACGCCATAGCCACAGCAATGCCAGATCCGAGCTGCATCTTCAGCCTACACCACAGCCCACGAAGCTGCGGATCCTTAACCCACTGAATGAGGCCAGGGACTGAACCTGTGTCCTCATGGATACTAGTCAGATTTGTTTCCGTTGAGCCATACCGGGAACTCCAATTTGTGCCATATTTTAGATTCTGCATTTAAGTGATATTATCCAATATTTTTCTTTCATTCTTACCTATGGTATGATAATTTCTAATTGTATCTATGTTGCTGCAAATGGCATTATTTTGTTCTTTTTTTATGGCTGAGTAGCATTCCATCGTATATATGTACCACATCTTTTTTTTTTTTTGCATTTTAGGGCTGCTTATGTGGCATATGGAAGTTCCCAAGTTAGGGATCAAATCAGAGCTGCTACTGCTGGGCTATACCATAGCCATAGCAACATAGGATCTGAGCCATGTCTGCGACCTGCACCATAGCTCATGGCAGCACTGGATCCTTAACCCACTGAGTGAGGTCAGGAATTAAACCTGGCATCTTCAAGGATGCTACTTGGGTTTGTTACCACTGAGCCATGATGGGAATTTCAGTGTACCACATCTTCTTAATCCATTCATCTATCAGTGGACATTTAGGTTGTTTCCATGTCTTGGCTATTGTGCATAGTGCTGCTATGAATATAAGGATGCATGTATCTTTTTGTTTTGTCTGGATATATGGCTGGGAGTGGGATAGTGATCATATAGTATTTCTATTTTTAGTTTTCTGAAGAACCTCCATTCTGTTTTCCATAGTGGTTGCAAGGATAACCTTTCTTAAATTGATCACATACCTTCCCACTTTCTAAAATAGGAAGGTTCTGAAATAATCCTTGACATTTTGGGGCTTGATGTATGGTTCAGCCCCAAAGACCTATACTGAGTTATGTAGGGTTATCTGTGTCTTCACCTCTTGATTCTCAACCTCCCTTTACAAGAGAATCACCTGATATGCTTGTGAACATTGTACTTTCCCTCACCCCTAAAGGGTCTGGGTCTCAGGACCTTACTGGTTTACAAATCCTCAGGTGATTTTTTGGGGGGAAGGGTCTTTTAAGGGCTACACCCATACATACGAAAGTTTCCAGGCTAGGGGTCAAATTGAAACTGAAGCTGCACAGCCACAGCAACACTAGATCTGAGCTATATCTGTGACCTACACGGCATCTTGTGGCAACACTGGATCCTTAACCCACTGAGTGAGGCCAGGGATCAAACTCGCATCCTCATAGATCCTAGTCGGGTTCTCAACCCACTGAGCCACAGTGGGGACCCCCCCCCCCCCCCGCCCCAATCAGGTGATTTTAAGTTATGTGCTTTACACTTTGAGAAACTCATGAAGTGGCTCTGGATTAGCAAGAGTTTTGACCTCTTTTGACTGCATTTTATAGTTGTGTATCCTCTTCCCTTACTATTTGCAAATTATTGTTGTTAACATTGTGACTGCTTCTAGCAGTTTCTTCCTTCTGCTTCACATTTTCTGTGCCATAAGGGACATGATAACCACATTTGTTAGAATTGTGTCTAAATGAAGTTCAGCCAAGCTTTACGTGAAAGACAGAGGCCTTCTGCTGCAACATGTGTGGTCTTAGGTGAAGAGCTTTTGTAACTAGATTCAAACTGTTTAGGGTCCTTTTATTTTACTTTTTACTTTGATCATCCAGAAACTGTAGTTGATGATCAAAACTGTGTTTTGGAGAGTTACTGTTGGCATGTATGTGCTCTCTGGATGATTTAATTTACTGATTTCAGTCCTTTCCCCCAAAGCTATTGAAGTAGCTTTAATAACATTAATAGAAGTGGAATAAAGTAGAAATAGAAAATCAGAACTGGGAGTTTTCTGTCATGGCGCAGCGGAAACAAATCCAACTAGGAACCATGAGGTTGTGGGTTTGATCCCTGGCCTCACTCAGTGGTTTAAGGATCTGATGTTGCCATGAGGTGTGGTGTAGGTTGCAGATATGTCTGGGATCTGGCATTGCTATGGCTGTAGCGAAGGCCAGCAGCTGTAGCTCCCATTAGACCCCTAGCCTGGGAACCTCCATATGCTGCAGGTGCGGTCCTAAAACGCAAAATAAATAAATAAATTAATAAATAAAGTAAATAAATATATACATTAAAAAAAGAAAATCAGAATTATGGAAAAATGGAGAATGCAAAATGATGCCTTATGAATTAATTTAAGGCCATATTGAACTTCATACTTGTGAGATTCCTGGCAGCCAGTGCAAAATGGGAAATAAACTGCATTTTCCTTCTTATTTAAAAGCAAGAAGCACAGGTCTTAGAGAAGATAAAGATTTTTCTGGCAGCATTTTTTGTAATAAATTTTGTCCAAGGACTTTTTTTTATAGGAGACATTGAGTGATAGGTTCAATAATCTAGCCAACAGTTTTTTAAACAGCAAATGTAAAGGCAAATTTCTTTTGAATGTTCCTTATAACAATGTTTCATAGATGCTTAAGGCATCATTAAAGCATATCTCAGTCAAAGCAATGCTATGAGGTGCTGAACTCCTGTGGTCCAAATATATATCATTTTGGTAATTTAATAGAATGAGGTATAACTAAGTTTAATTTTTCAGGTAAAATGCTCGCAGAGAAAATGTTCACATTCATCTTCTGGGATGAATGGCTGATGTAATATCTCTCCGTGAGATAATTTAACACTGATCTATAGTGTACCTACTGCTCTGACCCACTCATTTAGTTCATATATCCTATATTTTGTTGCCTTTCCTACATAAAGGTCTGTAAATACTGTGTATGGATCTTGGGTGGGTTGTGGCTTTTGTTTTCTAGATTGTTGTTCTGCTTACCATGTGGTAACTTTTAACTCAAGCCTTAAAAGTTTAGGGTACTTCTGTGCTATGATCATTTGTGCTTGTGCTGTATGTTTTGAACACGTCATTCATCATACAGTTCTCAGAGGCACCACATAAAAATTACTACCTTGACTATAAGACATTATGTTAGCCGACTCTGACTAAAAAAGGTGTTTAGATACTAGCTGTCAGCAACATGGTTTGAAACTCCCACCTAGAGATGGAAATTGCAGCCACAGCAGAAAATCCAACATGCCTCTAAACACAATGCTAAAGAAACAACAGCTGTCAGTATCAGTCAGAACAGAACAGTTTTAGACAGGGAAGGACAAGTGAAGAGAAATTTGCAGCGGGGAAACAGTGGGGAAACAAGGTAGGCATTTGTCTTTGTGAGTATCCTGTTTAAGTTGGAAATCACTGATTACACAGAGGTTTATGCTGTGTTACATCAGGAAAAAGATTTCTGGGAGTTCCTGTTGTGGTTAAGCGGGTTAAGAATCTGACTGGTATCTATGTGGTTTGATATCTGGCTTTGCTCAATGAGTTAAGGATCCAGCATTGCTGTAAGCTGCAGTATAGGTTGAGAGTGTGGTGTTGCAGTGGCTTTGGTGTAGGCTGGCAGCTACAGCTCTGATTCGACCCCTAACCTGGGAACTTCCATTCTTCCATAGGTGCTGCCCTAAAAAAAAAAAAAAAAAAAAAGATAAAAAGATAAAAATTTCTGCTGTGGGTAGGGCTAAATGCTTCTATACATAGTAAACATTTTTGTTATGTGAATTTTTCTTTATACCTTCCTATAGTTCTCCCAATATGCACCATCCAACTTCCTTCATAGGGTGTGGAAGCTTTTCTCCAGCCAGAATAATAGTTATGTTTTTAATTGGAAGGTCAGCATAAAATATCTAGCATTTCTACTTGAGCAAGGTTTTTTGATGTTATCTTGAGATGCTTTTTACCATTCACCAGCAAGAAGCATAGCAACCAAGATAATTATATCAACACTTTATGTAAAAATATTCTATCTAAATCTGTATAATTATATAATAACATAATATAGTAAGCTATACATTCAGACTAGCTCTCAGAGATTACAGAGCTCTTATAGAGATGCCCTCTAGGATATATAGGAATCTGCAGACAAGGAGGGATTTTAAAATTGGAAGCAAGTTTAAGAACAGTTAATGTTTCTAGATTTCACAATTGGTGCCTTGAATATTGCAATGTTACAGCAATAAAAAATTATTTTCCACTTCTCAAGAAAATTTTATCTACTCCTGTATAATGATCATCTGAATCAAATGGTTCATCATTGTTTTCATAAATCCTTACCCTCCGAGTGAGTGGGTTAGATATTTTCCAGAATGTTTCACTGGGCATTGAGAACCTTTTGAGGCTGTCATGGTGGGCAAAATGGGGACCTGGAGTGGTGGCGAGCTTGGATTCCAGTAGCTAACACATCCTCCCACGTGAGTCCCTGCTAATTCTTGCAAGCCACGAACTTTGAAAAAAAGCCCCAGTAGGCCAGAGGAAATAGAGGATCAAAGTAATTAATAAGATAAAGTGATTTTGTAGGTGAGCTATAATTGAATGGCAGATAAAAAGCAATATAACAGGTAAAAAGCCATCTGCTTTCCTCTCTTCAGCTTTTGGGATTTATTGATTCTGTCATTAGTTTGTGGTTTATGAATTAAGAAAGAAAAGAGCAACGTAGGAAAAAAAAAATTCCCTTATACTATTTAAATAGGAGACTAGGAAGAGTAGTAACTCAGTTTGATTTTCCTTGCCTTGACAGCTTGCTGTTAACTTTGTTTTTCCCTATTGGCTTTGTATAAAAGTAAATAAAGGCTCTTTCTAGCCAAATTGTATTTTGAAATAAGTACATTTACTACATATTAAGCATTACTGTATCTTTTTAATGAGGGCAACATTGCAAATGATCTTGAAATTCCACTTGAGGAAAGTTTTCTATGCAGCCTTGATAAGCTTTTCACTATTGATAAAAAATGAGAAAAATATTTAAAAAATACCATGTGAAAAAAAGTGCTAAGCAAAAGTGTTCATTCTACTCTGTATTCTATCATCAGTCACCATAGTGTGGGCATTATACCCAGTATCCTGTTCCAGCTTTACAGGTTAAGAAAACTGAGGGGAGGGAATTTACTCAAGGTTATGTGGTTATTAAATATATGGTGGGGGGATTATACCCAGGTTTGTCTAAATGGGGAATTTAAATCCAGGTCTACATAATTCCAAGGCTGGGGTTCTTTCCATGAATTTCCTAAATAATGAGCTCACACAGCTTTAGCTTGATTGATTATATTGGAATCAGCTAAGCTGAGTGACTTTCACTAAAGAGCACTTATAAAAAGAAAAGTAGTCACAGAGACTTGGTTCATCAGAGGTGTTCAAAAGAAAACAGATTTCCTCCAGAGAAAAGTTCAAAGGGTTCAAAAGTTCAAAGATCCATAGGAAGGAGGCTTTCCTTCAAAAGGAAGGATTTAAGTTTGGGACAAATGTTGCTGTAGGGCAATGTGGTCTAAATTTACTTCCTTAGAAGGCTCACTTGTGATTCTTGTTAAAAACATATAGATTGTTAGTCCTTACCCTTTGAGAGTCTGATTCAGTAGGGTTTATGTGGTGGGATCCAGCAATCTGTATTTTAACAAGGATCACTCCTCCCAAGGTTGTTTTATGGTCAGGTGAGTTTAGAGAACATTGCTTAAAAAGGATGGATCAGTGTTCGGAGCTCCCAGAATCTAACAGGGACATATGTTCCAAACAGATGTTAGTAAAAGACTATAGGAAAAAAATCCTCAAGGAGACTCTGGTAAGTGTAAATAGCAGACTGTATGAAAAAAATAAATCAGAATAAATGAAGTTCAAGTAAAATAAAGATTAATACATGTATCATTCAGGACTTTTTCAGATACATGTGACCAGAGACCAACTCACACTAGTTTAAGCAAAATAGTTTGGGAGTGGGGTCGGGTGGGGTGGAGTAGAGTGGGATTTACTGACTCACAAGTACTGGAAAGATCCAAGGGCTTAAATAACATGGCTTCTGCCTCCGTGGTTGCTGCCTCACTCTTAGGGAAGGCCATGATTGGCCAGGGTGAGTCACCCCTGTGTTGGTGATTGGCAGTCTCTTGCACCTTCTGGAAGGGAGAGGCAGGGTTCTTCCAAGAAGAGCGTGATGATGTAAGAGAAGAGCATGGGTAAAGAGATCTAGGCTGATCTAGGGCTGGGCTGAAAGTGATTTAGGGCAGTCATTACGGTACCCTCATACACCATCATTGTTATTTTCCTACTATTTTGTGCAGTATTTATTTGCATAAATTATATTAGCTGAAGTATTATAAATAAAATTAAATATTTTAATGAAAATTGTACAATCAACCCTGGAGTGACCTTTTTCTGGAAATTTCCTATAAACGGACACCTTAAAATCAGAGCTCAGATTGACTGTGGGTACTCACTCATTTTTCCATTGCAGTTGAATAGGAAAAGGACTTGGCTTCCAGGGCAACTAACAAGCTCTTTTTTTTTTAATTGAAGTAGAGTTGACTTACAATATTGTACTAGTTGCAAGAGTACAATATAGTGATTTGATGTTTTTATAGATTATGCACCATACAGAGTTATTATAATGTTATTGACTGTATTCCCTTTGCTGTACATTACATCCCTGTAACTTATTTATGTATGGTAGGCTAATGAGCCTCTTTAGGGCTTGCTCCACTCCCAAATAATGAGTACATCATCATTTCATTTCTTTTTACATCCAGGGGTCCCTTAAAGGACCTGTTTGAAAGTGATGTTATCTAGGAAATTGATTTATTTCCAGAATTAAAAGCATCAGTTTTGCCATAGTTTTCTAGTGACTTTTCCAAAAATTCCGAGACTTTACTTCCTTGACTATGCATTAACTTCCCTTCCAAAAAAAGGTTTTATTCACAGTTATTGCAGTGATAGAGATAAGGTAATATCTGACTACCTTTTACTAAGAACTTGTGAAGATTTTAAGATATTTTTAGCAGACTAAAAATATTGGTTATATCAGCAGCTTTATAAAGCAAAATGTCCTTTAAGATCAAAGCCAGAAGAGACAATAAAAGATAAACCATTTGTTTGTTGAACCAATCTTAAATACAAAAGCCTACTGTGTGGCACATTGTAATAAATAGTTGTGGAGTCTTGGTGTTCTTTGTTATCTAGGATGAGATACATATTTCTAGCATATTAGCTCTCTCTCAGAAATCTGTTGCATAACAGTTTTTGATGAATAAAATTTGGAGATTCATGGTTGTTGCCATTACCAGAAACTTGGGGAGGCAAAGCTGGTCCTTCACACCAGTTCCCTTTGGGGGCTTCTTCCTTGCTTCCTCTTCTGGCTCCCCACTCTGGTCTGGCTTCTGGTCTGACCACTCCCTGAGCACTGCTCCTCTGGGACTCCAAAGGGTCTCATGACTGGCTCCCTGTCTACCACTACTCTCTTGCAGTGTACTAGCTTTTAGAACTACCCCTTTTTACCACTATGATGTTTTAGTTGGCGTTAAGATGATAGGAACATAGTAGCACTTGAATCCTCTCTGGCTTTCAGGCCCTGGTTCTCTCCAAGTTCCCAAGGGGGATGCAGACATTGCAGAATGAAGAAAAGGCTTTGTTCCCTGTGTTAGGAAATAAGCTGGTGAGCAAGGCTGAAATTGGTGGCTGAGGCCAGAGAACCAAGGAGTTTTCCTCTCCTTCGACCTGCACTAAAACCTAGAATCTTCTGGCTGTATACTAAAAGGCTCATCCAACATACTCACTAGCTTGAGAAGATGAAGCCAGAGAGACTGGTGGCAAGAGTGATGGCAAAATGGCTTCCTCGCCCAGGAGGCTCTGGCCCTGCTGCCTTGTGGGACAGCAACTCCTTAAATGTGTCTCTAAGATTTGTTTTCCTTATGAGAGCATGTTTTGGAGATGGTTTTGAACAGTGAGCCTTTCCTAATAACCATGAATTGTTCTACACTGGCTTTTTCTTTGCACTCTACACAAACTGATATTAGTGGATTGGACCTCACTTCTGAAATGCTGGCTTCCGCATTTATGTGACCCTCTTAACTCTTAACTCTGGTGACTGCAGAGAGAATGAAGCTGGAAAGCAGGCAATTCATTCTCCTTCTGCTATGTGCCACCACTTGACTTTAGGCACTTTGCCCAAATTCTCTGAACCTCAGTTACCTGATGTGTAATATTACTACCTTTGATATTTTCCTGAAGACAAGGTAAACTCTTGACATGTCTTCCATTTTTCTGTGTCCTAATTCTCTTATTTAAGCTTTTGGGGACCCCAAAATGTGAGGATTTTCTTTTTTGTTTTTCATTTATTTACTTAAAAGGGAATGAAAATAAAGATGGAAGCCTCATCGGCTTCTAAGATGTCAGAACAGGTCATCCCAGAGACTTGCTTGCTTCCAAGTTTCCAGGCTTCCTAGGAGAACAGATGCTAAAGCTCAGAGGCCTGATGGCACAGCCTTAGGACAGCAGGATGGAGATGTTCTCTGGAGAAGGGACTCCCTGTGGTCCTAACATCTGGCAGCAGTGCCTCCAGTGGGAGGAAGCTACAAATAAGGGCCCAGGTGCTCAGTGTCAGCTTCTGATTCATGGTTTGGCAGGAGCAGAGTATAAAGAGTTTCTCAGGAGATACAAGGCAAGCAAATGAAGGATAGTAGAATAAACTCCTTCCCGACTGAAAGGTCACCTGATGGAAAGTTCTAGAACATTCAAATGTGTATCTGAATACCTTCCTGATAACCTTAAGGATTTGTTGGGGGCATGGAGAGTTGAGAACCCCTGCTCATAAAATCATCTAATATCTGGAGAAAGGAAAAGTTGCAGAAGAAAAACAATGATCTTGACTCTTGCCTAGAGATTCCAGTTAGTTTGCAGTGAGTGAGGGGTTGGTGACAGAATGGAGGTGGCAGCCCTGTCTTTACTGAGACCCTGGGCCCATATTCCCAGGATCTCCCCATCTGTGCACACACATGGGGTCAGGCTGGTGGTCATGTCCATGGTTCTCTGGCTCTGGCTGTCACCTGGAGTTCCTCAGCTTCTCATCCATTTACTTCTGGCCATATCTGGTGTGTATCTCTTTGGTGCTTACAAGCAATTCTGTTGGCTAAAGATGTTGCCAAATCTGCTGCATTTTTCTCTCTCTGGTCCTTTTGGTCATTGTGACCACCTTGCGGGGCATCACAGCTGCCTGGCTGTCATGGCTAGAATCAATGAGGGTGCCCCACGTATGGCCATTGAGTGTTCAATGTTCCCAAAGGACCATCTCTGAGGTCTCCAAGCAGCAAGATGAGAAGTGAGGGGAGGCTTCTGTCCCCTCCTCTGAGTACATTGTTATCCAGTGTTAGATGTTACTTGGATACAAATGCAATGTGGGCCTCTACTAGATGGTTTGTAGACTATCTCATTCAGCCTGGGACTTATAGTCAGTCCCTATAAAATGACTCAGCATTGGGTGCCTGGGGCCAGGCCTGGGAATATGACAGGCAACAGATGCTGTGTTTTTCTCCTTTCCCCCTCCCTTCCTCCTCTGTTTCCCCCATTTCCCCCTCCCTTTCTGTATGTGTCTTTTCTCCCCCATGGAAATCAATTCTTGCAAATAGATGCTTGCTGGCCACCTGCCCCCCTTTCTCATATATATGCCTTGAATAGTAAAATTCCAGAATTTGGCATATCTGCTGCACTAACTTAATGTGTTTTATTGCTTTGTGCATCCAAGTATGCTGTCTTTATTAAGAGTTGCCAGATAAAAGACAGGATATCCAGTTAAATTAAGATTTCAGATAAACACAAATAATTTTTAAAGTCTTAATATGTTCCAAACATTGCATGGGACATCCTCATACTAAAAAAGTACTTGTTGTTTATCTGGAAATCAAGTTGAAATAGGTATTCCATATTTTTATTTGCTAGAATTGGCAATTCTAGTCTTTATTACTTTATTTTTGTGATTATAAAATATTTGAGAAGCTTTTTATGATCATTCTGAATGTGGGTCCAGTTTTTTTTTTTTTTTCTGCAAGGTTTTTTTCAGCCAAAATCCCTCCACAAAAGGCTTTTAGAAACCTAAGCTCAAAAGTTGGAGAGTTGGCTGTCATAATCAGTTTTTTTCCCAAAGCTGAGAACCTTGCATTGGAAAGCAGAGGTGGGGGAAGACAGATAAGTGGGCTAGGACTAGGGGTCTTGGACTCAACAGAAGGAAGGTGGTCTGAGGAGCTTGCACATCTTGGGCATTTTCCAACAGAGGTTTGGGAACAGACAGCGCTGTCATATTTCTCGTGCCCTTGGTTATTGCTCAAAGCAAGTACAACTAACACAAGGGCTTACCCAAAGCGAGGGCTTAAGTGAGCAAAACTCAGAAAAACCTATGAGAAGAGCACCCTAACAATTCTGATATTAATAGTTATATCTCCTGAGTTTTAATATTCTATGTTGAAAAATTCTGAACTAAGGCTCTGTGGATTTATATAAAATGACAGAAAATACTTTTCCTGTAGAGAGATATTGAACATAGAAATAGTGCCTTGAAAAACTTTAGCCTTAGAAATATAGTCTCTATCGATCTGAATTGCTAATGCAAAAATATTGTGTTTTTATTTTAAAATCTATGTGCCTCTGCCTTAACTATTTTCATAAATATTGTAGCGGAATATTAACTTTCATTATTTATGAATCTGTTGAACTTTGCAAGGATTTGCTGACTGTTAAAAGATTACAATTTTAAGGATAGTTCCTTTTACATCATAAATAACCTAAAAGGTCATTCAGCATTCTACAATAACACCCAAAGAGCAGGTATTGAGAAGTATTAGAAGTAGAAGAATTGACAATTACTTTTTTTTTTTTTTTGTCTTTTTGCCTTTGTAGGCCGCTCCCTCGGCATATGGAGGTTCCCAGGCTAGGGTCTAATCAGAGCTATAGCTGCCGGCCTACACCAGAGCCACAGCAACGAGGGATCCGAGCCGTATCTGCAACCTACACCACAGCTCACAGCAACACTGGATCCTTAACCTACTGAGCAAGGGCAGGGATCAAACCCGCAACCTCCTGGTTCCTAGTTGGATTCGTTAACCACTGCGCCACAATGGGAACTCCGAAGAATTGACAGTTACTTTGTAAGAGATCCATTGATTTAAAAAATTTGAAAATACAAAATAGAAGTTTAATCAGGGTTAATATGTATTGCAAAGTAGTTGTTTTTGTTTATATATTTTCTGAAAGTCTTACCATTTTGGTAGTGTTTTCCTGCATTCAAGCTTGTTTTTTGATTTGTGGCATTAAGTAGGGTACAGGCTACGCTGCTTTAACAAATAGACTCAAAATTAAAGTGGCTTTGGAATGATTGGCCAACAGAGACACGCTGTATAACACAGGGAACTCTACCCAATAGTCTGTCAGTCTGTGATGATCTGTAAGGGAAAAGAATCTGAAAAAGAATGGATGTGTGTACAGGTGTAACTAAATCACTTTGTTGTAGAGCTGAAATTATCGTGACATTGTAAATCAACTATACTTCAATAAAACTTTTAAAAATGGAAAAAAATAAAGTGGCTTAAAGAAAATAGAAGTGCCCCCCGCCCAGGCCTAAATACCCTGGACTGGTAGGCATCTTCCTTTTTTTCAAACTGTAGCCTCCATGTTTGGGTCCAAGCTAGCTGGCTATTTCTTTCAACCAGTGGAAAGGGCAAAGGAACCAGGGGATTCATATTCAGATATGTTGAGAGCAAGAAAAAAAGTGACACACATTATTTTTGCTGACATTCCACTGAACAGCACTTAATCAAATAATCACAACTAGCCATGTGAAACACTGGGAAATATATGGAGCCATCTCAAAGTGCTATTTTCTGATTTATTTAACTAACAGGTGTTGACAAAATAAGTAATGAGATTTTTCAAGCAGAAACCATTTTATGTCTTTTACTTTCTAATAAAATGATTTAATCTTGATGAACTTTAAGATAATAATAAATCCTTTTTTTTTTTTCTTTTGGTTATTCCATGGCATGCAGAAGTTCCTGGGCCAGGGATGGAACCTGTGCCCCAGCAGCAACCCGAGCCATAGTAGCACCAAGCCAGATTCTTAACCCATTGAGCCATAGGGAACTCCAATAATAAATTAATTCTTACTGTGTAATATTATAAATAGTATCTGTTCATTTGGATATTTGTTTAATAATTGTAAACTCCATGTAGGATGTGGTTAGAAAAGTGTAATTATCACCGTAAATGGAGAATAAAGCTAATATCTAGGTTAAATCCTGGATGGGGTTTTCCATGCTTATATTTCTATTGGATTTATGATTTAATGCAGAAGTTTCTGTTTTCAGAAGTCTGGTATACTGAAAGTGGTTTTCAAATATGTCAACTAAAGCATTTGTTTTGACTTTCTACTCCAAAAATACTTTGAGAGACTTAATGGAAACAACTTCTCTAATGAAACACTGTTTCTTTCTATGCTGCTTAATTGTATCATTTGGTTTATGTTATAAATGTTCTGTTATTTGGTGAAAGGTAGGCTGCACTGCTGAATGTGGGGACTAATATGAAGGGTTCTTGATGCCTCTAGAAGCTCGCTAACAAGGTGCCACTTAGGCCAGTGAACAGGGCCTTCAACCCTGTTGGTCAGAGCCTAGGGGGTTCAGGGAATTATGAACAAGGACTTAAATTGTGCTGTTTCCCTAGCCTCTTCAAAAATAAGAATCTCCTGGGGGCACTTATTTAACATTGAACTTTCTAGGCCCCTTCCCTGGAGATTCTGATTCAGGGTTCTAGGTGGGGCCTGAGGGTTTGTGTGTTTAACAAATTCTCCAGGTAATTCTTACCACCAGGGAAATTAGAAAAACACTGCACAGTGGTAGACTTCATCCACTGTGCTAAAGGGCAAAGGCAGCATCCTCGTTCAGTGGTCCTCTGTTCCAAGCCATAAGCAGGGTGGGCTGCCAGTCACCACCCAGTGGCTTCTTAGTCTCTTCCTCTGCCACAGAAGAGCCGAGATGGCCATGGCCATTTGTCCACTTGGCCACCTCAGGGGGCACAGTTCTGTTCTGTGACAGTGATTCACAAGACAGCATATAAATGCTTCCTTTCTGTTCCCAGACTCACTCCTAATGGCCACTACTCTCAGCTGAGAGGAAATTGTTTTCTGACTATGGACGCTTGCCCCAGCTGCCCTTCCTGACTGGAGGCAGAATTGACAGCTGTTTGTAGTCATTACTACCTCGGTGTCATGGATTCCTCAGTCTACCAGTGATGGCTATTTTACTTCTTACAGCCCTTTCATCTCTAGATTCTTGGCACCAGCATGTTCTCCTTTCCCTTTTTCAGTCATGGGAGCAGGGAAAGTATTGGTCCATGTAGTGAAACTCTCTAGCTTTTCTCTGGCTTCTGAAGAGTTCAAGTGAAAGCCAGAGCCCACAATAGGATAAAAACAGCCAGGGCCTCTGATAATTGGACTTAACAGAGACTTTAATAAACATCTGAACTAAAAGCTTCTTCTGAGTCTGTATCCTTGATCATCCAAGTGGGGCACTATTTAGAATCTGATTTGAGGCAGGGTTTTTTACACCAGTATTTCCACCTTTGCTCTCCAAGTTCCAGTGCGTCTATGAGCCACAGAGCGAGTTGGCCATAGCCTTCCTCATTAATTCTAAGTGGAATTGTGCTACTGTACTGTGAATTAAAGAGCCTCAAGTCAGTAGTGAGAAATTTTTTAAGAAGCAGCATCTTTTAGTGAGGTCTGCCTTTGCCTTGAAGAGTTAGTAGGCCAGAGAGAATTTTTTTTTCTGATGTGGGATAAGTGGCTCTAAAAGCCACCTCTATTCTCCTAGTGTCTCCTTGAGGCAACCCATTTGGGGCAGTGCCTGTTCAGTGTGGGGTAAGTACCAATTTGATGTGATGTAATAGCTCACTAAATTTTAGAAGGCACAAAAAGAGTCATTTGGAATAGTCCTCAGCAGGCACTCATATGTAGTAAAATACTGGAAACAGCAAGTCTGTTTTTACAAACTGCAAAATAAACAACTGTAAGACCCACCTCCTGGAGTACTGGATTTATCATCATTTGTGGTAATGGTGACGGTATGCTTTCTGGAGAAATGGCCATTCACTAAGTATGGAGCAATCTTTCTTCTTTTGTTTTTCTTCTCCTCTCTGCCATTGTGCAAATGCTCTTTTTTTTTAATTTCTCTTGTAAATCAAAGGGAAGGGAATACTAGAATCACAGGATCTTAGGAGCTTGAAATAATCCTGTGGTTGTCCAGTTGGTCAGCCATTTCTTTAATGCTGAGGAATCCTCTACATCTGATCAAGCTGCCCTGCTGGTATTTGTCTTGCTCCAGGGAACTAGAAGCAGCTTCCCAGTTCTTGAGTTGAATCCTCCTCATCCTGTAGGACTCACATTGTTCAAGAGGTTTTTTCCCAGCTGAGCTGAGAATTGTTCTGAAGTTCTGCCTATTTTTTCTCTCTTCCATATGGCCACTCTTTACATGTTTGCTGACACCATTCATAACCCCACATGAATCTTTTAATGATAATGATGATGGCTGCCATTTACGTCTGCCAGGCCCTGTGGTTAGCATCCCCTCATTTAACCCTCACAGTAAACCTGCCTGTCAGGTGCCACTGTGATCTTCACATTGTAAATAGAACCCTGATCCTTAGACAGTTTTAAGTAATTGGCCTAAAGTCACAGAGTTAAAAAGCCACAGAACGGATACTTGAGCCTGTCTATAGTGAGATTCAACCTCAGGCCAACTTTACAGACAATTTCCCATTCTTTGTTTAAGAAGCTCACGTTGCTGTCTGCTAGTGGTGGCTAAAATAGGCCTAACAAATGTGATTGCTAGTCTGCACTTTGTGATATCCAGCTTCGTCTTGCATTGGGAAAAAGTGTCAGTTTTTTTTTTTTTTTTTTTTTTTTTTTTTAGTTTCTGTCTCTAGTCTCACAGGCTTTCCACCTTTTCCCTGGACTTTTAAAGATCTGTTCAAATTGAACATGGTTTGAATTACTGCTGACAGGAATAAACTGTATTTGCAGAGCAGGACAAGCAAATTCCCGTTCTGCCAGGCTGCTTGGCAGTGTTTCAGGGGTGGCCCACTTCCACTGCCCTACCTGGCCTCTCTTTCACTAAATTCAAAACATACATGTTACCTAGCAGGGGATGGAAGAAGAGTTGTAAAGATGAGAAAAGGAATACATTTCTTCCTTTTTCTGTCCTCTCATATGAGTACATTCTCTTGTGGTTTAGAAGCAAAGTAAGATTCATGAATTACTCTTTTTTTTTTTTTTTTCTCCCTGAGCAAACTTTGATGTTTATAAGGCCACTGTTTGAGTATTTTATAACTGGGTTGACTCAGTCTAGACAGATCATCTCAATTTTTATTAGAGAAACTATACTGCCCCACCTGACTACTGTTACATAAATAAAGACAGATTTCCCAAGAACACAGGAGAGATAAGTGGCCTTAGAGGTAGGAAAAGAGGAAACAGGTTTGGTCACAAAAGTAAAAAAAAAAAAAAATCAAACATATACATACACACTACGATGACATCTTTAAGAAAGTGTGTTATCCCCAGTGTAACTGTAATTCCTCTTTCCCTCATTATCTTGGGAGTAATGTTATTGAGTGATATTAAGAGTAGGAGTTCCTGTTGTGGCTCAGCGATTAAGGAACCCCCGACTAGCATCCATGAAGACGTGGGTTCGATCCCTGGCCTCACTCAGTGCGTTAAGGATCTGGTGTTGCTGTGAGCTGTGGTGTAGGCTGTAGATGAGGCTCAGATACCGCATTGCTGTAGCTCTGGCGTAGGCTGGCAGCTACCCTCTGATTGGACCCCTGGTCTGGGAACCTCCATATGCCGTGGGTGCAGCCCTAAAAGACAAAAAAAAAAAAAAAAAAAAGTGGTAATATTTCCCTGGTTCTTAGCCAGTCAGATCCACTCCTGGTATAGCTCATGCACACTCAGATTCTGGTTCTCTCTGCTTTCGGGGACTGTCCAATCCCTTTCCTTACTTTCTGCGTTGGCTGCTTTCAGTAATGTCTAATGTTGAGGTCTTGGCTGCGCTCCAAGCTGCGTGGGGTACACTAGCCATTGCTGCTGGCTGCTAGTACCTGACATCCAGAGAGGTAATGCTGCTCCAGGCTCCCCAAGTCACTTGGCAACCCCCAGGCTGGCCAAGCAAAAAACACAGCTTAGATTCAAGTTTGAAAATCTTAACACCCCCCTCTCCCCGCCCCTGACAAACACCATAGAGCATTGTTATTTTTTTAAAAAAGGCCTATTGAGATTTAGCTAACTCTTATTACTGCAGTGGAGAACAGCTTATTTTTATGTCGATTTTGATTCTCCTGTTACTGTCATTTAATCATTTATCTACTTATTATCACTTTCACCAATGAGTTAGCATGGTCAGGAGGAGAAATTGGAAATCCAATCAATTTTATTAGCAAATTTTGTGGACTGTTTGGTGAAGAAAAAAATCCTGAAAATGAAGTGCTGGCTACAAAGAGATTTTAGGATTATTCAGATAATCTTTGCTTTGCTTATCTGCACCCTTCCACTCGGGCACTTCCGCAGATAATTGGAAATGTGCCATTGTATGCATTACTGTGTCAGGATGCAGCAAGATGACAAAGTGTGAAATGGCAGATTTGGGTGATGATAGTAGCTTGGTCTAAAGCAGCATGATAAAATCAGATAGCGGAAAATGAATTAAGAACAAAAAGAAAAAGTTACTGAACAAAACAGAATGCAAAATTAGTTTGGAAATACAATGGAAAAAAATCCGTGTGTTTAATATTCAGTGTATGGACACATAAAAAGTCAATTAAAGGTTTAAAATTTCAGTGCTGATCCACTGTCACCACGTGTTTCCTTAAGCCCTGGTGCAGAAATGAATATTTCTAATAATAATCCTTTACTCAGGAGGTCCCTTAGGCCTACCATACTTATGAGTTAGAGTCTATTGGTCTAGCAAAAGGAAGTGTTTGAAAAATTATAATAGTCCTCCAGATCTTAGAGATGCAACATAAAAATCACAGCCAGTAAAATTGATATAATTATTTGCAGCTTCAAACAATTATGGATTTTCTTCAACAATCGCTTGTTTGTAGCCTCCTGAGATAGTAACCTGTAATTTTATTCATTAGATTTTTCTCCCCCTCCCAAAGGGGGGAGAAAAGAAGTTAAATGCCAGGGAGCCAATATGATAAAGATGGCAAGGAGGTAAGAGAATTCTAAATTCAGAAACTCTGCAGGAAAAAATGCTTCATTAAGATGGTGAACACAAAATTATTTCAACTCTAACTTCAGATTCTGTCTAAAAAAATAAAAGAATTTGATTTCATGATCACTCCCCTTCTGCTTGGTGGTAGAGAGCTGAGGACAGTTCAATTCAGTGGAGTCCAAGCAATGAAAGCAGAGCTTGAAGGCTCAAGCCCCTCCTCTGGGGATGTGGCTGGACAGGCTGGGACAGTCCCAAGTGCTGATACCCTTGAAAACTCACTTCTGCTGTTCCCTTCTCTGCCTTTCCTGGCTGTGTGCCATGGCATAAAAGGAAGTGGGAGTCCCTGTGCTATTACTTGACATCTCAGAATTAAAATGTGACTGGCACCTGATTTCTAGGACACACAGGTCTCTGTCTTTACCCTGGTTCTTTGCCTTCTCAGCGTGATGGGAGGAAGGAGTGGAGCAGCAGTACTACTTGAAGTCATCCCATGATACTGGAATGGAGAGAGGCTTCTGGGCAGCAGTTAGGGAGTCATCTCTCAGTAAATCTGCAGCAATTATTTTAAAATTATCAGCAGTAATTATCTTAAAAAGAGGGAAAGGGTGGTGGGACTTGGACAAACTTGGGATTGGGAGGGAAGTGGAGGAAGCCAGGTGAGGTCAGCTCAAGGGATCATAAAATGATGGGGAGGCCTCTTTATGACTTTAGGGGCCAGAGGAATGAGACGAGATTCACGGAGGCTGTGACTTTTCTAAGGTTTCTAAAAAAGAAGAATGACTATTGATTAGTAGGTTTCGATGTTATGATAACAGGTCCCAGCACTTCTCTCTGTAGTCTGGGCTATAAACAGGTGTGAGTGCTGACAGGTGAGGTGGGGCAGTGGGTGTGGAGAGAGTCTTTGTAAGAGTCTCAATGTACTTTTAGTGGGCCTCGAACCAGGGCACTATCCTGAGGCTAGATCTAACTCAAACATTAAGCTCTCTACAGTTCCGAACTTTAATTTCAGAACTTGAAGCTTTCTGAGCTTCAAGTCCAATTTGCGTTGGTGCACTGCTGTAGGTGCACTGGCATGGGTGCTGTGGAGAGCAGAAACCGCTACCTCCCAAGCCCTAAGATAACTGCCTTTCTGCATTTTCCTCCCCTACTTCCCCAGATGAGTGGGGAAGAGAGTGGGGTTGTTGCAAAGGCATTAAGCATCCTTCTTTTCAAAATGCCAATTTTCTCTTGGTCCCGTGATTCTTTATATAATTGGAAGAGTTCCTGGAGCAAACTAAAGCTGCAGTAGTAACTCGATCATCCCTGAATTGTATTAGTCAGACCATTACAGCTCTGTCTGTCACTCTGAGATTACAGACCTCCAGGGCATGAGCTAGGTCTTCTCTTCTCTTTTATATTATTTCAAACCCAATATTGGCCTTTGAGAAACAACAAATATGTGATTTAGCATATGATTTAATATAGTATATGATTTAACATAAATACCACCTCAACTACTATATATATATAAAATGAAAAAACTAGGGAAAATCCTAGTTAACTCTAAGTGAATTTAAACTTGAAACAGAAAAACAAAATACCTCCTATGAACTCTCATTTTAAATTAGTAGACTACTGCTTAGCTTAGTCAGTATAAAATATGGAAATAGCTTCTAGAATTTGATCAACACCTGTCATTTGACACCTGTGTCCAATTAGTTTTAAAAACCTATAGTTTCCTGTATAGTACTGCTGGTATTTACTTCTCCTTACTTATATGGGATGATGAATGTTCACTAAACTTGTGGTTATCACTTCATGATGTATGTAAGTCAAAACATTACACTCTATACCTTAAATTTATACAGTGCCCTATGTCAATTATATCACAATAAAACTGGAAGAAAAAAATAACCAATCAATTACTTAGTTCTAGAATTCTATGGCAGGTGTGGGAATTCATAAACATTTAAAATTTCACAGTAATTTAAAAGTGTTAGTGGTATATTAGTTTTATTGAGTTGACAACTGGCGTTATTTTGTTCATTTTTATGGTTGAGTAGTATTCCATCGTGTACATATATCACATCTTTTTTTTTTGTCTTTTGTCTTTTTTGTTGTTGTTGTTGTTGCTATTTCTTGGGCCGCTCCCGCGGCATATGGAGGTTCCCAGGCTAGGGGTTGAATCGGAGCTGTAGCCACCAGCCTACGCCAGAGCCACAGCAACGCGGGATCCGAGCTGCGTCTGCAACCTACACCACAGCTCACGGCAACGCCGGATCGTTAACCCACTGAGCAAGGGCAGGGACCGAACCTGCAACCTCATGGTTCCTAGTCGGATTCGTTAACCACTGTGCCATGACGGGAACTCCAATATATCACATCTTCTTAATCCAATCATCTGTCAATGGACGTTTAGGTTGTTTCCATGTCTTGGCTATTGTGAATAGTGCTGCAATGAAAAAAGAATGTATACATGTATGTGTGAGTGGGTCACCTTGCTGTGCAGTAGAAAATTGACAGAACACTGTAGGCCAGCTATAATGGAAAAAATAAAAACCATTAAAAAGAAGAATTGACAACTGTCTTTATCATTCATCCATTTATTCTTTTTTACATGAAACTGACTTTGTCTCTACATCACATTGTTATATAAAGTCTTTCCAAGAACATGTTACTTTTAATTATAGTAGTAACAGTTTTATTCTTCATGCCTGCTTCTCCGGTTGTGTTAGAAGATCTGAAGAGTTTCTTGTGGCTTTAGGACTGTCCACTGGGCTCCACAGTAGTGTAGATATCAGTGTTTGTCCATAAACACCCTTTACTCCTCACATTTGATTATCTCCTGGTTCTCTGTCTTCCATGAAGATAGTTAACCACCCCTCTCCCTCTCGCCTTGGTTACTTTTTTTTTTAAATTTCTTCAATACATTATTTTTTTTCTACTGTACAGCATGGTGACCCGGTTACACATACATGTATACATCCTTTTTTCTCACATTGTCATGCTCCATCATGAGTGACTAGACGTAGTTCCCAGTGCTACACAGCAGGATCTCATTACTAATCCATTCCAAAGGCAATAATCTGCATCTATTAACCCCAAGCTCCCAATCCATCCCTTGGCAACCACAAGTCTATTCTCCAAGTCCATGATTTTCTTTTCTGTGGAAAAGTTCATATGTGCCGTATATTAGATTCCATATATAAATGATATCATATGGTATTTGTCTTTCTCTTTCTGAGTTACTTCACTCAATATGAGAGTCTCTAGTTCCATCCATGTTGCTGCAAATGGCAATATTTTGTTCGTTTTTATGGCTGACTAGTATTCCATTGTGTATATATACCACATCTTCCTAATCCGATCATCTGTTGATGGACATTTAGGTTGTTTCCATGTCTTGGATATTGTGAATAATGCTGCAGTGAACATGTGGTTGCATGAGTCTTTTTAAGGAAAGTTTTGTCTGGATATATGCCCAAGAGTGGGATTACTGGGTCATATGGCAGTTCTATGGATAGTTTTCTAAGGTACCTCCATACTATTCTCCGTAGTGGTTGTACCAGCTTACATTCCCACCAACAGCGCAGAAGGGTTCCCTTTTCTCCACAGCCCCTCCAGCATTTGCTATTTGTGGACTTACTAATGATGGCCATTCTGACCGGTGTGAGGTGGTATCTCATGGTAGTTTTGATTTGCATTTCTCAGATAATCAGAGATGTTGAGCATTTTTTCATGTGCTTGTTGGCCATCTGTATATCTTCCTTGGAGAAATGTCTATTCAGGGCTTTTGCCCATTTTTCCATTGGCTTGTTGGCTTTTTTGCTGTTGAGTTGTATAAGTTGCTTGTATATTATAGAGATTAAGACCTTGTCAGTTGCATCATCTGAAAGTATTTTCTCTCATTCTGTAAGTTGTCTTTTTGTTTTTTTTCATGGTTTCCTTTGCTGTGCAAAAGCTTTTCAGTTTGATTAGATCCCACTGGTTTATTTTTGCTTTTATTTCTGTTGCCTTGGGACCTGAGAAATCATTTGTAAGGTTGATGTCAGAGGATGTTTTGCCTGTGTTCTCTTCTAGGAGTTTGATGGTGTCTTGTCTTATATTTAAGTCTTTAAGCCATTGTGAGTTTATTTTCATGCATGGTGGGAGGGTATGCTCTAGTTTCATTGCCTTGGTTACATTCTTTCACTTGACCCTTTTTATCCTGTGCCCTACTGGAACCATTCATTAACCCTTTTGTAAATGCTTCATTAATGACCATGCTTAATCAACAGCAATTTCTCTCAACAATGCTAAATTTCCTCTGTCCTTGGCCAGTGTGTGAATCTTGACCCATTTCTTGATGGACTTGAGGCTGTTCATCTTTGAAGACCTTAAGTAGTTAATTCCAGTGCATGCCTCTGATTCAGAGAAAGCCACCACTGTCAGAGTGAGTATTTGCACAGTGCTGAGAACAGCACCTGGCGGGTAGGAAGTGCTATGCAATTCCTTTGCATAAATAAATAAATTGTGCCCTGTGTGTACTCAGTTTCCCAGACCAGACTTTGGTTTTCTTATACTACTTTTCACCCTTATTAAATCTTTTGTTGTGAGCTGTGGTCAGTGGTATGTTGAAGCTGGCTTGCATCCACCTACCAGTTAATTTGTGAAATTTTCAGGAGTTTCATGAGCTGGTTGTTAAACAAGGCCATAATTAAAAATTAAGTTGTATGAACAACCTGAATAAATTAAATAATTTATCTTTAAAAACAGGGATAATAAATACTCAAAACTGATCACTTCCTAATGATATTCCTATAATTTAATATTATCTGTGTGTTGAGGTTATTTATGTCTTTCATATCTGTACTGTCAGTAGCTCACAGCCACTGAACCACATGGCAGTGGTTGCTTCCTTCAGTGGCTGTTCTTCATTGGATAGAGGAGGACATCTCAGGCTGTGTCATATATCACTCTGTACTGGAAACTGGCTTCCAATTCTAATGAAATGTTTTTTCTTAAAACATTGAAGTTCCCTTTGTGCGTGGCTCAGCAGTTGATGAACCCGACTAGCATCCATGAGGACACAGGTTCGATCACTGGCCTCAGTCAGTGGGTTAAGGATCCGGCGTTGCTGTGGCTGTGGTGTAGGTCGAAGACGTGGCTTGGATCCCATGTTGCTGTGGCTGGGGTGTAGGCTGGTAGCTTCAGCTCCAGTTTGACCCCTAGCTTGGGAACCTCCAGTATGCTGCAGGTGCGGCCCTAAAAAGACAAAAAATCCAAAAAAAAAATTTGTTTAATATAACATACATCCAAAAAGATATGAACACAAATGTATAGTTTAATAACTAATTTGAAACCACATCATGAAATAGAACATGATAAGCATGTCAGAAACCCTTAGATGCCTCTCCCCAGATTGAGAAAATCCCTCTCTTGACTTAATAATCTTTTACACACCTTCATGTATAGTTTCATTACTTCTTCCCATGTAACTCTACTCCATAATTTATGTCTGATTTAGAATTTTATATCATTGAAATCATACAGGATGTATATATCTGGCTTTTTTTCTTTGCAATATTATTGTTATGTGCTTCAGACATGCTGTCATTTTTGTTAAAAATTTAATGCATGTAACTCTTGTGACAAGGGGACATTTGGTCAGTTTTAATGAATGTATCCCACTAAATGAAGGGGAAATTCAACTGAGGTGCTGACAAGGGGAACCATCATGCATCCCAGGTGTTTACTGCCTCCAAACTTCCCTCAGGCTCCTTCCATTTTCTCCTCTAGGAGCCAGGCCATCAGAGCCGAAACACTCAGCCGTTTTGTGCAAAATGGCCTTACTACGCATCTGCTCCCTCCTCCCCTCTCCTGTGCTCTGAAAACCAAAGTCCTACAGTGGAATAGCCCCCACAGCAGTCTTCTAAGCTCAACACCTGGTAGGTGGCATCTGTTTATAACCTTGGGGCCCAGGTTTGCACTTACCATTTACTTGAAGGATGGGGGTCAGGCCTGCTCTGGACAGAGCAGAGGTACGGTTGGGAGTGGCATATCAGAACCATGGTTGGAGGGCCAGCAGGTCAGCATGCTGGTCAGAGCCTGAGTGGCTTCCTTGTGGTGTCAAACTTGAAATCTTTGGGGCTGGACAGAGAGCATGGTGTGGCAAAAGGCATCCTCCTGCAGTCCTTGAAAAGAATCTGTGTGCAGGAAGTGGAAATTTGAGGGGCTAATAAGCTAGGCACTCAGTAGTCAAAAAAAAAAAAAATTGTCTTTTAGCACCAGAGCAGAGTTTTGGAGTCCCTCTGGTGTTCCAAAATAACCCTTTAGCTTCTGAATTGAGGACAGTTATGAAGTTCCCAAGGGAATTGCTGGGGCAGCTTCAGGAATGCTGACATAGTATGTAGCACTCAAAGGAGTTGTGGCAGTGGCCTTTGCCAATGACTACAAAAGTAACTCAGTATTTTAATTGCTACAACTCTCCTGGTAAGCAGTGGCCAAATACCAGCCGTGGGTATGTATATGTGGTAGGTAACAGAGGCCCTGTTCTTCAAGGACCCTTAATTCCTCCTGCTGACTTTCAAAACAAACAGACAAAACCCCAGAAATCTCCTATTGTGAAGAAAAAAAAAAATCAAATCAAAACAAATTCACTTGACTGTTACTGTTTTTAGCTGTTTTTTTTTTTTTTTTAAACACACCATGGTTCACAGCAAAACTTCTCAAATAAAGGGGCTATACAATAGCCTTAGTTTCCTTGCCATCAGCAACCTTCTTGGTTTCCTTTAATCTGATTACTTTCCTAGAGACAAGAAGACACAAAACTAAGAATAGACTACCTTAGCAAAGGGGCTATTAGAGAAAAAGTAGGAGTTTTCGGTAATTATAAATATGGTTGCTGACTAGGGAAAATTAAGACAAATGGAGAATCCATTCACAAGTTCCAACAAACATCTAAAAGGAGTTCTAAAAGTAGGAAATTGAGGGAAAAAAAGAAAGAAAAAAACAAAATAAATTTTTCTCGGAACGGATGAAACATAGGAGTGATCAGATTGGAGAGCCTGTGAAGTGCCATATTGAATATTAGTTTTTAACATCTTTCATGAGCTATATATATTTGATAAATTTAAGAAGACTAAATTTATTTAGATGAATAAAACAAAACTGAAAATTATTCAGAGGAAAATTTACTTACCTACAAAGGAAAAGGAATTACATTGGTTTCAGGCTTTTCATCGACAGCACTAGACGCAGGAAGATAATGGTTGAATAACTTCAAGTTCTGAAGGGAAAGAGTTTATTCTATAATTCTCCACCTGGCCAAAAAGATATTTCCAGAAATTCTAGCAAAAAGTCCAGAAATGTCTCTCATTGACTTTTTGTGAAAAATGTATTTGAGGATATGTCAAGAGAAATAAAAATGAATCCAAGAGAAAGGAGGATATGGAACTCAAGAAACATTAAAACTAATCTAGTGGAGCTCCCGCTGTGGTGCAATGGGATTGGCAGCATTTTGGGAGCACTGGGATGCAGGTTGGATCCTCTGTTCCGCACAGCAGGTTAAAGATTCGGCATTGCTGCAGCTGCGGCTTAGGTGGCAACTGCTGCTCTGGATCTGATCCCTGGCCCAGGAGCTCTATATGCTGCGGGGTGGCCAAAAAAAAAAAAAAAAAAACAAAATAAAATGAAATACATAATCTAGTAATATGGTAAAATCCTTGGATGATCCAAATTGTAAGATGAAGCCCAAGGTAGTCAGAAAGAATGTCTTCAAGAAGAAAGAGAATTATATTACAGAGTTTGAGTAAGAAGTTATGTCATGTTGTTGGTAAGGTAATGCTTTGTTTTACTGATCACAAGAAAGAAGGACAAACAGTTCCTCTGGGTAAAGGAACTATTTTTTAAAACAATCATAATCCAAATGTTGAGCAAACTGAAATGTGACATGCTTTGAGCAATTGATGAATTGTAAGAAAAGTAAATTTATATGACCCTGATGTTTGGAACATTTTCCTTCCACACTGGGTTAGTTGAGATTTGGGGTTTGTTGATACATTTAAATATGATAACATTTGAAGGCACCCACTATATAATAGTATACCCACTATGCAACACCTACTGTATAGTAATTGGTCAAACATTATTTCCTTCTTCATTATTCCTACTCCAACTCCTAGCACTTCTAACTACTTTTCAGCAAAATTTGTAATTTTAAATAGGCACATAAGTCTTTCCAAGTGTATAGATGAGGTTTTAATCATTTTTTCAAAAAAAGGTTAAATTTCCCTTTGGGAAGAAATGAAAGCAGCTTGGCCAGATATATAATCAAATAATTGCACTGGGTTGACTACAAGGTTCTAATGCAGAAATAATATTTAGAGAGAAGATTATTATTTTTTGTGAGGATTGCTAATGCTCTGAATACCTTAAAGGAATAATGTAGAAGCTGAAAATACCAAATATTAGAATACAAGTACCTGTTCTCTCTAAAGAAAAAGCAGTGTGTCATAACAGACCAAAGTGATACATGTCTGGTTGCTTTACTCTCTTTTTTCTTTCTTTATAGCAAAGCATATATTTGCACTGCTCTGTTGCTGTAGACATTTCAAGGAGATTGGTGTGTTTCAATAGGTTTCCTGTCCTTCCTTCAAAAGAAGCAGAGTGTATGAAAAATCCTAGGCAGATCATTAAAATTGTAATAATACCCCAATGCGGAAGATGAAAGGGAAGAACTCTGCCTCATGCTGGATTTATTTTTAGTGCTCAGTGGTGTGTTTTTTGTATGGTACTTGGATCAGGTCATCCAGAAGGAAAGGATCACATTAACATTGGTGTTTGTGGGGAGATAGAATATTATTTAGTGGGACTGCAGCTTTTGAAACCTAGATGAAAATGAATGGAGATGATCCTGGATCAAATCCCATTTACTGAAACCAGCTATTTTGGCCAGTGATGTGCCTGACAATTCAATGTAAACTCATCTCCTTTTTAAAACAATTTATTGCCCAATTTCAGAGAGCAGTCTATTGCCTGATGCATGCCAGACCACATTCAAAGTATCCATCAGATTCACCCAAGTGTCTTAGAGTCATAATTTATTTGCTTCCACATCAATAGAGCTCTAATCACTCCTCAGAATTTTCTAAAAATGCAAAGTCAATAGGGTTAGATATCCTATCCGATAATAAGAGGTGGCTCAGTTATTGATAGCTCTGTAACTTCAAGTGAGCCTTGTAGTGGCTGCCCTTCCTCTTTGTTTCTGTCTGACTTTTCCAGCTCTCGCATTGCATTAGGGCATCAGCAGAGTGAGATTTGAGGAACACATAGGTGGCCAAAGGAAAGCAGGCTAATTTTAACATTTGGGGAGTTCTGGAAAAGGTTGATGAAGAAGTTTTAGAAAATGATCTAGAAACTAGAAATTTATATTTTATTTCATCTACCATTGGCACTGCTTGCTTATTAGCTTTAAATATTCACATTAAGAAGATTATTTTCAGGGAGTTCCCGTCGTGGCTCAATGGTTAACGAATCCGACTAGGAACCATGAGGTTGCGGGTTCGATCCCTGCCCTTGCTCAGTGGGTTAACGATCCGGCGTTGCCATGAGTTGTGGTGTAGGTCGCAGACTTGGCTTGGATCCTGCGTTGCTGTGGCTCTGGCGTAGGCCAGTGGCTACAGCTCCGATTAGACCCCTAGCCTGGAACCTCCATGTGCCACGGGAGCAGCCCAAGAAATGGCAAAAAGATAAAAAAAAAAAAAAGAGTATTTTCAGAGTTCCCGTTGTGGCTCAGTGGATAAAGAATCTGACTAGGAGCCAAGAGGTTGCGGGTTCGATCCCTGGCCTCGCTCAGTGGGTTAAAGATCCTGCGTTGCTGTGGCTTTGGTGTAGGCCGGTGACTACAGCTCCGGTTAGGCCCCTAGCCTGGGAACCTCCATGTGCCGTGGGTGTGGCCCTAGGAAAAGACCAAAAAAAAAAAAGTGTTTTCATGATGACCAGTTTAAAAAAGAAATCACACTACACAAAAATTTTAAATGATTATATATATATATGTATATATATATTTTGATATCTTTGTGATTCTGGGCAAGATGCTTAACTCAATTGGCTTCAGTCTCCCCAGTCTCCCCATTTATAAAAATAGCATCTACTTAATAGGATGGTGGAGAAGATGAACCAAGTTATAAAACATGCTTATGGTGGTACTTACACGTATTACATGATTTAAATATTTACAGGATTAGGGAAGAGTAACAAAAAATTGTGACCTTCTAAATAAACAAAAAGGTGTTGAATCTTTCTGCTGTTAGATTTTAATTTAAAGATTTGTTAAATGCTCCAAGTTACAGGCCTAAGCAATTTAACATTTTAATAGGAGACAGAGTTTCACCAGATTTCTTGCTAATGCTGCTTATTTTTTGTTTACCTCTCTTTCTCTTTTCTGTCCATCACAATAACCAGTCCTTTCTCCTCTTATTGGTAAGGCCCCCCCCCCCCTGCAGATTTTGACTATGAGAACTTGAAATTGATTGCAAATTTATACAACTAAATTCTGCTCTATTTATTTAGATTAAATAAAATTGGAATGTCAATTTTATTTAATCTAAAAATACTAGAATTCTGTTAGATAATTTTTATTTTTATTTATTTTTTTTAATTTTTAAAATTTATTATTTATTTTTTTTGCTATTTCTTGGGCCGCTTCCGCGGCATATGGAGGTCCCCAGGCTAGGGGTCAAATCAGAGCTGTAGCTGCCGGCCTACGCCAGAACCACAGCAACGCGGGATCCGAGCTCACGGCAACACCGGATTGTTAACCCACTGAGCAAGGGCAGGGACCGAACCCGCAACCTCATGGTTCCTAGTCGGATTCGTTAACCACTGGGCCACGATGGGAACTCCGAGATAATTTTTAAGCTCCACACTGTGAATCATAGAAAATCATCTCTGAAAAAAATATAAAATGTTCCTCAGCTAAAATATTGCATGTTTAAAGCTTTAAAGCATGTGATATATATCAATATTAACATCTTTTTCCAGAGGCTTAGATTTTTGGAATCAATTTGGCTAGATTGTTTTGTAGCTCAGACAACATTTTTATTCATTTTCTACTCTCTTCTTATGTAATTTTAATTAGAATTCTTTCAGTCCTTATTATTTTGCCTTCCGTACATCTTAATATCTGCATATTTTGCTTCTCTGCTTCATTCTGGGTAATTTCTTTGTGTGTGTGTGTGTGTGTGTGTGTGTGCACGCGCGCACGTGTGGGGGCTCATGCGTGTGTGTCTTTGTGTGTAATAGTCATTAATTTTCTCTTCAGCTATGTTTTATTCTCAGTTTGTCCCATTGAGAGTTTGATTTCAGTATTATATATTTTCTTTTCATAAGTTTTACTGCAAATATATCTGTCACTCTTAACAATCTCATTTTGATACGGGTTCTCTGATTTCTTCTTTTTTTAAGAATCATTTTGTATGTTATTCTGTATTCTGTCGCTACATTTGCAGTCTCTATAGCCCTTGGATCTCTTGCTTCCCCCCCTCTCTCTCAGTGGTGGATTGCTTTCAAGTATATTTGTTATCAAATATTATGAGTTTCTTGCTTGATCCTTTGTGCTTAAGTTGAAAATTTGATAAAATGTTCTGTAGAGAATTTCCTTTTTTGTCTGCTGTGGTGCCCTCCAACCTGGAACTCCTAAGCTCTGCTTGTTTTGAGCCTCATCCTGGCCCAAGGCTGGCTTAAGACTGAGTTTCCCGACCACGTTGCTGCTACAGCAGCTGCCTTCTGGGAACTCTGCTCCTCCTGGATGTCTGCTACCAGTCTGGCCAAGTGACTATTTAAAGAAAAGAGTATGTCCTTGGAAAATGTTCCCATTCCTTTGAGGTTAGCAATATTTCACATGGTATGTTGTTTCCAAACTTCATTTGTTCTATAGGGGGATGTTTCCTTGAACCTTCTAATCGGCCATGTTGCTGGAAGCAGAAACCTGTTATTATATGCCATTTCCACACGCACCTCACAAGCAACCAGAGCATGTTTTACCTTGTCATTCATGAGTGTTTAGTAGTTGTTTGGATGAGTATATGTTAAATAAGTGATGCCTGTCTATCTATCTACCTATTTATCATCTCTCTCTCACTGTTTTATTAACCTTTTTTTTTTCTTTTTTTTTTCTTTTTTCTTTTTCAGCCATTCCTGCAGCATATGAAAGTTCTCCGGCCAGGGAATCGAACCAACACCTTCACAGTGACAAGCCGGATCATTAACCCACTGCACACAGTGGGAACACCTATTAACTTTTTAAATGATAATATTATCTGTTAAATTTCAAACAGGTTTTAAAAGTAAATATTCAATGTTTGTTTTGTTATTTTGCTTCATAACTTATCTGTATTCTTTGTTATGTACCAGATATTTCACTTTTCTAAAAATGGAATCATAGGATTGAAAGTAGATGTACAAAGAGTTGTTTGTCAGTTACCTCACAGAAAACTTTAGCATGCTCAACCTGATTGTGAGTATTTTGTGGTGGTTTGGATGAGCACTTATTACATAAAATGACATCAAGGAGGAAAGAAAAACATGTGGAAATAGGGAGATAAGATTATTGCATGAAGCTGAGGATCACACAGAGGCTTAGATTACATCTATAAAAAGAAGGGAAAGGAAAACAGGTATATTTCCAAGGCATTGAGCCACCCAACAACCCGGATAAGTTCAAGAATATAGATGAGCTCTGAGACCAACTTAAGGGAATGGGCAGTGTCCTCAGAGATGGTCCAGGGCTCATGCGGCTGAATAAATACACAACAGACATCTTTCCAGGAATCCAGCCAGCTCACATCAAGTGGCAGGTTGAACACTTCAGTAAAAGTACAATAATATTTTTTATTTGAATATTTATAATATCAGTTGATATAAAATAATCATCTCCATAAGCCTTTAAAGTAAAAATCTCCTTTCTACCAAAATTAACTTTTCTGTTATTCTCAGTAATTACTGTGCTGTGCTCCAGGGTGGCACAAGCTTATGTTCTGAGAAACCTGCCTTTTATTTTACAGTATGGAAAAATCCCAGTGCAATCATCCATTGGTATGAAAAGAGAAGGCTTACAATCTAGGGGTCTAAAAGGCCCAGTTGTTCTTTCACCCAAAACAAATTCCCAAAATATTATCAAGGTCTTAGTTCAGAAGGAGGGTTATGGTACAACTTGCAAGAAGTTGTCTTTCCAAAGCACTAATCATAATTCTGTAACTGGTTTTTAAATTTTAATGGATCTAATTTTTATTTGACAGTAACAATTAGATAACAATCATGTGCTAGGGCCTAAGGAATTCCAAGGCATGTAAGACACAGGTCCTCTGCCTTTCATTTGCTTACAATCCAGCAAATCACAAAGATGCAGTTAAGCTGCAAATTGTAATGACACATTGGTGCACAGAAGGCACTATTTTATTTGTATTTGTGTATTTTACACAATGATACCCCATTAATAAACATATGTAGACTTATAAAGCCTACATTTTAATGAAGTTTGAAAGAATATACAAAAATATTAACTGATTATTTCTGGGGGTGGGATTATCATGTGTCAATTTTAATTTCTTTTTGTTTAAAACATATTTTCTGTAAGGAACATAAATTACCTGTTATTAATCTTTAAAATGAATTTGTATTGTTTAAGTATTCCACAAGCAATGACAATGGCCCTCTTGGGTAGGGATTAAAGTGTTGTCTTTAATCATGAAATTGTGGCCCAAACACAGAACACATGCTTCTTACTGTGGTACAATGATGAGTAAGTTATCACAGTTTTACTTTCGTGGAGTCTAGTGGACAAGGCAGTTCAATGAGCATTTACAAATGTGGGAAATACTGGACTCTAGTAGGGAATGTACAGATTTTATGGGAGTTAATAAGAAGAATAACAGCTATGTCCAGGTATTTTAAAAATGTAATCTTCACAGTAACTCAGGAGCACATAATTATCACTGCTTTCCCATGTTTTACATATGAGGAAACCAAGACTTCAGAGAGGTTAAAGGAATTTGCTCAAGATTGTAAAGTTTATGTGCCAAAGTATAATGAGAGGTCTGCAGTTCCTTTCAGGTGATTTGGCCAAAGGGCTATGTGAGTGTGTGTATCTGTAGTCATATCTCTATATTCTCAGTGTGCCAAGATAGAAAATGTTCTCATTGTACTTTTTTTTTTCTTCTCAAATTTACTAAGGGATTAATTTTTTTCCAAGTTAAAAGGATGGTTCTACAACTGGTAAGAGTTGAGACCTAAATCCAGATCTAACACCAAAACTCATGTTCTTGGCACTCAGCTACTGCCATCTTATATGTAATCTCCCCATTCTCAGGCATAGATATCATTTTATATGAGGAAGCAGGAACAACATAGGTAAACTGACTGACTTACAGCCTCAATTGACTATTTTTAAATATTATATTCAGGTTTGGACCTCTGGAATAGCTGATTTGTGTACTTTTTTTGTATCCGCTTTCTGATATGTGCTCAATTTGACTGATTGCATTTGCGTGTAATGAGTATTTATTAATCACCTACTTACTATATACTCACCCTGTGGTAGATGTAGATCAAGTTCAAAATCTTTCCCTCCATTTAAAGAGTTTAGAGTCTGGTTAAGTAGACATGATAATATATGCAAAACAGGAATGACCAACACCTGCACAGTTATATGAGCAGGGTTTTGATGCAGACTCTGAGTGGTCTAAGAAGTAAGAAGAGAAATTTCAGTGTGGTCTGGAGTAGCTAGGGAAGGCTTTATGAAGAAAGGAATCTCTTTTAAAGATGGTTAAAATTTGGAAGTGTAGCAAAGGAAATTCCAGATGGAAACAATATAAGCAATGACACATGAATATTTTGTGATCAAGACCAATGATGCAGCCGAATAGAAAGGAGATACACAGAAAGGGTATATAATAGTGAAATGAGTTGATTGGAAGGTATTAAGTCTAAGATGAGTAGTTTATTCTTGTTTTCACAAGAAAAAAATAAACTATTGAAGGTTATATTTATCAGAGGTGCACATGATGAAGCTCTCTTTTGGAAAATCTTTTTTTTTTCTTTCTTTTTATGGTCACATCTGTAGCATATGGAAATTCCTAGGCTAGGGGTCAAATTGGGACTGCGGCCTCTGGCCTACTCCACAGCCACAGCAATGCGAGATCCAAGCCGTGTCTGCGACCAACACTGCAACTTGCAGCAACGCTGGAGCCTTAACCCACTAAGCAAGGCCAGGGATTGAATTTGCATCCTTGTGGTTATCAGTCGGGTCCTTAACCTGCTGAGCCACAATGGGAACGTCTGAAAATCTTTATTCTCTGCTTTTTTGTGAATCAGGCTTTTGCATTACATCACAGTTTTCAGTAAGAAATCTATTACATCAATCCATTTCAGTAAATGCGTTACTATATTTACCACGGGAAAGTTGTCAAAAGCCTTGCCTGCCACATCCCTTGGGGACCCTGATGTTGGGAACAAGGAACTTTTCTCCCATGTTCTTGATTCCATGTGGAGGAAGCTGCAAAGTATGTATCTCTTTGCCCCTCACCCACTCCTCCTTTGGGAGGTGTGAATTAATCGGATTGGTGATTGTGGAAGGAAGAACTGGGCAAGGGTAGTTCATTTCCTCTCTCTCCTCTTCTTTTTGGGAGTGAGTCTGTCCACTGAGTGTGCCCTCAACTGCCCTCCGCTGTTCTGGAAGGTGAGTGGTGAAGGGGTGGGCCCTGCCCCCACAGGCACTGGCTGAGGAAGTCGACCTAGTTGTGGTATTGGTTTGTAAGCCCACTCATCTGCAGATGTAAGTCACAGTCTCACATTTTGGCTTTATCAGTGATAATCTTGTTATTTTAGCTTCACCGGCTTGTTCCTTTCTTCTAACTTCTCAGTTGATAGAAAATCTGGGTAGGAGAGAGTGTTGCTGTTTGTTGAGATGCTTCTCACCCCCATCACCTTACGAGACTGTGTTCATATTTGGGCATTGAAAAGTATGAATGTACAGCTTTCGTTTTCCTCATCAATTGTTCAAAACTAATTTTTTACTAACTTAGAACAATTGTATATGCCTTGATAATCTATGTATCTGTGTTTTACTCCTTCCTGATACTGTATTTGTATTCTAATTTATATTTTCTGTAGTTCTGATTTTCTAAATTTTATAATGAACTGTTTTGTTTATGTATGTTCTGCATGCCACCTTGACTATTTCAGTGGAATTAGGCCAAGTTTAAATCATATGATACTAATATGATATATTGACAGACTTTAAAGATTGGCTGGATAGAGAAAATAAGGAGAGAAATGAATTTGAAGTGAGTCAAGATCTGATATAAATGACTATAAGGAGGTGGCATCACCACCTCACAGATGGCAAGTGGTGGCTTTCAAGTGGACAATGGGCATCTGAATGAAATACCCAGAAGATGGCTCCCTAGAGAGGAGCAAATGAAAGAATGAGAGAACAAATTGATAATGAATGAGGAGTGTGGCAGGGGACGAGGGAGAGAGAAAAAATAACCTTGCTTTGGAGGAATTTCCATAGTTGATGTTTCCACTTAAAGAGGAAGCACCACTCAAGAATACAGTGAGAGGGAGCTCCTGTAATTGCGGCTTAGCGGGTTAAGAACCCAGCTAATATCTATGAGCATGTGAGTTCAATCCCTGGCCTTGCTCAGTGGGTTAAGGATCTGGCGTTGCTATGAACTGTGACGTAGGCTGGCAGCTTCAGCTCCAATTTGACCCCTAGCCTGGGAATTTCCATATGCCACAGGTGCAGCTCTAAAAAGCAAAAAAAAAAAAAAAAAAAAAAAAAACTACGATGAAAAAGAATCAGACAAAGAAGGACAAGAAAGTAATGCTCCTGAAGGCATGGTAAGAAGAGGTAGTAAACATACAAATGCTGCATGTTTTGTCAACTGCAAACGAAGGTTTTAGGATGTAAGCCCATTACCAGGCAGCCATCTCTTTGAAGGCTTTATTTTACCTTTCATTAATTTATTCACCCATTCCAGGAATGTTTATACATTGCCCAGCATAATACTATATAATTTATGTTTGTACATGATAAGAACTAAAGGATTTGATGGATGAATCTAGGTAGCTGGTATGTCCTGTAGGGTAGTTCTATAGGACAGCTGCAAGGCTCTTCCCTACATTGGAAGGCTGGCTGTGTGTGAGTGTGTGTGTCAGCTGGAGTGTCTGAGCAGGAAGAATATAGCCACGATGGTTTCTCTCCTGGCTGCTTAAATAAGAAGCACTTTATTCTTGGTATCTCCATCCACCCCAGGAACCCTGTCCCTTTCCAGGCATATTGTTCAATTTGTTTAGAGAGCATTTCTTTGACTTTATTCTGGGGCAAAATGCTGCTGCCACTTTGCACACATGGGAGTGGAGGCGAGTCGGGGGAGGGAGGACTGATTGGTGCAGTTGCTCTGGAAACTGTCCTTTAATTCATCACATGATTTCTGCCTCACTTCCCACTCTGATTCGGGGTTTGGAGCTTCTCTGGAGCTGGGTTGGGGAAAGTGGCTTCTCCTTCCACTGCAGCCTTCTCCTCTGCCTGTTCTTAATTATAGTGGCCTCCCCCAGCCCCTCCTTCTTCATCTGCATAATTCCACCTGTTTTCTATTTTCTAGAAATCATCCATATCTGTTGATGTCACTCCTTCCACTTGGGGCTACTATGAATTTATTCTCTTTGCATCAATTATTGTCATTTCTTTGGGATCTTTGCAGGGATGGTAAATGTATATGTTCAATTACTGTTGTGAATTGGAAGTCAATTCTCAATTTAAAAATAAATTGCCAAAGACCTGCACTCTGCTGTTTTCTTTATGGACATTTGAAAGATCTTTATTTCTAAAACTACATTTATGATAATAAATTAATTATAATGATAAAAATTTATTTTTTCTTAAAAAAATCATTATCTCTAAGGACCAAATAGAGCTTCCAATCAGCAAAGTGAACTATGACATCAAACTGAATTGATGCTATTCTGGGAAAGAACAAGAAATTTGGTCTTTTTATTTTTTAACACAGCTATTATGTAAGAAAATAAATTATTAGTGTCAGGAGTTGATTTAGATATTCCAAGTATTTATCAAGCAGTAGTTAGGTTTTGTGCATTCTGCTAGACTTTGGGTGTGTTGGTGAATAAAATAGATGTCTACCCTCAAGGGATTTATGAACTAGTGGGAGAAAAAGACATTATATACACACAAGTATAAGTAAAATTGTCTTTTTTTCTTAGGGCTGCACCAGCAGCATATGGAGGTTCCTGGGCTAGGGGTTGAATCGAAGCTGTAGCCACCAGCCTATGCCATAGCCACAGCAATGCGGGATCCAAGCCCTGTCTGTGACCTACACTACAGCTCACAGCAACGTCAGATCCTTAACCGGCTGAGCGAGGCCAGGAATTGAACCTGCACCCTCATGGATACTAGTCAGATTTGTTTCCACTGAGCCACAACGGGAACTCCAAAATTGTAAGTCTTTTAAGGAAAAATGTAGGTTACTATGAGAAAGCATAATAGGAGGAGCCTAATTTAGTTTGAAGGATCAGGAAAAGTCGTCTTTGGGAAGGGACATTTAAGCAGAAGCCCTAAGATATTAGCTAGCAGGATAGCAGGTAGAGTATTAGAGGTAATGGAACAGCAGATCAGATGCCCAGTGGGGTGGAAATGGGGCGGGAGTGGGCCAAGATGAGGCTGGAGGGAAGGGCAGAGACCAAATCAAAATCCTGCAGTCTTGGATTATATCCTAAGAACTGTCAAAAGGTGTTTTTTTTAATTTAATTTAATTTAATTTAATTTAATTTAATTTTATTTTATTTTGCCATTTCTTGGGCTGCTCCTGCGGCATATGGAGATTCCCAGGCTAGGGGTCTAATCGGAGCTGTAGCTGCCAGCCTAACCGCCAGAGCCACAGCAACGCAGGATCCGAGCCGTGTCTGCAACCTACAGCACAGCTCATGGCAACGCCAGATTGTTAACCCACTGAGCAAGGGCAGGGATCGAACCCGCAACCTCATGGTTCCTAGTCGGATTCGTTAACCACTGCGCCACGATGGGAACTCCTTTTTTTATTTTTTATTTTATTTTGTCTTTTTGTCTTTTAGGGCTTCTCCTGCGGCATATGGAGGTTCTCAGGCTAGGGGTCCATTTGGAGGTGTAGTCGCTGGCCTACACCACAGCCACAGCAACACGGGATCTGAGCAGCATCTGTGACCTACACCACAGCTCACGGCAATGCCAGATCCATAACCCACTGAGCGAGGCCAGGGATCAAACCCGTGTCCTCTCATGGATGCTACCTGGGTTCGTTAACTGCTGAGCCACAACAGGAACTCCTTTTTTTTTTTATTTTTAATTTTTTAATTCATTTTTTTTAAAGATTTTACCCTTGGCATTAACTTGATCTGGTTCATATGTTTAAAGGTTTGTTCTTTTCAGCTTCGTGAAGAGCAATTGTTAAGGTGATTCTACTGCGGTAGTACAAGTCAAAGATAATGGCGGCATGGCTAGAGAACAGCAGTGGACATTGGAAGAGGCATATAAAAGTTAAGACACATACATACATTGTGTTGAATTGATAGGACTTAGTAATGGGTGTAGTAGGTTTAGGGATGGAACTTGTGTGACTTCTAGGATTCTGATTTAGGCAACTGGTGAGACTGAAGTACCATTTACTGAGATGAAGGATATAGAATAAGGAATTTGAGGGAGAAAAATTAAGAGTTCAGTTTCTAAGTTATAATTGGGAGGGAGACAGATCCAAGTAGAAATGCTAAGATGGCAGTTGTATGTGTGGATCCAGATCTTATGAATGAGATCTTGGCTAGAGATATACATTTGGGAAATATCATCATGTAGGTATTATTATTATTATTATTATTATTTTTAGGGCCAAACCCATGGCATATGAAAATTCCCAGGCTAAGGGGTCAAATCAGAGCTGTAGCTTCCGGCCTACACCACAGCCACAGTAATGCCAGATCTGACCTTTGTCTGCTACCTACACCACAGCTCACAGCAATGCCGGATCCTTAATCCACTGAATAAGGCCAGGTATCAAACCTGTGTCCTCATGGATACTAGTTGGGTTCCTTACTGCTGAGCCACAATGGGAACTCCATATAGGTATTATTTAATGCCACAGGAGTGGACGATATCAGGGAGAAAAAGAAAAAAGAAAACCGCGTAACTAAATCCCAAGGATCCTCAACATTCAGAGGTTGGATAGAGAGGAGAAGCTGCTTTAAGAGTTTGAAAAGTGCCAGAGAGGTAGAAGGAAAACCAAATGATTTGATGTCAAGGTTTCCAAGAGAAGGGAGTATTTTAAGAAGGTGGAAATAAAAGGTACACCTTTTAAAATATTCATAACAGAGTTTCTATGTTCAAGGATCCATATTACCTTCGTCCTGTAAAAATTTCAGACAGAGATAAAACTACATTCTGATGCCAGGGAGAGATTCTGGGAGTGGAGCTTGGCAGGTTGTCTGGTGGTGTGTGTCACTGGTTAATGGAGACCAAGCAAAGAAGAAGTGTTTCAAGGATCTGGTCCATCTAGTGCCTCCCCCTCCTTCACTTTGCTTCCCACCCCAAACATCTTTGCATCATAATATCAACAACAATTATGCTAACATATCACTTGAAAAATTGTTGTGAAGTCATTACTCTTGGAGAATGTCTCAAAGGGAGAAATTTCTCCTTCTCTTCCTGTATAATATGGTTCTCTGTCGAGAACAACTGAAATGGTTGATACAAGTAGTTTTGGGGGAAAAAGGATGTTGATTTAAAAAAAAAATTTTTTTAGGGCCAAACCCTTGGCATATGGAGGTTCCCAGGCTAGGGGTCGAATTGGATCTGCAGCTGCTGGCCTATGCCACATCCATAGCAATGCCATATCTGATTTGCATTTTCTGCCTACACCACAGCTCTTGGCAATGCTGGATCCCTAACCCACTGAGCGAGGCCAGGGATCGAACCTACATCCTCATGGATACTCATCAGGTTTGTTATCCCTGAGCCACGACAGGAACTCCAGGATGTTGATTTTTAACTCATGTTTTCTGACTGACTATATTATATGAATCAGATAAGTCTTTGACCATGTGCATCTCAACACTAGGTAAAAATTACCAACTTCTATTGAAGTTGATATTAAAAATATCAACTTCTGTTGAAGTCCTCTTCCCCTTGCTAGCTGCTTACCATACTTTATGAAGATGAGATTGTAAAATACTTTGGTATTTTTTTGCATGTCATTTTTCAAATCAGCATAACAACCAAATGTTACTTTTCCAAGTGTTTTGTAGTTGTGCAAATGTAAGAGAAGGTATTAGGTGAAATCATATGAAGTAATCATTTGAGGAAAAATTGGCCAAACATGGGCACTTTCATGTAGTTCACCCTAATACTTGACATGTGACTGGCAGTTTATTCCAGAAATGGCTCTTTGTTTTTGTTGTTCAAATAGCCTCTCTTAGTTACTGTGAGCTATGGTAAATTAACATGCACTAAGTTTAATTTTGTAGTCCTGACCATAATATTTTGAATTTTTATCTCCTTATGTACTTTCTTTGTTAAATGTTTTTAGACAGCTCTAAGGAAAGAACTTCATCCAGAATGTAGTGAAAAGTTTTCAGGTTTTGTCTTTTCTTTTCTAGTGCTTTCCTTATGCCTAGGATGTAAGTAGAGGGGATTTCATAGAAGTTCATCCTGTGCCTCAGAGCTGTAATCTAGTATGTTCTTGAAGAGTGAAAGCAACAACTCAGAGAAAGATTCCTTTGCCTGTCTTGAAGGATAGTCACTATTATTTTATTGCTCTTCTCAAGCAAGATGGTCTTTATATTTTATGAGAAATTTCATAAGAGAGCAAATTTCCAGTGCTTAATGGTGGTTTACTATAAGGTCTTTCATTCTTGGCTAGAATCAGCTCTTATATAGTTGAATATATCTTCAAATTTAACTGAAATTAGAATTATTTTTTGGCTGCCAGGTAGGTTATTTTTAAAAAAATGTGAATAGATTCAGTACTCATTAAGATTAGATATTGATTTTATGTATGCATGTCTATACGTGGAAGAAATGTAGAGTTTTGTTATAGTTGTAAATAGGTAAACAGTATTCTGATTCACAGAGTTTGAGTTATATATACTCGTGTGTACATGTTTTAAATTTGAAAAACTACCACTGAGAAATAAATTGAAATTGAAGTTAGCAAGGACCTATTAGTTCCTTGTTCCTAATACAGACAAATCATTTGAAAAAATATAGATTTGGAGTCTGCAATCTATGGATACTCAAATGATATACATACTTATATTTTCTTGAGATTGTACATATAGTGTCTTTCAGAAGATTAGAGAAACAGAGAAAAGAATAAAGGAAATCAAAACCCTCTGTAATTTTGCTATTAAGAAATAAAAACCTATTAATGTTGTGGTGTGTTTTGGTTACACATATGTAACAGATGTCACCATTTAGACTATCCTAATTTATTTTTTATTTGCTGCAAATGAAAGATAGTATACAAATATTACTTCTGCTGAAAGGCATTGAAGATGAAACTATCCCTACACTCAAGAAAAGGGAAGCTATTTTTTAATTGTTAAAGATATGAATTGCAGGCTTAATGGAGCTTCTGGGTCTATTATAAAAAATAAGAAGAGCATGAGTTTTGAGTAGGAATAAAGTGCCACTGAAGGAAGCCTGAAGAGAAGAGATGGGTGGGGAGGAAGTGAAGAAGAGTAACAGAGATGTACCTATGAAGATGGGACATTTTGTCCAAGGCCTGATTTCTGGGAAGTCTCAGATGAGTGAACCTGACAAAGGGATGCTATAAGGGGCATTATTATTATTATTATTATTACATCTTTTTTTTTTTGCCATTTCTTGGGCTGCTTCTGAGGCATATGGAGGTTCCCAGGCTAGGGGTCGAATCGGAGCTGTAGCCGCCGGCCTACACCAGAGCCACAGCAATGCAGGATCCGAGCCACGTCTGCGATCTACACCACAGCTCACAGCAACACTGGATCCTTAACCCACTGAACAAGGGCAGGGATCGAACCCGCAACCTCATGGTTCTTAGTCGGATTTGTTAACCACTGAGCCATGACGGGACCTCCTATAAGGGGCATTATTGAACTTACCAGAAAGTGCATTAGGCTTTGGTCTCTGCCTATTGATAGCTCAGCCTCCTGCATCCTCCTGCAGCTTTTCATAGCCCACGGTGAGGGCCTTTCACCCTTTTCAGTAGGGCCAGAGAAGAGTTGGCATTCTGTTTGTATCTAGCTATTACTAATTGTCTGCCCAGAAGAAGTGATCTTGTCTGTGCCACAAGACTTTCTTGGTCCCTATTTGAGTGTCCCATGTGGACATCCCTCCAACATGGGTCTGGCAATCTGTCTTAGTTTGGACTCTTCTAGAAGTAAATCCTGAGATGAAGATTGGAGTGCAAGTAATTTATTTGAGGATGATTCACCCAGTGAGAGGGTGGGAAGATGAAGCAGGTGAGATGGTAGCCAGTAAAGGGACATAGTCAAGCAAGTGACCCCTGGATAACTGAAACTCATCGAGGAACTCTAGGAAACTGCAGAACAGTCTCAGAGTTCTCCTCTCCCCAAGTAAAAGGAACTGTGGAGTTTTTACCCCAATTCCCTTCAGTCATTAGTTGAATGCTGCCCCTGGGGATGTTAATTTTCTGACACCTCCAACCTGCCATGTGTGTGGCCAGAGAGGCTCTGGCCACCAGAGAGTCAGCTTTATGTACTACAGTGGTAAAGTTTGAGGGTCTGTGGGTGGTACACTGACAGTCTCTGTTATAGCCTGTCCTTTGCACTGCTCAGATCAACTCATTCTCCATGATGACTTCATTCCATCTTGTCATTCATTCTTCAAGGTGGTGGCCAGTCACAAATTCTTATTGAGTTCAGTACACATTTAACCCCTGTGCCCATCTTGTAGAAGGAATTCTATCTCCTTATGGAGATAGTGAGTCAGTGGCTCTTGCTGGTATGATAGGTCTCTTTGCTGATCTATCTGCATGAACATTGAAAATGACTGGGAGGCAATCATAGCTTTAGGTTTAGAGGATTCTTACACTGTCCTTTACTTGACAGGAACCAGGATCTTTAGTCCAGCTGACCTTAAAATTGAAGGAGCACTAAGTACAAACTCCTTGGATAATTTCCTGGGATTAATAGTAGGAAGAGCCACTCACTCTTACTCTCTCTCCTTAGTGTCCTGAACCAGCCCGTTCTAGCTGTTGACACAGAGTAGCAGCTTATGGCAGTTGCTTCAAAATATGTACATGTTCCAGCCTCATAGGCTTTTTACCCTGTAACTGGCACCTTAGCTGTGCCTTGAAGTTGCTATTCAAACATCCTAGAAGGTCAACAGCTTTTGTCATGCAGTTTATGGCAGGATCAGTGGATCTCATGGTCATGTATTCAGCGTCACAATTATTTCACCATAGAGTGCCCAGGCGATGATGTATAGGGTCTCGTTGCAATAAATCGGACACTTGTGAGCTCCTGGAAAGTGGTATTGGCTGAGGCAGTGTAAGAAGGGAAAGCAAATCCATCTCTAGCATATGTATCAATCTCAGAAAGGACATATTTTTTTGGTTTCTCCAAAAGAGAAGTCTGATGCAATCAGCTGTCATCCAGAAATTGGTTGATCTTTTTAAAAGATGGTGTCGTACAGAAGTTTTAGCATCAGTTTCTGCTGTAGCGAGGTGGACCATTCAGCAAGAGCAGTAGCTAGATTAGCATTCATGAGATGGAGCCTTTGTTATTGGTTCCATGTAGAGTCTCCATCTCTGCCATGTGGCTGCTCTATTCCAGGGCCCATCGTATAAACATTGAGGTGGTTGACGACAGACTTAAACTGGTCACTACCAGATGGATCATTCTATATACCTGGGTGTTTAGTGCTACTTTTATGGTGAATACTTTTTCATGGGCCTTTTTGACATGCTAGATCTGCACACTTTTGTCCCCCTCTTAGAGGTCTGTCCTTATCCTCCTACAGATCTCAAAGTCTCCAATCTTCCAGTCTTATGATAGATCAGTTAAGCTATTTGCCAGTGCCTTGAGAATCCAAATATTTTCTACCCTAAGCTCTCTCTCCGATATTTACTGATAACTAGGCATATTGTTTGAACCTTCACCACTGTGAAGATTCTCCTACAGCACTATCTTTTAAAATTATCCCTGAGTAGGGCTATAGTGCAGTGCTGCCCATTTTCTGCTTAAATCATTGAATCAAGCTAACCCACTTATAAACTAGGCCCAGGAGTTTTCTCCTTTGATCAGCTGATCGTAGGGGACTGCCCTGAAGCTAGAGATGCATAATGATTGATGGTGAGGCTCTGAGCTCCCTTTTCATACAACTTGTGACTTCTGGATCTACCAGAGCCCAATCCTGAATGTATCGTTTCCCTCATATGATGGACTGTGACTCTGTGCACTTGAACTTATGATTTGGAGAGTTAGACAGTACTGAGCTCAAGATAGGCAGCTTGGGTTGCTTATCACTTAATATGCCATGGTTAGGAATCTAGTGTCTTTGAGGGCCCAGAAGCATGTTAGAAGCTACTTTCTGAAGAGTGAATAGTTCTTGCAGTGAAGTACTACTTCTGCCTTTTTCAGGATCTAAGAAGTTAGAATTGTGAATCTCTGTGTGGCTTCCTGGTCTCTACCAGATAGATCCATTTCTGTCTAGAACCATTTCTTTCTTTTTTTTTTTTTTTGTCTTTTGTCCTTTTAGGGCCACACCCGTGGCATATGGAGGTTCCAAGGCTAGGGGTCTAATTGGAGCTGTTGCTACTGGCCTATACCAGAGCCACAGCAACGCCAGATTTGAGCCACATCTGCGACCTACACCACAGCTCATGGCAACACCAGATCCTTATCCCACTGAGCAAGGCCAGGGATCTAACCCACAACCTCATGATTCCTAGTTGGATTTGTTTCTGCTGCGCCATGGCAGGAACTCCTAGAACCATTTCTTGTCACCAACTGTCTCAGTGTGGGTTGCCACAGAGGTATAATCTGAGATGTAGGTTTTATATAATCTTTGAGGATGATCTTAAGGAAATCCCAGTAATGTTATAACATTGAATTATCAAGCCAGTTAGCTTTGTGGGTAACGGGAGTTTAATTCTGCTGGGGGAACAGAAGGAGTCAGGACAGAACATGTGTCTCAAAGTTGCCTCATTGGAGGGGTGAAAGAGCTGGATTATTTATACAAGTACTCTTGTCAGTCATTGATTGAAGACTGGTTGGGAGGGAAAATGTTATCAGTCACTTCCAGCCTGTTCTAGGTACAGACAGAGCAGACTCTGGATGCCAGAGAAAGCCTGAATGCGGTTGTAAGCCAAGCAGTGTAACCTGTTTTGTGAAGCCTGAGGAAGGATGGTGGGGCACTAATAGTGTCTGCTCTGTGACCCAGTGACTCAGCAGAGAACACTGGGTACCTAGTGGGCTTGTGGGTCACATATGTATTTGGGGGTATCTGAACTCAACATGTTTGATATCCCCAATCTGGGACTTGGCTAAAATGTACTATATACACATACTGCATGTATGATTTTTTTACCTTTTTTTCCCACTGAACATTGTATAATGAGAATGGTCATATTATCTGTAATATTATTAAAACCATTGTTTAGGTGCCATCAGGAATTTCATCTTCAAATGAGAAGGCAAGTTATGCTCCTTTATTGACAATTTTTGGAAATTAAAAAACATGACCAAATGTTGACAAACATATTTTTATGGCTGTATGTAGATACAGTTTCGAATCTGTAAGCTTAGAATGAGTCATGTATTTAAAAAAATGGAAAGTGCAAACCGAAGTCCAGATGTATTTTGTATGGACTGGCTTATGAGGGTGGCTTCCCCTCCCTCCCTGCCTCTGCTCCCTGCTTCGTCTCTCACCACCTGCAGAAGTGCTGTCTGCATGAGTTCCCCTGATAGATTCCTTCCTATCCTGGGCCTCCATTGCTTGCATGGAGTAGTGCTTAAGAAATAATTGCTTCGGGGAATCTCAGAGTACTCAGACCTAATGAGTTCTTCTGGCGTCTTCTCAAGTAGTCATAGGACTTGTGACTCAGGCACCAAAAGATTGATTTGAAACATAGGAAGCAAAGATGGGATGACTAGGGCAGGACTAAGAAATGCAAAAGGCATTTTGTGATGCCCAACCCGATGGACCAAATTATACACTCATTAGGTGTGCAAAGCTGGGAGTTTCTAGTCTCTTGTAAGTGCAGTTTGGGGTGGGGGTAGGGTGGCCAGAGAGCTGTGGACAGGGTGAGAGAGGACTGTAAGGTAAACAGTGCAGGCCAATGTGTGACACAGCAGACCTTTAGAAACTTAATTCCCCCAGAGAATAGGCTGAGGAAGAGGGCATTCCATGATGTCCAGGAGGTGGCACTTAATTTGTATAAGCTTCTCATGCAATGAATTGAGCTCAGAGGGACTAAAAAGCATAAAATAACTTTAAATTGTTTTAGAAATGCCTTTTATACAGTCTGGTTGTCACTTCCCTCTTTCTGGTTCTCGTATGACATTTCAAGCAGGTTTCATAGTTTTAAAGCTACTTTTAGATGAATCAATGATCCCCTTGTTTTAGCACTAAAAGCCCCATTTGGTCTAATAATCACATAATTCCTGTCTAGTCCAGTGTTTTATAAAACTATTTCAAATTTACTCACCCTGCTCAAACCTTCTTCAGGCTCCTCAGCCTGCAGTGGGAGAGAGGCAGCTGTGGTCAACATCTGGCTCTTGATATTTTTCCTTCCTCCTGGAAAGCAGGTGCTCTGACCCCTTTCAGAACTGGCTCAGCCAGAGAACAGATTTGGAGGAAGGGGGCTCTTGTATGTGGAAACATAAAACAGCTATTTTTCAGAAAAACCTACCCCTTTTCTGCACTAGTAGTGGAACAGCTCGTTCCCAATACAGCCCTCTTTCTTCAAACTGCCGTCTTTTCCCTTGAGTTTTGCCTAGTGTGAATGAGTTTTTATTTTTCAATATTGAAGGGACACATGGCAGACTTTTCTAGTGTCCTGTGAGAGGAGAGAGAGATGACAGTAGCCCAACAAATCTCTATAAAAGGAGCATTTTCTCTAGTGTGTTCAGGTAGGTTGATGCTGACAGAATTGGTTTTGTTCTTTCCTAGTATGCCCTACATCTGTTGATGCTCTGGAATCTCACTTGAGGATGTGGGTGGTACTTGGAACTTACATGATTCTTGGTCTTTGGGAGCTCAGCAAAAGCTGGGGTGTGTCTAATATTACCACCTCGTTTCAGGTGGACGTAGGTTAGAATGGGGACTCTCCTGCTTGTAACTGAGCAATCTTGGACAAGTAACATGATTCTTTTCAGCTTCAGTTCTGACCTCTGCAAAAGGAGAAAATAATACTTTTCAGAAATGGGTTTGTTGTGAGGAGTGCACGTGCATGAGCTCAGGATGTGGGGCTTCTGCAATAATGTGAATAATGATAGCAGTGACTGGCTTCCCTGAGGTTCTTGAGTATCTTCCCCCCCACCCCACCGCTGCCCCCCCCACACCACCACCTTCTGAGGAAAAAGCTGCAGCCATTGATTAGACTTCCTGCGTACAGTAATCCCCCAGCTGTCCACTTTTAGAGTCATAGAAATGCCTGGGCGATGGCAAGGTGGCACTTCTATTTTTTTGTCTTTTTTTTTTTGTCTTTTTTAGGGCCGCTCCCGCGGCATATGGAGGTTCCCAGGCTAGGGGTCTAATCGGAGCTGTAGCCAGTAGCCTACACCAGAGCCACAGCAACGCGGGATCCGAGCCGCGTCTGCAACCTACACCACAGCTCACGGCAACGCCAGATCGTTAACCCACTGAGCAAGGGCAGGGACCGAACCCGCAACCTCATGGTTCCTAGTCGGATTCGTTAACCACTGCGCCACGACGGGAACTCCAAGGTGGCACTTCTAAACATCTTCATCCTTCAACAGAATCTTGGGAAGAGATGAAAAGAAGTAGGACACGGTCACAATCCATTATTCTTTTCTCTAGTTATTCCAGTCATGTGCCCATTGGGAGTGTTGGAGGAGTTGGCTCCACTGATTCCTCTCCCTGGTCATTCATTCTCTCTCCAGCCTCCCTTACCAATCAACAAGGGGGCTCAAGGAAACCCTGGCTGGTGGCAGGGTGCCAGGCAGTCTCGATTCACAGGGAAATTTGATGTGGCAGCTCTAACTTATTGTCCTTGTAGCTACCGTACAGATGCTAGAGAAAAAAAGCTTTGTAAATAAGTGTGAGGAGCTGATAGCAAAAATTTGGGGCTGCACTGCAGTGCTTCTAACACTGTTATGGGGCACTGATTTAATACTGGCTCACAGAAATGAAGGCTACCTTGAGTACTGAATTAGCATGTCCCCAGGGTATTCTTTGGCATTCTACCCAGGCTGCTAACCAAGTCCTCCATGCTTCATTTATGGAATCTGACACTATCACAGGCTCCAGCAGTATAGCTGCAGGCTCTAGTAAACTCCTAAATTAAAAGTCAACCCAGTCAAGGGTATTTTGATGTCCAGGGATTTGTATGTAGCTCCCATTAGGATTAGTGCCCAAGTAACTTCTGACTTATTGAAATAAATGCAGATTTTCCTACCTTAGCTTTATATTTTTGCACAGGAATTTTTTTAAAGCCACCATGAGATTTTTCATGTAGGTCGGTCACTTTTAAGGACGCGTTGTTTTGGTGCTGGAGGCGTATTACCTATGTAAGGCATTATTCTGCAGAAAGGATAAAAATACTGGTACTGAAAATAAACTGTTCTCTTTGGTTTTGTGCTTTATATTCCACATTCTAACAGAGTCCACCTAACATAGAGCCATTGAGGAAAAGGCGAGGGAAAAAAAATCTGTTAATGAAACAGTCATGAATGGAATTGAGGTTATCAGAAAGAGGCTTTCTCAGCTTCTATAGATCGAGGTTGTTCATCAGGTGGTTGATCAGAAGCCACCAAACATTTAACTGCAGTAGTGTTTAGGTGTCAAAAATTGGTAGTGTGCCAGTCTATTGGCAAGATTAAAAAAAAAAATAACGTACCTTTCAGAGCAGTGCAACCAACTAAAGTTTTTATTGGTTCCTTTTTTCACCCTCGTCCATGACATGCAATTTAGAGTGGAGGATTGTCCCAGTTACTCAGCAGTGATGTGTAATCAGTGTGCTCAGTGGCCACTCAGTCATGTGTGAGAAAACTGCATTTATAGTCTTTGATCTTACACTGTCTGGCCAGCTAGCAGTTTACAGATATGGTAAAAAGAGAAAAAAAAAAAAAAAAAGAGGCAAAAGCAAAATAGAGCAGGTCTTCTGAAGCTTTTGTTTTTTGTTCGTAATTTTTGGATGCCAGGTCCTTTGTTTATCCTACATTGCACTTAGAGCAGGTAAGTGATTTAGAAAAAAGGACCTAGCAAAAGTTCAACTGTTTAGGAGTTCCCGTTGTGGCTCAGTGGAAATGAATCTGACTAGTATCCATGAGGACGCTGGTTCAATCCCTGGCTTTGCTCAGCGGGTCAGGGATCCTGTATTGCCCTGAGCTGTGGTGTAGGTCGCCAGCGTGGCTCAGATCCCACATTGCTGTGGCTGTGGTGTAGGCTGGCAGCTGCAGCTCCAATTTGACCCCTAGTCTGGGAACTGGAAAAAAAAAAAATTCTACTGTTTAAATTTTGATCTGTAGGGGAAACAAGTCATTACTTTTCTAATCCCTGACTACAAATTATTATGGCAGATGGTTTCCAAAGATTCAAATGGTTTGTAATATAGAATCTCAAAGCAAGCATTTTTATAAAAATGGGCATGCTGCTAATTTAGACTCCCAACCTCAGGTTTGACATTGAACTGAGAAACTTTAGAACTGGAGGTATCTTAGAGAAGATCTATGTAAAACTTTTTCTTCTTATCTTTGTTCCCATTCTGTCAAGTAGAAAACTGAAACCCTAAGTGATGTGGTGCCTGTACCAGTTCATAGCAGGAGGTGAGAGACCATGGTCTGATGCTTATGGCTTTCTGATTTATTATATCTAATATATCTAAAGGTAGAATTTTAGGACTGTGGTAAGACAAACCAGTATGGAAATATTTTTTTTTTTGGGGGGGAGGCAAGGTAGGATGAACACAGAACTCTTTCTAAAGTTCTTGAGTAGTACTAAATAGAATAGTCAAGAAAACCTTGTAAAAGAAGACCAAAGTTGGGGATGGCAGAAGGTGGGGAAGAATTAATCCCACCAAAATGATAAAATATATTATAAGGCTTTACTAATTAAAATATATGGTACTGGTTCATAGACCTATAAACCAATGGAAGATACTAAATCCAAATATATATATAAATTTAGTATATGACAAAGGCATCTCCAATAAATAGGGAAAAGGTAGTCTGTTTAATAAATGATGTTGTGACAATTGGTCAGCTGTCTGAAAAATAATAAAGAGTTGAGTGTAAAAAAGAAATCTTAAACATTCTATTGAAAAAAAAAATAGTGAATGCCTTTAGAACCTCGATGTGGAGAAGGCCTTTTTGAGTATGACACAAAATCTGGAGGCCATAAAAAATATATTGATACATCAAGATAAAGAAAAAATATAAAGAAATTCTTTATGGTGGGGCCATCAAGAGAGCCAAAAGACGAAAGAAAAATTGGTGAAAATATTAGCATTCCCATATCATATATGGAAGAGTAACCTTCTTAATACATAAGAACTCTTGGATGATACAAAAAGACCAACTCAGTAGAAAACTAGTCAAAAGATTCACAGAGATTGTACAGCAAAGGAAATCAAAAGGATTCAAACATATTAAAAAGATATTTTCTAATACCTTCATCACTGAAACATACTTTTGTGATTTATTGAATTTGCAAAAATTCCAAAGATCAATGACACACTTGTGTTGTTGAGGCTGTGGAAAAATAAGCACTTTCTAAGAAAATACTTTCTTCAGCTTATAGTGGGAAAGTTAGGATAATTTAGGAAGATTTCTCAAAATTGCAAATGCATGTACCCTCTGATCCTTTAAGTAATTCTATTTGCATGTTCTTCTACACATATTTTTTCTCAAAGTGCACAAATTACATAACCATAAGTCATCGTATGCAGTTCTATTTATATTTTATTTTATTTTATTTTTTATTTTCCCACTGTACAGCAAGGGGATCAAGTTATCCTTACATGTATACATTACAGTAACATTTTTTCCCCCACCCTTTGTTCTCTTGCAACATGAGTATCTAGACAAAGTTCTCAATGCAACTCAACAGGATGTCCTTGTAAATCTGTTCTAAGTTGCGTCTGATAAGCCCAAGCTCCCGATCCCTCCCACTCCCTCCCCCTCCCATCAGGCAGCCACAAGTCTCTTCTCCAAGTCCATGATTTTCTTTTCTGAGGAGATGTTCATTTGTGCTGGATATTAGATTCCAGTTATAAGTGATATCATATGGTATTTGTCTTTGTCTTTCTGGCTCATTTCACTCAGGATGAGATTCTCTAGTTCCATCCATGTTGCTGCAAATGGCATTATGTCATTCTTTTTTATGGCTGAGTAGTATTCCACTGTGTATATATACCACATCTTCCAAATCTATATTTTAAAATATTTTAAAGGATACTCCTTTGTTCCTTTGTGACTAATATAGCTGTTGAAATAAGCTAAATATTCACCAGTATGTGACTGATTAAACACATCATGGTATAGCCATACAGAATATAGCCGTGAAAAAAAGAGTAAAGAAGTTCTTTTCCTACTGATATGGAAAAGCCTTTCAAAAATATTAGGGAAAAAAGTCAGAGTGCAGAAAATTTTATATAGGAAGTTACCTTTTTAAAAATAAATTGGCGGGATTTGGAAGAGATTTATATCTGTATTTATTTGCTTTGCATAAAAAACTAGAATTCTTCACAAAGATATTTACCTGTGATAGGTGGTAGATTAGGAACTGGGATGATGAGGAAGGCAGTTAGAAGAAATCTTTTCACTGTGTACTTTTATACAAATGTAAGGAAGTGGGGAGTGTATTACCTTTTCAGTTAAGTAAATGTCAAAAAGAGAGAAAATATTAGAAGAAAAAAATACCACTGATCCTCTGTATCAGTCAGGGTTCCAGCAGAGAAACAGAAGTGTAGAATATATATAAAAGGTTTTATTGCAAGAAATTGACTTATGTGACTGTGAGAACTGGTTAGACAAGTTGAAAATCTGTATGGCCCTCAGGAAGGGCCAGCTGGATCCTCTCTGGTGGTAGCTGATGCAGGGGAAACCTTGCTCTAGTCTCAAAACCTTTCAACTGATTGGATCAGGCCAACCTAGATTATGGAGGATAATCTTTTTAAGGTCATTGATTGTAGATGTTAACCATATCTATAAAATGTCTTTATAGCAATACCTAGATTAGTGTTTGAATAACTGGGGGCTAGAGTCCAGCCAACCTGACACATAAAGCTGTCCATTAACTCTCCCTCTGAAATCCAGCTTGGGATGAAAGAACTGCAGGGTTTGAGCATGTATATTGCATGACAGAAAAGCAGATTTCTTTTCCTGGATTTTCTGAGATAATCCTGGGGTTGCTTTGATCAAATCTAAGATGCTATTGATTGTGAGACCCACTGTTATTTTTTTGTACCACTAATAAAGAAAAAAAAAATGCCACCAGTTAAACCATGTTGTTGATTGCAAGACACATCCTTATTTCAGTGATGTTAAAATAATAAAACTGTTGTATATTAGAATTGATTTGAAAAAAATAGTTCCATGTTCTTTTTGACCATATACATCTTGACCAATGTGTCAGACTAATATGCTTCAAGTTTGATTTGGAAATTATTGCTATATTACCCATAACTCATTTTTTTGGATTGCCCCACGCTCTGAACTCCTGAACTGAAAATTAGCCCTGTCAAGAGTCTATAGATGTATCTCCCAAGGTGGGGTGGGGTTGGAAGGCTTTTGCAAGAGTGGAGTACGAGAGGAGAGTCCTCTGCCAGACTCCTTCCTGCTCTTCTTTCTCCATCCCTACCTCCCTAAACAGGTAAGGACAGTGGCAGTTGGGGACGTTGTTTGCCACGTGCTGAGAGTAGTTCTGGCTCATTACTGTTAGGTTGGCTCTTTCCACTTCTTTTTCTTCCTCTCTGATAGTCAAAGAGAGCAGGGAAAGGCCAACCTGAGTTATCTCACCTGTGGAGCCCAAATATCACAAAATAGCTTTTGTATCATGATTGCTACAGGAACGTGCAGATTCCACTCAATGGCTTTGAAGTCTGCTAGCTCCTACTTAATTTAACTTTAGGATGGAAAGGTGACAAAGCCTCCCTGCTGTTCTAGTTTAGAGTTACAGAAAAAAAAGGGGGTGCCATGATTTTAGCCAGTGAGGGGAGAAGTGACATTTGGATTCTAGCTGAGTCATTATAATCGCTTTTAATGACCTACAAGCCTTGGGGGAGTGGATGGCTGGTCCTTCTATTTGCTAGGGCCAAATTTTCAGCTGCCATTATGAGTTAGAACGTTTACATGCAGCAGAGGTTTGAACATCATCTTGTTGAGGATAGCCTATTGTTTGTAGAAAACTAGTTCTGATTCCTAACTTCAAAAGGGCAAAAAAAGCATATCAGAGACATGCCTTGTTCAGCTTAATTTACTAATCTTGCAGTACCCTGTTTTAAATGTATTTTATTGAGTCTACAAAGGAATCTTGTTTTTGACACAATGGGCTCAACAAAGTAAGCCATGGTAGAGACTGCCTTTAATGTTTAATTAGTGGGAATAGGGAGCTCAAAAAATATCAGCTCACTTTTATTCAAACTGATAAGGAAAAATATGAAAAAGATAAAAACTCAAAAACATCTGAATCACTTACAGACTCTTAATTTCTAAAGAGCTAGGTAGTGATTTAGGACATACGTGTGCTGTTTAAAAAGGTGCATCATAAGCTCTTTGTGTTTTGAAATTTGCCTCTTTCTTTATTGGTTTTCATTTTCTGAAAAACAAACTAAACAATTTTAATGCTGAATTTCCTCCCTAATTTGCCAACCACTGGAGGTATTATTGTAGATACAATGTCAAAAGAAGAAAACAAAATCCTATAAAGGAGTGGGAATAAGTACACCTCAAACAATGAGAGTTTCTGAGAACAGATGTTAATAGCCATTGTGCTGAAAATCTACTTAAAATGTACAGGTATATACAATAGTCTCATAGCAGCCTGAGGAGCCCTTTTGTATCAGACATGTAAGTCATCTGAATACATCAAGAATAGTAGTGTGCCTCAAAATATATTTTATATTACAGGTATTTGAAGAAAAAAAAAAAAACAGCTTTTTTTTTTTTTTTAAGGCCAAGTTTTTCCCCCGCAAAAGAAGAAAAAGTCATTGAAAACTCAGAAGCTGATGAACTTTGACACTTGATTTTCATTATTTTGACAATAGCCTCCCAATATACCTCTACTGTGAAATCTAATTTTCACCCCCACCTAGAAAATATGGTTCTGAAAGGTGCACAACATAGGGGATAAAATGATGAGTGGCTCATTAATGCGAGTCTTTTACCTGAAAAGGCAGAGGGCTTATTCAACGAAAACATTTATTGAGCATCTTCTGTCTATAAAATACTGACACTGGGATATGGAAGATGTGAAGATGAATAAGAAACAGTCCCTGCCCTTGTAAAGCTTGCAGAAGACAAAGGAGAGAAAACTGTGAAAGATAATTATTCATTGTGCTGAAAATAAGTCATACAGATGAATGTAGAGGGATATAATATTTCCATATGAAGTTAGCTCTTTCCTCTTTCACACTCGAAAGCTGGTTACAGACCTTATGTCCACACTTTTCCCTCTCACACTGTGCATACAATGTTCTTTGCTTCAGTCTTCCATTTGTAGGATCTGGATTCTAAGTAATAATTACTTGTTTCTCTCAGTTTCTGACAGTGCTTTGGGAACAAACGAGTGAACTTCTAATTAAATGAACGTGTTAGAAAGGATCTTTTCCATATCTTCGCACTTAAGTATTCTTTTCAACAAAAGTTAGCGGCACTGTCTTCATTTCTAACAAGGATAGATGCCAATACATTGCATCAGATAGAGTTTGACTATTTTCTGCACTGGTCTGATAGGGACCACATAGGTTTGATTCTAGGCAGCCTTTAAAAAATACAAAACCTGAGAAAGGGATGGGTCACTGATTTCTTGATATTGCTAGTTGTCTGTTGTTGGCTAATGTAATCAGACCTAAGATGGTTGTGTTGATCTGAAAACCAGAGGATGCTGTTGCGGAGAGGACAGGGGGAGGGAGGAGGGCCGTATGGCACAGGGCAGCACGAGGGCCTCAGTTACCTGCAGTGCACCATGGCTTCAGCAGGAGAATGCAGATTTCAGAGTCAACACTCTGGACTTGAAGCTTGTGTAGTTAGTTGTGCCTCCTTGGACACTTAAGTTCTAGAGCTTCAGTTTCCTAATATATAAAACAGGTTGAATGTCTTATAGTTGTTGAAAATGAGACAACAAAATGATTTAGCATGGGTTAGTATGTATTTCGTGGTGGCCTGATGCATAATGAGTAATGTTTATGCCTCTCCCAGGGAAAGCACTGGGAAGAAAAAGGGTGAAGGAAGTGCTATAGGAAAAAGGAAGAAAAGAATGAAAAATGAAGTTCATGCTTGGAGATAGTACTGATATTGACTATCTATTAACTGTAGACCCCTGGCAATATGTAGAAAGGTAATTATCCTTTTTCCAGGCTCACAGGTAGTTGGGTTGAAAAACTGCTGGATTGGGGTTTAGGAGGCTTGAGTTTTAGGATCAGCTTCCCCACTAAGTAGCATGGCCTTGGGCAAATCACTGAACTTCACTGGGCCTTTGATCCACTTTTTTTTTTTTTTGTCTTTTGTCTTTTTAGGGCCACACCCATGGCATATGGTGGTTCCCAGGCTAGGGGTCTAATCAGAGCTACAGCTGCTGGCCTACACCACAGCCACAACAAAGCCAGATCCGAGGTTTGTCTGTGACCTACACCATAGCTCACGGCAACGCCAGATCCTTAACCCACTGAGCGAGGCCAGGAATTGAACCCTCAACCTCATGGCTCCTAGTCGGATTTGTTTCCACTGTGCCACGATGGGAACTCCTGATTCACCATTTTTTAAGTGAAGAGTTCATTTAGATGATCTCTTCCAATCCTGAAAATTCTTGATGAAATATTTAAGATGAAAATGACTGAGAATCAACGTGAGTATTTTCTAAATCTAAATTGTGACCTTGTAAAGGTTAGGAATGAGTTTTGAGAAGTTTTATTATAAAGAAAGTATTTATGATGGTACAATTCTAATATTTTAAAAACAGTGAGGCAGTTACCACTCCTAGGCCTGAAGGTGGGGTGGAATGGGGGATACAGAAAGAATCTTGTGGAGGCCTCTTCAAGAGGAACCATGACCTTGGGTCAAGGACATAGCCAGCCCTAAGAGATCTCACAGAGAAGGAGCCAGGAAAATAAATCACTCCATCTCACTCTCTTCCTTCTGAACTCCTGCTGGGACTTCTAGTTGTTATTTTAAATCCAACTGGGAGCCTTAGCACAAAAGGACTGATTTTGCCCTGCCAGTTAAGTCTGGGCAAGGAGCAGGGTTATAGACTCGGGAGTGTATATATGGTGGGGACATGGAAGACTTTTGATATAGGTCTAGAGTTACAGAATCTTAAGTGAGCTCTTGTTTAATAACAACAAAAGGGCTCCAAGATGCTGCTACTACAACCAGCCCATGTTTCCTTAGAATCTGTAGATGTGAAGAGACAGTTTTCACAAGACAAAGGCCCTTAAATGTTTAACAATATCTCACTTCTCTCCACTCTGCACACATTCTGTCTGTCCTGGTTCAGCGTTAGTAAGAGCCCTGAAATGTTCCGGTTATCAGAGAGCTCTGTCTGAAGCACATAATCATTAGTCTGATCCATGTGCCAGTGACATATAAAACATTCCTAGATGTTATATGAGGGATACAGAGCCTGCCAGACCATACTGAGAGTTCCTCTCCAATTGTCCTAGAAACTAAAGAGGGAGGATATTTTGCCTCCAGCAAAGTAAGTATTACTTTGATGCTCTGTATCTTCAGGGCACTTATGGTTACCTTCAGGGAAAATAAATAATTTCCAATAATTGAGAGCTGTCTATGAGCCAGACATTGCACGTACTTTATACATGGATTGAGATAAAAATTATGCCAGCTTCTAAATTCTAGGAGGGGTCTGGTAAGACTCCAGGGCAGATTTTTCTTATTAAGTGAAACACTAGAAATATAAGAAGACCCGTTTGCCCTCCCCAGCTATCGGGGGCAGGGGGAGGATAAAGGAAAAATTTACATAGGGAGCCCAGCAGACTTTCTTGGAGGAAGGGGTATGAGAACTCTTCTTCAGAGATTAGAAATTAGGGAAGGACTCTTCGAGTTTTGTCATCAAGAAGAGGCCCTGTAGTGGATTGAATAGTGTCCTCCTCAAATTCATATCCACTGGAACCTCAGAATGTAACCTTTGGAAATAGTCTTTGCAGGTATAATTAGGTCACATGAAGTCACACTGGTCTCAGGGTGGGCTCTGCATCCAGTGACTTATCAGAAGAGGGAACTCACAGGGCTATACGGAATGAAGAAAACACATGAAGTGAGGTAGAGGCAGAGTGATGCAGCCATAGGTCAGTGAGTACTGAAGATTGTTGGGAGCCACTGAAGTGAGAAGGCCTGAGACAGGGTCTCCCTCATATCCTCCAGAGGGAACCATCCCTGCAGTCAACACCTTGATTTTTTTTTTTTTTTTTTTAGGGCCGCACCTGCGGCACATGGAAGTTCCCAGGCTAGGAGTTGAGTTGGAGCTACAGCTGCCACCCTAGCCACAGCCACAGCAATGCAGGATCTGCTGTGACCACACCCAGATCCTTAAGTCACTGAGCAAGGCCAGGGGTTGAACCCTCAACCTCATGGTTCCTAGTCGGATTCGTTTCTGCTGCACCACAACAGGAACTTCCTGACACCTTGGTTTTATGCTTCCAGCGTCCTGAATTGTGAGGGAATACATTTCTGTCATTTTAAGCTACCCAGTTTGTGGTAATTTGTTAACAGCAGCCCCTGGAAACTAATATAAGCCCTAAGGCCTTGGAAAGGAGGTCTCCAAGGGCACATGCTAGCTGGCTTAGATGCTAGAGTCTGAGAAAGGATTAGTTGCAGTATAATAACCTGCAAGCCCAGGAGTGAGACATTATTTGTCCTGGGCAGAAACTGGAGCCAACTAGGCCATTGCTGAGATGATAAACACACATCCATCAGCACAGGAGGAGCTTTTATGCCACACTGTGTGACAGAATCAGGTGCATGTTTCTCTAGTTAACATAGATTTGACCTCAGCATTCTTGGATTGTATGGCATTAGGGATTGTATGGCATCAAGAGGGAGATACTAAAACATCCAGTGGGTAAGAACATCTGGGTACTTGAGTTGTTAACTCTGACTAAAAAGAGACTTGGCCATGTGTTTTTCTGGGTTGGTGAAGCTGATTATGCTTCATATACCTTTAAAACTTTAAAACTTATGGGGTAGATTGTTCCTGTTGTGGTATATTTATCATATTTAGATTGTTTTGGAAACTTGGAGAGATTAGGTAACTTGCTTACTGTCATACAGTCTAGGTTTTTGAATTCTGGTCTGAATTCAGAGCTGTGGTTTTAATGGCCATGCTTCCCCTCCTCTAAGACCTACTAGGAATTACTGAATTTCCATAGTCTCACATAGAAACGTGTCCAGCAGACCAGCATTGGGATCAGGTAAGAGTGGATGGTCTAGACCCTGAGCTCAAAGCAGGGTCGGAATGTGGGCATGAGTACAGTGGAAGCTAAGGAGGGTGAAATGGAGCTGGAAACCAGGTGTGGACTGGGAAGACTGAAATGGGGCCTCAGAGGTGGTGACATGTTGACACCACAGGGCAGGGTTCCCTGGGTGAATCGAGATATAGCAGCCAGCAAGCAAGCCTGACTTCAACAGGACTGGGTTGTCATGGAAACAGAGATAGATGCAAAGGCCAGAACCCAGGATCCAAACCAGGTCAGAGCAAGACAGTGATTGAAGTCACAACTGGAACAAAAGAGAGCACACACAGGGCCGGGCACACAGATTTCTTCTGCGAACCCGCCTGGCCTGCTGCCCTGGCTGCCCTTGGTTCCCGCTGACTGCACAGGCAAGCCCTCAGGCCCTAGCGTGCCTGAAAGGCACTCAGGCTTCTGACAAGCAAACCCCTCTTCTGTAACCTCTCTTTAACTGGTTTACTGGTTCCTGCTCAAATATATTCAGCAACAAGCTTTTGAGATAACGGTTCTATCTTTAAATAGCTTAACAGTGATATAGTTTTGTTGTTGTTATACTGCACTAAAATTTGATTCTGAATCAACAGAGAGTGTTTTCTCTTTCTCTTGGGTGCTAGCCCTGAAATTGTTAGTCACAGAGACTGGCTGGAGAAATCTTCAAACTCTCAAAGCTTAAACAGCAGAAATTCTGATTTACTAAGTCTGAGACAGGGCCAGAGAGTCTGCATTTAGAAAAACTCCCAAGATGCCTTCCATGTGCAGCTAGAGTTGGAAACCATTCATGTAGTTTCCTTCATAAAAATTAAACAAACTGGTGAATATAACAAAAAAGCAGAGTCACAGATATGGAGAACAAATGAATGGTTACCAATGGTTGGGGAGTGGGAGGCACAAACTATTGGGTATAAGATAGGCTCAGGGATGTATTGTGCAACCCAGGGAATATCGCCAGTATTTTGTAATAACTGTAAATGGAAACTAACCTTTATAAATTATAAAACCTTTAAAAAAATTCTGTTGATGCTACCTGCTGAATATTTCCACAAACAGCTGACAAGGCTTGCCCTCCTCACCATCCTTGCCGTCTTAGACCAGCTTCCATCATTATCTGCCTGTATTATTATACAGGGCTGCACCCAAAACATGGAAGTTCCCAGACTAGGGGTCAAATTGGAGCTGCAGCTGCCCTCTTATACCTCAGTCACAGCAAGGCCATATCTGAGCTGCATCTGTGACCTACACCACATCTCAGGGCAACACTGGGTCCTTAACTCAGGGATCAAACCTGCATCCTCATGAATACTAGTTGCGTTCATTATCTCTGAGCCACACAGGAACTCCTGTTATTGTTGTTATTATTTTTTGTTTTTGCTTTTTGGGGCCACACCTGTGGCAGTGTCTAGGTGTATTATTACAGAGACTTCTCACTGGTTCTCCCATCTCTAGTTTTTTACGCTTTTTTTTTGTCTTTTTGTTGTTGTTGTTATTGTTGTTGTTGTTGTTGTTGTTGTTGCTATTTCTTGGACCGATCCCGAGGCATATGGAGGTTCCCAGGCTAGGGGTGGAATCGGAGCTGTAGCCACTGGCCTACGCCAGAGCCACAGCAACGCAGGATCTGAGCCACGTCTGCGACCTACACCACAGCTCACGGCAACGCCGGATCGTTAACCCACTGAGCAAGGGCAGGGACCGAACCCGTAACCTCATGGTTCCTAGTCAGATTCGTTCGTTAACCACTGCGCCACGACGGGAACTCCTAGTTTTTTACGCTTTTAATTCATCCTCTCCACAGTTGTCAGAGTGATCTTTTAAAACTGCACATATGAGTGCGGTGCATTGCATTTCACATCCTATTCTCACTGTCCATGGCAGTAATAAGTGAAGTAATAATAAAATAGACAGTGAGTGATATGTCAAGGCCTTTGGCGGTGAGGCCTCTGCCCTCACTCCTTTTGCCCTGGCTAGGCCACATCACTTGAAGTTCTCTGATGCTTCCTATTTTCTCAGCCTCCTGCCTTTGCATTCTTCCTTCAGCCAAGAATGTCTTGTCCTTGCCTGAGTAATTCCCTTTTTGTCCTTCTACACTCAGCTTTGGCATGGCCTTCACAAATAGGCTCCCAAGACTCTACTGCACCATATAATTTGTTATGTGATATTTTGACTTGGCCAATTTGGTAAATTTTGCCCTGAGGACATTTTGATTCCAGGAACATTTTTATACACCATCATTTGATTTGAGTTTACTTTTATGGAACCTAAAAAAGTGAACCATTGAATTTTTAACTTAAAGAAGTCCCATGGGAAAACACTTATTCTTACTCCATTACTTTTATAGAATTGCTGACCCTCTTCTTTGGGGGCAGGGGAGAGGGGAGGGGTATGATTTAGGGATGAGATGAAGATGAGCATGAGGACTGGAGTAGAGATGGAGGAATGGTCCATGATGGAGTGAGGATAAAGGTTGGTGTGAAGGGTCAGAGGCTCTGGCTAATACGGGAGTGTAACTTTTTTTTTTTAATAATAATTTGTATTTTTTGCATTATAGCTAGTTACAGTGTTGTGTCAATTTTATACTGTACAGCAAGGTGACCCTGTTACACATATATGTATACATTCTTTTTCGTCATATTATCATGCTCCATCATAATTGACTAGATATGGTTCCCAGTGCTTCACAGCAGGATCTCATTGCTTATCCATTCCAAAACCAATAGTTTGCATCTATTAACCTCAAATAGATCTGTCCCACTCCCTCCCACTCCCTCCCACTCCCCTTCGGCAACCACAAGTCTGTTCTCCATGACCATGATTTTCTAGTTTCATTTGTGCCATATATTAGATTCCATATATAAATTATATCATATGGTATTTGTCTTTCTCTTTCTGACTTACTTCACTCAGTATGAGAGTCTCTAGATCCATCCATGTTGCTGCAAATGGTATTATTTTGTTCATTTTTATGGCTGACTAGTATTCCATTGTGTATATATACCACATCTTCCTAATCCGATCATCTGTCGATGGACATTTAGGTTGTTTCCATGTCTTGGATATTGTGAATAATGCTGCAGTGAACATGTGGGTGCATGTGTCTTTTTCAAGGAACGTTTTGTCCAGATATATGCCCAAGAGTAGGATTGCTGGGGTCATATGGTAGTTCTATGGATGGTGTTCTAAGGTACCTCCATACTGTTTTCCATAGTGGTTGTACCAGCTTACATTCTGACCAACAGTGCAGAAGGGTTCCCTTTTCTCCACACTCCCTCCAGCATTTGTTATTTGTGGACTTACTAATGATGGCCAGTCTGACTGGTGTGAGGTGGTATCTCATGATAGTTTTGATTTGCATTTCTCTAATAATCAGGGATGTTGAGCATTTTTTCATGTGCTTGTTCGCCATCTGTATATCTTCCTTGGAGAAATGTCTATTCAGGGCTTTTGCCCATTTTTCCACTGGGTTGTTGATTTTTTTGCTGTTGAGTTGTATAAGTTGCTTGTATATTTTAGAGATTAGGCCCTTGTCAGCTGCATCATTTGAAACTATTTTCTCCCATTCCGTAAGTTGTTGTTTTCTTTTTTTCATGGTTTCCTTTGCTGTGCAAAAGCTTGTCAGTTGGATTAGGTCCCATTGGTTTATTTTTGCTTTTATTTCTGTTGCCTTGGGAGACTGACCTGAGAAACATTTGTAAGGTTGATGTCAGAGGATGTTTTGCCTGTGTTCTCTTCTAGGAGTTTGATGGTGTCTTGTTTTACATTTAAGTCTTTAAGCCATTTTGAATTTGTTTTTGTGCATGGTGTGAGAGTATGTTCCAGTTTCATTGACTTACATGCAGCTGTTGAGTTTTCCTGGCACCATTTGCTGAAAAGATTGTCTTTTTCCCATTTTATATTCTTGCCACCTTTGTTGAAGATTAATTAACTGTAGGTGTCTGGGTTTATTTCTGGTTCTCTATTCTGTTCCGTTGGTCTGTCAGTTTGTTTTGGTACCAGTACCACATTGTTTTCATGACTGTGGCTTTGTAATATTGCCTGAAGTCTGGGAGAGAGATGCCTCCTGCTTGGTTTTTGTTCCTCAGGATTGCTTTGGCAATTCTGGGTCTTTTGTTGTTCCATATAATTCTGGGTCTTTTGTTGTTCTTTTTTGGATTGTTTGTTCTAGTTCTGTGAAAAATGTCATGGGTAATTGGGTAGGAATTGCATTGAATCTGTAGAGTGCTTTGGGTAGTATGGCCATTTTTACAAAATTAATTTTTCCAACCCAGGAGCATGGAATATCTTTCCATATCTTTGAATCCTCTTTAATTTTCTTGATGAATGTTTTATAGTTCTCAGCTCTTTCACCTCTTTGGTCTGGTTTATTCCCAGTTATTTGATTTTTTTTTTGGGGCTGCAATTTTAAAAGGTATTGTATTTCTGTATTCCTTTTCTAATATTTCATTATTGGTATACAGAAATGTGACTGATCGCTTCTTGGCCTTTTGGCTAAGATCAAGTGCAGAAATGTGACTGATTTCTGAATGTTAATCTTATATCCTGCTACTTTGCTGAATTTGTTGATCAGTTCAAGTAGTTTTGGGGTTGAGTCCTTAGGGCTTTCTATCTATACTATCATGTCATCTGCATACAGTGACCATTTTACCTCTTCTCTTCCTGTTCGGATGCCTTTTATTTCTTTTGTTTGTCTGATTGCTGTGGCTAGGACTTCCAATACTATGTTGAATGAAAGTGTTGAGAGTGGGCATCCTTGTCTTGTTCCAGATTTGAGTGGGAAAGCTTTCAGCTTTTCTCCATTGAGTATTATATTTGCTGTGGGTTTGTCTTTGATTATGTTAAGGAACATTCCCTCTGTGCCCACTTTGGTAAGAGTTTTGATCATGCATGGATGTTGGACTTTGTCAAATACTTTTTCTGCATCTATCGAGATGATCATGTGGTTTTTGACTTTTCTTTTGTTAATGTGGTGTATGACATTGATTGATTTGCATATATTGTACCATCCTTGGGAACCTGGGATGAATCCCAGTTGGTCGTGGTGTATGATCTTTTTCATATGTTGTTGGATTCGGATGGCTAAAATTTTGTTGAGATTTTTGCATCTAAATTCATCAAACATGTTGGCCAATAGTTTTCTTTTTTGGTGGTATCTTTGTCTGGCTTTGGAATTAGGGTGATGGTGGTGTCGTAGAATGTCTTTGGGAGTTTTCCTTCTTCTTCAACCTTTTGGAAAAGTTTAAGGAGGATGGGTATAAGTTCTTCTTTGTAGGTTTGGTAGAATTCACCTGTGAAGCCATCTGGTCCTGGACTTTTATTTGTAGGGAGTGTTTTTATGACATATTCAATTTCAATTTCATTTCTAGTGATTGGTCTGTTCAGTTGATCTATTTCTTCTTCATTCAGTTTTGGCAGGTTGTAAGTCTCTGGAAAGTTGTCCATTTCTTCTAGGTTGTCAAATTTGTTGGCAGAAAATTGTTGATAGTATTCTCTTATGGTTTTTTTTTTTTTTTTGTATTTTTGCAGTATCTGTTGTGATTTTTCCTTTTTCAGGTCTTATTTTTTAGTTGTGTTTTTTCTCTCATCTTCTTGGTGAGTCTGGCCAGAAGTTTGTCAATTTACCTTTTCAAAGAACCAGCTCTTGGTTTGATTGATTTTTGTCTATTGTTTTTTGAATCTCTATTTTATTGATTTCCTCTCTGATCTTTGTGATTTCCTTCCGTCTGCTTACTTTAGGTTTTTTTTTTTTGTTGTTGTTGTTGTTCTTGTTTTTCTAATTCACTGAGGTGGTGGGTTAAGTTTTTGATTTGAGATTTTTCTTTTTTGAGGAAGGCCTGTATTGCTATGAATTTCCCTCTGAGGACTGCTTTTGAGGCATTCCATAGATTTTGAGTGGTTTTGTCTTCATTATCATCTGTCTCAAGGTATTTTTTAATTTCCTTCTTGATTTCCTCATTGCCCCATTGGTTTTTTAGTAGCATGTTGTTTAGTCTCCATGTAGTTAGTTTTTCCTCATTTCTTTTCTTGTGGTTGATTTCTCCTTTCATGCCATTGTGGTCAGAGAGGATATGTGAAACAATTTCTATACTCTTAAATTTGTTGAGGTTAGCTTTGTGTCCCAGTATGCAATCAATCCTTGAGAATGTTCCATGTGCGCTTGAGTAGAATGTATATTCTGATTTTTTTGGATGTAATGTCCTAAAAATGTCAATTAAGTCTAATTTTTCTATTGTGTCATTTAGGATCTCTGTTGCCTTATTGATTTTCTGTGTAGAGGATCTGCCCATTGATGCGAGTGGGGTGTTAAATTCTCCTACTATGATTGTATTCCCATCAATTTCTCCTTTTATGTCTGTTAGTATTTGTTGTAAGTATCTAGGTGCTCCTATGTATATATTTTTTTCTTTTGTCTGTTTTTAGGAAAACACCTGTGGTATGTGGAAGTTCCTAGGCTAGGGGTCTTATCAGAACTACAGCTGCTGGCCTATGCCATAGCCACAGCAACGCCAGATCCAAGCTGTGTCTGCGACCTACACCACAGCTCACGGCAATGCCGGATTCCTAACCCACTGAGCAAGGCCAGGGATCGAACCTGCAACCTCATGGTTCCTAGTTGGATTTGTTTCTGCTGTGCCATGACGGGAACTCTAGGGAATATATATTGATGATTGTAATATCTTCTTCTTGAATGGATCCTTTTTCCATTAGATAGTGTCCTTCTTTGTCTTTCTTTTTGGCCATCGTTTTTAAAGTATGTTTTTGTCTGATATGAATATTGCAACTCCTGCTTTCCTGTCTTATCTATTGGCATGAAATATCTTTTTCCATCCCCTCACTTATAACTTAGATGTGTCCTTTGCTCTAAAGTGTAGAGCAGTCTTTTAGAGAGCAGATTTTTGGTTTTTGCTTTTTTATCCAATCTGCCACTTTGTGTCTTTTGTTTGGAGCATTCAGTCCATTGATATTTAAGGTAATTATTGATAGATATGTATTTATTGCCATTTTAAACCTTGTTTTCCAGTTGATTCTGTGTTTCTCTTTATTTGGTTGGATGATTTCTATTCATTTTATGCTTGAGTACTTTTCTTTTTAGTTTTTGTGACTGTAATGTTTGGTTTTGATTTGTGGTTGCCCTGTTTTTTGAGTATGTGAACCTCTTCTTGTGTCTGCTTGCTTTAGCCTGATAGTCATATAGGCTCAAACACATTATTAAAATTAAAAAAAAAGAATCTGTGTTTTCTTATGTTCCTTTCCCACATTCTGTGATTTAGACGTCTTTTTATAACATCTTCATGTTTGTCCTTGTGCTGTTCCTTATGTTTATCATCACTTTTACAATAGTTTTTTTTTCCTCTTTTAAATCTGTATGCTGGGTTATTTAAGTGATTGCTTTCCAATTGTGGTTTCCTCCATCCTAATTCCTTTCACTTTTTTTTTTTAATATAGAGAAGCCCTTTCAGTATTTCTTTTAGAATGGGTTTAGTATTGCTGTACTCTTTTAGCTTGTGTTTGTTGGATAAATTCTTCATTTCCCTTTCTATTTTAAATGATATTCTTGCTGGAAATAGTATTCTAGCTACAAATTTTTTTCCTTTCAGATCTCGAAATATATCTTTCCACTTCCTTCTGGCCTGTAGTGTTTTCGTAGAGAAATCAGCTGATAGCCTTATGGGGGTTTCCGTATAATTAACGTTTTGCTTTTCTTTTGCTGCTTTTAGAATCCTCTCTTTATCTTTAGCTTTTGCCATTTTTATTATAATATGTCTTGGTGTGGGCCTATTTGTATTCCACTTGTTTGAGGCCCTCTGTGCTTCCTGTATCTTGATATTAGTATGCTTTAGATTTGGAAAGTTTTCAGCCATAATTTCTTCAAATATATTTTCAATCCCCTTTTCTTTTTGTTTTCCTTCTGGAATTCCTATTATGCATAGCTGGCCTGCTTTATATTATCCCATAGATCTCTTATATTACTTTTATGTTTTTTTCGTTTGGTTTTCTGTCTGTTGTCTTGACTCGGCGATTTCCATTATTCTATCTTCCAAGTCACTAATTCCTTCCTCTGCATTATTCATTCTGCTCTTTAGTACCGTTAGCTCAGTTTCCCTCTCTGCAAATGCATTTTATAATTTTTCTATGTTCTTCCTTATATTTTCTAGTTCTTTTCTGAAGAAATCTGAATTACTGTTCATATCCACTCTTAATTCCTTGATATTCAGCCTTAATTCCTTCAGTATTTTTACTACCTCCCTTTTGAACTCAGTGTCTGTCAGACTGCAGAGGTCTGTTTTATTGTTTGCTGCTTCAGGTGAATTCTCCTGTTCTTTTAGCTGGGAATGGTTCCTGAGCTTTTTCATCTTGCTTATGTTTTTCTTTTCCTGTGAGTTTAGGAAAGTCAAATTGTAGTCTTGGAGGGGTACTTCTATACAAGAGCATCCCTTTGTATTTTGTGGGGGGTTACTATTTATTTTTGGCATGGGAGTTTGAATATTTGCTGTCTCTTCCTTTGGTGTGAGCAGGCTGTTATCCCCAGGGTGCTGAGTGTGTTTACAGGGAGAAGGAAGCAGTGGGTAAGGCTAGTAGTCAGTGCCTGGTTGCTGGGCTCTTAACAGCAGCAAGGGCCTTGAAGGAAGGTGGTGCAGGATACTCCTAGTTGCAGGGATTGTAACTTTTGTTACAGCTTCTGCTTAGATCCTTACAAAATGAAAAAAAAAAAAAAGATATGTTGACATGTCAATTTCTTTGTCTTTTTTTTTTTTTTTTTTTTTAAAGGCTGCACCTGAAGCATATGAAGGTTCCTAGGCTAGGGTTCAAAACGGAGCTGTGGCTGCCAGCCAAAGCCACAGCCACAGCAGTGTGGGATCTGAGCCACATCTGTGACCTACAGCACAGCTCCCAGCAATGCCGGATCCTTAACCCACTGAGTGAGGCCAGGCATCAAACCTGAGTCCTCATAGATACTGTTCGGTTTCATTAACGCTGAGCCACTACAGGAGTGCTGACATGCCAGTTTCAGATTAGCCATGTGGTGTGGGTTGAATTGTGTTCCTAGTCCCCTAAGAGATATTAAAGTCTTAACTCACAGTACCCGTGTAAGTGACCTTATTTGAAAAAGAGTCTTTTCAAGTGACCAAATTAAGATGTTATTATGGTGGGCCATAATCCAATATGACTATGTTCATATAAAAAAGGGAAATTGGCTACAGAGACAGACATACTTAGAGGAAAGACTGAGTGAGGAGACACAGGGAGAACATCATGCAAAGATGAAAACAGAGATTAAAGTGATGTACCTACAGCCAAGGAACGCTAAGTATTGCCAGGAAATCGCCAGAAGATAAGAGAGATTCATGGCACAGATTGTCCCTCACAGTATTCAGAAAGAACTGATCCTGTGGGCACCTTGATCTTGGACTTCCAGCCTCCAGAACTTTGAGACTGTAAATTTCTTTTGTTTTAGCAGCTCAGTTTGTGGTCCTTCATAATAGCAGCCCCAGGAAACTAATACACTATGAAAGGGATTGTATCAAGAAAGCTTAGTCAAAGTGCCCTGTTTCAAGGTGAGTTGCCTGTCCTCTGAACTCCTAGAACATCAGTGCTGTGTATGTTAATAGACTGAAACTTGTCTGCCTTGGGCGCAAGACTCAGCTTTCTAATGTCAAAAGCTTGCTTTCTATTCTGTTTTTAGTACCCAACATATTGAGCCTAGAAAATTTAGGAATAAACAAACCATATGGGCTGAGGATGCTGAGAGTTTGAGGTGAAATCATTGCCCCGGTCCTCAGAGTACGAAGACTGGGATTGAATTCTCTCTTGATCTCTAGGCCATGCGCTTTCCATTACACTACGAAGAGTTCTAGTAAAAACCTCTAGTATTTTCCCTTTCAGGCTACATTTCCTTTGTTTCTCTAGCCTTGACTTTATGCACAGTTTTCAAAGCCTTCTTTATACTCGTCACTCTACTCTGGATAGACTTGATCTTAAATATTGGTATGTAAACTGAACACAAAATTCCATTACTCTCACCTCCCTTGATACAGACCCTTGGCTTATACTCCTTTGCTTAAGGCTGTTGGCACATTCTGGCTTATTATGGGCTGCAAACTACCTCCTGTGCAATGCCATTTCACACAGAAAGATTACCCCGTTTCATCCTTTATTCAATCTCTGCAAGTTTTGAAGTCAAATACCTGATTTTATAGTTATCCCTGTTAAATTTTACTGTTTTTTCCTAGTGTTCTTATTTGTTGATATACTTTTATACTTCCGTATGTTGTCTTAATTATATTAGCTCTCTCATTCAATTTTTGGGGCATCTGCAAATCTAGTAATGGTGTTATTTATACTTTCAAATCGCTGCTAAAAAGGTTGAACTGTTGGAGATTTACCAATTGTAGAATAGCTGGGTAATCATCAACTCTGCTTTTTTTCTACATAGCCTTGGCCCAAATCAGCACAGAACTGGAAAGCAGAACAAAGCCTTTTTAATATGATACCAGACAAGCAGCTATATCCACACACTTGAGTGGTCCATAGTGAGATTTTTGTGAGTTACAGATTTTTTTCCTCACACAACTGTTCTTCAGTCTCAGCTGGGTGAGTCCGGTTACAGCAAAAGCCCCTTGCTTAGCCAGTGTGCTGATGTGACCTGGCAGAATGCTGGATATCTGTTCTCAAGTTTTCCAGTTGTAGAAAAATTGGCCTAAACTGCCCATTTGCTTTTTTACCTTCACTTAAAATCCTCTTGATAAGGATTTTAAAGAGTAAATTTGTTGACTTTTTCCAAATCCTGCTACCATCTCAGATGTCAGCTAATTGTTAGGGCATTTAGTTAACTTGGGGTATAGCATAATCTAATAAAGACTAGGAATTATGGAATTTGTCTTGGATCTAGTTGAAGTTATGTTAGCTGACTATGTGGCCCTGGCTAAATTACTTTGCCTCTCTGTGTTACCGACTTATTATTATTAATGAGTTTTAAAATGATTAGGTGGGGTAAGTGCTTATCATAAGGGCTGGCACACAGTAGGCATTTAGTGATCATTATCAACATCATTATTATTTAAGCATGAAATATTTACATCTTTAAAAAGCAATAAGACTGAGGGGACTATACGTGAAATGCTTTAATTGTCCTTACCATTACTAACGTATCAATCATAACATAGTCATAACTATCAATCTTTGCATGAATATGGGCTTATTGAAATTATTTCGCACATTAAAGGAATGCCTGCAAATAAATCGAATGGCTCACCTAATTACCTTAAGACCTTTCACTCCAAGCAGAATTGATTTAGTCTTCTAGTATGCCTTGGAGATCTGTGAAATCCAAAAGAACGGATCAGTCACAACAGAAAGCAGCCCAAACTTCCTAAAAAAGAAACTGAAAAAACCTCTTCGAAGTACTCAAAAGAGTGAAGACTAATTTGGAAGAGGTCTGTCACGCACTACTAACTAAATAGGAATGTTCCTTTAACATCTGTACATTTGACCAACACACTCATTAAGGATAGTGAGAAAATTGTTCTTCCATGGAATTGACTTTTATAGTCCAGTTTTTTATTGTCTTACTCTGCCCATTTGCTTTCACTCCTTTTGTTTTCTTTTCCTAAAAAGCTAGTTTTTCTTGTCAGATTAAGTAAGTAGCAGGCTAGGTTGGCAAACTCTCATTTGCCCTATGATATGAAGATCACTGTAATAATGATTAAAGCCCACAGTGAAAATTCAGTTCAATTGAGTGAGGATTTATCATACACCTTTTAATATGCACATACCACGCTGGGACCTCCAGGGTGTTCTAGGATGACCAAGTGTTGGTTTCTGTCCTCAGAGCAATTATAAGTGAAGAGGGACAATTCCAGGAGAAATTGCAGGAGCAGAGGCATAAGGGAGGCAGTGAGGATTTGCAAGATGTTCAGAGAGTAGAGCCGAAGGAGATGATTTGTTTTGGGAAGAAGGAAGTTGGAAAAGGAAGGCTAGGGAATTGACTGTGAGGGCTTGGCTATAATTATTTTGCACGGTATTTTCTATTTGATAATTGGTCTAATATACCAAGTGTCAGTTTGCATTGAACAAAACAGTGAAATAGTGGTGCTCAAATGAGAGGAAGTCAGTGTTAAATAACATCTGGTATGTGTATCTGTTAGTTTTCTCAGTATTAAATTTGCTTGTCTGACATGTCATTATTTATTAATTAGTGATGAAAGCACTCTAAAACTTCTAATGAAAAGCTTCCCAGATTGACAACTCAAAAGTCAGGCATCCCTTCGTCTCTAAATTTTAAGTGCTTTTCCCCCTTGCACCATTTGATTCATGCCTGTAATTCTTCAACCAGCTCAAAGTAGATGAGTTATGTCATTTTATTTCCATTGGATGGGACTTGGAAGAAGTAACTATGACCACAGACACAGGAGGAGGACAACATGGAGCCCTGATTTTTAAAAATAACACTTAGCCTTTGGTAGTTACTAAGAATCTCAGAGATGACTGGTCCATAAGCAAAATGGAATCTTTATTAAAAAGGCAACATAAATGTTAAACTTCTAGAGAGAACGGGTTAGTTGACATACTGATTCCAAGATCCAACCCAGTGCATCCTTTATTATCAACTGTTTCTTTACTTTCCTGTCTTCCTTCTCCTGGAACTGGTGATCCCTGTTCTCTGGGGTTTCTAGTGCTAACCCCTGGCAGCTTCAGGGTGGATGGTCTTCAGGCACTTACCCTAAGATCAGAACTAACACCATCACGTCTGTAAGACATCCTGATCACCTCTGTTTTTTTTATTTTATTTTATTTTTTGGTCTTTTTGCTATTTCTTGGGCCGCTCCTGCAGCATATGGAGGTTCCCAGGCTAGGGGTCTAATCAGAGCTGTAGCCACCGGCCTACACCAGAGCCACAGCAACGCAGGATTCGAGCCGCGTCTGCAACCTACACCACAGCTCACGGCAACGCCGGATCATTAACCCACTGAGCAAGGGCAGGGATCGAACCCGAAACCTCATGGTTCCTAGTCAGATTCGTTAACCACTGCGCCACGACGGGAACTCCCTTTTTATTTTATTTTATTTTATTTTTTTTGATTTTTTTTGTTTTGTTTTTAATCTCAAGTTAGAAATATATGGTGATAAGTAGAATGAGCTCTCTTTTTCTAATGGCCTTTATAAGTCTGGCCCAAGTCCATAATCTTTCCTTTTCCTGATGTGTATAGGTTTTTAATTGATAAACTCTAGTATATAAGCATGGACCCATTTCTCTTCCCCTTAAATCAACTTGAATCTGCCTTTGAGCTCCCATCTTACTGGGCCTGGTAGCAAATTTAGTCTTTCATGTGATCTGCCTTCTACTCCACCAGATTGTACAAAATTCTGAGGCATTTTAGGCTGTACCAAAATATCAAGAAAGCTCCTCCTGTCTCATTGATAACTTCTGTGATGCTTACTGTCCACAGTCCTTCCAAGTCTAGCATCTGTGCTTGCTTTTAATTCAAACTTGGGGACAGCATGAAAATCATGACTTTCTGCTTAGAGCTCAGTAGAGAAAAAATTTTAGAAGAGAAAGTAGGTCTTACTGAGAATCCTACTTCCTTCAGTGACAATGAGGCAAGGTATTTTACTGATATTTAATCATATCAGCCCTCTGTTTCATGTTCTTTCCATGTTACCAAGCTGGATTTCCTGACTGCATTGACGGTATCATGCCAGGGTCTTGGAGGATAAGGGTCAAAAGACACATGACTTGAGAACAGAGTATTGGGAAGTGTATGAATGACAAAGGCCCATCTCTCCCAAGAACAGCCTTGCACTATAGCTGTAACCGAAGAAGGTAGCTAAACTCAGGCCACTGCTCTGTAGTCACTTAGGGACACTGAGCTCTAAGTGAAAAGTAATGATTTTCATGGTGTCCCCATATGTTCTTTGATATCATTTTTATTAGATTCCATATATGTGTGATATCATATGATATTTGTCTTTCTCTGACTTACTTCCCTCAGTATGATAATCTCTCAGTCCATCCATGTTTCTGCAAATGGCATTATTTCATATTTTTTTATGAGTTGCTGCTTCTGAGTTAGTCTTATATGGGTTTCTGCAAGTTCTTTCTTTCTCTAGTCTCTTCTGCGCTGCACTAGTTCCATTTCTACTGGTGCACAGGGAAACCAAGGTCATGATAACCTTTGTCTTGAACTTGAATGGTTGCCATCAATTCTTATGGTTCCCATGGTAGACATTAGGGTTGTTTCATTAGGCTTGTTTCATCCAACCTCTGTACTGACACATGGTTGGATTACACTTTCTTAATTTTGTAGTTAGGCGTGGCCATGACTTGCTTAGGCTAATGAAGTGTGAGCTCAAGTGATGTGTTGTCACTTCTAGGGGTAATTTTACCAGTGAATGCATGGTTTTTGTTGCTCTACTTCATGCTGTGGTTCATCAAGGAAGCCTGTACTAAGGTGGGCCTCCTTTGAGCCTCAGTCCTTGAATGACTGTAATGAACAGAATTCTGATGTGGTTCACACTAGGCTTGAAAGAGGGAATGAGGCCCTTCTTTGGTCTGGATTATTGAATGTATATATTATATGTATATTCCAAGTTTATACTAGCCTAAGGCCAATTGCAAGTAGAAAATGTGTTTAGATGTGGATAAGTAGTACAGTTTCCAGAGTCCATATGCTTATTTATTTATTCAGTTTTATTGAGACATATTTGACATATAACATCATAAATTTTAAGGTGTACAATATAAGAATTAGATATGTATATATATTGTGAAATGATCACAGTAAGTTTAGTTTAACATCACCTCACATAGTTAGATTTTTATTTTTACTTATCATAGCTTTTAAGATCTATTCTTTTAGCACTTTCAAATATACAATACAATATTGTTAACTATAGTCACATTGCCAGTTTATATTAAACTGTATTGCCCAGGACTCAAACAAGTTCTCCTTGATATTGGGTAGCAGCAGAGTCATATTTTAAAACATTCTGGAGTTCCCATCGTGGCGCAGTGGTTAACGAATCCGACTAGGAACCATGAGGTTGCAGGTTCGGTCCCTGCCCCTGCTCAGTGGGTTAACGATCAGGCATTGCCGTGAGCTGTGGTGTAGGTCGCAGACATGGCTCGGATCCTGCATTGCTGTGGCTCTGGTGTAGGCCAGTGGCTACAGCTCCGATTCGACCCCTAGCCTGGGAACCTCCATATGCCGTGGGAGTGGCCCAAAGAAATAGCAAAAAGACAAAAAAAAAAAAAAAATTCTGAACTTAACCTCTGAGCTTTTATGATAGGAAGCAGTTCAGCAATGCAGTAAACTGAATTGAATGCCCTATAGATCATTTCTACATATGAGTTTCCGTTGTTCAAAACAAATCCATATTCATTCCAATGATTTCCCCTTCATTCTCTCAAACTCCCAAGCAGAAAAGATTAGATTCAAGTTTCTCATAAATTACACAGTTTTAACTCAGTAAATTTGCATAAGCCTCAAATACCAAACTTCCTACAACTAGTTGAAAAAGACATAGCATTTATGTATCACATTATCTATTCATAGATTTTCAAATTATAAATTATCTGGCTTTTGTAGAATATAACTATGAGAAAGGTCAGCTTCAATTCCCACAGCAAAGATAGTGCCAGAAGGGTTATTCTACTTAATGAGCCTGAGATGAACTAGGAGAGTTGAGAAATAGAATGGAATCCCAGAAGAGCCAAATTTTAAGCAAAATAACCTTTTGGAGGAGTTTCTCAACACGAAGCCTATGTTAAGCACAAGATTCAAGTCATCAGCTCATGTTCACTCCATGCTAAGCCTGAAATGTGATATTCTGAATGGATAATAAATTCCTCTAAGGACTCTGGAGAGCCTTGTCTGGAGATTGGATAGACTCAGTGTGTGTAGTTGCATGTGCCTAGCAGAGTGAAGACATGATTATAGTTTCCATTCTCTTCAGTTTATTGCACTTCATTCTATTGCTTCTCCCATGAAATGTTCTCCTTCCTCTCCTCCTCATGCCTTTCATTTCCCCCATCAAACGTAAATCAGTGTCCTTACTGTCTTTATTCAGTCAGTTTCCATCTTCTAAGATAACGTCTGTTTGTCTTCTAACCAGACTATACCCATCCTTCTTGGACCTTCCTAAATTCTTTCTCCTTCAGAAAGCCTTTTTATGACATTAAGTCTTTTCTTTTTTCTTTGCCTTTTTCTCTGAATATCTATTGTTTTTATAATCAAACCACAAAATTCTGAATTTTTTAATGATGTTTCTTGCTTCTCCTCAGTGAGATCTAAGCTTTCTTAAGACAGGGATTATATCCTATACATTTTTCACTTGTTGAATGGCCTTTGGCTGGGCATAAAGCAGGTACTAAAAACCTGTTGACTAATTATAGTGCTTTCTTTTTGCTTCCTGTCAAGATTACACTGTATTATTTGAGGTTCTTAGTTCAGCTGCTTTTAGGAAAATTTCACTGTTACAGCGTGGGTCTTGCCAAATACATTACAATAAAAGACTATGCAAATGATGCAAATGAGTTCTAGTAATATGGCAGGTGAATTCAAAGTTTCATTGATCACCAGTTTCCTAAGTATTCATTGCATTTATATAAAACCACACTATTTGCCAAAATAATATTAATTATATATATTTTTCAAGGTACAAATGATTTTCATGCTTGTTTTAGCAGTACAGGTTATGAGCACTTATGTGGTCTATTTTAAGTAGAGAAATAGCTTGGATTTACAAAAAATGTCTTAAAAAAAAGAAGCTAGAGAAGGTAAATGTGTGTGTTTTTTTTCTTTTTTTTGTCTTTTTGCCTTTTCTAGGGCTGCTCCCGTGGCATATGGAGGTTCCCAGGCTAGGGGTTTAATCGGAGCTGTAGCCACCGGCCTATGCCAGAGCCACAGCAATGCGGGATCCGAGCCATGTCTGCGACCTACACCACAGCTCATGGCAACACCAGATCCTTAACCCACTGAGTAAGGCCAGGGATTGAACCTGCAACTTCATGGTTCCTAGTCGGATTTGTTAACCACTGCCCCACAACAGGAACTCTTTTTTTTTTTTTTTTCTTTTTTAGAGAGGCGCACCCACAGCATGTGGAAGTTCCCAGGCTAGAGGTTGAATTGGAGCCACAGCTCCTGATCGACACCATAGCCACAGCAATGCTGGATCCCTGACCCACTAATCGAGGTCAAGGATTGAACCTGCATTCTCATGGACACTAGTCGGATTAATTTCTGCTGAGTCATGATAGGAACTCTCAGATAAATCTTTAGTTCTGTAAGATATTTAGGTTTTAATGTATATCCACAATGAGTTCTAAGTTAATAAATAAATTTTATTATCTGCTTCAACATTTAATTTTATTCTTTCCAATTTATATTGGTAAGTTCTATGAAATTATTGACTTATGTTAAAGCATATTATTGGTTGGTTGATAATTGACAGGAAAATTAGATTTTCCTAAAATTCCTGATGGAATGAGTTTGAGAGTGTGAAAAACAGTAAATTAATTAATTAATTTAATGCAGGAAGACAGATTTTTTTGGTTGCGTGGAATGCTCTAAAACATATTTTCAAAGTAATATATGTTCATGTAGAAAATTTTAAAAATAAAAGACATAAAAATCATCAGTGACTGTAATCTCTGAGATAACTACTATTAACATTTTAATGTTCCTAGTTTTTTGAAACTTAGCATTTTACCATAGCCATAAAATATATCTGATATTTTTGTCCTTAGCTACATAGAATAAATATGAATGCAAATATTTATAAAAATACTTTTAGGGGAGTTCCCATGGTGGCTCAGTGGTTAACGAATCCAACTAGGAACCATGAGGTTGTGGGTTAGATCCCTGGCCTCGCTCAGTGGGTTAAGGATCCAGCATTGCTGGGAACTGTGGTGTGGGTTGCAGATGCAGCTCAGAACCCGTGTTGCTGTGGCTCTGGCGTAGGCTGGCGGCTGTAGCTCCGATTCGACCCCTAGCCTGGGAACCTCCATATGCTGCAGGAAGCGGCCCTAGAAAAGGCATAAAGATAAAAAAAGACACACACAAAAATTTTTTTTTAAATTGTGAAAATGTGAGCATATTTTACTGAGTATAAATTTTTGCTCTGATGAATTAAAAACACAACTTAGCTTCTTGAGTTGCAGAATTTTGTTATTATTATGTCGATGGAAAATTGCTGATTCTGATCTTGAGGACCATTAATTTTTTTTATAAAACATTTTTAATCCTTCTGGGTAAATTGTTTAGCACAGGCTGGAACATATGCTCTAGTTAGAATTAGATACACAGTAATTTTTCCTCTTCAGATTTTCAGTGAATTTTAAGTGTTTGAGAGACATGCCAGATTGACAGATTATGTTAACTCAGAAAACATCTTAAACACTGATAAGTACAGAGAAAACCTATCTGCTTTGAGCACACTCAGAAATAACAGAACTTTTATGAAGCACAAAATACATGTGGAGGAGGTATATGAGGAAAAGATATTCACAAACAATAAAGAATTAAGGATAGTCTTTTATATAAAAATTGTGGTATAGAAGATTATCAGTAATTTTTCTGGCTTTTATTATTTTGGAATGATTATATACATAGTTTTGAATAATCAACCATTATTTTTGGAACTACTTACATATGTTGGAGGTGGTTTAGCAACACATGACAGATATTAACCAGGAAGATTAGATGTCAGAATCCAAGTACAAATTCATTTAGATTGATGTGTACGTGTCTACAACATCTTGCCATTAAATGAACTGTGCAAGTGAACATGACTCAAAATCCAAACCATGTTGATATTATAGAATGAGTCTCCAAAATCGCATTTGTAGAATACCTCCTTCAGCTGTTTGGGGCTAGTATATTATAATAAGGCATTCTGCAGAAGTATGATTCTAAGATTTTCTTGTTTTCCTTGATGCTGGTTCTCTCTGGTAGACCTAGTCAGTAGATCGATTGTGGTTCCAGAACAGAGCGGAGAAACTCACTCTCATTCATCTCATATTTACATAACAAATTATTGAACAGATATTACTGAAGGAACACATAAGGAAAATAAACTCTTTAAATTATAGCAGAATTATGCATGTGAAGGGCAATGCTGTGAACATCCAGAAATAAAGCTTTGGTTGTGAAGGATACAGATCTCCTCAAGAGTTATCCCAAAGTAGTTTTTGCGAAAATTTTAAAGGCTCCTGGACAAATTAGTAAGAAGCACAATAACAGAACACAATTGTATAGAGAGAAATGGGTGGGATAATTTGATGGGCTTTAGTTATATCCCAGTGCAGAGAAAAAGGTCTTTCACAAAGCAGATTACAGGAAGAACAGAGGCTTATTTTTGCAACCCTGTTGCAAGTCACCTTTCATTTGGATCAAGATTGGCTTGGCCTCTACAGAAAGCCCAGCTATGTCTCCACCCACTGGGGGGAGAGAGGAGTCAAAACAATTATCCTGCAAATTTTCTAAAACAGACAAAATTGCAGAAACAGTCTTCTCATTTCCCCCTGAATTATCCAGATAGGGAGTCCAGCATGATTCAGTTTCTGAGGGAATCTTTCCCTCCTCTTCATTTTGCATCTGTGCATGCAGGCTCTTCCCTCATTTCTGGCACTTGAAATTTTCCTTCTGCTAAATACTTTGAATTCTTTACTTTTACAGTTTGGCCAGGTAGATCTGAGAAGTTCCATATCTCAAGCATATGCATACACACTCACAGAATGGAGCTCCATCCCCACAATAATTCTACCTCAATGTACTCCATGTTGAAGAAGAGCCAAATGAGGAGCAGAAGCTTATATAAAATTGCCCAAGATTCAGGGGAGGCTTAATTTAATCTTATTTTTCTAAATACATTCTCTGCTCTTTGACGGGAGGGACGATGTTGTATATTTCTGATTGTAACCACCATGACACTTAACAGGATTTAGTCACATAGCTGGGTTTTTTTTTTAATGTTTTATTGAAATTTGATTGATTTATAAAATCATGATAATTTCTGCTGTACATAAAGTGATTGAGTCATATGTATACACATATCCATTCTCTTTCAGATTGTTTTCCCAAAAAGATTATCACAGAATATTGTGTAGAGTTCTTTGTGCTATACAGCAGGTCCCATTGGCCAATCATTCCATATACTTTGGTGTGCATATGCCACTTCCAAACCCCCAGTGCATCCCTCCCACTGTCCCACCTGATCCTTTTGGTAACTATAAGTTTAAGGATCTTGAGTTGCTGTGAGCTGTGCTGTAGGTCACAGACATGGCTCAGATACCATGTTGCTGTGGCTGTGGTGTAGACTGGCAGGTACAGCTCCAATTGGACCCCTAGCCTGGGAAATTCCACATGCTATGGGTGAGACCCTATAAAGCCAAAAAACAAAAACAAAGTCCGTGAGTCCATTTCTGTTCTGCAAATGAGCTCATTTATATCTTTTTTTTTTTAAGATTCCACATGTAAGTGAAATTATATGGTATTTGTCTTTCATCAACTAACTTCACTTAGTATGGTAATTTCATGTTGCTGCAAATTGCATTACTTCATTCTTTTTTATGGCTGAGTAATACTTCATTGTATGTATGTATCATATTTTCTTTATCCATTCCTCTGTTGATGGACATTTACAATAGCCAAGACATGGCTATTGTAAATAGTGCTGCAATGAACATTGAGGTGCATGTGTCTTTTTGAATTATGGTTTTCTCCAGATAGATGCCCAGGAGTGAGATTGCTGGATTGTATGGTAGTTCTATCTTTAGTTTTTTGAGCAACTTCCATACTGTTTTCCATATTGGTTGCATCAATTTGCATTATCACTAACAGTGTAAGAGGATTCCTTTTTCTCTAAACTCTCTCCAGCATTTGTTGTTTGTAGACTTTTTGACTATGGTCATTCTGGCTGGTGTAACATGGTACCCCATAGCAGTTTTGATTTGTGTTTCCCTAATAATTAGTGATGTTGACATCTTTTTGTGTGTTTACTGGCTATCTGTATGTCTTTTCTGGAGAAGTGTTTTAGATCTGCCATTTTTCTTTTCTTTTTTTTTTTTGCTTTTTTAATTGCCATACCTGCAGCATATGGAAGTTCCCAGGCTAGGGGTCCAATTGGAGCTACAGCTGCCAGCCTAAGTCACAGCCACAGCAACACAGGATCCAAGCTGTGTCTGTGACCTGCACCACAGCTCATGGCAATGCTGAATCCTTAACCCACTGAGCAAGGGCAGGGATCAAACCCACATCTTCATAGATACTAGTTGGGTTTGCAACCCACTGAACTACAGCAAGAACTCCCAATATTATTTTTTGACTGGGATGTTTGCTTTTTTTGATACTGAGCTGCAGGAGGTGTTTGTGTATTTTGGAGATTAAACTGATTAAACTCTCGTCAGTTGCTTTATTTGCAAATATATTCTCGCATTCTGTGAGTTGTCTTTTGTTTATGGTTTCCTTTGTTGTGCAAAAACTTTTAGTAACAGCTTTTTTTAATAAAGCATTTTTTGAAATTGAAATCTGTTTAGTGCTTATTTAATGTGGTATAAGTCTTTAAGCAGAGTCTTTAATATGTGTGACTCTGAGAAAGGGGTGGTTGCATGTTATCTTAGTCTGTTTTGGCTGCTATAACCAAAGATCACAACATGGGTGGCTTATAAACAACAGAAATTTATTTCTCATAGTTCTAGAGGCTGGAAGTCCAAGATCAGGATGCCAGCATGGTCAGGTTCTGATTAGAACCCTCTTCTGGCTTGCAGACTGCCGACTTCTCACTATGAACTCACATGACATAAGGAGCTGGAGAGCTGTGTGTGGTCTCTCTTATAAGGTAGTAATAGCACCTGTGAGGGTTCCACACTCATAACCTAAGCAGCTCCCAAAGGCTCCACCTCCTAATGTCATCACTTTGGGGATTAGAATTTCAATATATAAATTGTGGAGGGGAGGCACAAACATTGGATTTACAGCACTTTTTTTTTTAAACTCAATGAATTTACTACATTGGTAGTTGTACAATGATCATCACAACCCAATTTTATAATCCATCTCAAACCCCCAGCATCCCCTTACCCCCCAACCCCTCTCCTTTGGAAACCAAAAGTTTTACAAAGTCTGTGAGTCAGTGTCTGTTCTGCAAAAAAGTTCATTGTGTCCTTTTTTTCAGATTCCACATAGCATTTGATGTTGGTGTCTCATTGTCTGATGGAGTTCACTTAGCATGATAATTTCTAGGTCCATCCATGTTGCTAAAAATGCTGTTATTTCTTTCCTTTTAATGGCTGAGTAATATTCCATTGTGTATCTGTACTGCTTCTTCTTAATCCACTCCTCTGTCAATGGACATTTAGGTTGTTTCCATGTCTTGGCTCTTGCAAATAGTGCTGCAATGAACATTGCAGTACATGTGTCTTTTTGAGTCACGGTTTTCTCTGGATAGATGCCCAGGAGTGGGATTGCTGGATCAAATGGGGGTTCTCTTTTTAGTTTCCTGAGGAATCCCCATACTGTTTTCCACAGTGGTTGCACCAATTTAAAATCCTACTGACAGTGTACTAGGGTTCCTTTTTCTCCACCCCCTCTCCAGCACTTATTGTCTGTAGACTTTCTGATGATTGCCATTCTGGCTGGTGTAAGGTAGTACCTCATCGTGGTTTTGATTTGCATTTCTCTAATACTGAGTGATGTTGAAGATCTTTTCATGTATGTTTTGGCCATCCATATGTCTTCTTTGGAGAATTGTCTGTTTAGATCTTCTGCCCATTTTTAGATGGGGTTGTTTGTTTTTTTGGTATTGAGCGGTAGGAGGTATTTATAAATTTTGGAGATTAATCCCTTGTCAGTTGATTCATTTGCAAAGATTTTCTTCCATTCTGTGGGTTGTCTTTTCATTTTGTTTAGGGTTTCCTTTGCTGTGCAAAAAATTTTAAGTTTAATTAGTTCCCATTTGTTTATTTTTGTTTTTACTGTCATTCCTCTAAGAGGTGGATCTGAGAAGATGTTGCTGTTGTTTATGTTGGAGAGTGTTTGGCCTATGTTTTCCTCTAAGAGTTTTATAGTATCTGGTCTTATATATAGGTCTTTGATCCATTTAGAGTTTCTTTTTGTGTATGGTGTTAGGGAGTGTTCTAATTTCATTCTTTTCCATGTGGCCGTCCAAGTTTTCCCAGCACCACTTATTGAACAAGCTGTCTTTTCTCCATCATATAGTCTTGCCTCCTTTGTCCTGGATTAGTTGCTGTTGGTGCGTGGGTTTAATTCTGGGCTTTCTGTCTTGTTCCACTGATCTATATTTCTGTCTTTGTGCCAGTACCATAACGTTTTGATGATTGTTGCTTTGTAGTATAGTCTGAAGTCCGGGAGCCTGATGCTTCCAGCTCCATTTTTCTTTTTCAGGATGTCTTTGGCTATTCTGGGTCTTTTGTGCTTCCAAACAAACTTTAAAGTAATTTTGTTTGAGTTCTGTGAAATACATCCTTGGTAATTTGATAGTATTGCATTGAATCTATAGATTGCCTTGGGTAGAATAGGCATTTTGATAATATTGACTCTTCCAAACCAAGAGCATGGTATGTCTTTCCATCTACTTGTGTCATCTTTGATTTCTTTCATCAGTGCCTTATAGTTTTCAGGGTACAGGTCTCTTGTCTCTTTAGGTAGGTTTACTCCTAGGTATTTTATTCTTTTGGATGCGATGGTAAATGGGATTGCTTCCCTAATTTCTCTTTCGGATCTTTCATTCTTGGTATATAGAAATTCTGTCGTTCTGTGTATTAATGTTGTATCCTGCAACTTTGCCAAATTCATTGATGAGCTCTAACAGTTTTATGGTAGAGTCTTTAGGATTCTCTAGGTATAGTATCATGTCATCTGCAAATAGGGATAGTTTTAGTTCTTCCTTTCCAATGTGGATTCCTTTTATCTCTTTTACTTCTCTGAATGCTGTGGCTAGGACTTCCAAAACTATGTTGAACAGTAGTGGTGAGAGCAGACATCCTTATCTTGTTCCTGATCTCAGTGGGAATTCTTTCAGCTTTTCACTGTTGAGAATGATGTAACCTGTGGGTTTGTCATATATGGCATTTATTATGTTGAGGTAGGTTCCCTCTATGACCACTTTCTGAAGGGTTTTTATCAGAAATGGGCATTGGATTTTGTCAAAGGCTTTTTTGCATCTATTGAGAGGATCGTATGGTTTTTATTCTTCAGTTTGTTAATATGGTGTATCACAGTGATTGATTTGCAGATATTGAAGAATCCTTGAATCCCTGGATAAATCCCACTTGATCATGATATACAATTAGATATTAGCTCTTAGGTAATTAGGTATTAGGTATTATCTCTTCTCTAAATGATAGAATTCACCTGTGAAATCATCTGGTCCTCAGGAAACAAGAAAAAGCTCAAATAAACAACCTAACTTTCCAGCTAAAGCAGCTAGAGAGAGAATAACATTCAAGACCTAAAGTTAGTAGAGGGAAAGAAATCATAAAGATCAGAGCAGAAATCAATGAAATAGAAACAAAGAAAACCTTAGAAAAGATCAATGAAAGGAAAAGCTGATTCTTTGAAAAGATCAACAAAATTCATAAAACCTTAGCCAGACTTATCAAGAAAAAAAGAGAGAGGACTCAAATCAATAAAATTAGAAATGGAAAATGAGAAGTAACAACGGACATCACAGAAATACAAAGGATCTTAAGAGTCTACTATATGCAACTATATGCCAATAAAATGGAAAACCTAGAAGAAAGGGACAAATTCTTAGAAAAGTACAATCTTCCAAGACTAAACCAGGATGAAATAGAAAAGCTGAATGGACTAATCACAAGTACTGAAATTGAAACTGTGATTAAAAAAACAAAAGTACATCACATGGTTTTAGGGAGCTACTTACCCTCTCAATCTCTTCATGTTGTGGGGAGGACAGCAGAGGCAGAGCCACGCTAAGAAATGGCAGCACCTTGGATGATTTTAACAATTTAGTGATTTTTTTTTTCTTTTTAGGAATGCACCTATAGCATATGGAAGTCCCCAGACTAGGGGTCAAATAGAAGCTGTAGCTGCCGACCTATGCTATAGCCACATCGATGCCAGATCCAATCTGCATCTGTGACCTACACCACAGCTTGCAACAGCGCCAGATCCTTAACCCATTGAGCAAGGCCAGGAATTAAACCCATATCCTCATGGATACTGGTCAGGTTCTCAACTGTTGAGTCACAATGGGAACTCCTAATTTAGTGATTTTCTTTCAAGTTATTCTTTTTTGAATGTTTCTTTAACTTTTGAGAAATAACTGAATAAGCTGTGAGAGAAGGATAAAGAAAGAGAACTACTTGTAGCCATTCTCAGCTTTTCTAAAATAATCACCAGAAACTTGCATTCCCCTCTTAGCAAAATAAAAAAAAAAAAAAAACCCTCAAAACCCTGTGGTCAATCACATGTAGTTTCCTTAGAGGGAAGATAGCATTAGCAAATTGTCACAATGTCCAGTGTCCTCTAACCTCCCACTTTCTGAGTTTATTCCTTCCAACTATAACCAGTTTTCTTGAGAAGAGTACAGATTAGAACAATTTTCATCTGATTCCTGTCCAGTGACACGTAGTGACTTCAGAAACGGGCACAACGTACCGTTGCCCAGCCTGGGAGCTGGCTTCGGGCTGCATTTGTGATGCAAAAAGCCTGGATAAACCATTTTGCTTCTGGATGTTGCTGAGTCATGTGCAACAATGTGATTGAAATATCCTGGGCTCCATCTAAATCCCCTCTAACCTTTTGGAGATGACTTTTTGGAGGTATCCAATACAGAGATGAAAAATAGAAGGTGTTTGGACTGTAATTATTTTTCCTTCTTCCTGAGTTCTGCTTGGGAAGAGACTGACTTATTACATTTTTGTATTCTAGACACTCTCCACAATGCATGTGGCTGGGGGAAGCTGCAACGAGAGTACAGTTTCCTAGGGCTTCTGAAGGTGAGCAAGAAGCAACATGTAATTAGAAGCCACCAACCGAAAAGCCACAAAGTTGCACTCAGCTTTCTTTATAAAATTTTACTTTGTTGATCATAATTCTGGTATTAATATGTATTGGTCTGAATCTACGTTAGCATCCTCTGGGATTTAGAAGCAATTACACTTAAAAATGGAATTGTGGTCAACACATAAACAGGAATGATCTTTAAAGCAAATGAAACAAAGGCTCTAATTACAAATCCATTTAATTTACAGACAGAGAGAATTAACCTTTGGTTCATTGGCAAATAAATATGCAGAGAAACAATAATCCACAATTTAATAACATGAACAAAGTGTTTCTTATAAGCTTCAGGGCTGCTGTTTGATCATAGTTTCCATATCACTTCACCTTTTGAATTTTAAAAGGGTTGAGAAGAAATTAATGAGAGAAGAGAATCAGTTCTAAGTTAGATTCTGATTACTCTTTCTTATTTATTATGTCTGGAGATTATTTATATATGAAAAACCTCTATGACATAACGTATTTACAATGGGCTGCCAGTCCTCACTTTTAACATTCATTCTATCTGGCTAAATTGTGAAGCTCTTCATATGAAATAGGTTATGTGGCCAAAGATTTTAAGAGTTTATCAATCAGGGTGTAGCCAGGAAAAGAGTGACCAAAAGTAATGTTATAGCCTGAGTTGTATTTCCCCAAGTTCATATGTTGAAACTATAATCCCTAGTCCCTCAGAATGTGAATGTATTTAGACATGGGGACTCTCAAGGGGTAATTAAGTTAAAAAGAGGCCATTAGGGTGGGCCCTAATTCAGTAGGGTCTGTGTTCTTAAAAAGAAAATTTGGAGACACTGGAGAGTTCCCAGGGATATGCACCCACAGAGAAAAAGACCGCGTGAAGAGGCAGCAAGAGGGCATCTAGCTACAAGCCAAAGAGAGAAACCTCATAGGAAACAAGTCCTGGAGGCATCTTGATCTTGGGCTTCAGAAGTGTGAGAAAATAAATTCTGTTGTTGGAACCGCCCAGTCTGTGATATTTTGTTAAGACAGCTCTAGCAAATTAACAAAAAATGTTAGGAGAAGAGGAGGTTTTCTATAGAAATTAGACTTCATACAGATGTGAGAGAGGGAGAGAAGTGAAGAACAAAGGGGAGAATCAAAAGGTCAGAAAGTCACAGTGGCCCAGAACATGGGTTCTCAATGTGGTGTCTGGGGACACACTGGCATCCCTGAGGCCTTTTCTGGGGTCCCAAAGACCCTTTCAGGAAGTCAGCAAGGTCAAAAATGTCTTAATAACAATATTTGGAGGTATTTTCCTTTTTATCTTTCAGTCTGTCATGAGTGTATGGTGGGTAATTTCAGAGGTTACGTGATTTAGGATTATACATTGAGATGGAATGTGGATGTATTTCATGTTTTTAAAAAGTCTTAGTTTTAGTTTATAATATTGGTAGATATAATTCACAAATACTAAAACTCTGTGGTCTTCAGTAGTTTTTAAGAGTATAAAACAGTTCTAAGACCAAACAGTTTGGAACCTCAAACATGAAGTTTGGTGAAGGTACGCAGATTGGAGTTTATAGGAGAATCCCCAAAAGTGTGTCTGGTCATTGGAGTGGAATTGCAAAGGGGAGCTCATGGAGAAGTCAGTGGAAGCTTCTGCCTTCATGGGAACTGTAATCAAGCATTTGGTGGTTGGCTTGGGACCCCCATCAATGGGAAGGCCAGGAGTCAGGAAGACCAGAGGAATCAGGAACTCTTTCAGCATCTCCATAGCTAGCTGTCACTGTGTCTGATTGCCATGGCTTGTTGAAAGTAATAGCCTCTGCTTCACTTCTGCTACTAGACTTCTTGAAAAGTTCATTCTTGGTCAGCTCTAATCCAGAATGTACTTAGTTCCAAGTCATAGACAGAAGAGGAATATACTAACAGACAAAACACAGTTTAGCACATTTCAGCGTTCCAATTTAGCCTTCCACATACACTTTAAACCAAAATATTTAACTCCTAAATAAAGAAAATAGAATAATGCTTCCATATAATGTGATGAAAATGTCCTTTGTACAAATAAAAACATGTTAATCCTGCCCTCAAAAGAAATCTCCTGTACCATTTTACACATCTTTTGGGAATGTTCCTTCCTCTTCTAACTGCATCATGACTCCCATTTGAGAAACTGTAATAAATTCCTTATATATGTGCAAGTCACTATCAATACTTTAGGTTAGATAGTAGGTAAATGGGAGAGGAAAAATGTGGTTCTTATCTATTTGACTGTATTTGTATCAAAGTAAGGAAGAAATATTCACACCATTACGGTTACAGTTTCTGCTGCAGGTAACGTGGTGAACCTGGTATTTAAGAGTTCCCCCTGCTAATTCTCATTCCATATTCTCTTTGCCATAGAAAGAACCTGAAGTGGTCAAGGTTTCCTGTGAGCCAGTGAATTAATCCCAAAAGGTCTCTGACATTTGTAGTCTTGCTTATGTTGGGGGTCTTGTGGTCCATGAACTTTTACCACAGAATATTAGATGCTAAATGAATGACACTACAGATAATTTTCTAGGTTCCAGGCATATCCCTGCCCACATAGGAGTAGCAGAAATCCAATTTACTGTTTATAGTCAGAATCACCCACCCCAACCAATGCAGTAACCCCCTTCTTTGCCCACTTTTTTCAGTGGAATAAAGAGCCAATAGTGTCTAGCTAACAGTCTCAACTCCCTGTTCAATGGAACTATAGCTGTGTCCCCTAGTGGAAGCAGTTCACCCTTGGGAACTAAGACTTCTAAACCAGCATAGCCCAAAATTGTGGAGGTTAAAAAGTAAAAAATTTTGCTAATGGATCATTAAGTGTCATGGTGAGAAGAGTTGTCCACATCTATAGTTCTTAATTCCCAGGCCATGACTCCTAGCCACAGTAGAAAGCATATTGTATTTTGGTCACTGAGTCAGAGAATACACTGGATTCTAAAAACAATATCCCAGTCCTAGAAACTGACATGATAAGTGAATCTTTAGGCCTTTCCACATTCCATCAAGCCAACTGCTTCAGAGTGATGGAAAACACCATGAGAGCAGTGAATCCCTTGATTAGGAGTCTAATGCCACAGTTCATTCACTGTATATTGAGTTCGTTGGTCAGAAGTAAGGCTGTTTGGAAAACTATGATGGTAAAAAAAGCATTCTGTAAAGTCTGCGAAAATTAGTTTTACCAGAAGTGTGGAAGGCAAGGCAAACCCACATGAAGAAGTGAAACAAATTGATGCCTCTTCCGTGATCGATCTTATTCACTTAATCAGTGTACCTTCAGTTCTTCTTAGTTGCCATATAGAGGGCTCAGTGTTGGTTCCTTCTGATAGCTGATTATGGTCTCAGATTGACCTTGCTGAGGGAAAGGTTCCTGAACCCTTGTTAATCTCCATTCCTGTTGCTGTTGCCAGTTTGTATAGGATCCCATATGGCAGTGAAAAAAGTGACTGGAGAAAAAGTGACTGACCTCCACATTTGGGTCATGTTTTTTGCTTGATTGGTAAGAGTCTTTTTTGCTAAAGTTACTTTTCAGTGAGCATTTATGTGAGGCACAAATATCTTCACACTATTTGCCCATTCTGAGAGGTCTGTACAAATAACTTTTCCTCAACCTTGTTGTCATCAATGGCACAGTTTGCTCTTTCCAAGTCCCTGGTAAGCTAGAGAAATGGTTAGCTTGTGCCCATGGCTGAGTGTATATCCATACCTCTGGAAATCTTTCCTTCCAGGCAGAATGAATATATTCATTTTTCTCCTCAAAGATCTGCTTGATCTTCAGGCTACAGACCTCCAACCAGCTACTTTTAAGTTGTACCCATGTTTATACAAAACCATCTGTAGGGCAGGCTTCCATTTTTCATTTATTAGCTAACTGGTCCCTATTTTCACAAATTTGGTGGTTTAGAAAATACCTAGTTCATGATGGGTAGCTCAGATGAATAGTAAATTGGTGGTTTGTGTTCAAGCATTCAGTTTCTATTAGGATCCACGATCCATGAATAAGCTAGGGAGAATAGTTAAATGGAGAAGAGTTACATGTAGAAGTTGAAGCAAAGATAACTGTTCAAAATACTAAAGATCTGCATTGTGATTCACCTATAATGACCAGCCACAGGCTTCCTACAACAGCTCTTTAAGCACCATTGGATCTATTGGATCATGTGGACCAAACAGTAGAGCAGCTTGCGAGATAAATTGAATCTGGTTCACAGAGCCTTCTCTTCCTCTGGCTCCCACTCAAAATGGATCATTTTATAGATTTCTTAGTAAATGGGTCAGAGCAGCCCTGTGCAAAAGATGTGTATATGTTGACTCCAAGATCTGAAGAGTCTCAGTTGTTGTTGTACCTCTTTTTTTGGTGGTAGGAGGTACAAGATCAGTGACATGTCCAGCTTAGAGGGGTAGCTCAACCTGCCCCAGACCACTGAAGCCCAAGAAATAAAAGCAGGAATTCAGGTCTGTGTTTCTTTGCGCCAGCTGGAAAAGAAATCACATCGGAATATCAGTCGCAGTCGGAGCTGGAACCTAAGTTTACAGTAACACACTGTTATTCCCAAGGATTCATTTATGTTCTGCACAGTCCAGAGAGGTGAGCTAAATGCAGATTTGGTAGGAATAATCATGCTTTCACCCGTCAAGTCCTTGATGGTGGCACTAATTTTTGCAAGCCTTCTGGGAATGTGGTTTACTTTTTTTGTAGGTAGAGGCAGTTATGGGAGTTATCCCTTCCTCTTTCCTTTAAAACTCCTTCAGGAATTAATAAGGTCATTTTATTAGTCTGTTAGGGATATCATAACACCACAGACTAGGTGGCTCAAACAGCAGGAATTTATTTTCCCATAGTTTCGGAGGCTGGATGTTGAAGATCAAGGTGTTGGTTTTGGTTGGTTTCTCCTGAGGTCTCCCTTCTTGACCTGTAGATGGCTGCCTTCTTGTTGTATCCTCATAAGGCCTTTCCTCTGTGTGCACATTACTCCTGCTGTGTACCTTTGTGTCTCTTCTTATAAAGATACTGGTCCGACTGGATTAAAGGGCCCGCTAACATGGCTTCATTTTAAATAATTACCTCTTTATTTTTATTTTATTTAAAGAGTCATACCCAAGGCATATGGAAGTTCCCAGGCTAGGGGTCGAATCAGAGCTGCAGCTGTTGGCCTATACCACAGCCACAGCGACGCCAGATCTGAGCTACGTCTACGACCTACACCACAACTCACAGCAACTCCAGATCCTTAACCCACTGAGTGAGGCCAGGATTTGAACCTGCATCCTCATTGATACTAGTCAGATTCACTTCCACTATACCACAGCGGGAACTCTCTATTTTTATTCTTTTATTAATTTTTTTTAGGGCCACACCCATGGCATATGAAAGTTACCAGGCTAGGGGTCGAATTGGAGCTACAACTGCCAGCCTACACCATAGCCACAGCAACACCAGTTCTGAGCTATGTCTGTGACCTACACCACAGCTCGCAGCAACACTGGATTCTTTACCCACTGAGCGGGGCCAGGGATCGAACCCACATCCTCATGGATATTAGTTGGATTTGTTTCCACTGCACCACAACGGGAACTCCAATCAGTATCTTAATTTTAACATGAGACCTCCTAAAGCTATGGTTTAATTAATCATCTACGGATTCAGATTTGAGGTTTATTTTTCAGAAATAACCTTCGTGTGCAGGAGATGAGTTTCCTCTCTCGTCTTCTTCCCGCTATGTTTGATGGGTGCAGCAATTTGGTCACCCAAAGCCTTGACTTTTATAAGCGCTCGGTTGACTTCAGGTAATAATTTAAGTGACTTTTGCCACTGGATGTCATGGACTGCCATTGGCTCACTTACTAACAGGATTTAAGTCATTAATGCCTTTATATCCAGTTAGAACAGAGAAAAAATATTTCATATTCCCCTCCCTAAGATCCTGTTCCTCTGAGACCACATTCAGTACTAACCTTGGACCATCAGCATTCACTCATAAAACAACCAGTAAAATACTGGCAGGGGTAGGATTACCATAGAAATTAGAGCTTATATACATGTAGGAGGAACCAGGAAAATGACAGTCTGAATGAGAGGAATCAAGATCAGGAAAAGTCACTACCACAAAAGTCAGAAACTTCAGTATTAATTAATGGGTAGGTCCATACCCCTGGGAAAATCCCCCAAAATGTCTGTTTTAAGCAGAATTGCAGAAAGAATTTCACTGAGGAAGAATGTAAAGGTAGAGCTGGTGGAGAGCTCTGTGGAAGCTGCCACCTCTATGGGAAATGCTGCCTAGTGTTTGGTGGTTGGCTTGGGTTACTCTTGGCTGACACAGCTAGAAGCTGGGAAAAGAGTTTAAAGCTGGAGCCCTTTAGGCAGAATTACCATGTCTGTCACTGTGGCCAGCTTTCACCCAGGAGTTTATGGAAAAGGATTTCTGGGAGATGTTATTCCCGGTCTCAGAGGGAAGTGATAACACCACGGTGACAAAACACAATCCAGCATACAGACAGTGGAATGAGGGTACTCTGTGACATAGTTATACAAATTAACAAGCAATTCAGTATAATAGATATAGTGTAATATGCTTTATTTTGTTTCCATTCAAAGTCGTCAAGAAGGGCAATACCAATTATAATTTAGACTCCTCACTCCCTTATTTTCCACAAAGACCTAGAGATTTACTCAGATCTTAAATTAAAGAGATATCCATTGTGGTCAGCCTTGTGGCCTTGTGGCTGCTCTTAGTCCAGGGTCCAGTTTGTTTGTTTGTTTGTTTATTTATTTATTTATTTTCAGAAACTGGCATGTCCCAGTGCAAAGCTTGACCATGGGGACATTCATCTTCCTAGTGTCTCTCCCACACTCCTTCCCATGTGAGTTTGATTTTGACAGTGCTTAGCAGGAATTATCTCTTTTTTATAAGGAATCTGTAACTTCTCCTCCCCAAACTCAGTCATGTTGAGAAGCACCCTTCTTTAACCCTAGGACTCCATAGCCTCCAAAATGTCTTTTTTTTGGGGGGGGGAATTCAGCCTCATTCTTTTAGGAGACTTGGCCTTTCAAACGAAGGTCTATCAGAGTTGTCTTTAGAATTGCCCCATTCCTACTGTTAACTTGATTTCCCCAAACTGGAAGGTTATCTTTCTTATTTGTGATTAAAAAAAAAGATACAAGTGAATTTCTCAATTTACTCTGCATTTTATTCATAGTAATGTCTTGTCTGTTGACTAAACCAAGAAGGTTACTGTTTCAACTGGATTTCTTAGAATTTGCACATTTGTTGTTTGCATACTGACCAGAAGAATTAATGGGCTTTGATAATGTTTGGAACACTTTTAAAGGCTAGAGGAAAAACCTATAAGTTTGACGTATGGTTTGGTCTTTGAGGATGAGTTTTCAAATGAGTTTACGTTTTATAATTTGAAATGGATATCAAAGGTATTTGATATGCAGGTAGTTATTATGGAATTAAATGATTGTATTGTGAAGAATTTAGTGTACAGAATCACTAGTTTGTGCCTTGAAATCATACAGGCTCTATTTTGATATAGGAAATTGTATGTATGTCAGCGTATGCTGTCTGTGAGTGTGTGTGTGAGTGTGTGTGTGTGTTTGCCTTTGTGTATACTCATACCAATATAAGGGAAATTACCTGTTATGAAACAGCACTAAATTCACTCCTGATATTCTGGTTCACCACAGAGCAATCTTGTATCTTGTCATTATGACCACAAAAGACTCTCCAGATTTGATTTCACTGTCGAGGAGTTCTGTATCCTTGGGCTCTAAACAAAATAGTAAACAAAAGAATGACAATACCACCTTCAATACTGATAGTGACTTAGAGGACATGGCTCTGGTTCTGTTAGCATAGTGACCTTATGAGCCCTGAACCCCAGAATTAGGCAGGCTTGTGCCAACAGACAAGCAGCATCTTGGACCAAGCCAGAGATACTGCCTCCACCCCGACTCTTGGACAGAGCTAGTCATAGAGAAACCCATGCTGTCTCTGATCAATCTGCTTCCTAACAAGGAAGGAAGGCAGAGCTTGCCCAAGTTATTATTCCCAAATTCACCAGTAGGTTGAATCTTTCCAACTCCCTTGAGGAGGGTGATTAAAAGAATGAAGCTAGGCCAAGAGCGCTAACTGAGCTGTTCTCTTAGAAAAGAAACCTAAGGGGAGGGGAATAAATTTTACTTCCTAATGCTATCAGACTAAGAGGATTATAAAGGTAGCTGTGACTAATCAAATTGTTTCAGTCTGTGCTTCTGTCTGATTCCATTAGTCCCTGAGACTCTATTGGCTGCTGACCTGTGATAAAAATTCAGTGGGGAGGTTGGGGGTGGTAGGCATGTGTCTTTTGGAAAGGGTTCCTAAATCTAAAATATCCCCTCATCTACACCACCGATTAGATCGCACATGTGCCTGTTTACACTCCCCCATGGCTTTCATGAATCTTTGATTTAAGTTGCACATCTGGTTCTGACTCAGTGCTTCATAGACCCTGCAGGTTTGCATACATTCTACTTTTCTGGTCCTGGAGTTTCACTCAGCACACTGCTGTCCCTATTGACAGCCAAGCCCAAGGAGAATGGGAATGAGGCAGGAACACACTCCTGGGAGAGTGACTGCCTTCACGGCTGGCACTCACTGGGAACAGAACAGTTGGCAGCTGTAACACTCCAACTTCAGGTCGGCAGCCCAAGGCCCTGGGCTGCCACCAAACTGGAGAACTTGTCTGTACAGGGTTAGAGGAAAGCAAGGAGAGAAGGATGAAGTGTCATGGGGCATTGGGTATGTTGTAAAGAGTGTCTTGTTCAGGGCTCATAAACTGGCTGATGCATTGGCGAAAAAATTGAATTTGATTCCTTTTATGACTTACACTCTGTCCCTCTCCTCCACTTGCCCTTTCCTTTTAAACTAGGCTGCAGTCCACACTGATGTTATCTGTTTGGACCGGAAAGCATTTGTATTTGTTGCCCCAGGTCTAGTGTGAACTTGAGATTTTTTTTTTTTTTTTTTAACCAATCCAAACTCTTGATCCTCAATCTGCAAGCTTCTCTGGCTTCCTTGGGGAATGATCCTTAATTTCCTCATTGCTTAGTTCTTCCCTTCATCTCAGTATGATCCTAATATGCTTGGGTTGTGAGAAGTCAAGCCAATTGCTGACTAGGATGGCACTATGGCTTTTTTTTTTCTTTTAAATTTAATTGTATTATTTTTAAAAATTGAAGTAGAGTTGATTTTCAGTGTTGTGTTAGTTTCAGGTGTACAGCAAAGTGATTCAGTATAAATATAGGCACTATGGCTTTTAAATTCAGAGTGTTGTATGCTCTCACATTTTGAGAGAATTGTGTGTCATCTTCCTCCCCCCATCCCCTTGATTTATATGTTGAATTTCTAACTCAGTAACTCAGAATGTGACTGTATTTGGAGACAGGGCCTTTAAAGAGGTGGCTGAATTAAAATGAGGCTGTTCGGGTGGGCCCTAGGCCAGTCTGAGTGGTATCCTTATAAGAAGAGGAGACTTGTATCCACAAAGAGACACCAGGAGTGTGCACACACAGAGGAGAGACCGTGTGGGGACCTAGTGGAGAAGGCGGCCATTTGCAAGCCAAGGGGAGAGGTCTCAGAAGAAACCAAGCTTGCTGGCACCTTGATCTTGAACTTTCACTACCTTGAATGTGAAAAAGTAATTTTCTGTTATTTAAACCACCCAGTATGTGCTATTTTCTTATGGCAACCTTAGCAAACTCATACAAACCATTTTGCATAAGAACCTGCCGTTGTGCATATATCTTGGGGGAAGGGAAAGAGGGCGATCCCACTATCTCTTGTATTTTTATCCATAAAAAGCCTTATGTAACAGTGTCTCCATGTATGCCAAACATCTTGTCTTCTTGTTTTTAGCACATGTCACTAAGCAGACCGTATTCCAATTCTTACTTCTCCAGAACCTCTTTTTTTTTTTTAAAGACTGATTCATTATGATATATAACCACTAATTAAAGACAATCTAGCACATTCTTTGGTCCGCTTGTCACTCAGACTGAGTGGCCTAGATATAGTGCAGGCCTGAGGGACCCAAAAGATAATCTAGGTAAAAAGTAATCTAGGTCACCCTGCCTTGTGATTTCATTTCTTTTTTTCCCTATAGGTTCCTATGCCCATATTGTGTCCAAAATGAAGGAGAGGGATAAATATAGTCACATGGAAACTCTGGAAGCTGAACTTATACAGGGGAACACAGGGGAAAGTTATAACAAACATAATAACTTTGATTGACATGGACAGTTTTCTGGGCACCTTGGATAAAACACCCCTGTGTGTTGTTTACTGCACCACAGTATATTTCTAGTTGAAAAAAATATAATTGTTGATTTCAAAAAGAAAATTATATATATTCCCTGTTTCAACATAGGATTTCAGTTCCTTCATCTTCAGACATTCCTATTCCTAAGATTATTCACTTAGCAAACATTTAGAAAACATGGTATTATTCTTGACAGTGAAGAGAGGAGAATGTATGAGACAATAAGACCTGCCTTCAAGAAACTACAGTCTAGACAGAGAGGACAGACATATAAACACATACTTTGGAGTTCCCATTGTGGCTCAGTGGGTTAAGAACCTGGCTAGTATTGTGAGGATGTGGGTTTGATCCCTGGTCTCACCCAGTGGGTTAAGAATCTGGCATTGCCGCAAGCTGTGGCCTAGGCCACAGATGCGGCTCAGACCTGGCATTGCTGTGACTGTGGCATATGTTGACAGCTGCAGCTTGATTCGACCCCTCGTCTGGTAACTTCCATATGCTGCAGGTGTGGCCCTAAAAAGATAAGAACCAAAAAAAACCCCACATACTTGCAGGACACTTGTAAGCACGCCTCAGCTTCCACAGATGAATTCCATGTCAGCAACAGCCAAAGAAAAACCATGTGGCATTCTTTGTAGGGAATATGGTTGAGTTCCTCTATATGAAGGCCACTCCTACTAGTTAAGACCTAGGAGAACCTTCCTCTGAGGAACCACAATGAATTCCACCCTCTCTTTCACTTTGAAAGGAAATCCAGAACAAAATTTGTAACACAATTTTAGTTAATTTATAGTGAGAACTCCCCTCCTTGCACCACCCCCAACACACAAACACACACACACAGAGTCACAGAGTAGGAAGAAGTAACTTGGGCTCGGCTTTCTTCATCATCAGAACTGTGTGAGAGGGCAAGGTGTGTGGGGGCAGGGTGAGAGAACGTAAGCAGGGAACACTGGGTGGGGGAAGGGTTAATGGGAGGGAGAATTAAGGAACCAGGACCTTGGAAGGTCTGGTTTCTTGTGTAGGGTGAGAGAACCAGATAGTTAGACCAAGGGCTTAATTTCTGACTCAAGAGCTCTTTACACATCTCCATTTCTTCCCTGCCTTCTCCCTCCCTAATACAGTCTCTGAAGCTTTGGAGCCTTTGCAGGGACCCCTCCTGTAAAGCACTATTTACATTGTTGAGGCCAGCGTATTGCTTTGCGGGAGAGAGGAGCGTGGTGGCGTTCATCATGGCGGGGGAGAGCTGTCCTCCCAGTTCAGTGATTAACTGTTGTGGACTTCCAGGCGCTGAGGAGCATCTTCCCATGGCAAACTCTGTGGGATAGGAAAGTTTCTGTGCTTCTTTCATGGCCCGGGACCCTGTGGCTTCCCTAGAGACATACACGTCTCCTCATGATCCTTGCTTCTCATGTGCATTCCCCATATCTATCTCATGTGTACAAGACTTCACATTTTTGCCATTTTACATTTAATACTTGTGCTACTCTTACTGTTTCTGTGAATAAACATTTCAAAATTCTTAAAAAACCCTTTATTTAAATGACTAGTTTTTGTGAAATCGTAGGTTCTATGTGCTTTATTTTAAAAAATGTACATAAAGTACAAGTAAAATTTCAGAAAGAGTTGATTTGTGTATCACTTAAAATCTTCTCATGTACCAGATTAGGAAACACTATTACAATGTATTTATCTAAAAAATTATTTTTGGTTATAAAGTTAAGAATTGTGTTTTCCTAACCTGCCTTATTTCCTCTGTGATGGATGGTGGTAGGAGCATTTAGAGGAGGAAAATGTGGGTACCAGTGTGATGCTGTCAGGATGGAATTGGGGGTGTCCAGTTCCATCAATAGAAGCCCTTTCCACCACTCGAAGGCTTTTGTTGAGTTGGAAGTTCTTCTCATCGGGTGATGACTATTGCGCTCCTGATTCTGATGGCCACCCCCCTGGATTATTCCTGTAAGTGGGGGATTCAGCTACAGCAGAACTTGTCCAAGGAGAGAGATCATCTTTGATTTTTCTGACTCTAAATGAAAAACCACAAATTCGTCACATTATCTGAAAGAACACACACATTGGCATTTCTAGGTTCTGGGACTGCCAAATAGCCTGTTTTACATTTTCTGTATTTTTATGAAGTTTTGGCCTACTTTTGACTATATTATTTCAGGCCGGCCTTGCAGAATTCATGCATAAATAGACAGCAAGGCTTGTTTTTGCCTGAATCACTATGGTGATTGCAAAACCTTTTCTTGGCTTTGGGGCTGGAGAGACAGGGGAAGAAGGGGAGGCTTGGAGTCAGTCCTGAGTAAATCCCTGTACTTCTTTCCATCCTTCAGACTCCCTCTGGCTGGACCCTTACCTTCGGTTGTCTTTACCTGTGCCAGCGAACTTGCTTACAGAGACAGAGCAGCTTCTAGGAGTGAAGGCTTTTTTTTTTTTTTTTTTTTAAAAAAAGCTTTTAGAAGCAAAAATAGCCCATTTCTTTTTTATGCGGACCCAGGTTAGTAGTTGATCTCTCTCCTTTTTTTCCGTTTGCAAAGTTCAATTGCACTTTTTTTCAACAAATGTGGTCTGAATGCACACAGCTTGCGGTGGCCTAGAATTGTCACATATGGAAAATAAACTGGAAAGGAAGTTCACTTAAGAAATGGAGAAGAAGCAGCGGGCAGTTCATTTTAGGACCATAATTGGCCAATGTTCCCTCCTGATGTGTGGCAGCAAGTTTTACTGTTGTGCAGCAAACCCCACTGATCCATTTCCCAGGTGATTTTATAGAGATATTCTATGACTGCCTTGCCAGCTACAATGCACATTGAGAATTAGCTGGAAAGCCCAGGATTTTGTACAGTAAGATTAAGTAAAGAATTGTAACATTTTCTGTGAGTCAAACAATGGGAGACTTTCCTTTTGGAAGAAGCGTGTTTTAATGGCAGAAGGGGAAGAATAACCTCATGCACTTACTTTTCCAACAGGAAACCTGAAAAGATTCAAATCAGCTAAAAAGTGTTGCCTTCCATTTGCATTTAGCCTTCTCTGTTTGGCTCTGTGAATGGGCCCTGCATCACTTCTTAAACTGATTTCTTAAACTGATGCTCTGGGAATAACATGTGCTTTCCAAGTGGTCTAGAGATTGAGGTTTCAATTCTGTGTACAGCAGGAGCCTAACTCAGAAAAGGATGATGCTCTCTCCCTCCACACCTTGAATGGCTGATCACAATTGAAAAAGTTGACAGCCTCTATGGTCCTGTGTTAGGATTTCAGCCCCAGTCTTGAAGTGCCTCATGTGAAAGCATACTTTTCCCCCTCTGGGTTCTGAATCATAACATCCTACAACACAATTCTTAGAACAATCTGAAACAGTGAGTGGTATAATCCTTGGCTTTTTTTTTTTTTTTTTTGACCATCCCTGTGGCATGTGGAAGTTCCTAGGCCAGGGATCAAACCCAAGTCACAGCAATGACAATGTCAGATCCTTAACTGTTAGGCCACGAGGGAACTCCCAGTATTATCCTTGTTTTAACAAGGAAACTGAAGCACAGATGTGTTAGGCAATTTGCTCAAAATATCACAGCTTGGAAATACCTGCCTCTGAGACCCATTTTCCTTCCACACTATTGCAAGCATTGGTGGAAGTAGCTGGCAGTTTTAATATATGGAGTTCAAAATACCACTGGTCCCCAAATATCTCTCTTGATGCACAAACTGACCAGAAGCTCTCCTTTAATCAAAAGAAAGGCTTAGTCCACAATAGAACAGATTTATAGATACAGAGAACAAGTGGTTGCCAGAAGGGAGGGGGCCGGGGGGGTATATGAGAGGACTTAAGAGGTACAAACCTTCAATTATATAGTAAATAAGTCACAGGGATATAATATACAGCATAAAGAGTACAGGCAATAATATTGCAAAAATTTTGTACAGGGGCAAATGGTTACTAGACTTACTGTGGTGATTACCACATCTTCTTTATCCATTCATCTCTTGATGGACATTTAAGTTGTTTTCATGTCTTGGCTATTGAGAGTAGTGCTGCTATAAATATAGGAGTGAATGTATTTTTTGAATTACAGTTTTGTCCAGATATATGACTAGGAGTGGGATAGCTGGATCATATAGCAACTCTAATTTTAGTTTTTTGAGGAACCTCCATACTATTTATAGTGGCTGCACCAATTTAAATTCCCACCAACAGTGTGGGAGGGTTCCCTTTGCTCCACACCCTCCCCAGCATTTGTTATTTGTAGACCTTTTAATGATGGCTACTCTGACTGGTGTGCAGTGGTACCCCATTGTAGTTTTGATTTGCATTTTGAGGTGTAATTCTTGAACCACACAATTTACCCATGCAAAATGTACAATTCAGTGGTTTTAATATATTAACAGAGCTGGGCAACTATCACCACAAAAATCTATGTTATTTAACTGTGTAAAACATTTATAGGATCATTTGATCATTTTTCTTGTTTGTGAAGTACATAACTTAAAAGTTCCTTCAGTGAAGGTCTGTTGGTGTTAAGCTCCCTCAATTTCTGTTCATCTGAAAATATCTTCGTTTTACTCCCATTTTTGAAATGAGAGTTTTGCTGTATTCTCAGTTGTGGATTGACAGTTACATTCTCTCAGACTTTGAAGATAGTAATGCTCAGTCTTTGGCTTCCATTGTTGCCAACAAGGGGTTGGTTATCAGTATAATTAATATTCCTGTTAAATGATCTGTTTTTTCTCGCCATCTGCTTCAAAGTTTCTTTTCCTCTTTTCACCTTTCTGTAGCCTTATAAAAAATGCCCCAGTGAGGATCTCACTTATCTATCCTGTTTGGATATATATCTCCTTTATCCGTTTTGAAGTTTTTTTGTTTTTGTTTTTGTTTTTGTTTTTCCTGCTGATTGTCTTCTCAGACCTATCTGTACCGCATTTTAAAATGTTCTCTCCTGGAGTTCCCATCGTGGCTCAGTGGTTAATGAATCCGACTAGGAACCATGAGGTTGTGGGTTCGATCCCTGCCCTTGCTCAGTGGGTTAAGGATCCGGTGTTGCTGTGAGCTGTGGTGTAGGTCGCAGACATGGCTCGGATCCCGCATTGCTGTGGCTGTGGCGTAGGCCAGTGGCTACAGCTCTGATTAGACCCCTAGCCTGGGAATCTCCATATGCCATGGGAGCAGCCCCAGAAAAGGCAAAAGGACAAAAAAAAAAAAAAATGTTCTCTCCTTCTGGGACTCCCTTAGATGCATGCTAGAATCTTTCATTTCTCCATTTTTTGTATAGTTCTTGTTTTCTTTATAAAGGTGGCAGTTTAGGTAATGCCTTCAAATCTGTTTTCCAGTTTATCAACTCACTCTGTTTTGATGCCCCACTCATTCGCTGAGACTCCATATGCAGCCTGTTAATGTTTTACCTCTAAATGTGGATTGTCTCATAATTCTTCATGGCAATTTCTGTTACTTCTTCCTTGATCATTTTTGGGACCATGTATTTGAAAAGATTGTAACATTTTATGCATGTTATTTTATGTGTTGTATCTAATAATTCCAAAAGCCTAGTCTTTGGTTTCCTAAAACTGTCAGCTGACTTTTCAGCTCATACTCACAGTGGCCTCGTTTTTGGCCATCTCTGATTTTGAGGTATCATTATTTTGAACATAAATCGAATTCAATCCTCAATTGGGGATATATTTCTGTAATTTAGTTATTTAGTTTCTGTCTTACTCCCTGTATTCCTTGACAAGAATATACTCTATATGAGGTCAGGCATATTATCAGGAATACTGTCCTGTATTTCCAGTGCCCTGAACAAAGTCTGATGTATAGAAATTACTCCATTCTATTCTGTTATCCTTTCTCTCTACCTACCCAACCCACATATACATGCTCATACTTTGTCATACAATTTCAGAGCTGCCTTTGATTCTAACTTAATAACTGCTGCGCTAAATTAATTTCTTTGTTCATGTCCATATAGCACACTCAGTTTCTGAGAAGGGAAAAAAAAATGTGTGCCAGGTATTTTCAGGTCATATTTCCTTATATTTTTCTAATTTATGCCTCTGAGATGCTTACTTTTAAACATAAGTCACTATTGAATTTGGATCAGGAAGGGCTTGAAACTGCAAGCTAAACACTTGCCAACATGGCTGGAAGGGTACATATAGTTGAGAATTCCTTACTCAATCCTGAAAATAATTTCCTGTTTTCTGGAGAGAACTTTCTAAGCCACAATAAGTTTTTAAATAAATGAGGTAAATGCACAGACATTACCTTTATTAAGCTTGGAGTTGTTTAAAATATGAAAAATGAATTCTACATTCTTAAAAAAACATGTTTTATGACTAAGTGGAATATTTTAGGAACACAAAATATAACCAAAATAATAATTCATTTATAAAACTGAAACAGAAGATTTATATCTCTAAGACAGAAGATTTTGTTTTTTCCCGTCTTTTTTTTATTATAATTGATTTGCAATATTGTCGATTTCTGCTGTACAGCAAAGTGAGCCAGTTATACATATATATATATATATATATATATATATAATAGAAGATTTTTCTCGTAATAGAAGACTTTGAAGCAACAGTCTTATCAGGCGCACTTTTAACTTGGAATTGAAAATGATAAACTTTCTCATTCTTTTAAAAATTTTTTTCTTTTTTATTGAAATATAGTTGATTTACAGTCTTGTGTTTCAGGAATACAGCAAAGTGATTCAGTTATGCATGTATATATTAATCTCTTTCTCTTTCTGAAGCCTAAAATTTGTGGGGTAGATCTTCTTTAGGCATTTATTAAATACCTCTGGCTGGATACTAAGTAGAACCTCAGAAATGAAACATTTCTCTCAATTTAGTTGTTTGCATACATAGAGCATTTGACAGTAACTGCCACAACTATAAGTAGGCACTGATGTTCATTAAGGTCATAAAAGATAATAATGAGAACTCTGAAATGAATCACTTAAGAAAAATCTTTATGCCACTAGGGAAATGGTTTTAGGAACTGAGTACCACATACATTATTAATGAATAGCATGGCTTACCATCAAAGCATCACTCATGGACTTCTAATCAGCTATCGAAAGCAATGTTTACTTGTTTTTTTAAAAATATTTTTTAACTTGAAGAGTAGTTGATTTATAATGTATTATTTTCTGGTGTACAGCAAAGTGAATCAGTTACATATATATGCATATATACATATATATATACATATGCATACACACATGTATATATTTATTCTGTTTCAGGTTCTTTTCCCTTATAGGTTATTTCAAAATACTGGGCATAGTTTCCTGTGTTGTATAGTAGGTCTTTGTTGGTTATCTATTTTACATATAGCAGTGTGTATCTGTTAATCACAAACTCATAATTTATCTCTTTCTCCCACCCCCCTTTAGAAACCATAAATTTGTTTTCTGTATCTGTGGGTTTATTTCTGTTTTGTAAATAAGTTTACTGACAGTGTTTACTTGTAACAGAAGTAATTTTATAAAGCATTTTGAAGACCCTACAAGGATCACAAAAGACTTAGTGTTTCTACTTTTTTCTTCTCTGAGAAAAGGTAAGACATTCAGAAATTCTGCTTCTTCACCAGAAACTGTGTGTTCTCCGCATTTCATCAAGTGAATATGATTTTCCTGGACTACTTTTAAGATAATTTTCAAGCCATTGGCTTGCTTCCACATCCCGTGGGTACTTAATAGGAAGGGAGTTGGTGACTGAATGATCTGCATCAGTGTTTTATTCTCTCTCCTCGTTTTGGAGCCTCAGCTTCTAGAACCTTTTCTGTTATTTCTTATCTTGCGCTTTATTCACTCTGACACTCAGGGGTACAGGAGATGAAGATTCATCAAGACTTTCTTCAAACTTACACCAGGTGAACAGTAGTTGGTAGAAGATGTTATGCACTTCAGAAAGTATCAAGACTCTTGGGAAGGGCTTTAGCCTTGGAATAGTAAGGTAGCCCATCGTATTGGGTCTGGTTTCATGAATAAGGACATGCATAACTAGAGGACAGTCAGGAAATACTTATTGAATGAAAGGCTTACTGAATGAAGTTATTATACATTGAAAACAGGATGCTGATATAACTACTTCGATGCCAGATATAAAGTAAAGCATTTTTTTTCTGTCAGAGCATCTGAGCTGTCTTCCATAATTTTATTCAGAGATTAAATCTTCAAAAGAGAAGTTGAAATTTTTTTTGCAAAGTGAAATAAGGAGCTAGTGTAGGTAGGCTTTTAAAAAATACACACTGAGTGAGTATCGGGTTTGTAGCTCTATACAAATGACTAATAAAATCACTACCACAATGACATAGAATTGAGCCTGGAGAATATCCAAGTAGACTTGATTACATTACATTTCCTTTTTATATTTTTCCAAACCAAGCTTGGCTTCCTTTATATTCAGATATTTCCCTCTGGATGGGATTCAGTTGTACTATTTGACTTGTCCTCACAATTGCCTGTAGAATCACTTAAAGGACCAAGGTCTCTTTCTTCAACATTTACAGGCAAGTGAATCTTTTATAAGGTATCAGGCTGCTGATAAAGCTTCTTTTGCTCCTCTTTCTTTGCTGTTGAACATGTTTAGGTTTTCCATTCTTTCCCTCTAAGTCCCTTCCCTTCCTTCTAAGGCATGTAGAAATATGATACAGGCCTATTACCTTCCAACCAAATGTGCTGGAAGAAATTGTTCAAAGCAAAACATGCATGAAAAGAAGGACCATTATGAGTACCGACATCTGTGGACTGTGCATGACGGTGAACAAAGAAACGAAATTCATAAGCAAAAATACAAAATTTTTTTGATGTGATATTTTAGTGGCAGCTTCATTTGTAATTATGGGCCATTAAAGGGTTTAATAATTATCACCATTTTTAGCAATAATGCCACCTGAACAGCCAGTCACTTTAACCCAGTCATCTGGAAGAATCATGGCAGCCTCTTACCTAATTAGCTCTTTGAGCTTTTAGGCACAATACAAATTGATCCGAATTTATCAACATTTTTGGTTTCAGAGCATACTAGATGGCAACTGCAGCTGTAGAAATTACATAAAAGATTAAAACTGCTAAGCTGTTTTTTGGTCATAACTACATACAAATAATTTTGTAACCAATGTTATGTCTCCCTCTTAATGGAAAATTTCTCTGTATTTGGGGTGATAAAATATTAACAGTAGCAAAATAATAATGGCAGCTCCTACTTGATGAATGCTTTGTATGTGTCAAGCATGGAAAGTGATTTACATACACAGTCTCATTTGTTTTTCTACTTATCAGCCCTCAAAGTAGATATTATCTCCATTTAACAAGTAAAAACTAAAGCTTAGTGAGTTTAACTTGCCCACAGCCTCTTAGCTAATAAGTAGAGCAGAAATGTTAGTCTGGGTCTGATGGCAGAACCTAGTTTTTTGGCCACATTACTGTTTTGTGTGTGTGTGTGTGTGGGGGGGGTGTCTCTACACACAGTTCAATGAATCATGGAATACAATAAAAAGCTGTTACTGTTGGGATACTTTCCGTGGCTGCAAGAGGCTTAAATCTAAAAGACACAGCTTTGGACACTAATTTCTGATGGGCATCATGTCTATGCCTGGGAAGGTGTCATCAACCACTTGATGATGCAACTGGAATAACCAGTAATCACTAATTAGGACCTTTCTTCAGGTATCTCTATTCGAGTTGTGGAGATATGCATGTAATTGAGCACATACACATGTAATTGAGCATATACATACATGTAACTGAGCAGCAGTGTTATGCAGTTATGTAGAAATATAACTGTTCCATCCGTTTGTTTATGATTTATCAAACATTTTCTATATGCAGGTATTAATTTATTTTCTAATTATTTTCTCTATTTTACTGATGAAAAATCTAATGTTTAAGCAGCTTGTCCTGAAGTGTACAGATTATACCTGGCAGAGCTGAGATTGTAACCAGGCCACCAGACCACAGAGCCCATGGCCTATTCCAGGGGACTCAGTCAGGGAAAAAGCTCTCCAGTGCTCAAGAATGTAGCAGAGATACAAATAGCAGTTCTCTGCTCTAGTCCATGAATGCCAATGTATTTTCCAAATCAGAACTTGAGTGTATGATAAAAACTTCCAGTAGGTTTTGTGGAAACTTGCTTTCTTGTGATTAATCTGTTTATTAGTAGCACTTTGAACTCATAAGGGTAAGGCTGACAGTAGTGCCTGCTGAGGTCCTGCCTTTAAGCTTAGTGTGGCTTGAAATAGGACACCTGGATAATTCATGTCAAAACTAGGACTTTCAAGCCAGAATTTCTCAGATATTTGGCTTAGAATAGTGGCCAGTAAATATCTACTTTGTGTTGCTATTTTTCCAAATCTGTTCTTCTCTTGAATAAGTTTAGATTAAGAAGATTCACATAACGGTGATAAAATGAAGCCTGTACATCTTCTAATGATGTCTTTCAATCAGATACTCTTATGAAGTATCTTAGTCTATTTGGGCTGTTATTAAAAAAAATGCCGTAGACAAAGTGGCTTATAAACAATAGGAATTTATTTCTTATGGGTCTGGAGGCTGAGAAGTCCAAGATCAAGGTACAGGCAGATTTGGTGTCTGATGAAGGCCTGCTTCCAGGTTAATATGTCCCCATGTGGTGGAAGGAGTGAGGGAGTCTCTGGAGTCTCTGTAATGAGGGCACTAATCCCACATCATAAAGGCTCCATCCTCATGACCTAATGACCCCCCAAAAGGCCTCACCTCCAAATACCATCACAGTGGGAATTTGGTTTCAGTGTTTGAGTTTTGAGGAGATACAAACATTCAGTCTACAGCATGAGGTCAAATGAATAATGAGGCATTAAAACAAACAAACAAACAAAAAAAACCTATGAGCTAGAAGCCAAAATAGAGATCAAGACATATAGTTTTGATGATTGGGTAAAGACAGAGTTTCTTACTTCATTTATTTGTTTTTAAACTCACATTGTTCCACAGAGGATTTGAAGTGGCTAACACAGAAACACAGAAACAGGTATGTTAAAGACAACAAGAATTTTTAGATGAAAATATCAAGTAAATATAAATTAAAAGATCAAGGCAAAATTATAGGCAGAATTGAGTAAAGAGTTGGAGGTAATGATGCAGCTGAGTCAGTTTTTAAATTGCTATATATATGAGAAGGTAAGGACTTACACTCTGGAATTAACTACATTGGGTATCTCTACCAGATAATTTGTCTGGGTAGATGTAGATGCAGGCTTCATCGGGCATTCCAGTATAATTTTTAGCATATGTCTGTGTTACAAAATTGCTCCGAAAAGCACAAGCCTACTCATTCATAGAAGAAAAGCTGGACAGACATAAAATCAAGAGATGATGTCACCATCTTAGTTAAAACATCCATTCAGCATCAGTTTTTTGTTTTTGTTTTGTTTTTTTTTCTTGCTTTTATAGACAGGAATTTTCCATTGGAAGCTGCACTGTGATTGACTTGGAGTACATTAGCAACACAGCCTTAATGAGCTACAGTGCATTTGCCTGCATTAGATGTTTCACTGTCAGAAGGATTGGCAGTAAAAGGATCCAAGTGGGCTGCTCACTGGGTACCACCCACACTCCCCCACCTGCCTCACTGCAGCCCAACAATTCAACCACCAGGCTGGTAGGACTTGGGAAGCCACCTGTGATCAATGTGGAAAGTACTTCATGTTCCTGCAGTACAATCAGCAGGCAAGTGCTTATTACTGTTGTTGTTATCATTATCATTAGTTTTGAATGGAATAGGGAAGAGGAGGAGAATGGGGTTAGGATGGAGGTGGTAGAGAACAAAGAGGAAAGTAGCATATAGAGGAAGGAAGCACTTAACAAAGGAGAACCACCCTAGAAGGAAAGAGAAAGTCAAAGAATGAGAGAGAAACGTATGGGAAAGAAACAGGTTTGAGGAGTTTTCTCGTGACACAGTGGGTTAAGGATCTGCTCTTGTCACCACAATGGCTTGGATCACTGCTGTGGTGCAGGTTCAGTCCCTGGCCTGGAAACTACCACGTGCTGCAGGTGTGGCCAAAAGTAAGTAACCCAACTAGTATCCATGAGGATGCAGGTTCAATCCCTGGCCTCATTCAGTAGGTTAAGAATCTGGCATTGCCATGAGCTGTGGTGTAAGCTGTCAGCTGCTGCTCTGACTTACATATGTCGAGTGTGCAGCCCTAAAAAGCCAAAGAAAGAAAAGAAAAAAACAAGTTGGAGGAGGAGGAGAAACAGAGACAGAATCAGTGTGACATCTTTTCTTGTCCTGATACAACCTCACTCCTTCCCTGTGAATGTCCACTTGTTCGTTTCTGGGATGGCAGGGAGGAATAAGCAACAGGTCTCAGAGGTCACTGTCTGGGTCACTCTTCAGTGACTCCTCCAGCCTCTAAGAACCTGTAGACAGCTGTGGCCACTGTGGGAAGAAAGCATGGGAAGAAGAAGAGTCTCAGTCTGTTGGTGACTCATTCTGGCACTGACCTGGCCTTATGAAAGTAATTTAGCTCCACTGAGCTGAACCTCCCATCATAATTAATAACAGGATACCTGTTTATAGAGTAGGTCCAGGATTACTAACAAAGCGATGCCTGAGGCAGAGGCCAGGAAGTAGAAAAAGTGGCAGAAGAAAAAGGAAAGCAAGAGAAGGTAGAGAGGACAGTGATGGCTCCCAGTATCCTTTTAGGCAGTAGGGTTTGTGGATTCATATGTATAATGCAATTGAGATTTAGTGGAACTAATACTTCAGTACCTATTGGGTACCAGACAGAGTGCTAGATGCTTTTTCTGTGTAACTCCTATAATCTTGCTAACAGTCCTTTGCAGTAGCTGTTATTATCATCCTTTAACTGAGATGAAGAAAACAGCTTGCTTGTGTAACAGGTTTAGACTTTTGTCTACAGGACTTGAATCCTGGTTAATGTTTTTAACTTTAAAATAAGTTGTAAAATCTGGGTTATACTTAAACAGACATAGATTACATATATATTTAAATGTAAGTGAACGTTCTACCAGAGTCATTGCCACTCTTTTCCAGTGTCTAACTTTTTGTCTTAAAATCCCAACGTATTGCTCTATCCTTCAGCATTAGAAACTATGCAGTGATTTTGTGGTGGTAAGAAAATGAGAGGAAATTAACTTTGAAGTTGGAAATCTAGCCTCAAATTTTTTTTCACAGTTAGAATCTTACGAATCTGTAAAATAGAGTTAATATTAGGCTTTGTTTTTTTTTTTTTTTTTTAGGATGAAGGAGTTATGGAAACATACATAGCATAGCACTTACCACTTAGGGGGCACTGAATTATTGTTTTCCTTTCTTTATCTTAGAATTTTAGATAGAATTCAGTTGGTCCAGAATTTCCCAGACTATGCTCCACACTCCACAGAAGATCAGGAGTTCTGAGCGATGTAATCAATGTTCTTCATAAAACATTTTTAATGGTCAAATATGTTGGAGTAAATTGCTTTTTACCTTTATTCTTACCTCTCTTTGCCCCCAAATATTTCACCACACAGGGCTCATTGTATTATGAAACTAAATGTAAAAACTAAACATTAAAACCATTTAGAAGAAAATATAGAAAAATATTTATATGATCTTTTGATAGTGAAGATTTCTTTTAAAAGATGCATATATTCAAAACATGAGGGAAAGAATTTTGACTACATTAAACTTCTGTATGACAAGACATTATTAAAAATTCATATACCAGCCATAGACTGTAAAAAGGTATTCAAATGCATTTAAATAATGAAAGATAGTATCTGAACATATAAGCATTTGTACATATTAGTAGGAAAAATGCAAACAGTGCAAAAGAAAAATAGGCAAAATGTATAAATTGACAGTTCATAAAAGGAGAAGTTGCATGGCCAAGAACATTAAGGAAAAAAAGCTCAACTTCACTAGAAATTGAGGAAATGCCTCCAACATAATGTAGAAATAAAGAGTTCACATTGACTAAATTCACAAGAATGGAAAGGACTGACAATACACACCTTATTATTGTCAGTTATTATTTCTTCTACCTTTCTACATTTTACTAGAAGTTCTAGTTAGCACAGCAACACACCTCAACACAAATGTGTGAGATAAGCCACCTAAGAATTGGAAAAGAAGTCACAAAACAGTTGTTATTTGTAAAGAATGCAATATTTACCAAGAAAACCCAACAAAAATTCTAAACTACTAAAATTAATAAGATAATTTAGCAAGTTGATACGATTTGAGATTAAGAATTTTTTAAAATTTAATTTTTATAAACTGTGATTGAACAGATAATATGGTAGCATTAGTGGTGTTCAATAAATAATTTTGGTTCTATCTTTGTATATGGTAGGATTTTACTCTCTTGCCTCTTTGAAATTAGGTTTAATCAGATAACTTTCTGTGACCAGTGAAATGTAAACAGAAGTGATGCCTATCACTTCCAGGTGAACGTTTTAAGACCTATAATACTCAGAATATGGTAATCTTCCTGCATCTTCTTAATTTTAATCTTTTTTTTTTTGGTCTTTTTGCCTTTTTTGCCTTTTCTAGGGCTGCACCTGAGGCATATGGAGGTTCCCAGGCTAGGGGTCTAATCAGAGCTGTAGCCACTGGCCTATGCCAGAGACGCAGCAACACAGGATCTGAGCTGCATCTGTGACCTACACCACAGCTCACAGCAATGCTGGATCCTTAACCCGCTGAATGAGGTCAGGGATGGAACCCGCAACCTCATGGTTCCTAGTTGGATTCGTTAACCACTGAGCCACGATGGGAACTCCTTAATGTTCTTAATAGCTGATAATAGCTGCTGTATCAGTTGAACCCTGGGGTGAGGACAAAGTAGAGCAGTGGCCCAGCTGGTACATGCTAGATATGCAGCATTAGCAAGAAGTAAACTTTGTTGCTTCCAGTCACTGAGATTTTAGGGTTGCTTGTTAGAGTTAATGCTGGAGCCCATCCTGAGTCAACAAATTAACACATGTTAAGCATTTACTATGTGCCAGGCACTGTTCTAAATGCTTTGCGTCCTCTCTTTCTATTTATGTAATTATCACCATTATCCTATGAGGCAGGTGTTATTAGAACCCTTGATGTTATAGATGAGGGAACTATCTCCCAGGGGCAAAAACAGGCTAAATAACTTGCTTTAGGTAATATGCCTTATAAATGGCAAAGTCAGGAGTTGAACACAGGCCTTTTGGTTTCTATCCAGATGTGTGCTGTTAATCACTTGGTAGGCTCTCTCCCTTAGAAACGTACTATAAAAGCTTTCTATATCACTTATAATGGAAAATAAGACTATAAGGTATTCAGAAAAAGAAACAAAAGATTATTATGAAATTTATTGAGAAAATTATTAAACTTTATTAAAATAAGACAAATATTGGAAAGATGTAATATAATTGTGATACAGTGATTTGTGGAAGGGAAGAATCAAAGTCATAAAGATGGAAACTTATCCCAAATTAACCTATAAATTCAATGCACTTTCAATTAAAAGTCATCAATTTCTTTTTACTTGGATTTCACAAGCTAATCCTAACATTTATATGGAAATACAACAGACCAAGATTAGTCAACACAATCTCGTAGGAGAAGAATAATGGTGGGTTTGTCTGACTAGATATTAAAACTTCTGTAAATCCATAAGAATAAAATCTGTGAGGGTTGACAGAGGAATAGATAAACCAATGGAAAGGAAAAGGAAATTTGGAGCCAAACCTATTTATTTGAAGGGTGTGATAGTTAATATAGGAAAACAAATATAAGTAAATGATATTGTGATGATAATTGATATGAAAAAAGTTAATATCTGTACATATATATAAACTGAATTCCAGATAGACTAAAAGCCTAAATTTTTTTAAAATTAATTAATTAATTAATTTATTTTTGTCTTTTTGTTGTTGTTGTTGTTGTTGCTATTTCTTGGGCCGCTCCTGTGGCATATGGAGGTTCCCAGGCTAGGGGTTGAATCGGAGCTGTAGCCACCGGCCTACGCCAGAGCCACAGCAACGCAGGATCCGAGCCGTGTCTGCAACCTACACCACAGCTCACGGCAACGCCGGATCGTTAACCCACTGAGCAAGGGCAGGGACCGAACCCGCAACCTCATGGTTCCTAGTCGGATTCGTTAACCACTGCGCCACGACGGGAACTCCTAAAAGCCTAAATTTAAGAAGTAAAATAAAAAAATATTGGAAAAAAAATGGGAAAATAATATTTTAATTACATCAGTTCCAGGTTTCTTATATGTAATGCAGAAGTACAGACTAATAAGGAAAATATTAATAAATATGACTACATAATAAATTCTCTAAGATACCATGAACAGCATGGAAAAATGGAGATCAAAACTGCAAGAAATTTGCAATGTATATAACCATCAAAATATTAGTATATTGAATATATAAAGAGCTTCTACAAATTAATGATTAAAAAGAAAGGCAACCCAATAGAAAGACAGGCAAAGAGCATGATAAAGTAATTCACAGAAGAGACTGAATGCCAATAAAATTTTGAAAAAGTTCTCGACGTTGCTAGCATTCAGAGAAATACAAAGTCATGACACACTTTATCCAACTTATATAATGAGTAAAACATAATAATTCTGATGACACCTGCTGGAAAGATTATGTATTAACAATGGTGTTATAAATGTGAGGATGGCTGTGTGCTTTAACCCGGTAATTATGCATTTAGGGAGAAATTCATGTGTATAAGCAGACACATATATAATTGTTCTTCAACATCATAGTATAGATCCAATCAAATAAACAAACTGGATCTGCAGTTACCAACACAGATAAATCTCAGAAATAAATCTTTTAAAGAGGAAAAAGTTTGAAAGGGTATATTTAGAATATATGTAAGATTTTAAAATACACAAATAGTATATCTTCTTTATGGAGGTGGATGTCCCCAAATTTACATGGAGATGATACAGGATAATTTCAGCAAAGTGGTTGTTTGAGAGGAAGGGAAGAGGAAGAGAAGGGAAGTAGGTCTTTAGTTTTAGCTGCAACCTTTTATTTTTTTCAAATAAAGGAAAAGTTTAAAGCATATAATGGAAAATGTTAACATCTATTTAATATTAGTGGTATGTTAATAGGTAACTTTTAGAGGATTTTCTGTATGTTTCATGTTTGAAGTATTGCATGAGTAAAAGTTAAGCTAAAGATATCCTTGGATGGTATGTCTTCACATATGTATGTAGTACAATTATTCTTAAATCTTACAGTTAAGCTTTATAATTGGTTCTTTGCTTATCACAAATAAGACAGACTTTTTTTTGGTTGTTTCTTTTAATCCATGTTTTAAAGGAGGTGGCTTAATTATTTCTAGGATCTTGAGCAATAATCATGTATGTTCTTAAAACAGTATAAGGTCTACAGACTTATTTCCAAGATGTTAGCTTTATTGTTACACATTTCCTAGGAAGTAGATGCTGCAGTCTTATATGGAGATAATGGGACTGGGACAGACTGCCTACAGTCATCTATTGAAAAGTAGCAGGGTTGTTTCTTAGGATTTCATTCCCTAAATCAAATGCTTGCCTCATTCTTTTCTGCCTTCAACTGTCTTCACTTTTTGTTTTGTTTTGGTACATGATAGGGTCATAGTGGGCAAAGGTGTTCTAGGAATACAGCTCTTTGGCCATGGCCTCAATATCTCCATCCTACCTAGTGTTCATATTTGCCTCCAATGGATGGGGATGCTAATGATTTTAAGTCTTAGCACAAAAAGGCAGCCTATAAATATTTTACAGGAAATACTTTTGGTGAGTGTTATAAGTTCTGAGACAGTAAGATGTCCTTAAGATAACGACTATCTACAGAAAGAAGGCAGAAGTGAGAAAGGTGAGGGTGAGATAAACAAGGGAGAAGGTGGAAACAGGATGTTAGAGGGGGATAATAGAGAGAAGAGGGACAAGAGTCTGGGATGATAAAGTGCTGCTGACAACTACCTTCTGGGCTACTCAGCAGCCCAGACTCCTCTGCATCTGGTGTCATCCATCCTTTCTGGTCATGCAGAGTTTTCAAGGTGGGAACCTGATATTTAGGAATGAGGCATGTGACCCAACCTGTTGCAATCCATTCACTGACTGCATGTGAAGCTGGCCACTGGCATTGTTGAAGGTGGAACCAGACAAGATATTAGAAGGGTGAGGAAGGGGGAAAAGCTTGGACATGTGGGAACTTCAGGAGGTGGGAGTCACTGGGGTGTGTGATGTGTAGGTCCTCTCTCTGCCAGGCAGAACTCATTAAGTAGCAAGCATCTATCGCTTTCAGCTCATAAACAGAAAGATGGCATTGACTGTTCAGTTGTCGATATCTGAAAAGACAACTCTTTCTTGATGCTGTTCCTCTAATTAAAAGTGTATCAAAGGAGTTCCCCTTGTGGCTCTGCAGAAGCAAATCTGACTAGTATTCTTGAAGATGAGGGTTCGACCCCTAGCCTCGCTCAGTGGGTTAAGGATCTGGCATTGCCATGAGCTGTGGTGTAAGTTGAAGACAGGACTCGGATCCTGCGTTGCTGTGGCTGTGGTGTAGGCTGGCAGCTGTAGCTCTGATTGGACCCCTAGCCTGGGAACTTCCATATGCCACAGGTGCAGCCCTTAAAAAAAAAAAATCAAAGCAGACATTGGGAAGGATATGATTAAAATTATGATAGGCAAACTTTTTACATAGATTACATTAAAAAGTATCATAAGTGAAGACATTTTAGCAAGGTTCTAGCTGAAATTTGTATAAAAGGAAGAAACAAGCTTAGTGGAGGTGTTTTTCATAAACTTGTATGTATGAATGAATGTTTTAAATCCAGATAGATTTTTAAAAACTGCACTAACAAGAGATGCAGATTCTAAGAAAAGTAAGGAGTATAATAAAAATAAATGTGAAAGATGTCTAATGGAATTTATTTAGCAAAATACCCATCATACTCTATGAGAAAGATACATCTAGTAATTGAACTAATTTTTTCATGCATTAGTTTATAAATTCATATATTTGACTCATATTTATTGAGTGAAATATTTGCCAGGCCTTGTTTTAGGTATTTGGGATATGTAAGTAAATCAAAGGCACAAAAATCCCTGCTTGTGTATATCTTACATTGTCATAGGGGCAGAAATAAACATAATAAATAAGCAAATTATATAATACATTAGAAAGTGATAAGTGCTATAAAAATCAGAGAGCAGGCCGGGGAGTGTGTGTATGTGGGAGGAGGCAGCTGTGCAGTGCAACTTTCTCCTCATGAGGAGATGTTGTTTGAGCAAAGACTTGAAGGAGAGGGAAGGACCCTTTCATGCAGAGAGAACAGCCAGTACAAAACCCTCAGGTTGGAGCATGCCTGGTGCCTTCAAGGAACAGCATGGAGGCCAATGTGACAGGAGCAGAGTGAGCAAGATGGCAGGTAGAGGATGATTATCAGCAAGGAAACAGTGCCCAGAGCACATGGAACATATAGGCTATCATAAGACTTTTGCCTTCAGGGGTCCATAAGGGTCTTTTGAGCAGAGGAGTAACTTAGGATTTGAAAGGATCAGAGTTTAGCATAGGCTTTGGAATGGCAAGTGGGAAAGCATGTAGATCGGTAAGGATGCCACCGCCGTAATCAGGGCCAAAGACAGTGGTTGGAGCAGGTGATAGCAGTTGGATGTGGTGAGAAGGGATTGGATTCTGGGTATATTTTAGAGATAAAGCCAACACATTTCTCTGATAGAGTGAATAGAAAAAAAAAAGTAGAGGGAATGTGAAAGATAAAAATCCACAATAGCTCAGGTTTTGACAAGAGCATCTGTAAGAACGGAATTGATGTCAACTGAGATGGGAATTCTGCAGATTTAGATTGAAAGATCAGAAGTTTGATTGTGGACATGTTAAGTTTGAAATGGCTATTAGATATACAAATAAAAATGTTTGTAGTAGGCAGCTGGATAAAGGAAGATGAAATTCCGAAAAGCTGTCTGGGTTGGAGACAAAGAAATCATCCTATGACCCAAAGAAAGAAGTCCAAGGGCTAATCTCTGGGGTCCTCCAGTATTAAGAGCTTGGAGAAGAGGAGAAAGTAACAGCAGAGACTTCTAAGGAAACCTTGGTGAGGTAGGAGGAAAACCAAGAAAATAACAGTATCCTAAAATTTAGACAAGTGAAGAAAGTATATTAAAGAAGAATGGGTGATCAGATATGTCAAGTGCCAGTGATAGGAATTAGCAATGCAGAGGTCATTGGTGACATCAAAAAGACCCAGTGTGGGAGTTCCTGTTGGGGCTCAGAGGGTTAAAAACCTGGCAGTGTCTGTGAGGGTGTGGATTCAATCCTTGGCATGAGCTGTGGTGTAGGTCGCAGACGTGGCTTGGATCTGGTGTTGCCATGGCTGTGGCATAGGCCAGTGGCTGCAGCTCAGATTCGACCTCTAGCTCAGGAACTTCTATATGCTGCAGGTACAGCCCTAAAAAGATAAAAAAAGACCCACTGTGGAGTCATGAGAGCAAAAAGCTTGTGGGTGCAGACTGTTAACAGCTCTTGTATTTTACAAAACATTTTCAAAGCTCTATTAAAAAATTACTTATAAGCCTATCATATAGAGTGGACTTTAAATTTTAAACTTACAAAAATGTAAACTTACATCCATTTGTGCAAATCATACCTTTTTACTCTTACCACTTTGTTTTGCTTTGTCTTGTTTGCAGTGCAACCGAGAGTACACAATTCTCAGACCATGTCAGAATGATATTGTTTGTAATTGTACTGCACTGTTGGGTTAATTATTTTATCATTTGCATTTTTTTCACAGCAGTAACTATGGTAATTTGGGGACAGTAGTGTAATACTCAGAATTTTCCAAAGTATGATAGTACGTTAATTGAAAAATCTTTGCTTTAACTATACCAACCACCTTGGTTGAAAGCTTACTCCCACTATGAGAACATACTATTTTTAAAGACACAAATATTGAAATATTTCATCCTGAGATGTGGGTTTACTATGATGAAAAGGCATGTATTCATCACTTTATTTACTAGGCAGAAGTTCAGTGACATTGGTCAATTATTCACCCCTCCATAAATCCACATCATTTTTTTTTTTTTTTTGGCTGCACATGTGACATGTGTGGAAGTTCCTGAGCCAGGGATCGAACCCACGCCACAACAGTGACCTGAGCTGCTGCAGTGACAATGCTACATTCTTAACCAACTGTGCCACAGGAGAACTCCGTATACCCACATCTTTGCAGTGCCCTTCCGCAATGGGTGAGGGGAACTGTCCCACTCTCTTGACAGTGGGTTCAGCCATGTGGCTTGCTTTGGCCAAGGGGATGCTCACAGACATAACACAAGCAGAGGCAAAAAGGCATGAAATGGGCTGTGTGTTGAGATTTGCTCTCTTGTGCCTCAGCCATCACCATCGGAATTTATTCAAACTTTCCTGCTAGAGCGTGAGAGACATGTGGAACCGAACCATGTCACCTCAGTTGTTCCAGTCAAGACTATTCTGGATCAGCTAAATGCCAGCTGACTCCCAAACATGTCAGTGATAAAAATTCACTAAAGCCACTTAAGTTTTGTGGCAATAAATAACTGATCCCCTACCCTTTACTGCCTGTGTTTCTCAGTACAGCCGTATCATTGAAAGTGGGTAATTGACTTATAGGCTATGCAACTTAGAAACTTTTATATTTTTCTATCATTGATACACTTCTGATTTTATACTACTTAATTGTGTGCGGGCCTATAGTTTTTAAAAAAACCCTCCCCCCACAACTTAGAATAGATTTACAAGGAAATCCTGCTGAGTAGCATTGAGAACTATGTCTAGATACTCATATTGCAACAGAACAAAGGGTGGGGGAAAAATGTATACATGTAAGGATAACTTGATCCCCTTGCTGTACAGTGGGAAAAAAAATAAATTATTAAAAAAACCCTCCCCCATTCTAAGCAAGTGGTTTCTCCTTCTTTTCTGAGAAGATTGAATTAATTAATGAGAGCTCTTTTCCTCCTTGACAACAACCTGAATTTGACTTTCAACTATTACCTTTTTTGCCTTCTTTCAGGCTCAAAAAAAGTACATCCTTTTCATGGCTAACCATGCCAAACTGTTCTCTTGTTTCACCCCTTTACCCTCTCCCTGACTTTGCTCTATCAAGTATTCTTTTTATTTTCTATCCTCACTTTTTTTTGCTCTTTGTGCTCCTTCCCTTCAGCATATAGGTTAATTCATGTTTCTTCTGAGAACAGAACCCTACCTTTTCTCAGTGTATCCATACCCTCACGTTACCATTAAAAACCTCTGCATGATTTTACTTTTATTGTGTCTTCTGCCGTTCTTACTTTTTTTTTTTTTTTTTTTTTACCTGTAGGTCTCTGAATCCTGTGAACTTAAACTGCTCTCTTGAAGACCACCAATGACCCTCTCTAGCCCACAGGCAACCTCTTATATCATTGAACACAGGTGGCTACTTTACTTCCTCTTTTGTGAAACTCTCTGTCCTCTATTTATGAGGTATAGCACCCAGGCACTTCTTGCCCCACCTTGTTTCTTGTTTTCTTTTCCTTTTCTAATCTCTTACATTTGGATACTCCTCAAAACTCACCTTTTGGTTTTCCCCTCTCTTCTCATCTTTCCCCCTTTCCTCTTGGGCAATTTCACAGGCTCCTGTGGCTTCAACTATAATGTCTATGCAGAGGACTCATAAAACTACCTCTTTGGATCCTATCTGACTCCACGTGTGTATTTCCAGTTGCTCACATGATAAGTCTAGTACTTTAAACTCACTTGTTCATAATCAAGTAAGTGGTTTTCTCTATTTTCATTCATTTGTGCTGCAAAATTGCAAATAGCATCATTATCCTCCTAAAATGTTAACTTCTGATCTCTCTTTAATTCTTCCATTTAATATATATTCAACCTCTAAACTTTTGCCATATTCTATGGAGTCTGCTTATTCAAAATCTCTCTTCTTTTATCTCCCAGCCATTACCTGGTTTTAACTCTCATTACCTTTCAACTGCATTATTGCAGTGATTCCCTAGCTAGTCATTTTCCTGATTTGATCTGCCCCCTCTAAATTCTAGGATAATCTTTCTAAAGCAGAATTCTGATTAGGTTATTTCTCTACTGCAAAACCTTTACTGCTTCTTCACCCGAGTTTAGATGAGGGTTTCTCCCCCAACCTAAAATAGATTAAGCTGGGATGACTGTTGAAATGGAGACTTTCAGGCTCATCCTCAAGCCCTCTCAATCTGACTCTCTAGGAATGGGGACCTGGAGTGGGCAACAGCTTGCTCTCTGGGTGTTTAAATACACTAGTATTTTCCATTCACCACCTTAAATTTGCCTGCATGTTGAAGTGGACACATGGATCACTTCTTCGAATCAAGCTGGTCTGTAATTCCACATGGACTTTTTGTTATTCAGAGATCCTTGGATTTTTCTTATTATTTTGAAAAGAATTAAAACGCTCTAACTCTATATATCCAACTTCTATTTATGTGTTTATATCTAAGGTAATTATATTCAAAGATAAGCACTTTCTCATGCTTTTTACAGAAGATTAGGTTGTCATTATTTTTGTGCATCTGAGGGAACAAAATGTCCTCCAGTGACTGAGACACACTTCTCTTATACTGGCCCCATCCTGTGTCTTTCCATCCTTTCTGAGGAGAGGTTACTCTGCCTTCAGGCTCTGGGTCATCTTTCCTGCTCTCCCTTCATTCTTCCAGTGAAAGGGAAATATGCTATCTCAGATTAATAGGTGATGGACTGGCCTGAGTGAATATCAACATAGGCCAAAGGTGTCCTTTAAGAGTGGGTGAAAAGGGATGAGATTCATATAAAGTGGTGAAGTAAGAGAACCTCAAATGTCTGTCCTTTCTAAGTATTAGAAATTCTGGATAAAATTTGACAAAAAATTGTCTTAAATACACAACTGAGTTCACAGGGCAGAAAGAACTTTAGAAGCAACAGAAATAAAATGAAACTGAAAATGAGCAAAATGCAACGACTGCTAAAAATTTGTCAGATGGGGGGCAGTGATATTACTTAAATCTGCATCAATGTGAGCCTTTGCTTACTCTTTTGTTAAAGAAAGTGCCTCCTTCAATGTTTGCTGACATGAAAGAAGGTTCCCAAATTATTCCTTAATTAACCACAAAGTTTTACTTTACTCACCAGTGATTTTTGTGTAACAAAAGACACCATGAACAAAGCAAAAGTATATGCCACAAACTGGGCAATGTGCAAAGCATATGAACAGGCAATTCATAGAGGAGAAAACTGCTAATAAAAACTAAGCTATGCTGACCTGGACAGCTGCATGCAAAGCAATGAAACTAGAACACACCCTCACACCATGCACAAAAATAAACTCCAAATGGCTGAAAGACTTCAATATACGACAGGACACCATCAAATTCCTAGAAGAAAACATAGGCAAAACACTCTCGGACATCAACATCATGAATATTTTCTCAGGTCAGTCTCCCAAAGCAATAGAAATTAGAGCAAAAATAAACCCATGGGACCTCATCAAACTGAAAAGCTTTTGCACAGCAAAGGAAACCCAAAAGAAAACAAAAAGACAACTTACAGAATGGGAGAAAATAGTTTCAAATGATGCAACCGACAAGGGCTTCATCTCTAGAATATATAAACAACTTATACAACCCAGCAGCAAAAAAGCCAATCAATCAATGGAAAAATGGGCAAAAGACCTGAATAGACTGTTCTCCAAAGAAGATATACAGATGGCCAACAAACACATGAAAAAATGCTCAACATCGCTGGTTATTATAACAGAGAAATGCAAATCAAAACTACCATGAGATATCACCTCACACCAGTCAGAATGGCCATCATTAATAAATCCACAAATAACAAGTGCTGGAAGGGGTGTGGAGAAAAGGGAACCTTCCTACACTGTTGGTGGGAATGTAAACTGGTACAGCCACTATGGAGAACAGTTTGGAGATACCTTAGAAATCTATACATAGAACTTCCATATGACCCCGCAATCCCCCTCTTGGGCATCTATCCGGACAAAACTCTACTTAAAAGAGACACGTGCACCCACATGTTCATTGCAGCACTATTCACACAAACCAAGACATGGAAACAACCCAAATGTCCATCGACAGATGATTGGATTCGGAAGAGATGGTATATATACACAATGGAATACTACTCAGCCATAAAAAAGAATGACATCATGCCATTTGCAGCAACATGGATGGAGCTAGAGAATCTCATACTGAGTGAAATGAGCCAGAAAGACAAAGACAAATACCATATGATATCACTTATAACTGGAATCTAATATCCAGCACAAATGAACATCTCCTCAGAGAAGAAAATCATGGACTTGGAGAAGAGACTTGTGGCTGCCTGATGGGAGGGGGAGGGAGTGGGAGGGATCGGGAGCTTAGGCTTATCAGACACAACTTAGAATAGATTTACAAGGAGATCCTGCTGAATAGCATTGAGAACTTTGTCTAGATACTCATGTTGCAACAGAAGAAAGGGTGGGGGAAAAATGTAATTGTAATGTATACATGTAAGGATAACCTGACCCCCTTGCTGTACAGTGGGAAAAAAACAAAACAAAACAAAAAAAAACTAAGCTATGCTGAACTTCCCTAGTAATCAAAGAAATTCAAATTGAAGAAGAGTCAGATACCATTCCACATCCATTTGCTTGACATATATTTGTGAGACTAGTATTAGTCTATATTTGTGGGAATGTTTAAATAAATGGAAATAAATTTCTGTGGAAGAGTAAAATTGGTACAAGTGCTTTGGAAAGCAATTTGCAATACCTGGTAAAGTTTAAGATGCTTACGCTTTGTGATCTAGCATTTCACTTCTGACTGTCTTAGAAAAACTCTTCCATTTATTTACAATGAGTTAATTCAAGAATGTTCACTACAGGAAGTTCCTGTTGTGGCTCAGTGGTAATGAGCCCTACTAGTATCCATGAGGATACAGGTTCCATTCCTGGCCTTGCTCAGTGGGTTAAAGGATCTGGTGTTGCCTTGAACTGTGGTGTAGGGTGCGGACATGGCTTGGATCCTGTGTTGCTGTGGCTGTGGCATAGGCCAGCAGCTGTAGCTCCAATTTGACCCCTAGCCAAGGAACTTCCATATGTTGCAGGTGTAGTCCTAAAAAACAAACAAAAAAACAAACAAAAAAAAAAGAATGCTCACTACAGGTAGCTAATAGTGAAACAGAAAAAAACTCGATTTTTCTTATTAGTGGAAGGGAAGAATTAACAAGAGTTAATTATTTTTCGCAAAGTAATACTATATAGTCATTGAAAAGGAATGAATTAGACATATATACTTGTAAGAATAAACGTTAAAACACAGTGTTAAGGATATGTTAATATTTATGTAAAATTATGAGTACACATATTTTATCATCTATGTATCTATCTTGTCTGCCTAATTATATTTTTTCATTGCATTTGGACTAGAATCTGTTAGAAGCACCTGCTTTATAAAATATTAAAATATTAAATTTTTTTTTTATCTGTCAGGTAAATTTAAAACTTATCTGTCAGGTAAGTTTGAAACTTTCTGAAGAGCAAGAGAAACTACCAGTATATATATATGTGTGTGTATCTATGTGTGTGTATATATATAGTGCTGGTTTAATAAATACAAAATGAGGGCATTTATGGCCTAGGTGGCCAAATTTTGATTCTTATTACAAATATATTGTTTGAATGAGAAATAGAGTTTCCTAAAATAAGACTTGGAGTTGTTATCATATGCCTTCATATTCTTTGAAGAGTAACCCCAAGTTTTGTAGTTAAACCTTAGATAACCTGAGGACCTACTTTCTTCTCAGTAAATTCTGAAGAGAGTCATTTACTTTAATGAAAACAATAAGCAAAATTTATATAGGTTTTAAAGATTTAAGTAATGTTATTACCTTGCTTAGCCCATGTCATAGCAATTTCTTCATTTTGCTCTAGGGGTTGTTGGAATATTAATATTTTCTAATCATATCCTCTTTCTGAGGCAAGTAATGACCAGTACAGTGCTCTGATTTCCCAAAGTACTTACTTCAATAATATTTGTTCAACCCAAGATTTCTCTCAAATACTGTGACATAGATTTTCTCTTAATTTTACCCAATTCTGAGTTAAAATTTTTAGATTTACTATTAGTATTTCCACTATAGTAGGAGAATAAAAACAGACAGGAGACTGACACACACTGACTTCAACAGAGTGACGACCTCTCGGGAATAAAGTGAAGAGAGAATGTTTGGGGGGGGGGTATTGTGTTTATGTACCAATTGATCTCTAAAAAAAAAAAGATCAGCCATCTGAAGCAATTCTAGCAAAATATTAACATCTGCTTAATCTCTGTGGAGACTGCAGATGTATTGAATTATTTTCTGTTTGAAATGTTTTATAATTAGACATTTAAAAAGAAGGGAGTGGAGGAGGATAAATTGTCCTCAGATAGAATAGCCTGGAATGTTCTGAGCACCTCACATTAAACACATTTTAAATCCAAGAGTTCTAGGGGATTTTTAAAAAATAAACTCTTGGAGCTTTCTAGCCCTTTAAGCTTCCCCGTCAATGGACAGGTTATCTCTTGCTGACTGCTTTAGGACCATGCTCCTGCATTTTGCAGACACCTGTATCAGTATACCTGTATCTCCCAATCTTCCCAGCCAAGATCTTTCTTTGGTTCCTGATTCTCTCCAGGTCTGTAGACAGCTTTACAACCCTTTGCTCATGACCCCAGATTAGCTTGACACCAACATTCTCTCCAAGTTTTAGATTCTCTGTTCTGGATCAGTCTATTAATTATCAGCTTTATGTGGCCTGGGCTGATGTCAACTGCTTCTCAGTATGACTGTCATATACACAATCTTAGGCAGTTTTGTCAGGACAGTTTCTCAACCTTTTGCAGACTTATGTGAGCAGCTCCACTCACAGCCTTTTTTGCTGTTCTCATTTCAAATTTACTTAAACCCTTAAAAGCAGCTATTTGGTAAGGCCTCAAAGTTAGCCACCATAGTTACGAGGCTAGGAATAGAACTAAAGCATACATAAAAATGTAGTCAGTGGAAAAACACAATGGGAATGAATGAAATTATCCCAGAAGAAAGCTTAGAAATAAAAAAGGAGAAAATGAGGGCTAAACTCTGGGACAACCCAAAATGTATGGCCCAAGGCAGTGGAAGAGGATTCAGCACAGAAAACAAACAAGATCAAGTGAGTAGGAAGAAAACCTGAAGGAAATGCTACTTTGGAAGCCAAGAAGTAGTGAGTTTCAAAGAGAGAGTGGTAAAAATGGTCATTGTTTTGTGATAGTTAGTGAGACTAATGTCATTGGAGCTGAAAATTAGGATGTCACTGGATATTTCAACAAGAGAAGAACAGAGTGAGGTAGTAGAAACCAGACTGAAATGAATCAAGTATGAAGTGAGGAAGTGGAAGTGCTCTTACATACTCTAAGATGTTCCAAAGATGCTCTAATACGTATCAAAATCATTTGGATGGTTTGATAAAGTGTTAAAAAGTAGAAATGTCTGAATTTCACCCTCAGAAGTTCTAATTTAGTCTTAGCAAGAGCCAAAAATTTGCCTTTTTAAAAGCTGCCCAGCTCAATGAAGTCTGGGCTATACTTTAATATTTTTTTAATTTTTAAAGTTTTTATTTTTTGTCCTTTTTTTTTTGTCTTTTTGCCTTTTCTAGGGCTGCTCCTGGGGCACGTGGAGGTTCTCAGGCTAGGGGTCTAGTTGGAGCTGTTGCTACTGGCCTATGCCAGAGCCACAGCAACACGGGATCCGAGCCGCGTCTGCGACCTACACCACGGCTCACAGCAACACCGAATCCTTAATCCCACTGAGCAAGGGCAGGGATCGAACCCACAACCTCATGGTTCCTAGTCGGATTCGTTAACCACTGAGCTACGATGGGAACTCCTGTCTTTTTGTCCTTTTAGGGCTGCACCTGCAGCATATGGAGGTTCTCAGGCTAGGGGTCCAATTGGAGCTGTAGCCGCTGACCTAAGCCACAGCCACAGCAACACCAGATCCGAGCCACATCTGCGACCTACACCACAGTTCGTGGCAATGCCAGATCAGATCCTTAACCCACCGAGTGAGGCCAGGGATTGAACCCACATCCTCATGAATACTAGTCACGTTCATTAACTATTGAGTCACAGCGGGAACTCCTGGACTATACTTTTAAAAATTGACAGTGAAAGTAGGGAAGATATGGCAGAGGAAGCCGAAATGCTGGTGGGGGAGACAAATACCTTGTAATTTTAAACTTGCTTCTCCCCCTCCCCATTTAGCTTCCCCTTGGGGCAATGATGTCTTGTCCAAAAACGTCAAAGAGCAGCCAGCTTAACAATTGTGCCTTTCATGGTAAATCATTTAATTGCCTTTTGGTTTGAATCAGTTTGGGCACCATGACCTAATATATCCTGATGGCCCTTGGATAAACTGAATGTTGATTTCTTTTTAGCCTTCAACAAACATTTAGCTCCGCAGTGCCTGGAAACCAAGTATCTGAGGATAAAAAACATTTCTGAATTCTTTCCTAACCATCATTTTTTCATCTTCCATTCTTGTTTGCCAAGAACAAAGATTACTAGTGATAACCTTCCAAGCAATCTTTGCAAAGAAGCCTTTTATTGTTTTCAGTCTTTCCAAAAAACCTTTTCTGTTTTCAAAGTCCTTGAGAGCTAACCCTTTTTAAACCCTTGCCATCTGAATTCTACCCCTCCTAGTCAACTTGAATTATACCATTTAAGGTCATCTAGTGATGCCAAAATACACATTAAATTTCCTTTTTTTTTTGGTTTTTAATTTTGACTACTCTGAAGGATTAGAGATTGATAACATCACATTCCTAAAATTATCCATTCTTTGGATTTTCCTGTTCTCCATACTTCAGCCTAATTGTGGATGGCCAGGAAACACCTGTTCTCCAACATTTACATAGTATTCTCATCTCCTTCTAAAGATACAAATATAAATTATATGCAAATTATTTAGAAATTTCTAATCTTCAGGCCTCCTTTTCTTTTTAGTTACTATCTTTTTAACAGTCTTTCAGACTTTTTAAGTTGATTCCCTGACTGTGACAGTGCCTCAAATGCAGTGGCAAAAGTTGAACATTCATGCCTTTTAATTCTTTTCCAGATATATTACTATTAGTACAACTGATTTCTATATGTTGATTTTGTATCTTGCAAATTTAGTAAATTTATTTATGAGTTATAACAGTTTTTTGGTGGAGTTGTTAGGACTTTTTATGTATTAAGATCATAGCATCTGCAAACAGATAATTTTACTTCTTCCTTTCCAAGTTCAATGCATTATTCTTGCTTAATTGCTCTGGCTAGGACTTCCAGTCCTATGTTGAATATGAGTTTTGAGAGTAGGGACCCTGTCTTGTCCTAATCTTAGAAGAAAAGGTTTCAACCTTTCGTCTCTGATTATGAGTATGATGTTAGCTGTAGGCTTGTCATATTGAAACTGACAACACTTATGACTTGAACCTAACCAGAACCCAGATTGGGACTTGAACCCATGTGCTGGGACTTGAACCCAGCCTAAACCCAGATTGGGACTTGAACCCGTGGTTTTTAAATTAGATTCATTCACCCAGTGTCTGGACTTACTGAGGTTCAGATTCTTTGTGCCTCAGCTCAGAGTGAATTCAACAAGAGACAAAGTGATAGGCAAGAAATAGGTTTATTAAGATAAGACACTTGTGATAGATTGCAAGCAGGCAAGCAAGAGGCTCTGCCCCAAGGATTAGGTGGGCTACATTTTTATAATCCAAGGGAAGTGGGGAGTGGGAAAAGACAGCCTCTTCCTCTTTCTTCAAGTAGACATCAGGTTTACATCATTAGCTCTTCCTTTGTATCCAATAAGAGATTATTTGACCCTATAATGTCAAACTAGGACTGTCAGGGTGCTTATTTATATCAGCAGAAGGGTGGTCCTTAAACTCCTGTCTTTGGTTCTAAGGGTCATTGTCTTGCTGAACTTGAATGCAGGCCTCATTTTATCTTTCACTTAATGACCTGAGGCATATCTCATGGCTTTATAGTTAAGCAAGCCTGCTTTGTTCTGATGTTTTTCTTGAGTGATTATTAACTTACAGTGGTCTTCCAAAGCTCCCTGGGTTTCCCCTATCTATGGTCCTATCCTGTGTAAATATCCTACTCCATCTCTAGCAATATATGGCCTTTATTACGTTGAAGTACATTCCTTTTATATCTACTTTGTTGAGAGTTTTTATCATGAAAGGATGTTAAATTTGGTTAAATGTTTTCCTGTATATATTGAGATGATTATATGATTTTATTTTTAATAATTCAATTAATCTTATTATGTATATAGTTGTACAACTATCATCACAACCTAATTTTAGCACATTTCCATCCCAAACCCCCAGTCCACCCCTCTCTCTCCCGCAACTTTTTCCCTTTGGTAACCATAAGTTTTTCAAGGCTTATGAGACTATTTCTGTTCTGAAAATAAGTTCATTTGTATCCTTTTTTTTAGATTTCACATATAAGTGATATCTATCTGGAGAAAAGCATGACTCAAAAAGATACATGTACCTCAATGTTCATTGCAGAACCATATGAAATAGCCAAGGCATGGAAGCAACCTAAATGTCCATAGACAGAGGAATGGATAAATAAGATGTGGTACATATATACAATGGAACATTACTCAGCCATAAAAAAGAGTGAAATAATGGCATTTGCAGCAATATGGATAGGCCTAAAAATTATCATACTAAGTGAAGTTAGTCAGACTGAGAGATTATGACTTTAATTTTTCATTCTATTAATGTGGTATGTCACATTTATTGATTTGTATATGTTAAACCATCTTTGCCTGCCAGAGATGAATCCCACTTGATCATGATTCATTATTTAATGTATTGTTGAATTTGATTTGCTCTATTTTGTTGAGAGTTTTTGCCACTATACTCATCAAGTGTATTGGCCTACAGTTTTCTTTTCTTGTAATATCCTTATCCGACTTTGGTATCAGGGTAATGTTGGCCTTATAAAATGAGTTGGGGAATATTATTCCTATCTCTTTAATTTTTTTTAAAAGAGTTTGAGAAGGATTGGTGTAAATTTTTCTTTTGTTTGGTAGAATTCACTGTTAAAATCATCTGGTCTTGGGCTTTTCTCTGTTAGGAGGATTTTGATTACTGATTTACTATCCTTATTTGTTATTGGTTTGTTCAGTTTTTCTGCTTCTTTATAATTAAGTTTTAGTAGATTGAATGTTTTTAGGAATTCATCCATTCCTTCTCAGTAGTCCAGTTTGTTGGAGTATGATTGTTCATAGTGATCTCTTATGATCCTCTGTATTTCTGTGGTATCAGTTGTCTTTACTTCTAACTTTATTTATTTGTCTTGTCCTTTTTCTTAGTCTAGTTAAAGTTTTGTAAATTTTACTTATCTTTTAAAAAGCAGTTCTTTATTTTGTTGATCTTTTCTATTGTTTTTCTGGTCTCTATTTTTTCTATGATCTTTCTTATCTCCTTCCTTTTGCTGACTTTGGGCTCAGTTTGTTGTTTTTCTAGTTTCTGAAAAATAAGGAAAAGGAATCTAATTTACAGTAGCATTAAAATGATAATATTTAGGAATAAATATAGCCAAGGGGGTGAAGGATCTGTACACTAAAAACTATAAGATTTTAATGAAAGAATTTGAAGAAGACACAAATAAATGGAAAGATATCCTATGTTCATGAATCATTAGAACGAATCTTGTTAAAATGTTCATACTATCCAAAGACATCCATAGATGTCCCTGTTGAAACTCATAGGAATAAAAAAAACAGTTCTACCACAAAAGCTATGCAGTTCTTAGCCTGAATATCTAAGGCAATCCCAAGAAAGAATAGTAAAGCTGGAGGCATCATGCTTCCTGATATCAATCTATATTGCAAAGTTACAGTAATCCAAATAGTATGGTACTACCTTAAACCAACCAGAATGGCTATCATGAAAAAGTCTAAAAACAATACATGATTGAACAGGTGCACAGAAAAGGGAACCCTCTTACACTGTTGGTGGGAATGTAAATTGGTACAACTATTATGGCAAGCAGTATAGAGGTTCCTTAAAAAACAAGATACATGCACCCCAGTGTTCACTGCAGCACTGTTTACATGGAAACAACCTAAATGTCCATCAACAGTGGATTGGATAAAGAAGATGTGGTACATAATACAATGGAATATGAATCAGCCATAAAAAAATGAATAATGTCATTTGCAACAACATTGATAGGCCTAGAGATCATCATACTACGTGAATTTAGTCAGACAGTGAATGGCAAACCTCTTACGATGTAATTTACACATGGAATCTAAAAAAAAGATGCAAATGAAGTTATTTGCAGAACAGAAGCAGACTCACAGACTTTGAAAACAAACTTATGGTTACCAAAGGGGACAGGTGAAGGGGGAGGGATGAACTGGGGGTTTGGGATTGGCATATGCACATTGAGGTATGCAGAATGATTGGCCAGTGGGGACCTGCTGTATAGCACAGAGAACTCTACCCAATATTCTATGATAATCTATGAGGAAAAAGAATCTAAAGGAGAATGGATGTGTATACATGTATAACCGAATCACTTTGTTGTACAGCAGAAATTATCACAATATTGTAAATCAATTATACCTTAATAAAACTTAAAAAAATACCATGATACTTCCTCAATGGAAAAGGAGAGATTCTCCAATAAATTGTTTTGTCAAAATTGGATAATCACATGTAAAAGAATAAAATTGTAAATCCTATCTTATATTACTCACAAAAATTAGCTTAAATGGATTGAAGACTTAAAATGTAAGGCTTGGAGTTCCCATCATGTCTCAGTGGTAATGAACCTGACTAGTATCCATGAGGACATGGGTTTGATCCCTGGCTTTGCTCAATGGGTTAAGGATCTGGAGTTGCCATGAGATGTGGTGTAGATTGCATACCTGGCTTGGATTTGGCATTGCTGTGGCTCTGGTGTAGGCTGGTGGCTACAGCTCCAATTTGACCCCTAGCCTGGGAACATAGGCCATGGGTGTGGCCCTAAAAAAGACCAAAAAAAAAAAAAAAGACATGAAGATGTATAACTTTTAGAAGAAAACTGTAAAAAAGCTCTTTAACCTTAGTCTTGGAAACAATTATTTGAATATAACATTCAAAGAACAAGCAACAAAAGCAAAAATCCTCAAGTAGACTACATCAAACTGAAAACTTCTATACTGCAAGAGAAATAATTAACAAAATAAAAGCACACACAACCTATTGAATGGAAAAAATATTTTCAAACCACCTTTCTGTTCAGTTAATTAATACCCTCCAAAATAAAAGGAACTCATACAACTTGATGACAAAAAAACTCCAAAAAATCTGTTTAAAAAATGGACAGAGTATCCGAATAGACATTTTTCCAAAGAAGACATACAGATGTTCAACAAGTACATGAAAAGATGCTCAACATCACTAATCATCAAGGAAATGCAAATTAAAACCAGAGTGAGATATCACCTTACACTTGTAAGGATGGTTGTTGTAAAAAAACCAAGAGATAACAAATGTTGGCAATGATGTGAATAAAACTTGTGCACTGTTAATGGGACTGTAAATTGGTACATCCACTATGGAAACTATTATGGAAGTTCTTCAAAAAATTAAAAATAGAATTACCAGGAGTTCCTACTGTGGCTCAGTGGGTTAAGAAGCCAGCTAGTATCCATGAAGATACAGGTTCTATCCCTGGGCTCAATGGGTTAAGGATCTGGCATTGTGGCAAGCTGCAGCATAGATTGCAATTGTGGCTCAGATCCTGCGTTGCTGTGGCTGTGGCATAGGTCAGCAACTGCAGCTCTGATTCAACCCCTAGCTGGGAACTTCCATATGCCATAGGTGCATTGTCCCTCAAAAAAAAAAAAAAAAAAAAAAAAAAGTAGAACTACCATGCTATCTAGCAATTCCACTTCTGCATATTTATCCAATGTAAATAAAAATCACTATCCTGAAGAAAAATCTGTACTCTCCTGTTCATTACAGCATTATTTGCAATAACCAAGGCATGGAAACAATCTTAGTTCTTCCATTGATGAATGAATGGATAAAAGGAAATGTGGTAGGCATATATGATGGAATATTATTCAGCCACAAAAAGAAGGAAGTTCTGCTATTCGTGACAACATAGATGAATCTTGAGGGCATTATGCTAAGTCAAATAACTCAGACAGAGAAAGAAAAATGCTGCATAATCTCACTTACATGTAGTATCTAAAAGAGCCAGACACAGAGTAAAATGGTGGTTACTAGGGGCTGGGGGTGAGGGAAATGAGATATTAGTCAACTGGCACAAACTTTCAGTTACAGGAGGAATAAGTTTTGGGAATCTAATGAATAGTGTAGTGGCTATAGTTAACGACACCATATTATATACTTGAAAGTTTCTAAGAGAATAGACCATCTTTTTTTTTTTTTTTTTTTTGTCTTTTCTAGGGCCGCACCCACGGTGTGTGGAGGTTCCCAGGCTAAGGGTCCAATCGGAGCTGTAGCCGCCGGCCACAGCCATAGCAACACGGGATCTGAGCTGCATCTGTGACCTACACCACAGCTCATGGCAATACCGGATCCTTAACCCACTGAGCAAGGCCAGGGATCCAACCCGCAACCTCATGGTTCCTAGTCCGATTCACTAACCACTGAGCCATGACAGGAACTCCTCATGAGTTCCTTAAGAATTCTCCTTAAGAATAGATCTTAAATGTTCTCACAATAACAAAAAATATGAGGCAATGGAGGTGTTAACTAACCGTGTGTGGCAATCATTTTATGATAGATACGTGTTCGAATCTTCATCCTATATACCTTAAACTTTATGTCAGTTATATCTTACTAATTCTGAACGAAAAAATCCATCTCCCAAATCACTTCCTTTTCCTGATTTTTTTTTCTTTTTTAGTAACCCCACCATGCTTTCAGAAGAAAGTTACTCCTTTGATTTTATATGTAATTAGTTGCTTATATCTATCACTATTTTTTGGATATATTTATAATTGGTCTCTTAATTTCCAGTCACACTACCACCATATTTAATTTGAATATTTTTCATGATCTGCAAGGGCTAACAAAAGCGTTTTAAAAGTTAGATTTATCCAGGTATTATTACATCTTGTAAAATCTGCTCCTTTTAAGTGTACATTTCAATAAATTTTGGCAATTGTATACAATTGTGTAATCATCACTATGATCAAGATATAGGACATATGCATCATTTCAAAATGTGTAAATCAATGTGTGCAGTCAGTTCCTCCCTCATTCCATTAAACTCTAGCTCGTGCAACTGCTGGTATGTTTTCTATCCTTATGATTTTGCCTACTCTGTAGAGTCACATAAATTGAATCATTTCCGTATGTAAACTTTTTAAAGAGGCTACTTCCACTTAGAATGCTTTTTTTTGGCCCTACTTGTGGCCCGTGGAAGTTTTCAGTCCAGGGATTAAACCTGGGCCACAGCAGTGACTTGAGCTGCTGCAGTGACAATGCTAATCCTTAACCCACCACCCCACAAGGGAACTCCAGCAGAATGCTTTTGAGATTCATTCATGTCACATATATTAATGCAGTTCCTTCCTTTTTTATTGTTGAATAGTATTCCAACACATGGTTGCCCTAAAATTTGTTTATTCGTTGACTAGTGGATGGATACTTGGGTGTTGCCATTTTTTGGTTATAATGAAAAAGACTGCAGCAAAAAGCGTGCTGCAAACATTTTCATGCAAATCTGTTTGGCTATATGTTGTCATTGCAATAACACTACCATTATTTCCTTGCATATAGTTTCTCAAATTCATGGTACAAACAAAAAATTTATTGTTGTGATAGTGCTTTCCACTAAGACCAAAACTTTTAGTGGTGTTCCATTACATTAATTAATTAGTTTAATAAGACAAATCTTATTTATTGGATAACATTAATAGATAAATATCAAACCACTTGTCTGTATTCAAGGCTTCCAAAATTAATCTCAGTATACCTTTTTAGGCATTACTTTATGCTTATCTATGCTTCTGGATTATGTATCATTCCCAGCATGACTTATACTTTATTATGTTTTTTGCTTATTTATTTAAACAGAGTTTAGCTAAGTAAACATTTATTGATTGCCTACAAAGTATAAGTTACAATGCTTTGTAGATACTACTATCCCTTGCTGATCAAGTCTTGTTGGTTCCTAAGTTTTGAAATCAAATAGAGTTCAGCTGATGAATAATACTAGACTTAAACATTTATTTGAGTGTTTTGAGTCCAGATAGTGACATGAGAGTCTCTAGCCCAAGACAAATCTCTTGTATACCATGGGTGCTTAATAAATGCTTGTTGAAATAAATATAATTCATATCAGTGGTCTAAGCATTGGAGTAGATTTCAGATGAGTAGGGTGAGTTTCTTTTTAGACACACAGGGATAGAGGTATCATGAAAATGTGGGATGCAAACTAAAGAGAGATCTCACTTAAAAGACATAGCTTGAATGTGGAGGTTGATGCCAAGAAAAGTGAATAAGGTCCCTTAGGGAGAAAGTAAAGAAGAGGAAAGACAGAGGTGAGACATCTTCAGGGAATGCAGGCATTTTATGCCTGCTTGCTAGAGTGGAACTAAGATAATTAAGGAAGGAATGGAGCAAAAGCAGTGGGGGAGAGAAGAATATGCAGGGAATGGGCAAGCTGGTGGGGGGGGGTGCATGGTGAAAGGCTTGAATGTTTATTGAATCACTGTCTCATGTCCAATAGAGATTAACTGGCAATTTACATAATTTGCCTCATTTAATCGTCATAATATTCCTCATGAAATATGTAGTATTGTTTTCCTTTTATAGGTGAGGAAGGTTGTGCTCCAACAATTTAATGTTTTCTCATGTTGGTATGGCTGGAAAGTGGAATAGCTGGGTTAATTTTCTTTTTTTTAGGGCTGTACCTGCAGCATGTGGAAGTTTGCCAGCTAGGGGTCGAATCAGAGCTGCATCTGCGGGCCTACACCACAGCCTCAGCAATGCCAGATCCTTAACCCACTGAGCCGGGTCAGGAGTTGAACCTGCATCCTCATGGATGCTAGTCAGCTTCATTACCACTGAGCCACAATGGGAATTCCCAGCTGGGTTAAATGTTAAGCACTGTGGGGGCATGTTGTTTCAAGTCTACCTTTACCAGTGATCCCCAGAACTTAGTTTAGTTCGTGGAACAGACTGCATTCTATAAACACTTGATTGTCTTAAATCATATTTAGGTTTGTTTGACTTCTAAGCTCCTGGTCTTTGCACAATACCTCATTGAATGAGCACAGAAATCAAAGAAGGTGAAAGTTTGAATATAAAGCAAACACTAAATCATTTAGAAATGTTGAATCACCCTAAGGATTTAGAAGAGTGCATTGATTTTTCAGTAAGGAAGCTAGTCATTGGCCACTTTTAAAAGGGCATTTTTTATGGAGTAGACTTAGAAGCCAGAATAGGATAGATTGGAAAATGCCTTGCGCCAGTAAACACTGGGATTGCACACTGGTCCCTACATGTAGCAACAACACTCCAGTGTGCTAAGATAGCTAAGATAATTGCAGCTTTTCGGCCCATTTTCTATTGCCTGATCTTGGTGGGAGTCAGATTCAGTCCACTGTACTCCTCCCACTATGAGGGCTTAACTGCTAAGCTTCAAGTGCAGACTCACAGATGCTCCCTCATGAGGCTTGAGAGCATCCCCACCCCCATAGAAGATGCAACTCCAAGCATAGTCTAAGGAAGAAACCTATTCTGTGTTCCTGCTGTGGCACAGTGGGTTAGAATCCAACTGCGGAGGCGGCTGCAGAAGTGCAGGTTTGATTACCAGTCCCGCACAGTGCGTTAAAGGATCCGGTATTGTGCTGTGGCTGGGTTTCAATCCCTGGCCCAGGAACTTTCACATACCACAGGTGCAAAAACAAAGAAACTCACTCAGAAGGTCCTTCCCTTATTAAAAATATTTTCAATATTTTAAAAATATTTTTGATGTGAATTGTGAGTGAAGGATTCTGGCATTGCTTCTAGTGAGTTATTTTTAAAATTCCATGAATGGCCTAACACCTTTGGGATATAACATCTCTTGTGTTGGTGGCCTGATTAAAACTTACATTTAACATCCTGTTGCATCAGTAGATATTTGCAATATAGTGTAATGTGTGTTATCTAAGAGGTATGAAAAGTCATGGGTGGAGCAAAGGAAAGAGTGATCAATCCTCACCTGGGGCAGGGATGTGGTCATGTAGGACTTGACAGGAAATGTGATGTTTGACTTGGTTTTGAAGGATGGCAGCATGTGGGTAGCACAGGGCTTTGACAGTGGATGGCAAATAATGTTCTTCCTATAGCTCTATCTTTCCTTACTGGCCTCTTTGCAAACTCTTTTAGTATAGTTGGTAAACTACAAGTGCATAGCATTGCATTTTTCTATTAGGAAAATATTTTTTCTTTTCTGTTTATATAAGAAGTAGTTCTGCTGCAGCTGGTGTGCTCATATATAATAGGTGGAAAATAAAAGAAATGACTTAAAACACAAAGAAAGCAAAATAAGCTTTAAAAAAGCTCAGAGAAGAACCCTTTTATTGCTTTTCTTATGGGAAGGGTTACTATTAAAGAAATGGGGTGACTATCTGGAATGTCATTGTGCCTACTGAATTGCTTTATATAGGCAAGTTGAGTCATAGACATAACTTAATGTGTTGAAATAAATTCTCACAGACTGAACCAAACTAGATAGCACTAATATAAATGTGGTAATAGAAAAGTATTTTAAGTTGAATTTCAAACCATGCAGAGAGAATGAAAGAATATTGATGATACTTGTTATTAGGTGATCACAGAGAAGTCCATTTTGAAGTGAATGAGGGTGGTGGAGAGTCAGGGTCATGGAGTGTAGACCTGAGTACAAAGTCCAATTGTGCTAATTTTTTTTTCTTTTTTATGGCCACACCCATGGCATATGGGAGTTCTTGGGTCAGGGATAAAACCCACACCTCTGCAGTGACCTGAGAGGCTGTAGTGGAATTTTTAACCCACTGTGCCTCAGCAGGAAATCCCATTATCCTAATTTTGACACAATTAATTTTTTTTGTTGTGGTTTAAGTATTATTTATTTATGTATTTATTTATTTATTTCCGCTGTATAGCATGGGGACCAAGTTACATGTATATGTATACATACTTTTTCTCCCATTGTTGTGTTGCGATATAAGTATATAGACAGTTCTCAATGCTACACAGCAGGATCTCATTGTAAATCCATTCCAAGAGCAATAATTTTCATTCATTAACCCCAAGCTCCTGATCCCTCCCACTCCCTCCTTCTCCCCTCGAGCAGCCAAGTCTGTGATTTTCTTTTTTGTGGAAATGTTCATTTGTGCTATATATTAGACTCCAGTTATAAGTGATATCATATGGTATTTGTCTTTCTCTTTCTGACTTATTTCACTCCATATGAGAGTCTCTAGTTCCATCCATGTTGCTGCGAATGGCATTATGTCATTCTTTTTTATGGCCGAGTAGTATTCCATCGTGTATATATACCACATCTTCCTAATCCTATCATCTGTCGATGGACATTTGTGTTGTTTCTATGTCTTGGCTATTGTGAATAATGCTGCAATGAACATGAGAGGTGCATGCGTCTTTTTCAAGGAAAGTTTTGTCTGGATATATGCCTAAGAGTGGGATTGCTGGGTCATATGGTAGTTCTATGGATAGTGTTCTAAGGTACCTCCATACTGTTTTACATATTGGTTGTACCAGCTTACATTCCCACCAACAGTGCAGGAAGGTTCCCTTGACACAACTAATTTTACAAATTTTTCACCTAATTTATGTTTTGACTTTAAGAAAACTAATACATCGAAGCTTCAGTTTTCTCATGTCTAAATGAAAGTGATGACATCTTTTATTTAGTTGTGTGAATTACATGAGTTCATGTACCTGGAATACCTTACAAAGTGCCTGGACCAAAGTAGTTGCTCAATTAATACTGGTTAATTTCTCCCCTCTCTTATTTTTTTTTTTTTTCATCTGTTCTCTTGCTCCTCAGATCTTCCTTTCCACTTTGCTTCCTGTTGAAAGATAGGAAAAAGAAACTATGGTCTATTGAAGGAAAATCTCGGTAATCATCAAAGATTAAAGAGTTAAGGGTCAGGATTTATATAAAAGAAGTAACATAATAGACTTCACAGTGAAGATTTTGCTTATTATCAGTCTCATTTTATGTAAAAGGGAACTAAGCTTTAGAGAGATGAAGTAATTTGCCAAACTTAATCCATAATACTAGTCAGACCCAGGACTTTATCCTTCCATCCTTTTGACTCTGAAGAGCAAACCCTTAATCAGAAATCACACTATTGACTAATGGAGAGCTTACCATGAACTCAACTATATTTCTCAGTCCTAGACATACTTCTCAGTGCTACACAGCAGGATCTCATGTCTAGATACTTAACATCACAACACAACAATGGGAGGAAAAGTTATGTGTACATGTATGTGTAACTTGGTCCCCATGCTGTACAGTGGAAAAAAAAATTTATCAGTCCTTATTTTACCCACTGCCCTTAAGCCACAGCTTCCCCAGCCTGTGCTTGAAGAGCAAGGCTCTTTCCTTTTCTTTTTCTTATTGTTGTTGTATTGACCTTACATGTATCCTTATTAAATTTCATCTTGTCAAGTTTGGCCCATTTCTCTAGCCTGTCAAGGTCTTTTTGGCTTACGATACTGGCATGCTGTCACCCAACATATTCCTTATCCTTCCAAGCTTTGTATCCTCTGCAAATGTAATACACATATATTTTCTGTCTTCCTTCAAGTCATTGATAAAATCGTTGAACAAGACAGGGCTGAAGGAAGAGCCCATAGACTGTGACATCATTTCATTAATCAGTATCCTCAAGAAATGGCTTTTCAATTCATTTCAAATCCGTCCAGTTGTATTAGCATTCATTCGCTTTTTCTCTCTCTCTCTTTCACAAGGGTATTAAAAAAGACTTTGTCAAGCCTGTTAGCCTTGTTGAAACATGGATACCTGATGTCTTCTGCATTTTCCCGATGTACAAGTTAAGTAACCCTGTCAAAAAGGGGACAGTTTTCAATCTAACTGTATGCATTATGTTTGCTAAAATAGTTCCTTTCAAAGAGGATAAAGTTCTATTTAATATTTTTATTTACAACTACCTAGTTAAATGAAACTTAAATCCACAGATAATCAAGCTCCTGACTGTAGTAGTCTTTGTACAAAAGTTCTTTTTTAAATACTGTAGGCTCACAACTGGTTCTCTTAGGCATGGAATTTATTTATATATAAATAAATATACCTTCTCTCAATTTTTATAATTTATGTATTTGCAAGAGAATATCTTTAAAGCTTCCAATTTTCAGAGTTCCAGTTGTGGCTCAGTGGGTTAAGAACCTGATATAGTGTCTGGTGAGGATATGGGTTCAATTCCTGGGCTCACTCAGTGGGTTAAGGATCTGGCATTTCTACAAGCTGCTGCCTGGGTCGCAAATACAGCTCAGATTCGGTGTTGCTGTGGCTGTGGTGTAGACCGCAGCTGCAGCTCCATTTCATTCCCTAGCCTGGGAACTTCCGTATGCTGCTGGTACAGCATTAAAAAAAAAAAAATCTAATTTTTCCTAGATGAAGAATTTGAAGGTATTTCGAGGAAGTTTAAAAGATCATAAAATTCTATATTAAAGTAACTAACTTAAAGAAAAATTTATTTAAATAAAAAAATAAAATCTAAAGCCTATGTCATTTTATTTTCATTAGACTAGGAATATTAGAGAGTAAGGTCACCAAGACAGTGAGGTAGGAAACCCTCCAAAAAGATCAACAACCCCTCACAAAGTTAGCTCTCCAGCTATAAAAACAGCTCTGGCAGAGCTCAGGAATTCACTTAGAAATTTTCAGTAACACTGTGGAACAAAAATCCTTGAGAATAATAGTACAAGAAGGGAAGGAAGAACAGCTTCATTTTGCCTACATCATCCCATCCCCCTCCCAACCAGAAAGAGTTCCCCTCACCCTGAAAGGAAGAGTGCGGTGAGCAGTCAGCTATGACATGAAAGATCTGCTACAGTTTCATCCCAGCAGAGACTGGCAGAACTGAGAATTAGAGTGTGATATAGTGACAGTAGGACCAACGAAGAAGTACAGGGGCTACCATTCCCAGCCATGCAGTGGGAGTTACCCAGATTCCCAGTGATCTGCTCTGCAGAGGGAACCCCGGCAGGTTTAGCCCTTGAAGAAACCTACAAGCAGCATAGCTGCTGCAGGCCCTTTACGGATTGTTTTCTTTTTCAGATTTGGTTTTTGTCCCACAAGTTTTTGTGTTCACTGATGCCAGCCTTTTGAATCCCTCCCAGCCCATACCCCACCCAGGGCCTGGAATCCATAGTGGCAGCCAGCCCTGATCTCAGTGACTGTGTGTGTGCCAGATGCCAGCCTAGATCTTTATAGCTGACCTTCACCACAGTGTGTGAACTAGGGGATGGCTCTATTGAGATATAAGACATATAATATACATTGTGTAATTTTAAGGTCTACGCTATGATGCTTTCATATACATATCCATGCAAAATGATTACCACAATAATGTTAGTTAACACTTCAGCTCAAATAATTACCAAGTGTCAGTTACTGTTATGATGAGAACATTTAAGATGTACTCTTTTAACAGCTTTTAAATGTATAATGCAGTATTATTAACCGTAGTTGCCATACTGTATATTAGATCCCGGGACTGTATTTCACTTATAGATGGAAGTTTGTTTCATTTGACCAAATGTGGCTATTTCCCCAGCCTCTAACCCCTGGCAACCACTAGTCTACTCTCTGTGAGTTCAGCTTTTTTGGATTCCACATATAAGTGCAATCATACAACATTTGCTTTTTGCTTTATTCATTCATCCATCCATGGACATTTAGGTTGTTTCCATTTTTTGACTACTGTAAATAGTACTGCAATGAAATGAGGGTGCAGATATCTGGCTAACTATTAATTAGAGAGTAATAGTATGAAGAATCTCTGGCCCATTACATTAGGTAGACTCTATGAATATGCCACTTTTTAAGTCAATTGAATATCGACAATCTCATATAATTTAATTATTATTTGAAATTTGAGAGAGAAAATTTACTGAAGCAGATTCTTTGAAACTGGTTAATAGCAGGAAGAAACTAGTTCATGTATGATTTCTGATGTAACAGAGCCATTACCATCTTGCAGTTTATTCTCCTAATTGGCACTGAATAAATTTCCCATATTACGAAGAGGAATGAATGCTCATGCTATGCCAGAGAAGAAAATATACAGCATTCAGATGCCAAAATAGAATCTTTATAGTGATGAAACAAACAATAAATGCAAGGCTTGCCAAAGTGAATAATCACTGTTGTAAAAAAAAGTTAGGCCAGAGCAGTATTTAGCTTTCGAGGACAATGAACAGATGGCCTGTTTTCATAATCAGAATGATGCTGGATCACTTATTTGAGTTAGTTACTGTGATTCATGGGTCTTACATCACATGTTGGGAAACAAGATTAGTTAGAGGAATGTTTGGATGGCTTTGCTTGTCAACTTCTTTTAACTATACTTGAAAGATTTAAAAACGTGAAATAAAAGAAGTGAGAGAGAAATACTGGATGAATTATATTGCTTTCATTTATAGAATCTGGTATTGATCCCAACAACAATTTTGTATGCAGTATAGAGTAAGACAGGCGACATAGTTGTAAACCTTAGCATAAATTTATATTATAAAATTCTGTGCCTTTTCCAAAATAGCACTTTGTCTTTGGAATGTCTTCCTGTACTTCCTTCATCTTAACTTGTTAAGTGGACCCTTTCTGTTAGTTAAATACATCTTGAAATCTCATCTCTTTCTGTATGGATTGTAAAGCTTTGTTCCATTTTTTTTTTTCAGTTTTGAATTGCATTGAATGTATGCCTTGTTTTCATGTGTGTCTTAAGTTTTTATTCTGTTGCTATTCATAGACTTTTGCCACTTTATCATCATATGTCTATGTGCATAACTGTGGCAGCACATTGGAGATACTGTGTATGAATCACTTTTTGAATTGTGAAATAACATGTAAATATTATTATTAGCCTATTTCTATTGAATTGTAAAATCCCACAAAGTGGTGGTGGTGTAGGATATGTTTATGAAATTCTGTTATATCACTATACAAGGCCAATGATAGTATTGACCTGTGTTAGAAAGGGTGTGTTGATAGTTTTTTTGAAAAAGGGAAGAATCAGAACCAGCAAAGTTTTTGTGTGCTCTTGGTTCAGTTTGAGCTCTAAAGAAAAAATGTATCAGTTATTGTATAGTTCTGAAAATTATTTAGTACCATTATGTTCTTTTTAAAAAAAATTTCTTATTGGAGTATAGTTGACTTACAAAGTTGTTTTAATTTCAGGTATACAGCTAAGTAAATCAGTTTTGTATGCACATATATCCACTCCTTTTCAGATTCTTTTCCCATATAGGTTATTACAGAGTATTGAGTAAATTTACCTGTGCTATACAGTAGGTCCTTATTATGCATCTGTTTTATATATAGTAGTGTGTATATATCAATCTCAACCCCTGGTTTATTCCCCCCCAGCATTTCCCCTTGGACAAACATAAATATGGTTTTGAAATCTTTGAGTTGTTTCTATTTTGTAAGTTCTACTGTATCACTTAGATTAGATTCTAAATATTAGTGATCTCATATATATTTGTCTTTCTCTGTCTGACCTACTTCACTTAGTATGATAATTTTTAGGTCCATCCATGTTGCTGCAAACCGTTGTGTTGTTTTGTCAGGATCTCCTAGTGTCTCAGTGCTTAGTAAAGTAGTTTTTTTTTTTTTTTTCCTTTTTAGGGCTGCACTCGTGGCATATGGAATACAGCTGCTGGCCTATGGCACAGCCACAGCAACACAGGATCTGAGCCATGCCTGTAACCTACACCACAGGTCACAGCAAGGCCAGATCCCCAACCCACTGAGCAAGGCCAGGGATCGAATCCACATCCTCGTGGATACTAGTCAGATTTGCTTCTGCTGCACCCCAATGGGAACTCTAGGAATTTGTCAATGAATGAATTAAATATAACTATTTAGTAAATGTTATTTTTGAGCATTATTTATTTGTTATTTATTAAGATTTCTTCCTACCTTTGTTGATTTTTCTCGCTCTTTATCTCTTTTCTCTTTTTTCCTTCCTTCCCAATACATATCTTGTCTTAATAGCTATTGAAAGCCTTAGTGTCCTATAAGTTTTATTTTCTGACATTATCCATTTGAATTAGTGGTCAATGGTCAATACAGTGAGAAGTTAATCATTTACTAATTGGAAGGAGATAATGAATTAACTTAGCCCAAATTACAATTAATATCTGTGGCATTATAAGCTTCTCTTTTCTTATCTCTGTACAATGTGTCTGTGCACATACACACACACATATATACACATATACACACACATACATATATGTATGCAGGAATGCTAGGAAATTTTGTTCCTTTGTAGTTTGAGGTCTTTTTCCTTCTTACTACCTACCAAACCAAACTTTTTCTTCACTTGTACTTATCTAGTATTTAGTCTTCAAACAAATACTATTCAATGTATTTTTCAAGAATTTAGCTATATTTCTGAAGATAGACTATACATGTATGGTGGTCTTCAGTTATATAATGTTATCCATATTTAAGGTAGTGATTGACAATGGTAGAGTAAAAATGATCTTTTATATGTCATACCAATGTAAAGTGAAAGCCAGTAACTTCTAAAGCAATTTGAAATGGTTCAGATTGATAATTTTTCACAATAGTACTATCATTTGCATTCTAGGAAGAAATCTGTTTTTATACTAAACTTTAACAATCGCTTTCCCCTACATTTCATTTTAAAATGCTTTCCTACAATGAATTCCCATGAATTACAGAAATAAAATGCAAACTACAATATAATCACATCAAACCAAAATAGCTCATCATGTTTTATTTAGAACTAGGTACCAAACATAATATAGAGAATAAAAAATAAAGAGAAAACTCATGTGCACCAAGCTCTGTAGCTAGCATGTACAAAAGTCCTAGATCTGTGTCCTGGGTGATGAAAGAGACTCTCAATTTAACTACAATAGACTCAGAGCTTGGTTCTCTCTTTCTTCTGCCAAAAATGACGTAGAAATCAAAGAATCTAATGACAAAACAAATGATTTTTCCTGCATCCAGTCCTGAAAATATTTGACCCTGACCAGTTAGATATGGGCATATTTGCATTAGCCTTAGGAAGATTGATTATCTACATTTTTGCAACTGTAGTATTTGTCATTAGGAAGCCTATGTAGAACATAAGCACTGCCTTTCCCACTTTTTGTACTTGGATAACTTCTAGTCATCCTTTTTCTTTTCTTTTTTTTTTTTTTTTTTTTGTGTCTTTGCCATTTCTTGGGCCACTCCTGCGGCACATGGAAGTTCCCGGGCTAGGGGTCTAATCGGAGCTGTAGCCACCGGCCTACGCCAGAGCCACAGCAACGCGGGATCCGAGCCGTTTCTGTGACCTACACCACAGCTCAAGGCAATGCTGGATCGTTAACCCACTGAGCAAGGGCAGGGACCAAACCTGCAACCTCATGGTTCCAGTCGGATTCGTTAACCACTGCGCCACGACGGGAACTCCTAGTCATCCTTCTTACTTCAGCAAAGAGTGACTTTCTAGGGGAAGCCCTTGCTGATTATGTCAGATTTCCTTATTATAAGCTCTCATATTGCCATATCTTTCTCATTTTATAAGAACTATCAACTGCACACTTTCATGTGATTATTTGTGTTCCCTACCCCCACTCTAAATGTAATCTTTGAGATCAAGAACTATTTTTGTTTTTACTGATAATTTTTTACTGTTCCTGAGTGTAGAGTCCAATTCACTTTAGGGGTATTAAATACATGAGTTGAATGAATGCGTATGATAAATTGTACTCAGTAAACTTATAGGAGATAATCTAAAGGAAGAAGAGGAAGAAAACAAATGAAATAAAAGTGTATTTGGGAATGGTGGGACGAGTAGTGGTGAAATATTATCTTCAAATTGAAGGTTGGTGCAAATAAATCATTATGTCCTAACACAGTTCACAGCATTGCTTAATTTTAAGTAACCTGAATAAGAAATGTAATGACTGTAACAAGTACATTCTAGCCAAGGTTTTTATAGAGACTGTAGGCCTAATTACCGCACATAATGTTCTTTGTTATGGTTTTATGGAACCCCATTAAAGAAAGCGATCGGAATGACAGCCATTACTAAGTCTTGTCCACTCTTAACTTCTTTAATCCATTACTTCTTCAGCCAAAGAACATGCAGGACATGAAGAAAAGAACTTCTTTAAGAAGCTAGTTATTACATAGTTCCACATTACATTCTTAGGTAATTTGGGAAACAGTGAGCAATCATTCTAATGATTTGTCTACGGCCATATCACCCTGAACGCACCCAATCTCAACACTCTAATGATTTTACCAAAGAATTCTTTACTGTAGCTGATAGTGTCAAAAGACTGGAAACTAAGAAAGTTTAGATTTGGTATTGATATCTCAGTTCTATTGCATATACTCAGTCTTTATTTTGGCTATTTTATTAGAGATCTTTGAAATGGTCAAGCTTGACATAAAGGCTGATCCCTGTTACAAGAAGACATGTTCTTGATTTAGCCTTACTTTTCATTCTCATTTGTGTTTTGGGTATAGGAAATTCCAATCCTGTTTTTATCCCTTAAAGTTATTAAGAAAACATTTGTAATGATGAATGATACTAAGAATTCTGATGTAAAAATCATCTATGCTATGAAACACAAAAGTATCCCCAAACAGACAGCTATTGGTGACACACTGCCTCCTGTGTTTCCATCAACTCCCTGGTGTTTTTACAGCTATGGATAATGCAGACAGAATTACCTCTCTCTAGAGAGCCATCAGAATCTGCTAAGGTGCTATTGACAGCTTGCCTTGTCTGCTGCAACATAGTAAGCTTTGTCCTTAAAAAGTTTTTGCTTATACTTAGTTAGCTCAATTAATTGGCTAGGTTACCAATGAGGCCAAGCTCAAGGTGCAGAACTTTAATAGAGTTAATCAGCTTTGTACTATTTTATAGTCACCCACTGTTCCTAAACCTTATCCAATTGTTTTATAAATACATGCTGTCGTAAACAACAGGAGCCTGGCAAGAGAGGAAATGGTTCAAGACAAATTTATCGTTACTAGCAAATAAACAGCCAAAATAAACAGGGAAGTTAACTAATAATGATTTTATATATGAAGTGCAACATAACATTACTATGGTAAACTATTTTTCCATAATTTTTACTTGTGATTTTTCTTATAGATCACTTGGTCATTGACCTCTCCTACTCTCTGATTCTCTCTTAAACACAAATGCTCAAACGTTACTCGAGAATGACTGTCACACTAACAGAGGTAGAATAGTGCTCAACATACAATAGGCTGTTTGTGTCTATTAAAATTTTGAGTGCAAGAAAGAATCAAAAGAAATTTTCTTGTTTTTCAGTTTGCACTGTCTTTTTTTTTAAATTTATTTTTTATCGTTATTTCCCCCAGCTCACTTTTTTTCCCCCAATGTACAGCATGGGGACCCAGTTACACATACATGTATACATAATATTTTCTCCCATTGTTGTGCTGCTTTATAAGTATCTAGACATAGTTCTCAGTGCTACATAGCAGGATCTTATTGTTAGTCCATTCCAAAAGCAATGGTTTGCGTCCCTTAACCCAAAGCTCCCAATCCCTCCCATTCCCTCCCCTTCCCCCAGGCAACCACAAGTCTATTCTCCCAGTCCATGATTTTCTTTTCTGTGGAAAGTTTCATATGTGCCCTATGTTAGATTCCAGATATAAGTGATATCATATGGTATTTGTCTTTCTCTTTCTGACTTACTTCGCTTAGTATGAGAGTCTCTAGTTCCATCCATGTTGCTGCGAATGGCATTATGTCATTTTTTTATGGTTGAGTAGTATTCCATTGTGTATATATACCACATTTTCCTAATCCAATCATCTGTCGATAGACATTTGTGTTGTTTCTATGTCTTGGCTATTGTGAATAATGCTGCAATGAACATGTGGGTGCATGTGTCTTTTTTAAGGAAAGTTTTGTCTGGATATATGCCTAAGAGTGGGATTGCTGGGTCATGTGGTAGTTCTATGGATAGTTTTCTAAGGTACCTCCACACTGTACTCTGTAGTGGTTGTACCAGCTTACATTCCCACCAGCAGTGCAGGAGGGTTCCCTTTTCTCCACAGCTTCTCCAGCACTTGTTATTTGTGGACTTACTAATGATGGCCATTCTGACTGGTGTGAGGTGGTATCTCATGGTAGTTTTGATTTGCATTTCTTTAATAATCAGGGATGTTGAACATTTTTTCATGTGCTTGTTGGCTATCTGTATATCTTCTTTGGAGAAATGTCTGTTTAGGGCTTTTGCCCATTTTTTCCATTGGGTTGTTGGCTTTTTTGCTGTTGAGTTGTATAAGTTGCTTGTATATTATAGAGATTAAGACCTTGTCAGTTGCATCATTTGAAACTATTTTCTCCCATTTTGTAAGTTGTCTTTTTGTTTTCTTTTTGGTTTCCTTTGCTGTGCAAAAGCTTTTCAGTTTGATTAGGTCCCACTGGTTTATTTTTGCTTTTATTTCTGTTGCCTTGGGAGACTGACCTGAGAAATCATTTGTAAGGTTGATGTCAGAGGATGTTTTTCCTATGTTCTCTTGTAGGAGTTTGATGGTGTCTTGTCTTATATTGAAGTCTTTCATCCATTTTGAGTTTTTTTTTGTGCATGGTGTGAGGGTGTGTTCTAATTTCATTGATTTGCATGTAGCTGTCCAGGTTTCTGAGCAGTTCATCAAAAATTTTTTGAATACTTACTTATTATTTACCAGACACTGTTTGAGGCACAGAGGATTGATCACAGTAGGTACATATTATGCCCTCATGGAGCTTACATTGTAGTGTATGGGTAGGAGAGAGAGAAAAGAAGCAAATAATATATTAGGTAGCTATGTATGATAAGAATAAAATAAGGCAGAGAAGTAGGGAATACTGATTATAGGAGTAGGGAATACTGGGGCTAGGGCAAGGTAGGTAATGGTCCTAATTTTATATAAATGATCCAAAAGTACTGTGCAAGATATGGCCCAGACCAGTGCTCTGCCAAGGGCACATTTTTTTTTTTTTTTTTGGCCATGCCTGCAGCATGCAGAAGTTCCTGGGCCAGGGATTGTACCCACACCATAGCAGTAACTCAAGCTGCTGCAGAGGCAACACTGGATCCTTATCCTGCTGCACCACAGGAGAACTCCCTGACAAAGGCATGGTTGAATAGACAAAACTGAAGGGAGAGAGCCATGTGAATACATATACGCAAGTAGCAAATGAAGCAGTAGGGAGATATCTAGCATGACTGGGGAACAGCACAGATCCAGTGTAACTGTAATGGAGTGCTTACCATAAAGAGAAGGATTGATAAATTGAACTATGCTAATTTTAAGAAATTTCCTTCCTCAGAAGATATCATTTAGTGAATGAAACGGCAAGGTGCAGAGTGGAAAACATTTGCAACATATATTTCTAATTAAAGGACTGTTGTCCAAAATTGATGATGTAGTATATATAAAGAATGGAATAGTACTCAGCCATAAAAAATAAAAACAATGCAATTTTCAGCAACATGGATGGAACTAGAGACTCATACTAAGTGAAGTAAGTTAGAAAGAAAGTACCAAATGATATCACTATATCTGGAATCTAATATATGGCACAAATGAACCTATCTACAGAAAAGAAACAAACTCATGGACTTGGATAACAGAATCCTGGTTGCCAAGGGGGAAAGGGAAGGAGTGGGATGGACTAGGAGTTTGGGGTTAGTAGATGTAAACTATTGCATTTAGAGTGGATAAGCAATGAGGTCCTGCTGTGTAGCACAAGGAACTATACCAAGCCACTTGTGATGGAACATGATGGAGGATAATGTGAGAAAAAAAAGATATATATGCATACATATACATATATATATGTATAGTTGGGTCATTTTGTTGTACAGCAGAAATTGACAGAACATTGTAAATCAACTATAATAAATTAAAAAAAGAAAATATGTTGACATATCTTTATAAAAAATATAAAAGTATATTTCCATGAAAGAAAACAATAACACAGTAGTAAGAAGGGTAAAATATATGAATATGCTTTCAAAAAGACAATATTCAAAAGGCTTATGAAATTATGAAAAGATGCTCAACTTTATTAATCATTAGAGATTATATTAATCCCTAATTGCAGGTGTAATTTAAAAACCACATTATGATGCCATATCACATCTAGAAGTTGGCTACAAAAAAGGGAAAAGACTCACCATATTGAGTAGTGGCAAGGATATGGAACAACTAGAATTCTTATACATTGCTGTTGGGAGTGTACGTTGGTAAAAACCACTTTGCTAAATTGGAAGTATCTAATAAAGTTGAATATAGTCATATTCCGTGACCCCCAAAGTCCAGTTGTAGTATATACTTAGCTAAAGTCCTTTTTGGCTCCTAGAACAGAGATGGGGTAGCTTATAAACATAAAAATTTATTTCTCAAGTAGTGAAGATTAATAATCTGAAATAAGGGTGCAGCATGCCAGCATGAGGGCCCTTTCTGGATGGAGGTAGGAGATAGTGAGATTTTCAGTTTGGTCATGAAACCACTCCCTCTTGAACAAACTAGGATGTTTTCCTTTGCAGAGGGGAAGGAAAAAAATTTTATGACCTAATAAATGACTTAATTAAGAGCTGAAAACCAAAAAAAAAAAAAAAAAAAATCCAGAGGCCAATCCATGAATGCTTATGGTGAAGCAGTTATGGAGAATCTAAGTAGATTTGAATGGTGCTAGTTATTTTGGGCATGATCAGAGATTTTGGCATTCTTTTAATCAGACTTAATTTTAAAAGGCAATAATTTTCTTTTACAAAAAATTAACACCAACCCCTATTAGAGTTATATACTTAAAAGTGCTGTAAAAACAAACTGGGCAATATATATTTTTATTTTTTCTTTTTCCACAAATATTTTTTATATATTTTTATTTTTTCTTTTTCCACAGATATTTCCAGTTGTTTGCAGGGAGAGATCAGATAGAGATAAAATGGGAGGGGAGTATGTGTTTAACCTTGTTTGGTGTCTTGTTTTATTCTTTGCTTTTCTGCAACTTACAATCTGCAGGCTGGAATTTTCCATCTCCATAAAAGAAGACGTAGGCTAAATATCAATATGACTGGAATATGAAATGGATAGATGTATTGGAATCCACCTTAATTTGGTTTATGATAACAGCATTTGCTGACAATACAGGTAGTTTATTTGCAAGCCTTTAAAGAATGAATTACAAGAGGATCAAAGAGAGATTATTTTTCCCTGAGTCTTATTGTTTTCAGTCTGTGTCTTTATGATGACAGTTGATGTCTAATTATTTTAGCTCATCTGTGTACAGTGCTTATGAGTTCCAGATTATTAATTCGATTCCCAGTTGGCTTTGTTCAGTTCCATGGCCACAGGTTAGCTCTGAACTGTCATCTCGTAAATGGGTATTATTGATCACTGAAGACAGAACCGGAGATTGTGAATAAATAAGCTCAAAGCCATCATTGCTGCCAGAAGGGAACTCAACACACAGGTCCACATGGCATATTAGTTTCATCTTCTATATATATAAAAGAAAATAATGACTTTTATTTATGTTGGTATTTAAGGTCTGAAAAGCACCCTGAAATTAGCTTATTTAACCCTCACAGCAACTCATTGAGGTAGTTTTGGTTTTTGGCCATGGCTGCCTTGCTTGATGTGGGGTCTCAGTTCCCAGACCAGGTATTGAACAGCAGTGAAAGTGCCAAATCCTAACCACTAGACCACCAGGAAACCCCCTTGTTGAGGTAGAATTTTATCTCCCTTTTACTTATGAGAAAATGAGACTCAGTGAGGTTAAATATGGCAGGAGGAAAGATGATGTGCTTTGAGCTCAGATAAAGTTGCATTTGAAGTCTAGCTTTGATAGTATATAGCAATGTATAGTGGGAAAAGTTACCTAGTTTCTTAATAAAATAGGATTAAAAGTATGTGCCTCACATTATAAAGGTTAAAAGAAAGGATGCATATAAATCACTTAGCATTAAGCCTCACATATAATATTTTAGTAAAGTCTGCTTGAGACCACACAATTCATGGCAGAACTAGGGCTTGCGCATGGATCCTCTGACAGTAAGTTGAATGCCCTCAGGTGTTAATGACAGCTGTTATTAGGTGAAATGAAGCCTAGAGATGGAAAATCAACATCACTTTCCCCTGCCTGTGCATTAGAAGCACTTGAGTATGGTAGGATGCTTGGGTTTTTCCCAAATGTTCTCCATGTCTTTCTTGGCACATGGCTGTCTAGCCTCTGACTATGTTTCCCAGTCAAATGACTTAACTCCTCACCAAGAAGTTGAGGGAGTTGTTGTGAGCAACTTCTACCCCACTGCTGGTAAGGAAATTGTTTGACTTGAATGTCTACTCTTTACCTTACCAAAAGTTAGAAAGTAAATACGACAGCGGCCTCACTTTGACCCAAGAGTCAAGGCAAGACTGTAGCCAAAAAGTTTTTAAAATGCTTTTTTTTTAAAATATAGCCAGTATTTTTAGTAAGTATAAATGGAGCACAGCTTTTGCAATTGTGAATCATTATGCTGTACACCTGTAACTTATAAATGTTGTACATCAACTGTACTTCAGTTAAAAAAAAAAGTGCTTATTTGTAAACTGGTTGTATGGACGAACAAGGAGGAAAACTGGAATCTTTAATGATTAGGTGGAGTCCATGTACTCTGCCTATCTGGGTCATTCATGCCAGGACCGTTAAGAAAGAAAGGAAAACATTCCTATCTTATTTATGCTGCTGCATTTTTTTGGGGGGGTGGGGGAGGGATCTGCTCTTTGCTTTAGAAGCTTAATCTTTAAGCCACTTATGGAACTTTAAAGAAATATCAACAGTCAAGCCCTATCAGACTTTAAAATCATAATCTTTGTGAGACTCAGAAATCTATGTTAATAAATTGTACTTATGGACAGCTAGACTTGGAAACCACTGGTCTGCGTAACGAAAGATCCTTATCTATGGAAGCCTTCACTTTTTATAGAACGAGAAAGACTAGGAGGAGAGGAAGGAAAAACTAGAGAGGAGAACAAAGCAAATAAACAGAAGGTGAGACAAGACTGAAGTTTCCTAATGTTTCTGATGGTTTTTCTGTTTTTGGATCCAATCCCTTTTAGGGTTTTTAAAGTCGACTTAGCATGGCTGCTCTTAAGATACTTGCATAGCCTTAAAACTGTGAAAAGATAAAATATTTATTTACAATTTTCCCTGCCTTCCAAGGAGGTGGGTACCTTGCTGCATTGATGAAGAGGAGCCTGGAGAGTTAGAGACCTCAATCTTTCTGCTTAAGAAAAGAGATACAGGTCAGAGTCCTAGAATTTTATTGGAAATGCTAGAAGAGCAGGACTTGGAAAGAAGAGAGAGACTGTTACATTGTCAGGGAACCTTTGGGGGAAATGATGGAAATTTGGTCATACTGTATGATATAAGCCCTTTTTACCATCTTCCCACACATATCTTTTTTTTTTTTTGGCTGCGCCCGCAGCATGCACAAGTTCCAAGGCCAGGGATCAAACCCCTGCCTTGGTGGTGACCTGAGCCACAGCAGTGACAATGCCAGGTCCTTAACTGCTACCAGGGAACTCCTGCTGTAGCTAGTATGTTGAAGAGTTGGATATATCTGGTTTCCCAGGATGTTTCCAAGTACTAGTTCATCTTCCAGGTTGGTAAGAGATGAGATGACCATTTGTCCCTAGGCTCTAACCAGTATTGCTTACAGTAGCTGCTTTCTGTAATTAGCAACCAAAAAAGCACTAGTTAAAACTGTTTGTCCTATATAGATACAAACTTAGCCTTTCAGTATAATCCTCTTGTTAACTTCTATATACCTCTTCAATTTTTGATACCCATCTCTGTGTTTTTCAAGAATGGCCCTTGAATGTTTATTCCCTCCACACCTGATACTTATACTTGAGATATCAAGTGGAGTTTAGGAAGAGAAAAATGATGCCAGCATTTTCAATTGGGTATGGTAGTCATCTTTATCTTCCTGTTTTAGACTGCTGCTCATATGATGATGAACAGCCTCGTTTCACTTTGTAACAGCTGCATTTTATTGTTGCAGCTTGTTATGTTTGTAAAAAGCCCATAGGTTACAAATTGGCTCAAGTGCAGAATGTTCTGATTAATGATCATCTTCAAAATGACAAGTGATAAAGCACTTGAGGATTCAGTGGATGAAGAGACAACCCTGTAACATTATTGGAGGCCCTCAAATTTCTAGTCACTGTAGAAATATCTTCTTAAAGATGGGCTGACACCTACGTCGTCCAAGAGATTAGAATTTTGGACATGCACTTCCATCTTTTGTCAAATAGCTGTTGCCAAGTACTATTACACTTCAGTCAGACAAAGGGCAGAGTATATGCATGGTATTTGAGAAATGTAGAAATCTTTATAGTATAGCATATTACTGTTTTTTATCTTTTGCACTTAGGATATAAACTAATAAAATCCAGGATTTCCTTTTGGAATCTAAAGAGACTATATTCAGAATTTCAGGACTATCTCGTAAGGATTAGTAGAGGATCTGTGCTGGGAGAGTTGATTCGTTTGTGAACTGTTTGGCTATTCAATTTTTTTTAATAACTTTTCAGAATAGAGTAATTCCTTCTACTGCTATAACGTTTCCTCAAGATACCCACATGGGGCATACTTTAGATGAAGTAGAGTCTCTGGTTGGCAAGTAGCTTCCTTTCATTTCACTCTATTATTAAGAATCACTTTTCAAACAGTTTTTTAAAAAATTTACACCTGGAATAGAAAAATGGAGGATTCTAAATATGTCTTTGAAAATTAATACTGTAGTAAGCCTTCTTGCCATCTAAGGAATTGAAACTTAGCTGCAGATTCTCTCTAAGTGGGTTCTCTGGATGCATAGCAGGATTCAGTTAGTGAATAAGAGGAAGAGTGTATTGAAAACAAGGGAATGTTATGATGGCAATCAGCAAGCATTAAACAGTGCAGTTTTAAAAAATGAGCTCTGAATCAGAAGTCATAATCACTCAGTCACCTGCTGGGTTCATTTGCCCTTCAGAAATGAGGACATCTCAAGATGTAGAACATTTTAATAGAATAGTGCCAGACAAGCTAGTTACACAGAATTTTATTTGACAGGCTGGAACTTGTTTCCAACATTCCTTTTCTGAATTACATGAAAAACTGAATTCTAGGGTACATTGTGAAAGGATAAATTGTAAATGATCTAAAAATAAAATAAAAGTATCTTTTTCTCCATTTCTGTACCCAGATTATCTTCCCGTGGCTGTGACTACCAGATCCCACAATAAGGCAATTAAAAAGTTCATTTAATAGGCTTACTCCAGTGACAGGCCGGAAAGATAAAATAACACAAACAGATGTACTGTTTGAGCATGCAGTTAGGTAAAATAAACTTGATAGAGGCATTACAGTGAAAATAGTGAGGCATTACAACCAATTATTTCCTTTGCAAAGTCTTTGTAAAGACCTTCATACCAACTGACTTTCCAGTCTTATCTTCTAAGAGAATAACAGAATTAACTTGGTTATTAATAATTTTTATCTTTGTTGAAAATTTTGGACACATTTACTGCTTCTGATAAGAGGGAAAGAGCTCATGTTCGTTCTGACTTTCAGTCCATGTTCATGAATATATAAAGCTTTGCAAATTCGTACATACACAGTTTGACCTGTAGTTCACAAAAGCAAAGCAGACTGACTTGGATGGGAAATGATGAGGACCACTCTTTGTTTCATAAGCTATTCTTTGTCTGGTTGGGAATAGCATGTTTCAGAATGGCCTCCAAATAGTCTATTTTAGGGGCCCCTGGGACCTCGAAACACCATCTAACCTTGTTTCTCCAACAGTGCTTTCTCAACAGTATTTCCTCCATCCCTCTGAAGAGCATCATAAATCAGATCTTATATTTTATTTTGTGATTCTTACTATATTACTGTGTTAATTGTAGAAAATTCAGAAATGATAAATTAGAATCCCATAACTCTATCTCCAGACATAACTGATAGTAACACTTCAGTTTCTTTTCTTTTGTATTTCTTTCTTTTTTTTTAAAAAAAAATTACAGTTGATTTACAGTGTTCTGTCAATTTCTGCAGTTCAGAAAAGTGACCCAACTAACTATACACACACACACACACACACACACACACACACACACACACACACACACACATACATACTCTTTTTCTCACATTATCCTCCATCATGTTCTGTCACAAGTGATTGGATATAGTTCCCTGTGATATACAGAAGGACCTCATTGCTTATACATTCTAAATCAGTTTCTTTTCTTTCTTCCTACCTACCTCTCTTCCTTTCTGTCATCTTTCCCTCCTTCCTACTTTTTCTGTCAGGTTAAATCAGATTGTAAATAAAGAGGACAGTCTTGTGTTATAGAGGAATCATCATTTGGAAGCAAAATCTCTACTAGGCCATTTTGGTACATCTGTTCCTCAGGTATGTGATGGATGTACACAGACAAAACCATTTCCACAATATTTAGGATTCTGCTTAAGAGCTCCTTAGCTTCTTCTCATATAGAGCCTTTTTGAGAGTCTTATCTGTAACGTGTAACATAAGCATTAGAGGCTGTATTGAAGTGGCAGCTATTAAGAAAGAGTATCTTATTCTGGCTTAAGCATTGGCTCAGCTTATGGAGAACATCGGAGAGAGGATAGTGGGAATGTTTATTTTTTCATTTCCAACCTAGTTAAGAGCCACACAAGGGGAATGGGCTATTTATGAGTAATGCAGTAATGAAATACAGGCAGGCAGGCTTAGCCGGGATGAGTTACCTTAAAGAAATTGCTCATGTTCTGCAAACTTCCATGTCCTCATCTGTAAAATATAGATAATAATGGTGTATAGCTTATAGGGTTTTTGTGAGCATCTCTCTCTCTCTGCACCCTTACTATAATACCTTTCTCCAAAATAAGCTCTATATTGATTTTGATAGAAGTTAGAATTTCTTAGGTCCAGTTCTTGGAAAAATACTATGAGAGAGCAAGGTGTTTCCTAAGGTGTGTTTTCTCACTCAGGAAAACATCTGAAAGGAAGGAGGGGAGGCAGGAATAGGCAAAGAAAAAAGCTGACCTGGAATGCAGTTGCAGTAAAGACCTCTGTTGATCCTACAGGAAGCTCTGGAGCTGGGTTGGCCATTCCGGATTGTTCCAAGTTGAAGCAGTGCTGGAACTTTGTATCCCTGCCTTGAGTGGTCCTTGGATGTTAGCTGCCCCATGGTAGCAGGTGTGAACTTGGATTTAGTGGCTTACCTTGAGTGAGGGTGGTTCCCAGCGAGTGACAGAGCTTTGAGGTGTCAGCAGCCAACACTCATGGCAGCTGGGGGAAAAAACACATGCCTCAGTCACGAAGGGGCTGTCTGAGCTGTGCACCACTTCATCTTCTACTTGGTACCCATATGCCACTTACAACCTCTTGCTTCTTATAGTAAGTTCATCTCATTTAGGAAAAGATTCTCCAGGATTCTGGTTTTTATCATGTCCTGGGAAACATACAAGACAAAGGTTAATGAGAAGATACTGCAACTTCCAACCCTGCTGCTGGTCTCAGGGCCACAGCCAATGATCACCATCTTCCTCCTCCACTACCCAGTATAGATTTTTAAATCCTCAGCTAGTAGTTCTGATATTCTGGTGACTTACTTAAAAGTACCCTAGACCTTTATCCTGTGCAGTTTGAGTCCCTGGTCATCAGTCATGTTTTTCTAGGAATGTAGATGCTGCTTTTATTCATTTACCTTCAAAATTTGGCATGGGAAATTTTGAGGAATCTGAGAGAGGGTCAAGTGCCAAGTGTACTTTTCCTGCCTACATGTGTAAGAGTAGATACCTCCTACTGATGCTCAAGGTCATTTATGCCTGCCAGTGTGGTGAGTACTTTCTGTGACTCTAGTTGTTTGGCACATGAATCCTAAAGTGACTGGGCAATGGCTGCAGCTCACTGTGTTCCCTGATGGAAGGATTTACCCTCTTGAAACCAGAACCTCTACAACAGAAGGGTCCAGATAAGTAGGTATGAGGAACACAGATTCTCCAGTTGGGCCACTGGGAGTGTGATAAGCAGAGCTGCTCCTACTGATGTTTTTTTGATTCTTGGGCCTGTGTATTTTGTTCGGTAGGGGCCCAGCACCATACAGTAGTCATTCCTCTAGGATGTATATTGTGTCCTTAATGTTGGCACCCTATCCTCAAAGGCACCTTCAAACTGATGCCTCAGCTCTGCTTTCAAAAGACTGTTCCATTGCTCTTTCAATCTAGTAGGTTCTGGTGGTGCGGTTTTTAGCGGAACCAATGAACATCCTGATGTACCTGCTTTGCTATGAAATGTGTCCCTTAGTCCAATGCAGTATTAAGGGGAATCCCCATGTCAGTAGATCAAATGTTCTTTAAACCCTTGTGGAGTGGTACTGGCCAAGACCTAGAGAGCAAGAAAGACAGCTCACATTCGGAATATGTGTTGATCTCAGTTAAGAAAAGGCCTCTTTGATAATTGAAGGTGTCCAGTGAAATCAGGTTGCTGCCAAGTAGTTGGTTGGGTCTTCTCTAGAAATGGTGACATATCAGGGGCTGGCCTCAGGGAAGGAACAAAGCAGCTTCCTTCATCCAAGGGTAATTTTTGGATGACATGCAGCTTTGCTCCTGCCAACTGGAGGAATGAATATTCCAGGCCTGAAGGGTATTCTGGGCTGACATACTACTGCATCCACTACCCATAGGACATAAATCTAGTTGTCTTAAGTTTTTTAAAAAAGGAGAAGGAAATTTATTGGAAGAATTTTAGATTTAGGGATAACACATGGAATCCAAACGTGTTAATACATCTAAAAAGGGGCAGAAAGCACACTGGCTCTAGGGAAAGTACTGCTGTCAATCCGATTTAGCTTCAATAACTTCTAATCTTGGTTTGAATGTCTCATTCTCAAATTTCAAATTCCTTGGATGGAAAAGGTAATTGCCCGAGTTTAGGCCTCAATCAGTCAATGAGAACAGTGATGTAGAATCTGTTTCAGAGATATGGCCTCCAGGAACCCATCCTATGTTAGGGAGGAGGAGTACATCCAGATGAGCAGAGTCTCCGTCAGCCGAGCAGCCAGTCTAGCAAATATTTAGTCACTTTCCCCCTCTTTTTTTTTTTTTTTTTCCTTTTCTAGGGCTGCTTCCCACGGCACATGGAGGTTCCCAGGCTAGGGGTTGAATAGGAGCTGTAGTCGCCGGCCTACACCACAGCTCACAGCAACACCAGATCCTTCACCCACTGAGCGAGGCCAGGGATGGAACCTGCAACCTCATGGTTCCTAGTCGGATTTGTTAACCACTGCACCATGATGGGAACTCCCCCCCTCTTTTTTATAAAGATACTAATTTACAAGTTTTTGCAACTGTATTTTTTCAGAACTTAAATTTATTGTATACTCCAATCACATATATGTATGTGTGTGTGTATGTGTGTGTGTATATATGTGTGTGTATGTATCCCATTGTGGCTCAGCAGGTAAAGAACCCAGTATAGTGTCTGTGAGGATGCGGGTTCGAACCTTGGCCTTGCTCAGTGGGTTAAGGATCCACCATTGCTGCAGTCTGTGGTATAGGTCCACATATATGGCTCAGATCCTCGGATCTGGTGTTGCTGTGGCTCTGGCATAGCCCTCAGCTGCAGCTCTGATTTGATTCCTAATCTGGGAACTTCCATATGCCATAGGTGTGGCCATAAAAAGAAAAAAAAGAAAAAAAAAAGAAAATTTATTGTACATTTCAATCATATCTACCTTTCTTTATTCCTATCTATCTCCTAAGTCAACATTATATAACCTGCATAAAGCCAAGATGTTCATGGCTCAGTTGTACATGAATTGCAATTCAAGAGATATTTCCTGTACTCAGGGATTTATCTTCAATTGGATAATTAGAGGTATCTCTATCTTTACTATTGGTCATGTTAAAAAATACATATACTGAGGAAGAAGTCGAGTGCTTTGATACCAAAACTATCTAAAACTCCTTTAAGAAAACTTTTTTAATTGTGATTTTTTTAAAATGCCAAGGAAAACATAATACTACAAAAGTTCCTTTAAATTTTTCTTTCAGCACCTATCTGTGGTTGATTGATTACATGGATGGCACCGTTATTTTGGTTCCCTCTCTGTGTCCACACCTGTGATAATTTGTTGCATTTACTAGTCTTCAATAATCAGAGCTCCTTGTACCTGTGTCCTTGTGTAGTATGTTCCTGCACTGACCCTGAACTTTGTTACATTTCTTTGACTATGGGACTTGCTTTGGCTAATGGGAAATTGTGACACAAAACGCTTATTCTGTGGGGCTTGGTTTCTTCAGCTTTTGTAAACCAGTCACCATGAAGAATCCCCATAGGGGTTATCCTATTGATGGTACAGGGTCCAATTAACAGCAAATACCAACTGTCAGACCGATATGTAAAGGCATCTTAGATTATCTGGTCTCAGCTTAATTACTCATTAAGCTCATGAAGGATCTGCAGAAGAATCACACCAAATAGTGAGTAAATTAAATGGTAATTATTTTATGTTACTGAGCTTTGGGGTCACTTTTAATGAAATAAATATAACATAACACCTTTGCCTTATGACTCAGCATTTTCTCTTACTAAAGAGGCAGAATCCATTTTACCATCTCTTGATTCTGAGTTTGGTCATAGGACTTACTTTGGACAATGGGATATTAGTGGATATGATGCAAGTAGAGGCTTGAAAAAGCACTTTACAATTTTGCTTTCTCTCTTGTTCCTGTGCCTTTGCTATGAGGAAGTCTGGCTTGTGGAGAAGAGACCCAGTTCGGAAATGCTCAGTTTTAACTGAGGCTATTCAAGATCAAATGCCCAGCTAAGGCCAGAATTGCCAAGCCAAAATTGCCAGCCTGAATTGATTCCTCACAGCCTCGTGACTAAACAAATGTCTGTTGTTTTAAGCTGTGAATTTTAGGGTAATTTGTTATGCAGCATTATTGTGAATAGATAACTAATGCAGTCTCCCGTGCCTAAAGGTTATGCATTCACAGCAGCTGCTAAAACATTGCCTCATCTTCCCAAATCTTTCCACGTGGTTCTCTCAATGCCCTAATTTTCTCAGTGTATGTTTATTTCATTCTCTTTTCTCAAACCCATCTTGGTGACTCAGGTCTGAACTCTATTTTTGGCCTTGCTTCCCCAGGGCCTCTATCATTACCTCGGACCTGATGAGCCTCCATAACTCTGAGAATTATGCAGCTCTCACTTTTTATGATAAAGCTTGGGATTTCTGAATAATTGATGGATAAAAATAACATTTGTTGTGACTGACTCAATCGATTCTGATGCTCATTGCTTGCCTTTACTATTCTTGGATAGCTGGCTCCCTATAGCAGTCCTTCTAATAGAAACATAAAAATGGAACTTTTCTCCCCATTTTGATTTTGGTTATGAATTCCACATGCAAATCCACGCTGCTTTTCAGCCTGCTCTACAAGCTTTCTAGGGCAGGGAAATAGTTTATCAGGGACATGGGAAGTCTGGTGTTTGGGATTCCTAGAATAAACTCAGATGATGCCTCTGTGCATTCTCACTTAACCTTCTGGCTGTATCAGTCACACAGTATTAGTGCTGTGTGCTAATTATGACTCAGAGGACTCCTGGTGAGATGGTGCTGTCTAGAAATTTCTCTACTTATGGTGTAGGTATAGGTGTGGTACAGAGGCTTCTTAGGCCACTTGGAAGACCCACAGCAACCAAATCTCCAGGGGATCTGGTTATTAAAAACACAAAATTGAGCTAGTCCAAGCATGTCTGATCCATCTTTCTCTTGCGAAAGATAACCCTAATTTCTAAAATATAATGGGTATGCATTGAAATGGGAATAAGGAGTTCTTGCCATGGTGCAGTGGGTTAAGAATCTGACCGTGGAGTTCTCATCATGGCTCAGTGGAAGCGAATCTGACTAGCATCCATGAGACGCAGGTTTGATCCCTGGCCCCACTCAGACACTGCCATGAGCTGTGGTGAGGGTTGCAGATGTGGCTCGGATCCTGAGTTGCTGTGGCTATGGTTGTGATGTAGGCCCGAGCTATAGCTCCAATTCAACCCCTAGCCTGGGAACCTCCATATGCTGTGGGTGTGGGCCCCCTCCCCCCACCCCCCCCAAAAAGAATCCGACTGCAGTGGCTTGGGTTGCTGTGGAGGTGCAGGTTCGATCCACAGCCGGGTGCAGTGGGTTAAAGGATCTGGCATTGCCGCAGCTGTGGTTGTAGGTCACAGCTGTGGCTCAGATTCAGTCCCTGATCTGGGAACTTCCATGTGCTATGAGTGTGGACATTAAAAAAGAAAGAAAGAAAGAAAATTACACACTAATATCCAGTGTGTAATTTTTTGAGTAAACTTTGTGTTTTTTCATTTTAGTAAATTCATACACTAATAAATGATTCTGGTTTTCACCCAGAACATTCATTCTTGAACCACGTTTTCTGCTTAAACTCTAATTCCAAACTCAGTAAGATCTCTCTTCAGTCCCCCTCTGGTTTACCAGTGATATCCCAAGAACTACAGTGACTCAGGTCTGGTTGAATGCCAGACCTTTAAATACTTTTTTCAGTAGACTGTTAGGCATGTTGAAAATGAGCTCAGAAAAGTAAGATTTTGGATTAATCACACATTATCTCTGTAAACTTCAGTAACCTAGGGCAATTCCTGAAGTCTCAATTTCTTCATCTCTAAAGTGGGATTAATAATAGACTAGGAATACTATTATAATAGTGATGTACAGGCATGCTATTATGAGAATTAAATCAGATCATCTCTGTAAAGTACTTAGCACCATGGCTAGCATATGATACTCTATAAATGTTCTTCATAATTCTTAAAAGGAGCTATGAGAAAATATCTATTGTTTTAGCCATAGTTCATAGTTTAAGAGAGGAGGAACATGACCAAAAGGCATATTTAACCCAGTTGACAAAACAGATTCTCCATTAATTTATTTCTTTAATAAGCATTTATTTTATTTTATTTTATTATTATTATTATTTTTTTGTCTTTTTGCTATTTCTTTGGGCCGCTCCCGCGGCATATGGAAGTTCCCAGGCTAGGGGTCGAATTGGAGCTGTAGCCACCGGCCTACGCCAGAGCCACAGCAACGCAGGATCCGAGCCGCGTCTGCGACCTACACCACAGCTCACGGCAACGCCGGATCGTTAACCCACTGAGCAAGGGCAGGGACCGAACCCGCAACCTCATGGTTCCTAGTCGGATTCGTTAACCACTGCGCCACGACGGGAACTCCTTTAATAAGCATTTTTTTGTGTACATATTGTACACCAGGAAGACTGCATGGATCCTGCCCCATCGAGCATATATTTAAAAAGATGAGTAGATACTAAACGCATAACTATCCAGTTAATTAAACAATTACCATTGTGGTAAGTACTACAAGATGTTCACATGGGCACACAGGTGGATAGCAGGGGTTTTTACTTGGGGGAATGTGGGAAATGACATTTGGCTTGAGACATGAAGTCTGAGCAAGAGTTAGCTTAGTAAAGGGAGAGAGAACAGAGTATAGGAGAAAGTACCTTGTGTTGAGAAAGAGTTTCTAGTGTTTTAGAATCTAATAACAGAAAGGTCTGGCTTGAGAACAAGGATGTGAATGGGGCTAATGATGTCACTGAAGCAAACAGGGGCCAAATCTTGCAGGCCCTTTTGGACCACATTTGAGATTTTGAACTTGATTCTAAGAGCAATGAGAAGTCCTTGAAGCGTTTTTCTTTTGTTTTTGAGTTGAAATTCCTATCACATAGAATGAATCATTTTTAACTTGTATGATTCAGTGGCATTAAATACATTCCCAACATTGTGCCACTGTCACCTCCGTCTAGTTCCAAAACGTTTCATCACCCCCAAAGGATGATACCCGTTAAGCATATATTTCTCATTCTCCCATTGCCTCAACCCCTGGCAACCATTAATCTGCTTCTGGTCTCTATGAATTTGTCTATTCAGGGAATTTCATACAACTGGAATCATGCAACATGTAACCTTTTGTGTCTGGCTTTTCTCACTTAGCATCATCCCTTGATGTTCATCTGTGTTGCAGCAGGTATCAGTACTTCTTTCTTACTGTGGCTGATTATAGTCTATTGTATGGATATGTAGCATTTGTTTATCCACTCACCCATTGATGAACTGAATGGGGATGCCATGGTCCTGTTAGAAATCTCTTTGTTAAAAAGTTCCAAGGACACATAGACTACCTACCAATCCCTGTGAGAAAAGGAGCTGAAGAGCTTCCTGTCCAGGCTGTGGAGGCTTCAGAACTATGACGTTCAGGGAAATGAAATAACAATTGCAGTAGTAGATCTAACAGGATCCTTCCCAGAATTTAAAAATATTTTTACATATTGAAAAATCTGTTATTTATAAAGAACTCAATTATCTTTTCTTTTTTTTTTTCTTTTTTGGTCTTTTTAGGGTTGCACTTGTGGCATATGTAGGTTCCCAGGCTAGGGGTCTAATTGGAGCTGTAGCCGCCAGCCTACGCCAGTGCCACAGTAATTCCAGATCTGAGCCAAGTCTGCGACCTACACCACAGCTCATGGCAACGCTGGGTCCTTAACCCACTGAGCGAGGCCAGGGATCGAACCCACAACATCATGGTTCCTGGTCAGATTCGTTTTTGCTGCACCACGATGGGAACTCCTCAATTATCTTTTCTTACCTACTGAAATTATTTAGCTCATGTCTTATTTATGGCTTTTGTTCAAAACAGAGGTATTAAAGGAATAGTAGATATTTTATTTGTAATGTAGTAGTATGTTTTCATATTGTTTTGAATAATTATCAAAAATTTATATAAATGTATTGCTGTTTAGAGAAAGTGGATGTTATTAGCAAGATTTTTATTTTTATTTTTGGCCACACCCATGGAGTATGGAAGTTCCCAGGCCAGGGGTCAAATTTGAACCAGAGCTGTGGCCTTTCACAGCCTAGGTCCTTAACTCACTGTGCCTGGCTGGGGAATCAAACATGCACCTCAGCAGTCACCAAAGCTGCTACAGAGACAATGCCAAATCCTTAAGCCACTACACCACAGCAGGAACTCCTGTTATTAGTAAGATATCTAATAACCTAGAGGGAGATGGTCACACTATTCTAAAAATTGATAGGCATAAGGCAGAAACTTAGCCTGAGATCTCTAAGTTAAAAATATCAAAGAATTACTACACAGCTACTCTCTCAGCAAAGATGATTTTTAATATGACTGGGCGAATCACTAATTGCAAGGATCTTTTCCCCAAATTCAGAATATAATATAGACTGGGAAAATCACTAATTGCAAGGATCTTTTTCCAAAATTCAGAGTATACTATAGTCATATGCTACATATATTATTTAATGTACCTTTTTCTGATAAATACTGTTACCCTGGGATGCAGTAGATTCATGATTTATAAGAAGTCCTTAATTCTTTAAGAGACAAGTAACATATTGTTAAAAGTAGGCATAATTAGTATTCACTTTACAAAGTAATATTCTATTATGGTCTTGACAATATTTAAGATCAGTTCCATCATAAACAGTATTGAAAGGAACTGTAAATTTAATGTATTAAGTATACTGCAGTGTCCTACAGATATTTTAAAGAATCTTCTTCTGATTCTTGCCAACAAAGTATACTTTATGGATGTTTAGTGACCCAGAAATAGCAGGATTTATGTATATATATATATATAGACACACACACATATATATTGATATATAGCTAGGATACCTTTCATTATTTAAAGTGAACTGGACTGTGGTGTCTTAGAAAAGGATATTTTATTTTGCCTAAATTATGAGGTGATACTAAGTGCAATGTAACGGCAGTTTTCCACTGATTACTCTGTACTGTCCTAGCTTTCTTTTTTTTTTTTTTTTTTTTTTTGCTATTTCTTAGGCCGCTTCCACGGCATATGGAGGTTCCCAGGCTAGGGGTCTAATTGGAGCTGTAGCCGCCAACCTACGCCAGAGCCACAGCAACGCGGGATCCGAGCTGCGTCTGCAACCTACACCACAGCTCACGGCAACGCTGGATCGTTAACCCACTGAGCAAGGGCAGGGACCGAACCGGCAACCTCATGGGTCCTAGTCGAATTCGTTAACCACTGCGCCACGACGGGAACTCCTGTCCTAGCTTTCTTATCTCTTATGATTGACCTTCATTTGGCAATGGGTGCTTAAACCACTTCCCTTGCCAGAAGTCTGAGGGATCAGTAGATAAACATTTAAAAGCACCAAGGGAGTAGTTTTTTGTAATCAAATAATAACCCCCTAATGTTTTATAAGGGTATTCCCTGGGGAAGCTTGTTATTGCACCTTACAGTGTCCCATGGGGCAAGAAGACTTTCTTCAAAAGATAATATAATGCGTTTTAAAGTATATTCCTTGGTTTGAAGTAAATAGTATATATATAGAAAAAAAAATATAATTCAAAGAAGTAAACACAGGGACTTAAATAATATTGAAGGATTTCTAGTGAGGTGTCAGTTTATAGTGTGTCAGTTTAACAAGAGGAAGAACAAAGTGGGAAAAAAAGAATCAAATTGACATAAACAAGAAAAAAGAACAAGGGCTTCTTCGAACAGGGGGTGAATGTTTTTAAAAGACAAAGTAAAAGCAAGAAGGTAGTATTTCATAAAGTATTCTTGAGTCTCTTTTCTTAATAACTTTGCTTCTCCCCTCCCAAGGGGGCTGCATCTTATATACTCACGTTAAATGTCAAGTGTTGGAACAAACGGTGATGCCCTTTCATTGCTGTCATCACCTATTTATGCTGAGCATATAGAGGGCTTCTCTGATTAGAAGTCATTGGCAGAGAAGCTCAGCAGGGTTTCTTTTGAACAGACATAAGTAGTTGAAGACTTGTACGCATCAAATTCTCTTTTTTCTTTTCTTTTTTTTGCTTTTTAGAGCCACACTCTAAGCATATGGAAATTCCTAGGCCTACACCACAGCCATATCAATGTGGGATCTCAGCCATGTCTGTGACCTACACTACAGCTCATGGCAACACCAGATTCTCCACTCACTGAGCAAGGCCAGGGATCGAATCGGCTTCCTCATGGATACCAGTTGGGTTCATTTCTGCTGTGCTGCAATGGGAACTCCTTCAAATTCTAACTCCTAATAGTTCATAAGCAGAGAAAATAGCATCTTCTGTAACTTTAAAATATATTTGTTCATGTGTTCAACTGTAACATACATTCAGATTCTGAGCAATGAGACCAAAAATCTCTTTAATTAGTATTGAATTTAATATTTAACCCCATAGGGTCAGATTCTTATAGCATCAAATATCCTTTCTGTTTTTTATCTTTGGAGAGTACATTTCTTTCACGTGACTTGAGAAGGACCATAGCATCCTAACATCTCATAACTGGAAGGTCCTTCGATTCTGTTTTGCTTTGCCTCAGTTAGTGGCAGAACTGCTTCTAGAACCTTCCATCTCCCTTGGTCTTTCTACAGCAACACTATTCCATGTCCAATGATACTTAATTTTAGTTTATCCTCCAATGGAGATATAGGTTATCATTTGTTTATTATTTTCTTAATGGATGAAAGGATTTGGGTTTTTCTGGCTCTACCCTTTATTGCTTTTCAGGACCGCACCCATGGCATATGGAGGTCCCAGGCTAGGGGTTGAATCAGAGCTGTAGCCACCTGCCTACGCCACAACCACAGCAACATCAGATCCAAGCCACATCTGTGGCCTACACCACAGCTCATGGCAACGCCAGGTCCATGAGCTTTAGTTTTTTTTCATCTGTAAAATGATCAGGAAATTGGATTAATCTTTACAGTCTCTTGAGATAACCAGAATCTGATTTTATGCTGTGTTTTCACTATGTACATCTTACATTTAACATCTGAGAAGGATTTATCAGACATCTTCCTATGTGTGTGTGATAAAGAAATCAGTCTTTTTAGCTCAAACAACTGGTTAAAATTGCAAATGCCAAGAAGATCCATAACATGTGATTCCTCTGAGCATAAACTCTGCTCTTTTTTCTTCATGGACAATTATGGAAACCTCTTCTTGATAACTTGCCAACTTGTGACTGACTAGTCTTTTCTTTCCTGTTCAGGAGCGTTAGGATTTCTTCCCCTGCCAGTGTGTCACAAAGCCCCTATTCTCCAGTAGACATCAGTACAATGAGAGGGGAAAATTTTGTAATTCAAATGCATTAAGGAATTGGGTTGAGTTGGTTCCCTAGACACTAATGTGTACACACTTTCTTTCTCATTTTCTGTGTCTATTTTTTTAAGGGCCCCACCCACAGCATATGAAAGTTCCCAGGCTAGGGGTCATATTGGAGCCACAGCTGCTGGCCTGCACCACAGCCACAGCAACACCAGATCCCAGCCACATCTGTGACCTGCACCACAGCTCACGGCAACACTGGATCCTTAACCCACCAAGGAAGGCCAGGATCGAACCTGTATCCTCATGGATACAAGTGGGGTTCATTTCCACTGAGCCCCAGTGGGAACGTCACTGACATTGATTTTTTAATATGTGAGTCCTGATTGAAATTCTGAGTCTGTGGTCTCCTTCACAACCTCCCTGCCCTGGCCATCATGTGAAGGTGCTTCCTGGAAAGGAAAGCATGATCCTTATCTTTGAGAACCCAAAACCTAAATTATTATAGTTCATAGAGGAATATGATGTTGCACTGCAGCTCTTTTAGACAAAAGGAGAAGAACATGAGCAGTGTTTGGACCCCATAAAGGAGAGGAAGCCATCATGTTCTAATATTTGGTAAGGGCAGGAGCAGACAGAGGGGAGTGAATTTTTTGGGAAAAATAATATTAAAAAAAGTGATTTCCTAGTTAGTCACGTACCATCAAAACATTTGTAGCACTAGCTGATTTCTCCATTTTATAAATGAAGAATCAGTTTAAGGGAAGTTAAGTAATTTATCCAAAGTCACATAATCAGTTATTAGCAGTATATCCATGTTTTAAATTCATGTCACTGTCATTTCACAAGACATTATTTTCCCATTCCTGATCTGAATCCCTAGGTGCCAAATATATTTTGAATATCAGAATTTAGAAGGCAATACAGTGAAAATATCATGTATTATATAAACAATCCTAACAAGGTCTAGGGCTCCCTAAAATCAAACAGATTCATATTTTGGCAGAGGAACATGAATGTTCACCTACAGTGGGATAAATGAAGTCTATAAATAGCCTCACAGAAGTAAAGGTCAGCTTTTGCAGCAAATGATTCAGGTCAGTTCACTTTTTATTGCCAAAGAAATTTTTGGGCTTTAGAACTCTCTGGATTTCACAGTTTGGGATATAAAGATTGTGTCCCTGCTTACTAGCCTGCCTGAGTATATTGAGGGAGTTTTGAGTGGGCCCTGGGTTTTCCGACTGAGGAAACGGTCTCTCTTCCAGGCTTCTGAGCAGTCCTTTTGGAACTGATGCTGAGCAGTCAGGGTTGGGGGCTGCAGCTCTTGAGGTAGAGGGTGCATGACCCAGGGGCTGTGATCGGAGCAGCCAAGGCCGAGGGTAGTCAGAGCCACGCAGTGCTCATGCCAAGGGAAGCCTCTGGTGGCTATGGTTTTATTGCCCCTTGAACCTCCTTCATGCCAAAAATTTATAGAGTGAAACTTTTCAATGATATAACATATTCTATTATATTTGAGAGGTTATTGAAAAATAGAGGTCTTATTCTGTATAAATTCACATTGCAGTCGAATTCAATGAAGCATAGATGATTTGAAAAGTGATGGATATCTATCATTAATGAGCTAAAGCTGTGTTATGGTAAGATTATTTGAAAATAGAGGGAGATTAGAAGTAGAAGTGACAGTGTTTTTTTTTTTTTTCCTCCCATAGGCCAGGCTTCTGAGACAGGTAAAAGCTAATATGTACCTGAAATCTTAAAAACCTATTGTATACTCATTTTTTTCCCACATATTATTTGAAATATAACAGGCCTTTTATTGTTGATGTTCTATAGCCCCTCTGGGTTCTACATCTTAACATGGTATAAACATTAATAATTTCAAAATTGGGAATGGGTTTAAAGTTAGTGTTATGAAGGCTTTAAGAATTCATGCCATGGCAGTAGTTGGAAATACAGAAGTACATTATGTTGTACCTAAAATAAATTTGACCTTCGTGCTCCACATGCATTAATCACTTTCTTCTGGGCACAATAACAGAATACTAACTGGATATGAATAATGGATGCAAAAATTTTAGATTAAATTTTAGCATTTTAGTCTTTGTATGCACATGAAATGAGGTTAAATTCTGGTTCTCTTTCAAGTGTTCAAATTGCAAAATATTTTAAATTTATTAGGCTTGGAGGTTTTCCCCCCACCTTTAATGAAATAACTGATAAAGACAGTGTCCTGTAGGGGTATTGTCTTTCCCTTTATTTCTATAATCATATTCATTTGATCAGGTTAGATGATAAAAACTGTGTTAGATTCCAACAAAGAAACAAGGATATACAAAGATATATACTGGTAGGTGAGAGTACATTTATATATTGAAGACATAGCTAACCTGATCATGAAGTTTTGAAATCAAATTGAGTCTTTTCCATAAATTGACTAAGAAGTATATATGCTAAGAGTTAGTACTATCTTCTGGCTGGAAAAAGGTCTCTAAGAACTAATGCCCAAGATACTAGTCTTTACCCGTTATGTTCTAAGATTTAGGATATGCTTTGAATTTGATTTAAACTTTGACATACTCAAGATTACTTGATTGATTTTGTTTAGTAAACCTGGATATTCACGAATATAGGACCTAAAATACCTCAATGTCGTGTAATTACATACCGTGGTTTCATAACCTGCCTCAACATTGTAGAATGAGGTAAAAACAAATGAATATAAGTAAATGAATAAAGATAAAAGAGCTAAGTCCTTTTCTATGATTGAAAACTAATGCATCCATATTTCTTTTGCTCTTAGAGAAATAACGTTCAACAGTCAGCCCAGTTATTATTGGGGCAGTACTTTTCCTACTAAAGTGAAGTTTGATTATACAGAAACATTCGAAGGATGTTTACACATAAATATATTTCCTTCCTACTACCAAAATATCTATTTTCAAAATCTCCTTAAAGTTTCTTTTGGCTGCATCTTCATTCTTTATGGGGATTATTTCTGTTAAAATAAAATCAGCATGATATAAATCTTCAATACTATATAAGTGACTAAAATTTGTATTTTGCATTACAATTAGAACTAGAGCTAGCTAAGGAGTGTCTTATAATTAGGTGATGTTTCAGTTTTCTCAAATACATTTTATCCTGAAGGATAAATGAATATTCCCTTAGGATGGTTATAGTATCAGCTGGTAGCTAGAGTCTAAATAGAAATGATTTTTTTTTGTTTCAATGTTTTCAGTTTGGGGCTATACATGATGATTTTTATGACATGTGTTAAATTCCACATAGTAAATTAAATATTGATGTTTCCTAATTCAATTATTCAAAAAGCCAATAAAGAATGCAGTACATGATAAGGTTTCTGTTGAATACACTATGCTTTCCTTGAAGGGAATAGTAACTTACTATTGTAATGGTAACTTACTGTGTATTTTATTGATATCATCAGCAGGTAAAATACAAGTATAATCCTTTCTGTGAGATGATATACCATGCAGAATGTGAAAGTTAATCTGGCAGCAGAGACTGGCAGTCAAGAGCAATTGATAAATGGTTGTTTTATTTTATTTTATTTTTTATCAAAATATAGTTGGTGTGAATATTATGCTAGTTTCAGGTGTACTGCATAGGATTTGACATTAGCAGACATTATGAAAGGATCACCACTAAGTCAAGTATCCATCTGTCCCCATACAAAGTTTTTATAATATTATTGCACATATTTTTATGCTGTCTATAATGTCCCTGTGGCTTAATCCCCTTCACCTGTTTCACCCAACCCCCCACCAAATCCCTCTCTCCCGAGGTAACCACCTGTTTGTTCTCTGTATCTGTGAGTCTGTTTTCATTTTGTTTTGTTTTTTAGATTCCATTATAATAGCATATGGTATTTGTCTTTTTCTGTCTGATTTATTTCACTTAGTGTAATACCTTCTATTATGAATGTATTCTAACCACCCTATCTATATTTTTAGCCCTTCCTTCTAACATTTAATGTTTTTGATATCATATTTTACATCTTTTGTCTATTCCTTAGCTATTTATTATGAATATAGATGATTTTACTACGTTTGTCTTTTAACTTTTCCTATAAGTTTTCTAAGTGGTTGATCACTACCTTTACTATATGTTTGCCTCTACTATTGAGATTTTTTTCCTTTCATAATTTTTGAATTTCTAGTTGTGGTCTTTTCTTTTCCATTTAGAGAAATCCCTTTAACATTTCTTTGTAAAACTAGTGCTGAGCCTTTTTTTTTTTTTTTTTTTTAGGTTTTGTTTGTAAAACTTTTTATATTTCCTTCAAATCTGCATTATAAACATGCTGGGTAGAGTGTTCATGGTTGTAGATTTTTTTCCTTTCATAAATTTGAGTATATTGAGCCACTCTCTCTGGCCTGCAGAGTTTCTGCTGAATGTCAGCTGATAGTCCTGTGGGAGTTCCTTTGTACATAACTAGTTGCTTTTCTCTTGATGCTTTAAAGATTCTCTCTCTTCATCTTTAATTTTTCCTATTTTAATTGCAGTGTTTCTTGGTGTGGACCTTTTAGGGACTCTCTGTGCTTCCTGGACTTGTGTGTCTGTTTCCTTTCTCATTTTAGAGACGTTTACAGCTATTATCTCTTCAAATAAGTTGTCTTACCCTTTCTCTCTCTCTTCTCTTTTTTGGCTTCTGTATAATGCAAATGCTATTATGCTCGATGTTGTGTTAGAGGCCTCAAACTATCTTCATTAAAAAATTTATTTTTCCTCTTTTCTGTTCAGCATGGTGATTTCTACTACTCTGTCTTCCATACCACTGATCTGTTCCTCTGTATCATCAGTAATCTACTGTTAATTCCTTCTAGTATAGAGGTTTATTTCAATTATTTTGTTATTCAGCTCTACTTGGTTCTTCTTTATATCTTCTGACTCTGTTGAAATTCTCAGTATGTTCATCCTTTTTATTCTGAGTTCTTTGCAATCATTACCTTGAGCCCTTTATTAGGTAGATTGCTTATTTGCACTTCATTTTGTTCTTCTTCCAAGGTTTTATTTTGTTGCACCCTTTGGACCTTATTCCTCTGTCTCCTCATTTTGGCTAATTCTCTGTGTTTATGTATATATGTTAGGTAGGTGAGTTGCATTTCCTGAATCTGAAGTGGCCTTTTGTAGGTGATGTCCTATGAGGCCCAGCAGCATGCTCCCCTCTGGTCACCAGAGCTTCATGTTCTAGGAATGTCCCTATGTAGGCTCTGTGCACCCCTCTGTTGTAGTGCGGCTGACTACTGTGGATGGGCTATTAGGTGAGACTGGCCCATGCCCAAGTTGGCTGTGATCTTGTGCCTTGCATGGTGGACGCAGGCCTACTGGAGGGTATGGAAGGCTTCCCATATGGTTGGCTGAATGGCCTGACTATAGGGCTGGTGCCAGCTTACTAGAGTGTGGGAAGTCACCTTTTATAAAATAGAATAAAGTACACACTAGATGCATCCAGATGAGACTAGAATTCATGAGGATAAAAATTTCAATGTGTTTGTCATAATGGGCCATACACAGTTCTACAAGGAGAATCAAATAAAGAATCAAAAAAATTTTATTTAATTAAGCTTTTCAACCAACTTTGCTGAAATAAAACCATTGTCTGTGTTCAAATAGAAAGAGATTTGAAGTTGACTAAATTCAGGGCAGTATTTCTTGGGTTATTAAATTGGAAAAATAGAGATCCATGATGCAATTGGGAATTCCTCCATGAACTCAGTTATGACAATCATGCCATGAGTAATTATATTCCAGAATCTAGTCTCATTCCCAATTGTAATTACCAAACCCAGATCCCTATAACAAAATTCTAAGAAGGTTGTATCATGATTTAAATTACATAAAATTTAGAGTTCTTTCTGAGTTCTCTGATGATGATGGTTTTGCTTCCCATTGTCCCTATCCAACAGTAACTAGTAGGGTGAGCCTAATTTTACTCTAACATAGAGTAGGTATCTACTTTTTCATTCAATACATACTTTTTAACACAAACTATGTGCTCAGTTCTACTATAGAAAAATTTCCTGCCCTCAAGGATCTTACATGAGGGAGGAAAGGTATAAAGAAAGAAAGAAGTACGTATTTAATATATGAGATGGTTGTTGATTCTATGAGGAAAGTAAAGCAGAATGGGGGACATGGAATACATAGGCAAGGTGGGAGTGGGGTTTCTATTTTATACAAAGTGGTCAAGAAGGGTCTTAAAAATAGAATGACCCCTGCAGCTCTCTGGAGGAAGAGAAATCAGGTAGCATGAACGAGTTCAGAAATCCTAAGATAGGGACATGTTTGTGGTGTGTGAAACCAAAGGCCAGTGTGGCAGACTGATAATGGGAAAGAATGGTAGGGTATGAGTTCAGAGAGAGAACATAAAGCCAGAATATGCAGGCCATTTTAAGGACTAGGGAAGATATTTTGAATGATTTAAGAAAACATGATTTAAGAAACGATTTGGGAAAACAAGTGACCTGATCTAATTTTTTTTTAAAAAGACCAATTGGATAAGTATGAAAAACCTATAGCTAATGTCATATTTAATTGTGAAAGACTGAATGGTGTCCCCTTAAGATCAAGAACAAGGTAAAGATAACTGCTCCAGTTATTTATACTCAGCGTTATACTAGAAGGCCAAACTAGGATCATAAGGCAAGAAAAGGAAATGAAATGCTCAAGATTGGAAACAAAGAATCAAAATTATTTATTCTCTGATGACAGTTTTTTAATGGAGAAAATCCTAAGGACTCTAAGAACTGCTAGAATGAATAAGTGATTTTAGCAAAGATGTAGTTTACTAGGTCAGTATATGTAAATACATTATATTTCTATATACAGCAACAGACAATTGGAAAGCTAAATAAAATTATAAATCATAATATATTAAAACGAAATACTTATGGATAAATTTAGTGAGATTTTTAAAACCTCTTGCCGAAAACTAGAAAACATTGTTTGAGTGACATTGAAGAAGACAAATAAATGGGAGAGATATATCATGTTTATTCATTAGAAGCCACAATATTATGATGGCAAATTTCCACAAAATAACAGCCAACTTAGTGAAGTTAGGACTTGAGCTTAGAGAAACAAATCCCCATTTAAGAAGCCATGACACGTGGGAAATTTCCCTGGAATTTACAGATATCTGTATGACTAGTCCTTAGAAGTTTTTCCTTTTGGAAAGAAAAACAAACGGCTTATACTTGTTTATAAGAAGTGATGAGTTTTATAAAACCCTGGTCTTTAGCATAAATACAATATCAAACTCCATTACAAAGGCCAGTGTCTATGATGGCTTATCTTTCGAAAACCAATCAGTATATTTGAAGTAAATCCAAAAAAAAAATCTCTTACTGAAGCTGGACTTTAGAGTATCCCATATTTAAAAAGGCAGTTTTTTATTTTCTCCAAATCACAGTTCTCTTAATTGGAGGCATATTCCTTCTGAGTCTGCCACTTGCTTAAACATCTGGGATTCTCAGGTCACTGCTTAATGTCACAGTCAGGTTTTGTATATGGCTACTCCACACCTGGAAATTAGGAACAATAGAGACAATTTGTGGCTTTTATAGATACTCATTCAGATTCGTTAGACTTCTGTGGGATTTACAGTGGTCACTGACCACTCCCAGAAAGAGGAGCTAAAACTGTGGTTATGTTTTACTTGCTTCCCATTCCTGCTCTGCGTCTTCCCTGTTCTTAATTTATAGTTTCATCTTCTAGTACCACTTGCGAATGTGCTGGATGCATACATTTGCTGTGGGAGACAAAAAGATAATTTTCATTTAATGTGCTGACACCATGACCTTGCTGGTTAATTATTGCCAAAATAGAACTTCTAATTCTCTTTTCTAAAACTGAAATTATTTATTTATTTGTTTGATTGATTGTTTGGAATCTATTCCCTTAATTTTTAACTGAGCAATGAATAGCAATCCCATATAAAAATGAATGCTTACTGTTAGATTTTGGCTAATAGTTTATCCTGAAAGGAAATGTTGTCATTCAAGCCTAAGTATACTGAGGTTGCTTGATTGTGAGTTTGCTGTGTCAAGGCAGGATTCTGGTTTTAACTGCCTTTAAAATTTTTCAGGCTAAAAGTGTCTTGATCATACTCTTTAAAAGAGAACTTTTAAAACTTTGCTTGTTCATTTATCTTTATCCTGGAGGAGATTCAGAATAATTTTCTGAGAAGGATCCTGGCTCTGCCCGAGGGTGTTCCCTCTGCTCAGAGCAAAGGTAATATAAATTGGGCTTCTGGTTCATATCTTTTTTTTTTTTTTTTTTCTTTGCAAGGAACATAAACCCACTCAAACTAGCTAATGGAAATGGGGTTTGTTGTAAAATTATAGGGGTTATATTAGTTTGCCAAGGATGCCATCACAAAGTACCACAAACCAAATAGCTTAAGCAATAGGAATTTGTGACCATGTAGTCCTGGAGGCTGGAAGTCTTGAGAGCAGGGTCTCTTCATGGCTGGCTCCCTCCGAAGGCTCTAAGGAAGAACCTGTTCCATGTCTCTTGCCCAGCTTCTGCTGGTTTGCTATCAAGCTTTGGTGTTCTTAATCTCAAGGATCATTACCTCTTTTATCTTCACATGATGTTCTCCCAGTGTGTGTGTTCAAATTTCCAAATTTTATAAGGACGCAATCATATTGAAATAGGGGCCTGCTCTTCAGCATGACCTCAGCTTAACCAGTTGCATCTGCAAAGACCCTGCTTCCCAATAAGGCCACATTCTGAGGTACTGGGGCTTAGGATTTTAGCAGATAATTTGGGGGCTACAATTCAATGACTTTTCACAGAACTCCTTTGTACAGGTTATACCTGGCTGTCACAGAAACTGGAAATCTGTTGGGTAGCTCTGGAACATCTATCACTTTGCCTCAAGGGTCATGTGATGCCTTTCTTCTCTGCTGCTTTCTGCATGTGGGTTCTATTTTCTTCTCTCTAAATCTGCTTCTTCTTTAAGACTTTAGGTTTTGACTTCTCCATGGCTTTGGGCTGTTATGGTGCTGAGGCTACTATTCTGGCAAAAGAGCTTCTTATCACTAACTGACAGAGATCTTTTAAGATTTAATATTCTTAAGAAAGCCACTGTGATTGCTTCAGTAAGCCTTGGGTTGCCTAAATCAGGAGTTCATCTGAGGTTCAATCAGCTGTGGGTGGAGGTGGGAAAGAGGGAGGATCTGCAGGTCAGCGATTATGTACTCCAGGTGAAATCAGATACTTAAGACGGTTACAGGAAGAGAGGATTGTAATAATAATAATAATAAAAAATAGTATCATTGAGGGTAGCCACAAATTCTTTAACCTTTCTCCCATTGAGAGGTAAAATTCATGAGTCCTTTGAGAACTTGATACCAAGATGGCATTAAATGTGCAAGGATGTTATTAGAATGCCTGTATGAAAGGAAACAGGGAGGGAGACAGGAAGGGCTAGGTGTAGAGACTCCAAGTAGAGAGAGAGAGGGACAGGTTAAAGCATCCCCGCATTGCTGCGTATCTGAGGACAGTTTGGCAGAGCTGCTGGGGAGCCCTGATACCCAAGCTGGCTGACCAAGGAGTCTTATGTCTTCCAGGAATGGATCTGCTTTATTATGCTTAACATACTCAATCACTGATGGGAAGATAGAGACTTCAAAGCACATTACCTGGGCCCCTATACAATTAGGCTCGCTAAGGAGGTCTGCAAGCCTTCCCCCCACCCCGTACTTGAATCGGAGCAGGGACCATAGATACTTTGACCAATAGACTATGGCAGAAGTGACACCAGTGTCCTGGTCAAGACCTTGAGAAAATGGCAGCTTCCACTCCCTTTCTCTGAGAACCCTCTCTGTGAGAGCTCTGAGACACCATGGAAAACTTAAAACTACTACCCTGCAACTTCCATGGACAGGCTATGTGGAAATGTTCTGGTTGACAATCCTCACTAAATTCAGCCTTCCTGCCATGTCTGAGCAAAGTTCCAGATGTATAGGAGAGCCTGGATTGGACCCTCTGGAAGAGCTGAATGGCCTTAGTCAATGCCACATGGAGCAGAAGAATCACCAGTGGAGTCCTAATTTTTTGCACAGCAATAGATAACCAGACCATCAAGTCTCTTTACACCATCAGGTAATTTCATCAAAGGTGAGAGCTTCCATTGGGCCCTCCTGGATAAACAAAGAGAAGAGTAAAAACAAACATGGCAATTGGAGAGTAATTTTGAGACCTGAGTTCTGAAGATTGATTTTTTTTTCATTTTGTTATTACTCAAATGAATTTATCACATCTGTAGTTGTATAATGATCATAACAATCTGATTTCACAGGATTTCCATCCCACAGCCCAAGCACATCTCCCCACCCCCAAACTGTCTCCTCCAGAGACCATAAGTTTTTGAAGATTGATTTTGTTACTCTTTGGATTTCTAATCAATCCACCATGACAACCTCTTCAACTTGAGAAGACAAAGAAACAGAGGAGTCGTGTTGATGCTCACTGTATATAGGACACATCTCCAAGCATTAAATAGACTTTCTCTTTGGTAGTCTAGAAGGGCTTTGAGGCAGGGCTTTTAGTGGTAATGGAAGAGACTAGCAGAGACCAGCTGCCTTTGAACTTAAATTCTTTTTGGGAAACCTCTGTCCAGCCAGCATCAACCTGTACCCCATTGTGAGGGAAGAATGGGAGCAGTCCCATGTACTGGGAGAATCTTAGAGACAAGTATAGAAAGAAGGAAGAAAAACTAAAGCTAGAAATGTGACAAGAGAATAAATCTTAAAAGTTCTTCATCACAAGAAAAAAAATTGTAACTGTGTGGTGGTGTTAACTAGACTCATTGTATGGATCATTTTGTAATGTAAACACATAGTGAATCATTATGGTGTACACCTGAAACTAACAATGTTATATGTCAATTATATGTCAATTAAAAAAAAAAGAAATAGGATAGATAGGAAGTACCAGAATCTTAGCTTCAGGAATCTTAACCTTCCCCTCTGAATGCTGGCCAGAAGTTCAATATTAACTGGTTTTTCTACCAAAGTCAGGTCACACCTGTAAGCATGTGACCTCTGACCTAATGCGCTGCCTTTCCTGTGCCAAAAATATAGTGTGGCTTCCTCTAAATCTACGTACATGACCAACCATGGATTTTAGAATACACAATTTCTCATAAAAATAATGGATGCTAAATATACTTAAGAACATCACCCTGACTGTAAGAGAGTAAGTGTGTTATATAGATGGGAAGGATTTTTATCATGCTGGCCAGAATTTTTAACCTGTGAGCTGTCCAAGGTTAAGGCTTGGGGTGATGGTAGCGGAAATAAGGAAAGAACCTGTAGATTTTCTGTTACAGTAGACTCATCTCCTCTTACTGCCCTCTGACCTATGACTTTTGTCAGTCATCATAGAAATACATTATGAAGGAAAAAATAATTCATGTGTAAGTAGAAAAATGTTTATATTTAAATAATAAAAGAAAGAAAAATCAAGAATTGTTAGAAACGCATAATAAGTTCCCATTGTGGCTGAGTGGGTTATGAACCCAGCTAGTATTCATGAGGATGCGAATTCAATCCCTGGCCTTGCTCAGTGGGTTAAAGATCTGGCATTGCCATGAGTTGTGATACATGTCATAGATGTGGCTTGGATCTGGCATTGCTAGGCCAACAGCTGCAGATCCAGTTTGACTCCTAGCATGTGAACTTCCATATGCCATGAGTGCAGCCCTAAAAAGACAAAAAAAAAAGAAAGAAAGAAATACGTAATACTAAAGAGCTGTAAATACACGTTACAACTGAAAATTAAAGAGTCATTTGAAAAAAAATGAAATAAAAGTTACAAATCATTTGCAACTTCAAAAAGTTATAAGTCAGAAGTAAACTATTGCTATAGAGTCAAAAATAGGAGCACTATGATAAATGGAATGAGTGTTGCCAAGGAAAAATTAGATTAGGGAAAGACAAAATCAAAATATAAAAAAATTAATTAAAATTACAGAGCAAATACAATTTTTAAAAATCAAGAAATTTAAGAGTTCCCACTGTGCCACAGCAGAAACGAATTGGACTAGTATCCATGAGGATGCAGGTTCAATCCCCGTGTTGGGGATCCAGCATTGCCGTGGGCTGTGGTGCAGGCAGGCAGCTTTAGCTCCGATTCGACCCCTAGCCTGGGAACCTCCATATGCTGCAGGTGTGGCTCTGAAAAGAAAAAAAAAAAAATCAAGAAATTTAAAGGAAGTAGAAATTAGTATGTTAAGCATAGAAAATTAGATCATAAAACAGGGGCAAATCAGTATAAACAAGGATACATGGGAATAATGCTGCCTTTAGGCCCATGAAATTGAACAAAGTCTGAAGAATAGGAGGAAAAAGTATAGGAAGTTATTAATCACTTTAACAAAACACAGTAAGTAGTGAACTTTTAGTAGGGTACTCCAGGTTAGAAACGTACTCTCAAGGGCTTCTTCCTCCTGCCATCACCAGAGTATGATGCAGTCCAGGGCCCTGTTCACAGAAAGGATCAGGCCACCCAGCCTGGCCATTCCCTCCTCTGCCAGCCTGTGCTCTGCACTGTGGACATACCTGTGAGGCCCAAGGTATCTGTCAGAAGTGTTGGGCAGTGTGGGTCTGCACCAGGCTTAGGGACCAGAATAGCTTAGATACCTGGCAGAAACCCATATTTGCATTATACGTTAACAAATTACATATATATATATTTTAAAAATATCCTTGATATAGCTTTCCTTGCTTTGTCTTCATTCATCATATTTTAGTGAATATAACTGAGTGCTTTCATAGTTCTCTCCTGCCCTCAGGTTCCATACTGTTCTCGTACAGTCTCAAATTCCATAGTCATAGTGATGATGCTAGAGATAGTTAACTTTTTTTGGGGGGGGGGCACACCTATGGCATGTGGAAGTTCCCGGAGCAGGGATCAAAGCTCCACCACAGCAGCGACCCAAGCTGCTGCAGTGACAACACCAGATCTTCAATCTGCTGCACCACGGGGAACTCTTCTGTATTTTAATTTTTAATCAAACACACCATTTGTGGTTAGCCTCACAAAATAAAGATATGTAATTGTCACTTTGAGGCTTTTAAAGATCTGGTGCAATGTTCTCTTTTTTTAATCTCTTTAGGGGAAAAATGTGCCACTACTTTTTGCCTGTTCTTTCTGGTAAGCTTCACTAACAGTTTTTCAGTTTGTGTGGAGTATCCTGTGTTGTCATGTGCGTCCAGCCTTTGTTACTTACTCTCTGTTGACTGTAGTCAAGTATTTGACTTCTTTTATCCTCAATTTCCTTGTCTGTAAAGAGATTAGAATAGAATTTATCTCATAGGATTAATAATTAAGCAGAAAATGGAACTAAAGCCCTTTTTATAATAACTACCACATAGTATGCAATAAATGCTATTACTACTATTACTTTATTAAATATAACAACTATGGAGTTTTGACATTTTTTTCTACATTAATATTCCCAACCAGAATCCTAATATATTGCTACACCTGTTCATGTCTATTTCTGTTATGCTATTACAAAAAAAAAACCCTTATGACCTAAATTAAATGAATACTTTAGCCTTTAAGTATGTTGACCTCTGTTTCTGAATTATTCTAGTTAGGTATCATTTTTACAAAGAGATGCAATTAAGTTTGGTGGATTTATCTTATAGTATGGAGCCTTGCTGAGTTATTGTCTCTAGAAATAGTTTCATTCTTTTTTTCCCTTTTGCTTTCTAGCAACGTATTCATGCCATCTGCAAATATGGTTCATTTATATCTTCATTCTTATGTTTGAACTCTAGTTTCTTTTCCTGCTTGAAGAATAATTGCCAGTAATATTAATATGTGAATTGCAAGTAAAAGAAAAGAAAAAGCATTCATTGTCTTTTTTTTTGAAAGGAATAACTCCAGTGAATTTGTATTAAATACGTAAACACATTACTTGAAATAGACATACTCTTTTATGTCTGAGAAATTCCTGATAACTTTAGTTTTTAGACTTAAAATTTAGAACAAATAATGGATTTTGTTAAATGTGCTCTTGACATTTACTGAGAAGCTTAGAAGATTTTTGTTAAATTTTTGAGTTTAACACAATTTTAAAAATTTCTAAGCTTAGGAATTTTTGATTTTTGTCTCCTTTGTTAATGAGATGAGTCATGTTGATTATTTTGTTTGTGATACATCAGTTTAAAATTCCAGGATAAATCACTGGCAATTTTTATAGTACTTGTATACATGCATACCATTTAACAATTGAAATTAGCCTAATAAATTTTTTTTTTGGTATTTCCTTTTTTAGGTTTTGAAATCCAAACAGTTTTTGCCTCATAAAATTGTTTGGCCTATGCTTTAATTTTGAATAGCTTTGAACAGTTATTCTGATCTATGTATTTTTCTTTGAAAATTTTAGTGTTTTACAATGGACCTGTGACAATGAAATACTCTTATGTAGTGACTTTTTGTATTTTTGTCTTATTGATTATATTAACATGCCTCTTTTTTGTTATATTTGAATATGTTCTGTTTCTGTAAATAGTTATCAGCACTATTTGTCATCTAGTTAAATAGATGTTATAGTTGAGAATATTGTCACAATTTAAACAATCTTTTAAAACAAAAATTGTTAAAAATTTTAAAAGTTGAGCCCATGGTTGATAGGTGATGTTAGGTTTTTCTGTTGGTTAATGAGCTACCAACATACAGGACTGGATTGAAAAGCTGGGTCCACATCCAGTCAGAAATCTTACCTAGTACCAAGCTTCACAAAATAAGGTCAAGGCCATAGATAGTCAAAAGATTCTGATGGAACAGAGAGAGATCCTTCCTGTGTCCAGAGTGCCCCTCTGACCAGAATTAGATAAGTCTCTATGTGAGGTTGACAGGAGTGTAAACATTTCAATTATGAAACATCTCTATTTTTATACGCTGGGTGAATAGCGTGTGTGACATTTTCCAAAGAGTTATGCCCCTTACCTCTTCAATGTTATTTATTCTGGGTAATCTTTAGCCAGAGACTTCCTGTTCAAGGCATTTCAGAAATAAATTCTCTTCTTTCTAGCAAATATCTCTTAGTCTGTTTACCAGGGGTCCAGTTGACCAGGAGATCACTTGCCTTTTCCCTGGGGGTCCCTTCACCCTACAAAAGAGTGAATGAATTGGAGGCCAGCTGCTTTATCTACTCCTTCCTAGTTAATTATTATTTCTAGTGATTGGTTTTTACTGATTTTGGTCTCTCCTTTCCCAAGCACACTTGTTTCTGCTCTTAAGTGCATCATTTCTCGTTTCTAACTTTATTTGGCCTAATAATTAATTTTTTTCCCAAATCTTAGGATGATGTCAATTAACACATATATTCAGAAAATTATATTTTCTTTTAAATATTATTTTGATAAACATTTTGATGTTTTTATTTTTATCATTCAAATCATTTGACCTATTTTCCTTAAAGATTTTGAAATAGTATTTTAAATTTCTTTATTATTGAATAACTTTATTTGTGTTGACTTTTGCTATGAATATTGCAAAGGTAGCACAACTTTCTGCCTTTTGGTATCTTCCAAGTAAGTACGTGAGCTTTGGAATAGCATGTATTTAGAGTGTCTGCAAACATTCTAAGCCCTTCAAATGTGCCAAGTACTGCTAAGATGGGAATAGTATCTTTGGATGCTATTTCTTTTTGTTTCTTAAGGATTTTGCTATCACATCCTCTTTCTCAGGCATTATCACTTTTTTCCTTTCTACTAGATTATTTTCATTTACAAACTCTAGTACCTCCCATTTTAAGTGGAACAGAAGGAGTTTGAGGGACTTGGTATGTGTCTTAATTCCTAAAACCTGTGTGTATGTTACCTTACTTGGCCAAAGAAACTTTGCAGATATGATTAAGTATCTAAAAATGGGGAAATTGTCCTGGATTATCCTGGTACACCCAATGTAATCACAAGAGTCATTATAAGAGAAGTAGGAGGGTCAAAGCGAGAGAAGGAGATATATTGGAGCAGTGACATAGAGCTATAAACCAAGGGATGCAGGTAGCCTCTAGAAACTGGAAAAGTCAGGGAAAGAGGTTCTTCCACAGAACAGCTAGAATGAACAGAGCCCTGCCAAACCATTTTAGACTTCTGACCTCCAGAACTGCAAGATAATAAATGTATGTTGATTTAAGGAAATAAGTTTGTGTAATTTGTTAGGCGGCAGTTAGAAACTAATACACTCAGGAAACTGTACTCCCAATTATGAGAGTGCTGCTTTATGTCCTACTTGGATAGCCCTCTCTGTGCAATCAGGTTTCATTATCTTTACTGCTGTAGGCACTGTGTCTTTTGTTGTCTGTCAATTACCCATTGTAATGCCTATGTAGGTAAAATTTTAGGAAACTACTCAGTAGTCAAAGGAGCGATACAAAGAGTATAACCCAACTTGCACGTTACTAATATTTTTGAATCTAGGTGTAACTTATATAAGCTTATTAAATTTTTAAAAATTTAATTAAGATCAGTTTTCCTATAAGAAAAATTTAGCCTCCTTACTTACTTTTTTTTTGCTTCATTCAGTTGGATTATTCATTATCTGTTCATAAATTAAAATTTAATGATGCTATTTTTTGCTTCTTTTTATTTACATGATATCTCAATGTACATTAAACTTTTCAAATACTACATTTTGTTTTATACCATTTTAGGAGATTTCAGGGTAGAATATTGATATTAGAATATACAGGTCTATCTTCAAAATTCTCATTAAAATTATAATTAAAAGAAAATTTCAGAGTTCCTGTTGTGGTTTATCAGGTTAAGATCCTGACTAGTATCCGTGAGGATGTGGGTTTGACCCCTGGCCTTGCTCAATAGGTTAAGGATCTTTTGTGGCCACAGGCTGCAGTGTAGGTCACAGATGTGGCTCAGGTCTGGTGTTGCTATGGCTGTGGCATGGGTCCGTGGCTACAGCTCTGATTCAATCCCTAGACTGGGAACTTCCATATGCCGCAGGTGCAGCCCTAAAAAGACCAAAAAAAAAAAAAATTAGATTTCATATGAAGAGATAAAAATAAAATTGTCTTCAGAATTGTTTTTTGTTTGTGTGTTTGTGGGTGTGGGAGTAAATATTATAAGATAATGGAGGAACCTCATAGAATTCTGGGGGAAATTATTTGAAATGATAATACTGTAGCCAGGCAAATTTTTAGTACTGGTGACATGAAAGTCCTTCCCAGATATTCAAGGAAAGATGAAAAAATGAGTCAAAGACAAGATCTTCACCATGTAGGAATAGCAATTGGAAAGAACTAGTCACTACTGAACCCAAGTCATTTTTTTTCATTTACTCATTCACTTGAGAAATATTTATTGAATGATTATTATGTCTCGATTATTGTTCTAGATGCTGGCAAAATAACTGTAAACTCTGTTCCCTCTAGAGTTTACTTTCTAGTTGTGGAAAGAAGCCAATTAAATAAGTGTAATGTATATTCTGCTGGATAGTGATAAGTATCATGAGAAAACTAAGTCAAGGAGGGGGATAGAACAGGAGTGTATGAAGTATTGTAATTTTGAATATGACAGGGCTAAGATGACAATTGAATAAAAATATGAAGGCAGTGCTAGACCAAGTTAAATTTTAATAACCTATGTTAAAAATCAAATCTACTGTTATTCTTTTAAAGTTATAGTCTATACAATAAGACAGACTAATACATTATTAAATTTCAAAGAAGCACTCTAATGTATAATATATGTGTTTGGGCCCTGACTCCAGAGTTTCTGGGTTCAAAGTCCAGCTTCATCACATATAAATTTTATGACCAAGGGCAAGTTAAACTCTCAGCCATTTAATTTTCCTGTTTTTTTTTTTTTTTTGTCTTTTTAGGTCCATGGACACATGGCATATGGAGGTTCCCAGGCTAGGGGTCGAATCGGAGCTGTACTGCTGGCCTATGCCACAGCCACAGCAATGCCAGATCCAAGCCACATCTGCACCACAGCTCACAGCAATGCTGGATTCTTAACCTGCTGAGCGAGACAAGGGCTGGAACCCGCATCCTCGTGGTTACTAGTCAGATTCGTTTCTGCTGAGCCACAGTGGGAACTCCTAATTTTCCTATCTTTAATTGTGGGCAAGAGTAATTCTTAAGGGTGAGGATGAAATGACTTAATATAGAAATTAATATAGAAAGTGCTTAAAGCAGTAACTGGCACATAGTAAGTTCTCAATAAATATTTGCTATTATTGTTATTATATCAAATCTACATAGACTGGAAAGAGTTGTAGATCAGGGGAAGACAATCTTGTAATAACTATAAATGGATTATAACCTTTAAATATTGCAAATCACTGTTGTACACCTGAACTTTATATAGCATTATACATTAACTATACCTCAATTAAAAACAAAGAGTACGGGAGGTTGCAGGTTTGATCCCTGGTCTTGCTCAGTGGGTTAAGGATCCAGCGTTGCCACGAGCTGTGGTGTAGGTCACAGATACGGCTCGGATCTGGCGTTGCTGTGGCTCTGGCATAGGCTGGCAGCTCCAGCTCCAATTGGACTCCTAGCCTGGGAACTTGTATATACCACGGGTGTGGCCCTAAAAAGGCCAGAAGATTAAAAAAAAAATGAAAATGACAAATATTAAATGCATATAATGGTTACCTTCTAGAAGGTAGGGACCATATGTACCATATTCTTTGGTTACCTAAAAAAAAAACTTGAATTAATAACATGATTTTAATAAAAATTCTGTAATCACTTGGATATTTAAAACATTCCAACGAATTACCATAGGCTCAAAGAATAAATAAAAATTCAATTAATTTTTAGCAAAGAAATCAGTAAATATAAATCATATCAAAACTTATGTATTTTGGCCAGAGATTTATTTAGAAGTAAACACTTTAGCATGTTTTGAAAATTAAAAAAGGGAAAATAAATGAATTAAGCCTTCAATTAAAAAAATAGAAATAACAGAAAAAATTAAAGACTCCAAATGGAAAGAGATTTTATTTATATATAAATTTAAAAAGATAGATAATTAAAAGTAAGACAATTAAAAAAGGAATGATAATCAAATAATAAATACATACAAGAATTAGTATTTGAAAATAAGCCAAACCAATGGAAAAATCTAAAAAAGAATATACAAACACAGTATAAGAAAGAATTTAACAATAAATGAAGTTGTTACAATCATACAAGATTTTACACTTATTAAAGCATACAATTTGGTCATTTCAGTGACATGAATAGCTTTTTAAAGAAAAAGTATTACAATTAACTCGACATAGAAACCTTTTTAATGAAATCATTAGAAAGGAATTTGAAAACAGGACAATTATCTAAAAATATATACTCCAGGGTCACAAAGTCTTTGAAGATCATCCTTTTAAAATTTCAAAGACTTATTCATTTCAACAGTCAATATTTTGGTCCAGAACATTGAAAACCTGTGTGTCCTTCATGTGCCCCTCTGGGTCCACTCTCATTCTCCATCCTGCCTTCTGTACTAGCCTCCATGCCCTCTGCTTTTGCTCTGGACTCAGCCAGATGGGAAACCCAGCAGGAGACAGGAGGGAAGGAAAAAAGAAAGGGTGTAATATTTACTCTCTTGGCTCCCTTCTGGAGTAGTTACCTGTTTGAGAACCCAAATGAAGATCACAGGTTTTCTCAAGGTGACTATTTTCAAGTTATTCCCTCATTTGAAGTTCTGATAACCAACCACTTCTACCTATAATCTAGGTGTGTTAGCAGCCCTAAGGTACTGCAGTATAGTTTGTACTTTCCCTCTACTCCCTGCTCACTTCTCTGTACATTTAGCCATATGATATTGGTTTTTTGCAGGTACTTTGAAGCAGTAAGTGTATCATTTATTAAAGCATCACAATACTAAAACCTGAAAAAGAAAGTGCACAAGTACAAACTAATCTCACCTTGCATTAAGAAGAGAATTCTAGGAGTTCCCTTTGTAGTGCAGTGGAAACAAATCCGACTAGGAACCATGAGTTTGCGGGTTTGATCCCTGGCCTCGCTCAGTAGGTTAAGGGTCTGGTGTTGCCGTGAGCTGTGGTGTAGGTTGCAGATGCAGCTTGGGTCTGGCATTGCTATGGCTCTGGTGTAGGCTGACAGCTGTAGCTCCGATTAGACCCCTTGCCTGGAAACCTCCATATGCTGTGGTTATGGCCCTAAAAAAGGACAAAAAGACAAACCAAAAAAAAAGAAGGAAATTCTAAATGAAATGTTAATAAATTGAAATACTACGTTATTATAGAAAATGTTCCACCAAAAGTGTAAGTAGTTTGTACTTCAAAAACGCAAGGATGATTTTATATATACAAATATATGTATATATATAACTGAATCACTTTGCTGTACACCTATAATTAACACATTATAAATCAACTATGCTTCAATAAGAAGTAAACTTCAATTAAAAGATGGAAAAAAATGCAAGGATGGTTTGATATTAATGAATTTATTTCATATTAGGGATTAAATAAGGGAAAATAATCTTAACAGATACTAAAAAGATTTTAAATAAAATCTAATATATTTATGATTACAAAACAATCAATACTTTGAAATAATAAAAATTTTTTCAAAATAAGAGCTATGTCATCTTTAGTGATGAAACAAAAGACCTTTTTTTTTTAACCATTAAATTATTTTCTATATTTTATTTGATAGTATTCCAGAAAGTCAGTGTAATTAGACATGAAACAATAAAAGTCAGAATATTTTGAAAGACTGAGACAAATTATCATTATTTGCAGATGATAATTCTTTAAATGTAGCTATCCTAGAATTAAGTAACATCACTGAAATGAGTGGATTCAAGAAAGTTATTCAGAGAACGAGATTAAAATGGTGGACTAGAAGGACTGGAGCTTAACTTCTCTCCTAAAAACAACAAAGTTACAACCAAATGCTGAGCAATCTTCAACCAAATGGACTGAAACCTTTCAAAAAGATATCCTACTCCAGAAGACAAAGAGGAGGCCACATCAAGAGGTAGGAGGGGCAATTACATGATATAAGCAACCCCATACCCCTTGAGTGGGAAGCCCCACAGACTGGAAAGTAACTGTATCACAGAGATTCACCTATAGGAGTGAGAGTTATGAGCCCCATGTCAAGTCTCCATGCTTGGAGATCTAGCATTGGGAGAAAGAGGCCCCAGAGCATCTGACATTGAAGGCCAGTGGAGTTTGTGCACAGGAGCTCCATGGGACTGGGAGAATTGGACCCCATTTTTAAAAGGCGCACACAGACTTTCATATGCATTGGGTCCCAGGGCAAAGCAGAGTCTCCATGGCAATCTGGGTCAAACCTGACTGCAATTCTTGGTGTATCTCCTCGGAAAACAGGGTGAATGTGGCTTGTTTTGGGGGAAGGGCATTGGAAGGAAAGCTCTGGGCAATATTCATCAGTGTGTGTTTCTCTGGAGGTGGCCATTTTGGGAAAATCTGGCCCCACCCATCAGTGCTGAGAAGCCCTAGGCCAAACAACAATCCAGGTGGGATCACAGCCCCACCCAACAGTAAATAGACTGCCTAAAGACTCCCCAGGCACACAGCCTCTAATCTCACCCAGAGACAAAGCCCCACCCACCAGAGGGATAGGAATCAGCTCCACCTATCAGTGGGCAGGCACCAGTCCCTCCTATTAGGAAGCCTACAGCACATCCCTGTATCAACTTCAGCCGCAAGGGGGCAGACACCAGAAGTAAGAGGCTACAACTCTATTATCTGTAAAAAAAGGTCACCACAGCAAAAACCTATACAAATGAAAAGGCAAAGAATTATAACTCAGATAAGGGAGAAAGAAAAAAACCCAGAAAAACAGCTAAGTGATCAGGAGATTCTCAGCATCTAGGAAAAAGACTTTAGACTGTTGATGCTGAAGATGATGTAATACATTGGAAATAAACTGGAGGCAAAGACCGATAATTTACAGGAAAGACTGAGCAAAGAAATACAAGATATAAAACTTAAGCAAGAAGAGATGCAAAATACAATAACTGAAATAAATTCATTAGAAGCAGCCAACAGAAGAATACAGGAGGCAGAAAAGTGAATAAGCGAGGTGGAGGACAGATTGATGTGGAACAGAAAAGAGAAGATTGAAAAGGAAGAGAGTCTCCGAGAACTCTGGGACAATGTTAAACGCACCAACATCTGTATTATAGGAGTGCCAGAAGGAGGAGAGAGAGAGAGAGAAAGGAACAGAAAAAATATTTGAAGAGATAATAACTGAAAACTTCCCTAACATGGGAAAGGAACCACTCACTCAAATCCAGGTAGGACAATGAGTACCATATAAAATAAGCCCAAGGAGGAATACACCAAGACACATATTAATCAAACTGACCAAAATTAAAGACAAAGAGAAAATCTTGAAAGCAGCTAGGGAAAAGAAACAAATAACATACAAGGGAAACCTGATAAGGTTATCAGCAGATTTTTCAGCAGAAACTCTGCAGGCCAGAAGGGAGTGGCATGATATACTTAATATGATGAAAGGAAAAAACCTCCAACCAAGATTATTTTACCCAGCAAGGCTCTCATTCCCATTTGAAGGAACAATCAAAGCCTGTACAGATAGGCAAAAGCTAGGATAATTCAGCAACACTAAACCAGCTTTACAACAAATACTAAAGGAACTTCTCTAGGCAGAAAAGAAAAGGCTGCAACCAGAAACAAAAATACTACAAATAACAAGGCTCACCAGTAAAGGTATATATAAAGATATGAAATCATCCATGCACAAATATGCCACCAAAATCAGAAATTGTGAGAAGAAGAGGGTACAAATGCAGGACACTGGAGATGCACTTGCAGTTAAGAGACCAAAAACTTTAAACAATCTCGTATATATATATAGACTCTTACATCAAAACTTCAGAGTAACCGCAAACCAAAAACCCACAATTGATGCAAATACAACACTAAAGATAGTCATCAAATCACAAGAGGAAAGAACAAGAGAAGAAGGGAAGAAAAAAGTGCAACAAAAACAAATCCAAAGCAATTAATAAAATGGCAATAAGAACATATATATCAATAATTACCTTAAAATGTCAATGGACTAAATGCCCCAACCAAAAGACAGAGACTGGCTGAATGGATACAAAAAGAAGATCCATATATCTGCTGTCTTCAAGAGACCCACTTCACTTCTAGGGACACATCAAACTGAAAGTGAGAGGATGGAAAAAAATTCCATGCAAACAGGAATCAAAAGAAAGCTGGAGTAGCAATACTCATATCAGAGAAAATTGGCCTAAAAATTAAGAATATTTTAAGAGAAAAGGAAGGACACTACATAATGATCAAAGGAGCAATGCAAGAAGAAGATATAACAATTTTAAATATCTATGCACCCAACATAGGATCACTATAATATATAAGAAAACTGCTAACATCCTTAAAAGGTCAAACCAACAATAATACCATAACAGTGGGGAACTTTAACACCCCACTTACAGCAATGGACAAATCATCCAGATAGAAAATCAATAAGGAGACATAGGCCCTGAATGAAGCATTAGACCAGATGGACTTAATAGATATTTATAGGACATTGCATCCAAAAGCAACAGAATACACATTCTTCTCACGTGTACATGGAGCATTATCTAAGATTGTTCACATCCTGGGATACAAATGAAGCATTGTAAATTTAAGAAAGTTGAAAGCATGTCAAGTCACTTTTCTGACCACAACACTTTATGACTGGAAATCAACAACAATAAAAAAACTGCAAAAAACACAAACACGTAGAGACTAAACAACATGCTCTTGAACAACCAATGGATCACTGAAGAAATCAAAGAGGAAATTAAAAAATACCTAGATGCAGATGACAACAAAGATAAGACACTACAAAACCTATGGGATGGCAAAAGCAGTTCTAAGAGGAAAGTTTATAGCAATACAAGCCCACCTCAGGAAACAAGAAAAAGCTCAAATAAACAAGCTAACTTTACATCTAAAGCAGCTTGAGAGAGAAGAACAGACAAGACCTAAAGTTAGTAGAAGGAAAGAAATTGTAAAGATCAAAACAGAAATCAACGAAATGGAAAAGAAGAAAACCATAGAAAAGATCAAAGAAACGAAAAGCTGGTTCTTTAAAAAGATCAACAAAATTGATAAACCCTTAGCCATACTTATCAAGCAAAAAAGAGGACTCAAATCAATAAAATTAGAAATGAAAAAGGAGAATAGCCGACATCACAGAAATACAAAGGATCATAAGAGACTGCTATGTGCAACTGTACGCCAATAAAATGGAAAACCTAGAGGAAATGGAAAAATTCTTAGAAAAGTGAAATCTTCCAAGACTAAACCAAGATGAAACAGAAAAGACGAATGGACCAATCATAAGTACTGAATTTGGAACTGTGATAAAAAACTTCCAACAAACAAAAGCCCAGGACCAGATGGATTCACAGGCGAATTCTGTCAAACATTTAAAGAAAAGCTAACACCTCTCCTTCTGAAACTATTCCAAAAAAATCGCAGAGGAAGGGATAATCCCAAACTCATTTTATGAAGCCACCATCACCCTGATACCAAAACCAGACAAAGATACCATACACACACAAAAAAATAAAACTGCAGGCCAGTTTCACTGATGAACATCAATGCAAAAATCCTCAACAAAATACTAGCAAACCACATTCAACAACACATTAAAAGGATTGTACATCATGATCAGGTGGGATTTATCCAGGTATGCAAGTGTTCTTCAATATCTGCAAATCTATCAGTGTGATACACCATATTAATAAACTGAAGAATAAAAACCATATGATCCTCTCAATATATGCAGAAAAAGCCTTCAACAAAATCTAACACCCATTTCTGATAAAAACCCTTAAGAAAGTGGGCAAGAGGGAACCTACCTCAACATAATAAAGGCCATATATGACAAACCCACAGCTTACATCATTCTCAACAGTGAAAAGCTGAAAGGATTCCCACTGAGATAGGAACAAGACAAGGATGTCCGTTCTCTCCACTATTATTCAACGTAGTTTTGGAAGTCCTAGCCATAGCAATCAGAGAAGTAAAGGAAACAAAAGGAATCCAAATTGGAAAGAAGAAGTAAAACTATCATTCTTTGAAGATGACATGATACTATCCCTAGAGAATCCTAAAGACTCTACCAGAAAACTGTTAGAGCTCATCAATGAATTTGGCAAAGTCACAGGATACAACATTAATACACAGAAATCAACTGCATTTCTATATACTAAGAATGAAAGAGCAGAAAGAGAAATTAGGGAAGCAATCCCGTTTACCATTGCATCCAAAAGAATAAAATACCCAGGAGTAAACCTACCTAAAGAGACAAGAGACCTGTACTCTAAAAACTATAAGCCATTGATGAAAGAAATCAGAAGTGACACAAGTAAATGGAAAGACATACCATGCTCTTGGTTTGGAAGAGTCAATATTATCAAAATGCCTATCCTACCCAAGGCAATCTACAGATTCAGTGCAATCCCTATCAAATTACCAAGGACATTTTTCACGGAATTCAAACAAAATATTTTTAAGTTTGTTTGGATGCACAAAAGACCCAGAATAGCCAAAACCATCCTGAAAATAAAAAATGGAGCTGGAAGCATCAGGCTCCCAGACTTCAGACTGTACTACAAAGCAACAGTCATCAAAACCATATGGTACTGGCACAAAGACAGAAATGTAGATCAGTGGAACAGGATAGAAAGCCCAGAATTAAACCCATGCACCTACAGCAACTAATCTAGGACAAAGGATGCAAGAATGTACAATGGATAAAAGCCTGTTCAGTAAGTGGTGCTGGGAAAACTGGACGGCCACATGTAAAAGAATGAAATTAGAACACTTCCTAACACCATACACAAAAATTAACTCAAAATAGATCAAAGACCTAGATATAAGAGCAGACACTATAAAACACTTAGAGGAAAACGTAAGCCAAACACTCTCCAACATAAACAACAGCAGCATCTTTTCAGATCCGCCACTTAGAGTAATGACAGTAAAACAAAAGTAAACAAATGGGACCTAATGAAAATTAAAAGTTTCTGCACAGCAAAGGAAACCCTAAACAACACAAAAAGACAACCCACAGAATGGGAGAAAATCTTTGCAAATGAATCGACTGACAAGGGATTGATCTCCAAATTTTATAAACACCTTCTGCAGCTCCATACCAAAAAAACAAACAACCCCATCTAAAAATGGGCAGAAGATCTAAACAGACAATTCTCCAAAGAAGACATATGGATGGCCAAAAAACACATGAAAAGATGTTCAACATCACTCATTATCAGAGAAATGCCAATCAAAACCACTATGAGTTACCACCTTACACCAGCCAGAATGGCCATCATCAAAAAGTCTACAAACAATAAGTACTGGAGAGGGTGTGGAGAAAAAGGAACCCTATTACAGTATTGGTGGGACTGTAAATTGGTGCAACCACTGTGGAAAACAGTATGGAGATTCCTCAGAAAACTAAAAATAGAACTGCCATTTGATCCAGTAATCCCACTCTTGGGCATCTATCCAGAGAAAACCGTGACTCAAAAAGACACATGTACTCCAATGTTCATTGCAGCACTATTTTTAATAGTCAAGACATGGAAATAACCTAAATGTCCATCAACAGAGGAGTGGATCAAGAAGTGGTACGTACACGCAATGGAATACTACTCAGCCATTAAAAGGAAAGAAATACCAGCATTTTTTGCAACATGGATGGACCTAGAAATTATCATGCTAAGTGAAGTCAGTCATACACTGAGATACCAACCTCACATGCTTTCACTGACATGTGTAATCTGAAAAAAGGACACAATGAACTTCTTTTCAGAATAGATACTGACTCACAGACTTTGAAAAACTTACAGTTTCCAAATGAGACAGGTTGAGGGGGTGAGGGGATTTACTTAGTGTTTGGCATATACATACTGTAAAATTTGATTGTGATGATTGTACACCTATAAATGTGATAAAATTCATTAAGTAATAAAAAAAGTTCCTTGGTGAGCTCTAGAAGTTTTCTGGTGGCATCTTTAGGATTTTCTTTTTAATTTTTTTTTAATTAAAGTATAGTTGACTTACACAAAAAAAGAAAATTATACAAAACTAGTAATTATTAGTAATATAACTACCACTTAGATGAAATAACGGCAATTTCATTCACAATTACAGCAGAGCAATTCATAAAAGAAGGAATTGGGAGTTCCTGTTGTGGCTCGATGGGTTAAGAACCTGACTCAGTGTCTTTTGAGGATGTGAGTTCAATCCCTGGCCTTACTAAGTGGGCTAAGGATGGGACATTGCCACAAGCTGGCAACATGACTCAGATTCCATGTTGCTGTGGCTGAGGCGTAGGCTGGCAGCTGCAGCTCCTATTCAACCCCTAGCCTGGGAACTTCCATATGCAGCAGGTGTGGCCCTACCCCTAAGAAGAAAAGAAAAGAAAATAGAAGGAATTAACTTAAGAATATTAAAGAAATATAAAGGAAAGTATAACATTTTACTGCTATATATATATATATAAGAATTCTTGAGTGGATGCAGAGGCATTGTGATACTCGATGAGAAGAGTATACCATGATGATTAACATTGTGAGTTTGAAATCAAACTGCCCCAGGGTTGGATTATGGTTCCTCCACTTACTAGCTTCTTAAAATTCCCAAGACTCATTCAGTTTGACTGTCTGTAACTTTGAAACAAGGGTGATACTTCCTACAGTTCCTTTGAGTATATTAAGTCTATATTTTCGTAAGGCTCTTAGCACCATATTTTGAGAATTCAATCTTGACATTAGGACTTTACAAAGTATATACTCATGCAAAAGGTGAGCCTTGGTAATCAGGGTTTTTCCCATCTCCATATCCCACAGATTTTAAAATTGGTCTTTAGAACTGTTTTTTTTCTCACATTCTAAGAGTAGTCCACTTAGTTAAAGACGGTGCTTTTTTTCACATAAAAAGTCTGTCTCACAAGAACTAAACAAGAGAGTTTTTTCCTTTGAGGAAATAATCTGCTAGTTCTGTCCTTTAAGCTGCTTAGATTGGTTGTGCTTTACAGTAGATTTTCCTACAGTGCTTTGTTATCATGCTACAGTCCATTTTTCTCTATCCAGAATATTCTCTTTCACTCTTGTTAAGGTTTTCTATTCCTGGCTCTGAGGTGACATTTCAGAGTCTTTGCCCCTTTAATTTTTAAAGTGGCAAAAGCTTGGGGACAGTCCAGAAAGTAACATCTGACACTTTCATTTCCACCATAAAGTGACTAATGGAATGCTTGACCAAAAATATAACTATAGTGCCTAGATCAAATGGCATATGGTCCCACTGTGCTTGGCACTGGTTAAAATACATCTGGTTATGCTATGTTAGACCCTGGTACCTTTTGTTAGTAGGAAACTTGAAACATTGGAATGTCGATGCAAGAAATGAGGATGATGTAGTGTCTAGAGAACACAGAAGCCAAAGTATAGATGAAGGAATTAGAGAGATACAGCCTAGAAAATTCAAGGCTTGGGTTATGTAATTATAAGGCAGTAATACTATCAAATGGTATGTTGAAGAGAACACTGTACTTGAATTGATATGAGTTGGATTCTATAGTGATGTTGCCCTTGAATAACCCTTTGCCTTGGGGAAAGCACCCAGTCTCTCAGGGCCTTGGTACCTTCTACAAGTTCAGGGTATTAGATGAGAACATCTCTGCATTTTTATAATACTGTCATTTCACTGTCTTTTTGTAATACTGGAAACTACCTATGATTTTTCAACAGTATTTTTTAGAAATGTCAATCCCTTTCTTTTAAAGCAATATTTACTGGGAATCTCATTTATGTAAAAAAGGTGAAAAACAGAGCTTGCCTGATTGAATCAATGACAAATCCCCTAGAGCCCTCTCCGCAAGATTTCTTCTTCATATGGCACTAGCCCCTGCCACTCCTCTTGAGTAGCAGTGTAGACACTTATACAGACCTTCTCTATGGAGAACACAGGATAAATCCACAGAAAAATGGCATTAAAGATGAGCATTGACTTTAGAAGCTGAACTATGAGAAATTGCCTATTCTGCCCCTCCATGATGGTCAAATATCAGCAGTTTCATATGGTTCATCCTAATACAGAGGCTGAGTAAAATCAAAGCTTTCCTCTTTCTGACCTTTGTATTTGTCCCTTAAACAAATTTAGGATTTAGGCCTTCATAGTTGCTTGTAGAAAGAGGAGAATTCCAAAAACTTCATATCCCTCATTAAAACCTATTATTCCCACTTTAGCTGATAAAAATTCACCTTCTAATAGAGGTGGGAAAATGTATATTTATAGTAGTGAGTCTGCTGTGATATCCATAATTCTAATAAGCTTTCTTTAGTTGGCTTGTAATAAATTGAGAAATTTCACAGTAGGAAATATTTTAAGCCTTTCAGAAATGTTTTTCATGATTTTCTGAATACAGAAACATGTTAGTAATATTCACTACTACTAAAAACATCTGTTTATATGCATTTTAATTTATATACAATTTATTCAGTTTTATAGCAGGATGAGTGCAATTAAGAAATATCCAAAGCATCTTCAAAAACAGTGATGTTTGTATCAGTGATTGGTTTCTTTTAAATCTTATTTTTTCTATTTTTCTTTATTTTTTAGTTGAAGTATATGTGACTTACAATATTATATCAGTTTTAGGTGTACAACACAGTGATTCCATATTTTTGTATATTATGAAATTATTACCATGATAAATTGGTTTTAAATGTATTAAGGAATGCAACACAAACTCCAGAGGATAATATAGCATCTCGTTTCATGAAAAGTCTACAGGTTAGAGCAGTTAATGTTGTTGATCTGACTTCAAGCCAATCTTTTGATGAAAAGGAAAATGTTGACAAAGGTTATAATGTGCTTAAATGAAAATGAACTTCAAATAGAATCCTAATTATTAAAGTAACTGGTCTGGAAAAGACTGTTAGCTGAAACACTAGTTAATTTTTCAGAAAGTACCATGGAATAAATTTACATTCACAAGTTAGGCAGAAAAAATAATAGCACCAAATATATGAAGCCCTCTTGGTTTTAACATATTACTTTCTGAGCATGTAGATAGATGAACAGGAAGGTGACTTTAATACAGATGCACTTGAGGGTTTAATTCATTAGCAATCCAAGAAGGAATAATAAATACTTCAAATAAGCTGCACTTTTCATATCTGCTCGCTAATGAAATTTTAATTAACTATGGAACCAATTATGAGATTTTGTATAAAATGTTGCAAGATTAATTTTTAAAATGGAAATTAAAGCACTCAAACAGTTTTCCTACTAGGCTTCCTTTAGAAAGACTTCCTTCAATTTTTTTATCATAATAAATGTGAAAAATATGTAAGTATTTAGGTTTGAAAAGACCTCCTTTTTTATTTGTATGTTTTTTTACATATAAAAATTTAAAATATTAAATTATATATTACTTAATTTAGATAAATTGTAAGCCAAAGAAGGACTTTCCTCTACTTCATAGGCCCTATTAAGGGCGTCCTTTATATGGCAGTCGCTAAAATACTTAGAGGTCTGGGAAGCAGACATCAGCCTGGAGTTTTTCAATAGAGTGCTTTTTATTTTCTTATCAACAATATTAAGTCATAGGACATCCCGTTGTGGCTCAGTGGTTAACGAATCCAACTAGGAACCATGAGGTTGCAGGTTCAATCCCGGGGCCTGGCTCAATGGGTTAAGGATCCAGCATTGCTGTGAGCTGTGGTGTAGGTTGCAGACGCTGCTTGGGATCCCACGTTGCTGTGGCTCTGGCGTAGGCAGGCGGCTACAGCTCCAATTCGACCCCTAGCATGGGACCCTCCATATGCCTTGGGAGCGGCCCAAGAAATGACAAAAAAGACAAAAAAAAAATTTAAGTCATAAACAGATATTTCTTATACTGGTTTTTCAGCTCTACAGTGGGACAGTTTACTTTCCTGGAGTTATTTCAAATGATTGAATAGTGAAGGTGTTATCTACTCTGCCCCAGGAGGTCTCCCCATTACTCCATCTCCCATCCCCTCCCATCTCTATCTTAAGAAGCAAATTCTGAACTTGGTCACAACTTACCTGGGAGTGAGGTGACTCTTTTATCTTAACACCTGAGATAATCAGGAGTAATGACCCTCAGTTACAACTTTTTCTTTTTTCTTTTATTTGTGACATAAAGAAGTGAACTCTATTCTTTTATAGAAATATTATAAAGAAGCAAATATGCAAAATCTCTTGTGACAGAGTAGGACATAAACACTTTGCCAGATATCTCATGCTTTTATTCACTTCCTTATTATTAGCTATTTCTAGCAGTCTAAAATTAGATTGCACAAGCCTTATGATGGCAGTCTCCCAACTGGGCTGTGAGTACCTTTCTTAGTTTGCAAAGAAAGGTAAGGGAATTATTTTCTGGACCCTCAATTTCTGTATATACTTTTCCTAAAACATATCTACTGAGAAGTCTCCTGCATGTTCAAGCAGATTCTCTTTTGCCACCTATCTTTTCATAATAGTTTTACCTTTATAAAACAAAGGCCACCCCTCACCCACATCTTGCTGTGGTACGTTTTTCTGGGGTGTGAAAAGTTTTAGGGCATTAAGCAAAAGCATGTTTGAATGTTGGTTGAGGGTTGTATGTTCTGAATTCAGATACGTTGTAGAGTGGAATGATAGAAATGACTGTCTCTTCCATTGCCTCCAGTGTTACAGAGCATGCATTAATCTGGAGAGGATGTCTTGAGAACAAGGTTTTCCATTTAAAGGCAACTGGTTCTTTTCAGCCATTTCCTATAGTCATCATCAAGCCTTGTCATTAGGTCAAATGGAAGAACCAAATGATTAAAAATTCCTTTACTCGTAACTGGAAATCATTCTGACACTATCACATTCTTAAGACACTGGGTGAAAACAGTAAATGTACACTGTATGTGATTTATTTTAGACTGGAGTTCATTATTTGCTAATGTAGTTAAACTTATTTCCTCAAATCATCTCATAAAGTATTTATTCTGATTTTAGTCAGCCTAATCTTTCTCATCTATAAAATATTTAATATTTTCTACTTCCTATTAGCAAGAAATACAACTGTATGCTAATTTTTGGACTAAGTAATTTTTAGCAGCATATGTAATTTCTTTCATAAAATACATGAGGTATTTTTATTCTGGATTTATTATATTTTACACATAGTTCTCATTTAATTATAACACTAAAGCTGAATATCAGTGTTTAAAACATTCAAGTACACATTTACCAAAGGAATACTATGTTAACATACTCCTCCCTTCATTAATAACTCATAATTTTACACATAACAGTCTTGCAAATGAAGAAATAAAAATTGTATTTTATCATGCTTTCAAGCTGTTAGCCTATGGATAATTTAAATTATATTAGATAAGAAAAATTTTAGTCTTAATGAGTGCTTTTAGTAATCTGTATTACAAGATCTGATTTCTGATTTGTTTCACAGTGATTTTTATATTTCTAAAGATATGTATTAACACTTTTATTGGAAGTGAAATTTTGAAATCTCATGTTTTTCTGATCTGGCTGATTGGTTTGACAATATGGGTTGGTTTTGATAATTAGGTTGTATGCTGGACCTTTTCCACTAATTATAGGAGTTAACTCTGTATTTCCCAAACTTTCGATAAGATTAAAAACATACTGTTAAAAAAGATTTTTGCATTAACAAAGGTGTATTGAATTTAATACTTTATTTTTCCCCACCCTATCTGAGCATAATGGATGAGTAAAATGCCTTTAAGTGACAGAGTTGCAGGCCTAAGGCTAGTCATTGGATGAGTCTTGGTAAAGCTTTTGTTCTCTTCCAAGGAACTGAGAAGCCACGACCTGTAATAAAGCCCTTTGCAAGTAACTTGGCTTCTAGTTCTTTGCTTTCAGTACCATAAAAGGCTTACCTAACAGGTCTGTGAATTGCTACATCATTAGTAATAATTTTTGATAATAGATTAGCATGTAGTTTTTAGTATAAAATTCAGAATTTAAAAAACAGAGAAATTGTTAAAACTAATTTTATTCCTATCCACTTATTTACTTAACTGTTTGTTCATTGTTTATATAAAAAGAAAAATAGATTTGATGCTGAACCCTTTCTTTTTCTAGCAATAAATAATATTCATTCATAGATATAAATTTCATAAACTAAGTGAAAATAAATTATTAGCTTGAGCCATACATTATGAGGTGCATCTTCAGTAAGTTTTATCTTTAACAATCAATCATTGAATTTGTAGTATATGTTTTTTGAACAAATATTTATATAAAACAATTTTTAAACTTAGACCCTATGGACACAGGAAACAAATATATACATATTTTTGTATTATACCTTCTAGCATAAAAGATTTTTACTTCCAGTAAAAGCCTTTCCAACATATAATTCTATTAATATAAAATATATTGTTGAAATGAAATGGAAAAGTTCAAGGAGATAAAGGAACTATATAAAATAAAGTGTTCACTTATTTTTTAAATAGATATATATAGGATATTTAGAGTTTACTGGATACTTTTAAAAACTTGATATAAATAAAGGAAAAAATTGATGTGAATATTTTATTTCAAGATGTCAATATTTACGATGTGTCTGAAGTTATATACAACAATTTAAATTTTTCATGAAAAATCATAAGAGTAACTTATTTTTTTTTTTTCTTTTTATGGCCGGACCTGCAGCACATGGAATTTGCCAGGCTAGGTGTTGAATTGGAGCTGTAACTGGCCTATACCACAGCCACAGCAACGTGGAATCTGAGCGGTGTCTTCGATCTACACCATAGCTTCTGGCAACACTGGATTCTTAACCTAGTGAGCAAGGCCAGGGATCGAACCTGCATCCTCATGGATGCTAGTCAGATTTGTTTCCGCTGAACCACAGTGGGAATGCCACATGAGGATAAGTTATAAAAGTCAGGTGGGTATATATAGTTTCCCCAAGTTATTTTGAGGATTTTAAGGATTTGTCAGCTGAAGACCTCTTAGGGACCATGCTCTTTCTCTTTTTTAATTTTATTTGTGTTAGAGTATAGCTGATTTACAGTGTTGTGTCAGTTTCTGCTGTATAGCAGAGTGACCCAGACATACACATGTATACATTCTTTTTCTCATACTATCTTCCATCATGTTCTACCTCAAGAGCTTGGGTGTAGTTAGCTGTGCTATATATATAGTAGGACTTCAATGCTTATTCATTCTAAATGTAGTAGTTTGCACCTACCAACTCCACTCCCTCCTCCCTCCCACTTGGCAACCACAAATCTGTTCTCCAAGTCCGAGATTCTGTTTCTGTTTTGTAGATAGGATCGTTTCTAACATGGTCTCTTGATGACAAGTTTAAAGTCTGTCTTTTGATCTGCTACAGGAAATATTCTTCCTCGGCTAATGGCCAAGCCTCTTTACTTCCAAGAGATGGATGGTACAAAGGCCTCAGGAATTTCTGCACATCAGGGATCTAATGCTCGGTTTAATGTGGGGGCATTTCAGTCCACCTCCACTTGCTGCCATTCACTCTGGCCCCATTCACAGCTCTCCATTCCTGCCACATCAGACTTCCCAGTGTCTTTTTGACAGTATCAGGTCCTTTCATACTTTAGTGTGTTTGTATAGGATCTTTCTCTTGTGCCTGTGGTCATCTCACTGTCAGAAGTAAAACATCCAGAGCAAGTGAGAAGATGGACTTAATTCCAAATGTCGCACTAGGGAGAGAAGATCTGAGGATTGGAGTGTCTCGGCAGAGTACTTATAAAATCTACAAAATCACCTTCCCTATTCTTTGTAGGGAAGAATAGACAAGTTGCAGGTGGAACGATTTTAGAGTTGGGATTGGTTTTTATAATCAGAGGGAGCCTCAGTTGGTTAGATGAACAAGAAATGTTTATTTCCTTGTCAAGCTAGTTTAGGGGAGACAGTTTAGCCTGTCATGCATGAGACAAAGAATGAGAATTTTGAGGGTTGGTGCCTAGCTTTATATGTAAACAGGGGAGTCATCTGAGAGTCTCTTGGAAGTCAGGAGAAGGAAGAGTGTTATCTAAGTCATGTGAGCAGGTGGTTCTTCAGTTGATTCCTTTTCCTGCCCACACCGTAGGGTGGGGTTTTTGGAAAATGAAAGGTCAGAGTTTAGGAAAAATCAACATTTTCACCACCTTTCCTAACACACTCTCCTTAGATCTCTTAATCTCAGGTAGTTGTTCTTTTATCAAACTGTCAAAGTCAGGCTCCCAGGAAGCAAACTCTGAGATTTACTTGCAGGATGTTTGATGGGGAGTCCTCTTGGAATCAACACCTGTGGGGAGCAGGTGAGGAAAGCAGTTATGGTTGCAACTCATGACTTTACTTATGTAATTAGTTCTTTACATGCCAATGTCTCTTACTCAACTGGGACTTACTCAGGAACGGAGAGAGTGTTCTATTTCTTTTTGTGCTTCTAGTATCTAATGCAATATCTGGCAGAAAAAAATGGGCTTAATAAATAAGAACTGAATCAAGACATAGTCTTGCTTTTCATAAGACTGAAAGAAAGTATGCTGTCGAGAAGTTCAGAAAATATGTCATTGGGAGAGTCTTTTAAAAATTCTTATTTCTTGGAGTTCCCTGGTATTTCAGTGGGTTAAGGATCCAGCATTGTCACTGCTGTGGTGTAAGTTCAATCCCTGGCCAAGGAACTTAGGCAAGACCAAAATAAATAAATGAAAAGACAAAACAAAATTCATGTTTCTTGTAATCCAGACCTTAGGGTTTTTTTTTTTTTTTTTATGAAATGTATGTGAATAGATTCATGACAGTTGACCACAAGAAAAGTAGGATGTCCAGTTTCAATCATGTGGTTGGGTTTGGGAGTAATGTTTCTTCTGGTTGCAGAAGCAGCCCATTCAGTGTTTCTGGTGCTTCCTGCTTGTGGTAGAAATAGTGCACCATCTCTGCCAGATTTTCATTAGCCTCACTTGTCTCTACCCTCAAAACACAAAATTTACCATCTCCTGCCACTTGGAGATAAGTCAGCTTAAATCAGTTCCTCTGGATCTGAATTAGAAAATAAAAAAAACCCAACTTGTTAATTCTAGGATCCCAGAATTTAAAACTCTGCCTCTTACAGAGGGAAATATCACTTTTTCATTCTTTTTATTTTGGGGGTCTAAAGGAGCAAAGACACTGACCAGTTTCTCAATACTTTCTTTGTTAAATTTTTTTTCTCCAAATGGTAGGAAACCCAAAGTTTCATCGTTAAATAAGAGTAGTTATCACTCTTTATAAGGACCCTTATTATCTGACCTGCATGTATTTCTCCATTTCCTTAGCACTGCACCATCAAGATTTTGAACCCCTGGAGAACAGGGAGTATCACTCATATTGCATTTCAAATTCTAGAGTTCTTAGGATATGTGTTTGCAGACTAATGACCTGTGGAATATACTACTGGAAAGTAAATTCTTTAAGTCTTAAGTTTAACATTACAAGCTATGGTTATGCTTTGTTTCACCAATGATAGATGAATTCAGTTTGATTTAGATATTCTCATATTCTGCAGATATTTGAAAAGAGTTTACTGTTGGCATCATTTGAAGCTTCTCTATGGTCACTTTCCCAGGAGAAAGCTAATAGGGTGGGCATGCAGAACGGGGGTGCAGTTTTATTTGATGGAGAGCACACACAGATTTCTAACTCTGGATTTAGATAGAAGAAGATGGCTGAAGAGTTGCAAGGGAATTTCTTGCATTCTACTCACTCCAGAAGGTATTTTTCTCACCATAGTCACTCCAAATGCCTTTTGGCTTCAGGGTAGAAAAGCCATATATTAATGTACTTTAAAAGTTATTATACCTATTTTAAGTTTGGCTATAGGAGTGTCCGTAATATTTTCCACAGCTCCAGTGTTAACTGTAAAAATGCACTGTATTCCCCTGAATCACATATCTTGGGATAGATGTAAATTGGCTGTCTAATATCAAGTCTCATGCTGTCTCTTCTTTGTGCCAGAAACTCCAGGGCATCGGAGAATATATGTGATTGTGTGGGGAGGGCATCAAAGCATCTCCAATACCTATTTGAAAAGTGTCAACTCATTTTCTGTTATACTGTCATTTCTCAGAAAAATATCACTAATAATTTTACAGCTAAATTCCTTCGAATGCAGCCCTCTGCTTAAAGATAAATGGATTTTATCTTTGTGGTTTTGCTTTTTCTGACACATTCATTGAACTCTCTATGAAGTCAAAATTTAAAAATGAATAGTTTTGGCAACTTCTTTCTGCTAATTTTCTTCACCGTCAGGAAGCTAGGTGAGGCAACAAAATAGAGGTGAACAAAATTGAGGATCAGAATGAGAGAAACTGGGGAAGCAGGTAATTTATGTACTCAACAAAGCATTTTTATTACACGGAAAATTGTTACAATTTTGTGCCAGTCACAGTAAAGCTATGCTTTATCTTTTTGGTCAGACTTTTATAATCTTCTAACCTGGCAAGAAATGTACTGACTTTCCAATTTTACAGTTAGAACCCTACACCTCTTACAAGACCTGGCCTCTTTTGATATCTTCTAAACAGTGGTGCCTGTGGCAGACTATAGAGCCAAACTCACCTTTTCCACTCACCCCACTAGTCAAAAACAGAGATGGACTTTCTTTTCCAACTTCAGTTTGTGCTTATTTTGAGGAATCGACAGAATCATTTCCGACTTTGTTCAAAACTCTGTCTTCCCTTGTCCTGGCCTCAGTCTTACTCCTGCAGACCTTTCACAGCTACAGTAGCTAAAGACCAAGGGTGGTGCCTTCGAAACCCTGAGGAGTGAGGGGTGGGAAGGGCAATTGGAGGGGAAGTATTTTAGTTCATTTTTGAAGGCTTTAAGTTCACAGTGCTTCTGAATCAGCAAAACTCTTTTTACTTCTGTTTATTTTCTCTTACTTTCCTCTTTTTGTGCTTATAGTTGTTTATTTTTGGTTGTTTATTATTTTAAATTTGTTTCCTGTACAGGAAACCATTCTAATGTATTGAATGTGTATTAAAAAAAAAAAAAGTTCTTGGAGTGCCTGTTGTGGCTCAGTGGTAACAAACCTGATTAGTAATCATGAGGATGCAGGTTCGATCCTTGGCCCCACTCAGTGGGTTAAGGATCTGGTTTTGCCATGAGTGTGGTATAGGGCACAAATGTGGCTTGGATCCAGCATTGCTGTGGCTGTGTTGTAGGTCAGCAGCTGTAGCTCAGATTCGACCCCTAGTCTGGGAATTTCCAAATGCCCTGCCCTAAAAAGAAAAAAAAAAAAAGTTCTTGAAAAATGTGTATTATTTGAAGCAATATATTTTATATTTCTTCACTTATTATTGTGATATAAATCACACTGACTCTTACTGTCTGTTATCCAGCAGTGTGCTTTCACCATAGACCCATATTGTTCTGTGTACATTTGCTCTTTCTCCCAGCTGTCCATGGTTCTCCTTGGTGTGCATTTACCATATTTACCTTTTAATCCATCGGTGGTGAACTTCTAAATTACGATTAACTTCCTGCCACCACAAGCAACACTGCAGTGAACATCCTTATTGCCTTCCAGATAAGTGTGAGACTTTGGAAGGAAATACGATCTAGAATGGAGTTGCTAAATCATAGGGTATCCATACATTTAATTTTGACTAAATAGTGCCTGATTGCTCTCGAGGACAGCAGATTTTTGTTTACTCTCCCACTGGCAATAATGTATGAGGGTCCCTACACACACGCACACGCACACATGCACGTGCACATATGCACTTGCATACATATACACGTACACAAATTCCCATCTCTACCATAATTTGTTTAAACCAACTTCTAATTTTTTGCCTTTGAAGATAGGTGTAACAAAACTAATAATGGTTTTAATAAGCATTTATTTGAATATTGCATATGTTTTCCTTCATATTTTTGGGGATTTCCTGTTCTGTTAATTTCCAGTTTGTATACTCTGCCCATTTTAAAATTAGGATTGCTGTTTTCTTCTGGCTGACTTAAGCAGCTTCCTGTGTCAGACTGTGTGTGTATTAGCAGAAGAAGGATAAGATTTACTTCTCTTCTTTACAGCTTCCCACTCAAGACTGGTGTAATTTTACCATTAATCAACCACATGAAGTTAAGTTTAAGAGATCTGTTAAAATTATGAGCATTAGTGTTAACTTGATTTATTAAGAAGCAAGAGGGGTGTTTCTTTCTTCTCTCTCTCTCTTTTTTTTTTCGGTATTATCCATTTCTAGGCAACTTGTCAATATAAATGGGAATGGAGTTGTTAAGATTTTTCTTTGTTAGGATGAGCTCCTCTAATTATCAGGGGTAAAGAGGAAATAAAATTGGCATCTGATCCTATTTCTATCATAATGAACAGCTAATCAACTGCTTCACTGTAATAGAAATGGAAATGGGTCTTTCCAAGCACCCTCTCTGAAATTAGGTGTTGCTTAAGCTCATCATTTGGATCCAGCCCCTCATATATACCACTTCTAATGTCTGCCTTATGGACTTAGGAATAATAGGGAAGATAGAACAAAGTGTGAAAATAACCTGGACCAGAATTATAGTGTTAATTAAAATTGCCTGATTTTGAAAAAGTCATTCAAATTCTCAGGGCCTTGTTTCAGCTTCCTAGTCTGTGAGAAAAGAAATAAAGCTGGATGATGGTTATAGTCTCTTAGTCAAAAACCAAAGTCAAAACCAAAAATACTGTGAAACGCTTGAAATGGTTCCCAAACTTTATGAGCTTACCAGCAGAAGCCTTTAACATGAATTTTTCAAGATAAGAGTTCAATCAGTTGTAAGGAAACACCCAAATAAAGGAGAATACTTTGTAGAAATTAGAACATAAAATGGCTAACAGAAATATATTAACACAGTAGATAAATAACATTTACCTAATTTCATTGACATATAATCTATGATAGACTTTTGAGAAGGTGTCATATTTTTATTTCAGAATTATAAAGCCCATTATATGTGAATAGAGATTCTTAACTCCTTGAAGGTATGCATAGGTCTTCTGTAAAATAATAACTTCTCAGCCTACACTAGACTTTCTGTGTTCTGTGGAATGTTAGTTTTATTTGAAAGAGGGTCCCCTGAATAAACGTATTTGTTCAGCAAATATTTATTCGCTACCACGTGTCAGGTATTATTTAGGCACTAAGGATATTCTGGTAAATAAGATAAATAAGGTTGCTGCCCCCATAGGGTTGGTATTCTAGTGTAGGAAATCAGAATTTTAAAAATTCAAATGGTGATAACTACTATGAAGGAGTAAAAAAATGGTGATATGGGGAGAACTGAGAAGGGCCAGGTCTTGAGAGGGATTTCAGAAAATTGATTTTTTGTTTGTTTGTTTTTTGCTTTTTTTAGGACTGCACTTGCAGCATATGGAAGATCCCAGGCTAGGGGTCAAATCTAAGCTGTTGCTGCTGGCCTGTACTACAGCCACAGCAACATCGGATCCAAGCCATGTCTGAAACCTACGCCACAGCTCACATCAACGCCAGATCCTTAACCCACTGAGCGAGGCCAGGGATCAAACCTGTGTCGTCAAGGATATTAGTCAGGTTCGTAACCCACTGAGCCACAATGGGAACTCCCAGAAAAGTCACTTTGAGCAGAGGCTTGAAGGCTGAAGAGAAGCTAATGAGAAGAAGAGCTGAAAGACATGTTTTCAGGCAGAGGAAACTTCAAATGCAAAGTCCCTCATGTAGAAAAGGGCTGGGCAAGGAGAAGGCAGATAAAGAAGCCTAGTGGACAAAAGAGTGGTCAGCAAGGAGGAGAATGGTGGTTGGTAAGGTTGGAGAGTGAGGCCCAGGCTGGAGAGCATAAGGCCATGTAGGCCAATATATGAAGAGTGGCCTTTAAGAACATTAAACCCATTGGTATGGTTTAGGAATAAGCAGGGAATCAATTTATGTTTTTAAAGGCTGATTTTTGGCTACTTTGTTGGAATGGTTATGAGTCTAAGAGTGGAAACAGATGTCAATTAGGAGGATGTTGCAGTACTCTTGCGAGACAGGATGGTGCCATGGGCTAGAGTGATAACAGCTGTGATGGAGGGAGGTAGACGATATTCTTCTAGAGGTCAGACTCATAGACCTTGCAGAGAGATTCGATATGGGTGGCCAGAGGAAAAGGGAGGAATCAAAAATGATTCCAGAAACTACTCAACTAAATAATTTTATTTTAGTGGCAGACTATCTCTGAGCCTTTAATATGTCAGTGTATATTGAGACTCTCTAAGTAGGGGCATATACAGTGTTTTCGAACTTCTTTGTCCTTGGACTCCCAGGCATTCTTTGTCCCTGCATTTTCAGATTGACATTCACCTCGTGATGCTATGAAAACTGAAATATTTAGTGGAAAATGTGTCTATTTAAAGGAAACGGCATTAGAGTTTATTTTCTTCCTTCAATGTATTCATTCATTTAACTACCCATCTATGTATTCAGCAATATCTACTAAGCACTCATTATGTTCCAGACTCTGTAATGGGATCACCAAAGTCAGTAAGATCCTTTTCCTCAAAGCATACGTATATAAAGAAATATTTTTTGAAGGTTAATTAATTTTCAAAGTGATTTTTATTTTTTCCATTATAGTTGATTTACAATGCTCTGTCAACTTCTACAGTACAGCAAAGTGACCCAGTCACACATATATGTACATTATTTTTTGCACATTATCCTCCATCATGTTCCATTGTAAGTGACTTCCCTGTGTTTAATAGAAATGATTGATGGGAAGATAAAAAGTGGGCATAAGATATAACTAAACATTTCTCCAAAGAAGACATATAGATGGCCAACAGGCTTGTGAAAAAATGTTCAACATCACTAATTATTAGAGGAATGAAAATCAAAACTATATTGAGCTACCACCTCAGGTACCACTGCCAGTCAGAATGGCCATCATTAGTAAGTCCACAAATAACAAATGCTGGAGAGGGTGTGGAGAAAACAGAACCCTCCTGCATTGTTGGTGGGAATATAAATTGGTATAACCACCATGAAAAACAGTATGGAGGTACCTCAGAAAACTAAATACAGAACTACCATATGATCCAGCAATCCCACTCCTGGGCATATATCCAGACAAAGCATTCATTGAAGAGGATAAATGTACTCCTATGTTTATTGCAGCACTATTCACAATAGCCAAGAGACAGAAACAACCTAAATGTCCACCCACAGATGATTGGATTAAGAAGAAGTGGTATATATACACAATGGGATACTACTCAGCCATAAAAATAACAAAATAATGTCATTTGCAGCAACCTGGATGGAACTAGAGATTCTCATACTGAGTGAAGTAAGTCAGAATGAGAAAGATAAATACCATATGATATCATTTATATCTGGAATCTAATATATGGAACAAATGAACCTATCTACAGAAAAGAAACAAACTCATGGACATGGAGAACAGACTTGTGGTTGCCATGGTGGGGGGGAGGAGTGGGATGGACTGGGAGTTGGGGATTGGTAGATGCAAACTATTGCATTTGGAATGGATAGGCAATGAGGTTCTGCTGTATAGCCCAAGGAACTGTGTCTGATCACTTATGATGGAACATGATGGAGGATGGTATGAAAAAAAAAAAAGGTATATGTATGTATGACTGGGTTACTTTGCTGTACAGCAGAAGTTGACAGAACATTGTAAATCAACTATAATAATTTTTTTTAAAGGGAAGCAGTATTAGTAATAGGCCCATGATAATATTTTGCAAAAGAATTTTGGAGGGGAGTTAAATAAATTTGCAGTGACATAAGGGAGGATCTTGGGATTGCAGTCCCTTGGAAAGGAGGAATTTGAGACACATACATGGATGGATTGGCTAGTGGGGTCAGATTGTTCTGCAAGGTTCATAAGAGTTTGCTGTTCTGTATTCCTAGGGGGAATGAATGCAGTGTGACTGTGGATGTTGGCAAGTGGTTGGAAGTACATCCTGGACCAAGCTAAGTAAGTTAATGCAGCTTAATTCAAATTTTCTATAGTCAGAAATAGATGTTAATAGATGTCTGCTGAGAGTCAATGGTTGTCCCAACATAATGTAATGAATGGCACCTTGTAACTATAAAAATCATCAGATTTTTCTTTTTCTATATCTTGAGGTCTTACCACTAGAATTTATGGCCCACTGCAAAGGTTTCTAGAAATTCTGAAGTGATCAATTTGACTCTGAGTACTGATGCTAGACATGGCAAATTTAATTCTTAAAAAAAAAAAAAAAAAAGCCCCACCACAGACCCTTCCTGAACTTTGGATGTTTGTTATGCTATAATTATAATTTGGCACAAGAGTTCTTTTTTTTTATTTGTTTTTTTGGTCTTTTCTAGGGCCACATTTGTGGCATATGGAGGTTCCCAGGCTAGAGGTCTAATTAGAGCTGTTGCTGCTGGCCTGTGCAAGAGCCACAGCAGTGCCAGATCCGAGTCACATCAGTGACCTACAGCACAGCTCACGGCAATGCTGGATCCTTAACCCACTGAGCAAGGCCAGGGATTGAACCCGTAACCTGATTGTTCCTAGTCAGATTTGTTTCTGCTGCGCCACGATGGCAACTCCTGGCACAAGAGTTCTAATTTTCCTTTATTGTTATTTTCTATTAAACCCAGATGAATTTGAGCTGTTAGGCAGAAGATTTTTTTATCCAAGAATGAGGTATAAAAAGAAGTACTGACATGAACATAGGAAATACTCATTAAGAAACACTGGGATACTGTTCGGGTATCTCTACTAAAAAATACAATATATATGAAATTTTCTCCCTACCTCACTCTCTCATGCCATGACTGTCTCTGAACTGAGGCTGCACTTGTATGCTTTTAGGGTCACAGATCACATTCCTAAGGAATAATAATAAAAAAACCTGCCCTATTAAATTCTATCCACACCGTATTTATATGAGTTTGGTGCATGAACATGGTTCTTAGAAAGTAAGGACACTTTACATATTTTGAAATAAGAATGAAAAGTGACTAGGGTTATAAGAACAGTTTGATAAGCATTATATTTATGTGATAAGATTAATTCAGGAAAGCATTTATGACCTGGAAGAGGTTGTCTTTTACAAAGGAATTAAAATGGACAAAATCTGCAGAAAAATTATTTAAAATCCTTCCAAAAACATCTTTCATGTAACCTAAAAAATATGCATGTTTATTTAAAATAATGACATTTCTAAATGAACAAAAGTGTGGAATATATTTAGTAAATGCCAGATGTTCATCTTACTAAAACAAAAGTCCAGCGTGGTGTCATAAATCACATTTGGGCAAATGGATGTGTTTCTGAAATGTTTCATTTGTGCCTCCAGATCCATTCTCTTCCCTTCACCGCTGTTATGACTGGCCTTGGGAGGCTGATGTGCATAGACTGTGTTAATGAACCCCCTTGCAGTCTGGTTTTTGATTGGGTTTGCCAATGGGGTGCTCCGGCAGAAGCCAGACGAAGAAGAACATTTATGCCCTTAGCCCTTCCTGAGAGATCTCCTTGGGCTGAAGTTCTCCTTCTCCATGGAAGGTTACATTCTTTCTTCTAATGACCCATTATACTGACTAGGTTCTAGAGGCAAGTACCTAACCTTGACCTAAAGATATAAACTCTCATGTTATTTCACTTTCCCTTGTGTTCCCACATCTTTGTGGGTAATCCCATCATTATAGTTTCTTTGAATTATTCTATCTGTATTTGTTATCCATTTCCTGTTGGGACATAAACTGATGAAGTTTGAAAACAAATCTTATCCCTGGAGCCTCCTTAAGGTATCTATGTCCATTTGCCACATAATAAAACATCAAGAATGTATTGTCAGGAAACTAGAGTATGGGAATTGTATTCTTACCAGGTGCCAGACACTATGAAAAATATTTAAAATGCAAAGCTGTACTTCCAAGTCAGTGGTACTTGTAAATCAGAATTCCTGAAAAGTGGAGAGCTTTGATTGAATTGAGGAATGCTGCTATCAGACACTTTTTCTTATCTTTAGAAAATACTGCTTGTGAAAAATACTGCTTGACTCAAAATTGCGTAATTTCTACTAATTGTGTACACATGAAACAAAATCCCCTCTGTTAGTATGTTAAGAGGAACAGCACAAGCACACATTTAATATTCAAATTAGAGTGGAAAAGTTCCAAGGCAGAATTAGAGATAGAACATGTTGACATATAAAAAATGTTAAGAGCACTTTTGGTGAAGCTTCTCTTAGGCCTCTTGGAAGAGGTGGTTAAGTCCATTTTAGCCATATCAGATCCATGGAAGAGGTAGGCTGCACTTGGATCATGGAGGACCTTGGAAGGCTAAACCAGGGCATTCAGAATGTATCCCCTATTCAATAGGTAGCTTTTAAGTGTTTGATCGAGATTGTGAGTAACAGCAGAGAGTAATCAGTTAAGGTTTTTGAAAATTAATTTGGCAGAACATCAGAGAATAGATTGTAATTAAAAAAAAAGAAAATAAGGGCAGACCAGTTAGAAAATTTGATAAGTGAGAAATAGCAAAAATTATTGATAAAAATAAATAAGGAAATAAATAAGAAAAATACTTGCAGGAACAGAAATAAAAAGACAAATTGGACTTTTAGGAAATATGAAACAAATTAAAGATGCCTGAAATTTTGACCTTGAGTCAATTGCAAGATAGTGCTTCTAAGGAAAAAAAAAAGTAATTTTCTTGCGGAAGAGAGAGGTAGGTAAGAGTACAACTTTCTTCTGAAAAGTGTTGATTTTGACACTAAGGTAGGACCTGCAGGGAATATTGGAATGCGTAAATGAAGCAGAAAGTCAAGTTGACTGGAATCACTTGTGTGATTATTTACTAGATGTCTTATTTTCACTTATAGAACATGGGTAAGACAGGGTTGGAAGGATGGTGGGGTAGAGTGTGAATCAAGGGGGAGCAGTGCCAAGATAGGTTATTCTTGGAGGTCAAGTTGAACTGGGAGATGTGTTTATGCAAAGCTGATCTGGCAGAGTGTGGTCAAGGTTATTATCTTAGAATATGGTGCTTAGTGATAAGCTCAATAATAAGATAAAAATAAAAAAAAAAAAAGCAACAAGTTTGGAAGCCAAGAGGGAAGAGAAAAAGATGCATATGCTAGGAAAAATACTCTTTTGAAGAGCTACTTAGTCATAAGTGTAGGCAGTGAGTACTGGAGTTTTCTCCAGTACTGTATACCTGAATATGGTGATGTGTTGCTGAAAACCTTGGTGAATGAGAGTGATAAAGTAAAAGAAGAGGCTGGAGAACCAGGGTTTGGAGGATGCCTATGTTTGAGTGTGGGAAACAGAGGAGGAGGAAAAATGAAAAGAATTAGAGAAGGAGGAGATTAAGATGCAGTTACAACTGAGGAAAGAAAAGTTTCTCAGGATAAAGAAATAGTCCAGTTCCCATGATGATAACTGAGGGAAGGTCATTGGAATGAACTGTGATGATATTGAACCCTTTCAAGAAAGAATTTTCTTTTTCTTTTTCTCTTTTTCTTTTTGTCTTTTTAGGGCCAAACCCGTGGCATATGGAGGTTCCCAGGCTAGGGATCGAACTGGGGCTGCAACTGCCAGCCTACGCCACTGCCACAGCAACACCAGATCTGAGCCGTGTCTGTGACCTACACCACAGCTCACAGCCAATGCTGGATCCTTAACCCAGTGAGCGAGGCCAAGGATTGAACCTGCATCCTCGTGGATGCTAGTCAGATTCGTTTCCTCTGAGCTATGACAGGAACTCCAAGAATGGATTTTCAGTATACTGCTGGACTGGAAGCCAGAAGGTACAGAGTTAAGACAGCCTGATCTGGTGTAATCGGCAGGAATTTTGAAGCGTGACAGACCTAAACTGGAATCCCAGTTCTCTTACTTACTAACTGTGTCAATTTGGCAAAATTACTTAAGAATATTCTTAGTTTCCTAAGCTGTAAAAAATAAGTCCCAGTTGTAGGATTCTTATAAGGATTCAATGAGGCAGGCAAAACTGCTTGGTAGAATGCCTGGAACATAGCAGACTCTTAATTAAATCCATTCCTTTAAGAAAATATTAAATGGTTAAAAAGCAGAAGAAAAATTAAGGATAGGATAATCCTTTGAAAAGTTTCTGGGTGAAAGGACCTCAGAAATTCGTAGGGAAGATATTGGAACTAAATTTTTTTGCTTAAGAGGAGAGAAGCCAAGATGTGCTAGAGAAAGTGAGAAGTCAAGAATAAAAAAGTAACCTGTGAATCAAGAGCCTGGATGACAAAAGATCAAGGATTTAGGATCAGGTGCATAGGGAGGAGAATTAGTCTTAAATAGGAACATGCACTGCTTTGGAGACTATTTGGAAGGAAAAGAAAAATATATTTTAAGTGCAGAGGAAAGAAGCTGTAGGAGCTCTTTTTGAAAGCGTGTGTCTTCTTAGTGAAGGAACAAAGTCATTTACTAAGTGAAGGATTGAAGTAGAGCTTAAGTAGAGTAGAAAAAATTGAAAGCATATCATGAAGAAGGCTATGGGAGTCAATAGAAAAGAATATGTTGATTGCTCATCAAGAATGAGACCAGTGTCTGATGTGAGGTTGAGATAGGTTTTGTAAGCAGATAGGGTTGGGGGGTCCCCATGGAAAGAGAACCAGCTTTCTTTTTTTTTTTTTTTTGTCTTTTTGCCATTTCTTGGGCCGCTTCTGCAGCATATGGAGTTTCCCAGGCTGGGGGTCTAATCGGAGCTGTAGCTGCCAGCCTACACCAGAGCCACAGCAATGCGGGATCCAAGCCGCGTCTGCGACCTACACCACAGCTCATGGCAACGCCGGATCGTTAACCCACTGAGCAAGGGCAGGGATCAAACCCGCAACCTCATGGTTCCCAGTCGGATTCGTTAACCACTGCGCCATGACGGGAACTCCAGAACCAGCTTTCTTGACATAAGAGAAGACATTTTTGGCCAAAGCCATTTTGTGATCTGATTTTGGCCACAGTACTGCCCTTGAACACATCTCGGCAATTAATAATCTTAAGGGAACAAAAGAATGCAGAAACAAATGATTGTTATCAGACAAGAGAAGTAACAATAGCAAAGATAATAGTTGTACAGATTCCTTGTTCTGTTTCAATGGTAAATACTAGCCCAAAGCCCTGCCTTGAGCTGTTTTGCACAATTTAAATCTTTCCTCAGCCACCAGCTCAACTAGAATCTAAGGGATGATGATGTTGATCTTTTCTGACCCTCCTGACTTCAATCAGCTGAATCTCAGATGCCGTGCACCTTTGCCCCAATTCTATGCTGAATTTTCCTCTGCTCAAGCCTCTTTGTGAATATGCATGTACCCTTAGCTTAAAACTTCTCCCAATCTCACTGTTCATATTTGGGGAGGACACTGCTTTGGGAAAGATCCCTAGTGTTTTCCTCACTTGCTGCAAGTGATAAATCCTTCTCCTGATTTTGGCTAAATTGTGTCTTTTGGTTTGATGCCTACCAAGAGGTGGACCCAGTTTTTGGGTCAAGGGAGTAGTTGGGTCTAGTAACACTGTGGCGAAGCTTCCATCAAAGGACAATGGAAGCCTGCTTTAACCTCAAGGCAAGCATATCCCAGAACAGCAGGGGGCTCACTGACACGGGGAAGTTGGAGAGTGTGCATCTTCCATGGATTTGTGCTTGAGTGGAACATGATATGGCCTTTCAACTAGGGCTCAAGGCCAGCACCCCAAAGGGAAGGGCAAAAAGTCTTTGACAGAGAATCATGTAAAATTGAAAAAAATTACTGTACATGACTTTTGGAGAACTTGAATTTCTCACACTTGGTAGAAAGATCTTTCTTTGCTTGGAGTGAGGAAAGAGCAAAGATTTTCATTAGGGCAAGAGGCAGCTAATGTCAGCTTCGGAATGCAATTGTCTTGGAATGAGGAGTCCTAGCATCAGCCTTGGGAATCTAAAGAGAAATACATGATTCCTAAAGGGACAGTAGGTATTGATGGTTTACAAAATCTTATGGCCAGTTGAACCTACCATACTTCATGTGTTTATTGAGATTTATTTGTTCATTCACTCAGTCATTTATTGAGTACCTGCCTTATGACAGACAATAATGCTCTAGACACTTGGGATAGATAAGTTCTGCATTCTGAAGGAGCTGACATTCCATCTGGGAATAGGATTGGGGGAGAGAATACTAGAATATTAAAAAATACCACACAGAAGTCTGCATCTTCAGGATCTGAAGCATTTTGTATCTGTGTATATGCCTTAGATATATGTATATGCATGTGTATTCATAGTGTAGGTTTAAGTGTAAATGTGTGTGTGTGTGAGAGAGAGAGAGGGAAATAGAGAGAGAGAGATAAATGTTCAGAGAAGAGGTAGGAACTGTAGATGTTCCTGACTATTACAGCCTCCATATAAAGAAAATAACTACCAAATAATATCATTGTGGAATTGATTTTTAGGTATCGTGTAACATAAGCTAGTGAAATACCTTTTCTGTTTGTTTTAAGGTTTCTTGCCCATCAAGAAAAAATTTGATATTCAGTATTGCTAAGACTACTGTGGTGAGCTAGATACTCTCTTATGCTACTGGTGGGATTATAAATTGTTGAATCTTTCTGGAAAGCAGTTTGGCAATATGTATTGAGAGCATTAGTATGTTCATATATTTTCCGTATGTAATTTTGGGGAATTTATCTTAAGGGAAATAACGTACAATATGGGCAAAGCTTTATGCACAAGATACTGTAGCCTAATTAATAACAGAAATAAAATGCTAAAACGCTTAAATTATGTATGAATAGAGAAATGGTTGTCTTGTTATTGTGCATGAATAGTATGAATATCATGTAAATAATTAAAAGTATCTCCTTAAGGAGTTTTAACGACATGGACAATATTTATGATATAGGAGGTTATATAAAAAGAACAGGAAACAATTTTTTATACTGTATATCCTTAATATTTAAAGCAATTCCTTAAAATTGGATAGAAGGAAGTAGGCCAACATACTTTATACTTCAAGCATTTTCTGTGATTAGTACATGTGACTTTTATATCCAAAAATACCAGTAAATATCATTTTAAAAGTCTTTGTTGGGGTGGGCATTAAATATTTCTGTGATTGTCCCATTAAAACATTAAGTCCTATTCTAAAGTGATCTGGAAAATCAACACTTACATATATAACTATCTATCAATTCAAATTTTTACTAAATAAGTTGTCAGATGGATATATTTTAGTGCAATGAGAGCAGTTTTTCTGATGCTTTTGTTTAGAAAGTTGTTCTTAAATTTTTGACATGACAGATGAAGACCTACCTGTCCTTGATCTGTGCATAGCGAATGTAGTAAAGTAGTAGAAATTGCCTTTAATGGACAATAATTTTATAGGAAATGATCTTAAGTAAATAGAAAGGAGAGATATGTTACTCTAAGATTAGAGCAATATATCTTAAAATGTGGTCCTAGAGCCCCTTGCATCAGAATCATTACCAATATTTGTTTACAATGTAGATTTCTCTGACCTATTAAATCAGAGTCTGAGAATGGGTACTGGGAAGCTGTAGTTTCAAAGATACTCCCTAGGTAATTCTCCCGAGATTCTCTAAGAACTACCAGTTGAGGAAAAGAAGTTTGAGATTTGGAAATTTTTGCATAGGATCCTGTCTTCACCAGTGCTTATTAAGTAGAATTAGACCTTTTTTCAATTGTGTGGATCCAAACAATAAAGTGCTTTGGTTTGAAGGTAAGTTGAATATAGGCGCTGGGGCCCATTTACTGCTCGACTGCAGTCTTATTAAAGAGGTTTAGATTTGGAATTCTTTTGTGTGTGTGTGTGTGTGTGTGTGTGTGTGTGTCTTTTTAGGGCTGCACTCACGGCGTGCAGAGATTCCCAGGCTAGGGGTTGAATCAGAACTATAGCTGCCAGCGTACGCCACAGCCACAGCAACACGGGATTCTAGCCATGTCTGCAAACTACACCACAGCTCACAGCAATGCTGGATCCTTAACCTGCTGATTGAGGCCAGGGATAGAACCTGCTGCTCCACGATGGGAACTCCTCAATTTGTAATTCTTTGAAAGCAGACACAAGTGGTAGCAGTGGGGGACTGGTTGGCTAGAAAACAGCAGCCCATCAGTTCCAGTTCTTTTGGGGATGTCCTTTGGGTGGAATGCTTGCTCAAGTCATTGTAGGGTAGAATTCACAACTCTTAATGAAACAGGTATCCAGTGATACCCTAGAGATCAAGAGCATGACTGCTGGAGTTGGTTACACATTGTCACTTACTATGTGCCTGGATGAATTAAACAACTCAAATCTTTTTCTTCTCATGTCAAATGGGGTTCCTATTAGTGGCAGTCTAATGATGAAAAATTGTGTCCAGATCATTTAGCACTGAGCCTGGCATGAAATAAACACTTATGAGATGCTTATAGAGATAACTTCACAAGAACTGGACTATATAAGGTTCGGAGTCAGACTTTCCAGTTGATTCTTCAAAGACCAGATTAGGTACCAAAAAAGCCTGAGGATTTGAGTAATACCAGATTCTTGTCTGGGGTGAGGTGGGGGGTGTCCTGGATCCAGTAGTCCTTCATATGAGCTAGATTTTTGATAATCTGTTGGTTTTATGGACCATCCAACCCTAATGTCACTTACTGAAGTCTCCCCCCAGCCCCCACCTTGTGGTTGGTGTAAGACTGAATGGAATTAGGTGATATATCATTTGCAGAATAACTTTCATTTGCATACTGTCTCCAGTTACAAAGTCAAAAGTCATTCCTACACACACACACACACACACACACACACAGTCTTAACCTTGGCTACCTCTAAAAATACTTCCAAGGTACCACATTCTGTAAAGCCATTTTAGGTTGTAATTGATGTTTCTGGTTTTATGATGGTCACTACCATGAAACACATTTCCATCGTCCTTTTCTTAACTTATTGGTAAACTTTCCCTGAATAAAATTATTTGTTAGACGTTTCCCTAATTCACACTTGCATCTGCCAGGTGGTGGGTATCTCTAGTGACTTCTCAACTTTAGGAAAATAACCCCTGCCATCCTCCAACCCCTGAAACACAACTAAATTGGGTCAAGACAGTTACCAGGAGCAATCCTTTATATTATCCAGTTGCATAACACACTTCTTGAATAAATTACGTATCCTAATTTAGGATACATCACCAGATTCAAGTCAGAGAGTATCCTCTGCCAGTCAATAAGAGTGCGGGTCACTGGAAGATCTCTTCGTATAATTCTTCTCAGGGCTTCATTCGATAACTCCTGTAATTCTTCTAAGACTGCAGCTTGGAATTTATTTTCTTGCTCTTCCACAAGCCTTGCGAAATTTAGAGCCAATTGAGCTTGATTGACTACTTCCAAGCTTTCTTTCAAGTCCTTGGAGATTTCAACATGAAGGTTGACACACCTGAAGAAGTGAGCTTGTACAAAAATTCTTCCTGTTACTTGGGTTAGAAATGGATTTATTTGGAAAATCCATTTTGATTTCCAAAGACCATTCCAGAAATCTGAATTGTAGCTGTGATCTTCAATGCAAGCAATCAAGAATTCCTTATTCTTCACTGTTTTTCTCAGCACGTTGCAGTTTCCTTTTGGATAGTGATCATTCACATACAGTTTCAAGGCACACAGCACAACAGTCCTCAGGTACTCCGTCTCATTCCGAATGATGCCGTGACTTTGGATATCTTTTAACTGGTTTTGAAGCAGATCGAATTTGAAAGAAAGTTTGCTTTGGTAGTCAAAAAATCGGTAGTCACCCACTACATTGTGGTGAGACAGGAGAACGGCATTTCCATCGATGCTGAGTGGTACAGAATATTTTTGGCAGTGTTGGTGGCCTGCGCATTCACCTTGATGGTGCATAAGTTTTTCATCACGGATAAGCAGACAGAGATCATCAAAGGCATTTACAAATTCCCCTGGAGGAGCCTGTATTAAGAGTCTGCGAATTGCTTTTTCTTTCTCTTTCCTACTCAGAACGCTAAGTGACATGTTTGGTTGCAGCAGAAGCAAAGCTTCTGAAATAAAGAGTGTTCAAAGGATGAGAAAACATTCCATGGGACACCTTTCCCATCAAGGTGTTAAACATTCAGGCTTAAGATTATCATGTGTGACCATGAAAACAGTTTGTCTGGCAAGCTCTGAGCCTCCTGGTGAAGTCATAGAGAAGCTTTCTCTATGAAGTGTGGAACTTTTGATGATATCACAATAGGTGTTCAGACCGAAAGGAAAACATGACAGTCACCTGACAGCGTGGTGCTCAGCCAACCAGCTATACTTATTTTGAAGATTTTAAGAACTTAGCCTCCAGCACAGCCTTCTTCAAAAGTGGTGTGTCTCTGTGTGCAGTATATGTTGTCAGGGATCTAGAGAAGCAGCCCAGAGTTTCTAGAGAGTTGTTCGGCAGCCCTTTGCACCTTCGGGGACCACAATGGCACTGACTTATACTCAGGCCCTCAGAATAGCTTCCTCCAACCCACTGGAAGCACATTATGCTGAAAGGTTTGAGGGGTTTAAACAAAGTAGTAAAAATAAAACAGATTCAATAGCAGTTCATGTGAAAATGCCAGACAGCCCAAGGGATGCCTCAGTTGTAAACACTGGGTTTGGCAACGGTCAGAACATAAGTGAGAAGCCAGAAAGTTTCAAGGGCAGTGAAGTGCAGGGACCACATCTTACATATGGTTTCTGTGGGATTTAATTGTTGAGCTAACTCCAAAGAACAAAAGCAACAATCCACTGTGTTTTCTGCTTTCTCCGCAGTGGCAACAGCTGATGAATATCAAGAAATCCCTTTCCTGCAAAGGGGCAGAGTTTATTGTATTTGGAACCTGTGACAACTCATAATGGGGAGAAACTTCTAAGCGAGGAGAAACAGAACAGCAGGTCATGAAAATATGGAGAACAAATATCCACTCAGAAGTCATTTCTGTTCCTCTTTCTTCTTTCTTTTGATTTATCTCCTTTCCTTGATTCTCTTCTCATTCTTTTTGAAAGGCCCTGAACTTAAGTTTCCCTCATTTAAGTATAAATGCTTCCTTCTCCTTCTGTCCTGAGCTTTTCTGAGTTTCCTTAGTTCCCATATCTTTTTCTTATAATAATATGAACTTTGCCATATTAAGTCATAGGCATTAAATTGAAGGACTTCCTGTTGGTTCTAACATTCTGAAACTGAGTGTATTGTTGAACAATTTTTACCAATACGTTTCATGATTTTAACAGATGGTCATATTCTTCTCAACCTTAGTTTTTCAAATTGAAATGTTCTAATTTTTGTAGTTTATCTATAGATAGTAAGTAAGCTTGATTATTTTTGTTTTCTCTGTCATACCAAATAGACACTCAACCATGCATTTTAAAACCTTGTGGATGGTCCTTAAAATGTTGCTTTTGGGGGGACATATGTGTAGCTGGATGTTTGGCTAATGTAGTGGTAATAGTAATTATGTCAGACATGATTATGATTTATTGAACCCTCAGTAGAAGAAACTGTGTCAAATGATATATTATGAACTCATTTAATGCCCTCACCTTTCTGAAGTATTAATCTGACCACTTTTCAAATGAGGGAAGTTGCACTGAGAGGAATCAAGTGATAGAGAGATTTTGATGTTCAGCTGTGATTTAAGTCTGTGTCTTCCAAAAACAGACCTTATTTCCCAAGTAATAGCTTCATTTCTCAAATGTAAATTTTTATTCTTTTCCTCTAATTTTTATTGTTATGCCTTTTCATACCTTTACTACAGAAGAGTACCTACTTAGTTTTGTTTTAAATATTATTTATTGCAAAATTGTTTTTCACTTAAGCATGAGATAGACTGCCCTCTGAAAATTAAAATGAAAACAATGAACTGGAGAGATAAAATATTCTTTAGTCATTTTAAGTACTTAATGACTTTCTGTGAGAATTTCCTTAACTTTTTTTTTTGTTCTTCGTACATGGTTTTTGTCCATGGTTCGGGATGACTTTAAAGGTGGAAAAATTAATCTAGAAAAAACTCAGAAATTACTTGAAAAATTAGATATTCGGTGCAATACTATTCATGTGAAATGTATTTTTAAGGTGAGATAATATCCCCCCCCATCACCACTCCACCCTAGGAAGGACTTAAATCCAATATAGGGAAATGTCCTTGACTACTTGGATGCTTTCTGGAGAAAATATGTATTAAAGATTAAGCTCTTAAAAATTAAGGCAATTAATTATACTAAATATATTTATAATCAAGATGGAAAGAATTTAGGTAGGAAGTAGAATGAGTTGTTGATAAAATTTGAAGTAATACCAAGCTACCAGCTTAGAATGTCTGCTGAGAATTCAGTAATGTTCTCATCAGATGAGATTGGTTGTCTGATTATATCAAATCACATAAAAGATGAAATGGTATATGGATTGGATGTTAGTGATTTATAGAAAGAATGGATAATCTTGAGAAAAATTGTATTTTACTCAACTCAAAGCAGACAAACAAACCATAAGTTTTTCTTTGTTGAAAGAAGAATTAGTAAGAAGGGAACCTGGCTCAATTCTGTCAAGGGAGGAAGAAGGGAAAGGTCATGAAAAAAAGAAAAACCCAAGAGTTAGCTGGGTTTTGTGCCAGGAAGATGGCAATTTTCTTGGTGAATCAAAGAAGAATACTAGACTGGCCAACCCAGATAGTTGGGAAGATAGGTATCAGGAATATGATTTTGCTTTTTTTTTTTTTGCTTTTTTAGGGCTGCGCTTGTGGCACGTGGAAGTTCCCAGGCTAGGGGTCAAATCAGAGCTACAGTTGCTGGCCTGTGCCACAGCAACAGCAATGCAGGATCCAAGCCATGCCAGTGACCTACACCACAGCTCACGGCAACGCTGGATCCTTAACCCACTGAGCAAGGCCAGGGATCGAACCCACAACCTCATGGTTACTAGTTGGTTTCATTTCTGCTGTGCCACAGTGGAAACACCATGATTTTGCTTTTTGAAAGTGAGTAGGCAGACAACATACTCTGTTGAAATTGTTACCAACTAATCCAAACTGGGAAGCTTGTATCACCTTACCTGTGCGTAACCAGGCAGCCTGATAGAGTTTCTGGGATGCTGACAGAGCCAGGCTTTCAGCTCAGATAAAAATGACAGCTTAGTATTGACAAAAATAGCATTTGCCAGAGTATCAACATTTTGGTACCATTTCTCCTAGCCCCAGTTCCTCAAGTGTGATGTGAGGAGGTTCGGGTGACTATGTGCACATGCAGTGGGTGGCATTACCTGAGAAGAACCTCAAGCTGAAGAAACCCAGAGCTTTTATTATAGGCAGAAAGCCCATCTGAGCTTTGCCCTGGCGGGTGTACTTATTATCATCCTGGACAGTAAACAAACCCGTTTTCTCCTTTGGAGGGAGATACTATCACTTTCTAAGTAAACATCCTTGAAAGGCTGGTGGTGAAGAAAGGTGGTTAGTGCCTCTGCTCAAAAAAAAAAGCAGACAGGAGACCCATGAAGAATGGCCTCCCAATAAGCACTTCTCTCCATAAAATTTAGTCCTCATGTTTACTAACCACAAAGAGGAGGTTTCAAAAAAAGAAAAGCTGTACTTCTTAGCAGACTGAAGTAAAAGTCGAAGAATTCAGAGTTGTTGCTATGAGTCCACGTAGATTGTGCTGCCATAGACTATCAGAATTTTAATCAATTCCTGTCTAATACCACACCTGAAGATCATACCTTTCTGGGAAAGCACCTTTACACATAGAATTTCCCCCCAGTGGTATCACCCAAAGGGATAAATGGGTATGTGCTTTCTGGTTTAATAAAATTCACATGCAACACAATAAAGAGGGAGTAATATATTAAATCTGTGTCAAATGTGAACTATCATAAATCTTATTTAGCCATTATCAAGTTCCTTTGAATGATTTGCCAGATAGAGATAGCTATTTGATACGCTCTTGAGTAAAATGCATGCCATATTGAAAAACAGTTTGTAGAATGCTCAACAGTTATAAGAGTAAAGAAGTAGCTTATTAATTGAAACATGATTATTTAGATATAGCAAGGCTGAAGGTCTATTTTGTTTAGTAAAACCTTTTAAAAGTAGCTATGAAATAAATGTTAATGATAAAAATTAATGGGGCAGAGGTTGCTTAGAATACTTCAAAAACCTCTTTAAAATGACCTCAAATACTTTTGAAGCATAAATTATATATAAACAAGATTATTATGATAAAACATTCCTTTCTATTAAAATAATTCCCCTAGGCTTACTAATAGATAATACTTTTTGTCTTAGGCTACATTGTTGGATGTGCATTAAAATGTTGAGTAGGTAGTATGCTTAGAGAAGGTATATTGGCTAACTGAATTTTCTAAATAGTTGAAGATTTAGCGTGAACATCCAATTCTTTTTTAACTTTTGTTGCTAATCTTTCCACACTTCATGGGTACACCTTTTAGTCAGAGCAAATAAAATGAATCATAATGAATCTTATTTTGGTGGCCTCAAAAACAAAAAGTTCAGTGTCTTGGATTCTTATCTTTAGCAAACTCAGTGGGTGTGGAGATTCTTCACTCTGTTAGTACCTAGTTGTATGGTACTTGGCAAGTCAGAAATTTCTGAACAAATGTCTTAATCTGCAGACTGGGGATACTAATAGAGTTATTTTGTAGGATTGTTCTGAATATTAAATAAAATATCATTTGTGAATGTACCTACTATCAGGCTTGGCATAAAGTAGGGACTCAATAAGTATTGAAGCTACATTATGATTGTTCAAGAAATATAGAAAACTGCATACATTTATTGATTTCCTAAGAAGCTGACATAAATTCTGACATGAATTTATTTTCTTACAAGGTGAACTTTTATTGTAAAATTTAAGTAAAGAACACATAGTTTTATGACCCTGGCAAAATATTCTAAACTTCCTTGTACAGAATTAATTATTGAGTCATGTAATTGTCAGTACATATAGCTAGTCTTAGATTATACTCATCATTGTTGCCTGACTATGAAATAGTATCCCTTTTAATTTCAAGAATTTATATAATTACAAAGTCTTCAAGTTAGGCAGTTAAACAACCATTATTAAATCTACAGTATGTGCATGGCACTCTGTTACAAGTGTTATATCTCATCAGGAGAAAAAGAAATGCAAAAATTACTGCTTTATAAGTGGATTATAATAAATTTCCTAGGTAATACTGACAGGGAATCTGAGAAGACAGAAAACCTAGCTTTGGGCTTTTATAAAAGATGCCATGGTGGAGGTGACATTTTTGCTGGACCTTGAGGGATGACAAGCAGTATGTGCACAGAGCAGTGCAAGAAGTGATTGAGTGGAGTTCCTGTCATTGGCTCAGTGGTTAACAATCCCGGCTAGTATCCATGAGGATGCAGGTTTGATCCCTGGCCTTGCTCAGTACGTTAAAGATCTAGGTGAGCTATGGCATAGGTCACAGATGCGGCTCAGATCCTGTGTTGCTGTGGCTGTGGCGTAGGCTGGCAGCTACAGCTCCGATGTGACTCCTAGCCTGGGAGCCTCCATATACTGTGAGTGTGGCGCTAAAAAGAAAAAAGACAAAAAAAAAAAAAAGAGAAGAAGTGATTGAGGAGTTGAAGGTTGTCAAATAGGACTTGACTATGCAATGATGGAAAGGGAGTGGTGAGAAATAGCTGCAAATGCCAGTTATCGCCAGATGGTAGAAATCTCGACCAGCAGGCCATGGAATTTGGACTTAGTTTTGTAGCCCCTGATGTTTTTTTTGAACAGGGAAACATTGCATTTTAGGATAAATCTGCCTCAGTGTGGAATGGATTGAGAGTTAGAAGGGTGAGGCAGGGTACAATTCAGCCACTGAAACGTTATTGTTTCGTCCCACCTCAACCTCATGATTTCCTACCTTAGTTGGTCCTCCAGAGTTTATGATTAATCTTATCTGAAAAATAAAATAGCACCATACCATCTTCTAAATGTTACACTCTCTCTTGTAGAAGATGAAGTGAAAGAATTGTTTACATTTCTTCAATGTTTCCTAGCAGTACACTTTGCCTTCACATCTCTCTTGAAAACCTATTTGGTTCAAAAATGCTAAATCCAGTGTTTAGCCTCTCCATGCATTTTATTTATCCCTCTTTTCTTAAACTTCTCTCTATTTTGACTCCTACAACATCACTTTCTCCCAGTTTTCCTTTCAAATTTTGTTTTGTCCCTATATCTATCCTGCTGGCATTTCTTCTGTTGTCTTAAAGTTGAGTTCTTAATTTTCTTTCTTTTTATTTTACACATTCTTCCTGAGTTATCCTACTGGTTTTCCAGACCCTCACCCCAGTTTTATTGAAACATACTTGACGTATAGCATTGTATTGGCTTTAGCTATAACAGCATGATGATTGATTATGTATATTTTATGAATGTTTACCATAATAAATTCAGTAGACATTTTATCTCTTTACATAGGTACAGATTTTTTTCTTGTGACAAGAACTTTTAAGATTACTTTATTAGCAACTTTCAAATATATGATACAGTGTATTATCTATAATTCCCATACTGTGTAATATATCCCCAGACTGATTTATCATATAACTGGAAGTTTGTACTTTTTGACCGTCTTCATCCATCCCGCCTCTCCCTTGCCCTCCTTTGGCAACTACTAGAAAGTTCTCTATCATGAGGTCTTTTTTTTTTTTTAATTCCACATATAAGTGAGATCAGACAGTATTTGTCTTTCCCTTTATGATGTATTTCACTAAGCATAATGCCCTCAAGGTCCATCTATGCCATTCATTCTTTTTTAAGGCTGAAAAATATTATATGTATATGTGTGTGTATGTGTGTGTGTGTATACACATATACATTCTTCTTATCCATTTATTTACTGATGGACACCTAGGTTGTTTCTATGTCTTGGCTACTGTAAATAATGCTATAATGAACATGAAGGTGCAGATAACTTTTTAAGATAGTGATTTCATTTCCTTTGAATCAATACTAGGAAGTGAACTTGTTGAATGATATATTAGTTCTATTTTGAGTTTTCTGAGAAACTTTCATATTGTTTATAACTATTATTTGAACTCTTTATTGGGTAAATTACTTATTTCTGCTTTATTAAGGTCAGTTTCTGGGGTTTTGTCTTTGGAATGTATTCCTCTTTTTCTTCATTTTTTTTATTTTATTATTATTTTTTTATTATGTTGGTTTCTGTGCATTAGTAGAACAGCCAACTCTAGTAGAAGGGGTGGTCTTGTGTAGGAAGTGAACATTATCATTCACTTGGCCCTAGTTCTGGTTTGCCTCTCAATGTTCGTGATTGTCCAAGCAGCCTACTTCATCCTTGGTGGCTCTTAGTCATGGAGGGTGTGCCAAGACCTGTCAGTATCCCAAAAGGGGATACCTCAGACAGCATCTAGATGCAGGCTGGTTGGAACCCGGAACCTCAGGCAGCAGCTTGTAAAGTGTGCAAATGGTCCTCTTTCAGGGAAAGACTGGGAGATGGGTGCCTCTGTCCACACCCTCTGAGCTGAGCCAAGGACGTTCTCTGTTTGCCAAACACAAGTTTTGCAGGCCACCAGAGCCAGGCTCTCAAGGGGTGTGTCCTCTGGGCAATAGCTTGTGTTGACAAGCTTCCTCCTGGGAGATGTTAACAACCCAGAGCAGGGCAGAGGGGAGCATGAAGTGTCCAGAGAGAGCCACACAGTCCGCCCCTCTTGGTACTTAAACCTGAAGTCTGGCCCTCGGGCTGCAGCCTCCAGGATATGCAAATAAGCCTCCTTTAAACAAAGGCTGGGACTTGGTGCCTCTGTTTGCTGTCTCTGCAGTAGGAACAGAAGGAAATAGACAATAAGAAAAGGGAAAAGACCAAGTTGTCAGGGAGATGAAACTCGTATATCAGAGGTAGGGAAAAAAGTTGCAAGTCATATGATTTCCTGGAAGATATTCTGAAGACCCTGTTTTTAGTGTAATCTCAGAGACAACTTTAAATGCTCTGTTTTATGTTAAAAATTCTTGTTTTGATAGATAAGCTTTCCCATGATGTCACTTATTAAGTAACATTTTATCTTTTTTACCAGCAAACTGAGCAATGGAAAATGGTAACAACATGAAAAGCCTTAGTTCTGTCCTCTAAAGTGTACTGTCAGAATGGCTAGCAATAAAATTATTTTAATATGTTCTCTAATCTTCATGCACTCAATCATTCATTTAACCACCAGTCTCCTACTTTAGGGTAGGTCCAGTACTAGGCATTGAAAATAAAAAGAAGAATAAAATTCATACCTTTTGGAGGTTCACAGTCCTAAGGTAGAAGATATATTTTTATGTTTATTTATAAACACAGAATGAATTGTTTGGTAAAGTTCTTTTTTTAATGCCTTGTAAGGAATAACCAGTTAGTGAACTTTTTTTAAAACATGCAGATGGCATCATTACTCTTATTACTCTTATTTTATGTTGTATTGTAAATGATTAACATGTAGCATATGTAAAAGCTGTAGTATTCCCTGTAGTGGGGCCTGCAATTTTGTGTATTTTCTACAATATGTTTTTAAAAATATCTTTTCCTACCCTTACAAGGTTTAAGGAGATATTTAGCTCCTTTATCCAGTTAAATGAGCATATGTCACCAGAATAAAATTGTTTGGGTGATAGACCAAAGTTATGAAGACCTCAGTCAGGCACTCTTATAAGTACTAAGGATACGGGAAACATGACAAACTTCTCCCTGAGACAGTTCTAGAGGGATCTATAATAAAAGGTTTTTATTCCAATGTAATCAACCCTAGGTGAGAAGAAGGTACAGGATATTATTAGAATCCCGAGGAGGGTTATCTAACATGGCCTGAGAAGAAGACACAGAGGAATATAGGGAAGGATACTTTTTCTAGGATTAGTAGAAATTAGTAAACGAAATAGTAAAAGAAGGGTTTTCCAGACAAAAGAAACATCCTTTACAATAGCAAGACATAGGCGTTCCCATTGTGGCTCAGTGGTAACACACCTGACTAGTATCCATGAGGATGTAGCCTTGCTCAGTGAGTTACGTAAAGATCCACCATTACTATGGTGGTGTAGGTTGCAGACATGGCTCAGATCTGGCATTGCTATGGCTGTGGCATGGGCTGGCAGCCACAGCTCCAGTTCAGCCCCTAGCCTGGGAACTTCCATATGCTATAGACACAGCCTTAAAAAGAGGCAGGGGGCAGGGGGCAGGGGGAAGCGAGATATAGATAGCTTGGTATTTATTCTGTAACTAATTTCAGAGCAGGGAAGGTGAGAGAGGCAAGGGAGAAGAGGACGAGGGCAGAGACCATCAGTGACATCCTTAGTGGCCTTGGATGCCACACAGTAGTTTGGTTTTTGTCTCGAAGACAAAGGAGAAACTTGGAGAAATTTGAGAGCGTTGAAGAGATCAAACTTGCACTTGACACCATTTATTTCCGCATGTAAAATTTCAATACGTGAAATGGCATGTTGTTTTTTCTTTCTTCCCACTGCTTGTCTGTGTGGTTTGGGGATTTGTTCAACTCTGGGTCTAGATGCTAGTGGGGCTCGCTGGAGACAATTTGTATAAGATTTCTGATCTTGAGTTTCCTCCTACAGGTATATTAATACATTGGCTTTCTGTGTGCTGTGTTATTATGTACCTCAGGACTCAGATTTGAATCTTCCTTGCTTATCAGTTTTCTTCCTGATTCCCCTGCTGCTGATGCTCTGTTCAGCAGGCCTCATCTTTCTTCTCCGTATTACTCATCCCTTGTTGCTTTCTTTTCCTTCTCTCGTTCTACTGAAATCAGAACTTTTCCCATCTTCAATGATATGATTCTCACCTATTGTGTATGGTTTTCTTTTTTAGTAATTTGATGAGTTTTGGAACCATTTCTTTTGAGTTTGATCAATTACAGAAATTATTTGGATTTATGGAATTTTGTTTCAACTTTACATCTCTAATTCTTTCTAGTATCGGATGACAATTTTGATCTTTTGGGAAAAACAAAAACAGAACATGTTACCAGGGGACGTTTCAGTTGGTCAAGTTTGTATCCTGCTTGAAAGAAACAAAACTTTCATTACTTTGTGGATAAAATATATCTTATAGATACTGCTATTTGATAAGATGGTAATTTTTAATTTACATAATCTTATATGACAAAATGTTTCAGGAATTATTTGCACACTTTGGTTTTTATTAACTTCTTTAAGATCTTAGGACAAATTATGAGTGAAATGGAGCTAAAATAGAAAAAAAAATCTATAACATTGACTTGTGTGGATCTCAAAATCCATAATTTAAAAACAGTAAATTGAACTTTGTAGTCTACTAAGATTGTTTAAAATATGAATTATTTTAAGGTTATATAATTTTGAGGTGCTATTATTGATTATACCAGCTTCTCATTTGATAAGCACCCTTTTCCACAAGCTTATCGCCTTCTCATTCCTACTTGGGGCTCCATTCCAGCCCCTGCTTTTTCAAGCAGCTGCTTACAAATAGATTAATGATCTTTCTTGAACTAACCCTGTGCTCTTCCTACTTGATTTCCACTGTGGACTGCTTCTTGGACTCCTCAGATCAAACTCTCCAGTAACCACCAGTGAACTTTTCCTAAGGAAGTGGAGAGATCATCTCCAGGATGTTATCCTCTGTTGTACCTTAGGGCAGTTTTATAGTTAAATTTGTCAAAATATGAGACACTAAGCTGGTTGATGTGAGGGAAGCAGACATAGATAAAACACAATGTATTGACATCTCCAATCCTTAGAACAACCTGATGACATAGGTAGGTGCTATCTATCCCCATTTTGGAGATGGAGAAGATAAAGCTCAGAGTTTAACTTCTATGTCCAAAATACCACTTTGGAGCTAGGAATACATCAGCTCCATCTGTCTAAAAATGTCAGCTTTTCACAACAATACAGTAAAAATGTCAGCTTTTCACAACAATACAGTGGCCTTTCAACACAAGCTCTTTATTCTTAAGCTGTTTATAATATAATGAGAAAAATAAACTTTTTGGAAACTTCCACCTTTCCAAATTTATAAGAACATTTAATTAACATTCTTCTAAGGTGCACTTCCTATGCCTCAAATTTTTATTTGTGATACTCTGTTCTCCTGGTTATTCTAAGTCTCCCCAGCTCCAGACATTCTTGACTTCTCTCCCTCATACGTCACAAATGTTAGTTGAATTCTTCCAATTTCTCTCTTCCTGATTTTACTGACACCTGTTCTTTAGTTTCTACTCACCACCTCCTACATGGATTGCATATTTTCTGTTCCTTTATTTGAGCTTCTCCATCTCTTTGAACTAGTAATGTACACCTAGTCGCACTAAATATCTACTTACTTTGCAGTCATTTTCTTTCATTTTTTTAAAAAAATATTATAGTTGATTTATAATTTGTCAATTTATGCTGTACAGCAAAGTGACCTAGTTATAGGTATATATACATATATATATATATATACACATACACATATATATATAATTTTTTCTTATATTATCTTCAATCGTGTCCTATTACAAGTGATTGGATATAGTTCCCTGTGTTATACAGCAGGATCTCATTGCTTATCCATTCTGAATTTAATAGTTTGTATCCATTAACCCTAAACTCCCAGTCCATCTCACTCCCACCCTGCTAGTCATTTTTCTACTCAGAACCTTACAGTGATTCTGTTACTTTTGATAACTGGACCCCACCCACTTTCCTGTTTCTTATCTCATAATATTTAAACATGAATTTTCCAGACCAACCAGTGAAGCCACTCTTTCTTGTTGAAACCGACGTTGTTTGTCCCTGTCCCAAATCCTTCAGTGATTTTGCAGATTCCTCTTCCTCAAAGTATTATCTACGTACTACTAAAGCTTCTATATTTACAGTGATCTTGAATGACTCTGATTTATTCTGTCAGTTATGGTGCGGGCTGCACATTGGAGGCATGGGATTACGTACTGTCGGGCATGTTATTATTTATTTATTTATTTTTTAGGGCCCCACCTATGGCATATGGAGATTCCCAGGCTAGGGGTCAAATTGGAGCTGTAGCTGCTGGCATATGCCACAGCCATGGCATTGCAGGATCCGAGCCGTGTCTGCAACCTACACCGCAGCTCATGGCAATGCCGGATCCTTAACCCACTGAGCGAGGCCAGGGATGGAACCTGCATCCTCATGAATACTAGTCAGATTTGTTTCCACTTAGCCACAGCAGGAACTCCCTTGCATGGTTTTAAGAAGGTATTCAAGTAGAGTGGAATAGAAAAATGAAATGTGTAATTGAAAGATAACCCAGAATCCCCATTCACTCCAACTGTGACCACTGGGTTTTAAGTGATGATGATCCACCAACCTTTCCCCAACTTTGACATCGTTTCATGCATTTTTATACATTTTATCTGAAGTAAGAATCCAATGTAACTTCTTTCCGGTATAAGTTGGTGTGTATATTATACAAATACTCTAATGTTTTCATTTTGTGTATTTTTTAATATTCACAATATGAGCCCACCAGTCATTTTTTTTTAGTAGGATAATGACAGGCTGAAGCAAGGAAGAATCACCATAGAAGAATTTAGAACAATTTATCGAATTATTGCACACAGAGAAGAAATTATTGAGATTTTCAACGCCTATTCCGAAAACCGGAAAATTCTTTTTGAAAGGAATCTGATCGATTTTTTGACCCAAGAGCAGTATTCACTTGACATTAATAGAAGTATTGTTTATGAGATCATTCAAAAATATGAACCTATTGAAGAAGGTATGCTTGTATTTCAAAGTTTTATTAAATATTTACAAGCAAACTTTTTTAAGAATTCAGTTACCAAATTCAAAGTTTTAGCAGGGTCACATTTCTTCTGCGTAATATTAGATATTGGCAGTTTTAATTTTGTATTTGGAGACTGTAGATGTACTGTTTTGAAAGCTACATCGTATAACCACCGCATTCTTTCCTACCTTGTTGTCCAGTCCCTTTCTTTTAACTGCTTCTATGTATCTCTCAGTGTTCAGAGATGAGCTTAGGCAGGGAAAGCAACATGAGCAATCTGGTACAAGTACTATAATGGAAGAAATGGTCTTGATATTCATTAATAAGGTAAAAACCCAGATATGGCAGTTTTCCATTTTTAAACATTATGTTATTGAAAAAAATAAAGTAATATTAAATTAGCTAAATGAAAAAAAATTCTAGGAAGGAAATAAAACATACACTCTCTAATTACTGTTGTTTATACATATAATTGTCTACATTTCATAAACATTAAAGCGTTTTTGCTTTTCTTTCATTTCTGAATGCAGTCATCTGGTTTAAGTAAAATGACTATTTTGAATAGTGATCTGTTGTTTAGTTTTTGATCTTTGTCTTATCTTTCAGTGTGTAAAACACTTCCATTTTTAAATTTATGTTCAATTTAAAATATATTAATAAAGACATAATATCAAATATTCACATAGTTGCATAAAAAGCACTCTTAAAGCATGCTGTTTAGCCCTATAGAAATTAATAGAATAGTTCAAAATATTTTTTTAACGAGGGATATATGAAAGCCCAAGTTCTGCCTTTGAAAACTGGTTTATGGCCACCAGTGTTCAACATATGACAATATGGATTCTAATAAAACAAAACTTACTCATGGAGTCATACAATCATAATTTATTAAAATATTTATTTGTGGCAGCCAAATATGGTTTCAGAGGCTATGGTTACAGTGGAGAACAAGGCAAACTAGGTCTTCTATTCCTGATAGGGGTTGGAGGGAGGTCGACAATAAATAATTAAACATATAAATGGATAAATTCAGGGAGCGCTATGTACTATGAAAAGAAGTAAAATAGAGAAAGTGATAGATAATAGGAAACCCAAGAAGCCTAGCTCAGGTTGGGTGTTTAGGAGAGTGCTCAGTCTGAGGATGTGACATTTGAGTGAGACCTAAATGATGAGAAAGAACTAGTCATGTGACAAAATGGGAGAAGGGTCTGAGGTCCAGCGAAGAGAAGTGTTGGTCCTGAGTTGGAGAGTCCAAGGAACAAAAAGGGGACAGTGTGCTTGGAACTCGGAGAATGAGGGAAACAAGAGTTTGGAGAGATGGGCAGTGGTCTTGTTAGCCATAGTTAAGATTTTTGGGTCATGACTCAGTATAAAGACATGAGAGAGTGTTAAGCATCGTAGTGGTAAGACTGCCAGTAAGAGTTTAATTTGATCACTGTAAAAACATTCACAGGTTTGCAAAAGGATAAACTTGCATCGACCACAACTAAAACAACTATATCCCTAAGCACACCTGACTACTTCCAGCTGACTACTTCCTTTCTTTTAGTAGCAAAGACTTTCTCTAAGAAAGTAGTGAATTGATTCATGTTCTGGTTCAAGCTTTTTATGTTATGGCCACCTGGAAACAACCCATTTACAGACAAGCACTTTTAGTACCACTTGTCCAGTGAATATGCAAGAAGAAAATTACTTTGGCATTGTTACCTGCGGGTGGTAAATTAAAGACACAAAGGGATGAGGTGATAGTGCCACTGACATCTTGGAATTGTGTTTTCATTTTGACCATATATTACACTGTTGATCTGTTTCATCTTTTGAGCCTCCCTCTCCTTCTATTCAGATAGGTCCACACACAGGCAAGACCCTACATTTCATTTACATGATTATTGATTATTTTAAGACGTAAGGCCAGTTTGAATTATGCCCAAATGCTGCCAAGTTTCTCAGTCTCATCCCACATTGATATTTGATATGGACCAAATGAGGAAAACCTCATTTCATTTTAAAAATAAAAATCCATGAGATTAACTCTCCTCTCAGTCTGGTAGTTTTTAAGGGCACAAAATGAGTTTTGTTTTCTATTCCATTACCAAAGATATATACTTAATTATTTAATAGTTCAAAGGGCTATGAGCCAGTCTTTGCTAACTGCATTGGTAAAAAGAATAAATTCAAGCAAATCATTATTATTACAATATATGATGTGTTTGCCCCATACACTTTCATGTTCCTGAATTTGCATAGCTTTGAAATAGAGTTTGCATGCCTATAAACATTTTATGTATTTTATTCTAGATTTCATTTTTCAAACCAAAATTGTAATAGCATTTTGAATGCTGGCTTTTTCATTTTTATGATGTCATAAACATTTACTTATGTCACTGTATATTTTTTTCTGATACATTATTTATAATGGCTGCTTAGTATTATATCGTATTTTGAGATTTAATTTGTTTCCTCCCCTCATTCATTTTGCTTGTATAAATAATGCTAGTATGAGCATTCTTGCACATCAATCTTTGTCTGAGTCTCTACTTTTGTAGTATAAATTCCCCAAAATAAAATTCTTTGCCAAAGATCACTCTCTATCCTAAAGTGAATACTCATACCAACTTTTAAGGTGAGGCAAACTGAGTTATCAACAACAAAGGCCACAGTAACTAACATTTATATAGCTAATATATAGAGCTAACATACAGGGATGGATGTTATAATTACCACCTCTCCAAAGATAAGGAGAGGTTAACTAACATGCTCATCATGTAACAAATATCTGATTCCAGAGCCAGTGTTCTGCTTAAACAGCTAATTTTTGGCATATAAGATACTGAGCATAAAAGTCCAGAGATGAATTGCTAAAGATGATAATATGCAAATGTCTCAGAAATTCCATTCAGAGGAATTCACCCAGAAACGTATACATATTTGCACCAAAAAATATGTACTGGTTGTTAATAGCAACCCTTTTTTGTAATAACCTCAAACTGGAAATTATCTAAATGCTCATCAAGAATAGAATCAATAAACAAATTGTGGTGTACTCATGCAATGGAAACACTATACAGAAATGGGGAATAAAAAATGTCTAACTGGAAGCAACTACAAGAACATATCTTATAAAAATGTTGAACAAAATAAACCAGTCACAAGACATACATACTGTATGTGTTCATTTATAGCAAACACAGAAACCGGAGAAGACTTATCTATGCTGCAAGAAGCCAGATCATTGAATATACTTTGGGGGTAGGTTTAGGTGGTGGGGGGAGAAAGACTGGAAAATTAGCAGGAGGCAGTCTTCTGGGGTGCTGTCATGTTCTGTCCTTTGACCTTGGTGCTGCTTACCTAGATGTTTAGCTTGTGGAAATTCATGGATCTATGACATGTATTTTTCTTGTATGCATTTTTAAAACATTAAAAAATCAGAGGTGATTAAATAATATATAATTTACTTGAATGTTGCTATGAAACAAATATAAAAACCTTAGAAAAATTTGTTTCTAAAGAAACACTAGAAACAGTATTAATATTAATTTTAAATGAATATTTTAGAAACATGCTCTACTACAAAGTTTTAAAGTGAGTGTAATTTTTATACTACTAATGATATTTCTGCATTCTTTTTACTTTTTTTTTATAGTTAAGCAAGCGCACCAGATGTCATTTGAAGGTTTTACAAGATACATGGGTTCATCTGAATGTCTACTATTTAATAATGAGTATGGAAGTGTTTATCAAGATATGACCCATCCACTGAGTGATTATTTTATTTCAAGTTCACATAATACATACTTGATATCTGACCAAATAATGGGACCAAGTGACCTTTGGGGATATGTAAGGTATTTATTTCTATTTTTAAATTCATTACATTTTAAAACACTTGGTAGTTCCTGGTGGTATCTAACTCAATAGGTAGTAATTCACAGTAAAAGCAGGCTATGCATGTAGCAAAAACACATAGGGCAGAGGAATTTTGATGTGTGCATAACCTGTGCTTATTTAATCTTTGGGTGGTTATACAATTTATTCAATGTATTATTATCATACACTTCCCTTATAATCCTGTCTGCCACCCTCCTCTCCCAGCTATTGGTCTTCTGAAGTTTCCTGAATAATTTGGATACTTAATATAGGGAAATACTTGAGGAATACTATTTAAATCTTATTTAGCTAATCAAAACACCCTAGATTTTATTTCAAATTTTTTTAAATTAAAATTTTTTTTTCTTTTTAGGATCACACCCATGGCATGTGGAAGTTCTCAGGCTAGTGGTCAAATCAGAGCTATAGCTGCTGGCCCTCACCACAGCACAGCAATGCCAGATCTTTAACACACTGAGCAAAGCCAGGGATCGAACACACATCCTCATAGATACTAGTTAGATTCGTTTCTGCCGTGCCAAAATGGGAACTTGCATCCTAGATTTTTAAAATTAATCTCCAGATATCATAAGGCTTTTAAGGAAAACAAACACCTGGAGTAAGTTATATAATGTGGCATTTATGGCTAACAATATATATATGTGTGTGTGTGTGTGTGTGTGTGAGAGAGAGAGAGAGAGAGAGAGAGAGAGAGAGAGACCATTATTTATATAGATTAAAGGCAGTCTATGCTGAATCTCTAATTTTGCATTCTACAATGTATTGTAATGTCAATACCAGTTTAGTCTTCAGCTTAAGTTTAGTCAATCAGCTGAGGATACAGTGGTGAGCAAGATTATCAAAGCTGCTACATAATAGGCAGATAATAAGTAGGTAAACCAGTATTTTCAGAGACTGATGAGTCATATGGAGAAGATGAACTAGGGTAATGTGATAGAAAGTAATTGCGGGGTGAAGGGTGTTACTTGAAGGGTCAGGAAAGGCTTCTTAAGAAACAATATAGTTGTGGTCTGAGTGATAAAAAGGAGGTTTCAGATCTGGTAAGAGGGACATGCTAAGTGGAAGAAATAATAAGTGCTTAGCATGTTCAAATGAGAGAATGACAGCAAGTGTGAATGGAAACAGGTAAATAGAGAATGAAGGGAGGTGAATTTGAGGAGGTAGAGAGGATCAGTTTATGAGTGTCTTAGGGACCATGGAAGGGAGAATGGATTTATTCCAGTTGCATTGAGAAGCCATTGGAGTTGGTTCCTTAGGATAATATGATAATTTGATTTACTTTTTACTGTGGGGGAAAGACTGATGGTGCAAGAGCAGAGGCAGAAGATGCTTTGGGACAATATTTTGGCAGTCCAAGTGCTGACGAGTTGGTGAATTCATGAGGTAGCAGTTCAGAGCCAGTAGAATAATTTACCAGGTAATTTGAAGAGACATATGAAGGAGAGAGTATCAAATGGCCTGATAACCTAGGATATGATGACATTATGGACAGAGATAATGAAGCCTGAAAGAGGAGGCTATTGCAGAGTGTGAGACAAAAGCGAGAGTTTGATGGTTGCCGTGTACAGTTTTAGATATCAGTTAGTTATCAAAGTCAGATAGTCAGTTGGGCATATGCACCTGGAATTTAGAAGAAATACCCAGACTGGAAAAATAGATTGAAAGTCATCTGCATATAAGTGATAGTCAAAGCTATATGACTGGATTATATTACTTAGGAAAAGCCATATATAGAAAAGATATGTTCTAATCCCATGATACCATTAAATTTACAATTTTAATACTGCTTCTCAAATTTAAAATTTAAGTAAATATGTAAACACACAAACTCAGAAATATGTCCATTTAGAATCCTATAAGGATATCCCCACTCATAGCTCTACTTTTATTATAGAAACTTTTTTCATACCTTATTAGATAAATTTTTTTAAAGAGGGAAAATATACATTTTAAGCAGATTTAAAAACACAAAAAATTACCTTTGAGTTCTAAGAAAATGTTCCACCCATGTGAAAACTTAAGTTTCATTGTATTTCTTCCTCTATTTCCTTACCCGCTTGTAAATGATACCCTTAAAATGCAACTCTTTCAAAATTTCTCTACATGAGAGTGGTCTAATGTAATGTTTACCTATTAATGTTTAAGTTTCTAGTATTGATCTTTCCTCCTTTTCCCTCATTGTTTATTACGTGACAGATAGAATGTTTTTGTGTCTCAATTTCCTCATCTTTAAAAGAAGAAACTAATATTAACTGCATCAAATATTTTAATTAATGAAAAGCCCCTTCAACTTGAGTGGAGAGTTTCTTTACTGCGTGAGAGAGAAAATTTTCTTTATTTATTCCCAAATTTCATTATTCATTCATTTCACTAAATGTGAAATAGTGAAAAGTAGCCTCAACACCACCGCTGGAGGAGAGACAACTTTTTCTTTTTTTTTGGGGGGGTAAAGGAGAAAAATATAGCTTTATCGCCAGGCAGAGGGGGCCACAGCGGGCTAATGCTTTAAAGACTGTGCCCCTGAGACAACTTTTTCTTATGTGCCTCTGAGTAAAAGCACAGTGCACTCCATGCAAATCATTTTTGTTGGGGACAAAACTGTGTAGTTAAAATAAGCAGTTTGGGAGTTAAGAACCTGACATAGTATCCATGAGGATGTGGGTTCAGTCCCTGGCCTTGCTCAGTGGGTTAAGGATCTGACATTGCCACAGCTGTAGGGTAGATCGCAGATGCAGCTTGGATCCTGTGTTGCTGTGGCTCTAGTGTAGGCCGGCAGATGCAGCTCGGATTAGATCCCTTGCCTGGAACTTCCATATGCCACAAGTGCGCTTCCTCCTCCCCCCCCCCCCCAAAAAAAAAAAAAAACAAGAAGAAGAAAGAAAGAGGGAGAAGAAGAGGGAGGGAGGGAGGAAGGAGGGAAATAAGTTGTTTGGTAAAAGTTGGCTTGATCTAAGGATGAAATTAAACCTATCCAGAGATATAGCAAGAATCTGTATTTTTTTAGATTGTTCTCCATGAAAAATTTTCATTTTGATCTATTAATAGGTAGTGAAATCCATGTATTATTGTTAAAGGTATAACCAGTAATCCAAGAATGACAATTTATTTTGTTTAAATTTTACTAGTGCCCTTGTGAAAGGATGCCGTTGTCTGGAAATTGACTGCTGGGATGGATCGCAAAATGAACCTGTTGTATACCATGGTTACACATTAACCAGCAAGCTTCTGTTTAAAACTGTTATCCAAGCAATACACAAATATGCATTCATAGTATGTGCATATCTTTGTTAAATTATAGCTATTTAAACATAAGATAGTTTGTTTCAAAATCCTGTAATGCTTGGCCTTAGTTTAGATCAGTGACATTTCAAATAGTGGGTTTATAACCCATTAGTAGGGAGTGAAATCCATGTAGTATATCCTTAAAGGTAGATTTATCAAAGTTAATCTCAGTAAGGTACGTGTCGTTTCATGGAACCTTTTTGTTTAATGATATATATGATTGTGTATGTGTGTGTGTGTGAGTGTGTATTGTTTCACAATGTAAATTTTATTTCTTACCATGAGTTATGGCCAAAGAAGTTTGAGATATACTGGTCTATGTAATGTTTTACCAGCATTCAAGTATTTTACTTTCAAGACACAAATGTCAAAAATGTGTTTCAACTTTTGGCATTTTTTTATACTACAGTGGAAGTTATTTTTATCAGAAAGAATGTTTAGAAGTTGACTTTGGATTTCCAAGTTATTATTAAACTTATTAAAGTTACAGATTCAAAGACCTAATTATTTCCAGAGCTTCTAAATTCAGCTTTAAATCTCCTAAATCGAGCAGGTTTTAACAGTTACTGAATTTGCAAAATACTTGGTCTGATTTAGAGGCTTGGCTAATTCAGCACCTTCAGAGATTTTAAATTGTTTTTGTAAACTTGGTATATATGATTTATTTCTTAAGTACATCTGAAGAGATTTAACTGAATCTTACTGAGTACTTAATGTATATATACCTAAGAAATTAAACTTGTCAATTTGATAAGCCAAAGCTTTCCTTAATGGTTAGTATATTATCTGTAAACATAAGCATAACTTAAAATCACACACTTAAATCAGTTGCTTCATTATTTATTAGAAATAGAGTGTAAAATACTAAATATTCACCAAATATAAATATAAAATCTTGAAAATTTATTTTGATATAAATCCTTATTATAGGGCATTGATTCTCTTATATATCTAATTTCTGATGAAATTTCTAAATTCATAGTTCTATCCAAACTTCTCTCTTGAACTCTACACCAGTATAGATAACTCCCTATTTGACATGTCCACTCGCATGCTTAATATGTATAGTTAACCTAATATGTTTTAGACTTGAGCTCCAGATAATATTCCTTTTCTTCCCAGTCCTGCTTTTCCTATGGTCCTTCCCATATCAGTTAATGATAACTTTTATGTATTTGACCTGATTCATTGTTGTTAAATTTAACACCCCCCTCTTGAAGGACTTACAATAAGTCCTTCAACAAATCCTCTTGGCTATACTTTCAAAAGATATACTGAATTTAATCCCTTTTTCCCATTTTGACTATCACTGTCCTGGTCAACCACCATCACCTCTCACTCGGGTGATTATTGCAATGGCTTTTTATCCAGGGTTTCTGCTTCTCTCCCTCTTCCCCTGCAGTTTCATTTCAATTTATCAGCCAGAGTGACTTTTGGTAAGTCAAATCATGTCATTCCCTTTCCCAGACTCTTCAGTCCCACTCAAAATAAAAGCCAAGGTGCATATCATGACTCCCAAGGCTCCATAGGACCTGTTTTCCATTGTCTCTATGACCTCTCCTAGTCTTTTCTCCCTTGTTACCATGGCCATTCTGGTCTCCTTACCCTTTTCCAGATATATCTCAAAGGGCACTTGCTATTCCCTTCCTCTGAAATACTCTTCCCAAATATTTTCATAGCATACTCTCTCTCTTCATTCAGGGTGGGTAGCTGGAGTAATGAGAAATAGAGACAATCTTAAAATTCAAAGCCTTTGCAAGGATGGACAAACCCCCACACCTTCTAAGATTCCAGAGAGTAAGCGATGGAATGAAAAAGGCTTTGAGCAACAGACTCAGTGAGACTTCTCAGTTGAACAGAGTAACACAGTTTTGCAGCAAAGATTAGACTGAAGGTCGAACTTTCCACTCGAGTTAGTCACCATTAGTTTGGGGGAGACAGAGCCATGAAATGAAACATACTTGATAACTATGACTTGGAAAGAATTTTGGATGTAGTTACTGCTGCCTGTGACTTACTAGAAAGAAACATAGAAACATGAAATTGGAGTTTCTGAGGAAGTTATATTGCCCAAAATGAAACAAAACACGAGTCTGGCTCTTTAGATGAGCCTTGAAACAACCCTTGGTCAGGAAGTGAGCTGCAAAAGTTGCTTGGCTTTAAGAAAAGCCAACTCTTCAACTCATGCTTTAGGTCTGGCCAAGGAAGAGAAAGACTAGAGGATCTTCCCTGAGGGTAGAAGACAAAAAAATGAACTCTCCCCAGTGAATGAAGTGAGTGAAATCAGGGCCTAGTCAAGAAATCCATTTGCTAGGGTTTAACTTTGCCTTGCTTCAAAATCACTTATGTTTGGGAACAATATTTTCACTCTTCTTTTGATATTAGACTGAGTCAGTATTTGTGTACATGCGTATTTACAAGAAGGTCATTTTGTTGGCCCAAGGGCCCCCAGAGCTAGTAGGTTTCCAGTTCCTGGAACCTGTAAATGTGACTTTATTTGGAAAGAGGGTCTTGACAGATGTGATGAAGTTAAGAATCTTGGAGTTTCCATCATGGCTCAGTGGTTAACGAATTCGATGAGGAACCATGGGGTTGCGGGTTCGATCCCTGGCCTTGCTCAGTGGGTTAAGAATCCGCCGTTGCCGTGAGCTGTGGTGTAGTTCACAGACGCAGATCGGATCCTGCGTTGCTGTGGCTCTGGCGTAGGCGGCGGCTACAGCTCCAATTCGACCCCTAGCCTCGGAATCTCCATATGCCATGTGAGCGGCCCAAGAAATGGCAAAAAGACAAAAAAAAAAAAAAGAGTTAGGAATCTTGAGATGAGAGATTATCCTGGATTATCTGGGTGGGTCCTAAATGCCATCATATGTGTCCTTTTTTAGAGGGAGGTAGAGGGAGATTTAACACACACAGAAGAGGCAGAAATGTGAAGCCAGGACAGAGATCTTAGTAGTATGGCTACAGGCTAAGGGATGTTGGCAACTGCCAGAAAATGGAAAAGGCAAGGAACAGATCTCCCCTAAAACCGGCGGGTACTTTAATTTTAGCAGTGAAACTGATTGCACAAACTTGGCCTCAAGCAACCAAGTTTATGGTAATTTGTTACAGTGGCCATAAGAAATTAATACACTTAGACATAAATAAGGCATGATATTATATGCACTATAATACATAATATAGGGCTTATATATCAAAGGTCTGAAATAATGCAGCAGATCTTGCCATTCCTTTTCTTATCTCTAAATCGGTGAATTTGTGCCTTGATAATTGTATATGGAAACAAAATAAAGAAAATAATTTTGAATAAGTTCCTCAAATGAGTGCTGTTCACTATTTTGTGACATATTTAAAAGTTACAATGATGATTAAGGGCAGAAACTATATTTGTAGAGTCACACTTCCTTACTAAATACTCTATTAAAAACTAGAAATATCTTTATGTTTGTTTCTAATTGTAAAGAAATATCTTTATGTTTGTTTCAGTGAGTTTTGATTATAGAATTCAAAACTGAACAGGCAGAACATTGTAAATCAACTATAATAAAAAATTTTTAATCAAAAAGATAAAACTGAATGGTATAAAATTAACATTTTCTCTAACTTATCAGTGTTAACATTTTCCTAAAAATATCTGAATATTTATAGGTACTTAAAAATATAGAATCTTACTTTTTAGCAATTCATTTTTCTTCATAAGACTATATCATTGTTAACTTTCTATGGCAGTATATATGCTCTACCTCCTTTGTGACAGATCTATAGAATTCCTTTAAATGGATATGCCATAATTTATTTAAACAGGTATTTAGTGTTGGATGTGTGACTTTTTTTCTATATTTCTAATGCAAATAGTAATAATTTTCCTTTTAACACAGATTTAATGTTCCCTGTTTTGTCCTACTAAAAGTCTTTTCAGTTTAAAGAATGCTTATTTTGCAAAGGTACTGAACATTAGAAGTTTTAAAATTAAGTGCTTCTGTTAATTGCATTAAAGTTATTTAGGAGTTCTGATTAATAACTGTAGTAATGGTTAATTTTTTAGACCTCTGACTACCCAGTGGTGCTCTCTTTAGAAAATCACTGTTCCCCTTCCCAACAAGAAGTGATGGCAGACAATTTGCAGTCTGTTTTTGGAGATGCCTTGCTTTCTGATGTGCTTGATGATTGTCCAGACAGACTACCTTCACCAGAGGTAACATTTTGTCTGAGAAGCTCAGCTGAAGAAAAAAAAAAGAAAAAGCATGCCACTACTATATTGGCCCATCAAACTGGGCTAGATCAATGAAAAATACTTAGTTTTTTTATTATTTATAGAGGTGTATTTTTGCAATGTGTTTCCTAGGAAATGTTCCCAGGAGTGTTTAGGTGAATATATTTTGATAAAGAGAATATATACAGCATCATATCCCATGAGTCCAAAATTTCAAATTAGTTAATACTAGACCACAGATATTTGGTACATTTTATAGGCTAAGAAAGAGGCGAAGATCTAGGCTGTAAATAGAATACCTATCCAATATCTCAGCATCTGGATGAAGGGTTCCCCCCATTTCTAATCTGCTGTTTTTAATGTCTCTTTCTCTCCAGGTCTTTTTCCATCAGCAGTTGAGCATACTCAAGTATTTGATTTTACCCCTACCCTAGCCTCAGGATTTCAATTTCCTCTCCTCTCCAGCTGTCTTCTTTTTTTTTTTAATTAGTCCTTCTCTTAACCCATATTTTCCTCATCTTCTCACAACCTACCTAATCAGACTTCCTCTTTCCCCTGCCCTCGATGTATCTCGATGTGGTGATGTGGTCGTCAATGACTTTCCCACCAGTAAATTCTAACAGGCCCATTTCAGCCTTCCTCTGACTTGTTGCCTTGACAGCCCCTTTGCTGTGGATGCCTCCTTCCTTTCCCTGCAACACTTCCTTCTGTAACACCACATTCTTCAGTCTTTTCTCATTCCCCTCCAGACATTCCTTTTTCGTTTCCTCTGCTAGTTCATTATCCACACCCCTAATTTTATCAGGTGATACATGAATTTTATTCTTTTTTGAATGACAGTATTGTCTGACAATCAGTAGTTTAGCTTCTACATGTCATCATTTTGGTAGATGCAGTAGTATTTTTGTAATATTTGAATTCCTCCTTTATACGTTTTCTTGTTTTATTTAGATAAGTAGAAAGTTTAAAGCCTAAAGTATTATGATGCTAGGGACAAGAAGTATAGGACTCATGATAGAATTGAGACAGGCAAAAATAAATTGAACAAATGGACAAACTGTGACTCTTTCAGCTGGTAAGAATGCTCACAGAATGCTAAATGTGTTCAACTACGACAGAAAAGAAATATTAAAGAACCTGTGCAAAGTGCGGTAAACACATTATCAAAGATTGCACTTAGGAGTCAAGGTCCAATTCAGGAAATTATATAATAATTTCAGCTTTCTAGGAATAGAATTCCTCCTCCTAGTGTTTTTGAGCATTCAGATATATAGTTTCCATTAAAGCTTTTTCTTTCATACTGAAGTAAGGAGATGCTTTGCAATGAATAAATGAGGAATTGGAGATAAAATCATTTTCTCATACTGCACGTAGCCCTCAGCTTAGAAAAGAATTTCCTGGAGGCTTGTTAAAGAAACATAATTCTGTCCTACTATTCAAGATTCTGATACCCTAATTTCGAAGGAGATTGCAGGAATCTGGTTTTTTTTTTTTTTTTTTTTTTTTTTTGCCATTTCTTGGGCCGTTCCCATGGCATATGGAGGTTCCCAGGCTAGGGGTCTAATCGGAGCTGTAGCTGCCGGCCTACGCCAGAGCCACAGCAACGCAGGATCCAAGCCGTGTCTGCGACCTACACCACAGCTTACAGCAACGCCAGATCCTTAACCCACTGAGCAAGGCCAGGGATCTAACCCACAACCTCATGGTTCCTAGTCGGATTCGTTAACCACTGTGCCATGACAGGAACTCCAGGAATCTGTTCTTTTAACGAGAACCCTAGATACATAGGGTTGCAGTGCTCACTTTGGTAAACTCTGTATTAGAGGATAACATAAAGGCCCTGGCAAAAGAAAAGAGACCCAAGATGATAGAGTAATTTGAGTGGTACATGGGGATGACAAAGGGAAGGGACAATCAAAGCTCCTTGAAGAAAAGAACTTTACTTCATAGTCCAGATCCCAGCAGCATTATACTCAGCACAGCAGGCACTTGAGTATATTTGTTAAATTAATGAATATTTGTACAGGGCAGGAAGTGAAAGAAGGAGACCAGAGGTTTTGGATTTTAGATGAGATCGGGCACATTCAGGGTGGTATGGCCATAGACCAGATTTCGATTTAGGATGCGTAACCCAGATGGTGAATGCTGCCATGCTTCTAGTTTTACTGGGCAGGAAATATTAAGTTGATGATGCATGCATGCAATACAGTTGAAATGTGAAGATTTATAAATCTTTAGCATAAATTTAGTCTTTTCTAGATGCCAGATGCTATAATAGACATTTTTTATAACTGATGTCATTTAATACTTTTTAATGTTAGATAAGAGTGGTGACCTGAAGCATTCACTAACAGTAGCTGTAACATTTTAACTTCTATAACATTGAAATATATATATATAATTTCATGTAGTTCAAATTTTTGAATAGTAGTAATTTATGGAATGTAAAAGAAATAGCTACAGAAAGTGTGAATGATTACAGTCTTATTTTTTGGTGAATTTTGGCTAATATTGTAATATCAGTGGTGTTCATTAGAGCATTTATAGGAATATATAAAAAGATAGTGATTTTATGTATCTTGGAGTTCCCGTTATGGCTCAGCAGTTAACGAATCTGACTAGCATCCATGAGGACTCAGGTTTGATCCCTGGCCTCGCTCAGAGGGTTACGGATCTGGCGTTGCCGTGAGCTGTAGGTCACAGACATGGCTCAGATCCCAAGTTGCTGTGGCTGCAGCAGAGGCCTGCAGCCACAGCTCTGATTTGACCCCTAGCCCGGGAAACTCCACATGCCACAGGTGCGGCCCTAAGAAGAAAAAAACCAAAACAAAAAAACCAAAAAAAAGGAAAGATTTTACGTATCTTGTTGCTCTGGGCAAATTGAAAATACGATGAAAGAGTTTTCAATGACAATGACAAATGCAGAGTTACCTGTACGTGTGTAATTGTACCTCTCTTTCAAATTGTTTCTGTAGGCATTAAAATTCAAAATATTAGTTAGAAACAAGAAAATAGGAACCTTAAAGGAAACTCACGAAAGGAAAGGTTCTGATAAGCATGGTCAGGTACAGGAATGTGAAGAAGAAGAGGAGGCAGAACAAGAGGAGGAAGAAAATGAGGTCAGAGATTCAGAAATATTGGATATTTTACAAGATGATTTGGAAAAGGAAGAGTTGAAACGGGGAGTTGGAATTAAATTTTTCAAGAAAAAGAAGGTGAGATGACGCTTTATGAAAATCTTACAAGTGATTGAAAAATTGTCCTTTTTTATTGAGAATTTTTTTTTTTGGTCTTTTTTTTCTCTTTTAAAGGCTGCTTCCACTGCATATGGAGGTTCCCAGGCTGGGGTCTAATCAGAGCTGTAGCCGCCGGCCTCCGCCACAGCCACAGCAACGCCAGATCCGAGCCTCGTCTGCGACCTACAGCACTGCTCACGGCATCACCAGATCCTTAACCCACAGAGCGAGGCCAGGGATGGAACCTTCAACCTCATGGTTCCTAGTCAGATTAATTTCTTCTGTGCCACAATGGAAACTCCTTTATTTGTTGAGAATTTAAAAAAAATTTTGGAGGAAGATATCTTTTTCCTATTTTTGATAACTTTATTATTTAAAATTTGCAAAAAATTAGCAGTGGAAAAGAAGTTTTAGAAATTGTTATCTTTTTCCTATGTTAGCTGTTTGAACATTTTATTTATCTACAGTCAACAAATATGTGTTCTTATGTACTAGGTATTTTGCAATGTTCAAAAAAAGTTTCTCTCCTCAAAGAGATCAGACTGTCAGAGGCAAGAAAGTCACTGTTTATATTATATAATTGTTTATACAAGTTTGCAAGTGATAAAAAACTAATTCAAATGGTTTAAGTACAATGTGAATTAATTAAATTGGTCCACAGAAATGAAAAGTTCAGGGAAAGGGATTCTAATTTCAGGAATGACTTGGTAAAGTATATGAAGCAAAGCCCACAGAACTTTCTGTCTCCAATTTTGTCCCCACTTTCCATATATGGTGCAAGCCTTTGCAAAGCTTCAGCTTTACATGCTTTCAAGTTCAAATCCGGTGGAAGGCCTAGCTTTCTCTCAGCTGGCCAATCAAATTCTTTTAGTAAATAGACTATGATCCAGACATTTGCACATCCCTGAGCCAATTACTCTGTTGCTAGCGGAATGAAGAACTCTGATTAGCCAGGCCCAGTATACATTGTCAATACTTAAACACATGGATGGAGCATGAGTGAGAAATGTTTAAAAAAAAAAAAACGCAAAATTTTGGAAGGTGCTAACAGAAGTGCAGAGGATATAGATACTGGGTCTTAAAAGAGCAATAGTATACTAAGCAATAGAAGTTATTCCAAAATGTTAGATCACACTGGAAATGTACTTACTCAGGACTAAAATTCCTAAATTTGTAAAATATACCTTCAGAGGGGAAAAATAGAAATGATTGCGATCCTCAATACTTACTATATTTAGTAGGGATTTTAGATTTAGGTTATCTCATATTAACATTAAATACTATCATGATAGAATATATTCACATTGACTCAATCCAAATAGTTTTTGAGGAGATAATCGTATGAAAAGACTAAAATCATTGATTTGAAAGCATATTTTATTTGAAAAAGAATAAATAAATTTTATTTATTTTCAAATGATTAATGCAAAAATGTGAAATTACTCTCTCTTTTTTAACACCACAAAGGTAAAAATAGCTACGGCCCTATCTGATCTTGTTATTTATACTAAAGTTGAGAAGTTCAGAAGTTTTCACTATTCAAGGCTTTATCAACAGTTTAATGAAACTAACTCTATTGGGGAAACACAAGCCCGAAAGCTTTCAAAGTTGAGAGGTAAATTCTTATGATTCAAATAGATAATGTGTTTAAACAAGTTATATTCTCTACTAAGGTGCAAAATTGGTCAGTGACATTGCAAAAACCATATCCTAATGCAATTTCAACATATTTAACATATTTTAAAAAGGGTTATATGCCTCAGGTTGTACACATTAAGTTTTATTTCACAAAACTCAACCATTAATTTACTTTTTTGGGGGAGAGAGCAGCATGTGGAAGTTCCTAGCCCAGGATTGAACCCATGCCTCAGCAATGACTTGAGCTGCAACAGTGACAATGCCAGTTCCCTAACCTGCTGAGTCACAGAGAAACTCCTTAATTTACTTTGTTAGGTCATGAAATTTTGATTGAGAATGTCCAGTATGAAGACTTTGGTGGGTGCGGCTGTGGTAAGCAGTTTATATGGGAAAGTAGTGAGTGACAAGGCTGCAGAGGTAGGCAATGCCAAATTATAAGAAACTTGAACTTTGTCCTACAATCAGAGGTGAGCAGAAGATGGAAATCCCAGGAGTCACATTTTCCTCTGTGTGTATCTGAAAGATGTCTCTGTTAGCAGCATAAGGATGACACTGCCTGCAGAGAGGAGATGATAAAGGTTTATGGCAGTGAGAGTGGAGGCAGGGTGAACTTTTCCGACTCAGTGGGCATCTAGGAGGTAGAGTTAAATAGACGTGGAGGCTATGTCTCTGACATGAGTAAGAGGAGGAAAAAATGGCAAAATGGCAACTGGGCCATACTAAAATGGCTGTATGCCTGCAGAGGAACCATTTGTCTCTGTATCTACTTCGTGTGTGTGTGTGTGTGTGTGTGTGTGTGTGTGTCTTTTTGTCTTTTTAGGGCCACATCCGTGGCATATGGAGGTTCCCAGGCTAGGGGTTGAATTGGAGCTGTAGCTGCTGGCCTACACCACAGCAGGATTCTAGCCATGTCTGTGACCTATACCACAGCTCACGGCAGTGCTGGATCCTTAACCCACTGAGCAAGGCCAGGGATGGAACCCGTGTCCTCATGGATACTAGTCGGGTTTGTTAACCAATGAGCCACAACAGGAACTCCTGCATATTCTTTTTACTGTCTCTTGATTCTAAAGTGGAGATGGGTTATTCTGCTTGATAGAGCCCGAGGTGCAACAAGGTCTGGGAAAGAGAATGGGAAGAAGACCCTGCCTTCTTATGGCAGGGAATATCATCAACCTAAAAAGGGATTGTCTGTCAGGAAAGGAAATCTTTTCCCTTTACCCCTCTTGAATTCTTGCAACTGGACTAATAATAAAATTGCCACAGACATATCGACAGGAGAAAAACATTTTTTGAAATTTTTTTGTATTAAAATATAGTTAGTTTACAATGTTCCTTCAATTTCTGCTGTACAGCAAAGTGACCCAGTCATTCATACATACATACTTAAATATACATATATCCCTTTTTTATTTTTCATTTTTCTTTTTTAACAGCCATATCTATGGCATATGGAAGTTCTCAGGGTAAGGATTAAACCGGAGCTGCCGCTGCAGGCCTACGCCACAGCCACAGCAATTTTGGATTCCAAAGATTTCCTTTACTGACTTATACAACAGCTTGCAGCAATGCTGGATCCTTAACCCACTGAGTGAGGCCAGGGATTTATCCCACATCCTCACAGAGACAACATTGGGTCCTTAACCCACTGAGTCACAATGGGGACTCTGAAAGAAACAAATCATGTGTAATCATGTGTACAGAGGCCTCATAGAAATGGGACCAAAGAAGTGGCCGAAGTAGGCACCTTTTATACTTTTTAGGTAGAGAAACAATAAATTTGTGAAGAATGGACAGGACAAAAAAACTTAGGTTTTGAGTGCCCAATTAATGAAGAATCTAAACAGAGTTTGGGCTTGGGTAGTAAATTGAAGAATCACAAGATTGATTTATATAGGCTTCTCAGCCCCACTTCCCTATCTCTGGTGATAAGGGTGTCTTTCTACCTCCAGACACCGGGAGGGCACTTTTGACATGAGAAATCTATTTCCTGCTTTCAGGGAGACAGAAAAGAGGGTCACAGTGTCCCTCTTGCATTGGCTATTTCCTAAATAACTTTAATTCAAAATAATCAATTGAGGCATATTTGTCCCAACCATTGATTAACTTAATAATCAGAATTCAGGTGACTCTCGAAATCCTTTTTAAAAATTGCAGTCTACCATCTTGTATAGAAGCACCATGGCAGAAAAATCAGCACCTGTAACTGACTTGATAAAAGCAGTTGGCTGTTTGGAAGTGCAGATTCTGATATATTTGTTGGTTAACTTCATTGGGCTGGCCACTGGTACCCTAGGGTTTTGAGGTATGCTTTTAGCTCATCTTCTCAAAATGTCTATTAGGTAGATCATGGGTGTTTTAGGCCTTTTCAATTTTTGCTTTAAACTGAGGAAAGTGACCAAAAATCAATTCAGTGGGTCTAGACAACAGTTGAAATAATAGGGAGTTCCCATTGTGGCTCAGTGGTAATGAACCCAACTAGTATCCATGAGGATGCCAGTTGGATCCTGGCCTCACTCAGTGGGTTAAGGATCTGGCATTGCTGTGAGCTGTGGTGTAGGTCACAGATGCAGCTAAGATCTGGTGTTGCTGTGGCATAGGCATAGGTCCGATTAGACCCCTAACTTGGGAACTTCCATATGCCACAGGTGTAGCACCCTAAAAAGAAAAAAAAAAGAAACAAAAAAACAGCTGAAATAATAGAGTAGAATAGACTGGAATAGAATAAAATGGAATGCAATAGAACAAAATAATAGGATGTAGAATAGTGTATTGTATGCTGTAAGAGTAAGTATTGTTTTATGAAACGAGTGTGTGTGGTGTTGAGTTGGGATATAAAATATATTTTTTACTGTGAAATATTGTCAATAGAATTTGAATTTGAATGACCTACTTTACTAGCCTCCATCCTTTTAAACTATTGGATGGTTGTTGTTTTTGTTGTTCATTGAAGTGGGACTTCTGGGCAGGGCAAAAGTGGTTATAATTCTCTCATTTTCATCATATAAACACTTGCTCAAAATTTGAAAAGGCCCTGGGTAATCCTGAGCAGAGTTGTAAAATATAGCATCATCATTTCTCTGGGAAAAGCATAGAACATTTTTCTTATACTAAAAGTCAATAGTAAATAATTAATGATTGGGCAAAGATGTACTACAAGAATGCCCATGATTATTAAAAATATAGTAAGCATCATTAAGTTTATAATGGGGGAAAATCAGAAACACTTTTTCACATGTGTGAATATTTTTCAGTCATTTAAAGATCATGTAGTAGGTGAATATTATTGAAATGGAATGTTTTTCATGTTATCTTAGTAAGTTAAAAAATGGAAGTTTACACAGGGATTTAAACAATGTTCAAGAATTTAAACAATGACTCCAATAAAAAAGAAGTTTATACATATAACAAAAGAATGAAAAAAATATTTACCCAGAGGTTATCAGGGTTATTGATTGAGTGATAAGATTATATGTTGTTTTATTTCTTACCTTTTTTTATTTGATTTTCTTATTTATCTAAAATAAGCATGAATTGCATTTGTAAAAATATAGTATGTTTAATTTCTAAAGTTCATCTCAGAAGTAACAAAATCATGTTATGTTAAGGGTCCTTAGTGAGCATTCATCCTTATCACTTTGTGAGTAGAAAAAAATTAAGATTCAGAAGAGCACATGTTTTACCAAAAGATAGACATCTAGTTTAGGATTGGAAAAGGGGTTGTGACATTTGACACACAAGGTGCATTTGTACATCAGTAGCTTCAAAAGAAGAGAGTAAAACTTCTAAGAAAGAGTGTTAGTTAAATTCTCTGTATTTACTGTTACCTTCAGTAATTGTAATTTTTTTTTTTTTTTTACCTAGCAGTGCATCCTAAAGAATAATATTTAGGATGAAGGTGGCAATGATTCTACTCTAGTGTGACTAACAAATAACCATTGGACTAGCAATAACCATTTCTTCCATGCCTGGTCGATATATTAACAGAAATAGCTGTGGGAACAGGATCCGCTTAGTGAAAGAATTAAAAACCTAGGAGAAACATGAAATGTGTGTTCAAAAATTTGAGTGAATATCCAGTGGTAAATGGTGTACATTAGTTTTGAATCTTAAGTGATTTAAATAGAATAAATGTAAATGTGTAAAAAATATAAATAGAAACAAAGAATAATATAGAAACTGAAATAGACTGTGTGCGTGTGTGCAGTACAAGTATAGACCTTGTCTCAGTAAGGAAAACATTTGAAATAATCATAACTATTGAGAGATAGCAAGTTCTTTTTCAATGGAGGAATGCAAATAGAAATTGAATGAATTTGGGGAAGAGATACTGTAATAGGGTTGGAAGTTGAATTGGTAACTTTAAGATCTCTGTCAGCCCTAAGACTCTGTTAATATTCAACTAGATTGACTTGGATGGCATCATATAGTTTATATGACCTCCGTGTGATTCTGTCCTAATGTGAAAACCAAAGTTTAAAAAAAAAAAATGGGGAAAGATGCTTTTGTTTTAAAAAACGGATGTATTTTATTTTGGAATTTTATATACTCTTATGTCAAAGTGAAATTAATTTGGATGTGAAAAAAATGTTTTATTTAGTTAATCATTTCTTTCTTCAAGTAAATGATTACATAAAATTGTAAAATAAAAAGTTATTATTAACTTTTCAATAACAGTGAATTACCCTGTGAACCATAAAAGCATGAATGTATTTTGATTTCCATGAATTAAAAATATTTTTGCCAAGATAGTAAGCATCAAAATTATTGAAATTGTTGAAGAATCATATAATATATAGAGACGTAGTAGTTTATTTGAAATCTTTCACAATGTTTTAATAACTTTTTTTTTTAGCCAGTGAATTTATTCTTCACACTAGGAAGTTCATTACCAGAATATATCCCAAAGCGACAAGAGCAGACTCCTCTAATTTTAATCCTCAAGAATTTTGGAATATAGGTTGTCAAATGGGTATGTTATATAGGATTTGAGTTTTTTTCAAAATTAAGACAATAAATTCATCTTGTGAATTAATAAAAGATTCATGAAAACAGCTTCCTTTGAAGAATTTTTGGCCCTAGGTGTTTTGGGATCAAGCAGTGAGGAATCATTGGCTTCAAGAGCTGAAATTATTCCTAAGTGGGTTGAAAAGGGTAAATATAGGTGAGGGTAGAGGCACGGAGGTTAAATTCTCAAAGAGTTTGCACGGGAAGTGTAGGCAGGGGAAAAGAAAACCAAAGAGAACGGAAGAGGCCAGTGAAGATCAAGTCCTTTGCTTGAAAGATTTGCTAAGGGCCTCTTCAAAATCAAGCCACCTCTGCTTTTTTGTACTTTAATCAGTTTTGCATTCAGAGTATTAAAAAGTACGTAAGGTTGCATAGCTTTGTTATGTGTCCTTGCTGTACTCTATTCTAAATTGATCAACTGGTAGACCCTGGGCACCAACAGTCAGAAAGTGTCAGGTGTTAACCTTTCTGCTACTGAATTGTGACAAGGCCCATAGGTTTTTGGAGAGGGGGAGAGTGGGACAGGACAGCAGGAAGAGCAGTAGGGGCGCAGATGGTGGTACTGCATGCAGTGGCTATTTACCAGCCTGTGTGGAGCTGTTTCTCTATTTTAACAACAATTATTGCTCTGCCTGTTTTTTGCTTTCTCCTCAAATGAGGAAGCCTAAAAGTTTATAACAGTTGCTATCTTCACTTTCCAGCATTTAAAATACTGATTTTCCTTATTCTTCTATTTCCTGAATGTTATCTTACATGTACATTGCTACTGTATAATCTATACCATGTGTCATTTTGATTTTTTTAACTCAAAGCTGTAAAATAATTTGCAGATTAAATTTTGAGACTCACTTTCATATATGTTAATATAGACATGGCAGAAGGAAATGTTTAAAAATCATGAATTATTTGACTAAGAATGCTTGCTCTTAAAATGTTTGAAGATATATAATCCAGGATAAGGTTTCAGTATACTGTTTAACTGTGTTTCTTTAGATATGCCCTCTATTTCCTGACACTGTCAAAATTCTTTCTTCCCTCACAGTGGCCTTAAATTTCCAGACCCCTGGTCTGCCTATGGATCTTCAAAATGGGAAATTTTTAGAAAATGGTAACTCTGGATATATTTTGAAACCACACTTCTTAAGAGATGGTAAATCAATATTTAATCCAAACAAAGCACTAATCAAAAGTAATCCAATTACACTTACCATAAGGGTAAGATTAATAACTTTTTCTTTTACTTTTTTTGACCGTTATACAAGCTAGATAGTATACATTAATATGTTGAGTTCCATTGATTTTCTTTAATGCCTTTTAAATTTCTGTTCATCTTTTCAGGTAATATAGGTGGGTGGTATTTCAGCATCCTCTGAAAAATCTCAATATCTGAAAAATATCTCTCTTGTCTCTTTGCATGGATGAAAAAAATTTTAAAGTTACATTGTTCTAGTTGTCCTAGACTAGAGGAACTAATCTGGTTGTTCTAGTTGTTGTTCTAGTGAGAAGATGGCATGAATCAGCCACTTTTTCGGATCCCTGCTTACTCCACCCAAATCTCCTTGCTGTGCTTCTGTGGATTCCTCCTCTCCTTTTTTAACCTAACTTCTGAGTGATTCTTTCTCCTTTTCATTTGTGGATTCCTCTTTCTCTACCTGCCTCTAAAATATTAATGTTGCCTAAGGTTTTTTCATAATCTTCATCTCAAAATATTTTCTTTGTGTTCTTCCCATTCCACAAACAATGCTCACTTCTTCACTCTGAACACCTTTTGGACTATAAAGATATATTTTTAATAGCCTACTTAGCATCCCCACCTATTTAATCAATGTTCTGTCAAACTTCAAATATTAAAGCCTGAACATCCCTTCGTAGTCAAATCTACTTCTATTTCATTTAAACCTCAGTGAATTGAGTCAAATTCATTAACTCAGTTAACTAAGGCTAGAAAATTGGGAGCTATTCTCCTCCACATCTCCTTCACTTCCCTTGTCCAGTCTATCTCTAAACTCTCTTGATCCCACTCCTGAATGTCTTCCATATTCATTCCTTGGTCTGGTATCATTTGCTGCCTTTTTTTTTTTCCCTTAGGGATTTGTTACCTGTCATCACCTCCATTCCTTTGGCTTTCTAAGGGGTTTTCAGGTAGCCTGTCTCATTCATTCTGATCCATCTTCCATAAGTCAACCAGAGATTTTGCTGCAGTGCTAATCTTATCAATATTTATTTGTGTCTCCTGATGGCATTCTTAGTCTGGTCATGTCTTTCTACTTCTCTAGCTCCATCTCTCCCCACTTCCAGCCTTTCAACCCATTCTGAAGCCACCTTTTTTTTCCATTCCACATGGCACCTCTATGTATTGCATATGCTATTTCCTTTGACTGGACTGTTCTTCCATCCTTCATCTGCCTATTTGCCTTCTGACTCATTTTTCAAGACTTAGAGTCACTTCTTTTTGGAAGATTTTTCCTGTGCTAAGTTGTGCTTCTTTTGAAGTTTTCCTCTGTTTTTCCAAAACACCCTATTCATGCATACATTATGGCACTTACCACACTGTATTAACATTGCTCATTTACTTCTCTTTCTCCCCTCACTTCCCTGAAGGTCCTTTAAGGATAAAGACTGTGTTTGGTTCAGCCTTTATCCATAGTGACTGATGGATGCCAAGTTATGCCCAGTACATATAGGTTAATTGAATGATTTTTTTTTTAAGTTGAGAATATTAAAGAGAATATATGTGCTCTTTTTTTTTTGTCTTTTGTCTTTTTTGTTGTTGTTGTTGCTGTTTCTTGGGCCGCTCCTGCGGCATATGGAGGTTCCCAGGCTAGGGGTTGAATCAGAGCTGTAGCCACCGGCCGACGCCAGAGCCACAGCAACGCGGGATCCGAGCCGCGTCTGCAACCTACACCACAGCTCACGGCAACGCTGGATCGTTAACCCACTGAGCAAGGGCAGGGACCGAACCCGCAACCTCATGGTTCCTAGTCGGATTTGTTAACCACTGCACCACGACGGGAACTCCAATATGTGCTCTTTTATTAAGAGAGCAAAGATGGAAGATAACTAGAATGTTTAGATGTTTACAAATGTCACCTGTTTGTACTTGAAAGGTCTCCTGTAGGATATAAGCAGCATGGTGTGAAAGAGGCAGAGTTAATGGTTTCCTGGGAAGCTGCTGTCCTAGCTGTGCGGGTCTTTCCCTTTTGCTCTGATCATTCTGGGGAGAGTCAAGGTTACATTATGACTTGTACAATTGTGGAGGGCATGTCTTGGGAATCAAAAGACCTAGTTTTGAGATTAGCTTTCTTATGTCCTTGATGAAGCCATTCAGCATTTCTGGTTTACTTTTTGTCATCTGTCAGTAGAGAACTTAGTATTAAATCAGTTATTTTCAAGCTTATAAAAACTATGGAACCATTTTCTAAGTTTAAAATCTCCTGCATAAGACCAGTCACTGAAAGCAGAGCTATCTGATTGACCACCAAGGTTTTTCTTTTGACATCCATCCTCTGCAGTGGCCCTGGAAGGGCTTTGTGAATCAGCGTGCACAAATTATTTGAACAGTAAATCTTTAAATTCTATTTCAGTCCTCATATTCAATTATTATTATTATTAGTTAGAATTTTTTTTTTTTTTTTTTGGCATTAGGTACACCAAAGCTGAACCATATTGATAAGGGCCTGTTACCTGGAGAGCTAATATTCAGCTGATAGGCTCTGGTGTCAGTGTACTAGTTGTTCACAGTCAGTGTTCTTTTTAATTACTTTGATGTCTAATTATTCTGATCAATGCCCATTCCATACTGGTTGTTAAATATTTGCACTGTCACTCTGGTTTTTAGCGATGGCGTGATGTGTAGATGTAGGAAAGAAAAAAATTACACACTGGCACTTTTTTCTTTTTTTTTCAAACTTATTTATTTGTTCCTCTTTATTATAATCTTCAGAAATTGACATCATGTCTCAATTTTTACACCATTACAATTTTAAATTAGTATGCTTCAAATATTGTTTTTTATTTGAACTCTGTTCCTTAAAATAAAACAAATCTTTGCTTCAACAATTAGCTTGACTAATAAAAGGCTAAATGAAATTATTATTAATCACTTTGTCAAGCATTCTTCTGCTTTCCAGTCCATAATAATTGATTTTGTCAAACTCAATTTAGTTAGGATAATATAGACAACAATAGATAACGTAAAATTTCATGATAAATTATCCTGGCATATAAATTATACTGTCAGGAAATGCTATCACAGGAAATTATGTGGTCCTTTTTCTTACATTTCAAAAGTAGTGTTCATAGTTGCCAATTTTTTGCTGTATGTATACAATATGAATTTGAAAATAGTTCATGTTATCTGAGTGATTCAACCTGAATAACATTACAAAGGGATCATAATGCTTTTAAGGAATGCTTTTTAACAATCATAACAAATCCTTTTAAAATAAAAATATTTTTGGACCATAAATCTTGCAGAATATGGATTCTACTATAATCACATATTGGTAAAATGGAATAATTTATAGAGGTGTTCCTGGTATTCATCTGTTGATACTTGAGGATAAAAGTTAAAATATAAGAGTTCCTGTGGTGGGCTCACCGAGTTACGAACCCGATTAGTATCCACGAGGATGCGGATTCAGTCCCTGGCCTTACTCAGTAGGTTAAGTATCTGGCATTGCGTGAGCTATGATGTAGGTCACAGATGCAGCTTGGATCCCGTGTTGCTCTGGCCATGGTGTAGGTCAGCAGCTGTAGCTCTGATTTGACCCCTAGCCTAGGAACTTCCATATGCTGCAGGTGCAGCCCTAAAAAAGGCAATAAACAAATAAATAAAAATTTAAAGAGTTGAAATTTAAAACTTGCACTATTTCCCACCTTCAGTTTTTTGGTGTGTGGGAATTGGCTTAGTCTATCATTTTTTTTGGAAAACATATTTTATTTTGAAGTTAAGCAGTGATGTGGTTTCATATTCTGCTGAATTCTTGAACTCAGTTTTTTCTATGCAGCTCATCAGTGGTATCCAGTTGCCTCCCAGTTATCATTCATCATCCAACAAAGCTGATACATTGGTGATAATAGAAATTTTTGGTGTGCCAAATGATCAAATGAAACAGCAGACTCGTGTAATTAAGAAAAATGGTGAGCTCCTGATATATTTTAATGAATGTCTATTAGACTTCTGGTTGGAAAGCTTAAAAATTATATATTAATAGAGTTTTGATACATATTTTTTATTTATAAGGCAAAGGTTTAGGCTTATGTTCAAGATGACCAATGTGTTATATGCAGCAAAAACAATTTGATAATGATTGAATATGTTGGTTGGATATATTTTAAATGACAGAAAAATGTAACAGACCTGAAAAATTAGTGCCTTTTTTCATTTTCACTTCTTATGTTTCCCACTATGACTGAATTAAGATAGACATTTTGATGGCTGCAAATCTATGTAGCTTCTAGCCTCTCTGTAAAATAAAGAACTAATGCTTTTTCTGATACAGCATGTTACATATTTTTACTTCACTGCTTGAATTGTTTTAGATCAAAGGTCTATGGCTTCTGACTCAGGCTAAGGATGCCGTAGAAACCTACTCACATATTCATTCAGTATACTGAATTCATAATGCAGTCATTTTTGTCAGAAGGAAAGTGTAGGAATGGAAGAAATGACTTTGGTAAGATTTTCAGTGCTCTAGCATCCTGTGATCATTTACATAATACAGAGCTAACATTGCTATTTCTTCTCTGAGGTTGAAATCATTAAGGAAATTAGAAAAGTATAGATTCTTGGGCTTGGCTCTTAGGATCATCTTGGAAGAGACCTTGCAACTGATCCTTTGAGTCTAGAATCTTCTTTGAGTGGGTATACCCATAGTATGATGGACTTCATTTCAGAGTCTGGACACATGCTCCAAGCTAAATGGCACTAATAGAGAAGTGATGTAGTTTTAGTAGTCTTTTTCTTTTTTGGTGGTAATTCCCCCAAATGTCCACCATTTGCCTCCTCCCAAGTTCCCGAATTCTTCCAGCATGGCCCCTAGTACAAAAAGCACAAAGGAAAAGTTGGAAAGTTTTTGCTACCTCATCCTATGTTATCAATGGGAAGGGATATTAGTAATGACTTACTGCCTCATTTGATGCCTCTTAGAGTTGAAATAGTCAAGAAATTGTAACTGCTAATATCAGGAAGCTTATGGTAACCTATCTTTTGTTCTCTCCATTCCCTTACTTGAATTTTCATGGAAAAATGCACAGAACATTAATTTATTCAATGAACCCCTTACAAAATTATGATTCTAGCTCCCATTAGAAATTTTGATTACATCCTTGGGTTTTTACAAGAATATCCCTGCAGAAATTCAGTTTGCTTTATCAAACATTACTGAGCCCATTGAGTTAAAATCCTGGTGCTAAGTATCAAAAAGACTTAAAATCTATGTTTATTAACTGCATTCTCATGTATGTACCAATCTCTTTATTAAATGCATCCTTATGTATGTCCCAACTATTGTGGATAGTTTACAGTTCAGTATAGAATGAAGTATAAGCAAAAGTATTATGAAAAAGTCATTAGTGCTTTAAAGAAAGTACAAAGAACTGTATGGTGGGACAAATTTAGAGATGGTCCTTGGATAATGAGCAGAATTTTTTATAGTAATTGGGGACAAGGGAATTCAAGGCAAAAGGATCGAGTGCTAAAACATGGAGAAGACAATTCAAACATGTTGGGGAAAAGTAAAGAAGTTCAAGATATTGTGTACTTAAGATTCGTGTGAGATAAAATGAGAAGGTAACATTGGGGGGATCATCATGGAAAATCGTGAAAGCCACAGTAAGTTGTTGGAAACGTTCTTTTTTTCTTAGTTTATTTAAAAAACTTTAAAAAATTATAGTTTATTTATAGTGTTGTGCCAGGAAACTTTCTTTTCTGTAGAAAATGAATAAAATCAAAACTTTTAAATAGGGGAGTTCCCATTGTGGCTCTGCAGTAATGAACCCAACTAGGATCCATGAGGATGCGGGTTTGATCCCTGACCTTGCACAGTGGGTTAAGGATCCAGTGTTGCCACGAGCTTAGGTCCAGGTTCAGCTCAGATCCTGCATTGCTGTGGCTGTGGCATAGGCTGGCAGCTGTAGCTCCAATTCGACCCCTAGCCTGGGAACTCCCATATGCTCCAGGTGTGGCCCTAAAAAAAGACCAAGCAACAACAACAACAAACAAATGAACAAACAAAAAAACCCAAAAACCCCAAACACAACTTTTAAACAGGGATGTAACATGAGTAGAATTGAGAGTTAGGGAGTTTGTTTCTTCAGGTAGATAGTAAGATATGTATGAAGGAGAAATGAGAAATACAGATAGAGTCAGGATATGATTTCATGATTAGAGGATGTAGAAGTCAGGTCATAAAGAAGGGCTGTGGCATCAGAAAAGGAATGGAGGATGTATGTGAAGAAAACTAGCAGAACCAAAATTGTAGCTAGCCAGATAGGAGGGATTTCAAGATTGCTTAGCATCTAGGGTAATGCTGGTATCATGGAAAACATGAGATCTGGAGGAAAATGATCATATATGGATATGGTGTGGAAGTGATTTTTTAGTTTTGGTCATGCCAGGGAAAACTATGTTTTGTTACTATCAAATATGGTATCCTGGTTTACTTTTTTTTTTCTTTGACACCCAAAAGGGCTTTCTCATCTATATGTTTATGCTGTGTGTGTATGTGTGTGTGTGTGTGTGCATGAGAGAGAGTACAGTGAAGTCAGGTTGGAGGAGGTGGAATAAATTAGTATAAGAATTTTGTGCATTTTATACAAAATTTTGTCTATAAAGAACAGACCCTTGGAGTTCCCCAGTGGCCTTTGCAATTAAGGATCCAACATTGTCACTGCTGTGATATGGGTTTGATCCCTGGTCCATGGGCATTGGCAAAAAAAAGAAAAAAAGAATTGACCCTTAAATTTTCCCCTGTACTCCATGGAAATTTTCTTTTCTTGGGTCAGGGTAAATGGTCATTATTCCAGCATGAGTCAGTTAGTTTAATATTTTCATGAGCATAGATGGCATCCTGGATTACTACCTAATAAATGTGTGCTTATGATCACAGATACACCAAAGAAAACATAGTTATGGTATAATTACAAATTCTTCAATATAATAACAAATTTTTCAGTACTTCTTGAAATGTAATCAGTGGACATATCTATTGACATAGCGGGTATAACGTTGCCTTTGTACATGAAAAGCAATACATGTTACTTTTCTTTGAACCCTTGAGTTTTTACTAAGTATAGGGTGTATTTGATCTGGATGTGAATTTCTTGATTCTATTCAATTATGCTTAACTTTTGTCTGATTTGGGTCACACTGTGATATAATTTGGATTTCATGTTTGGCAAGAGAGTGTTTGGGATGATCTGTTATGCTAGAGGCATAAATTACTCATAAATTTTGTGTTTTAAAAGGAGCGTTTAGTCAAGACTTGGATCAAGAGCTGACTTTAGAGCAATCATTATTTGGCTTTCAGTTCAGCAACTGTCTATAGAGCTCTTCCCATAATAGGCCCTGATATGGAAAAATGGTGCTACATAACTTCTTTATGTCTCAATTTCTTTGTTAATAAAATGTTGATATACAACAGTCATATTGTGTAACAGGTAAAATATTTTTGTTCTGAAACCAGACTGTTTGATTTCCTGTCCCACCACTTAATGGTTATTTATGTGAAACCCTTCAGAGGTTATAAAACATCTTTGTGGCTCAGTTTTCTCATCTGTTAATATGGATAGTAATAACCCTGATAGGGTTGTTGTGAGATTAAATGAGATTATCTACTTAAAATTTTTAGAATATTGCTCAGCAATTATAGATATCTAGCAAATATTGTTATTATCATTATCATTCTTTTCTCATTGGGTGCATTAAAAATATAAGTGCTCTAAACCATAAGCTTTTATAGTATTATTAAAGTGTTGAAAATAAGAATTTTGGAGAATAGATATTAGCCATTTTCCCCTAGGGAGAGTGTTTGATTTTTTTTTTGTATCTCTTTCTTTTTATTTCAGCTTTTAGTCCAAGATGGAATGAAACATTCACATTCATTATTCAGGTGCCAGAATTGGCATTAATACGTTTTGTTGTTGAAAATCAAGGTTTGATAACTGGAAATGAATTTCTTGGGCAATATACTTTACCAGTTCTATGCATGAACAAAGGTAATATTCCTAAAAGTGAGATGATTGTGCTAACATTTATATATAACTTGAGTTTACCAAAGACTCATTTTAATACACGAGCTAGCTCTCTCCATGACAGTCAGGTGTAAGAGAAAGGTAATATATTGACACATATTTTCTCCCAGTGGAATTATACCAATGTGTTTTGATTTAGAAGGTGGAGCTGGGGTTAAGAGATTGCTAGGAAGACTAATTAGGCAAACTTACCTCATATGAGAATTTCTTTACATGCATCATAGTTCTTTTGTTCCATTAGAGAGTGGTCATGACTGGAGTTCCCTGGTGGTTCCTCAGTGACTCAGTGGGTTAAGGATCTTGCTTATCACTGCTGTGACTCAGGTTGCTACTGTGGCTTGAGTTTGATTCCTGGCCAGGGGTGCACCAAAAAGAATAGTCATGACCACTATGAAGGAATGAAGGGTGGGATCAACACAGGAGGGAGAAATAGTGACTCTTTCTTCTCTCCTGAAGAGGGACTGGGGGCCCAAGACTCTTTTTTCTTGACCCTTTTCTCATTGCAGCTACCTCGCTGGGGTGATTAATACTGTGCTCCCAACTGTGTAGTCTCAGCGTGTTTGCTTTTCTGGCACCATCTGAGATGTACCTAGGAAACAGTCTTTCTCAAGCAAAAGGGTGGTGGCTAATTTTGGAGATGCTGCATTTTGAGGGAGGAGAAACATGAGCTGTGTGGTGTTTAGTAGGAAGTCAGGATGGAAACATAAAATATTTTATTTGGGGGGAATTAATATATGTGATGGAATAGAATGACATACCATAGTTTTTATAGGTGTTTATTATTTCTCAGTAGCACTGTTGGGGCCACTGCTGATTATTTTTATTGTTCTAATCAGATGTGATTCCTTTTGCAGGTTACCGTCGTGTTCCTCTGTTTTCTAAAATGGGTGAGAGTCTTGAACCTGCCTCCCTATTTATTTATGTTTGGTACATCAGATAGCAGCTAATAGTACCAGAAATATCATTAGCTATACATTGCAATAAAACAGCCAACATGAGTATGCATATCTTTTTCCTTTTTTTCCCAACATGAAGCAGAATAATTATTTACAAAAACAGAAATATTGAACAAAACTCACTTTTTTTTTCATGGTGCCTTTGGCATATGGGAAATCTCAGGCCAGGGATTGAACCCAAGCAACAGCAGTGACAATAACAGGTCCATAACCCATTGAGCCACCAGGGGACTCCCAGATTCACTTTTAAATATGCAAAATACAGCAGTGGAAATAAAACAGAAACTTCACAGGGTCCTAACTCAGCATGGAATTTTTGTCAGCCAATTTTTCCTGCCCCTCTGCTGCTGAGGCTGCTCTCTGAACTTGCTTTTATCGTTTTTAATTAGTTGAATTTACAAGTTTAAATATGTCTGATTGTATAAGATATGTTGGCAGATATTTGACAGTATAAAAGAAATGTTGAAATCTAAGAGTGTTTTCAATTCTAGACACCCACTGCTGCATGTTGTAGCAGGAAGAAATTAGATTTCTAGGTTCTTAGTGCCCTTTTAAATCCTGGAGACTAAGTCACCCCTGCATTCTCAGATTAGTTCTCAGAGGCTGTGCACTGGATAGGGTGCCCTATAATTATACAGCCATTTTTATGTGTGCTATGATTTTGATTTGCATTCAAAGTGCATCCATACTCCATATCTATAAAAGAGATCTATTCTGTATGAATTCACGGTGTTTCCAAGACTGTGCTAAAAGTACATTGAAGATTGTCTCTTGGTCAGAGATGAGATTCCTGTGCAATTTCATATTCTTGGCTTCTCACTCTCAGCAAGACTTTGCTTTACTAAATGCCATATGTAGAAAAAATATGGTTCACTATTAACTGTTTTGCAAAAAGCCAGGCATATTAATACTGACTCTGCCACATTGTTGCTTGGTACTGAGTTAAAATCACCTGGGACAATTTTGGACAACTAGGGGCCCTCATAATTCAAATTTTGTTGAAATTAAGCTGGATTTATAACTAAAATAACAAAAATGACTGTTAGTTTCAGGTGTTTACTCATGCATTAGCACTTGATGACCAGAAAAATACAAAAAACAAAACACCACCCATCTACCATGTTTTACTGTTATCATTGCTTACCCTCAGAACCAAATATTTTAAGTAAAAATGTCACTGGGAATTCAAATACTCAACCCGTAAGTAGTAAGATGTCCCAGATTACTCAGTGCCTAATCATCCAGATCCTCCCTCGTGGGCTCTCTGGATGTAAGAGCAGGGTACCATCTTCCCAGGGGGGGTGGTGCACAGCTGACTGTCAGAAGGACGCTTCTGTTTTGCCAGATTACAAAAGAACTCTTATTTAAATCATCTTTTGCTCAGTCTAACAGCAAATGGGACGTTCAGCGTATTAACACACGGCTTTAACCTTCTCAAAACTCCTAAAGCCTTTTGAAGAGCTAGAATTCTATGAGATTTAAAAACTTTGATCAGGTGAGTTTTGCAAAAGAATTCATTAATTCTATAGCAGGAGAAGCTTTTATTTTTCATTTGTATCAACAAGATTTGAAATAAGAAAAAAAGATGTAGTTCTTGCTTTTCTTCAGGTACCACTCCAACTCAGCTCACTAACCTTGAAGGCAAAATCTTTCTTTTTGTAATATTGCACACTAGATCAGAAATGCAATTTGGAAAGGAAACATTAGATTATTTTATTTCCTGTACAGTAATCTTGCAGTGTCTTCAAACATCTTTGCTTCCATTTTTATATGCATTATTTATCATTTATATTACCCTTTAAATTGAAAGGGGATAGATAGATAGACAGATAGATAGATAGATAGATAGATAGATAGATAGATAGAATTACTACTACCACCACTACCACCACCACCACCACCACCACCACCACCACTACCACTACTACTACTACTATTTCTCACCATAACAGATACTACCCATTGAAACTCCATAGCCAGGTGGTGTTCTCACATTACACAAGGCTGGGAATGGTGTAAGAAGCTAGTTTTGACCCATGCTTCCTAAGCCTCATTTACTTGTAGAAAAATAATAGTGTTAGTAAGAGGAAGAAAACAGAAGAGGCATCAGAATGAACCCCTGGACTGTGGTAAGAGAAGACCTTTTATCTTTTCAGCTCTTAGTTTAAATGTCAGTTCCTCAGAGAAGCCATCCATGATCTCCTTGATTAGGTTACAGTCCTTGGTTCGTTTCCAAAGAACTGATTTTCAGTGACATTGGGAGCTGACTGCACTGTCAGGGAGGTCTTGGGGTTGCTAGGAGCTGGCCTGGGGAGGCCATGATGTTTGCCCGGCCAACATGAACAAGTTCAACATCAACACCAGACCAGGCCACTCTGTGACCACAATGGATAAGGAGAAAAACAAGACCCGTTCATAATCATGACAGAGCACCTGACAAGAGCATGAGTGTTGTCTGAACACAAAAGCGCCAGACATTCCCCAGGAAACATGAATGACCATTGGATTCTTCACCTAATTCCTCAGACCTTCTCCCAGATCATCCAACATAAGCCTGAATCCAGTAGTAAGTCCTTTCCAAGATCCTTTTGCCGAGGCACCCTGTCATCTTTCTTTTGTGTCTCCTTCACTGAATGAGGAATCAACCCAGTGCTGGGTGTTTTGGTGTCTTTGGCTGGGGAGCATTAGCATAAACTTGGACTCTTCCTTTTGTAGCATTCTGTACCTTGCAGTCCTCAGTGTGACAGGGAAGTTTTCTTACATTAATTTTGACCTCCCCCCCCCCCCCCCCACCCGCCGGCTTCTGGTTGTTTAGGGCCTCAGATAGAAAGCATGCAGAGCACAACCTCCCATTCTAGACTTACCCTGCATTTTGTTTGGGAGGTGATGGCCACTGTGAGCCACTGCTGCTGGTTGCTGAGAAGTAAAGTTGCCCTATTTTTGAAAGAAGTCTGGGGTAACTGTAAAAAAGTTTTTCTTTTAATTTGTGGTATTGAGGAGCATAAGGTATTTTTGAGGGATTGAGATGGTACCTTGGGGGTTCCACTCAAAACCTTGATGCTGATCTCAGGGGTTATTTGGTAGCCACAATGGCAGGAAGCTCATGTCGTGGATCAGGATCAAGACAATGGGATCACTCACTTTTAGTGAAACCCTTAAGGGCTTGAACAATGAATGTTTTATTAGGAGAATGTATGGACAGGATTCTGCTTTTCGGGAGTTACTAAAATTCCATATTTTGGGCTGGGGCATCAACATTTTTTTGAATTACATGTCAAAATATTTATACCAACAAAGCAGTCTTATGATGCCTTCTAGATTCTTAGGCCTTAAAGTTTGAGCCCTCTGTAGAAGTCAAGAGTTAAGCTATTTGTACCAACCATGAGAAATCTCCATTTAAAACATCAAAGGGGCAGATTAAAGTGGAATCAGAACTTATGAGAGATTGGCCTTTAATGTTTCTTGCATTCTTATACACCAGCTGAGCATGTGGTGGTGGTGGTGGTGGGGGAATTGGTGTTAAATGCCTTGGAAACACACACCTTTTGAGGGATCAGTGTCCTCTTTCCATTCGTGTACAGTTTAACTTTCACACCTTCAGTCATCATTCCCATTCTCCTCCCAGGGCAGTCACTTTTCTAAGGTGATGTTCACATATCTGCAGTGTTAGCAGTGCCTAACATTTGCCTAATATTAAACATAAATTAACCTAAATCTTTCTAGCAGTTCCACATGTTTTTGTTAATGCAGCAGGCTCAGAAACATTGAGTTGCCTAAGGTCTATAGTAAATGACAGAACCAAGATTATTGATTCAATAGGGGAAAAAAATTGGATTTTGTTGATTATGTCACACAAAAATTAGCTCAAAATGGATATTAGACTTAAATGTAAAATGAGTTTTTAGGAGTTCGCTGCCTCGGTGGGTTAAAGATCTGGCATTGTCATTGCTGTGGCCTGGGTTCTATTCCTGCCCCCAGAACTGCTGCACGCTTCAGCTGTGGTCAAAAAAAAAAAAACCAAAAAAACAAAAAAACAGTTTCTACCAGTTTACTTGCTGGTTTTTTTTTTTTTTAATTTTTTGGAGAAATGGACCTTGGACTTTCCTACTCCTTAATTTTTGCCTATGGCCTTCTTCACCAATATTATCTACATCTTCTATTAGTATAGTACATTTATTACCATTAACAAACCAATAACGGAAGTCCATACTTTATTCAGATTTCCATAGTTTTTCCCTAATACCACTTTTTGCTTCCAAGGTCCCATCTAGGATTCACATTACACTTACTAGTCACATCTCTTGAGAGTCCTCTTGGCTGAGACAGTTTCCAGGACATTCTTTGTTTGTGATGAACTTGGCCGTTTTGAGAACTACTAGTAAGTAGTTGGTACAATATCTGTCAGTTAGGTTTGAATAATGCTTTTCTTGTGATTAGAATGAGGGTACACGTTTTGGAAAGGAAGCCCTCAGAGGTAAAGTGCCATTTTCATAAAATCTTATCAAAGCTCCATTCTGTCAACACGACTTTTCACTGTTGATATTGACCTTTATTACCTGATTGAAGTAGGGTTTGCCAAGTTCCTCCTCTGTAAAGTTCTGTTTTCCCTACTTTTCATACCATCCTCTTTGGGAGGAAGTTACTATCAGTGGGTAGTAAAAAGTGGGCAGTTACGTTTCATCTTCTAGAAGGCAGAGTATCTAAATAAATTGTTTGGAATTCTACATGGGAAATCCCACACCATTTATTTATTTATTTATTTAGTCATTTATATCAGTATGGGCTCATTTTATACGGTGGGTTACAGTCAAATACTGCTTGCCCTCCTTGTTCCAGCCTCCATCACTTCAGCTCTTCTAGTTGGTGCATGTGTCCTAGGGAATATTTTTCATCCCCATCTCTTTGTTTGTTTTACTGGAAGGATCACTGGCAGCAGATTCCTTACCTGAAATGGCAGTTGATGTATGTGGACAACAGGAGTCTAGTGGTAATTAATATTTTTGCCATCTGACCTTCAAAACACTTCCATATCTCTTTTTTAAAGCTTTTTGGTTTTGTTCGTTTGTTTGTCTTTTCTAGAGCCACACCCATGGCATATGGAGGTTCCTAGGGGTCGAATCGGAGCTGTAGCTGCTGGCCTACCCCACAGCCACAGCAACATGGGATCTGAGCCGTGTCTGTGGCCTACACCACAGCTCACGGCAACACAGGATCCTTAACCCACTGAGTAAGGCCAGGGATCGAATCCACAACCTCATGGTTCCTAGTTGGATTCATTAACCACTGAGGAATGAAGGGTACTCCTCTTTTTTAAAGTTTTGCCAGACGTGTGAATAGTATTTTCTTTTTTTTTTTTTAAATTTCTTCATTTATTTTTCTACTGCACAGCATGGTGACCCAGTTATACATACATGTATACATTCTTGTTTCTCACATTACATGATCTATCGTAATAGACTAGACAGAGTTCCCAGGGCTACACAGCAGGGTCCCATTGCTAATACATCCCAACGGCAACATTCTGCATCTATTTATCCCAAGCTCCCTGTCCCTCCCACTCCCTCCCCTTCCCCTTTGGCAACCACAAGTCTATTCTCCAAGTCCATGATTTTCTTTTTGTGGAAAGGTTCCTTTGTGCCATATATTATATTCTAGATATAAGTGATATCATATGGTATTTGTCTTTCTCTTTCTGACTTACTTCACTCAGAATGAGAGTCTCTAGTTCCATCCATGTTACTGCAAATGGCATTATTTCGTTCTTTTTTATGGCCAAGTAGTATTCCATTGTGTATATATACCACATCTTCCTGATCCAATCATCTATTAGTGGACATTTGGGTTGATTCCATGTCTTGGCTATTGTGAATAGTGCTGCAATGAACATGCAGGTGCATGTGTATTTTTTAAGTAGAGTTTTGTCCAGATCTATGCCCAAGAGTGGGATTGCTGTGTCATATGGTAGTTCTATGTATAGTGTTCTAAGGTACCTCCACACTGTTCTCCATAGCAGTTGTACAAGCTTACATTCCCACCAATAGTGCAAGAGGGTTCCCTTTTCTCCACACCCCCTCCAGCATTTGTTATTTGTGGACTTATTAATGGTGGCCATTCTGACTGGTGGTATCTCATGGTAGTTTTGATTTGCATTTCTCTAATAATCAGGGATGTTGAGCATTTTTTCATGTGTTTATTGGCCATCTGTCTATCTTCCTTGGAGAAATGTCTATTCAGGTCTTTTGCCCATCTTTCAATTGGATTGTTGGCTTTTTTGCTGCTGAGCTGTACAAGTTGCTTGTATATTCTAGAGATTAGGCCCTTGTCAGTTGCATCATTTGAAAATATTTTCTCCCATTCTGTAAGTTGTCTTTTTGTTTTCTTTTTGGTTTCCAAAAATCGTAAAGATCAAAGAGGGAATCAATAAAATAGAGATTCAAAAAATAATAGACAAAATCAATCAAACCAAGAGCTGGTTCTTTGAAAAGGTAAATAGACAAACCTCTGGCTAGACTCACCAAGAAGAAAAGAGAAAAAACCCAAATAAACAAAATAAATGAAAAAGGAGAAGTCACAACTGATACTATAGAAATACAAAAAAAAAAAACATAAAAGAATACTATCAACAACCATATGCCAACAAATTCGACAACCTAGGAGAAACAGACATTATTTCTAGAGACTTACAGCCTGCCAAAACTGAATAAAGAAAAAATAGATCAACTGAACAGACCAATCGCTAGAAATGAAATTGAAATTGAATATGTCATAAAAACACTCCCTACAAATAAAAGTCCAGGACCAGATGGCTTCACAGGAGAATTCTATCAAACATACAAAGAGGAACTTATACCCATCCTCCTCAAACTTTTTCGAAAGGTTGAAGAAGAAGGAACACCCCCAAAGACATTCTATGATGCCACCATCACCCTAATTCCAAAACTAGACAAAGACACCACCAAAAATGAAAACTATCGGCCAATATCTTTGATGAATTTAGATGCAAAAATTCTCAACAAAATTTTAGCCAACCGAATCCAACAACATATCAAAAAGATTGTATACCATGACCAGGTGGGATTCATCCCAGGTGCACAAGGATGGTTCAGCACATGCAAATCACATTCACAAAAGAAAAGTCAAAAACCACGTAATCATCTCAATTGATGCAGAAAAAGCATTTGACAAAGTCTGACATCCACTTATGATCACAGCTCTTACCAAAGTCGGTATAGAGAGAACATTCCTTAACATAATCAAAGCCATTTATGACAAACCCACAGCAAATATAATACTCAATGAAGAAAAGCTGAAAGCCTTCCCACTAAAATCTGGAACAAGACAAGGATGCCCACTCTCAACACTTTCATTCAACATAGTATTGGAAGTCCTAGCCACAGCAATCAGACGAACAAAAGAAATAAAAGGCATCCAAACAGGAAGAGAAGAGGTAAAATGGTCACTGTATGCAGATGACATGATAGTATAGATAGAAAGCCCTAAGGACTCAACCCCAAAACTACTTGAACTGATCAACAAATTCAGCAAAGTAGCAGGATATAAGATTAACATTCAGAAATCAGTCGCATTTCTGTATATTAACAATGAAAAGGAATACAGAAATACAATACTTTTAAAATTGCAGCCCCCAAAAAACAAATACCTGGGAATCCACCTGACCAAGGAGGTAAAGGACTTATATGCCAAGATCTATAAAACATTAATCAAGGAAATTAAAGAGGATGCAAAGAAATGGAAATATATTCCATGCTCCTGGGTTGGAAAAATTAATTTTGTAAAAATGGTCATACTACCCAAAGCAATCTACAGATTCAATGCAATCCCTATCAAATTATCCACGACATTTTTTAGAGAACTAGAACAAACTATCCAAAAATTTATATGGAACCAGAAGACCCATAATTGCCAAAGCAATACTAAAGAGCAAATACCAAGCAGGAGGCATCTCTCTCCCAGACTTCAGCAATATTACAAAACCACAGTAATCAAGACAGTATGATACTGATACCAAAACAGACATACAGACCAATGGAACAGAATAGAAAACCCAGAAATAAACCCAAACACCTATGGTCAGTTAATCTTTGACAAAGGAGGCAAGAATATAAAATGGGAAAAAGCCTTTTCAGTAAGTGTTGCTGGGAAACTTGGACAGCTGCATGCAAATCAATGAATAGTATTTTCTAAGGTTAGTCTTTTTTCTGATGATGTGAGGAAAGCCTTTGGTATTTTTTCCTTCTTAATGTTTCCACATTGTTTTCTGATAGTTTCAGCTGAATTTATAACTTTTTTATTCAGTTTCTCCTTTTGGTCTCTCTACTTTATAGATCACTTAAATATAGCATTGGTTCCTGGACCTGAGTGCCTCTTTTCCTTTCTCTTCCCCTTCGTTCTCTGGCTCAGACATTTGCTTTTCTTTCTACTCTCAAAGTTTTGTCTTGAGAGAGGTGAAGTCAGTCAGTTCCATGTTTGCCCCACATGCCTTGTTCAAACAAGTCTTGACTATCTCCATCCTTTTGAGTAGAACAGTCCCACCTAAGATACAAATAGCCCTTCCAGACCAATATCTGCTTCAGACCCAGTCTTGACCTGTAATCATCATATCTGATTTCCCCTTAGTAAGCCCACTCTTTGCTTAATTTTCCCTCAGAATACCAGTTCCATAGATTTTCCAAATATGTTCCCTAGAACTCCTTGGCAATGATTCTATTCCTTTGAACATCAAATAGTAATTCTTGAAATCCTTTGCACCTAACTTCCTGTGGTTTCCCTCTCAAATATGACCAGATCTTCTTAATCACTAAATCTCCTTGTTTCAGTTTTCGGGGTATGATTTCACAGTTATTCTTACAAAATGCTGCTGCTTTACAAGGGCTCTTTTAAAAATTGTCTAATTTTAGTCCTCTCCAGGATACCATTATATCTGCTCTCCAAGGCCTTTCCTCTTTTGATCTGACTGACTTTTTGGTCCCAGTCCTCCTTTCTGAACTAGTAACAAACTAAAAGTATTGCCCTTTTCTGTTACCTTCTTCAAGAGAAACTGGATTTGAGTGAATCACCTTTTTAACTTTGTAGATTGCTCTCTTAGCTCTTAGCATCTCATTTCCCCTTCATATCTGCCCAGCTTATGTTTTAAGATCCCAGTATTTCTTTCAGGGAAATATCTTTCTCATTACTACTCAGTTTGACATCCTATTTTCCTTCTTCTACTACGCTGTTCTGATGGTAAGAAATTCCAGTTCCTCCTTGATTCCTGGGATAAATCAGAATTTCAGAGCCAGAAGCTGATGGACACAGACCTTTAAATTGCTTTCTCAGTTTGGGGGCATTTAATAATCTCACTCAGTTATTTTTTGACCTCAGCCTATGAAGAGGGCATATTCTTTTTATAAAAAGAGTCCCCATTCTTTTTGATTTAAATATTAATTAAGTCCACTTCCCTTCTATGATTGGAGGCATGGTTCAATCTCTGAATTCTAATAATTAGAGTTTTCTTTAATTCTTGAACACTTCAGACTGTATTGTTTTGTTGACTGACATCTATGGATGTGACACATGAACTCAAGTTTTGTCCTGTCTCCTCCACTGCTCTGTTACCCTAAAGTCAAATCAGAATCTCTCTCTCTCTCTCTCACACACACACACACACACACACACACACACACAGACACAGCAGTTTTGGGAAATAGATATAGTAAGCCAGAATACCAGTCTCTGGAGCTATGAATTTTAAGCTAAGACTTTACTACAGCTTGTAGCACATTTTGAATTCCGTTGCTATTCAAATTTGTGATCTAGAAGTTTTGGGATGTGGCTGAGAAATCCATTTAAAAAAGCAGCCACTGTTTTTTTTTTAATTACCTAATGCTTTAAAAGCCTAATTAAGAAAATTTTAGAAGGGTTGTCTCTTTTTTATAGTCAGTTTTGTTCTAAATCTTGTGACCTGTACTCATTAATGCCTAAGGTTTAATGCTGCATCCTTTTAATGATAAAAACCAGCCGTTTGGTGCAATCTAAGCCATTATAAACTACCAAGGTTAACAAATCCACATGGCACATGCTTACCAAAGCCTAAAGTCTAAGCAGTATCTCCTGGTCCACTGAAGCTTCTGTGTTAATGCTGTGTTGACCCCCAATTTTTTTTGTCGGGGGGAAATGTTGGTTAGGTTTAATCAATTTAACTAAAATGTATTGAGAGCATACAGGATCCTGTGCTAGGATCTTAATTTGTAACACTTGTATACAATGTGACAGTTAAATTGGTGGGCAATTGCTTTAGCCACTAGAATTTCTCCATCTCCACTTTTGGTCTGGATAATATGTAAATAGTGGCAGCTTTTTAAGAATCCATCTTCTCTGGGAAACAAGATCTGACCTTGAACAATATTTGTTGGAAAATGGTCTCTGCTACCACAACCATTTAATTGCATTATATTGGTAGTCATGTTATAGTGTGATCCTTAGGTTCTTTTAGGCTCTGTTTTTTTGAGATATCTTAGTCTTCTGTGGAAATTTCTCGGGGCTTTTGAACATTAGAAATGGAAGGGGGTATTTGATGGGGTGACCACTTGTCCAGTATTTCCTCTGACAGTCTGTTCTGTGCATCTCTCCTAGCTTTGGGTAGTTTGCTAATGTTCCTTAATGTTCCTTGGCTTATACATATACCACCCCAGTCTCTACCTCATGTTATTCATATGGTGTTCTCTCTGGGTGCATATCTGTGTCCAAATTTCCTCCTTTTGTAAGGACACCAGTCATAGTAGATCAGGGGCCCACCCTGCTCTAACTAATTAGATCTACAGTGACCCTATTTCCAAACAAAGTCACATTTTGAGGTTACAGGTGGTGTTTCTATTAGAAACATACCACAGACATGGAAAAAAGGTTTGTGTTTTTACTCTGAGATAAGAAGTCTCTGCAGAGTTTTGATCAGAACAACAAGCTCAAGTTGCTATTTTGAGAATAGACTATAAAGGGACAGGGTAAACACAGAAACAAGGAGACTATTTAGGAGAAGGCAATTGTGGTGATTTGGGTGAATATCATAGGAGTACTATGGACCAGAGAGGAAGCAGATGGAGAGAGGTGAGCGGTTGGATTTGGGAAGTTTTGAAGGTAGAGCCAACAGGAGTTTCTTATGAACTGAATTATATTCAGAGAAAGAGCAAGGAGCTGTGCATCAAGGATGATTTCAAATTTTTTGCTCTTTAGAACAGGTTGGGGAGAAAGATCAGAAGTCCCGTTTTGGACATGCTCAGTTTGAGATCTTAGATATTAAAAGTTGGTATTGTGTAGGCAGTTGGATAGGGAACTCTAGAATAGGGGAGGGTTTCTGAGCTGGAGTTATTTTTTAATGATATTTATTTTAATGATATTTTATAATTTTACAAGCAAAACATGTACATTGCAGATAACTAGAAATACATAAAAGTATGAAAATGAATAATCACCTCTAATCTCCAACCCACAGAGATAACCACTGTTAACACTTTTATGCATTTCCTTTTGGTGTCTACATTTTTTTAAAATTGACCTAGATCTCCATGTTAGCTCCAGGTGTACAACATAGTGATTCAATATTTCTGTGCATTACAGAATGATCACCATGATACATCTTGTTACCATCTGTCACCATACAGAGATATTATAAAATTGACTATATTCTTCATGCTGTGAATTTCATACCTTTGACTCATTTATTTTGTAACTGGAAATTTATACCTCTTAATTTCCCTCACCTGTTTCACTCTTCCTAGCTCCTTCCCCTCTGGTAATTACCTATTTGTTCTCTGTCTTTATGAGTTCTGTCTTGTTCTTTTGTTCATTTTCTTTGTTTTTTAGATGCTACATATAAGTGAAATCATATGGTATTTAGCTTTCTTTGACTTATTTCACCTAATTTAATATCCCCCAGGTCCATCTATGTTGTTGCCAGTGGCAAAATTTCTTTATTTTTTAAGCTGAGTAATATTCCATTGTATGTATACATTGTACCTAGGTGCTCTGATGGGCACCTAGGTTATTTCCATATCTTGGCTATTATAAATAATGCTGACATGAACAAAAGGGTGCATATATATTTTCTAAATAATGTTTTTGTTTTCTTTGGAAAAGTTCCAGGAAGTAGAATTGATGGTTTTTATGTTAGTTCTATTTTTAATTTTCTGAGGAATCTCCATACTGTTTTCCATAGTGGCTGTACCAATTTCCAACCCCAGCAAAAGTCCATGAAGGTTCCTTTTTCTCCACATCCTTGTCCACACTTCTTTGTTGTCTTTTTGGTAGTAGCCATTCTGGCAGGTGTGAAGTGACACCTCATTGTGGTTTTGATTTGCATTTCCCTGATGATTAGTGGTGCTGAGCATCTTTTCATGTGTCTTTTGCCTATCCGTATGTTTTCTTGGGAAAAACATTTAGCCAGGTCTTATACCCATTTTTCAGACAAGATCGGGCGCATTCAGGGTGGTATGGCCATAGACCTTATACCCGTTTTTCAAATGGGTTGTTTATTTTTTGATGTTGGATTGTATATGTTCTTTGTATATTTTGGATTTTAACCACTAACCAGATATATCATTTGCAAATATCTTCTCCCTTTCATTAGATAGCCTTTTTGTTTTGTTGATAGTTTCCTTAATTGTGCAAAAGCTTTTTAGTTTGACATAGTCCCATTTGTTTACTCTTGCTTTTGTTCCCCTTGCCTCAGGAGATGGATTAAAAAAAAAAATAAGATCAATGCCAAAGAGCATATTGCCTGTTTTTTCTTCTAGGATTTTTATTGTTTTAGGTCTTACATTTAAGTCTTTAATTCATTCATTGAGTTCATCTTTGTACATGGTGTAAGAAAGTCATCCAGTTTGATTCTTTTTCATTTTTCTGTCCAGTTTCCCAACGCCATTTATTGAAGAGACTATTTTTTACCCATTGTATATTCTTGGCCTCTTCTTTATATATTAATTACCCATATAAGAGTGGGTTCATTCCAGGGCTCTCTATTCTGTTCTGTTAATCCAAGTGTTTTTTTTTTTTTTTTTTTTTGCTGCACCTGTGGCATGTGGCTGGAAGTTTCCAGGCCAGGGATCAAACCTGAGTCATAGCTGCAGAAATACTAGATCCTTAACCCACTGTGTCACAAGGGAACTTCCCATGTGTCTTTTTTTGAGTCACTAGTACCGTACTATTTTGATTACTATAGCTTTCTAGAGCGTGGTACCTCCAGCGTTGTTCTTTTGTCTCAAGTTTGTTTTGGCTATTCAAGGTCTTTTGTGTTTCCAAACAAATATTACAATTATTTGTTTTAATTCTGTGAAAAATTCCGTTGATATTTTCATAGAAATTGCATTGAATCTGTAGATTGCCTTGGATAATAATAATTATTTTGACAATATTATATCTTCCAAGTTATGAGCACAGTATATTTTTCCATTTGTTTGTGTCATCTTCAGTTTCTTTCATCTCATGTCATATAGTTTTCTGAGTATAGGTCTTTTACCTTCTTTGTTAGATTTATTTCTTGATATCTTTTTTTTTTTTTTTTTGTCTTTTCAGGGAGGGCCACATCCACCGCATATGGAGGTTCCCAGGCTAGGGGTCCAGTTGGAGCTGCAGCCACTGGCCTATGCCGCAGCCACAGCAACAAGGAATCCAAGCTGCATCTGCAACCTACACCACAGCTCATGGCAATGCAGGATCCTTAACCCACTGAGCAAGGCCATGGATTGAAACCATGTCCTCATGGGTACCAGTCAGATTCATTTCTGCTGAAGCACGATGGGAACTCCTTGTTTTTTTTTGTGTTTTTTTTTTTGTCTTCTTTGTCTTTTCTAGGGCCACTCCCACGGCATATGGAGGTTCCCAGGCTAGGAGTCTAATCAGAGCTGTAGCCACCTGCCTACACCAGAGCCACGGCAACGTGGGATCCCAGCCGCGTTTGCAAACTACACCACAGCTCACGGCAACGCCGGATCCTTAACCCACTGAGCAAGGCCAAGGATCGAACCGGAAACCTCATGGTTCCTAGTTGGATTCGTTAACCACTGTGCCACGATGGGAACTCCCTTTTTTTTTTTTTTTTGATATACTTGTAGATGGTGTTGCTTTCTTAATTTCTATTTCTGATAGTTCATTTTTAGTGTATAGAAATGCAACAGAGCTGAATATTAATTTTGTATCCTTCCACTTTAGAGAATTCATTGATGAGTTCTGATGTTTTTTGATGGTATCTTTAGGATTTTCTATATGCAGTATCATCTTAATTGCAGTGACAGTTTTACTTCTTCCTTTCCACTTCAGATTCCTTTTATTTCTTTATCTTATATGGTTTCTGTAACTAGGACTTCCAATACTATGTTGAAAAGTGGTGAGAATGTGCATCCTTGTCTTGTTCCTGATCTTAGAGAAAATGTTTTCAGCTTTTACTGTTGAGTATGTTAACTGTGGATTTGTCGTATGTGGTCTTTATTATGTTGAGGTATGTTTCCTCTGCAACCAGTTTGTTGAGAGTTTTTGTCATAAATAGATGTTGAATTGTGCCCAAAGCTTTTCCCACATCTTCTGAGATGATCATATGATTTTTATTCTTCGATTTGTTAATGTGGTCATATCTATCACATTGATTGATTTCCTCTATTCTGTCTTTCAGTTCATTGATCCATTCCTCTGTAGCATGTAATCTATTGTTGATTCCATCTAGTGTATTTTTTAATTTCAGTCATTGTATTCTTCAGTTCTGTTTTGTTCTTTGCCTTTTCTAACTCTTTGCTGAAATTCTCCCTGTGTGTATCCTACTTCTCCTCAGTGGTTTATGATCATTACCTTGAACTCTTGATTGGATTGCTTGCTTCTCTGCACTTCCCTTGGCTCTTCTTCTAGGATCTTATCTTGTTCCTTCATTTCAAAAAGATTCCTCTGCCACCTTATTTTGTCCGCTTCTCTTTTTATCTCTATGTATTAGGTAGGTCAAATATATTTCCTGATCTTGGAGAAGTGGTTCCATGTAGCAGACACCCTGTTGTGTCCTCTTACCAGTACAGTCCCCTCTGTTCACCAGAACTGTGTGCTCTAGGGATGGCCCTGGGGGAAGGGGTCACACAGGCCCTTCTGTTGTGGTGGGGCCAAGGACTGTGAAAATGCTGGCAAGTGTGGCTGGCCCCTAGCCTGGTTGGTTGCAGGCCTTGATTAGTGTAGTGACTGCCAGCTACTGGCGGGTGGAACCAGGTCCCAGTGCTAATAAAGCTAGAAGAAGGACTCCAAAATGGTTCTGGGCGGCACCAGTGTCCTTGCAGCAGAATAAACTTCCAAAGGATGCCACTAGCATGTGTCCCCAGGGTGACTTTTAGTTGTCTCCTGCCTCTCCAGGAGGCTCTCAGACATCAACTGGGTCTGACCTGGGTTCCTTTAAAATTACTGCTTCAGCCCAGGGAATGTGAGATTTTATGTGAACCTTTTAAGAGCAGAGTCTATTTCCTTCAGCCCTCCAAATTTCTTGACTACAACTTCTGCTGGCCTTAGGCATTTGGGGGGCTCATCTTCCCAGTCCTTGGTCAGGGGAGCTCAATGTGGGGCTCTGACTCCGTGATCTTTTGGAGGAATCTCTGCAATTGTGATTACCCTCCCACTTGTGATCACCTGCCCATGGGTGTGCGTCTTGACTGTACTGTGTGTCAGATCCTCCTGTTCGTCTCACTGTGATTCCTTCTTTATACCTCTAGCTGTAGATCTCTTCTGCTATCTTCTGGTTGTTCTCATTGATAGTTTCTCTGTAAATGGTTGTAATTTTGGTGTGCCTATGGGAGGAAGTGAGTTCTGAGTCTTCCTACTCCTCCCTCTTGTACACTCTGGGTTGGAGTTATAAAACAGGGAATAATCAGCATATGGATGATATTTAAAGCTATAAAAATAGATGAGATCACTAGGGAGTGAAGGTTAATGGAGAAGAGGACCAAGCTGTGAGCCCTGGAGGTTGTGGAGAAGAGGATGTTTCTGCACAGAAGACTGAGGAGGAATCAATGCTACAAAAGAAAGGCAAAGGAGGGTATTGTGTTCTGGCAGCCAAATGAAGAGTATTGAGTAAGGTAGATTTATTGATCAATGCCAGATTCTTAACCCACTGAGCAAGGCCAGGGATTGAACCTGTGTCCTCAGTTTCTTTTCTGCTATGCCAAATGGGAACTCCAGTAAGGACCTTTTTTAAAAGCAGTTTTGTTGAAGTGTTTGGGACAAACACCTCCTTGGAATACTCTGAGAGAAAATGAGAGGGGAGAAACTGGAGGCAGAAATTAGAGACAACCATTTTGACGACTTTTGCTGCAAAGAAATTGGATAACTATTTGGAAAGGAGATGGAGGTGCTGAGAAGTTTTTTTTTTTTTTTTGTCTTTTTTTGTCTTTTTGCTATTTCTTTGGGCCGCTTCTGCTGCATATGGAGGTTCCCAGGCTAGGGGTCTAATCGGAGCTGTAGCCACCGGCCTACGCCAGAGCCACAGCAACGCGGGATCTGAGCCGCGTCTGCAACCTACACCACAGCTCACGGCAACGCCGGATCGTTAACCCACTGAGCAAGGGCAGGGACCGAACCTGCAAACTCATGGTTCCCAGTCGGATTCGTTAACCACTGCGCCACGACGGGAACTCCTTTTTTTTTTTTTTAATTATTATTATTTTTTTTACTTTATGGATGCATCCACAGCATATGGAAGTTCCCAGGCCAGGAACTGAATCCTAGCCTCAGCTGGGACCCATGCCACGGCTGTGGCAATGCCAAATCCTTTAACCCACTGTGCTGCGCCGAGGAAGCTAACCTGCACCTCTGCAGAGAGTGGAACTGCTGTAGTCAGATTCTTAACTCCCTGTGCCACAGAAGGAATTCCCAGAGAAATTTTTTTTTTATAATGGTTTTATCATCATATATCCATGTAACATCATGGTTGTATGCTGAATTATCCAGTAGAGAATAAAGAAATGATGCTTTTGAATAGAGGACTCTAGTAATGTTTGTGAGTAGGTCAGAGGGGCTGAGATCAAGTGTACAAGTTGAGTGACTTGTTTTATATGAGCATGGGTAGTTTTTCTATGATAATAAGTAGGAAGGTGGAACACAGAATTTGCTGGCTGGCAGGGGGCAGGGGGTAGAATAGATGTGCTTGTGGAATATGTGGAGGTTTTCTTTTGACTGATTCCAGTTTCTAAGTAAAGTAGGAAACAAAGTCATCAGCTGAGAGGATTATGGTAGTAGGTGCTTGGGTTTCAGCAGAGAGAAGGATATGCAATCACTCTTCTCCCTTTTCTAATTGTCTGTTAGAAAGGGAGAGTGAATGGACCTGAAACATACAGAATCATTGCCCAGTGGCATTAATGGCTTACTAGACTCACATGATCACGTGTTTTAAATGAGCCCACATCAGCCTATACCAGGCACTCAAATATTTTCAGTGAATAAACATACAGTCTTTCACATGATTACATGGTTTTGCAGATGACCATATACAAAGGGCTTAAGTAACTTTTTATTCACACAGAGGAAAACATTGACTAAAGCAAGAGTTTTAATGATTTAATTGGCAGGAATTAAAAAAAAACCCTATTTAATTCCCTTAAAGTAGAAATATGTTGGGTTATTTACTCAGGTCATGATGAGTATGAAAGTAGGTTTAGAACTAAGAAAACTTTTTGTGGTGCAGAGAGGTTTTGATTGGAGGGGAGGGTTTCAGAGTTGGAGATCTTTGAAGTAGGGGATAATAAAATTTAAAATGTGATAATGCTTCTGGTTGGGTGATGACGAATTGGTTGGTGTTGGAGAGGGTGAAAAACTACAAAATAGTTTCATCCAAAAATTGGATTTAAGAATTTCAGGTACTTATGTTTGGTTCTTCTGATAGAAAATAATTCAGCATTCTACTGGAGCTTACTAATCCCTTCAATAAATTAGACTGTAAGTGGATATGAAGGTATATATTTAATTCAAATTTAAAAATTGTTGTTACAGATATACTTAAGTCATGAAGTAATTGGTGAGATTTATTTATTTGCTTGTATTTTCTGGAAAATACATTAAAATATTTCCTTTAATTGTAGGCACACAATTAAAATGTGAATGCATGTTTGATTTAAAAGATATATTAAAATTAAATGTCCTTTTCTTATTTATTTATTTATTTATTTATTTATTTATTTGCCTTTTCTAGGGCTGCACACACGGCATATAGAGGTTCCCAGGCTAGGGGTCTAATCAGAGGTGTAGTCCCCGGCCTACACCCGAGCCATAGCAATGCGGGATCCGAGCCTCATCTGTGACCTACACTGCAGCTCACGGCAACGCCAGATCCTTAATCCACTGAGCAAGGCCAGGGTTTGAACCTCTAACCTCATGGTTCCTAGTCGGATTCATTAACCACTGCACCACGATGGGAACTTATTTTACACATTGAATATTGCACAATCAATTGGAGAAAAGTTTCTAAGAAAATAATGAAACCCAGATAGAGAATAAATAACTATAAAAGACTGATCCTGATTTCTTTTTGTCCTTAGCACACCACACTATCTTTGATAACATAAATGCCCTGACCTTGTGATAGAGAGGCCCCAAAGTGAAAAAAAATACAAGTAGTTAATAAATGCATATGTTCAGAGTCATGCTCAAATTATATTGTTTCCTAGTGGATACCATTTTTCTTCATTGAGCAGAACACTACAAAGTCGGATGTTGATTGCTCCTACAAACGTGGTTTTGCTCTTCACAATAAGCATTAAGACATGTCCTTGGAGCTCTGTGACTTCATCATATACTACCTGAAAAGGGAGAGAATGATGAGAAGATGAGTCAGATTTGCTTAAAGGCATCTTTTAAAATACATTTATTTTAACAAAAATATTTGCATGCTAATATCTTGTACCTTTGAACAGACAGGTTAATGTTAGAATCTTTCATTCCTAAATCTAATTATGAAGAACTAAAGGATCTGCTAACACAAAGGAGTTTAATGACAGAATATTTCTCTAAGAAGCTTAGAATTTACTCTGATTCCTTTAATGATTGTCTACCCCTAACTTAGTAAGACTGTAAATCATTTTCTAGGAATAAGTTTCAAATACCCATCACCTTTTAACTGTCCTTGAATTTACTGTGCAATATGGGACCTTGAACACCATTTTTCTTTGTTGAAGGCTAATGGGAAAAGCAGACCAATCGCCATGATTTCCTTGTGTTAATTTAATGTAGTACAACAATGTTTTCTTCTACATGTGAAGAAGTTGCTCTATGGTTACTTTTAATTTATTTAAAATTATTTAATTTTTAGTTATGTAAATATATGCTCATTAAATAAAATATGGGGATGAGACAAAAAAAGAAAAAAGGAAAAAACTGTTTCTACCACTAGGAGATAATTATAGTTAACATTTTGATGTGCTTTTTGTTTTCTCTATATAATCACTTTTTAAGAAAATGAGCTGTAATTATGGTAGGAGTACAGTTTTGTGTCTTGCTCTTTTTCACTTACTAGTCATGCAACTGTTTTTAAAAAAGAGAGCTGTTCAACTATGTATTATAATATCCAAGAAGTAAGTCAGACATTACCACTGGATGCCTGCAGTGGTAAAGAAACTTTGAGTGTAGTACTATCAAGAAATTAGCTATCCATCTTAAAAGGAGGGGAGAGCTGTGTATAAATCCAACATGGTTGCCAAAGAAACTCCTTATAGCACATTTAGAAAAGGAGTTTCATATGATGCTACAAATGTGCTTGCTTTTTATAGCTAAGCTACAAGCTAGAAAGAAGCGTTCTCTATATATGCAAAAAAGAGTCATGGGAAACAAATTGAGAAGAAAGCCCTTCCCAGTGTGTATAGCTTTGATTCTGCCCATGGCACCATATTTGCCTACCATTTATGAACCATTAAGTTATCAATGAAATTCTGTTCAAGATTAATCTGTTAGCTGCTCTGAGCAATGTTTTACTTATCAAGCAAATACTAATTCACTCAATGGACATGAGATATGATATTATATGTTAATTTAGTCTACCCTGCTTCATGTGACAGCTTTTGGCTAACTACTTTTCTAGAATTTTACTCCCATTTCAGATAGGAGATTACCTTTTAAGTTTCTTAGGATTGCTTATTCAACTCATTCCATTTAATGTATTGAGTTCCCTGGGATAGTAAAGGATTTTAAGGGTTGCCTTAGAAATTTCTAAAGCCTACCAATGTAATTCGTCTTCTTTAATTGCAATGGGTTGCTCAGTGTGGACTCTGTGAACCACTGTTATCTCCTAAATGCTTATCTTTCCAGGACCTCAGAAAAGTAATCTCCTTCTCCTTTTCTCTACAGTGGTTATTTTAAACCGACTAAATGATCTTCCACTTTCCTCCCCATAACTCTTTCAGCAGATCAACTCATCTCTTATTTTACAGAGAAAACAGATGAAGGGGCCCACAAAGCATTGCTGTGTGTTTAAAAAAAAAAAAAAAAGGAATAATTATAAGCTGGGCTTTTGAAAAAAATCTGGCTTAGGAACTCTGTGAATCATATAAATTAGCGCTAAAGATAAAAATGTCTAGGGAACATATCAATGATTTATATTTACATGAATCTGTTATCAACTACAGATCCTCCTTGACAGGCAGTGGAGTTACATCCTAAAAATCCCGTGGTAAATTGAAAATATTGTAAGCCAAAAATGCACTTAATATACCTAATCTATCAAACATCATAGCTTAGCCTAGCCTACCTTAAACATGCTGAGAACACTTCCATTAACCTAGAACTGGGCAAAATCATCCAACACAGGAGTTTCCATTGTGGCTTAGCTGGTTAAGAACCCGACTAGTCTCTGTGAGGATGTGGGTTTGATACCTGGCCTTGCTCTGTGAGTTAAGGATCAGGTGTTGCCACAAGCTGTGGCGTAGGTCACAGTTACAGCTTGGATCTCATGTCGCTGTGGCTGTGGTGTAGGCCTGCAGCTGCAGCTCCTATTCGACCCTTAGCCCGGAAACTTCCATATGCCACAGGTACAGCCCTAAAAAGAAAAAAAAAAAAGTCATCTAACACAAAGCCTCTTCAATAATAAAGTGTTGAGTGTCTCATGTAATTCACTGAATGATAAACTGAAAGTGGAAAACACAATGGTTGTATGGGTACAAAAGTTGTTGTAGGTGTATTGGTTGTTTACCCTTGTGATTTCATGGCTGGGAGCTGCCACTGCCCAGCATTAGGAGAGAGTATCATTCTGCAATATCAATAACTTGGGAAAAGATCAAAATTCAAAATACAGTTTCTACTGAATGTGTATTGCTTTGCAGCATTGCAAAGTAAAAAAATTGCAGGTCGAACCATCATAAGTTGGGGGCCATCTGAATGTGTTTTCTCATTTGAATGTGGTGATAATAATATTTACCTTTTTAGCACTGTGATGGAGAATAAGATGAGATAATGACTATAAGCCTTACTACCAAGCCAGAAAACAGTAATGAGTTATAAGTGGAAAAGATCCATCAAATATACGTAATAAAGAACAGTTGTTTCTTGGAAGTTTGCCTTAGTTGACTGGAGATAACAGCTGTGGACAAAATTGAGTCTCCCAGGTATTTAGCAAGCTGAAATTCTCTAATAAATGACATTAGAAATTTATTGCCTTCCTGGTTAAAATACAAACATTTGAACTCCAAGGTTTATATTACTAATGGATTGTTCCCCTGTGTTTCATTATGCAAAAGTTATTTTCTTTATTTCTTTTTTTTTCTTTTCTTTTTAGAGCTGCACCCACGGCAAATAGAAGTTCCCAGGCTAGGGGTCAAATCAGAGCTGCAGCTGTGGGCCTACACCACAGCCACAGCAACACAGGATCCGACCTGCATCTGTGACCTACACCACAGCTCACAGCAATGCCAGATCCTTAACCCACTGAGCAGCATCAGGGATCAAACCTGCATCCTCATTGATACTACACAGGGTGGTTACCACTGAGCCACAAGGGAACTCCTAAAAATTATTTTCTTGAAAGTGACTGTAGTTTTATAAATGAGTAATCATTGCACATCATAGATGATATATATTTATTTTAATAGCTTTACTGCATCCATGATTTTTTAAAAAGCACTTTTTTCTTACCATGCAATTAGTGGGGAATGCTAGAGAAGTACACAGATGATAATATTCTTTGAGACTAAACAATTTAATATATATCTGCCTTGACATGAACAGAACCAAAAATGCACCACTCTTTTAATTTCACTTTATAATACTTTTTACCCATAGGCATGTGTCTTCTTAATTGCCTTCTGACAAACACTGAATTTGTAGGTTTGAAATTGTCACATCAAGTAAAAAGAATTGTTTGGGGTAATTTAGTATCTATTGAGTTATACACAAATATTCACTGTATGATATTTGATACTGGAGTCTAGTAAATAAATCTAAAGAATATTTTAATGACTGCCAGGGTATTCTAATAGTTGCAAGGGGAAAGTGAACTGTGCTTAGGGCTGATGGGAAGAAGGGTGAGAAGGCAGGACAATGAAAGGGAGAGCTCAAAGTGAGTGAGACCAGAACTCTGTGGGTGGAGAGAGAGGGTGATAGCACAGAAGAGTGTAGTGGATCAGTTGGGGCTTTGGGGTCAGGCAGTTCTGGAATTGAAATCTAGTTATATAGCCCTGATCAAAATATTTACCTCAAGGCCTCAATGTCTTCATTTGCAAATAGAATTTTCATCATATTGTGAGTATCAAATGAGAGAAGAATACAGATAACAATCGCCATTGCTTACTGAGTGTACCATATCCCTCACTCTATGCTAGACAGTCATGCACATTCTGCATGATATTTTAAGGTATGAGAAACAGAGCATTCTTCTATCCTTTCTAATATCCCCTTTATACCTTATAGTAGGATAATATCTAAGAAAGGAATACAATATATGAAATACATTGACTGTAGCAATATAATTGTTTTAAAATAGAATCCATCTTTCTAATGAATCACTAAAAAACAATAGTTTTAACCAGATGCCAAAAGCAGTAAAATAGAAAGAGCAATGGCATTGGAGTCAGTGCTCAGCTCTGCTTTTGAAAGCGCGTAGGGGCAGTTCTGTTAGCACTCCGACTGCCAGCCCCGCCCTCTTGAGCCTGGCCATGTCCTCCACGGGGATCTGTATATGACAGGGGTTTTCAGGAAGGCTGCTCGCAAAGCCTGCTGGGAATCACTTTGGGAAGTGTCAAGTAGACAAGCTTGGCCCTGTACCTAAGCTTTAATATCTTAAGAGTGAATCCCAAAGAGACACTAGGTCATGTTCCTGACCCAGCTTCTCTCAGGTCTGGGTATCGGGGGAAAGAGGGTTATGAATAAAAATTTAAAGAACTGTTTTCATGAAAAGCTTTGTAAGACATCAGTGATGCAGTGTATTTCCTAAGATATTTATATAAAAAAAGGGGATAAGGTTGTTCTCTCCCACATCCCGGAATACTGCATGGCTTTGGCAGTTTGAGAAATCCCAGGTGTGTAGAGGGGCTGATGTAGCAATAATTAGGAAGCAAAGCAGGAGGAGAAGTTAAAAATTAGGTGGATGCCATGGGATAACATACTGGGCTCCCTAGAAAGGGCACATACAGTTGTCCCTCAGTATCCCTGGGTTCTGCATCCAGGTGTCAATCAAACATGAATCAAAAATATTCAGGGAAAAAAATTCCAGAAAGTTCTAAAAAGCAAAAGTTGAATTTGCTGCACACCAGCAACTACTTACATAGCATTTATATTACATCAAGTATTACATGTAATCTAGAGATGATTTAAAATATATGAGAGGATGTGGATACATTATATGCACATACTATGTCATTTTATATGAAGGACTTGGGCATCTGTGAATTTTGGTATCCAGGGAACCAGCTCCCCTGTAGACATGAAAGGATGAGGGATGACTGTATAAGGTGCTTCTGAGACTGCACGGAAATAACTGAGGGGTTTCTCATAGAGATGGGGCCTAGATAACAGCTGAGGTGGCAAGAAAATAAAACCAGAGCTAAAACTGGTGCACTTTTTTGGGGGGTGTTTCTTCTAAAGATTCTTGTTGTATTGATACAGACAGAGCATAATGGGAGAAAAATAAAAATACTGTAGTCTTTTTTTTTTTCTTATCACTTTCTAAATTCAACCAGCTTCCCTGCTAAATTTGATGATACAAAGATCATTACTATTAAAGTAGTCATGTATCCACACATAAATTTACATTTCTATTCATCTGGGTTATGTTTAAATTGGAATTTGCTATGCAGAGACCATGGGCTATGTATTCTTACTTTTGCAACAATTTAAAATGTGTTCAATGTATAAAAAGTATGTCCAAGCTACAAGTAAGGGCTGATGGTGAAAGTACTACAGTGATTTCCAATCAATGGGCCATGAATGTGTGAGGATTCAGAAGTATTTGCAAGGCATCAGAAAATTTATGAACATAGAAAGCATTATAAAATAATCTCCATGCATATGCATTTACCACTTTTTTATGGTACATATAGCTTAAAAAATAAAATGCAAATTTTATTTAAACATCTGTATTTTCCCTTTTTTTTTTTTTTTTTTAAGAGCTGCACCCATGTTATATAGTAGTTCCCAGACCTAGAGGCTGAATTGAAGCTGCAGCTGCTGGCCTAAGCTGCATCTGCAACCTACATACACTGCACCTTGCGGCCATGCTGGATCCTTAACCCACTAACCTATGTCAGGGATTGAACCAGCATCCTTATGGATACTAGTCAGGTTCTTAACCCGCTAAGCCACAATGCAGACTCCTAAATTCCTGAATCGTTAGTGGCTTTTTGTCATTATATGTTTCCTTAGATTACAAGTGCTGAAGTACAACATAGAGTCTGAGAAGCTTCTTGATATTGACATACGGGGTCTTATACCCAGAAGGTATAGAAACTAGTCGTATTTAGTTGAGAGGTGTATATCTGTAGATGTTGACATCATGACAAATAATAAAATGTCAAAATATCTTTCCTCACTAAATTATATATAAGCGTGAATATATATTAAGTATTTGATAGTTTACATTTTAAACACATATACACAAAGTGTTCCTTATAAAGCTACCCCAAATATTTAATTCCACAAGTCTTTTAAGAAGTAGCTAAGTTTCGGAGATACTAACAAAGGTAAGACATTTTCCCTGTCCTCAAGAAGTTTTCAGTGTACCAGAAGCAAAGACCGTGTAGGACTAAGTAAGAGGTTGTAAGTGTAGTGTAAGAGTCTGTATTTGAGGTGAGCCTCAAAGTTGGCAGAGAAGGGCAGGAGAGGGTTACATGAGCTCCATTGCAGAGGTCCTAGGGACTATTCAGGGAATGACAAACTGTCTGTGTGACTTGAGAATGTGACTAAGTATGGGGCAGAGGAAGGGCATGAGCAAACTTTTACTCTGTGAAAGACCCTGAGAGAGGATGAAAAGACAAGCTACAGACTGAGAGAAAATATATGCAAACCTCACATCTGACAAAGGAATATTATCCATAGTATATAAATAATCTCAAAAGTTAGTAATAAAAATGAGTAAAACTGCAAACATCTAATTAGAAAAAGTATAAAGAGACATTTCAGCAAAGAGGATAGGCAGATGGGGTAAATAAGCACATGAAAAGAAATTCTGCATCATTAGTTACTAGATAAGTGTGAATTAAAAGCACAATGAGTGGAGTTCCCTTTGTGGCTCAGAGGTTAACAAACCCAACTAGGATCCATGAGGATGTGGGTTCAAACCCTGGCCTCTCTCAGTGGGTTAAACCCATCTGCCGTTGCTTTGAGCTGTGGTGTAGGTCATAGACACAGCTCAGATCCCGCATTGCTGAGGCTGTGGTGTAGGCTGGCAGCTGTAGCTCCAATTCAACCCCTAGCCTGGGAACCTCCATATGCTGCGGGTGCAGCCCTAAAAAGCAAAAACAAACAAACAAAAAGCACAATGAGCTTTCACACTATACCTTTCAATAACACCAGATGCTGGCAAAGATGTAGAGAAATTGGCACAAACATTGCTGGTGGGAGCGTAGAAAAAGTGATGGTTTCTTGAAAAACTATATACAGCCTTACCATACCAGTAATTACATTTTAAGCATTTGTCTCAGGGAAATTACAACTTATGTGTTTACACAAAACCCTGTACATCAATGTTCACAGCAGCTTTGCTTGCAATAGCTCCAAGCTAGAAATAACCCAGATGTCCTTTAATGGGTGAACAGTTAAAGAATCTGTCATACCACCATGTCATGACTGCTATTCAGCAGTGAAAACTGACAAACATGCAGCTACTTGGATGGATCACTAGGGAATTTTGGTCAGTGAAAAAAAGCCCAATCTTAAAATGTTACAAACTGTATGATTAGATTTATATTACATTTGAAATGACAAAATTATAGAGATAGAGAATAGATTAACAGATGTCAGGGTTTGGTGTGGCATTAGAGGGAGGAGAGTGTCTGTGGCTAGGATAGGGTAGCAACTAGGAATCCCTGTACCTTAAATGTTCTGTACCTTAAGTGCGGTGGTGGTCACAAAAGCCACACATGTAAAACTCATGAAATCTGAATAAGATCAGTGGACTGTATCACTGTCAGTTTACTAGTTGTGATATTGTCAATAGCCAAGCAAGATGTTACCATTATTGAAAAGAAATGGAAGGGTATTTGAATTATCTACATATTATTTCTTCTAACTGCTTGTGAATCTACAATTATCTGAAAACAAAAAAATTTTCTTAAGGTATATAAGGATGATACTGTTCCAAGAGATAACTCAGGAAAGCTACTGAGTCAAATTTTAAGGACTATAAATGCCATGCTTGGGATTATAGACATTATCCAGTAGGCAGTAGGGAACATTTGAAAAAAGTTAAATAGAATAATAATATGAGTATTTTTTGACACCTTAAATAGAATTCTGAATGACTTAATTGAAAAACCCAAGATAGGAGGCAGATAGGAGACTTCTACAGTAGCCAAAATTACAAAGATCTCAAACAAAGAATTAGTGCTGAGACAGAGGAGATATTTAAGAGGTAGGTGACTGGACAAGTGGAACTTAAAAACTTGGGGATTAACTGGACATGTGAGTGAGGGAGAAGGTGATGTCATTAGAAAGTATCTTCTGAGATGGCAAACAGAGGAGGAAAGTCTGGTTTAAAAGTCCATAGGAGACATCCTATAGAGGCTCTTTAATAATCGAGCAGAGGTACAGGTTTAAAGCTTAGGAGAGAAGCTAGGGTTTGAGGAATAAATTCAGATGCAATTTACCAACAGGTGATAAGTGAAAATTTGTAGACACATAAGATAATTTTGACTGTATATATCAAAAGGAGATGAAGGTAGATCATGGAATTCCAGCAAAAAACAGTAGTTTCAGAGGAAGAATATCAATGAAGGAAAATGAGAGAGTGGTTAGAGACAATAGAAAGGAATTAAGAAAAGGTAGAACTCTTTTGATGACTTTAACTTTGTAGTATAGTCAGAAGTCAGGGAGCCTGATTCCTCCAGTTCCATTTTCTTTTTCAATATTGCTTTGGCAGTTTGGAGTCTTTCATGTTTCCATACAAATTTTAAAGTATTTTGTTCTAGTTCTGTGAAGAATGTTATTGGTAATTTGATAGGGGGGAATAAATGGGGAGTTTGGGGTTGGTGGATGCAAACTATTACATTTAGAATGGATAAACAATGAGGTCCTACTGTATGGCATAGGGAATTATATCCAATCTCTTGGGACAGAATATGATGGAAGATAATATGAGAAAAAGAATGTATTTATGTGTATGTCTGGGTTGCTGTGCTCTACAGCAGAAATTGACACAACACTGTAAATCAACTATAATAAAAATTAAATTTAAAAAAGATTATCAGAGTTACACATAGATCATGGCAGAACTTCAAAAAAAAAGGTAGAATGGAGTTCCTGTCATGGCGCAGTGGTTAACGAATCCGACTAGGAACCATGAAGTTGCGGGTTTGGTCCCTGCCCTTGCTCAGTGGGATTAAGGATTCGGTGTTGCTGTGAGCCGTGGTGTAGGTCGCAGGCGTGGCTCGGATCCTGCGCTGTTGTGGCTCTGGCGTAGGCCTGTGGCTACAGCTCCGATTCGCCCCTAGCCTGGGAACCTCCATATGCCACAGGAGCGGCCCAAGAAATAGAAGAAGAAAAAAAAAAAGGTAGAACTCAAGAAGCAAAAGGGAAGTGTCAAGATATGGGGAGCAGGAGTTCCCGTCGTGGCGCAGTGGTTAATGAATCTGACTAGGAACCATGAGGTTGCAGGTTTGATCCCTGGCCTTGTTCAGTGGGCTAAGGATCCGGCGTCGCTGTGAGCTGCAGTGTGGGTCACAGATGCTGCTTGGATCCCGAGTTGCTGTGGCTCATGTAGGCCGGTGGCTATAGCTCCAATTAGACCCCTAGCCTGGGAACCTTCATATGCTGCAGGAGTGTCCCTAGAAAAGGCAAAAAGACACACACACACACACACAAAAGAGATGGGGAGCAGTTAACAGTGCTGCCATCTAACTGTGTAGGAGAGAAGAGCCTGATGGCTTGGTGGACTAAGCAGCTGGGAGTCTATTGATGCCGCCTGAATAAAGCAGCATTAGTCAAGGTCAGAATCTACACTGCAAAGAATTACAGGGTGGGAAGGAAGAGATGAAGTGAGAGCAGGAAATGTGAGTTAATTTTGCAAAAGTTTGGAGGTGACAGCAAAGGAAAGAAACTTTGGATGCTTTAGAAAGGCCGAATTGAGTTTGTTTTGCTTTTTTAAAATACTTCTGAGTTGAGGATCCAGTGGGTGAGATAACCTTAAGACAAGGTGAGCAAGGGAGTTCCTGTTGTGGCACAGTGGGTTAAGAATTCGACTGTGGTGGCTTGGGTCACTGCAGAGGCACAGGTTTGATCCCTGCCCAGAGCAGTGAGTTAAAGGGTCTGGCGTTGCCACAGCTGTAGCTGTAGCTCAGACTCAATCCCTGGCCTGGGAACTTTCATATGCAATGGGTGTGGCCATTAAAAAACAAAACAAAATGAAATAAAAGGTGAGCAGATAGTCAGCAGAGCAAGAAACAGAGGAGATGGGAAAGGATGGAATCAAGAGAATGAATATATGGTTTGCCTTAGAAAGAATTAGGGAATAGGATGCTCAATCATATAATACAAATGAATTAGCTGTACATGACATAAATTAATTTGTGTTTTGTACTTATTTTGATCAGCTTTTCAAAGGAGATTTTATGAAGTTTATTGTTATACTCAGATTAGACTATAATAAAGTTATTAAGTAAGGAAAACCAGGTAAAGAAAAATAAGGTTAGAGAAAATAAGATGAAGTCAGGGATAATGTTAGTAGGTGAAACAAATGCCATATAGTCTTGTGCTCTTGCTGAAGGCTGCCACAGTTTGAAAATTGGTTCATAAGCACTTTGAGAGCAGTTTCTGTATTTTCCAGTTCCTATAGCATCAAGAACAGTGATCAGCACACAGTGGCTATTTTGGGAAATGTCTTCCCTTTATGGAATAATGCTGCCGATTACTGCAAATTTTCCATATTTGGTTGTTAAGCTGAAAAATGGAAAGAAAAATACAAAACAACTGGACAAGAGATGAATCATACTTACAATTTCATTGTAAGTGGGGTTGGTACATTTTGGAACAGATTTTGTTTTCCTCCTACGAATTTCACTGGGGTATGGTAAAAGATAAAATTCAACATGTGCACTGGGCACAGAGCCATCTGGGAGATGCTGCAAAGAAAAACGGTTATAAATATTAATGTGTGTTGCTATCAAAGAAAACAAATACACAGCTACTAACTATCTAGACCAAAGGCAGGATCAAGATTTATTACAGTCACTGTTTATCAGAAAATAAGAGAACAATCAAAAGGAATACATCACTGCTCAAAAATAAGCCCAAAATACAGCTTAAAAGATGAAAACTGTCCATTTTAAATTGAGTATTGTGTCATAAAAGCCCATTAAATATAATTTACTCTAGGTTTTTCTATAATAGAATCTCAATTTGCATTTTTGACAGAAATGGTCAAGAGATGAGCATAAGCCACTGGCAGAGACAGGAATGGAGTGCCTCAGGATAACGTACACCACTTGAAAATCAGAAAGTTCAAGTTTAACCATACAGTAAGAGGTAGCATTTAATGATATGTAAATGTATATTATATAATAGCATATTTTCCAACAGAATTTAATTAAAATGTCAATTAGACCTACAACTTTAATGTACCAACAAGATTTTAATATAGTTATAGTAATTTTATTATCTAAATTAGCCTAATATATTTTGGATAGTCCTTTTAAAATTGTGTTCTACGGAGCCCCCAAAGTTGTCCAGGTTGCCTCCTGATGGGTAGATCAAGGACACTGAATGAATAGGCCTCTGGCTTCCCTCTTCCTAGCTTGTCCTGGCAATCCTCTCCCCTCCCCCCGCCCCCCCCCTGCACTTTCCCATTCTGGCTTCAGAACTTCTCCCCTCCTTTTCCGCCTTTTTTTCTTATGGATATTTTATTTCTTAATAAATGTGAAAACTGAGTACACTGTTTTAAAAATGTGAAAATGCCATACTTCAGAGAAATAGATTCTAACTTTGTGACCAAATGGAGTAAATTGTACTAAAACTATGCATTCTAGTTTGCTAAAATGAGAGATGTTCATGTAATTTATATTTAAAGTGGATGATTTAAAAGTCAAAATTGGGGAATTAAATGCTTATCTTGATGAATACACTCTAACTATTAAATCAGTAGTTTTCAACAAATATTTTTATTCTGAATCACAGGGATACTCACATGTAAATATCCAGTGGCTCCCCAGTGTCATTAGCTTTAATTTTATGTCTGTCTTTGGCCTCCAGGAAAGTATATTGGAAGGTAAGAAACTGTGATACATATTACTATAGGCCTAACTTTTATTACATTCTAATTTACATGGCAAAAATATGCCATTAGGAAAATATGGTTATTATTATTCACAAAACAGATAAAAATACATCTGGACACACATACATCAAAATGCTTAGACTGTCAAAACTGCTGCTTTAGATGGAGCTCAAGGTATCCTTTCCCACCTCGAAACCCTCCCTCAGGAAGAGGAGCTCTGAAATGTGTCAGTGGCATGATGGAATTTTCTGTGACACAGAAAAACACTGCTGTTGATATTTGATAGAGTGGATTTTGTGCACGCATGCATGTGTGTGTGAGAGAGAAGAATGAAGAGAATCCATTGGTTTTGTTCTCTGTAATTTTTCTACCATTGGGCTTGGGGGTAACCATACCTATAATTACTGTATTCTCCATCTTAGTGGTCAGAATCATGATTCTGGAAAAGGACTTTCTGCTCATGATCTGGGCACCCCCATTTGCCAACTATGTGGCTTTTGATATATATCTTAAGTGTTCTGTGGATCAGTTTCCCAACCTGTTAAATGAGGATAAAAGCAAGATCTATCTCATAGAATTCAAAAGATTAATAAAATAAACCATGTGATGTGAGGATAGTACCTGAAATAGAGTAAAATTCAATAAATGTTTGTAACTACTTTTATTTTCTATGAACTGAACAGGAATGCACTATATGCACTGATTGGACAAGACACCTTGAATGTACTATGACATTTATGAGCAGGATTTTGAAACTTTGGCACTATTGGCATTTGGAACCAAATAATTCTTTGTTGCAGGGGGCTGTTCTGAGCATTGAGAATATTTTAACCATATCACTGACCTCTGCCTACCAGATTGTGATAGCACCATCTTCCCGGTGGCGACAACCAAAAATGTCCCCAGACATTGCTAAATGTCACCAGGGGGCAGAAGGGAAGCATAATTGATCCCAACTGAGAAGCACTGATGTAGATGTCTCCCAAATGAGACTTTCTGATTCATCCTTACAACCCCAGCTTAGTGACCTGTGACTATTTCCATAGGCACCTTTGTAGAAACTCTACCCAAAATCTACCTTGTCCTTCTTCATCACTCCAAAACTGATTTTTTTCCAACTTGTTAAAACAGTATTAAGTGATACTTTTCTCTAGTGTCTCCCTTGTCATTGATCTTCAAATCCAAGTATGTAGCAAGATCAATATCCTCCCTATTTTCCATGGTTCATCTGCCACCACAGATCTTTATTCCTAACTTACTATAATTAGATTTTAATTACTTTTGATGTCCCAGTCTTCCCACTTCCATCCTTCACCCCGTATATCATCACTGTTGTAGTTAACCTTTCTGTAAAGCTGCTTTGATCATGTTACTTTTTTCCTTAAAACATTCAAGGATTCCCCATTGAGGAATAAACTCCAAATCACAGAAGGGGAACCAGCCTTAACCAAGCATTTAGAAACTAAAGGTTTGGGCTTCCGTTTCCAATGAGTGTCTTTAATGAGTTTCTTGAATATCCAATTGTTTTCATTTTTATTTTTTTCAGGGCCACCTGCAGCATATGGAGGTTCCCAGGCTAGGGGTCGAATCGGAGCATCAAATCAGAGCTGCAGCTGCCAGTCTACGCCACAGCCACAACAACGTCAGATTGGCGTTGTATCTGCGATCTATACCACAGCTCATGGCAACACCAGATCCTTAACCCACTAAGCGAAGCCAGGGATCAAACCCACAACCTCATGGATTCTAGTAGAGTTCGTTACCACTGAGCCACAACAGAAACTTCTGCAATTAAAATTTTTAAATCCTCACTTGAGGTTGGGCCTTCCTTTTTTTTGTTTCTTTCCTTTCATATCTATGCCTTCCTCTCATAACATTCCTTCCTTTCATAAAAGTCCTATACTTAACACAGTACTTGACTAAGTAAATAAATAGGTAGCAAATGACTGAGTGAATGAGCTATAAAATTCATAGTGCCTAGATCTTTGAAAATAGTTCATAGCTATTGGCTGAATCATTATTTACAATGTAATATAAAAACCAAAAGTCTTGCTAACTTCCTAAGATTCTGTTTAAGTAGTTTCTCTTAACCTATTTCAACATTTCTTATTGTAATACCAAGCATTTAAAAGCTCACAACAGGGTAAAATATATGTATCTTGGGGTCTGTTTCCAAGATCTATCCTAGGTATTCACCCTGAATGCTACACTGTTTGAAGACATCTCTCTGCTAGAGCTATCTTCTTATCCACATCATTACATCAGGAATATCTGTGTAAAGGTTGGTTTGTTATGTCCGATATCTTAATGCTCTGCTTCTAAAACTTCGACTTTATCTTATCTCTCAGATTACGGTAGACAATTAGACTTGCTACTCTTTCTGATTCCTTCTTGCCCCAACTGGAGCAAGACTGGATCATCATTACTTGTATTCCATCTCAGAACGAATCCTTGGTCACCATGCCTTCCTCCTGGAGACTTGATCTCTAATGGCTGTCTCTCTTTTCCTGAGACCTTGTTTACTCTTCTGTGATAGCCTCCCCACCTCTCTGGACTTCTGCCACTAACTCATTAAAAATCTCCTTGACAGGAGGCACAGCAGGTTATTTAAATCTTCTAGGAGTAACGATGACCTGACAGCTGCTTGGGGGCCTAATAGATGGTGCAGTGTGAGCTAAAGTCATATCTTGGTGCTGCATCCCCATGCCTTGTCTCAACCTCCTACAGTTTTCCCCTCTGTGTCCTGCTTGGTGGAGTACATGGGAGAAACAGAAATAGGGACATTCAATTTAATTGGCGGAGTGCCTGCCAGGAACGTTTGTGTGGAGGCAGGGAGCTGGACCCACATTAGGACCAGGCACTCCCTGCAGAGGAAATAAATGTCTTATACATATTTACTATTATACTGTTTTTTGAATGTATGTAGGTGCTTTTGTTAACACAGTTTTAACATTTAAAAGCACTACTGCATTTGTAGTAGTTTTAAAAATTAGTTTGTATTTCTTAGATGTATCAGATAGCAAAGGGACTTTAATGATACCTGAAAAATCATTTTTTTTTTAAGTTTAAAAAGAGGTCCCTCGGAGTTCCCATCATGGCGCAGTGGTTAACGAATCTGACTAGGAACCATGAGGTTGTGGGTTCGATTCCTGGCCTTGCTCAGTGGGTTAAGGATCCGGCGTTGCTGTGAGTTGTGGTGTAGGCCGCAGATGCGGCTTGGTTCCCACGTTGCTGTGGCTCTGGTGTAGGCCAGCAGCTACAGCTCTGATTAGACCCCTAGCCTGGGAACCTCCATATGCTGCAGGAAGCTGCCCTAGAAAAAGGCAAAAAGACATACATACATACATACATACATACATAAATAAATAGAGGTCCCTTTAGCTGAAAAGATTAGAAATGAAAGCCTTAGGATATTCTCATCATTCATTGGTGGAAGAGACTCCTTTCTCAACCAAAGAGTAAAATATAGGGGAGTTTAGCTTGGCTATTACATTGTAAAAATTAAAATGTATGTATGTATGTGTATTAGTAAGTTTCTGTCCACAATGTTGACTTCTAAATTGTGTTGTTAATAATTAAATATACTAATTTTTTGCCTTCATTTCTTACCTCAGATTGCATACAGCATTTCAAATGGCTTTCAATGCTACTTTTGTTGCTCCAATGATCAATGAGTGAAAGTATCTTGAGAATATGATTAATTTATCAAAATTGAGGGAAAAAATAAGCAGTAGCATGTTGGTGTCAAAAAACAAAGCATAATATCAACTGTGAAGTAAATAAAATCATCTCACATCATAGGGCATGCCAGCGATTCTTCAGTATTTTCATATGTTTATATGAGGGAGATGCTTATTTTTCATACATAGTAATAATAATAGCTAACATGTAATGAATATTTAATTTATTTAAAGCACTCTCTTAAAATAATCCTTAAGCCAGTATTGTCTTTATTTTATTTGAAAGAATTTTCCATCCTATGCTCTTAACCACTACCCTACATAGTCTCCCTACAACAAATGCAAAGGAAACTGTCAGATTCAAATTAAGAGCACTTCTAGATAAAACTTTATCAGGAATGTGATGAAGGTACATGGTTTAAAAATATCAGACACTTTGGAAACGTAGATTAATCCAAAGTTTAATTGTATTTAATAGGTTATTATCTTTTTGATGAATAATTTATGAGACTTTTCCCTCAAGTTTTTTTAAACTTAAATGTTTCCAATCATAGGATAATATAGGCTTTGGTAGAAATCAACTGACGATGATTAAAATATGATAGAACTATCAAAACCTGAGGTCTATGCCAGTAGCAAAACAACATAATAAAAAAGCATTTTCCTCACCTAGGTGCCTGCCAAATTACAATTTTGAAAATCAAGCTGGCCAGCATGAAGAGGGTCTTTTTATAAAATGACAATGTACAATAAAAATACTTGTGATATGTGGTCTGCTGTATGCTTCTGTTAAAGAAATGATGTGTTAGTTAATGGTCCCAGTCTTTCTGTGTGTTAGTTCATGTAGAATGGGATGATTTCAGGTCTTCATGAATTTAATTAGGATAGTCTTCTGCTTCATTTCACACCAGCTTAAGCCTTTAATAGAACTCTTGTCATCAATAGGTGATTTCCAATATATATATATATATTTTTTCAATCAAATCAAAAATCAAACTACCTTGTGTTTAGCACTTTTGATGGTCTGTGAAAGGCACAGAAAAATGATCAAAATAGTTTCTGCTTTCAAAGCAGTAAGAGTTCCTGTTTGGCTCAGTGGGTTAAGAACCTGACTAGTATCCAGGAGGACATGGGTTCGACTCCTGGCCTCGCTCAGTGGGTTAAGGATCCAGCATTGCTGTGAGCGGTGGTGTAGGTTGCAGACAAGGCTCAGATCTCTCACTGCTGTGGCTGTGGCGTAGGCCTGCAGCTACAGCTCCGATTCGAACTTTAGCCTGGGAACCTCCATATGCTGTGAGTGTAGCCCTAAAAAGACAAAAGATAAAAAAAAAATAAGTCAAATCAGTAACAAACTCATTGGTATGGTCATCTTATATGTGTGTGTGTGTGTGTGTGTTTAAATTTTAATCAACTTAATGTAGATTACAACTAGAGAGAAGTCACAGTCTAGCAGATAGAATTCTTCTGACTCAATATAAACGATTGAATTACTTCTGAACATCCAGAATTCTAATTAGGGCTTCAAACTTTATCACTAAAGTGTCTTGTGAAGTTTGGAAAAATTATCCATTTCTCACTCTTAATAGCATATAACAAGTAAGGCGTTAAACCTCATTTATTTTTCACAATCTACTCAATAGCAAGTGCTGAAGAACTGTTTGTGAGTTACTTGGTAATTAAGCCTTTTCTTTCTTTCTTTTTTAAACTGAACCACTTTAAATTATTTCAATTTCCTAACCCTTAGCCTCTACCTCAGGTGCTGAGAAAACTGTACAAATAAGTGAGAGAGACTATGTTTTGTTATTGATTGTTAAAGAAGTGTGAAGAATAGTTGAAATACTGAAAGATTAGATTTATGATTTTGTATCTGATAGTATGGGAAAGATTACAAAAAGCAGAAACTAGTAATTGAGAGGTAAAATATAAGAATATTTTTACCCATATACCTCAAATATTTGCCTTGATCCTGACTAACTTAACAGTTTTATCATTATTTAAATAAAGATATAGATATATGATATTCAGGTGTCAACAATCTGAGTGTTATGGCCAACATGCCGAATCAGATAATCAGGACTGAGTTATAAAGGGCTGGCTGTATCTAACAATGTTAAGAAAATAGACTAAATATCAAGTTCTTCCTTTGGGTTTGGAAAACTCATTCTGCAAATCCAGGATGTGAAAATCTTTCTTTAGGAATTCCTGTTGTGGCTCAGCAGTAATGAACCCAACTAGTTTCCATGAGGATGTGGGTTTGATCCCTGGCCTTGCTCAGTGGGTTAAAGATCCAGCATTGCTGTGAGTTGTGGTGTAGGCTGCAGATGCATGGCTGTGGCTGTGGCTGTGGCCGGCAGCTCCAATTCAACCCCTAGCCTGGGAACTTCCAATTGCAGTAGGTGTGGCCATGAAAAGCAGAAAGAAAAAAAAAGAAAGAAAACAAAAACTTGGTTTAGCAATAACACTTGGAAAAATATTTGGTTATGTTATATGATTACAGGTTTAATATATTAAAGGTTTAATATATATATTTAAATATAATATAAATTAATAGGTTTAATATATGAGCCAGAGATTGCTAGCTACAACCTACACTAGGATTATCTTCCTATCTATCCATCCATCAATCTATCCACCCTCTTATCTGTCTATATGTGTATTTCACTTAGCATAATGCCCTAAAGGTCCATCCATGATGTCACAAACTTGACAAGACTTTCTTCTTTTTTATTGTTGAATAATATTCCATTTTGTGGATATACAACATTTTCTTTCTTCATTTGTCCACTATGGACACTTAGTTTGCTTCCATATATTGACCATAGAAAATAATGCTGCAATGACTATGGAGGTACACATATTTTGAATTAGCATTTTAATTTGCTTTGAATAAATTCCCAGAAATATTATTGCTGGATAATATGGTAGTTTTTTAAAATATTTTGAGGAACCTCCATACTATTTTCAATAGTGGCTACGCCAATTTACATTCCCAACAGTGCACAAGTGTTCCCTTTTCTCTACATCCTTGCTAACACCTGATATTTCTTGTCTTTTCGATCATAGCCATTCTATATATGAAGTGATATCTCTTTGTAGTTTTGATTAGCATTTTCCTGATGATTAGTGATATGGAGCACCTTTTCATGTACCTGTTGGTCATCTGGATGTTTTCTTTGGGAAAATGTGTTTTCAGATCATCTGCCCAGTTTTTAATTGGATCGTTTTTTGTTTGTTTGTTTGTTTTTTGTTTTTGCTAAGTTGCATGAGGTCTTTGTATATTTTGGACACTAGTCCTTTACCAGATATATGATTTGTAAATACATTCTCCCAATCAGTAAGCTGTCTTTTCATTTTGTTGCTGGTTTACTTTGCTGTGCAGAAGCTTTTTATGTTGATATAGTCCCAGTTGTTTATTTTTGCTTTTGCTGATTTTGCTTTTGGTGTCAAATCCAAAAATCATCACAAAGATCAATGTCAAGGAGGCTTTTTCTATCCTTCTTCTAGGAGTTCTATAGTGTCAAGTCTTACATTCAAGTCTTTAATCCATTTTGACTTAATTTTTGTGTGTGGTAAAAGACAGTGGTCCATTTTCATTTTTTTTTAGCATATGGCTATCTAGTTTTCCCAGCACCATTTATTAGTGTTTTTTTTCCCCCTATTATATATTCTTAGCTTATTTGCCATAAATTTGTTCTTTATCAAGATTGCTTTGGCTATTTGGGGTCTTTTTTTGGTTATAAGTTTGTGGAAAATGCCACTGAAATATTGATAGGGATTGATTCAATATTGATTCAATATTAATTGAGTCTGTAGATTGCTTTGGGTAGTGTGGACATTATTATAACGTTAATTCTTCCAATCCATGAGTATAGAATGTTTTTCCATTTATTTTTGTCTTCAGTTTATTCTGATGTTTTAATTGCTTTCTGCGTACAAGTCTTTCACCCCCTTGGTTAAATTTACTTCTAGTTTTATTTTTTATTCTTTATTTTTTTTTGCTTTTTAGGACAGCACCTGAGGCATATGGAAGTTTTCAGGCTAGGGGTCGAATCAGAGCTACAGCTGCCGGCCTTTGCCACAGTCACAACAATTCGAGATCCAAGCTACATCTGCAGCTACACGGTAACTCAGGGCAACGCCAGATCACCTACCCACTGAGAAAGGTGCATCCTCATGGATCAAACCTGCATCCTCAATGGATACTAGTTGGATTCTTTTCCCCTGTGCCATAATGAGAACTCCCTACTTCTAGGTTTTTAGTTCTTTTGAATACAATTACAAATGGGATTGTTTTCTTAGAAACTCAAGTGATTTCTATATATAGGAATTTTCTGCTTTTTGGAAGTTTGCTTTATGCTGCTTTGCTTTTACAAGAGACATACATTAACACCCTTTTTTTGCTAACTGAAAGAAATCCAAAGAGGATTTTTGCTTTTATAAGTAAAAGGGAAAAGGGAAAACAGTGTTCAGTGTTTTTTTTGTTTTGTTTTGGTTGCTGTTGTTTTTGCAGCAAGATGACAAAGGTAGCATGAACCCTCAGCAGTAACAGTGGTACAGCCAAGCTCGTTCCCAACAAACTGTACTCAGCATCTCATCATCAAGCCACGATATCTTTGAACTGTATCTTTACCACATCTGTGCTTTACCACAATTTATTCTGTGCTTTGCCACAATTTATTCTGTGAATTTGTTACCAAGATGTGGCCTAAGATAACTGTTTTTTCATTTTTGTCATGCCAGCTTATGAAAGACATCACAGAGCAGTGAGGGAAATGAATTGATTTTATATCCTGCAACTTTGCTGAATTCATTTATTAGTTCTAACAGTTATTTGATGACGTCTTTAGGATTTTCTATATGTAATATCATGCCATCTACAAATAGTAACAGTTTTACACTTTCCCTTCTAATTTGGATTCTTTTAATTTCTTTTTCTTGCCTAACTGAATAAAAGTGGTGAGAGTGGGTATCCTTATCTTGTTCCTGATCTTTAAGGAAAAGCTTTCAGCTTTTCACCTTTGAGTTTGATGTTAGCTGTGAACTTATCATATATGACCTTTATTATGTTGAGGTACATTCCTTGACATCCTTGTTGAAACTTTAATCATAAGTAGATTTTGACTCTTGTCAAGTGTCTTTTCTGCCTTTATTGAGATGGTTATATGATCTTTATCCTCCATTATGTTAATGTGATCTACCACACTGATTGTTTTGTGGAAATTAAACCCTCCTTTCATACCTGGAATGAATCCCATTGGTTCATGGTGAATAATCTTTTTAATGAATTGTCGAATTAAGGTCACTAATATTTTCTTGTGGATTGTTGCATTTATGTTCACCAGGGACATCGACAATTTTCTTTTCTTTTAGTGTTACTGTCTGGTTTTGGTATCAAGGTAATGCTGGCCTCATAAAATGAGTTCAGAAGTGTTCCCATTTCTTTTCTTTTTTTTTTTTTTTTTTGGTAATAGTTTGAGAAGGATTGATAGTAAATGGTGGTAAAATTTGGAAGGTTTCACCAGGGAAAATTTCTGGTCCTAGTGTTTTCTTTGTTGGGAGGTTTTTATTTATTTATTCAATCTCCTTATTATTGGTCTATTCAGATCTTCCATTTCTTTGTGATTCAGTCTTGGAAATTTATGTTTCTAGAAATTTATTCATTTCTTCTAGGTTGTCCAACTTGGTGTATAATTGTTCATAATTTCTGATCCTTTGCATTTGTATGGTATCAATTTCACCTCTGATTTAATCTATTTGAACCTCTCTCTTTTTTTCTTTAGACAAAAGTTTGCCAATTTTTGTTTACCTTTTCAAAAAACTAGCTCTTAGTTTCACTGATTTTTTCTATTATTTTTCTCATATTTCATTTATTTCTGCTTTGATCTTTGTTATTTCTTCCTTTCTGCTAACTTTGGGCTTAGTTTGTTCTTCTTTTTCTAGTTGATAGAGTTGGGTTCTTTATTTGAGATCTTCTCTTTTTTAAAATATAGGCATATATTGCTATAACACATCTCTCTTAGCACTGCCTTTACAGCATTTTATAGGTTTCATTATGTTGTGTTTCCATTTTTTCCCCAAGGTATTTTTTGATTTCTCTTTTGATTTCTTCTTTATACATAGATAGTTCAGGAATGAGTTGTTTAATTGCTCCATATTTGTGTATTTCAATCTTTCCTCTTTTTATTGATTTCTAGTTTAATACCATTGTGGTTGAAAGATCCTTGCTATGATTTCTATCTTCTTAAATTTGCCAAGACTTTTTTGTGAAATATATATAATCTATCCTAAATTATATTCTGTGCTTGCTTGAATATATTTTCTGCTGCTTTTGGATGGAATGTTCTGTACATATATATTTTGTGCATTTGGCCTAAAGCATGGTTTAAGCCCCACATTTTCCTCTTGTTTTTCTTTCTTGATGATCTATCCATTGTTGTAAATGGAGTACTGAATTCCCTACTAATATTATATTGTCTATTTCTCCCTTCAGATTTGTTTCTATTTCCTTAATATATTTAGGTGAACCAATGTCGGGCAGATATATATTTATATTTCTTATATCTTCTTGAGGAATTGACCACCTTATCATTATATAATGAATTTGTCTCTTGGTACCATTTTTTGGCTAAAGTCTATTATTTCTGATATAAGTAAATCTACCTTTGCTTGCTTTTGTTTTCCATTTGCATGGAATATCTCTTTTTCATCCCTTTACTTTGAGCCTATGTGTGTCCTTAAAGCTCAATGTGCCTCATAGGCAGCATGTGGTTGAGTCTTTTTTTTTTTTTTAAGTTCATCCAGCCACTCTATGTCCTTTGATTGGCTAATTGAATCCATTTACATGAAGAGTAATTACTGATAAAGATTTAACTAATGTCATCTTATTGTTTTCTGTTTCCTGTTTCTTTCTTCCTCTCTTGAAACCTTCTTTTGTGAATTAAGGATTTTCCACATGGTATGCCTTAATTCCTTTCTCTTTATTCTTTGTGAATCTACTGTAGGTTTTTGCTTCATGATTGCCATGAGGCTTACACAAAACATTTTATACATATAATAGTCTATTTATGCTGATTACCTCAATCAAAAACTCCACCCTTTTGCTCTTCCTTTTTATGTTATTTAAGATACAATTTACCTCTATTTATATTGCTTACTCATTAACAACTTATTTTAGCTATATTTTTTCCATTTTTTAAAAAAAATTTATTTTTATGTTTTAATTGTAATCAATTGCTATTTCCCGAATACATTTTTTTCCCTACTGTACAGCATGGTGACCCAGTTACACATACATGTACACATACTTTTTTCCTACATTGCCATCCTCCATCATAAGTGACTAGACATAGTTCCCAGGGCTACACAGCAGGATCTCATTGCTTATCCATTCCAATGGGAATAGTTTGCATCTATTAACCCCAACGTCCCAGTCTATCCCACTCCCTCCCCCTCCCCCTTGGCAACCATAAGTCTATTCTTCAAATCCATGGTTTTCTTTTCTGTGGAAAAGTTCATTTGTGCTATATATTAGATTCCAGATGTAAGTGATATCATGTAGTATTTGTCTTTCTCTTTCTGACTCACTTCACTCAGTATGAGAGTCTCTAGTTCCATCCATGTTGCTGCAAATGGCATTAGTTTATTCTTTTTATGCTGAGTAGTATTCCATTGTGTGTATATATATACCACATCTTCCTAATTCAGTCATCTGTCAATGGACATTTGGGTTGTTTCCATGTCTTGGTTTGCAGTGAACATGCAAATGCATGTGTCTTTTTCAAGGAAGGTTTTGTCCAGATATATGCCCAAGAATGGGATTGCTGGGGTCATATGGTAGTTCTACATTTAGTTTTCTGAGGTTCTCCATACTGTTTTCCATAGTGGTTGTACCAGCTTACATTCCCACCAACAGTGCAGGAGGGCTCCCTTTTCTCCACATCCTCTCCACCATTTGTTATTTGCAGACTTATTAATGATGGCCATTCTGACTGGTGTGAAGTAATATCTCATGGTAGTTTTGATTTGCATTTCTCTAATAATCAGTGATGTTGAGCATTTTTTCGTGTGCTTAAGCTATAGTTATTTTTAATACTCTTTTCCTTCAACCTTTATATAAGAATTAAGTGGTTAACACTCCACCATATTACAGTATTAGAGTATTCTAACTTTGACTATATGTTTTACCTGGGATTACACATTGAAAAATGTGTATATATATATGAAAATATATACATGTTACCAATTAATATCTTTTTATTTCACCTTGAAGAACTCCTTTCAGAATTTCTTATAAGGAAGGTTTAGTGGTGGTGAGATCTTTCACCTTTTGTTTGTCTGGGAAAGTCTTTATCCCTCCTTCGTTTCTGAAAGACAGTTTTGCCAGGTGTTCTTGATTAGCATTTCTTTTAGTTCAGTACTTTGAATGTATGATCTCACTCTCCTGGCTTTTGCTGAGAAATATACTGATAACTGCATGAGGGTTCCCTTGTATGTTACCAGCTTTTTATCCTCTTGTTGCCTTTGAGATTCTCGCTTTGTCTTTGAATTTTGAAAGTTTTATTACACTGTATTCTGGAGAGGATCTCTTTAAAAGTCGAGTTTATTTGATGACCTATGAGCTTCATGAACTTGAATAGCCACATCTTCCCCCAGATTTGGGAAGTTCCCAGTCAATATTTCTTTAAACATACTTTCTGCTCTCTTTTCCCTCTCTTCTTCTGGAACTCCAATAGATGACATGGGCTTTTACACTCTTTTCCTTTTTTCTTCTTTGTCCACCTCTGACTGGATAATTTCAAAGTTCCTGTCTCCTATCAGATTCTTCTTCTGCTTGATGCACTCTCCTGGTGATGCTCTCTGTTGCATTTTTTCATTTCATTCATATTCTTTATCTCTAAAATCTTCGTTTAGTTCTTTTTAAAAATTTTCTCTTTGTTAAACTTCTCATTTTGTTCATGTATCATTTCCTTTTTCTATTGTCTTTCTCTGCTTTTTTTTTGTAGCTTATCAAGTTTCCTTTAAAGAGATATTTTGAGTTCTATTAGGTAAATTACAGATTTTCAGGTCTTTGAGTTCAGTTACTGAAAAATTATTATGATCTTTTGGTGGTAATTTGTTACCTTGATTTTTCATGTTCTTTGAAGTTTTGCATTGCTGTCTTCCTCTTTTAAAGTGGCAGTCAGTCCTCCAATCTTTACTACCTCCCACTTCAACGTGACCAAACTCATATTTTTTGCTACAACAGCATGATGGGACTTCTTTGCAAACATGGACTTCCACAAAGGCTCTTTTATCCATGAATGATTATCTAAGACAGTGCTTTCCAGGAGCTCCTGGCCAAGGCTGAGAGAGGCAGAAGTCAGTTCCCAGGCCACTGCAGGGTCTTCAGCTGGGACTGAGGCCTGTGTGTCTATTTTCTGAAGCATAGGTGGGTGAGACTCCTCCTTGATCCCTTGGTGGATGATGCTGAGCCCCACGTTTGTCTGTGGGTGGACAGTAAACTTTTGTTGTTGAGTAGGAGACAAAACGAGGGACATATTTTGCCACTATGATGCTGATATCATTGTATGATTTCAGAGTATTCAAGAAGGAACCAAATTAAGAGAACCAATGTCAGGGCCCTAGTATGTATGTATATATATATATATATATATATATATAAAATTAAAATGTAGAATTGAGGGAGATTTAGATAAGGGATAGAGATTAGGGTACAAAGCCGTCAATAAGAAGAGAGAGCGATTAAATAAAATTTACATCATGTGGTGACCTATCAATTGATGACTGTGTCAGCTAGGGAGACGGTGAGTGTCCAGTGCTGTTGAATATTTAGTGGAGTTATGCTCAGCAGGAAATCACTTTATTCTTGAGACAAATATGATGATCAAATATTTGTCACTTGACCATTATCAGTTTAGTATCAACTATTATAGACAGTAGAATTCGCAGAGAAAAGCTATTCAATTATAAATATAGCTTAATTTAAACTGGTTTTGTTGTGGCTATTTTTCACAGTGACATACACTTATGCAAACATTTACTTACTTAACAAACATGCGTTAAGGACAAAGTATTGTGCTAAGCACTATAAAGTATACAAAATATATTTCTCACGGTTTTTGAAATCAAGAAATTAGTTTAAAGAGTTAAAATCCTGAGTACTGCCAAACTTTCACATCTAAGGGCTAATGATGAAGTCAACATCTATTAAGCCACTATGTACATTATCTAGTTTCAATACAGTTGAAACTACTGGATGAACCAAGATGATAATACTTTCAAGAGCTAGGATGAAGCAGTGAATATCAAATGGATGGTATATACCGTGAATGTAATGGGACGTCAAGGAAGGAAGGATCACCAGGAGCTTCAGAGAGGGTGAGAGATTTGAGCTGAGCCTAGAATCTGAGTTGGATGTAGAAGGCAAATAGAAGGGAGGTAGAAGTATGACACATCAGCTAGAATGACTGACGTGTGTTTGGCCAAAAATGAATGAACCATTTAGAATATAATACAAGCTTTGTATCATGGATGTTGGACATAAAAGGTAGTTTATAACTCGATTGTGTAGTATCTTAAATATTAGGTTAAGGAATTTGAAATTTACAGAGCCTCTAAAAATTTTATTGATACTATGAAAATGATGTTTTAGGTAGAATAGGTTAGGGGAGTAGAAAATAAGAGAGGGGATATCACTGCAATCAACCAAAATAATCCATAGATTAATTAACAGAATATAGCATCAAATTTTGACAATAATAAAAGTAATAGAAAACTAAAAATATTTGTTGATGAGGAGTATTAGAATGAATTAAAGTAGAGAAAATATAAAGAAGTTTTTAATCAGGGGTTACTTTGAGGATGGTAAAATACTGTTTTGAAATAAATAGTTCACAGTGAGAGTTGGTTTCAGTGAAAAGAAGAGGACAATAACTTAGAATTGTTGAGTTTAAAGAGATGGCAAGATAGCAAAGCATAATGCCCATCAGGAAGTTGGAAATATGTAAATTGAGTTTAGAGAAATATTAAAAGTAGAGATAAAAATTTAGGAGTAAGTCACATAATTTTTGAAGACTCAAGACTGAGTAAAATATCTTAGGAAATTAGTTTGAAGATTTACATCCTTCAGTACTGTAAAATCTTCACATTTAAGGGCTAAAGATGAAGTCAACAATTAAGCCACTATGTATATTATCTAGTTTAAATTTCTAAGAGCTAAGGAAGCCTTGGGAAGAGATTTTGAGAATGTACAGACAGTGAAATTTCATGGAAAGCCTGAGAACAGAAAAGTTCAAGAAAGAAGAATTATCTGAAGATGGTGGCTGTTACAAAGAGATCAATTAACATTATCATGCCCGTTATCATAGGCTTATAGAACAATTTATGGTTGGTTTCATTAAGAAATAATTGGTAATCTTTGAGGGTTAATGTTTCTTTGGTTAAAAATATCATGAAACACAATAAAATATCTGGGCTGGGTATCCTTCACTAGTCTTTGCTTTGCATCTTATTCTTTGAACAGGAGATCAATGTCATGCTGGGTCAACTCTGAAAGAACAACTTTTTATTCATGGAATACAAGCCAAATACAATTGATGGGCTAATTATTATTATAAAATCGCCCTTTATCGAGAAATTGACATTTATTTAGGTAAAGTGCATCTAGGATGGGGTAATGACAAATTTCTTCTAAAAATATAGATTTTAAAAAATTGAAAAGAATTGGGATAGACAGAAAACTTAGCCAAGTTAGTTTAAAAGGATGCACAAGTTTGATGGGCCAGTATAACAGAGTAGATAGACCCAGAGCTCACCTACTCTCATGGGTGTACCAAAATTCCAGCTATTTACATAACAACCATTGATTAAAAAGACTGGAACCAGAGTTCCTGCTGTGGCACGGCAGTTAAGAATCCAAATGCTGCAGAGCTGCAGGTTCAAGTCCTACCCCAGCGCAGTAGGCTGAAGGATCTGGTGTTGCTGCAGCTGTGGTATAGGTTCAGGTCACAGCTGTGGCTCAGATTCAATCCCTGGCCTGGAAACTTCCATATGCCATGGGTGTAGCCATAAAAAATAAAAATTAAAAAAAAAAACAAAAACCTGAACCTACCAGAAAAGATCTACAACCACAACAGAACAGGCAGGAGGGAGGAGTCACTGTATAGTCTAGTCCCATACCCCTTGGTGAGTGACCCACAAACAGGAGAATAATTAAAACTGCAGGAGTTCTCTCAAAGGAGTGAGAGGTCTAAGCCCCACACTGGGCACTCCAGCCTGCAGGTCCTGCACCAGGAAGACAAACCCATAAAATGCCTGGCTTTGAAGGCCTGTAGGGCTTACTTTTGGGAGTCCCAGAGGGCTGGGGGAATAGAAATTCTTTGCTTAAAAGGGTGCACACAAAATCTCACATGCTTTGGGGCTCAGATCAGAGGCAGTAATTTGAAATGAGCCTGGCTCAGATCTACCTAAGGACTCAGAGAGTCTCCTGGAGAAGCAAGAGGCAACTGCAGCTCACCCTGATGAGCTGATGACAGATACTGAATGCCTGATGACAGACACTGGGGAGCTTATTCTACCATGTGGACAACTAGCTGGTGAGTACCATTTTGGAATCCTCCCTCTAACTTAGTAGTCTCAGGATCCAACCCTGTCCCTGCCCAACAGCCTTCAGGCATCAGTAATGGGATGTCTCAGGCCAAGCAACTAACTAGGAGGGAACAAAGCAGCAGACATGCTGTCTTATGTCCCCCGATCTCATAGCCACCCAGGGACATGGCCCTGCCCATCAGAGGGCCCAGGAACTGGCTCTACACAGCAGTGGGCATGAACCAGCCAAAACTCTTTGGTCAGCACCTGTTGTGGAACCAGCTGGGCTCTAGCCTTGCCCACTAACAGGCTAACACAAGCTTCAGGACCCCATACCCAAGTGTTTTGGGAATCTTCCCCCTCAATTCTCCACACTAGCAATCTGACATCAGCTCTGGGATTCCTGGGCCCTACAATCAAACTCCAGAACCCAGCTCTGCCTGCCAGTAGTCCGGCACTCACCGCAGAACCAGGCTTCACCCATCAGGTGGGCAGGTACCAACCTTGCCGTCTCCTGGGTCCAAACTCCACCCAACAGTGAGCCCACACTGGCCCCAGGGCCCTTGGGTTCTGCAGCTAGCTGCCTCATCAACCAGTGACCAGCAGCCTCTGCACAAGGCAGGGTCTGGGAACCAACTGGACCAGGGACCAACCAGGCCCACTGGATTGCTCACAGCAGTCATCCCCCCACAAGAGAAGGACCCACACAGCCCACATAGGAGGCACCCCTAGAGCATATAGCTAAAAGGGGAGTGTGCTGCTGGGATGCACAGGACATCCATAAAAGGCCACTTCTCTAAGATCAGTAAACATAACCAACCTACCAGGTACACAAATAAAAACAGTAAAGAAAAATGAGGCAACAGAGGAGCATGTTCCAAAAGAAGGATTAAAATAAAACCCCAGAAGAAGAACTAAGTGACGCAGAAGAACTCTACCTGAGAAAGAACTCAGGGTAATAACTGCCAGATGATCAAAGAAACCTGGAAAAGAATGGTTGCAGAGTGAGAAGTTGGACTTTTTAAAAAGGATACATAGAGCGTTGTTCTTTCTTTCTTTTTTGTTAGAACGTTGTTTCTATATGACAAATATTGCCACCATCTGTGATTTATTTTCACAACCCTCTATTGTTACCTTCACCAAGTCTAAGTGTTATTTCCTGTACTTCCGTGAGCACCGCAATTCATTTGATGCTAAAGACAGAACTCCCATTGCATGCGGAGTACCATTTATGGGGTAAGCTCCCATGAGAAATGTTTCGCAAAGTGTGGTCCATGAACACTTGTGTCAAGAACCTTCTGTAATACTCATATGTGGGAGCAGAAGAAAAGAAAACAAGTCTGGAAATGAAAGAGAAGAGGAATCCACGAGAGTAGGAGATGCCTGTAAAACGCGGGTGCAGAAATCCTAACCCACACTTACAGAATCAGAGTCACTGGGAGGTGCATCCAGGGGTGTGGATTTTAAAAACAGGAGCCCCCAGGAGTTCCCTTGTCACTCAGCAGGTTAAGAACCCAGTGTTTTCACTGCTGTGGCTCTGGTTACAGCTGTGGCATGGGTTTGATCCCTGGCCCAGCAATTTATGCATGCCTCGGGCATGGCCCCCAAAAATTAAAAAAAAATTTAAAAATAAAAAGTAAAAATAAGAACTGCCAGATGACACATACATATTAAAATACATAATAAGATTTTAAAATAAAAAATAAAATGTAATAAAATTTGTGTGTGTGTGTCTGTGTATGTGTGTTTAGCCTGGGTTCTTGTTGTGTTTGACTACTTCTCTCTCTTGCTAATTTTCATAAAGTAACCATTTTCTGCCATTTTGTGTGTTATGAAAGATTAAACCCCACTCCATTTGAGATGTATCCTGCTTTCCCTGACATGGTTTGCTCCTCATTTGAAATGACTTATTATTTGTTACAGAGTAAAAGACCCTCATAGTGTGAACATACTCAGTTTCAGAAGAGTCTGGCATCGTTACTGATTACTTTCAGAACCTTCTGGAATGCTTCTTATTCTGGAGCAGGTAGAAGAAAAGAGTTTAGAAATGACACAAAACTAGAGGAATCCATGAAACCAGGAGAGACACTGCAATGTAGAGAGAGACATCACAGAAATCAATGGAAGAGAGCATTGTAAAATGGTTACATGGGAAAATGCTAGAAAGATTTCAAAATATATTTCAAATCTAAATGACTTTCTGTGTTTCTCTGTCATATAAACTGAAGTATTATTTTTTAAAAAATCTTGGCTAAGCTTCTAAATAACTGCATTACATTGTCAGTCTCTGTTCACTATGATAAATCATATTGTGCTGCTTTGAAAGGAAAAAAATTTAGCAATTTTGTTTTAGCTCGTGAATTCACAGGAGGGAAGTAATTCTTAGAGCACAGCTTCAAAGATTTAATATAAGATAAACAATTCTTTTCATCAAACTTACTATTAAATAGAACTGCAGGCAGAATAATTCATTTTAATATTAAAATAAAAGCAAGCACAACTTCTTTAGTCTGATTACTCAAGCATGTGAAAATACTAAAGACTGAAAAAGTAAATAACAATTAGCTAAAACTTAAAATAAGCGAAGAAAATATGTTGAAAATTTATAGATTTTTCTGTCATTTACATTACAATGTTATCTCTGACTTCAGATAAGCAGAAGAAATAATATATTTTTAAAAAGCTGTGAAAAATGCAAAGTGTGAGAACTTTGCTATGATTTAGGAAGGTGAAAAGATCTTAGTTCTTAGTTGTCCACATTAGAAGAAATTTAACATTCTTTCATTTAACAATTCATTGAGTATCTACTATATACTTGACCTTGCTTTAGCCCTCGGGCAACAGAGAAAAAAATAAAGTAGGAAAGGAAGTTTGGAAGTGCCAACCAACAAGTGTGGTTTTGCGTTCTATATATGGGTGTCAGAGAGGACCTCATGGAAAAGGTGATAGTAAAAATACATGTGAGATTCAACCATGGAAAATTTGAGGCTTGGGCTTGGTAAAGAGCATTCCAGATAAACTGAGTAGTAGGTTCAAATGTCCTGGGCCAGAAACATGCTGGCCATATAAAAGGCACAGGAAAAAAACATACCACTGAAGCTGGAGTGGAGTGAGGTGAAGAGTCTGTGGCTGGAGACATCAAGGGGCCAGTACTTAGTTTTCATTGTAAGTGATATGAGATTCCTTCCCCAGAAGGATATGAGAGAGGAATGACAGGATCTGACTTCTATTCTCAAAGGAATATTGTGGATGCTATGTTAGGAAGAGATGAAAAAGAAATAAGGGCAGAAGCAGGGTGATCTGTTAAGAGGCTACAGGAGTAATTCAAGTGAGAGATGATGGCAGCTTAGACCAATGGTGGTAGCAGCAGAGGTGAAACATGGTGGGATTCTGGATTTATTTTGAAAGTTGAGCTAACAGATTTTGCTGATAAATCAGATGTAGTTTGTGAGAGAAGTCAAAAGGACTCTAAGGACTTTAACCTAAGCAACTAGTGGATGATGTGCTATTAGGAGGTAAGACAGGCTGCCAAAGGAGCAGGTTTAGGAGGGCAGTAATCAGAAGTTCAATTTGATATATATTGAATTTCCTTCTTTTCTTTTTTTTTCTTTTCTTTTTTATGGCCATACCTGTGCCACATGGAAGCTCCTGGGCTAGGGATGGATTTGGAGCTGCAGATACAGCCTATGCAACAGCCACAGCAACACCAGGTCTGAGCAGCATCTGCAACCTATGTCACACTAGGCCCTTAACTCACTGAGTAAGGCCAGGGATCGAACCTGCATCCTCACAGAGACAGAGACAATCTGGGTCTTTAACCCACTGAGCCACAACGGGAATTCTCCTACCAAATTTCTACTAGAGTTGTTGAATCATCAGCTGTAGATACAATTCTGGATTTTAGGGAGACTTTCAAGTTAGAATCATAAATATGGAAGAAAAAGACATGTAAGTGGTATTTAAAGCCACAAGCCTAGAAATTAAAAAAGAAGAGATCCAGGAATGAATGTTGGGGCAATGGTAAGAGACTGGGGAGAAGAGAAGAACCAGCAGGAGGCCTGACTTCACTATTAACATCTTTCTGAGGGCACTGGCAATGTACAGGCTCTAGTGGCCCTAAGTGGTTTTTAAGTGTTTGTGGGATTCATCTGCTCATTTTCTATTTACCCATACCTTGATCTAAATCTTAAACTCTTGGTCTTACTTACTTACTCCCTGCCTTAATCCTGCATCACATTTGTTTAGAATATACTTACTGGTAGTGTAACTTCATCTGAATGTAAAATGCATTTTTGAAAACTGCCAAAAGTAATTTGGGGACTTATCTGGTTAATAAAATGGGTGACCAAGTTGGTTAATACTGCTTTTGATCAAATATCAGGCATGACTACTGAGTAATATCAACAAGTTTACTGTGTGGCTTATGTGCCAGATCTAAAAGGAATGTCAACACACATGTTCTAAAATATTTTGAGCAAAGACATTAATGAAATAAATATACAGTTTCCAAGAGGGCTATTTTCAGCTAACAATTATATATCATACACATAGGTAAGTTCTGTTAATTGATTAACACTACTTCTTAATAGTCTTATTATTTTATCATGTATATTTACATAGATGCTTAAAGTCCATGAACATGCAATTTTGCTATAAATAATATCTAACTGAATCTTCATTTCCCAGCCTAAGAATTTCATAAATGTTTTTCTCATTTAATATGATTAACTTATCAAAAGCAATTGAATATAGTTATTTTAGTGAGTAAAATTCTACAAAAACACATTTAACAATATTTGCCCAGCTCTTATAAAAACTGCTGACTTGTGAAACCACAGATTTACAAACAAACATCCTTAGATATCTGGCTAATACTTAATTTGTAAAGGATGCATCCCCTGAAAATTATGCCAAATATTTTTTCAGTGAACAAATACTGATTAAGTTCCAGTGTGTTCCAGATGCCCGTCACGCTAAGAAAAGTTTGCTCCTTTAAGTCCTTTCAAGTGCATCCTGAGAGATATGCATGAAGGAGAGAGCCCAAGTAGTGCTTCTAACTTTCTCCCAGTGGAGTCTCCTGGGGAGCTTCGCCATGTGAAGGACCTGTTTTGCTGGTTTAGTAGAAGACCAGAGAAGCTGGTGAAGCTCAGCGTTACTCTTGCCTATTTATTGCACCCAGATTCAGACCTTTAGTCAATTACCCTGTGACACAGACAGTCCTTCTCTTACTTAATGACACAACCCAATTGCCATCCTTGCCTCTGACTTGACCCACCTTCAGGGAGAGTGGGTGTAGCAGAGAGAGAAGCTTTTACATTTCCTTAGAAGCTAACCACTATTGTTATTCTGCATTCTGGCGATGATGGATGGGGTCTCTGTCATCAAAAAATTACTACTTTTTGAGGGAAAAGAAATATCCTTGAGCAATTACATCAGAATGCGATAACTGTTCTAGTGGCACCAACTCAGGGTACTCAGTGGGAATCTGTGGAAAAACACGAAGAGTTCCTGGCTTCACAGAGAAGATGCTGGCACTATTCAGAGATGAGTCAATCCTCCACAGAGCTCAGCATGATGAGATAGAGGTAAATTCCTGGGATCTAGCTCTTTTTCTTTTGGCTTTTAATACTCTAGCTATTCCTGCCTTTTCAAAGGTCTTTCACTGGCTTTGTTCTAATGCTTCATTTCAAATAAAATCCAATTTTCACTCTAGGACTTCCCCGTTGAAATATTTTATAGCCTTTCCCGCTAAGGATCACAGTCATACCGAGGCAGAACATGGTAATTGGCTCATTGTTCCTCAGTTAAACTTGGTGGCTGGCCCCATTCCTCTCACTAATGTTGACATTAAGTGCTTAAAGGAAGAAAGTGATTTCTAAATGTAGGTTTATATGTTTCTTATTAGATAAGATAAACTCACAATGTTTTTCATGTGCTTCACAAGTATGGTCAGCTTCGCATCCTCATAGGATATGACTAGCTGGACCTTAGGTTTCTTGTCAGGAAACTTCTCACCTGATAAAAAAGGAGAGTTGCAGTGAGTTAAACCGGATCACAAGATAAACTGAATATGTAAAGGCTAAAACAGGACCAATGAATAACATGCGAAGGAAACATTCTTCAGATCACGCTGAAACCATAATACTCTCCAGGAAACTGTGTTGATGAAGATGGGACTTGTGACTAATCTTTCTGAACCAATTCTATCTCCTCAGATTTTGTGTTTTGTGTTGATTGATACCATTAAATAATACCTGATTATTTAAGCTTAAAACCTCAGTGTCATTTTTGGCCCCAATTTTCTCCTCAATGTTCAGGACAATGAGCTTGTTTTTCAGGGTTTTTTTTTTTTTTTTTTTTTTTTTTTAGGGCTGCACTCACGGCATATGGAGGTTCCCAGGCTAGGGGTCCAATCGGAGCTACAGCTGCCAGCCTATACCACAGCCTCAGCAACACAGGATCTGAGCCGCATCTGCGACCTACACCACAGCGCTCACGGCAATGCTGGATCCTTAACCCACTGAGCGAGGCCAGGGATCGAACCGTCAACCTCATGGTTACCAGTTGGATTCCTTTCTGCTGCGCCACAATGGTAACTCCTGAGCTTAAGTTTTTGAGGGCATAGAGATCGAAAGTGTTGGTTTTAGAAGTCCATGAGTCTTGGGTGCAGGTTCCAGCGCTATACTTAAGACTGTATCATCATGACTAAGTTAATCGACTTCTGTAAAACAGAGGTAATAGATACCTACTTTAGGATAGTTGAGATGATTAACTGATAAAATTCAAAAGTTCTCACAATGTAATATCTCCATAAATGTTTGTAATTACTCCATATGTTTACACTCATCTCTTCCTTTCTAGTTCCACTGCACCCAGTACAGATGTGTGACTCTGTACTATACAGAGTCTGAACTACTAGAACTTTCTCTTCCCCTCCCCTAGAGCCCAAAAGTGTTTTACACAATTACCAGTATAATCTTCCTAGGGCAACTTGTATAAAATTACTCTTTCAATCAAAATACAGTTCATAGCTTTCCACTGCTTATGAAAAAAACAACAACAAAAAACACCAAAAAACAAAAACCTGAATCTCTCGGCTTCATTGCTTTCACATTGAATCTGTTTATTTCCCATTATTATTATTTCATACCATAGTCTGTATGTTCAGTTCTATAAACACACTCTGCTGTTTCCTTCCAGTCATTGCTCATATTACTCCCTTTATTTGAAGTGATCTCTTCCAAGTTGAATTTTTACCTTTCTCTACAGCCTAATTAAAATGCAAAATAGTTTCTGTGGTCACCTCCCTCTGAACTCCCCTAGCTCAGCCCTTATCACTTAATATTTATATCATCATTATTACCATACATGTCTCAATTTTCTTAGTGGATTATACTCTCCTTTAGGGCTAATTTTTCCCCTATATCCCCAAGAGATATATAAATCAGTGCTTGCTTCATAATGTTGCACTAAATACTTATTTCATGACAGAAGTAACTTCAATTTTTCTTTCAAGTTACATCATTCCAATATTAAAATGAGGGCTTTAGTTTTTTTAATTAAAAATTTCCAGTTTATAGCCCAAGGATTAAGCATAATTCACAGTCTTCTATTATTTCCCTTGGTAATCTCTGGTTCTGTATTCTCTGCGGGAATTCAGAAAGAAGAAATTTATTATTAACAAGGAATTTGGCAATGTTTTGTTGTGGGCTTATTGGGGTTCAGGTTGTTTTCTGATAGTCTGTCTTAGGTCTCTAATCCTAACATTTGAAAATTAAATCTGAGGAGTTCCCATTGTGGCTCAGCAGGTTAAGAACCCCATACAGCGTCCATTAGGATGCAGGTTTGATCCTTGGCCCCCCTCAGTGGGTTAAAGATCTAGTGTTGCCACAAGCTACAGTGTAGGTAGCAGATGCAGCTTGGATCCTGTGCTGCTATGACTGTGGTGTAGGCAGGCAGCTCTGTCTCTGATTCAACTCCTAAACCTGGGAACTTCCATATAGCCCAGGTACAGCTATAAAAAAGACAAAGAAAAAAGAAAAAAAAAGAAAACTAAACATGAGGAGTATGTTTCCTCTTCCAAAGCCTTTTACATGTTTATTAGAATAGTTCATACATTGTAAATAGGTAACATTAATTAATTTTATTGTTAATGTGGATTATTGACATTGAAAAAATTAAAATTGACATTGATTCTTAAAACTGAAATGTAAATATAATAAAAAATTTCCTCCTTAAAATATATTTCCATAAAATAACTCAATCATGAATGAGTGACATTGTGACTTGGAGATAACTATGAGGTAATTCTGACTATAGTACTTGGGTAAATTACATTTCATAATTTAAAAAATGTAGTTGAACTTTTGGTATGAGCATGCTAAAAATGCTGATACTTTCTGATGCACAGTGAATATTGTTTTTGAATTATAAAATGAAAGGATTATTAATTAGAAACAATGTTTAATTAGAGGAGCATTAATTCAAAGATAGGAAATTACTATAACTTAATGATTGAGTGTCTAAGAGTAATCATACAACTGTTAACTGAATTGAACTGAACTGAATTGAATTGAAATGAACTGTTAATTGAACTGACCGAAGATTATATTCTATCCTAAACCTCTCATGCACGATCAGTAATCAGAATATCCATCAAAACATGTCAGAGTTCAGACCCCACTGAAAATGAAGGTCACTAGGGAGTCTTAGTAGTCAATATGTGGTAACAGAGGTACTTAGTATTTCTAGAATTCTTATTGTGTGCCAAACATTGGGCTAAGAGCTTCATGTACATAAACTAAACCTTCACAGCAAATCTATAGTTTGTGTTACCTCCATTTTACACATGAGGAAACAGGCATTTGGTCCAAGCTTATGCAGATAATAAATGATACAGGATCAAACCATCTCCAAAGCCTGTGTTCTTAAACATCGTGATGTAAAGAGGCAACAAGGGGTCAATAACTTAAGGCTAGGAATTTAAATGAAGAACCCAGAGAGGGAGAATTTTGAGAATATTTATGTGGACAAGAAGATGCTAGAATATTTTGATTTTCTGCTTCAGTTTATTCTGGGGATCTGATCAGACTTTTTTTTTTTTTTGTCTTTTTTAGGGCCGTGCCAGCAGCACATGGAGGTTCCCAGGCTAGGGGTCCAATCTGAGCGATAGCTGCTGGCTTATGCCACAGCAACTAGAGATACGAGCCACGGCAACCTACACCACAGCCTACACCATGGCCTACACCGCGGCTCACAGCAACACCAGATCCTTAAGCCACCCACATCCTCATGGATACTGGTCAGGTTTGTTAACTACTGAGCCATGATGAGAACTGATCCTGCTTATCTACCCATTTATACTAACCCTAAGAACTGTTAAAATATTACTGATCCAAAGACAGTGTTGAAACGCTTGAATGTACAGCACTATAGCAGTTAATGCAGTGTTTATTATGCATAATGTGTCCATTAATGTTAAAAAATAGCATTTCAAAAGTTAACTTTCAGATGATAATATATTCATTTCATTCAAAAATGAAAATTTACTTTAAAAGTACACAGTAAAAAGTCTTCCTCCCATTCCTAATAGCTATCCACCCAGTTCTCCCATTTCTATCTTACTAGTTTTCCTTGTATCCCTCCAGAGATATATATATTTCCAGAACTTGTCCATATCAGCAAATATGAATAAGAATTTTTATTCTTTCCCCTTTTCCCCAAAAGGAATATCATATTTACTATTCCATACAATGATCTTGGAGATACTTTCATATCAATAATACAAAGCTTATTTTTAAATATACTTTCACATTATTCCATCCTGAGGAAATATCATAATTTAACAACTTTCCCATTGATGGACAAGTGATTTGTTTCTAATGTTTTCCAGCTGTTATGAACCATACTACAATGAATAACCTTATATGTGTATCATTTTGTACCTGGGCACAAATATCATAGGATAAATTTCAACAACAGAATTGCTGGGTCAAAGGATGTTAACATTGGAATTTTGGTAAACATTGCCTAATTGCCTTCCATGGAGGTAGTACCAATTTGCATTACCACCAGGTGTATATGTGTGCCTGTTGATTTGTAACCAAGCTTGTTAATTAAGCTTTTGAATTTTTGCTGATCTGATGAGTTTACATGGTATTGGGGTTGTTGTAATTTGCATTTTTCCTTATCAGTGATGTTGCAGATCTTTTCATTTGGTTAAGGGCCACTTGTACTTTGGGGTTTTTTTATGGAATTTTTTTTTGGGTATTCTTTACATAATTTTCCATTTGGTCATTGGTCTTTTTCCTACTAATTTATAGGAGATGGTTACATGTTAACTAACAAGCTTTTGTCTATGATAGATTGCAAATATTTCATTCATTTTGTCATTTATATTTGCTTTTTTGAACTCTACTAGAGTGTTTTATATTATGCAGAATTGTTACAGCTTCTGAATTTGTAGTCATAACTATGGCAGCTCATTCCAAGATTAAAAAGGGCTTTTCCATGTCTTCTTTGTCCTATATATGGTTTAATTATTTACATTTAAAATCTTTCTATTCATTTGGTATTTATTCTGGGATATGGTGTGAAGTATACTATGTCAACATCATTTACTGAGTTTTCTCTTACTGGTTTGGCAACCTATTAAATTCCTGGATATATTTACCTCTATTTATGGACATTCTGTTATGTCTTACCTATTCATCTTTTTATGCATTGATACTACAGTGTTTTAATTATTGAGGCTTTGTAATGTGTTTTTATATCAGATAGGGCTAATTTCACTCCTTTGCCCTGCTTTTGCTGGGTTTTCATGACTTTTCTTTGTTTATGAACTGTAGAATTAGCTTATGTAGTTAAAAATAAATCTGCTGGAGACCAATCAAGATGGCGGAGTAAGAGGATGTGGAGCTCACCTTCCAGACACATCAAAAAAAAAACCCCACATTAGGAGTTCCTGTCATGGCTCAGTGGTTAGTGAACCCAACTAGCATCCATGAGGATGTGGGTTCAATCCCTGGCTTTGCTCAGTGGGTTAAGGGTCCGGCATTGCCGTGAGCTGTGGTGTAGGGCACAGATTTGGCTCAGATCCTGCATTGCTGTGGTGCTGGCACAGGCCAGTGACTATAGTCCCAATTGGACCCCTAGCCTGGGAACCTCCATATGCAGTGGGTGTGGCCCTAAAAAGACAAAAAGACCAAAAAAAAAAAAAAAAAAAAGCTACATGTGGAACAATTCTCACTGAAAACCAAATGGAAATTGGCAGAAGTACTCCTGTACAACAACCAAGGCTTTAAGAAAGATACAGATGTAATCAGGCAGAAAGAGAAGAAAAGTGATTGCCTTGGATTTTTGCCCCTGTGAATGCACTCAGAGAAAAAGGAAGAATCCCTGGCACACAAGGATTTTTCAACATTCACAAATCACTGTGATATACCACATTAACAAAAGGAAGGATAAAAAAACACATGACCATCCTACTAGATGCAGAAAAAAATTTCACAAAATGCAACACTGATTCATGATAAAAACTCTCATCACAGTGGGTAGATAGGGAACATATCTCAACATTCTAAAGGCCATTTATGACAAACCCACAACCAACATCAGATTCAATGGTAAAAAGCTGAAGGCCTTTCTTCTAAAATCAGGAACAAGAAAAGGATGCCCACTCTCACCACTTCTATTTAACATCATGTCCTAAACACAGAAATCAGACAAGAAAAATAAATAAAAGACATCCAAATTGTAAGGAGAGAAGTATATTTGTCACTATTTGTAGATGATATGATACTTTGTATAGAAAACCCTAAAGTCTATACCCAAAAACTATAAGAATTAACAAATGAATCTCGCAAAGTTATGGTATACAAGGTTAATACACAGAAATCTGTTGTTTTTTCATATACTAAGAATGAACTATCAGAAAGAAAAAGTAAAAAAAAAAATCCCATTTGAAATTGCATCAAAAAGAATGAAACACCTAGGAATAAAGTTAACCAGGAGGTGAAAGAACTATACTCTGAAAACTATAAAACTTTGATGAAGGAAATTGAAGATGACACAAAGAAATAGAAAGATATTCTATGCGCTTGGGTTGGAAGAATTAATATTATTACAATGGCTGTACTCCCCAAAGCAATTTACAGATTTAATACAATCCCTATAAAAGCATCCATGACGTTTTTCACAGAACTAGAACAAATAATCCTAAAATTCATATGGAACCACAACAGACCCCAAATTGCTAAAGCAATCTTGAGCTAAAAGAACAAAACTGGAGGAATTATTTTCCCTAACTTCAGACTATACTGCTAAGCTATGATAATAAAAATAGCATGGTACAGGCACAAATACAGGCATATAGATCAATGGAACAGGACAAACAGCCCAGAAATAAACTCATGAACCTATGATCAATTAACCTACAAAGAAAGAGGAAAGAATGTACAATCAAAAAAGGACACTCTCTTTGATAAGCAGTGCTGGGATAACTGGACACATGTTAAAGAAGGAGAATAGAACATTTCCTCACACTATATAAAGAAATAAGCCCCGGATGGATTAAATACCTAAATGTAAGATGTGAAATAAAACATCTCCCAGAAGAGAACATAGGCAGAACACTCTTTGATATAAATTGTAGTAATATTTTTTGGATCCATTTCCTAAGGCAAAAGAAATAAACAAATGAGACCTAATTAAACTTGAAATCTTTTGCACAGCAAAGACTGAAAAGGTAATCTACTAATTGGGAGAAAATATTTTCAAATGATATGACCAATAAGGGGTTAATATCCAAAAATATATAAACAGCTCATACAACTCAACATCAAAAAAAAAAAAAAAACTGATTAGAAAATGGACAGTGGGTCTGAATAGACATTTTTCCAAAGAAGACATACAAATGGTCATGGTGAATTATATTCCTTTAGTGTGCTGATGGATTATTTTGGTTAATATTTCATTTAGAATTTTCCACTGATATAGAAGGGAGATTAGCCTGTGATTACATTTTTTTTTTCAGTCCTTAAAATCCTTGAAGATACTGGCATAAATATTTTACATGCTTTATAAAAATAATATGAAAAAATGTCCTTACTCTTCTCTCTTTTGTAATTGTTTAAGCAACAGTGGAATTATCTATTTTTTTTAAGTTTGGCATAATCCCTCTAGAAATAATCTAAACTTGGTACTATTTTAAAAGTTGATTTTTGAATACTCTTCTATTTATTCTATCGAATTTGATCTTTTCTGGAGAGAGTAAATTGCATTTTCCTGTAACACTACCTATTTCAGATAGATTCACTATTTTTGTCAACAGTATTCCTAGTATTCTTCAAATACTAGTCTCTTAGTATTCTTCGATTTCACCTCTTTCTACAGTTAATTCTTGCTTTCTTTTTTGTATTTTGTGTATTTGCATTTGCCCCCAT